>NC_064920.1:711840061-713090061 GCF_023897955.1 Schistocerca gregaria | reverse complement strand
GAAATGTCCTTAGAATGAGCAATGCTCTTAACCAGTCCCTTGCTGAATTATTAACACACGTGAAAACACTATCAGTCCCTACTTCTCACATATTGTCCATATGCTATGACCAACAGAAACGAGTGCAGTGAAATGTAACTTACAAGTTACTTAATTTGATGAACTGGTGTCAATTACAATTTTATAACATAAGAATACAATAACAAAGGTACAAAATACATCATTAAAGAACATAACAATAAAGATAACATTTGTAGTAAAACAGGCTTTACAAAAGAATAGAAATAAACATGTACATCAGTGTTACAAGAATTATGACATAAGTACATACATAAAAGATCAGAATAACTTTTGAAACATCAACTTCACACATGAGCATTGGAACAAAACAGAATAAATAATGTGTAAACATCTTTACGAAGTAAATAACATGTTATTAATGCAAATTATATTTGGGGATGATAGTATTCCTCATCATAGTTCATGTAGCTGAGTATTAGAAAAATTCTGCAACATAAGTCTTATCAGATAAACATATAAAGACTGGAAGAACATAAATACCCAAGGGTACACAAACACATAGTGGGATATCACAAGGAAGTGACAGGGTTTGTTTTCCCAGTGTAACATTTAGTAATGCACTCCAACCCAAAACTTCATTCCATAGATCTTTCTTCTTATTTCAACATTTGTTTCCACCAAAAAAATTCTATCCAAGCATGCTTTTTGTATTTATATATTTACATATTTCTTACCTCATTATTTATTTTCCATTTTCTTACCTCATCATTCATTTCCAAGAAAATCCTACATAAACCTTATAACATCCCAACTCCTCCACCAAATTATAACATCCCAGCTTCCTCAACCAAATTATAACGTCCCAGGACTTTCTGCACCAAATTATAACATTTCCGCTCCTCAACACCAAATTAAAACGTTGCATTAGGAGGTGTCCGCTTCGCGCAAAAGGTCTTGAGTTCATATTGACGACAACAAGTAATTCTTCATTACAGACGTTTATTTACAAACAGAACTGACAGACTTCACAGACTCAACAACCGACTCTCCGAGCCAACCGCACTGCACATCCGAACTGAAATGGCAACTGACAACTCCTAGGTGTATTAATATCTTTCCAAACAATGAGAGTCTTTGACAATGTTTTGTTTACAATACGATAGCAATTCACAACTTAAAACTAAATTAGACATTACAGAATTTTAATACAGATTAAACTAAGTAAAAGGATCAGTACATATAAATTCTTACAAGCATAATTTCCAAATAGATTTTATAACATTTTTCTACCAGCTTCTGGATAACCTTCACCAGATTTGTACCGATGTTTCCAGAAATATCTTGACATTTGATTCTGGATATTTCTTGAGTGATTTAGAACAACTATTTATATGTAAAATGATTTAAATCGTGTTTCAAAACGTAAATAAATCTTTTTAGCAATATTTCTTGATACAAATCGTCTTTCGAAATTAGGTTATGAAACAGTTTTCACAAGTTTTCGTATTTTTGCGATCATAATATAGAATTTCTCCATAGAAAGTTCCAGAAGTGTGCATTAAACGTTCATTTTCAGACTTTTTCTTTAGCTGGTGAGTTTTTAAAAGTATCTTGTCCATATTATACGAAATAATTTAGCTCAAAACTGATAATTTATACAATTAATCAGAGCTACAGCAAACAGTGAGTCTTTCTTTTACAAAATGAAATATAATTACAAAATTGAATGAAAATAGGTTACTAACACTAATATATATTTACATTAATTCTATTTTTGTTCTTTCTGTGCAAAATGTCCTAATATTGACATAGTACAATATTTAAACATCACCAAAGTTTCCCTTTACATTTTGCATATCTGTATCGACATCCCCTAAAAGTCTACAGTATCGAATGCTTCAATATGTCCCAATATGTCCTGTAATGTTACAACCTGTTGTCCATAAAGCCTACTTTTTTGTTCCTATCCTCTTTCAAAATACTTTTTTGGCCAAATCATTTTCTTATAGCATCTCAACGTATTCCTTCCAATTCATCGCAACTCATTCTCTTATATAGTCTACCCACTCTTAAGCTAACTTAAATCTACTGAGGTCAGATGCTTAACTAAGGGACGAGGCAATGCAACAGCACAAAACAATTAATAGAAACAGCAATGACAAAAAAATGCAAGGAAGCAAAGCAAGCAGCAATAAATGTAATAACTTTTACCTAAACATTACAAACCCACAAGCAGAAAAAATAGTACACAAAAGATAACAACACAGATAAGGGAAATGTATATTCACATCTTAATGTCTACATAATTAAAAAGGTGCACCCCAAAAAACTTATTCTATAAAATAAATTGCCAAGAACTTGAAAAAAAATTATGTATGCAGTTCCTGTGAAGGGAAATGTCTTTTTGTGCTCCCTAATTTTTTTGGAAGATATCATATTATTATTATATACTGGATCTGTAGACAGAAAATATTTATATTAGTACATCTATAAAATTTTATTTTAACCAATGTTGCAGTGCAGCTAGAAACTAGATATTAAACAAAATAGGCAAAGCGAGGCGTGAAACGTCATTCGCTAGCCATAAGGCATTTCATAATGCAGTAAACAATCTTCCAACTAGCAAGACAATAGACATGAAACGTTTCTCATCATTTCATTTCAGTAAATATCGTAAATTAAGAACTCTACAGTGTAATCATGTTTTCAAGTTTGAGGGTGTCGTATTTAAGATGCTTTCTACAAAGGAATGTCAATAGCGAGGATAATTACCTCTTTTTTTTCTCTCCACCTGTGCCTCTGACTGGCACACACTAATGGCTTTTTTCAAGGCGTCTGTCGCGCAGCTGGGTGCCCAGGACGCATTACGTGCAGGTGGTCACTTACCTTTCTTACCGAAATATTTACGACAGCAATTTCCGCTACAGTGAGAGTCTCATATAAAAATATTTCACAGGTAAAGAATTTGCGTTACAAATCTGTAGAAACAAAATCCTTTAAATATAAGAGTGTCCAAAAATTTTTCACCAGCATAGTGATACATTCACACATATACACACATTTCATAACTCTTAAAGTATGATTCTCGGTTTCCAACATCCTTTTTCACAAACCAGAGTCCCTAACCACTACTCATTATTCCTTACCTTATTACACATATACATATTCGTCGACACTTCTTCAATATATCATCATAACAGATATGTAGCATAACCAAATAACTCATATAGCATCAGCTTAAACATATCTCAGCAGCATAATTCACATCGTCGTCGTAATAATACCATCATAACACCTCAGTCAAATCTCAAAAACGTCATAGCTTTCTACAATAATATCAAAACCTAAAAAAAATTCTCTGCTCATATCAAAAGTGTCATCTACCTCAAACGTACTTTGAAAATCATGGTCCCATACCAAATATGTCATTCAAAGCTCTCATAGTATCACAATAGTTCCGAAAAAATATGAACAGTTCACAAAGTACAGACAAAATACAATTTCGTAAGTGTGAGGTTATCCAACTGTGTAATTACGTAAACATCTGTCACTGATGTAGTAAAATAAATGTTTGTCTCTCCCAGTTAAAAGATCAGATAGCTGTGTAATTAATGTGTTAGAGAAATATGGTACCGATGTGTAAAGTTGTATAAGCAAATACCATATTAGCTAGGGCTCCTTGTGCTTGCATACACATTGGATACAAAGTAAGCACGTACCCCCTGAGGATTAATGTAATGATACCCTCAGGCGTTTCAGATTACAGCACTGTAATGAAATGTATCATGGCAAACCTTTGTATCATTGTACTTCAAATATCTTTAAAAATAAATGTTTTAAGTACAAAATTAATCACTCAACTACGTGTACTGTAGCGCTTAACTGTGCGTCTTGTTGTAAGATAATCTCTGTGGAAGTGTCGTAGTTACCGTCTTCTGAAACCTAAGTTCTGCAGAAGTCAATGTACTTACCTCATGATAAACAAAAATGACATGCTTTGCGTATAGATATCGTAGTTACTACGCTTATTGCCGTGATGAAGTAAGTACTGTACTGTAAGGTATTGTTGTGCTACAGAAAAGGCTGTCTCATTGTAGCTATACCACAAAGTTACTACTAAAACATGTTTTCCTTTCCAGAAGAATTCAGAAAAACTGTGCAGATATAAAACAGATACACGGCAAAAGCACAATGTAAATTGTGTCACACATTAGTAGCGTCGTGATATAATCGTGTAGTTATCAAAGAAACCAAATGCTAAGTCATCTTTAATCTTACAGAAAGTACTTCAAATAAAGAATGTCTTTTCAACTAAACCAAAACGTTGCATTAAAATCTCATTAACAGTATATGTTCTAAGTATGTAAGCCTTATAGTCGTTATTTAATCGTGCAACTAACAAGCAAGAATGTACAAATAACAACACTGTGTCGTCTGTTCACTATAACAATGCATTCGTAATTTCTGTTTAAAAATGTTTCCTAGGTTCTAAACTGGATAGTTAACTTCAAAACATTGTTGCATATTAACAGCTTCTCAGTGTGACAAAGGATACTAGAAATGTGAAGTGAAATGTTTTATGGCAAAGACAAAGTTAAAAAGCAGATTATCTTTCAATAACCGGTTTTACATGTGAAATGTGGTATGTTTCTAAACAGATAATAATGCCGAATCTGTGTGTGTGTCTTTTCATGCCATTTACTTTTGATGTCTTTCCAAATCGGATCTTTATCTTGTTCATGAGCAATGTCTTTTAAAGATGTGGTGATGAAGTTTTCAAAGGCGACTTTCTGAGTGTAAAGAATACTGAAATTTCTCTCGAGGTTCCCATCATATCATCTGTCGTCATGTCGGTAGATTCCATAGTTTCTTTCTTGTCGGTCACGTGGTGGAGAATTTCTCCCTGAATCGTAACTGCGCGATGGACCGTTGCGTCTTAAGTTATTCTGTCTCCCTTGATAATAATTATTTTGGTTTCCAAATTGTCTGTTTCTCTCATTGTCTCTGTGATAGTCACTACCGCGGAGAGGCGATCTTTCGCTGTAATTATTACTACTCTGCCAACGGTTGTCATACGGTTGGTGTCTGTTTTGGTCACGATTTACGTTGTACGAATAGCCTTGTCGTGTATTATTTCTGTCATCGCGGAATTGTGACAGGTGTGACCTGTAATTGTTGTGCTCCTGTTTTCGCGTTCCGCGATTGTTAGTATCAATTTCCAGTTCTTGTAGCAGTCCCTGAAAAGCTTCAATGTCGTCTTTGCATCGTCCTGCTAAAATAATCTGTCGTAATGTTCAGGTAATTTGATTAAGTAAATGAGGATGAGTTCTGAGGGGCTGTATGGGTTTGAAAGATACTGATTCTTATGTAACATCTCTTCGAAATATTTGACGAGACTGGAAAATTCAGATTGTTCGAAATGTTTCATCATTATGATGCTATGTTTTACTCGGTCTTGTGTGGCTTGAGACCAATATGCTGAGAGGAAGGCATGATAAAATTCTCCTTCACTGTGACAATCGTGAATGACCGATCGCATTCTTACAGCTGGTTCATTCTCCAAGTAGCCAGACACAAATTCTAATCTGTGCTCTAATGACCAGTTGGGAGGAAAACAATGAGAGAATTGATGGAGCCACGTTTGTGGATGAATGTCGTTGCCAGAAATCCTAAATGTTTTGAATTTACGTTCAGTAATGAACAGCTTATACTCAAAATCATCGTGTCGGCGAGTAGCATATCAGTCATTGTTACGTCGTGTCGGCGGTTCCATCACAAAATTCGGCGCACCTTGCCAATTTCTTTCATGTTTTCCGAAATGCCCTGTGTTATTATTTTGTGGCTTTTCCGTATTTCTAAGATCCTCTTCCCGTGTTGGAGCGCGAGTGTCCTCTGAAATATGTAATTTTTGTATTACCTGCGTCAACTGATCTTGTACTTCTCGGATTTCTCTTTTGTATTACGTATTGATCCTGATTTTGTTTGAATTTCTTAATTTGTTCATACTCTTCTGTGTCAGTGATGGCTACAGGTCTTGTGTCATTCAGATCGTCGTCTACCTTTGCAAATAAATAAGTGGACTGATTCGAAAGTTCGGCTACTTTCTCCGATAGTGAACACATTTCCTCAGTGTGTTTTTCTGAACCAAGTTTCAGAGTGTCCATTTGTGTTGAAATCGAATCTACTGTGTCCTTTAAGTTCTCCTGAGTTCTTGCAAGTTGCGTAACCGAATCGGTGGATGCAACTAAGTCCATTTTAGCTTGCAAGGTGTCGTGATTTTCACGAACAACAGTTTGCAGTTCTTTTATGGCTGCTTCGTGATTCTGTAATGCATTTTCATGCCGCGAAAAAATAGGTTGAAAATGATCACAAATTTGTGTTTTTACGTCATTACAGATTTTTTGACATTTCGATTCAATGTTATGTAACTCAGTAGTTAAATCTTCACATGTTTGTTCAAGTGTGGTGTCTAACTTCCGAAGATTTTGCTCCATTGTGTCTAACTGTTGCTGTGTTTGTCTCCGGTGTTATTCCATTGTGTCTAACTTTTGAAGCTTTTGCTGTGTTTGCCTCTGATTTTGTTCTATTGTGTCTAACTTTTGAAGATTTTGTTCCATTGTGCCTAACTTTAGAAGCTTTTGTCCCATTTGTTGCATTAATTGTAATAACAATGCACTGGTGTCTAAAACATGTTCCTCACTGCTATTCGCAATGCATTTGAACCGGCAATATTCGCAGTTTGAAAAACAGAAAATGTGTCTTGACGTATTTGAGAAAAGGGTGTGGATGCAAAACCTGAATCTACAGTATTTGCAAGATTGTGTCCTGTCATTTCGGATTTCTGAGGCAAGCTGTTGCCGACCGACCGATCGATAATGCTTCCCTGTTCACTGATTGTTTCACCGTCTACCCCATTGTTTGCAGCCCGATCCATTTCACTAAGTACAATTACCAAAATACTACTTTGAACATTAGTTAATTCATTACTCGGTGGCGCTAACACACTGCTTTCGTCTTCACTGTCATTTCTCAGTTTACTTTGGAGCCTAGTATTACGTTTTTCACACGCCATTATTGTCACAATATTTCACACGATAACACATAAAAGCACAATTGGAAGAGCAAAAATAAGAGAACACATTAACATAGCACTGAAAATAATATCTCGTTAATTGCAAGCGCAGCTGCGAAATACTTGCTGCAAATCTACATGCATGCCACAACTGTTTTACTGTACAACAATAAAAAACTACAACTACAAAGGAAATTATCTCTATAATTACGCGCTAGCAATAAACAAAAGCTACACTAATTACACAAACTACAAGACAAAATCAGAAGATTCTAATGAGGTATCCTCGGCTAAGGGTCGACATATGAAACGACCCCTTTGAAAAATTACACAAGACTCTGCTTAAACTGACTCACAGTATTTCTTAGCGCAACACAATCTGACTTTCAAAAAGTCCTACAAAAGAATGGCCCTGACTAACATTAACCTATACCTTTCACAAATCACTTAACTCACAAAAATCTTCTTTACTCGAACTACTGCAATACAGCGAGCGCCACTACTGCCAGCTAAATAAAAGATTCAAACTACAGAAGGCACTAGCTACTGACAGGCATAGTTAGCAAATAAAAGATTTAATAGAGAACAAATGTATTTACCTTAATATCATCAAAAGTCATAATATATAAAGCAGTTCATGACATCCATTCTTATAAATTTCAAAACTCCGCCATCTCTCTCTCCACATCCATCACTGCTGGCGGCTCACCTCCAACTGCGCAACACTACGCGCTGTTAACATCCAGCTGCCCAACACCACAATGGCGAGTATTACAACAATGCCAACCAGCCACTGACTGCACACAGCACAGCCAGTGATTTTTCATACAGAGCGCTATGTGGCATTACCAATAAAAGACCCTAAACAGCCTACTTACAATGCTAAAGCTCCTTCACAAGAACGGTGACTACGCGCCAGTAGGTTTGCAGGAGTCCACGACGCTCAAGAGTATGAAAAAAAAGAATTGGTCCCATGCCTGCTGCGAGTCTGGAGAAAATGATTACTAAATTCGAAAAAACAGATTCTGTTGAAGTTAAATGTGGCAGAGGGAGGAAAGCACATAACAAAAGAAGAGGAGGGAGTGAGTACACGAAATTTTAATGCAAACGTAACAAGAGAATCAGTTGCTAGAGAAATAATCAGAACACAAAGATCCACCATAGTCTCTAAAGACGAAACACCAGAGGAAACCACAGCAAACAAGCTAAAACAAAAATAAAATCAGAACAGTGCCATACTATTAAGGGCAGAGAAAGGGAACCATAAGAGTAATTATGAATGGAAAAGCGTACATAGATATAACATTAATCCTTCTGAAGGGCAACGACATCAGCATACTGACCAGTGACCCAACAGCAAGATACCAGAGAAACGTACAATAAACAATTAAAACCATCAAAAATTCATCTGAATACATTGTGGGATTACACAGTGATCAATGTGTTACAAATATTTACTATCAAGAACAGTCCTGATCACAATTTATTTATTACGGTGACCGGTTTTGACCTCTACTGTGGTCATCTTCAGACCAATGAGTAAGAACCTCCTTGTGGTGGTAAATCACTTCATGAAATGGTAACCATACTCAAGACACTAACAGCACTAAATTACTTTATGTTCAGCAAAGAATTTTATTCCCAACATGAAGGACTGCCAATGTAATCACAAATTAGTGGTCTCTTGGCCAATATATTCACGAACAACTTAGAGAACAAGATTTTCACATACATAATAAAAGCAAAAAAATTAAAAGTTATATCTTGTGCCGTTATGTCGATGACTTAATATGTCTGACTGATGAACCACACACACACACACACACATACACACACACACACACACACACACACACACACACACACACACACACACACAAATAGAACCGTTACACAATCAAATAACTTACAACCAAAAATTCACTTCACGTTAGAAACAGAAACAGACAAAATACTTAAATTTTATGGATCTCGCAGTACGGAAAATAAAACAACATCCATGACTTCATATTATCCAGAAAGCCGACAACCACGAGCTCCACCATTCACAATCTATCGAACCGCCTTGTGGCATACAAGCTAGCAAGCTTCAATTCATGTTACACAGATTGAACAGAACACCCATATGCAAATAGAAATACACACAGGAGCTAAACACAACAAAACAAATAGCGCTGAGGAAAATGCTTACAAAACTCACATTACAGAGAAATTATACCAACGTATTTGTAAATAGAAAACGAACGAAAACACAACACACATGCACACAAAACCTTATACAACACAGTACAACAATAGCACACAAACAATGGCCCCATACAAGAGACAACAGTGCAACAACAACAACAACAACAACACACACACACGCACACACACACACACACACACACACACAAAACAAATGGCACATACTCGCCTGCAATAACAAAACTGTCCACAGAATACGCAACATGTTAAAGAAACAGGGTCTTCAAGTAGGTTACAGGATAGATGACACAACATAGAAGAAACTCAGAACATAAGAGTCACCCACAGATGAATTCAACAGATCAGGAATGTATGAACTCACACGCAACACTTGCGAATCAGTACACAAAGGAAGAACATGCAGGAAATTTAAAACAAGATACTTAGCACACCACAGAACCCAAAAAAAGGAAAGGATCCATAGCACATTTGTTGAGCACCAAATATCCTGTAACTACCACCCAATTACAATAGCAGCAGATTTAAAAATACTGCAATCCAGTCACGGCCTATACCACAAACTACCAAAAAACGAGAACTTCCACATACGGAAGGCAATAGCAGAAGGCAGACAAGTTTTAAATGACTACACTACACTCTGTAAAGGCCCATTATTTAACACATTAAAGGAACTTTACGGAAAAGGAATACAATCAGCTAAAGGAGCTCACACACACACACACACACACACACACACACACACACACACACACACAACACACACACACACACAGAGAGAGAGAGAGAAAAGGGAGATAAAAGTCAACAAAATTCAAATTCGTCGCCAAGTTCACTCGGGAACAAACGAACCCCGATGGGGTTAGAACACACAACAACATCAAGTAGGCTACATCCCATTTTGCGAAGTAAAAAGGCGTTTGTAAAACCGAAACTACATAAATTTCACTTAATGTATGTGTGCAGTGCCCTTAGAACAAGAAAGAAGAATGATCAGTGACAAAAAAAACGTCAGAAATAACAAAAACACACGCGAAACATTTTGCCACACGAAAGTTAGGTTTCTTAAATAAATCAAGAGATATGTTAAATCGCTGATAAAATTCACATGTACATGGTTTGGTTTGCAGATGATAAGCTATCAGTGCAAGACACGACGCAGACTTGCCGAAATATGTTTGGGTAACAAGACAAACAGTGTTTTCCATAAAAAGAAAAACTTTATTTTTCTTTTTTTTGTCATCAGTCTACTGACTGGTTTGATGCGGCCCGACCTCTTCATCTCAGAGTAGCACTTGCAACCTACGTCCTCAATTATTTGCTTGACGTATTCCAATATCTGTCTTCCTCTACAGTTTTTGCCCTCTACAGCTCCCTCTAGTACCATGGAAGTCATTCCCTCATGTCTTAGCAGATGTCCTATCATCCTGTCCCTTCTCCTTATCAGTGTTTTCCACATATTCCTTTCCTCTCCGATTCTGAGTAGAACCTCCTCATTCCTTACCTTATCAGTCCACCTAATTTTCAACACTCGTCTATAGCACCACATCTCAAACGCTTCGATTCTCTTCTGTTCCGGTATCCCCACAGTCCATGTTTCACTACCATACAATGCTGTACTCCAGACGTACATCCTCAGAAATTTCTTCCTCAAATTGAGGCCGGTATTTGATATTAGTAGACTTCTCTCGGCCAGAAATGCCTTTTTTGCCATAGCGAGTCTGCTTTTGATGTCCTCCTTGCTCCGTCCGTCATTGGTTATTTTACTGTCTAGGTAGCAGAATTCCTTAACTTCATTGACTTCGTGACCATCAATCCTGATGTTAAGTTTCTCGCTGTTCTCATTTCTACTACTTCTCATTACCTTCGTCTTTCTCCGATTTACTCTCAAACCATACTGTGTATTCATTAGACTGTTCATTCCGTTCAGCAGATCATTTAATTTTTCTTCACTTTCACTCAGGATAGCAATGACATCAGCGAATCGTATCATTGATATCCTTTCACCTTTTATTTTAATTCCACTCCTGAACCTTTCTTTTATTTCCATCATTGCTTCCTCGATGTACAGATTGACAGTAGGGGCGAAAGGCTACAGCCTTGTCTTACTCCCTTCTTAATACGAGCACTTTGTTCTTGATCGTACACTCTTATTATTCCCTCTTGGTTGTTGTACATATTGTATAGCGCTTCGTTCTTGATCGTTCACTCTTATTATTCCCTCTTGGTTGTTGTACATATTGTATATGACCCGTCTCTCCCTATAGCTTACCCCTACTTTTTTCAGTATTTCGAACAGCTTGCACCATTTTATATTGTCGAACGCTATTTCCAGGTCGACAAAACCTCTGAAGGTGTCTTGATTTTTCTTTAGCCTTGCTTCCATTATTAGCCATCACGTCAGAATTGCCTCTCTCGTGCCTTTATTTTTCCTAAAGCCAAACTGATCGTCACCTAGCACATTCTCAATTTTCTTTTCCATTCTTCTGTATATTATTCTTGTAAGCAGCTTCGATGCATGAGCTGTTAAGCTGACTGTGCGATAATTCTCGCACTTGTCAGTTCTTGCCGTCTTCGGAATTGTGTGGATGATGGTTTTCCGAAAGTCAGATGGTATGTCGCCAGACTCATATATTCTACACACCACCGTGAATAGTCGTTTTGTTGCCACTTCCCCTAATGATTTTAGAAATTCTGATGGAATGTTATCTATCCCTTCTGCCTTATAGTTCTCCAAAGCTCTTTTAAATTGCGATTCTAATACTAGATCCCCTATCTCTTCTAAATCGACTCCTGTTTTTTCTTCTATCACATCAGACAAATCTTCACCCTCATAGAGGCTTTCAATGTATTCTTTCCACCTAACTGCTCTCTCCTCTGCATTTAACAGTGGAATCCCCGTTGCACTCTTAGTGTTACCACCGTTGCTTTTAATGTCACCAAGGGTTGTTTTGACTTTCCTGTATGCTGAGTCTGTCCTTCCGACAATACTATCTTTTCCGATGTCTTCACATTTTTCCTGCAGCCATTTCGTCTTAGCTTCCCTGCACGTCCTATTTATTTCATTCATCAACGACTTGTATTTCTGCATTCCTGATTTTCCCGGAACATGTTTGTACTTCCTCCTTTCATCAATCAACTGAAGTATTTCTTCTGTTACCCATGGTTTCTTCGCTGCTACCTTCTTTGTACCTATGCTTTCCTTCCCAACTTCTGTGATGACCCTTTTTAAAGATGTCCATTTCTCTTCAACTGTAATGCCTACTACGCTATTCCTTATTGCTGTATCTATAGCGTTAGAGAACTTCAAACATACCTCGTCATTCCTTAGTACTTCCGTATCCCACTTCTTTGCGTATTGATTCTTCCTGACTAATGCACAATAATTTTAACTGCAAACACGGGGAACTTACAAGAGTTGCAAAATCGAAAGATGAATAGTTGATGTGACGTATGTCGAAGACGTGGCCACAGAAATGCAGGACGGGTTGACTGGTACACGGGGAATTGTCCGAACGTTGGACATGCCTGTGAGCACGGTGCATAAAGTCGAACGAAACATCCTAAATTGCTCTCCATGCAGAATCACCCATGTTTGAAAATGCCTTTTGCTAACTTGTCAGCAATACAAACGTCCGCTATGGAATTTCTTGCTCTCATGGAAGTGGACAATGAATGGGCATGGAAGACACTATGGACACATGAAACTCATTTCTATCTCCAAGGACATGTAAATACGCAGGACTGTTGAGTATGGGCAACTATAAGCATGCACATTATGCGGTACCACTTCATTCGCAAGGTTCGTTTATTGTAGTGTCGTAGTTTTTCGAGGCATGAGTCCTGCGGGTCATGATATATCTACAGCCGCTGCTCTTTCATGCACCAACGTCATTTTAACCTTCCAACAACGTGGATGTGTGGGTATGATCATTTTTATACAAGATGGCGCTCCTCTGTACATTGTACAGCCAGCGAAGCAACTGTTGGCAGAAGAATTTCGGAAATGCTAGAATTATCAGCTGTCATTTGCCTGGCCGTCCAGATCACCTGATTTTAATCTGTATGACTTTTTTCTGTGTGGTTATCTGAAACATGTTGTGTTCAGTGCTCCAATTACGAACGTAACTGAATTGAAGGCACGTATTGCGTAACGCATTCTGAACATGGTCCCAGAGAGAGGCCGATCTTTTGTGGAACACACTGTTCCTCGATTTCAACTTGTCGCTGGAAACTTTGGCCATCAGGTCCTGCTCTAGTCTTACAACAATTAGAAGGCTATACCACTTTGCCTGTTATGCGATTTTTGGCTCCAGGACTGTAAAAAAACGATGAAATTTAGCTTTTTATGCGGTTTTTGGCCTCAGGACAACTATGCAATGGGATACGACGTTGCTGTAGTGGATGGGCTTATCTAACTAACAGTGCCACAACTGTTGACTGCTGAACTTGTGCAGTCATGCACAGTGAGCAATACGATTGCTGTAACGTGCGACCCAAACTACAACCGTCGGATTGCAATTTATCTGTCATCTACGTTCAGACAGCTTATAGCGTCCTCTATTGATAAAATTTTCGGTAAATTTCATTTGTTTCATGACGGCCTCCCCTGCGTCAATAAAATGCTGTTCAAATTTGCCGTCATTCTGAGCAGCGGTCCCCTTGCTATAGCGGTTCTGAACTAGAACTTCAATTACGGACACTCTGTGCATTAACTATGAGACCTTTCCCTGCATTGTGAAAGAGTGCCAAATTATTGTTAGCCTCTTGTAACACAGGCTGATTATCAATCAAACGAATGGCCAAAGCCGGAATATAATTAACAACGTCTTTATGTTCTTTAAGTCTAATATTAAGGTTCCTTCCTTTTGGACCACATCTCTCTTGCATTGCAATCAGTACGATGTACACAAGTGTTACTAAATGTATTCTTCTTACACACTTCAGGATTTATTACACTAATGTCTAAAATTTTCGATATAAAATATAGTGTAAGTCTCACATAAGTAATTGACTGCATAGGAGGCGTATCTGCCTGCAGCTGTCGTAAATCGTGCTGCTTGCAGAATGTATCATGAAAGTTTTTATGGTGAGCAGAATTCCAAGTTCATATCTGGTGCACTTTGCCGATATTTTAGAGTTATAGACACAAAATGTGTAAGATCAGCCTTGTTATCGTTCGTTGTCGACAAAGTCAACTGACGAGCGCTACCTACAAACCCCGTACATCGTAGAACTCCCAAGTAAAACGTAGTAGATAGGAATGCTAAGAAAATGGGCAACGGAACACCTGAAATGAATGCTCCCGACACATTTGCGTCAGTTACTCTTCACCTACGAGTGCAGAATTGGTATGAGCTCTGATGACCATCTAAGAAGAATTCCTGGTCAGGAAATAGTATCAGCGTTCATTCCTGTTTACTTACAGAGCGATATCACAAATTCACTTCTAATTATCTACGTAGTATAAGAATTAAGCATTGGCCTGCTCTTTTGTTTCACAATACTCCTCACACACTAACACGGTGATAAAATTTATTTACTGTTTAAAATTGTATGAATCCGTGTTTCGTTGAATAAATCACTGACCGCCTTAACCCTTTCAGACCCGATACGCACAATTGTGTGGGTGCAGTTTATTTGCGTTGCAGCATCATATTATTCCGCTATCCAGTTGAGTCCCAAGTCACAGGAGTGTGCAGGAATCGCTGTTTTGTATACAACTCGATTTATATCGATATCTCGTTACAGACGCGAGATATTTGTCTCAATCTTGTCTGTCGAGGTAAATGTTTAATGTGCTTTATTTATTTCGTTTTGACATTTGGAAAAATGTGTTTGAGATTCCGGAAGGTGTACGGGAGTAAATAAAAATATGTCCACCACAATTATTTGAATACTTTCATAGCTACGATGACTGTAACATCCACAAGCACAATTTTCCTTGTTGGGACTATTTTACCGGCATATGGTTGTTTTCGGTCGATGTTTGTGGTTACGATTCGGAACAGATTACGGAATAGATACGTCATTTGACTATTGTATTTACGCATTATTTTCACATTTCGTTTGCTTGTTTTGTTTTAGGGCTTACTGACGAGGAAATTCTAGCCATATTAGATGACTCTGAAGTGGAAGACTTCAGTAGAGATGACGAATTGTTAGATACAACTTGGACTCTTCCAACAATCAAACCTAGACTTGGAGAAAGCTCTGAATCTTCTGACGAGGATGAAAATTGTAACAATGCATCTGCAACAATACTACCACTTCCTCCAGAAGTTAAGGACAATTTTCCCAGTCAACACAGTAGAAAGAATTCTAAAGAAACAGTGGAAACACATCGTAGTTTGTCCCCTTGGAGAAATAGACCAGTCACCTCCAAAATTTTTGCGCATTCAGAGAGGGAGGTAGCACAGGAGATTAAAACTCCAACGAGCTAGTTCAGCGAGTACTAGACAGAACGTTTTTATCAGTTAGCATCTGACTGCAATAACAGTTACTACTTTTCGAAGAAGGGTAAGTGGCTTCATACAAATCCTCAAGAGATAAAAAAGCTGTATGGCATGCATGTACTTATGGGATGCATTAGATATCCTCGTACACGTATGTACTGGCAGAAGTCATTGCGTATGCCAACTATTGCAGATTGTATTCCTACAGACAGGTTCTTCACTCTCAGAACAGCACTGTATGTTGTGGACACTAAGAACATTCCACGTGAATCAGAAACTAATAGATTGTGGAAAGTACAAGATGCAATTAATGTTGTATGCAGTGCTTGTATGAGACTTCCACACCCCTCTGAAAATGATTATTCCATTGATGAGCAAATGGTACTATTTACTGGACGCTGCACATTGTCTCAGTATGTTCCAAACAAACCGCTCCCTTTGGGAATTAAAAACTTTGTTTTGGCAACAAGGAAAGGTTTAGTACTTGATTTTGAATTTTATCAAGGTAAATTAACTCCTCGGCCAGATGTTGGCCTTGGTCTTCGGCCATCTGTAATACTTCGCCTTGCTCAAACATTACCTCAAGGTGCAACAATACATTTTGACAGATATTTTGCAGATTTCCGTTATTGAAACAGTTACTTAACCTAAGGCTGGAAGGAACAGGAACCATAACGAAAAACAGAGTGAAACCTGACAGAAGAAAAAAGACTGAAGAGAGGAGATATGGAAGAATTCTGCAGGGATGATGATAAAATAGTCATTGTCCAGTTTAAAGATTCAAAAGCTTTGACCTTGCCTCTGCTGACAGGTTCACATCTTGTACAAGTAACGTTGAGAGATGGAGTGAACCAGAAAAGAAGTACATCTTAGTGCCACGTCCTGCAGTCGTAGTGAAGTACAACCTGTGTATGGGACGAGTGGAGCTCTGCGATCAAATGATGAAGACCTACAGAACTTTCTTCAAGACAAAAAAGTGGACTTTAAAGGTTTTGATTCATTTACTTGATTTGGCTTGCGTCAGTTCATGGTTACAATACAAAGTTGAATGCGAAGCCAATAAAGTACAAAAGAAAAACACTTTACATCTTCTTGGATTCCGACAAGCGCTAATTTCTTCTTCAGGACAAGAACATGAAAGTGAATCCGCTGAATAGCCACCAAATAAAATGTACAAACCAGAAAACACACAATGTGATGAGAAACGGCTAGACGGATATAATCACTGGGCAACTGTTGATGTTTTGCATTCAGCTCGTTGCTGCAGGCAAAAAAATTGCAAGAAGAGGCCGAGAACAAGATATCTGAAGTGTAATATTTATTTGTGTTTGCCAAAAGACAATAATTGCTTACATAAATATGTAAGATAATCCTGACCCACGCAATCGTGTGGGTTCAAAATTTGTATCAAAATTTAAAAAATAAACTTTTCTAAGCAATTGGTCCACGATTCTATATTTTTTTTAGTTACAAAAATGCATTTACTTCAAAATTTTCATTTCAAGTTTGGGTCGGGGTCTGAAAGGGTTAACTTTGATAGTTAACTTTTCATGAAAATTTGATGGAGTATGAGGGTTTTGACACTGTGTTCCCTCCTTCGCGCATGGTGACTCATTTGTTTCGGCATTTTTTTAAATTCGAGTTCCATAGACAACACATTTTCTCTGTTTCCGTGCTGTTCTCAAAAGTCCAGTTTCGAGCGACAAAAGCCGTAAAATTTTCGTGAAGTTGGTCTTTCTTTGAGGTGTTCATCATGTCGCAAACTTTCTGCCTAATTTACCGATATCGTGGGCGGTATGTTAACTGTGTACACTTTGCTTCTTCTTTCACTAAAATACTCGTACTAAACTCCCTCTCCTCTTGTCATCATGCGTCATCTCCATTCAAGCCCTTATTCTTACAATATCGATCCTCTCACCTTTAATATTTTGCTTGCACATATTTATTGTTGTTGTTGCTGTTGTGGTCTTCAGTCCTGAGACTGGTTTGATGCAGCTCTCCATGCTACTCTATCCTGTACGAGCTTCTTCATCTCACAGTACTTACTGCAGCCTGCATCCTTCTGAATCTGCTTAGTGTATTCATCTCTCGGTCACCCTCTACGATTTTTACCCTCCACGCTGCCCTCCAGTACTAAACTGGTGACCCCTTGATGCCTCAGAACATGTCCTACCAACCAATCCCTTCTTCTAGTACACTTGTGCCTCAAACTCCTCTTCTCCCCAATTCTATTCAATACCTCCTCATTAGTTATGTGATCTAACCATCTAATAGTCAACATTCTTCTGTGGCACCACATTTCGAAAGCTTCTACTGTCTTCTTGTCTAAACTATCTATAGTTCACGTTTCACTTCCATACATTGCTACAATCCATACAAATACTTAGAGAAATGACTTCCTGACACTTCAATCTATACTCTATGTTAACAAATTTCTCTTCTTCAGAAACGATTTCCTTGCTATAGCCAGTCTACAGTTTACATCTTCTCTACTTCAACCATCATCAGTTATTTTGCTCCCCTAATAGCAAAACTCCTTTGCTACTTTAAGTGTCTCATTTCCTAATCTAATTCCCTCAGCATCACCGGACTTAATTAGACTGCATTCCATTATCATCGTTTTGGTTTTGTTGATGTTCATCTTACATCCTCCTTTCAAAACACTGTCCAAGTCATTTGCTGTCTCTGACAGAATTACAATGTCGTCAGCGAACCTCAGAGTTTTTATTTCTTCTCCATGAATTCTAATACCTACTCCGAACTTTTCATTTGTTTCCTTTAGTGCTTGCCCAATATGCAGATTGAGTAGCATCAGGGAGAGGCTACAACCCCGTCTCACCCCCTTCCCAACCACTGCTTCCCTTTCATGCCCCTCGACTCTTATAACTGCCATCTGGTTTCTGTACCAATTGTAAATAGCCTTTCGCTCCCTGTTTTTTACGCCTGCCACCTTCAGAATTTGAAAGAGAGTATTCCAGTCAACATTGTCAAAAGTTTTCTCTAAGTCTACAAATGCTAAAATCATAGGTTTTCCTTTCCTTAATATATCTTCTAAGATAAGTCGTAGGGTCAGTATTGCCTCACGTGTTCCAACATTTCTACGGAATCAAAACTGATCTTCCCCGAGGTCGGCTTCTACCAGTTTTTCCATTCGTTTGTAAAGAATTCGCATTAGTACTTTGAAGATGTGACTTATTAAACTGATAGTTCGGTAATTTTCACATATGTCAGCACCTGGTTTCTTTGGGATTGGAATTATTATATTCTTCTTGAAGTCTGAGGGTATTTCGCCTGTCTCATACATCTTTCTCACCAGATGGTAGAGTTTTGTCAGGACTGGCCCTCTCAAGGTAGTCAGTAGTTCTAATGGAACGTTGTCTACTCCTGGGGCCTTGTTTCGACTTAGGTCTTTCAGTGCTCTGTCAAACTCTTCACGCAGTATCATATCTCCCATTTCATCTTCACCTACATCCTCTTCCATTTCCATAATATTGTCCTCAAGTACATCGCCCTTGTATAGACCCTCTATATACTCCTTCCACCTTTCTGCTTTCCCTTCTTTGCTTAGAACTGGGTTTCCATCTGAGCTCTTGATGTTCATACAAGTGGTTCTCTTATCTTCAAAGGTCTCTTTAATTTACCCCTAGTGAGATAAGCCTCTACATCCTTACATTTGTCCTCTAGCCATCCCTGCTTAGCCATTTTGCACTTCCTGTCGATCTCATTTTTGAGACGTTTGTATTCCTTTTTGTCTGCTTCGTTTACTGCATTTTTGTATTTTCTCCTTTCATCAATTAAATTCAGTATCTCTTCTGTTACCCAAGGATTTCTACTAGCCCTCGTCTTTTTGCCTACTTTATCCTCTGCTGCCTTCACTATCTCATTCCTCAAAGCTACCTATCCTTCTTCTACTGTATTTCTTTCCACCATTACTGTAAATTGTTCGCTTATGCTCTTCCTGAAACTATGTACAACCTCTGTTTCTTTCAGTGTATCCAGGTCTCATCTTCTTAAATTCCCACCTATTTGCAGTTACTTCAGTTTTAATCTACAGGTCATAACCAATAGATTGTGGTCAGAGGCCACATCTGCCTCTGGAAATGTCTTACAGTTTAAAATCTGGTTCCTAAATCTCTGTCTTACCATTATACAATCTATCTGAAACCTTGTAGTATCTCCAGGGTTCTTCCATGTATACAGCTTTCTTTCATGATTCTTGAACCAAGTGTTAGCTATGATTAAGTTACGCTCTGTGCAAAATTCTACCAGGCGGCTTCCTCTTTCATATTCACCTACTACGTTTCCTTTCTCTTCCTTTTCCTACTGTCGAATTCCAGTCACCCATGACGATTAAATTTTCGTCCCCCTTCACTACCTGAATAATTTATTTTATCTCATCATACATTTCATCAATTTCTTCATCATCAGCAGAGCTAGATGGCATATAAACTTGTACTACTGTAGTAGGCGTGTGCTTCGTGTCTATCTTGGCCACAATAATGCTTTCACTATGCTGTTTGTAGTAGCTCACCCGCACTCCTATGTTTTTCATTATTAAACCTACTCCTGCATTACCCCTATTTGATTTTGCATTTATAACACTGTATTCACCTGACCAAAAGTCTTGTTCCTCCTGCCACCGAACTTCACTAATTCCCACTATATCTAACTTTGACCTATCCATTTCCCTTTTTAAATTTTCTAACCTTCCTGCCCGATTAAGGGATCTGACATTCCACGCTCCGATCCGTAGAACGCCAGTTTTCTTTCTCCTGATAACGACGTCCTCCTGAGTAGGCCCCGCCCCGAGATCCGAATGGGGGACTATTTTACCTCTGGGATATTTTACCCAAGAGGACGCCATCATCATTTTATCATACAGTAAAGCTGCATGCCCTCGGGAAAAATTACGGCTGTAGTTTCCCCTTGCTTTCAGCCGTTCGCAGTACCAAAACAGCAATGGCGGTTTGGTTACTGCTACAGGGATAGATCAGTCAATCATGCAGACTGTTGCCTCTGCAACTACTGAAAAGGGTGCTGTCCCTCTTCAGGAACCACACGTTTGTCTGGCCTCTCAACAGATGCCGGAACCCCTCCGTGTTGTTGCACCTACGGTACGGCAATCTGTATCGTTGAGGCACGCAAGCCTCCCCAACAACGCCAGGTCCATGGTTCATGGGAGGGGGGGGGGGAGGTACTACTTCTTAGCACACATAATTAAAAACATTGTTTTTAATGGTACGAAAGAAGGTTAAAATATATGCAGAGGATGCTGTCTGCAAGATTATCGTAATTTACCACACAGTCTCTCGTGTAGCCCGCCTCATTATTAATCAACACCTTCACCGTGAACTGCTAATTATGAGCACACGTTTGGAGAAACCACTGAAAGAATTGCAGTCTGGGGAGGCCGATCATGTAGCAGCAGAGCTTGGACTCGCTGTACATACAGAGCAAAACTGGTCATAGAGGACTGTCCAGACAACAGACTTAGCCACACCTTCCGCTGCAGATATTCTTCGGGCACTCGTTCCAGGATTGTTCTCCAGATGTTTCAATACACTTTGCTCCGCATCAGGTCTACAAGTTGTTCAAGGTCTGCTGTGATTCCGTGTTCGTGATACAAAAGGATCCCGTTTCCGGAAGTCACTGGAACAGTACGGCACTACGTCCTTCCGCTTGCCCGTAGCAGAAGACCATATCTGCCCTCGCCTTTGGTGAATAGTGGCCTCCATTTTGAACTGTGCGTCCAGTGACGGACACACAAACAAATTACAGAAACGTACTACTATGTCACAACAAACAGTGCACCAAAACTGCAACTACTGTACGTGTTCTCGTGTTGGGTGTGTGCTTGATACCAATGCGAACACGTTCTGCTGCGTAAACATCTGTTGAAAAAGTGCTCTGTGTGTGCAAGATATGGTCCTCTTACACACGCGGGCCATACGTTGGTTTTACGAGCATCCATACTTAATTCTCTGTAAATATTAGAAAAACTTTTCCAGGCGCCTTGTAGATGTAGTGTATACAGGATGTGTCACAATTCAAATTAAACACTTCGCAAGATTAGAGGACGATTAGTAGAGCAAGTTTTACATAGGAACCAATGCTCGTAAACGGTTCGTTTCCACGTTACAAGGAAAACAAGAGCTACTCAATCGCGCGCTTTTTATGCATCTCGCCTGCTATGATAGGCCACCCACGTTCATGGATGGTACGATGTCTTGTTTTCTACTTCCTGGTGATGTACCAGTTGACATTACGGTGAGTAGCACTGCAGTAACAGGATGACTGAGTACAAGTTCGCAGAGCACAAGGTATGTTGTTTTCTACGGTGAAGCTAGCCGTAGTGCAAGATCTAAAGATCTCTCTCTAGAAATAAATCTCTACAACTTTTTCAGCCATGTACGACAAATTTTTACCCGCCACTCTAATAAATATTCGCGCAAATGCACGCTATAATTTACTGTTATATATCTAGCACGTAAACAGCCAAGCGTTGTATCAAAAATATGGAAAATTTCTATCTACTCTTACCTGATACTACAATAAACATTCAGGTGGACATAGGCTATATTTGCTTGAAGCAACAGTGGACACGTATTCTATTAAAACCGACTACAAGATCCAAAATAATGTGCTATACTTCGTAAATGAGTTGTTTCCTTTTTATCATCGTAATCGGTTTAACAGAATACAGAAGAGTTATACTTACGACTTATCGGCTTATCTCACTATTTCAAACATGGCTGACAACAGAAATAGCAAATAAACATTCAATAAATAATGTATATAGCCAATCGGTTGTATAAATTTTATTATAATAAGCCTCATAACCGTAAAAGCCTGCCATGAAAAACAGCATGAATTCCTGCACAGGTATAGCTTACTATTAGAAAGTGCTGAACAAAACATGTGGCTACTAGTTAGGAAGCCAAGTAAATGTAGCGTGATTAACGATCAATCGTATGAAATACTTGATTGACTCAGTAATATATGATAAAGACTTAAATATTTTGAATATAATAAATTCTACATGGTGCAAAACCAAGGACATTATTAAAGAGAATATGCAAGAAACAAAATAATTTTTAATTGATTATGACAATGTGTAGCTCAAAAAGAATAAAATGGTTAATTATAAATACCTGTGCCGATGAAAAATAATAAGAAAAAAAACACGATGGGATTTTAACAAGATATTACAACATGCAAAGAAACATTCTTTATGTAAACCTGCATAACCAGAAAACAGTGAAACAGGCATGTAATCGGTATGGAAATACAGAGTCCGTTAAGTAAAGGAAAAAAACTACGTCTCCGGAAAGCAAGGGAAAAGAAACATGAGCCAGAACATCACCCAGTTGCAAGCAACAATTGAAATTCTCATTTCAAATGACGCCGTCTTACTCATCATATGTCTAAAGACCTCAAATTCTTCCAAGACATCAAGCTTCCACACTTTCTGCTCTCTATGCAGAATCGTCACGTCGTCTATTGCATTTAGATTGTTTTCCAATATTAACACATGCTCCACGAAAGTGTAATTACGAACATTGGTATCCTTCTTTCCTATCAGGTATACCTTGTTTATCACGTTAACGGTCCTACCAGTCTGTCCGATATAAAACACCGAACACGTATCGCAAGCGATTTGATAACCTTACGAGCAATGTAAACGTTCATCTGAAGCTTTAAGTTATGGATAAATTTTTTTGTAAGCTGTTTTTTGAGGAGAAATCAACTTTGCATCCGTATTTCTTAATCAATACACACTGAATTCTATACGATACCTTACCTAAGAAATATACTGAAATAATTTTCATTTATCATATCCCCATTTTCTCAGTTATCTAAAGCAGTGACTCTTTATTAGAATGAAATTTTCACTCTGCAGCAAAAGGTATAGGTCCAGAGTTCGAGTCTCGGTCCGGCACACTGTTTTAATCTGCTAGGAAATTTCGACTCTTTATTACTTTTCGCTTCGAAAATTTCTTTCAGTAATGGGGTTTCATAACCGTTATTACAGGCTACCGTTCTAATTAAAGTGATTTCGTTCTTGAGCTGGTGATAATGGTATGACTACAATGCGATGAATAGTGGAATGAGGGAAAGCTGTCTTCTGGGACTGAAGATATGTTAAATCGGAAAGTACGATTTGGTCACAGCTTGTTGCTTTACGAAAAATATCAAAAGATATTCTATCAGTCGTTAAGGCAATATCGAGATCTAAAAAAGTTTATCTCATGATTTTCATTTTGCAACTGGCAACTGAAACTTATGTTTTCATAAAGAGTATTAAATATTTCAAAGATTTGATCTACTGCTTGATTAGTTCCTTTGTATACAGGATGATTTTTTCCATCGTGTACCGACTCCAGGGACTGATCGGTGAGAGGACACAAAACAAAAGAGCATCCAATTAGCTTATGCCCGGAAATGCATGATTTCCATTCCAGAGACAATTTACTCAATCATACATTGTTCCGGAGACTGCGGTCTAATAAGCGCTGTAAGATGCAGCCACAGTTGGAAAAAACACTGTTGCTTCCTAGAGGGTGGTACTGTCTATCATACGTCATGACGTAGGATCCTTTCCTGCCAGTCGATGGTAATGTTGTGTCCGCTTTACTTCTCTTGCTGACTCACCTTGTAGTGGATGTAATATAGCGTTGTACACAATGATTCCGTATTCGAATCGAAAGCTTGCCGACATGGTGTTTACTTACGGAAAGGCAAACGGCAATGGTCGGCGGGCAGCAAGGTTGTATCAGGAGATCTACCCTGCCGACAACAACCAAAGCATTCCAAGTTTACACCAGTGTTTCGTCTGAGATGGGGTCGTTTCATGAAGCAGGAAATCATGAAGAACATGCCCGAAACGTTCGGACACCAGACTTGGAGGAAAATGTCATTAGCACTGTGGAAGGTGACCGCCATCTCAGTATCAGGCAGTTGGCCCGCCAGTACAGGGTAAGCCTGACGACCGTGTAGAACATTCTCTACAACAATTGTTACTATCAGTATCACTTCAACCAAGTGCAGGGCTTACTAGCGACAGACTTTTCACATCGGGAGCAGTTTTGCCACTGGTTTCTTCGCCTGGCAACCACGATTCCGGGACTTGTGTCATCTATCCTATTGACAAATGAGGCCATGTTTAAGCGGAGTCTTCAACTACCATAACAGTCGTCATCTATGAGATAGTGTGCACAACCCCTATGGTATAATGAAAGCGAATCATCAGCATCGTTGCAGCCGGAATGTGTGGTCTGGGATAATTGGTTACCGTATTTTGGAACCAGTCGTCCTTCCACGTCGCTTAACAGACTGGAACTATCGGCAGTGCTTGCTGATGACTTTGCCTCCCCCTGCTGGAAGAACTGCCATTGATTATTTTAAGGGCTTATCTGGCTGCTACATGATGGTGCTCCAGCTCAATTCGCCGTTAGCTTCCGGACGCATCTCAATCACGTTTTCCCTGGTCGATGGATCGGACGAGGGGATCCAGTTGCATGGCATCCTCTTTCACTGGATCTCGATCCATGCAGTTTCTGGATATGGGGACATCTCTAAAGTATCGTGTATGCAGAGCCCATTCGAGATGTGGAGACACTGGAGCTACGTATTCATGCTGTGTTTGACACTGTTCGGATGCAGCCTGGCCGACGTGAACGTGTGAGACAGAAGATGCTACGGTGGTTACACGCATCCGTTGAGGCACATGGAAACCATTTTCAACACATACTCTGACTGTGGCTACGTGGTATAGCGCATAGAAGATCGCAGTCTCTGTAACAATGAATCACTGAATAAATAGTCTTTAGCATGGAAACCATGTATTTTCGAACGTAAGTCATTGGACCTTTTTTGTTGCGCATCCTCTCATTGATCACTCCTTAGAGTTTTATAAGGTGAAAAAATCACAGTGTATAATCAACATATCGTCTACGTAACTTAAGTAGGACTGAATGCTTAATTCTGTAGACACACAAATTTCAAAACATTTCTTCTAGAGAATGCATAAAAATGCTCACTAACCGATTACCCATTTCAAGGTCATCTGATAGTTTAAACAGTTTTACATTAAATATGAAATAGTTGGATTTAACTACCACTTTTAGTAACGATATAAGGCTTGTAATTGTTCATCAATTGTGTCTTATTTATAAGCTCACTGGTTTCTCCCCATGATTTCTATTGAGTGGGACATTAGTGGAAAAACTGGTAATAATCATAGATATTAATTTTGTCTCTTGGTTACGATCCAAAATGTTTAATTTTATTATTTTGAAAAACACAATTTTACATTGTCTTCATGAAGAAACTTGACAATTTCGTAGTACTCAATGCTAATACTGGTTGCTATAGGACAAACTGGAGGTCTATTTTCTGAACCTTGAACTAAGTACATGGCCTTCATCTTTATGAATCGTTGCATTTGAAGAGGTTTTAACAGATGTTTTGTGTCGCCTACAGTGCATCTAACTTCGTTTTGTAACTTGGAAGTCGAATCTTCCTCCAGTTTCGAAATATTATTTACCTTGAAGAATTTAAAAGTTCTGGAGACATATTCATCTCCACTGGTAATGAGTACAGCGTTACCTTTATCAATTTGGTTAAGAAGGCTTCCATTTGCTTAAGTTCTGTATTAATATTTCAATTACTTTTAAACATTTATTTTGTGAAAACTATTAAATTCAGTTTTGCTAATAATGTAGCAAACACCATGGACTTGCTGGGAACTTTCCATTTTTATACAATTGAGATCAATCTTAAGATCTACTAAAAGATTTGCCACAGCATTTGGATCTGCAAAATTTGGCATACATTATATTTGAGCTCTTTTCTCAAGAAGGTAATCTCTTCCGTAAAATTTATTAGTGATTATAATTTTGGAAGCCAGTGCCGTTACGATATTCTGCAACTGGAACAACACTCTAGAGTTAAGCTAATTTGTTTTCATTATTTTCATAAATTACGTCTCTGGAATGACTTAACCATTAGCTGATAAAGTCTTATATTATATATACTTGAAAATTAAAAAGCAGATCCAACAATTTTGTTACCTCTACATGCAAATAATACGATTCTTCATTAAAACTGTCTGTGTTTTTGTATAATGCTTTAATTGTATCGTAAATGATTTTTTGAACCAAACTTTGAAATGTCTTTGGTTTTTTCACACGCTGTTTGACACTGAAGAAGGATTTTGCACAATTTGGTAGCGGTCTTCTAACCAAACTGCGTGCCTATGGATTATCGTCTCAGCTGTGGAACTGGATTCGTGATTTCCTGTCAGGAAGGTCACAGTTCGTAGTAATAGACGGAAAGTCATCGAGTAAAACCGAAGTAATATCCCGCGTTCCCCAAGGAAGTGTTACAGGCCCTCTATAGTTCCTGATCTATATTAACGACATAGGAGACAATCTGAGTAGCCATCTTAGATTGTTTGCAGTTGATGCTGTCATTTACCGTCTTGTAAAGTCATCAGATGACGAAAAAGAATTGCAAAATGATTTAGATAAGAAATCTGTGTGGTGCGAAAAGTGGCAGTCGACCCTGACTAAAGAAAAGTGTGAAGCTATTCACATGAGTACTAAAAGAAGTTCGCTAAATTTAGATTACGCGAAAAGTCACACAGATCTGAAGGCTGTAAATTCAATTAAATACTTAGAGATTACAATTACAAATAACCTAATTTGGAATGATCACATATATAATGTTGTGGGTAGAGCAAACCAAAGACTACGCTTCATTGGCAGAATACTTAGAAGGTGCAACAGATCTACTAAAGAGCCTGCTTACACCACGCTTGTCCGCCCTATTCTGGAGTATTGCTGTGCAGTGTGGGATCCGCATCAGATGGGACTGACAGATGACATCGACAAAGTACAAAGAAGTTCTGCTCGATTTGTATAATCGCGAAATAGGGGAGACAATGCCACAGACATGATACTTGAATTGGAGTGGCATTCATTAAAACAAAGGCGTTATACGTTGCGAGTGGATCTTCCCCTGAAATATCAATCACCAGTTTTCTCCTCCGATTGCGAAAACATTCTGTTGGCACCCACCTACATAATGAGAAATGGTCATCACGATAAAAAAAGAGAAATCAGGGCTCGCACAGAGAAATTTAAGAGCTCGTTTTTACTGCACGCCGTTCGTGAATGGAACAGTGGGGAGACAGCTTTAAGGCGGTTCATTGAACCCTCTGCGAGGCGCTTTATTGTGAATAGCAGAGTAATCACGTAGAAGTAGATGTCTTCACAACGTTTTTGAAACAGGTCGCCATACCTATATCGAGCATTTTTCTTCTGACATCTTTGTATTCTGTAACAGCGTTAGATACTTGGGCAGGTCGAAATCTCACAACTTTAAACACCGCTGATGCCAGGAACCGGTAATAAACTTTCAGTAAATGATGTATACAGCCAACCAACTGCACCAAATTTATTGTAATAAGTCTTGACCTGGTATTAATGCCACTAGAGTTTTCTTCTTCAGAGGAATAAAGTTACACAGCTTACATTACTTTAAAATTATAAGCATATATTATACGATTAATGAAAATGGTAGTTAACACATTTACTTAAAATGTAATGGAAAACTGTTTCAACAACCAATGGTCCTACAACGGGTATCGGTAAGTGGCCATTCTAGCAGACAGTTTTATATATTCATTAGAAGAAAAATGTTAACAACTTATGGTTCTACAGAATTAGGCATTCAGTTGTACTTAATTGATGGATGATATTTTGTTTATATATAATGGCATAATGATACAGTAGACCAAACTTTGAAATATTTAATACCCTTTATGAAAAAATAAATTTCATTTGTCAGTTGCAAAATGGAAATCATGAGATAAATTTTCTTAGATCTCAGTTAGACCATAACAAATGGCGACCTGTTTCAAAAACGTTGTGAAGACATCTACTTCTACGTGATTACTCTGCTATTCACAATAAAGCGCCTCGCAGAGGGTTCAATGAACCACCTTCAAGCTGTCTCCCTACTGTTCAATTCACGAACGGCGTGCAGTAAAAACGAGCGCTTAAATTTCTCTGTGAGAGCCCTTATTTCTCTTTTTTTTTTTATCATGATGAATATTTCTCACTATGAAGGTGGGTGCCAACAGAATGTTTTCGCAATCGGAGGAGAAAACTGGTGATTGAAATTTCAGGGGAAGATCCAGTCGCAACGTATAACGCCTTTGTTTTAATGATTGCAACTCCAATTCAAGTATCATGTCTGTGGCACTGTCTCCCCTATTTCGCGATTATACAAATCGGGCAGAACGTCTTTGTACTTTATCGATGTCATAACAAATGACAGAATATCTTTTGATATTTTTCGTAAAGCAACAAGCACCAACCAAATGTTACCTTCGAATTCAATACATCCTCAGTCCCATAAGACAGGTTCCCATCATTCCACTAGTCATCGAACTGTAATCGTACTATTATCATCAGCTAAAGAACGAAATCACTTTAATTAGAACAGTAGCCTGTAATAACGGTTATGAAACCCCTTTACTGGAAGAAATTTTCGAAGCGAAAAGTAATAAAGAGTCACTGCTTTAGATAACTGAGAAAATGGGGATATGATAAATGAAAATTATTTCAATATATTTCTTATGTAATGTATCGTATAGGATTGAGTGTGTGTTGATTAAGAAATATGGAAGCAAAGTTGATTTCTCCTCAAAAAACAGCTTATAAAAAAATTTATCCACAATTTAAAGCTTCAGATGAACGTTTACATTGCTCAGAAGTTTATGAAATCGCTTGGGATTCATGTTCGGTGTATTATATCGGACAGACCGTTAGGACCTTTAACGTGATAAACAAGGTATACCTGATAGGAAAGAAGGATATCAGTGTTCGTAATTACACTTTTGTGGAACATGTATTAGTATTGGAAAACAATCTAAATGCAATAGACGACATGACGATTCTGCATAGAGAGCAGAAAGTGTGGAAGCTTGATGTCTTGGAAGAAGTTGAGGTCTTTAGACATATGATGAGTAAGATGGCGTCATTTGAAATGAGAATTTCAATCGTTTCTTGCGACTGGGTGATGTTCTGGCTAATGTTTCTTTTCACTTACTTTCCGAAGACGTCGTTTTTTCCTTTACTTAACGGACTCTGTATTTCCATACCGATAACATGCCTGCCTCACTGCTTTCTTGTTATGTAGGTTTTACATAAAGAATGTTTTTTTGCATGTTGTAATATTGTTAAAATCCCATCGTGTATTTTTATTACTATTTTTCCTCAGCACAGGTATTTATGATTAACCATTTTATTCATTTTGAGCTACACATTGTCATAATCAATTAAAAATTAATTTGTTTCTTGCATATTCTCTTTCATAATGTCCTTGTTCTTACACCATGTACAATTAGTTCTATTAAAAACTTTTAAATGTAAATTTTACTGATGTCTTACCTCGCCTATCACGTATTTCCTATGGTTCATCGTTTATCACGCTTCTAGTGCTCTGCAGGTGGCACGCTGCAAGCTACTTTTACTTGGCTTCGTAAATAGTTGCCGCTCTTTTTGTGTTCTTATAATAAGACGTACCTGTGGAGTAAGTCTTGCTGTTTTTCACGGAAGACTTAATCTATTATTTCTGTTATATTATTTGAGTGTTTAACTTCATAATGTATGTTTATAATGATAACATACCGTAAGTCACGTAAGTAGCCTTCTTATTCCATGTACTTCAATTCATCGTTGTAATGTATCCGTTATTTTCGATTTATATTTTGCTGTTTGTTTAAAATGTTGGTAGTAATCTTACTGCGTCTGAAGCACTTACCCTTGGATGTACTGAAACCTAATCAATGTCTCTTACAATAAACTTAATACATTAAACTTTTTCCGTCATTGAAAATTATCAGCTTTTGATTAGAATACTATTACGTAATCTGACTCGATCGATACTTTGCAAATTTACACATTTGCAGATTAAAAGTATGTGAAATATTGTCCCTGAAGCTACTAACCTCACAGATCTAGTAGCTGAAAGTCCTCTCATAGGCTGTCGGCCAATGGTCCTACCATATTTACCCACCCATTTTTAGCGACTTCACTTTCCCCGTAAAGGGTTAATTTGCAACAACAATAAACGAGGCCGGAGGTTAGAGAGATGGGGGAGCAGAAATGGACAGAGAGGGAGGGAAGGAAATCGACATAGACAGGGGCAATGAGAAAATTGTCAGAGAGAGGGAGCAGAGGAGATGGAGCGATATATGGAGAGGACGCGATCGACAGAGAGAGAGGTATAGTGGTTGATGAACAGGGACGAGGGCAGGAGTTTTAAGAGGAGGAGGAGATGGACAGAGTGGGGGGGGGGGGGAGGGGAAGGAGATTAGGATGTACATTCAGTTCCCATACATATTTAGAAAATGCGAAGCATTGCCGTATTTGGTGGTCATTTATAATCTACTGATAAGTTTGGAAGCCTTGACAATGTTTGCAGACCATGCTGCTTTCTATTGGAAGGTTGATACAGAATACTGTAGCGAAACATAGGAACATCTGCAGAGGTTCAACGATTGATGTCGGCTCTAGCTTTGACCCTGAACGTAAATAAATATAATTTGTTGAGCATAAATAGGCGAAGAATCCCAATACTTTTCGTAAGTTATTGGATACTCTAACCACCTACAGTAACGGGGAGCAACCAGCAGCGGTACATACCGACTAAATTGGAATGGCCACAGTAGAAAGGAAAGCAGATGCCGGACTGAATCTATTGGAAGAACCTTAACGAAATGTAACTCATTCACGAAGAAATGGCATAGAAACCCTCGTCCTCTCAGTTCTTGAGTACTGCTCGTCCGTGTGGGACTCGTATCAGGTTGGATTAATATAAGGGAGAGAGAAGATCTGATGAAGCGCGGCGTATTTGATTGCAGGACCGTAAGCCAGCGCGATAGCATCGCGTACGTGTACACTCAAGTCAGATGCTGCAAGAAAGGTATTCTGCTGAAATCTGTAGAGGCGACGTTCCAAGAAAAGACGGACAACGTATTACTTGTTCCGATGTACGTCTCACAAAATGACCGCGACAAGTAAATAACAGAAACTGGAGTTCATACCGAGTGTTTCTAACAGTTGTTCTTCCCACGCACCATTCGCAAATGGAACAGGAAAGGGACAAACGACGCATGGGTGGTGCAGGATGCTTTCGGTACGAGTCAGGTGACCATTCAACGTATGCATATCGCACTACATATCAGAATCGATATTCTGAGGTTGCTTACGCTCACTACACATTAGAATCGGTATTCTGGTATGTAGCTCGATGTAGACACGACGGGTTGCTCACGCAGCTATATAGATCTGAAGATGATTATCTTTGATAGAGACTGCTCATATGATAAAAACTGATGTGTAACTGAGACGGCAAAATAAACGATAAATTTTGCTCTACAAGCTTTCTTAATGGCAACTTTATTCTTCCTGGACCATCACGCTTGTCCTAAGGTTTCTGTCATGTTAAATTAGACTATTTCGTCTATGTTGAACTATACAGGCAAAGTACCTTTTATTTATTACATGCTAACACTGACATACACTGTACTTACAATTTTTTACAGAATAATTTGAAAATGGAACAGCGACGAAATTTAAACAACAAAAAACACCGTAAGTACTAATCTGCAGCTCGTGCTCTAGTGGTTAACACTTATGCCTCTACATCATGGGGTCTCTGATTCGTTTCCCGACCGCATCGGAGATTTTATCCGCTCTGTGAGTTCGCCCCTTTACGTCGGAGGGTGTCTCGCGCAGTCGGAGCGTAAACGTCAGGGGAGAGTTTTATATATCGACCACGGCCTATCAGCCTGCAAGTCTTAGAGGGAAGATTAATTTTCCTCTTAGCTGCTCATTATATAATAATCATGTGATATGAAGCAATATATTCCGGCTGTTAGCAGAATGATATACTGAAGAATATAGTCGGTTGGCAAGAGACCTTTTACTCTTGGCTCAGAAATGGCACATTGCACAGGTGCTGGATACTTTTCAGGATTAATATTTTCTCTTCAGCAGACTAAAAATTAAAAACAGATGAATATTTCTTAATATCGCGTGAAATCTGCTGAGACCTGGTAGTCAAAGGAAGGCATGATTCGGTTATGATTGTGGACGGGGCCGTAATCAGTTACCATTGGTTGCCTTTCACAGTTACACACAATTTATTTTAAATCAGTAATTTCAGACTCCGCAACAAATAAAAAAATATCACACTTTATTAATGTAGGAATAAACAACTGTGTCAATAATAGTGTTTTCAGTGAGTTACAATTTAGCAAAAAAATGGCTCTGAGCACTATGGGACTTAACTTCTGAGGTCATCAGTCCCCTAGAACTTAGAACTACTTAAATGTAACTAACCTAAGGACATCACACACATCCACACCTGAGGCAGGATTCGAACCTACGATCGTAGCGGTCGCGCGGTTCCAGACTGTAGTGCCTAGAACCGCACGGCCATTCCAGCCGGCCTACAATTTAGCAAATCATCAATAAACACAGATACAGCAGATAATGTTTTAAAAGCAAGGCACTGTGATCTGGGCAGAGGGCCACACACGCCAGGAATGGCCATAATTTAAGAATTGTTTAAAGCTCGCTGCAACTTACAAATTACAAATATTGAAATATTAAAGGCAAGTCAACACAAACACAGCAGAAGGCATCAGACGCCAAGAGTGGCAGTAAATAAGGTTTCGAAATTATAAATTAGATATATTGAAATACACTGCTGGAAATTGAAATAAGAACACCGTGAATTCATTGTCCCAGGAAGGGGAAACTTTATTGACACATTCCTGGGGTCAGATACATCACATGATCACACTGACAGAACCACAGGCACATAGACACAGGCAACAGAGCATTCACAATGTCGGCACTAGTACACTGTATATCGACCTTTCGCAGCAATGCAGGCTGCTATTCTCCCATGGAGACGATCGTAGAGATGCTGGATGTAGTCCTGTGGAACGGCTTGCCATGCCATTTCCACCTGGCGCCTCAGTTGGACCAGCGTTCGTGCTGGACGTGCAGACCGCGTGAGACGACGCTTCATCCAGTCCCAAACATGCTCAATGGGGGACAGATCCGGAGATCTTGCTGGCCAGGGTAGTTGACTTACACCTTCTAGAGCACGTTGGGTGGCACGGGATACATGCGGACGTGCATTGTCCTGTTGGAACAGCAAGTTCCCTTGCCGGTCTAGGAATGGTAGAACGATGGGTTCGATGACGGTTTGCATGTACCGTGCACTATTCAGTGTCCACTCGACGATCACCAGAGGTGTACGGCCAGTGTAGGAGATCGCTCCCCACACCATGATGCGGGTGTTGGCCCTGTGTGCCTCGGTCGTATGCAGTCCTGATTGTGGCGCTCACCTGCACGGCGCCAAACACGCATACGACCATCATTGGCACCAAGGCAGAAGCGACTCTCATTGCTGAAGACGACACGTCTCCATTCGTCCCTCCATTCACGCCTGTCGCGACACCACTGGAGGCGGGCTGCACGATGTTGGGGCGTGAGCGGAAGACGGCCTAACGGTGTGCGGGACCGTAGCCCAGCTTCATGGAGACGGTTGCGAATGGTCCTCGCCGATACCCCAGGAGCAACAGTGTCCCTAATTTGCTGGGAAGTGGCGGTGCGGTCCCCTATGGCACTGCGTAGGATCCTACGGTCTTGGGGTGCATTTGTGCGTCGCTGCGGTCCGGTCCCAGGTGGACGGGCATGTGCACCTTCCGCCGACCACTGGCGACAACATCGATGTACTGTGGAGACCTCACGCCCCACGTGTTGAGCAATTCGGCGGTACGTCCACCCGGCCTCCCGCATGCCCACTATACGACGCCGCTCAAAGTCCGTCAACTGCACATACGATTCACGTCCACGCTGTCGCGGCATGCTACCAGTGTTAAAGACTGCGATGGAGCTCCGTATGTCACGGCAAACTGGCTGACACTGACGGCGGCGATGCACAAATACTGCGGAGCTAGCGCCATTCGACGGCCAACACCGCGGTTCCTGGTGTGTCCGCTGTGCCGTGCGTGTGATCATTGCTTGTACAGCCCTCTCGCAGTGTCCGGAGCAAGTATGGTGGGTCTGACACACCGGTGTCAATGTGAATTTTAAGGCAAGCGACCATAATCATGGCTGAAGGCCTCAAACACCAGGAACGGCAATTATACATAAAAGTTAAGAAACCTGCTGTAAAGCAGCAATACAATAGAAAAGGTTAATTAAAAAACAAGCAACTGATCACCAACGGGTGAAATAAGATGATGGTAAACTTAGTAACACAACCTTTAACATCCTCTACACTACTACTAATGTGGACATTGCAAGGTATTGTAATAAATAATATAATAATAAAGCACAAGGACCAGTTTATAAGATCCTTAAATGGTACTGAGTCAGATTATACCCGCAGAAGACGTTGACTGAAGGAGCGTTACACTGAACTACTTTCCATCAGACACATCTCTTACAAGAATCAGGGAACCACAGACGGTGCTCCAGGAATCGACCTCTGAGAAGGTCCGGCAACAAACACTTTCACGAGCGATGAGATATGCAGCCAAGATGTGCATTCACTTCACAAGATGGTAACTCAGACTAGTGACAGTCTAACGAATGACTAATGATAATCTTGCTGAAGCTACCTGACGATCGATAAACCAAATCCAACTATGTAACAATAAACCAAATACGGAATCGGTGGTCCGGACTACGTCGCAAGAGTACTGTGTTTAGAGCGCCAGGGACGGGAAAGGAATCACCACCAGCGGAGTAGAAGAGTCACCAACCGGCTGCTGGTTGAACTTAATAAATTGAACGCAGTAAACAGTAATAAGAAGTCGAGGAAAGCTAATCACATCCGCCTTCCTCAAGCACTCCACTGGCTGCTCTTCGCCTCGGCGACACTACGAGCAGCAACACGAACCCAAGTCACTGGAGTATCGCGAGATATCACAATGGTGGAAGTTTCTCTACGTAGATTCAAATGCACTCATCTTAAAGCTTGCCGGATCAGTTTTAAGACGAGGTCGTGTACCCTCGTGACCACAGCCCTTCCATCCGGCAGTCCGTGCGTGCCGCCAGCGGTCCCGGCGTGTTCTGGCACTGCGCGGACCTGGCTCCTCCAGAGTCCACAACCGAAATGGCCCACTCACACGACCAGGAAGAACGAAAACATCGCCCCAAAGATAGAGCAACAGTTACTACATACCGATAACCGCTGCTGCTGCCACTAGCGAACAGGCAACGCTTGCGAAACCGAGTGGTGCCAGTCAACACGAGAAGAACACAAACAACCGCAACCATGCCAACTAAACGATACCAACAGAGGGCAGAAGTCTGCAAACACCACCAATGCGAGCGGCAGTACGGCTCATTAGCTTTAGTTTTTTTACGATTTGAAATTATGGTACTCATCTCTTCCAATGGTTATTCTACTTGTACTGTTAACCCTCTGGCGTTGAAAACCAACAGGTCTTCGATTTATAGTTAATTAAACATAATTTAGCCATATGTAATAAAGTCCGGAAGAGTGCTGCTGCTACGGTCGCAGGTTCGAATCCTGCATCGGGCATGGATGTGTATGATGTCCTTAGGTTAGTTAGGTTTAAGTAGTTGTAAGTCTAGGAGACTGATGACCTCAGATGTTAAGTCCCATGGTGCTTGGAGCCATTTGAACCAATTGTAATGAAGTAGTACTGTGCCGAGGTACTCTAGGTCAATAAATCGTGGGATGTTTGATCCTATGTCAAATTTCTTCCGAGAAAATATTTCCGTCAATGGACTTAAAATAGTTAGCGGTGTACTGGTTTATATCATATTCTACTCGTATTCACCAATGCATCGATTTAATCCGCAATTATGTATGTACTATCTCACTTCATCAGTTGTATACATATTCATTTCTCTATTTCATTAAATTAGCTAGATACTTCCTTTTCTTAGTGTCTGCATTCACTGTATCTCTTGCAGATATATCCAACATATGTTATTTGAGGTGATAAATTCTTATTTGTCTCCGGGTTATTATTAAGCTATACTTCTGTTTTTTAATATTATGTATTTCCTGAAAATCTATTAATAAAATGTAATTGTTCGTGAAGACACTATAGAAACTCATTTATAGTTGTTGTTTAAGCGTTTCTCTCCAAATAGTCGTGGGCAGCCTACTGGAACATTATATTTTCTTCTAATTATATTGTCTTTGATAATTTGTTTTTGCAAATATTTTCCATTTCTTTCTTCTTTTAAACCTCGGTGTAGTATCTAGGGGAGAGTTGTACCTAGGAACATTTTTAGTCCTGTAGTAGAAGTTTACTATATTATTCTTTCTTCATTTTGAATGACAGCGTTTTCACCTGATGTTTGCTCCAGTCTTTTTCCAAAATTACAGAAATTACTCTGAAAAGTAAAGTTTTTCTTATCGCGAAAACTGTTCCAAGGTACAACAAATATTCCATTCAAATTTAAATGTGATTCTGTCAGTACTGTATTTAATATTCTAAGTGTTACATTATTACTCTATTACACATCAATAATGACCAAGTGAAATCAAATTAATAGCAAATATTATCAAAAACCAGTAATGCGTTAAAAACATTTTGCAATAGTGGCTATTGGCAACTGTCACAAATTTCTATTTTCAAGGCACAGGAAGTTGCTAAGACATTAAAGACACGCAGCTCATTTGCAAATATCAGATGTTGCACGGTAGAAGACCTCCTTCCGATTCAAGTCAGTGCATGGCCAACGAAGTATGGCTTAACTGCCATCACTATGTAGCTTGTTTTAAAAATATACAGATTTTTACTCACAATAAAACTCTTTAGCTGAAGAATTATGTTCTCCAAACAGCTTTAATAGTATCAAGGGGGTTCAGAGCTAGTTGTGTGTGTGGGTAGCACAAAATAGTTCATAGATACAAGCACTTCTTTATTACTGTTTATTTTCAATTTTTGGACTTCTTGAAAGTGACAGCCTTCATTTCCGAATGGTAATCACTACTGTTTTTCTTACACCTACATACAAGTTTCTCTCACGAACAAAATCAGATGAAGAGCTAGCATGCAGAATAAGTATCCGAGAATCTTTTTCCTACAGGAACTTTAAAACCGTATGTACCATCACTCATTTTCCAGCAGGTATTCATGGAATGATTCTGATTCACTCATGTTTCATGAAAGTAATACAATGTAAACTACTTCCTCCTCTTGTATAGTGCACCTTTATAATGTACGTGGTTCATGCTGCTTCTATGTCACTTCTTTCAACTAGAAACTCTCTTTTCTTACCATATTTGAAACCAATGTCTTTTAAAATTGTTTGCATTGCGTTACCTTTGAAGCCAATTTGCTATGGCATAATTGTAACACGTTTATGTGATGTTGAGTAGCCACTTTTTATTAACTTTTGCAAGACGGAGTGCTTTAAAATATGCTGTCAAAACCATCTACTTGTGATACAGGTTTCTTGCGATTTTGATGCTTTCCAGGGGACATGAATACAAATTTTCCTGAGATTTCTATAGCTCCGACACTTCTGTTTACTATTCTCCGTACAGTTCTCTTGCCGACACGTGCTTCTGCAGTTCGTTCTTGAGTCTTCAAAATGTCAAAAATAGAAGTATCGCTTTTAGAATCACACTTGAAGCAGTTACAAATGCGGGACTTAAACATCCTCGACTACTTGTGAAGCACACGAATACTCTACAATTCACCATTAAGTGAAGAGCGGCAGAGCGTTCAACAAACCATCTTCAAGCTCTTTCTCTGCCGTACGGGAAACGAGAACACTTAAATCTCTCCGTGTTAGCTCTATTTTTTCGTATTTTATTATAATGATCAATCCTCCCTGTGGAGGTGGGCGCCAGAAAAGTATTTTCAAACTACAGGATGTTTCAAAAATGACCGGTATATTTGAAACGGCAATAAAAACTAAACGACCAGCGATAGAAATACACCGTTTGTTGCAATATGCTTGGGACAACAGTACATTTTCAGGCAGACAAACTTTCGAAATTACAGTAGTTACAATTTTCAACAACAGATGGTGCTGCAAGTGATGTGAAAGATATAGAAGACAACGCAGTCTGTGAGTGCGCCATTCTGTACGCCGTCTTTCTGCTGTAAGCGTGTGCTGTTCACAACGTGCAAGTATGCTGTGGACAATATGGTTTATTCCTTAGAACAGATAATTTTTCTGGTGTTGGAATTCCACCACCTAAAACACAGTGTTGTTGCAACAAGACGAAGTTTTCAACGGAGGTTTAATGTAACCAAAGGACTGAAAAGCGATACAATAAAGGATCTGTTTGAAAAATTTCAGCGGACTGGGAACGTGGCGGATGAACGTGCTGGAAAGGTAGGGCGACCGCGTACGGCAACCACAGAGGGCAACGCGCAGCTAGTGCAGCAGGTGATCCAACAGTGGCCTCGGGTTTCCGTTCGCCGTGTTGCAGCTGCGGTCCAAATGACGCCAACGTCCACGTATCGTCTCATGCGCCAGAGTTTACACCTCTATCCATACAAAATATAAATGCGGCAACCCCTCAGCTCCGCTACCATTGCTGCACGAGAGACATTCGCTAACAATATAGTGCACAGGATTGATGACGGCGATATGCATGTGGGCAGCATTTGGTTTACTGATGAAGCTTATTTTTACCTGGACGGCTTCGTCAATAAACAGAACTAGCGCATATGGGGAATCGAAAAGCCCCATGTTGCAGTCCCATCGTCCCTGCATCCTCAAAAAGTACTGGTCTGGGCCGCCATTTCTTCCAAAGGAATCATTGGCCCATTTTTCAGATCCGAAACGATTACTGCATCACGCTATCTGGACATTCTTCGTGAATTTGTGGCGGTACAAACTGCCTTAGACGACACTGCGAACACCTCGTGGTTTATGCAAGATGGTGCCCGGCCACATCGCACGGCCGAAGTCTTTAATTTCCTGAATGAATATTTCGATGATCGTGTGATTGCTTTGGGCTACCCGAAACATACAGGAGGCGGCGTGGATTGGCCTCCCTATTCGCCAGACATGAACCCCTGTGACTTCTTTCTGTGGGGACACTTGAAAGACCAGGTGTACTGCCGGAATCCAGAAACAATTGAACAGCTGAAGCAGTACATCTCTTCTGCATGTGAAGCCATTCCGCCAGACACGTTGTCAAAGGTTTTGGGTAATTTCATTCAGAGACTACGCCATATTATTGCTACGCATGGTGGATATGTGGAAAATATCGTACTATAGAGTTTCCCAGACCGCAGCGCCATCTGTTATTGAAAATTTTAATTACTGTAATTTCGAAAGTTTGTCTGCCTGAAAATGTACTGTTGTTCCAAGCATATTGCACCAAACGGTGTATTTCTATCGCTGCTCGTTTAGTTTGTATTGCCGTTTCAAATATACCGGTCATTTTTGAAACACCCTGTATGAGGAGAAAATTAGCGACTGAGCTTTCATGAGAAGATCCTGCCACAACGAAAAATGCCTTTGTTTTGATGATTGCCAAGCCAATTCGCGTATTATATCCTTGGCAGTGTCTCCCCTACTTCGCGATACTACAAAACGAGCTGTCTTTCTTTGATATTTTTCGATCAATACTGTCTGCTGCGGACCCCAGACCGGACAGCACTACCCAAGAAGAGGGTGGTACAGCTTGGTATAAGTAGCCTCTTCAGTAGACCTGTTGTATTTTGTAAGTATTTTAGCAATAAATGTCAGTCTCTGGTTTGCTTTCCACACAACATTATCCATGTGATCATTGCAATTTAAGTTATTCGTAACTGTAATCCGAAATTTAGCGCATTCCTTTTAGAACTCATGTGGGTGACTTCAGAGTTTTGTTATTTAGAGTCAATTGACACTTTTCTCACCATAAAGTTATCTTTTTTAAGCGGTTTTGTCATTTCTTCTGATCATCTGATGACTGAAGACGATAAATCACAGCATCACCTGCAAACCATCTGAAAGGGTTGTCTCCTAAATAACACACCCTTTCAAACACCAGATATCACTTTTGCTTTACTCGATGATTTCCCGTCGACTACTACGTACTGTGACCTTCCTGACACTAAATCACGAGACCAGTCGTACAATTAGGCGATACTCCATAGGTACTTATTTTAATTAAAAGTGCTTGTGAGGAACTTCACGTTTATTGTAGTCATCTGGCAAATTCATTTGGAAGTCACACTAAAGCTTTACAGATACACATTCACAGCTATACTGCTACAAGAAAGTAACATCGACATGTAAATAATTCGGTCGATCTGTGAATGAAACTACACTGTCGCAAAATACGGCAACAGCACAGCATGTGGGAGAGAGATTCTCGCAGTCTAGTTTGTAGCCCGCGGCTAGCCGCTCGGAAAGAGAACGAATGTTATTGGCTCCTAGCGATTAATGATGGGGGATGCGCAGAACGGCGGAAAATAGGCCAGAGTTCTTACATGACGTGAACTGTAGTACACATCATGGCTTCTCCGGTCCAGGTTCACTGAGTGGTAGTGCTGGCTGTGCATCTCCACTCTGGCTGTTGTGTCGAGGGCATTGTATAATGCTTGTTGGGACTCTCCCCACTGAAACATTTCCCCATTATGCCTCAAGTTAGAGAGATGAATGGGGAACGGCGCGAAACTGGGTATAAACTTACATAATAAAATTACCATTGTGATAAATATAGTAATGTCTTTCTGATCTCTGGGTTTAAAAACATGTGAATGGCTTTGGCATGCTCATGATCGATTCTCAACCCTTCTCCTGATGCAAAACATCCAAAGAAGGAAATCTCCCTATGCACTAGATTAGCTTTAGCCGAGCTCAGAAGTAAGCTCCTCTTTCTTCAACCGCTGAATCACATGACCAATGTGTAACAGATGTTCTTCAAACGTTTTACTATAAATAAGTACATCGTCAAGATACACGCAGTTGAACTTTAAATCCCATAACACTGAAACTAAAAGACATGACAAAACTTCTGCTCTGGTGTCCAACCCAAAAGGGACTTCTTGTATTCAAAGAAATTCCAGTGAGTGCAGAAAGCGGTGACAGGTTTTTATTCGTCGACCAGTCGAATATGATGATGTGCTTCTTTCAGGTCCGGAATAGTAACATATTCTGCATCGATAAGCCATATAAATAAATTATGAAGATCTGGGAGAGGGAGGAAGTATTGAATCACCTTCCAGCTGGGTATCCTATAATCTAGCTCTGCATGATACTATTATTTGTTAGGCTTGGAGACCAGGAGAATGGGTGAGGCATATGGTGATACAGAATGCCTAATTGCCAATTCCTCCAACAGTTAATCTATAATTTTTCACAACTCTGCAGCGGAGTTTTAATCTGCCAGGAAGTTTCATATCAGCGCACACTCCGCTGCAGAGTGAAAATCTCATTCTGGAAACATCCCCCAGGCTGTGGCTAAGCCATGTCTCCGCAGTATCCTTTCTTTCAGGAGTGCTAGTTCTGCAAGTTTCGCAGAAGAGCTTTTGTAAAGTTTGGAAGGTAGGAGACGATACTGGCAGAAGTAAAGCTGTGAGTACCGGACGTGAGTCATGCTTCGGTAGCTCAGTTGGTAGAGCACTTGCCCGCGAAAGGCAAAGGTCCCGAGTTCGAGTCTCGGTCGGGCACACAGTTTTAATCTGCCAGGAAGTTTCATATCAGCGCACACTCCGCTGCAGAGTGAAATCTCATTCTGGAAACATCCCCCAGGCTGTGGCTAAGCCATGTCTCCGCAGTATCCTTTCTTTCAGGAGTGCTAGTTCTGCAAGTTTCGCAGAAGAGCTTCTGTAAAGTTTGGAAGGTAGGAGACGGATACTGGCAGAAGTAAAGCTGTGAGTACCGGACGTGAGTCGTGCTTCGGTAGCTCAGTTGGTAGAGCACTTGCCCGCGAAAGGCAAAGGTCCCGAGTTCGAGTCTCGGTCGGGCACACAGTTTTAATCTGCCAGGAAGTTTCATATCAGCGCACACTCCGCTGCAGAGTGAAAATCTCATTCTGGAAACATCTAACAATCTCTATTCCTGTTCTTTGGTCAGATGTGAGGTATCAAACACTGATTGTTTAGCCCTTACTCAATAAACATCATGCTTGCTCTCATTCTCATACAAGGCCAACTTCTACCCCAGCCTGAACTTAGCGTAACGACATTCTCTGAAAATTCAACACACACTCTCTTTGCTCCAAAAAATCTGACCCTACCCTCTTTGCTCCAAAACCTCTGACCCTAGTACAACACCCACGACAAGTCCAAACACCACAATGAAGTCCATGGGCCACGAAAAAAGCGGAAATTCCCGACGGTAAGCACACCACACCCATCACTGGCAGCAGCCTCCCATTCACCACTCGACACTTCACATCCATGCCTTTTACCAGTGATACACAAATGGTAATTTTGAATGTGTGACGTCTCTGGCTTTATGCCCCCACGTTAGTAGCCTGCACAGATTCATACACCAATACATGCCACCGTGGCAACATCTTCTCCTTCTTTTATTATGCATTACCAGGCAGTCATGAACTATGTGCCCCACTTCATTACACCCAAAATTTGCTCTCACTTGATCCTTCTTGGGTCCTGCATCTCATCACTAACTGCGAATACTTCAACAGCACACACGCCCGTTTCCCATCGTCCCACCACACATTCGTTATGCTCGTGATCAACTGGCCCAATTACAAAAATGTTCACGGTTTACTGCACAATAATACCCATGACTGCTCACAACATGAAAAGAGGGAAAAGATTTTGGTATATGCAGTTCCCTCCGCCACACTTCAGACAAGAGGGAGAGTTAATGTTTCATTGACGTCAAGTTCTGACGTGCTTAAAATTTCAGGTTTCTAGCTCATTGGAAGTTAGCTGAAAATCAATTGCTAAATTTTTACAGGACAGACAGACAGCAATATCAATTTCCTCTTCCTCCATCTCTCTGCTTAGCCGTTCCTGTCTGCTTGCATACAACCTGAAACACACTCGGACACTACCCGCACAACACACCAGCCCTGCAGGCCAGTCACGATGTCAGGCATTACCAACACTTTACACCTTCCCCTAAGAGAGCTAGGAAGATCAAAGAAGATGAGAGCAGATCCAGTGTAAGAAGTGATCCTGGACACATACTCCCAGGAGCTAGAGTGTACACTGTGTAATTCTTACAGTAGGGGTTAGCACAGGCTACCTCTGCGTGGAAACAGTGGTAGACTTTTTTCTCACCAGTTACTTGAAACGAAAGTAGTCGAAATCCTTATTATGTAAAGGATTTCAAGTACGTGTAGGAAGTCAAGACATACTTAGAAAAGTAAAAGTGAGTCCGCCACAATAAAGATTAAGTGACATAGGCCAGGGTCATGTTGGTTCACTCAGTTCGGCTGTAGCTTATGGGTAAACATAACAGCTATCCCTGTGGTTGGCAGTAGCTATGAAGTCAAACTTGGTTTAGATTTCTTGGATGTGCATCTCACCAAAATTAACTTGGAATGACATTTACTTGACTGGAAGGAACAGATTTCTATCTTGTTTTTACAAGCAGAAAACCATTACTGTAGCAGTTATCACCCCCAGGCCATAGATACCTGCCTAAAAAGAATACAAGATGCCTTCATACCGAAAGGTACTAGTAAACTAGTTTGGGTTGATGTACGAGTTGATCTACTAGTTGGCTCTGTGTATGTGTGTGTGTGTGTGTGTGTGTGTGTGTGTGTGTGTGTGTGTGTGTGTGTGTATGTGTGTGTGTATGTGTGCGTGTGAGCGTGTGTAGTTGAGCCTTTACCTGAGAATAAAGAATTAGATAACGCATAAACATGAGATTGTTTGTCCTTCATGCACAAAATTGTTGGAAACAGTTTTACTGCAAGAACACAACACTTTTAGGAATAGTAATCTTCTTCCTTTAATATATAAAAGATGACTCATAGCAACAACAAAAACGTCATAGAGTAAAAGCATCGAAAATAAAAGAAACTCTAAGGAGCAAAGAAATTCACAACACAGGACCAAGCACCACCATAGGAGAGGAGAGGAAACAGTTCTGATTTTTTACTTTAACAGAACTATCACAAGATACCCTGACAGCCAGCTGAGAAATACTACACGAACATGAATTTGATGGGATTTTGGGTGAAAATGAATTATATGGGATTTGCAAGTCAATCTCTGCAATGCTGGAACAGTCTGTTACTTTAACCTCACAGAGGAGGAAAGTATCTCAACTAGAGGGACCTAATATGGAGGATAGGGACAGGCTAGTAGAAGAATATATTCATTGTAGAATCTCCACAACAACATGGACCTTCATCAAATAGAGGCAGAATTCCTTCCAGACACGACTCCACCAACAACCATTCAGCTGAATTTGGTCCAACACACAGATTAGACTTGAATCATAATGTCATTGTGAATTCTCTTTTAAAGAACAGGGACCTCAGGTGATGCAGCCTGCAAACTAGCGCCATTGGTCAAAACAGACGCACCAAAGGCGCAAAACTGCTTCAGTGACCAAGCAAGTAGACTGCTACAGTGTTTGTATCGATTAATGGAAACTAATTGCAACAGTCTCGTGTAAAGTATTGCAGAGATAAATATCGTGATCTACTGGAAACGAAACACAAGGGTAAGGAATGAAATCATCAAATGAACTGGCAACATTCATCACTAAACAACGATTAAGTATGCCCTCGATGTTCTTCGACATTCTGCATGACATATTCAATCAGTTCGTAGGGATTCACAGTTTAAGGACGACTTAGAAACTTGTTTGGTATTTTAACAAAAATAAATGAATTATTCCCAGGCGTGAAAGAAGCGATATGTGGCGTCATAAATCGTTGTTTTGATTGAGGATAGTACTCTTGACTTTTGGATTTGTACACTGAGACCAAAGTTGTGTATAACTGTTTAATATATGAAGGAATGTCAAGAAAAATAATGTTTTTTTATAAAAAAGAGTTTTTCTCATTCTATACAGCAACATGCTCACATTCTAATGTGGTAGAAAACCTCTAAGAAGAGTTACTGAAACTGGTAATTCAGCTACAAAACTATTCATACAGATTTAAATTACGAAGTACAACTGTAACTAAGGAACGATTCTACATTGGGAAACTTTGGATATAATGCTAAACAGAGATGATATATTAGTACCTGCCAGGGTAGCCGAGCGCGCTAACGCACTACTTCCTGGGTTGGGGTAGGGTAGCCGAGCGCGCTAACGCGCTGTTTCCTGGACTGGGGTAGGGTAGCCGAGCGCGCTAACGCGCTGCTTCCTGGACTCGGGTAGGGTAGCCGAGCGCGCTAACGCGCTGTTTCCTGGACGCGGGTAGGCGCGCCGCCCCCAGACCGATTCCGCCCGGTGGATTAACGATGAGGGCCGGTGTGCCGGCCAGCCTGAATGTGGTTTTTAGGTGGTTTTCCACATCCTGCTAGGTGAATACTGGGCTGGTCCCTACGTTCTGCCTTAGTTACACGCGTAGACATTTGAAACACGTACGCACTATTTCACGATTTACACTAGACGCAGACAGCTGGGGTGCACTAATTCCGTCCTGGGGGGTACGGGGAGGCGGCAGAAGGGGCATTCGGCCATCCCTAACACTAACATTACCAAATCCGTTGTAACCACGCCGACCCTGCGATCGCTGTGGGATTATGGTTTAAGCGAAAGAAATCGAAAGAAAAATGGTTCAAACGGCTCTGAGCACTATGGGACTTAACATCTATGGTCATCAGTCCCCTAGAACTTAGAACTACTTAAACCTAACTAACCTAAGGACATCACACAACACCCAGCCATCACGAGGCAGAGAAAATCCCTGACCCCGCCGGGAATCGAACCCGGGAACCCGGGCGTGGGAAGCGAGAACGCTACCGCACGACCACGAGATGCGGGTAGATATCGAAAGAAAGAGATGATATGTTAGTAGGACATGCCATGAAGAGCGATGCTATGCAGTGATGATATGTTTTCCCCCGACTAAACTCACTAGGATATCGAACGTTGGACGCTGAGGCGAACAATAGTTTAAGCATAAAATATCGAGTTTAAGACGAAGAGAATGTGGACGTCAGACCACTCATCAAAAGTGCACAGATTGAATACCTTGTCTCTCTTTTACTTCAGCTGAAGGGGCGTTCCCGGATGTTCGAGCATAAGGTAATGATTCGTGTCTAGAATGGCACCAAGTTACTGGAGTGCTTTGTGATGAAAAGGTACTCAGCCACCTTAACAGGCACGTTAACAGATCTAAAAACCACGTGACACTTCTAGAGGGATCAGAATGTTAGGCAGAAGCAACAAAACAACCGCTGCATGGAGCTGAGATGAATATCTTTAATGTTATTTCCAAAGTAACCACAACGTCATTCAATTAAGCCATTTCGCAGGAACCACATAAACCCTAAATTTACCGGCTGCAATAGCATTAGGCCCCTTACTTCCGAATATGAGGCCAGGGTGTTAACCACCATCCTACCTTATTCGTTATTAAACCGACCCGCTTACTTTGCCAGACGGCTTTTGCTTGCAGGGGACCATTCTGCCGGAACATTACGTAATCTTATCATCAGATGCATGAAGAGACAGTTCCGAGGTTGTTAATGTTGAGAGCAGCAGAATTAATGAAGTGGTAGTTGAAAGCGAAAGGGAAGCAGGAAGGAAATTTAAAACTTCCATAGCACCAGGGTCAAATAAGTTTGAGCATTAAGTCGGTCGGAAAAGAACTGTGGGAGAAACTGCCTGCGACATGTTGAGAAATGGATATGCGCATCCACCTGACGTGATTTAGTGGAAAGGTGGGAACATCTACGTTAGGATGGTCGGTTGGAGTTCGGATTACACTGCTCCTAAATACAGGTCCAATAATCGCTTTGATAAAATGGATGGCAGAAAAAAACGCCAGGGATCGCAAATACATACGCATTGTGTCTGAGAGTGAGAGCTGTTGCGGCAGGCAACGCACGCAGAGTGAGCAAGAAACTCGCGTACCACTGCCAAAGCAAAAATGCCGTCCAATTACCAGTGACAAATGCAGTCGCCGTGTTTCATTCGCGTTACTTGCTACATGACAGCTTCATGTTGCAGTTGCTCATTATTTCCGACTTACACTACAAGAAGTAAGAGGCCTATGTTTACTCCACCTGTTCGTGACTACCCTAATCTGAATCTTCGGCAAAGAATATTGAAGTGTCAGAAAGTAAGGTGAAAGGACTGAAAACACTTATACCTGGTGTTCCGCGACCTCGCCGACAAGCTTTGAGGGACAATATTAAAAGTCGAATTTTCTTTCTGTACAGTATCCTATTCAGTGTGCAACAATGCCTCAGTTACTGATACGAAGTCAGTTCCACTTGTCTGTGTTACAATCTTCAGGTCGCTTGCTGTGCTATTAGCGGCCATCTGCCGCTACTTTGGCTGTTCGGTGCACCAGTGTCACTCTAACGGACCGCCGTTAATTTTACGGTGGTCAAAGTGCCGTATAGATACTGACGGTATCTCAAAACACCCAATCATCACTACTTGAAATAGACACAAATAAACGTGTATAATACAGTTTTCTTGGACATCATCTTAAATTCGTTCATTTCTCATTAAAGGTGAAGCGTAACAGCGACAGTTCTTCCAGAATTTCCGGATATACGCCTGTATGTGCTCTTTCGTATCTTTCTCTTTTCTTCCCTTACAATACACAAACAGTGGCACATACTTACTTTTTTAACTGAAAAATGTACGCCAACTGGAGTAACGTGCACACCAGTACCACTAAGGAAGCTGAAAGAAAGCTGAGGCGGTATCTGTCACTTCTGGCAGTAGTGATTAGGAGAGAGGGACGCAGGTAGCTCCAGTGACTCCTGTAAGTCGCTATCAGGGAGCAATACCCTGTACGACCATCTGATGCACCTTGGTCTCTTTCCTGCCTCTGTCATCAATGACAAAAGCGGAATTTTCACTGATAAATTATATGTAAGTCGCATTATTCGCATCGTGCGACTGAAGGTGATAATTTCGGTGAACGATTTATCTGTCGACTTTCGCCAAAGTGCTGAGAACGATTTGTCGTGAAGTTAGTAGTAGTCTTACAGTTCGCTATCTCTCAATTATATCACGTGGACAGAAAATATATAGTGTCGACAAATTACAATTTAAGAATTTAGTAACTTTAAAACTGTAGTAGACATTAACGAATGGTTTTCAATATAACTCACAAAGCGTTTTTTACCTCCCATGTGACGGAATTTTTACGCAAAATTAAACTTGAACCGTTGATAAAAAGTTGACGCCACGGGAGGAAGCTCAGTGTGTGGCTTGTTTCATACAGAGAACGTCAGAGACCCCAACAACGAAGCCGGTATGGAAGCCAACTGCCGTCCCGACTAATTGTTCGGGCTTGGCATACGTCGTTTATGGAAACAGGTACGATCTCCATTAAAAGGGGATGTATCATCTATCTGTTTCATATGCGAACGTGCACAAGGTACGGCAGACGTTTGCAAGGAATCCGACATAATCGGAGGATATGGCAGCAATAGAGATGGAAATGAGACGGTCGACAGTGAACATATCTTGTATAAGATATTACGGCTATATGCATACAAGTACGCGCTGATTTCAGGCATTCAAGTCTACGAACAAACCTCAGCGTGAACAGTTTGAGGTGGATATATTAGGCAAGACTGAAGCAAACAGTGACTTTTTGGAAAAGATTGGTATCTCCACTGAGGCAACGTTTCATGTATCCGGCAGACTGGATCGCTCTAACTTTCGTACGTGGGGTTCATAGCATCCTCATGTTGCACGTAAAATGAAAAGGTTCAGTACCAAGGTCAGTGTTTGGTGCGAACATATGCGCAATTATATCATTGGTCCATTCTTTTTCATCGAGTCTGCCGTCAACGGTGGCGTTTCCCTGGATATGTTACAAGTTTCAAGATGAAAAGTTTCTGGATAGGTGAATTTGATGAGATGGTCCAGTTCGATGTCTGCCACGATCCCCTGACGTCACACCACTTAATTTCTTCCCGTGAGATTTTATAAAGGACCAGGTGTACCGATCGTAAGTTAGTGGTTTACAGAGATGCATTCGCAGTACACTTGAACACACCACCGTACATATCTTTAATTGGATGTGGAGACAATTGGAATTTTGACTAGACATATAAATGCCACTAAGTGTGTACAAATTGATGTGTGAGAGAAAGGAAACAAAACTTTGAGTTATCTGACAACTTGATGAAAACCATCTGTTAATATGTAGTGTAGTTTTAACATCATTTAAGTCTTGAGTTGTAAAGATAATTTATGTACACCCTGTGTACCGTGTACCATATCAAACTACTTTACAAATCTAATATTAAGTTCAAAGCTTATGAGGTAAGTGTTGACGTACAAAGTGCACACAGAAACAATTTTCTTGCTCTCGTGAGCCGTAATCCTTCAATGAAAGTATTCAGCGTGTCTCAAGCCCTTAGGTTGATAATTACGCAGCTGGTAGAGGATCCCAAACTTAATACTTTGAGAACTAGCGGTAGATATTAAAACTCAGTTTTTTGTTGTAAATAATTTAATCTTAACAGCAGCAGCAACGTAAGCTCACAGCGGCTGTTCAACTGATGACCGCTGGTCCCAGGATACACATAAAATGTTGTTGCACTGTGTTAAGTATCTATGTTGTTGATTATATAGCGAGATGGGCAGCTGAAACTTAACACCACCATCTATTTCAGTAATACTTTTGTGTCATTCGCCAAGGACTTCTAGTAAGCCCATAGGAAATAAAAATAAATTCAATTCGGGTATATTTCTGATCGTTTAAGAAGACGTTTGCTTCTAAAGAAACGATGATGATACACGTTTTTCAGAAAGTCAGGGGCCTTAATATGAAAGTGACCTGGTGCACCATCGTTATAAAACAAATCCTTTAGCGGTCTCCGACTTCTGCTGCAGATCTCGATTGACTACTCAGTGTTGCGCACCGTTCAAATGGGGTGGCAGCGAGTAAGTCTTATTCCATCCCGTGACTGGATAGAGAATCTTTGATGGTGGCCTCGGACAAACATGGTACATTGATCCCCGTCCCTCCAGCCGTGGATACTGCCGTGAATGAGAACACCAGCCCGACTGAAAGAGGCCTCATCTATGACCAACACTAACTGCAAGAAGTTCGGTGCTGAGGTACTGCGTTAGATGATCCTTCGACATAACTGAAGATTATTTCTTGCACACGTTTTTTATGATACACGTGTAACTGATGCTCTACTAATGCTCTCCGTAGAGTATTCTGTGTAGTGTACTTTGATCCGCATCTTGACGGATACTTCTTCGTCAGTCTTCTCCCACGCGATTCAGTAACATCTCATTCTCTTCTTTTGTCGAGAACCTTGGGTACCTCCCTGTGTCCTGAGTGTTCCATCTGCCATATATTTTTTATTCTCAACGACTCATTTGTTCTATTTAGGATAACACCTTTCTCTTTATATTTGTTCGCCTTTGGGTGCAATACATCCTGTTCCAACGTATAAATGCATGTCTTCAAGCAATATCCCTTCTTTGACAATTAGTTATGGAACGTAAACAGTGATAAACTTCACTCTGGCGTCTCCATGATGACTGTGTATTGTTCTTCAATGTAACACCATGGAAGTCGATTCAACTAACACGTGCCTCACACACATCACTGAAGACGTAGTCCTGTCTGATACCTTTATATCCGACTACAAGTTCCTCATGTCAGAATACTCAGTTTAGCGTCCCCTGCCATCTGTGTCATTTAAACATTATATGTTTGAAAGAGCATGTGCACAGAATCGTCGGAGCTGAGGAATTGTACCTACAAAGTTACATTTTTTCACTTTTTCTTCGTTTTAACAGTATACAGAGACCAGCTTGTGAAGTTTCAACCGCTTACCTGGAGCAATTATACGTGCTACAGTCCTTCTTATGCGAAACTTAATTCTTATGAACTTTACTGGTAATTTCTCTCATTCTTAAGAAGAGTGGTACTAGACTTATGTAGTCTCTCGTCGTTGCAGATTGCTCACAGAAATAGTGATTCTTCGTCTGTCTGTATTCGTTCCGACAGAGAAGAAAGAAGTCATGGTTACGGCTAAGCACCTTGAGGTAGTGGTATTAAGGATTCTGGTAGTATTTTTAGCTAGAAAATAGCCTCAAGGGGCGACGAAACTAATCTTAGGTCGCTTTTTATAGTATGGACGATAATGTCAGAGGAAAAGTCGCTAACTAAACACCAAAAACACCACACGCATAAATATACCAGTTTGTATAAATATTCCCGTTTGTATATCTAAGTGAATAAAGTTAAAATGAAGAGCCATCCCCAAATCGCTGTTATGTTTGGTATAACTACTACTACCACCACTACGTGATCAGGCGAAGTGGACCGCACGCATCTAAAAGGTTCCTCCTCCACTGTATTCTGTCCATTGCTGCTGTCCGCCATCCGTTCACATCTATTGACACTTGGTTTAAATCTTCATGGAGTCCATCCCTACAACGCTTCTTGGGTCTCCCTGGTGGTCTCTTTCCTGTAGGTGTGAAATCCGGGGGCTTGCGAGGCCATCTGTGATGCTCCATCCGGGCCACATGGCCGGCCCGCTGCATTCGTTTCGCTTTGACAGTTCCTGCTGTGTTGGGCTGCCGGTATAGTTCCTCAAGTTCTTGGTTTTATCTGATCCTCCATTCCCCTGTATCTGCATGCAGAACCGGACCGAAGATCTTCCGAAGAACTTTTCTCTCAGAAACAAGAAGCTTATGGAGGTCCTGTTTCCGGATACTCCAAGTCTCACAGCCATATTGGTCTTGTTCAAAAAAATTCTAGACATATGAGTTACAAAACAAAGGTGCGTTCTTGACAGACTTACTTTTCTTAGTACTAAGTATTTCACGTATTCACTATATTCACTACGGTAGTCAATAAAATTGCTCGTTCGTGAGGAGTCCAGACATGGAGAAATAAAATTCCTGTCGACAAATTATTCTGATACACACCGGACTTGTCTCATCACATTGCCGGCGTTTGGCGTTTCTCTCACTTTTGAACAGTGAATATTGTCGCAACTGTTGCAGCTTTCCTTGGGTAACCCACCAGTTAGGAAGAAACTATCAATTGCACAAAATCAAGCAGTAATAACCACCCACGGAAGTCGTACTTGTGCAGGGAACTAGGCATTTTAACTATTCTGTCACCATAGATATATTCGATAATGAGATTTGTCAAAAATGATTCTTCACAATTTGAGAAGCACAGTGAGGTCGATACCTTCAGCACTAGAGAGGAAATTACCTTCATTATTCATTATTAAAGCTATCAATGGCTCAGAAGGAAGTTCAATATGCATCAACAAAAGTATTTGAGCATTTGCCCAATAACATAAAATATCTGATTGGTAGCAAAGCAAATGTTAAAGATAACCTAAAAATCATTGCTCCTGGACAACTCGTTTCATTCCATGGCGGAATTTCTATTTAACCACTCGTATACTGAAGAAAAATTTAAAAAAAAGGAACATAAAGTAATAAAATACCTGTTTGTAAGTAAAGTTGTATGAGTAGGACTAAAACAATTATGGGCTCATTCATGTTAACACTAACCATACATAATATCCTGTAAGCTGACCTGTTCCACATCATTTCGATAAAGGAATCGCCCAGACGATCTATGAAACACGTAACTAACTAACTACCTAGCTTATTCCTCATGAGAATTATCGTAAACATCGAGCAGAACTAATTTTATTGCTTGCGAGTACCCTCGTCATGAACTTCCGTAACAACGGCAAGGTTTTGGTATCGAAATATAAAATGCAGATTAAGTATGGTTCTATTTGCGTGCGAAAATTAGCTGAATTATTATGATCATTGCTGAATATAGAGCAAACATCTTATTGATTCGGTAATATTTGTCAAATTTTGTTTGTTGTGTGAGTGTCTTTCTTCTGAAGGGAATATTTCCTGCCTAGTGTACAGCAAGCAGACAGTGGCAGTATTCGAGATGCATTCTGCACTCGTGACTGTCAGCTTTCTGTTACGCAAGCAGACGCCGCAGAATGTACTCGCGCAGTAACGTGGGTCGTGCATCAGATACTGTTGGCAGTACATAAATAATTGAGTCTCTCTGCGGTTGCGGCGAACCGCTCCAGGTTCGATGAACACCGCGCCGCGTGTTGTGACAGGCGACTTGATCTGTGGTCTGCGATAGCAGCTCCGCCCACGGACAAAGTCGCCGCGTGTTGCCATGGCAACTGCCGGTTCGTATAACGCTGTCATATTGATCCCATCACTGGCAATATTTCAAGCAGTACTCTGTTTTGACGGGTCGCTCATTTCAAGCAAGCTTTAACGTGCCGTAAGCGAAGATCATATTTTTGTGTGGTTAACACTTTTCTTACTTTTTCGGAATACCTTTTGGTGCAGGCAACGACCATAGCATTCATTCAGAACGAAAAAATCATTTCTTATTCGGCACTGTGAGCATCTGAAATGACAGGAGTTAACTAAGATATGCGTTGAAATTCACGTATATTTTATTCAACCACTTTAATACGAACAGGCACTCAGTTACGATGGGTAGCCCGTTATCGGCTATTATTGTCTATTTGTTTGTGGAACATTTAGAGGAATGTGCCTTGAAGTCGGAGGCTTTGAAACGTGCGTCATTTTTCAGATACGTAGAGCAAACTGTTGTTGTTTGACTTCATGACAGTGATAATTTGAACTTCCTTTCAGAACACCAGAATTCAGTCGATCCGAAAATTTGTTCCACAACGGAGTTGGGAGAGGACTGTTGCCTTCTGTCCCTTGACGTGCCGGTCAGGAGGAAGGTGGATGGCAAGTTGGAAAATGCTGTTTATAGGAAACCTGCTCACACTAACTTGTATCTGCATGCTGATAGTTGTCGCCATCTTGCAGAATGAGATTTTCACTTTGCAGCGGAGTGTGCGCCGATGTGAAACTTCCTGGCAGATAAAAACTGCGTGCCGGACCGAAACTCGAAATCGAGATAATTGTCTTTCGCGGGCAAGTGCTCTACCATCCGAGGTCCCGAATTCGAGTCTTGGTCTGGCACACAGTTTTAATTTGCCAGGTAGTTCCTTGTCACCATCACGCTCAACGTGAAGGGAAGTTGTTACCCAGATCCGCAGGGCCCCTGAATTTGTTCGCTGAGTTATCCCGCCCCGAAGTCACCTTTCGTCAGAATGGCTGTAATAAAAGACAGAACAGACATGCGTTGCGCTATCGACCGACTGTGCTCCGGGTGAGTGATGTTAACACCTGGGTGGCATCAAAGTCTACAGCGTTTTCGCCTTGCGCAAGTAGCATTTCGAGTAGGATTGATCGTATTTTGCGGATATATGGTAGGAGGTATGTTTAGAGCACCATCTGGGATTAGGATCCCTTAACGCACCGTGAAAGACGATCTTGGTTTGCGTAAGGCACGTGTCCACCATATTCCTTGCAGTTGTGGTATGTGACGCGAGAATATTGGCCAGACAGTCAGTACTGTGGGGGAGCGTTGTACCGAGCTTAAGCGGCACACCCGCTCACAACAGCCGAGCTAATCCGCCATAACTGAATATGGTCTTGACAGCCGTTATCCTATGGAATACACCAATACGGAGATTGTGGCATGCACTTCCAGCTATTGGGACCGTGTTTTTAAGGAAGCTGTTGAAAATAAATTATCAAGTAACCTTAGAAAGAACTTGCCCCCTTCTAACAACAGTGTACCGCAAGTCTCTAGAGGAACGGAAGGTTCCAAACGATTGGAAAAGAGCACAGGCATTCCCAGTCTTCAAGAAGGGTCGTCGAGCAGATGCGCTAAACTATAGACCTATATCTCTGACGTCGATCTGTTGTAGAATTTTAGAACATGTTTTTTGCTCGCGTATCATGTCGTTTTTGGAAACCCACAATCAACTCTGTAGGAGTCAACATGGATTCCGGAAACAGCTATTGTGTGAGACCCAACTCGCTTTATTTGTTCATGAGACCCAGAAAATATTAGATACAGGCTCCCAGGTAGATGCTATTTTCCTTGACTTCCGGAAGGCGTTCGATACGGTTCCGCACTGTCGCCTGATAAACAAAGTAAGAGCGTAAGGAATATCAGACCAGCTGTGTGGCTTGATTGAAGAGTTTTTAGCAAACAGAACACAGCATGTTGTTCTCAATAGAGAGACGTCTACAGACGTTAAAGTAACCTCTGGCGTGCCACAGGGGAGTGTTATGGGACCATTGCTTTTCACAATATATATAAACGACCTAGTAGACAGTGTCGGAAGTTCCATGCGGCTTTTAGCGGATGATGCTGTAGTATACAGAGAAGTTGCAGCACTAGAAAATTGTATCGAAATGCAGGAAGATCTGCAGCAGATAGGCACTTGGTGCAGGGAGTGGCAACTGACCCTTAACATAGACAAATGTAATGTATTGCAAATACATAGAAAGAAGTATCCTTTATTGTATGATTATATGATAGCGGAACAAACACTGGTAGCAGTTACTTCTGTAAAATATCTGGTAGTATGCTTACGGAACGATTTGAAGTGGAATGATCATATAAAATTAATTGTTGGTAAGGCGGGTACCAGGTTGAGATTCATTGGGAGAGTCCTTAGAAAATGTAGTCCATCAACAAAGGAGGTTGCTTACGAAACACTTGTTCGACCTATACTTGAGTATTGCTCATCAGTGTGGGATCGTACCAGATAGGGTGGACGGAGGAGATAGAGAAGATCCAAAGAAGAGCGGCGCGTTTCGTCACAGGGTTATTTGGTAACCGTGATAGCGTTACGGAGATGTTTAGCAAACTTAAGTGCCAGACTCTGCAAGAGAGGCGCTCTGCATCGCGGTGTAGCTTGCTCGCCAGGTTTCGAGAGGGTGCGTTTCTAGATGAGGTATCGAATATATTGCTTCCCCCTCTCCCCTCCCGAGGAGATCACGAATGTAAAATTAGAGAGATTCGAGCGCGCACGGAGGTTTTCCGACAGTCGTTCTTCCCGCGAACCATACGCGACTGGAACAGAAAAGGGACGTAATGACAGTGACACGTAATGTGCCCTCCGCCACACACCGTTGGATGGCTTACGGAGTATAAATGTAGATGTAGATGTAGAGATGGTGGGCTTTGTTTAAATTCTGCATGGACTCCTGCTCTCTTCCTTGTCAAACAAAAAGACTATCGATAACTTCTGACGGTTATCTTTCATTTGTGGCAACAATAGTGCTAATATTGTGTGTGAGTGTTGTCTTTCCGTAGTTTATCTGAAAACGGAGATTTTAAATTCTCTTGCACAGATTACTTGGTGCAGTTTTGCCTTGAAAATGTTAGGGTGTGCTCCTGGCGAAGTATGGGCGGTTGTCGACGATATCATTCGGCTCCATTCCCGTAAGTAATTTGAAAACTGTGACAATACGTTCATTACCACTTGAAGGACACAATTATTTCGAAATGATGTAAACTTTATTACATTTACTCTGGTGAGGCAATTATTTCATCTAGTAAATTTCACTGAATGGTCATCACAAAACGTTTGATAGTACATCTTCCTGATCAATATATTTTCTACAGTAAGCTTCTGAGATGAGTGCTTGGAACAAGACTCTGGGTGGACGAAAGCACATCAAACGTAGAATATCACTCGAAATAAGCAGACGAAAATAAACTGAAGTATGTAGTGGCCGCCGGAAAAGGACACCAGTAGGCGTATTAATACATCGCGCGTTCTTTCTGACAGAGCCCCCTGGATGGAATGTCAAACAAATGCAGGCGACCTCCGTGCTCAGAGAACTCTCAGCTGAACAAACAAATCCAGCGGTAGAAGCACAGCGTGAAGAGTGTCCCACTCCTCATGTGAAGAGTTTGGAGCCTAGTATCTCGCTGTCGGCGGACCTCTTGACAACGTGTCACGACAAGGTGAGCTACACTCTCCTACAGGAAACTGTAAGACTGTAAACGATTAGTACATACGGTGGTCTCGCGGTTCTAGGCGCGCAGTCCGGAACCGCGCGACTGCTACGGTCGCAGATTCGAATCCTGCCTCGGGCATGGATGTGTGTGATGTCCTTAGGTTAGTTAGGTTTAATTAGTTCTAAGTTCTAGGGGACTGAAGACCACTGCTGTTAAGTCCCATAGTGCTCAGTGCCATTTTTGATTAATACATAACTTCGCGAAGTAAGTAGTGTCTACGCAGTCGGATCGCATTGTTGTGACATAAAAATGACCAGCTGATGATGAATATCAAGTACTGTCCACTGACGATGTTCGCATATGTGGAATGCTATGAACTGAAATATGCGCTTATTACGGTCGTGAACAAAGGAAGGGATTTACCGGAGATTCAAAGGCTGGTAATCACGGAATTTAGTCCGAGGGGAGCAGCAGTTATCCAAGGACGGGTTATATGAAATGCAAGCGTGGCCTTGTAATGAGAATGCATAAAATGTGGACTAATGACACCACTGTAAGCGACTGCCGTTGATAATAATCTCTATAGTTCAACAACAAAATGTTTTCAATCTTGACAACATTTTACATAGATGAACTATATCCCAAATGCGGTCATCGATCGATTACCTTACACACACAATAGTATTTTGAAATCATATTATAATCACATTGTGTACAGCATATACACATGTGAAAAACAGTATATAGACTGACTCAGCTGCCGCTACCGCTGTTATACTACGCAACCCTCAGTGTTGTAGCTGACCTTCATAAACCACGTACGACATTTTCATATACTCTCGATAGCTAGGCGCCAACTGTTAGCCCCCATGTTTTCGCTGGAGGCCACAGTTTTCGAGTTACTCAGAAAAAACGAACAAAAGTAACTTTCAAACCCTCCTCTACACCGCACTCATTCCTCACTAGTCATGATTTCTAGTACATTGTTCGTGGAACTTCCTCCTACCACTGTAGAAAAATTTCCAACTACACGAACTATTTTGGTCTCTATTGATTGGGCTGTTACGCCACCAGCATAGTCGGCTACTTCGTTAACGTTGATAATTTAAAAGGGCAAGTGAGGGTAAAAAAGAAAACCGACTTTTCTAAACGTTACACTGAAACTAATTACGTTGACAAATCGATCCATACTTAAGCAAAGTAGTTTCGTGGTCAAAAGGCCTGATGAATACAACTATGTGATATTTTAATTTTATGCTGCTAAAATTCATAAAAATGTTACGTAAGCTTAGAAAAACGTCAGCTTTACTATTTGCAAGTGCTCGACAAACGCAATGGTGTAACAAGGACAATGAATGAATACTAATAGAGGTCAAGTGTGGAAAATAATTTGTGCAATCGCAAATATTGTATACTAGTAGGAGGGAGTGCTATGAACAATATACTAGAAATCCTGACCCTTGGGGCCGCGTGTGGGACTGGGAGTGCGTTTACAGGTCACTTTTGTACATTTTTCTTAAATAACTCGAAAATTACTGCCTCTAGCGGCAACATATCCCAGTACAAAATTTAACTAAATTAAATTTCCTATGAAAAGGTCCTGTTCATTTTTTTTATTAGGACTGACAGTCTGCGCCTAGCGAGAGAGAGGATATGACGATCTCGCGCTTGGTTTATGAAGGCCAGCTAAAAGATTGAGGATTGCGTAGGACAGAGGTAGGGGCAGCTGAATCACGCAGTGTACTGTTCTTCACATGTGTAAATATTATTTACGATGTGATTGTAATATGATCCAAAATTATTATTCTGTGTGCAAGGTAATGCGACAGTTGACCCACTTCATATATATATATATGATGCGCTATGAGAAGACTTCAATTTGACTGTGAGATATTTTGTTAACGGCTTTGAGCTCAAACTGCGAGTAGTTTCGGAAGTACTTTCGCTGACACCGTTTTGTTTGCACTTGCCTAAGTGAAGACGATATGGAGACTTATAATGCCTTATAGTGTAAATGGAAGATAAAGTTGTGGTAAACTTGAAGGCTGTTAAAACATTGCTCTCGCGAATTTAACCTGTGGAGGAGGAGGAAGTTTAACAAATGAGAATTTCTGAAAAGAACTATGAATTGTATTAATTAGATGTTAATGCGACTTGTTTTTCAGAACTCTAGTAAAGAGAGACTAAGATTTAAAGCAATCGACTGAGGTTCAAGCAGACAGATACTGACAGAAGGTATGGTCAGTTAGCGCATTTTACGTGTTGTGTGTAGAATAAAATTAAAGGACACGTTCTTACGGACGTGTATCATTGGCTGCATTAGTCGAGTTTTGCACTAATTCGACATAACATTTCCATCCTAGCATTCCTTCGCCATTGTTGAGACTTTCTGACATCGAAAGCCGTCGAACGGTGGACTCGGAGCACAAAACACCATCATGCTGAATTTTAATCTGCTGTTTACGGGTATTAAAGATTTGATGTGTGTCATTATCGAGATCGAACATTTTGTCTTCGTGTAACGGCGGTCGTAAATTTTATTGCAGCATCAGCAAGGCTACGTCATCCCCAGGTATGCCTTCAATGACATTTCTCTTGTCGTTGACGAAACTCAGAGGTGACAAGAAAAGACGGCGCAGCTATTGAGAACTTTGTACATTAGATTTTATTTATAACTATTAACTTTAAAATACTGAAATTGAATCATAATTAAAGATAGGAAACAGCAATAATTTTATAACTATAGTCAACTTAAAAGTCTTGAGAGAATTCGGCAACTGTATACTGGTAGATATTTAAGACGGTTTCGTTTATCGTTCCGTCTCAACTGCACACTTTTTTTAATTCGATTACATGTTTTGACCGCTCTTCATCACTTTCAGATCTACGTAATAGCATCAGCAACCATTGGTGCCTACTCAGAACAACAATTAGAGTGCTATATTGTTCTGAGAAGACAAGACGGGTAGTTGATGCAATTAATTAGATCTCAAGATCTGGAGTGATCGAAACATGTAATCGGATTAATAAAAGTGTGCAGTTGAGACGGAACAAGAAATGAAACTTATCTGAAATACCTGAGAAGTCTATCGCTTTTGAGAATGGACTCATTTGTAACCAAACACAAAAAAAACATTGCAATTGTTTTCTTCGGGCAATTATCAGATTAAATTATTTACATTATTCTTTACAGACGAATGGAAAAACTAGTAGAAGCCGACCTCGGGGAAGATCAGTTTGGATTCCGTAGAAATACTGGAACAGGTGAGGCAATACTGACCTTACGGCGTACCTTAGAAGAAAGATTAAGGAAAGGGAAACCTACGTTTCTAGCATTTGTAGACTTAGAGCAAGCTTTTGACAATGTTGACTGGAATACTCTCTTTCAAATTCTAAAGGTGGCAGGGGTAAAATACAGGGAGCGAAAGGCTATTTACAATTTGTACAGAAACCAGATGGCAGTTATAAGAGTAGAGGGACATGAAAGGGAAGCAGTTACTGGGAAGGGAGTAAGACAGGGTTGTAGCCTCTCCCCGATGTTATTCAATCTGTATATTGAGCAAGCAGTAAAGGAAACAAAAGAAAAATTCGGAGTAGGTATTAAAATAAATGGAGAAGAAATAAAAACTTTGAGGTTCGCCGATGACATTGTAATTCTGTCAGAGACAGCAAAGGACTTGGAAGAGCAGTTGAATGGAATGGACTGTGTCTTGACAGGAGTATATAAGATGAACATCAACAAAAGCAAAACTAGGATAATGGAATGTAGTCGAATTAAGTCGGGTGATGCTGAGGGAATTAGATTAGGAAATGAGACAGTTAAAGTAGTGAAGGAGTTTTGCTATTTGGGGAACAAAATAACTGATGATGGTCGAAGTAGGGAGGATATAAAACGTAGACTGGCAATGACAAGGAAAGCGTTTCTGAAGAAGAGAAATTTGTTAACATCGAGTATAGATTTAAGTGTCAGGAAATCATTTCTGAAAGTATTTGTATGGAGTGTAGCCATGTATAAAAGTGAAAGATGGACGATAAATAGTTTGGACAAGAAGAGAATAGAAGCTTTCGAAATGTGGTGCTACAGAAGAATGCTGAAGATTAGATGGGTAGATTACATAACTAATGAGGAGGTATTGAATAGAATTGGGGAGAAGAGGAGGTTATGGCATAACTTGACAAGAAGGGACCGGTTGGTGGGACATGTTCTGAGGCATCAAGGGAGGGCAGCGAGGAGGGTAAAAATCGTAGAGGTAGACCAAGAGATGAATACACCAAGCAGATTCAGAAGGATGTAGGCTGCAGTAGGTACAAGAAGCTTGCGCAGGATAGAGTAGCATGGAGAGCTGCATCAAACCTGTCTCAGGACTGAAGACCACAACAACAACAACATTGTCGTGTAATTCCTGTTACACAAATAGTACGTTGTGATGTGTATGTACAATAATTATACAAAAAATAAACAAATAAAAAACAAAAAATTAATTGTTTTTGATGATTTACGCTTTTGATTTTTGTACAAATATTGTAACATGTGACCGTACTGTAATCGTGTACTTGGAGTTGTTTTTCACCTTAAAATTGTCTCTGTTTATCATGACTGATATCGGCTGGATATCTTTCTGGTGTTAACATCGAGGCTACTAGTACGTTGACTTCTTGTGCTGTGTCCAGACGACAATGTCGAGTTTCCTGTTGCGTGTACATGACGAAAGTTGCAACTGTGAGAAAATTACTGTTCTTCTATATTGTTATTCATGGATATTTGTTTTGTAAATGATCACTGCCTTTTTTTGCTGCACTATATCTTACTTCTCCCAGACGCGTTTCACCTTTTTCACTTTAAGGTATCATCACTGGGGTGTAGAATGATATAGTTTTGTTTTGATATGTATTACTTGTAGTTTATAAATCAATCCACGCGTCTTTTTTTATATAAATGATTACTTATAGTTCTTCGCGTTTTTGGTTGGATCTCCGTTTCCTCTCATCTGGCCATATACGGAAGGTCGTGCAATAGCTGTGTTTACGAAACATAAAAAATTATTTTTATGCTCAGAACTGTTTTCTTCTCACTTTTCATGTTGTTTGCCCTTGTTGTTGTGATGCGCTATCGGTTTTCTGTCATTAATTATATATATTTGATAGAAAACTGTGATTTCAAGACCTGAGTTCACTGTTTCGTCTTATTTATTTGGTTTATGTACTTTTTGTCAACCTGACAAAGTATACGCTAAAAACTAACGTCGGTTTGTATCTGTGTGTGTGTGTGTGTGTGTGTGTGTGTGAGAGAGAGAAAGAGAGAGAGAGGTGAGGGAGAATATATGTGTTGTTATAACAGTAACATAGCCACAAAGCTAAACAACAAATTTAAAAGAAAAGTAAAAGCAGAAGGTACAAAGCTATTGACCATATCACAACCGAACCAAACACAACCACAGACACTCAGTACCATAACAACCACCAGAATAATTAGGAAAATATGAAACACAAGATGGTACACAATGACATACTAATACAAGATGTGGAAAAGCCATACAGCCGATCCATCTTCCTTCTTTATCGATAATCAAGTCTGTTTGTATATCGTATTTCCATTTGCATAACGCGATCTGGTCTGTCTGATAGGGTGATAGCGGTGGTCGGAGGCTCTAAATTTGCACGTGAGGAGTCTATATGCACATGGGTAGGAAATTCGCTCTTGTTCACAAAAATATTTCGTCTGGCTCTGCTGCAAAGCCCGAGAGACGTGACGGACGGGCTCAGCGCAGGTAGCAGCGAGACGCATTGCGAACGTGCAGCCACCCCTTGACCAGACGATGGACACCGCAACCTGTGTCGGCCATGTGACGACGTAACTGTGAACTCCCTCAAACACCGGCGGTCCCTTTGAAGGCTCCGACGTCCGTAATCCTGGCGCCTCGCAAGATAGCTTTCCATTCATACTGCAGACGCTGTGAAACCCCTGCTTGTGCTAAAGAATTGTGACGGGGAACGATGCTTGAGTCGGTGAGGCACACTGGTAAGAATTGTAGGCAGTCGGTCTCACGTCCGCCAATCTGACATCTTCAGTCTCGCCTAAGTGTCGCACAGAACGTTCTTGAAAAGCGTCCTGAGCCCGCTTCTGGCTCAGCGCCTGGTTGGTCCTTTTGACTTACATGTCAGGGCTAGAATCGGGCCACAAGTGCGAAAGGCGGGAAGATTTTCGATTGGCAGGTCATTTGTTGGAGAGCAACAGAGAAGCTGCCCGTTTTGCGGTGAAGAGAAGTTCTGGGGGAATATATCGTGGTCGTCGCAGGAGACGGTCGTTTTCAGTACTCTCGTGCCTCTGCATAAGAGTTTGAGTTCTCAGTTTTGTTTGCCCTCATCCACAAACAGTTTTCAGTAAAGTCGGAATCTGACGTCAGCAGGCGCCATCTACGGAAGCGGCAGCACGCAGCAGTCCACGCCGTGAGCCACACCGCAGGACGAAGTTCCGTCTTAAAACAGTAACGTACGCAGCACCGGCTTGTAGGCATTTCCTTCACCATCCGAACCCGCCGTCGTGTAGCTCACTCGAAGCAGCAGAGCTCCACAGTCGCACCTTGTAGTGACAACAAACCGTAGAGGAGCGTTCGATCACTGCACTACCTATGTCAGTTGTTAGTTGTCCGTTCAGATTGATAGTATAGGTGTGATAGCACCATACCGAGCACTGTAATCTTCATACTCGCACAGTTAGGAGTATTGCCAGTATATTGATGTCACAAGTTATCTTTGAATAAATGGTCTTCCTAGATTCCTAGAAAACATTCGAATGATAACCAAGTTTATGGGAACGTGTCATTCAGACAATAAATCATTGTTTATTAATCAATTATAGCATTTCTCCAGTCTGCATACGCTATTCCCAGACACTTCCTGCCTAGTACCTTCTCTTTGGAGGGGAGAATCAATTAGATAGGTAGGTAGTAGGTAAATTAAATTAATCGTGCTTCTTATGTTAAGTTATCCAGCTCACTTAGAGCTGTACTGGGGGTTAGGTGACAGTCCAGATCACCGTGCGCAAGACAGATGCCGTCTCAATGAGTGTGGAAGGTGGCCTCCAATAATTAGCTTACATAAGCAAGTGACGCCGGACCGCAGTCGTAGGCTAACTAACAAAATCACCAACATTTTCAAAAGGCAGGAATAAATACAACAGACAATGCTATCCAAAAACACACCCCAAAACTGTCAAAAACAGAGACGTATACCAGAAAGCAGGTATATATCAATTACAGTGTAACATTTGTGATGGCAGACACAGGACAAATGGGCAGAACATTTGATGTAAGACGCAAAGAACACATGAGAGCCTGAGAGTATGGGACAAATCAATCCACATTTTCAGAGAACCTATGAGAAAACAATCACAAACCTTTTCAGAGAACCTATGAGAAAACAATCACAAACCAACCAACAGAGAAAAAGACATGAACATAAATTCAACATTATACAACTCGCACTGAGTAGCCACGAACGCCCCAATGCTAAAAATAAATAAAGTAAAATAATTAAAAAATCCCTGCATACATTCTCTCTCTCTCTCTCTCTCTCTCTCTCTCTCTCTCTCTCTCCCTCCCAGCTCCCGCCACACACACACACACACACACACACACACACACACACACACACACAGATATAGACAACAAGTACCTAAACAGAGCAAAGATGAGACTCACTGTGAACTCACACTAATTACGTCTTTAAATCACAGTTTCCTGTAAAACATATATAATTAGAGATAGAAGACTGATAGCTCATCACAACAACAAGGGCAAACAATATGAAAAGTGGGAAGAAAGAAGTTCGGAACATAAAAACATTTCTATGTTTCGTAAACAGAGCTGTGGTGCGACGTACAGCACGCAACGAGATGCGAGCAGAGGTACATGCCACCAAACACGCGAAACACGGTAAGTACTAATTTATATAAAAAACGAGACGTGAACTGATTTATAATCTTCAAATAACACATATCACAACAAAACTGTATCATTATGTATCTCACTGATGATGTCCTAAAGCGAAAAAAGCGAAACGCATCTGGGAGAAATAAAATACAGAGTGCAGCAAGGAAAGGAGGTTTTTTTTTATTTACGAAAACAATATTTCTGTGGTGGCTGCGGAGGATTCCATGCAAACAAACTCGTTATTATTTATGAAATTCGCACCTAACGCAATTTTATGGTTCAAAATGACTGACATGTCACTTGCATTACGAATTTTTCGTAATTTACGTTTTGTATTTTCGTTTCTTTCTGGCGTTATGTACATTGAGGTTTTGTCGTAATTTCTGTTTCTCAACGTTGGCTGCCTGGTGATGGTTGCTAACCGAAAACGGTAGCAAATTAACAAAATGTTCTGATGCAGCCCAGAATCATGCGTTCCCTGAAATAAAAAACAACGCGCTATTGTGGAAGGTTACGTAAGGTAATCAGTCAACTTTTGCAGAAAGCGAAGTATTTGATTGACAACTTGGCAACAGCAGTCGACAAACCGTTCAAACTGAATAGCGCTGCAGTATCATTTGTTATTTCGTGTATATGGCTATGACAGAGAAGAAAATAATTAATGTTTACGAAGTAATTTTGCAATGTCAGATACTGAACGTGATATAGGTTCCTTTCTCGAAGTCAACTTCTATCATCAGTCATTATACAACCAAGCGTCCTTAGTTTTGTGTTATGTTAAACCTGTGGCAGGTTATATGAATATTTCACTGTATAATATGATTAAAACAGAGCACATGTCTAACGAGTGTGTGCGTGCCAGTTGCGCTTACCTCTGACAGATAAGAGGTGAATGCACCATTTTGGCAGAAAACTGCATAACAAACTGGTACAGTGTCCTAAATGACTGTTACTGAATGTCAATTGGTGGCCTTTTTCTGTGATTCAAGAGTTTGCTGCCTCGTTATGACGTGTCGAACGAACAGCATGCAAGCAAGACCGCTGGCAGGTCTCAAGGAACTATCGTATTTTGACCACAGAAATGAAGCCACTTCCGCAATTAACTGCTGTTGGCTTAATTTGGACTAGGCAGATAACGTTCTGCGGACTAATCATTGCAACAATTACACTCAGCACAGCTATAGTTATCTTGTCTGGTTTTTAAACATGTCTGTTTTTGCACTGGGTTCTACTGCTGAGACTGTCTCCTTCTCTCTCTCTCTCTCTCTCTCTCTCTCTCTCTGTCACACACACACACACACACACACACATCACACACACACACACTCACACACACATAAACAAACTAAAAAACATTTATTTATTTGCTATTTTATTTTAGTCCGTTATTTAGATACAAGAACAGACCAAATGATGAGTTGCCATGAATATAGAAGGTAATATTATAACATAATTTCAGATTTGTTACTATAACTAAGCTTCATGGTGTTTAAGGTGGAGGGGGAACTTATATAAGAAAAATCATAATAATTTTTAAAAGAATGAAAAATAGTCTACATATTACCCTTTAGCCATCTGGTGCACAGATGAATGTTCATCTGGAATCCAAAGGCACATGCAACAGTTCTACTGTACCACGCTGCATTACTGGAACGCAGATTATGTAAATATGTAATTATGGACTACACTACTATACAATACTACACTACTAGGTACCAGAAAGAAAGCTAGATTCCCCATTTGTCTGGACAGTTAGCTCCGGCGCACGGTGGCACAACTCAAAATTAAAAGGGTCTGCTCTGCTGTGCTACCCAAAGGTAGATATGATGTGCCGGACGGAGTGACAGAGCGGTTCTAGGCGCTTCAGTCTGGAACCTCGTGACCGCTAAGGTCTCAAGTTCAAATGCTGCCTCGGGCATGGATGTGTGTGATGTCCGTAGGTTAGTTAGGTTACAGCAGTTCTAAGTTCTAGGGGAGTGATGACCTCCAAAGTTAAGTCCCATAGTGCTCAGAGCCATTTGAACCAAGAGATGGGTGTCAGGGTCATAGGAAATCCTTCCTGCTATTTGCCGAGGTTCACCTCCTCAGTTTTTTCGGAAGGTTGTTATAGGTCGATGTCCTGCTGTGATGCGTCTCGTTGTCATGATGTATGTCCTCTTCTGGCTTGTCTCTCAGCCATGTAGCCTTTCAGTCCATGACGTGACATTTCAACTGTCAGTGAGTGCGAATTATGCCGCAGTTCTTGATTCCTCATTATGTTATAGACTGTTTATTACCAAAGACGTTTCGGTCCTAGTCTGTAATAACTTTTCTAATGGCACAGTACTAGACGATGTGGTCCAGAGTGATGTCTGCTATATACTCACAAGTGTCTCTGGTACCTTGTCGTATTCTTATGAGGTAGCTGGGATAAGGATGTGTCTCAACAGGTTGGGGATAGCTCTCTTGGTCGAAATGATATACAACATTCTGGATCTTTACTTTATGTTACGAAGGAACTGGTAAATTCTTCTCCCTGCTTCTGCTCTATCCCATATTTCTTACCATTCTTTATCAGTTCAGTTCTTTGCCTCCTTCGTCCATGTGTTTCTTCTGCCCAGTATCTCCTTAACCTTATCACGATTCGCCGTCTTTCAGCCAATATTGTGCACTTCTCATTCTTATGACTAGGTCGACGAAGTAGCAAGCCTAATGGTGTCGCCAGCATTGTCTCAGTCGGTCTTCCACACGCACCTGTCAGGCGCAGAAGTACACTTCTCTCTTCTCGCCGCAGAGCCTGTGCTGTCCTCACAACCTGTGAACAGCCGACAGCCATCTCTTTACTATATGGATTGTGAACAAGGGTAAAATGGAAACGCGTGTCCTGTCTGGCGTGAGGATAATACCTCTGCAGCGATTCCAACATTCTGGGTCAGGGGCATGCCCACTGGGATTAGCCCAGTGGGCACGCCCGATAACGCAGGTTTGGGTTGGGTTGTTTGGAGGGAAGAGACCAAACAGCGAGGTCATCGGTCTCATCGGATTAGGGAAGGACGGGAAAGGAAGTAGGCCGTGCCCTTTCATTTGCCTGGAGCGATTTAGGGAAATTACGAAAAACCTAAATCATGATGGCTGGACACCGGATTGAACCGTCGTTCTCCCGAATGCGAGTCCAGTGTGCTAACCACTGCGCCACCTCGCTCGGTAAACGTAGGTTTGCAACATGCTGGCACACATGTAACGCTGCAGGTAATGTAGAACAGTTAAGTACAAACAAAGTATTTAAAGCATATAAAGAAAAACGCCAGTAGTGAAGTAATCCTAAGCAACATAGTAATAAAAGAAACATGTAGTATGAGATACCAGTAGAACTTAGCAATCCCCATAGTGGAAGTAGAACTAACCTTAACACTCCTGAAGTGATGAAATAAGATAAGTTGCAGTATTTGTAAGACAAATGTAAGTTAGGTAGTGGGTTAAATGCGTATCTTGTAGTTTCTGAATAAGGAATTAAGAAAAAAAAAAAAAAGACGTGACATGCGGGCAGAGCATTGCTCAGCCACTCAGCATTACCCGGAAGGAACCACGAGGAGCTTGGCTGATTGTCTCCCATATTCGCCACCTAAATTACACCTAAAACCTCTATGAACAAACACATAATTGACGAACATCAAATCGTCAAAAATAAGTGTTCAGTTTCTTCTCAAGGGCTGGAGAAAAAGCTTGAAGCTAACTCCTTTAACAAAACCGAACTGATCGATGACTCCTTTCCCCACATCTTCCCCATCTTCTCTCGTAAAAATGATTCCTTCCCACACTTTCTTTTTGTCTTGGCGCTGTTCGCGTTCCTGATTTTCACGTACGTGTCCGCTTGCACCTCAAGCAAAATCTGTGCAAGAAGGATGGCCGGAATAAAACGAACCGTTCACTTTAGAATGGAAAGCTTCGCAACTGGTGGTGGTACGGTTGCAGGTCGCGAGAGCGCTGGTAACCTCGGGGTTCAGCGACCGTAAGCTCCAATCACACACACAGGTGGGCGAGTGTTCGGCGCAGGTAGTTGGCACAAACAAGGCTTCGTGGGGGGTCTGTGGTTCTGTCGTGGCGCTTCCTGCAGAGGCGTGTGGTGCTTCCGCGTCCAGTGACTGGGCGGCGCTAGCCACTGCTTCTTTCCTCTAACTGCCGCCGCTGAACTCCTCACTGTCAACTTTTGTGGCTGAATCGATTGCCTCCTTTGTCGTATCGATAGGGCATAATACCATATGTTGGACATGATGGAGCGAAAATGTGGAACACCGACATGAGTAGTGAGTAAATAAAATGGAATAGAACTGAGTAGATGAGAAGAACGACGTGTTTCTCGAACGTAATTAAATAACTGTCCGCTGTTCACAAGTTTCGAGGGCGAGAGTCGTGGGGCGATTATCGAATCAGTCGATAAGCCGATAAGCCGACTCGGTCCGCAGTTCACATGGCAACATAATGAGAGGGAAATCGGTGTACGAGGGAAATCGGTGTACGCAGTTCACGTGTGACCGCTGTCCTTACCTTGTCTATGCGTCCAAACGCTCAACCCTTAGCCTACAATAGCGATTCAGATTGAGTCGTGGTACGTTATTACTGCACTTAGCGGCATCTGAAAATTGCATTGGCCGATAGTTGCTATTTTGTTTGCGATTTTAATGCCCCTCTTGCATACAATTTCTGCATGTGTATGAAAGTTTTGCTTTTGGTCGGTGCTAAAACTTCTTTCTGTCTAGGTATCTTCCAAATTCTTTTCTTTTCACATGTTGGTCATTTATTCTCAGTGAGGGATTTCTCGTTCTTGATAATTTACCTTTTAGTAATATATAAATTATTCTGTGTGTTGTTATCGTTGGTTTACTTCCTGCGCACCGGTCACTTATCCTTTCAGTATTATCCCATTATTTACTTCTAATTTAGGCCCTCTTTTAGCAGATACTAGAATCAGCAATTCGTCTGCGTAGGTGATGCACCTCTAGAGTTCGATGTACTCTAAAACTAATTCATTATTGGCTCTGTGCAAACATCCCTCAACTCAGGACCACAAACAGAGACCAGTGGCCAGTCTTTGGTGATTTTTTTCAGTTTTCTTTCCATGACAGTGTAACTGCATCTTCCTGTCTGTGCAATAACCCTCTAGGCTGTTTACACAGGTATCTGGGGTAGTCGATCTGTTTCAGTCTTTTGAAAAGGACAGGCCACCATAAATGATCAAAAGCTCTAGCTACATCAATCACTACTCTTATAACGTACTTGTCGTCTGAGGCATTCCCAATATTCACTGCGTGCTTTGTCGCTTCCTCCGTGCATTTCCCTTTCCTGAAACCGTACTGCAGGAGGCTCATGTCTACAACCTCTCTGTCGTCCGTCAGGCGGCGGCAAAGGAGCTTTTCCAGTACTTTGGCTACAGAATTTACCAATCAAATCGGCCTGTAGGACTTCTGAGCTTTGGGTCTTTCTCTTCCCCTTTTTTAGGTTCCATACCACCATCGTTAAAAACGTAACCCTTATAGGATCATTTAGTTATCCGGATGCCTGTATATCCGACAGTAAATAACCCTTTTTCTCAGGAATGGCTAGACGTATCAAGTTGAAATTTACGTCACGTACTAAGGTCTATGGTCCCTTGACTATCTAGAAAATTTAAGCTTCTAAGACATTACTGTCAAAAGGTACGGACAATGATGTTACATTTTTATGCCCCTAAACTCATCAAAACCTATATGGCATTTTCCGTTGACCTAGAATCATGAAATTTCGCAACAATCAATGTTTCATAGCATAAGTAAGGGGGAAAATACGAGAAATGTTAATTTATAGGTATATCAAACAAAAAAAGTTTTGTCATTTGTTATCCGACTGTCTGTCGGTCCGTCTGTCTACGCCTTTTCTTCTCGCGAGTGGATGGACTACGAAGTTGAAATTTATGTCACCTACTAAGGTGTATCGTCTCTTGTCGGTGTGAAAAACTGTAAGCTTCCAAGTATTCAATCAAAATATATGGCTGTTTATGTCACGTATTTGGATACTCGTAAGCTCAATCATCAAAACCTATGGGGTACTTCCCGTTGACCTAGAACCACGAAATTTGAAAGAAGTAAGCTTCTACAGTACAAGTAAAGGAAAAAGTCCGGAAAATTGTTCATTCGTAATTATATCACCCAAAAAATACAAATTATCCGACTGCCTTTCTGTCCGTCTGTTAAGACCGTTTTTCGCAGGAGCTAGGTGACGTATCAAGTTTGAATTTATGTCGCTCACTGGTGTCTTTGGTGTCTTGGCGGTGCACAAAATTTAGTCTTCTACGTCATTTCTGTTATAAGATACGCCATTTATCTCTCATACTTTGGTATCTTTCCAATATCGATGTCAATAAGAGACAATAAACGTCGAAATTATCGATTTAGGAGATGGAGGAACTATTTATATACACAGTTAAGTTCGTACGGGACCCAAGGTGCGTGAATCCTGTTCTCACTTTCTCGATTTTTGGTATAATTATATTCGATATTTTCTAGATTCTAGTCACCTGTCCCTGAAAAACACATTAGTTTAATAACACTATATGAGGCACTATTTGGTCCACTAGCTGATGCAACACTTCCACAATAAAACTATCAGAACGTGGTGCTTTCTTCTTCTTTAACTTCCCTATTGTTAGCCTCGTTTCCTCGCGAGGAAACGGAATCACATCACAGTTATTCAAATGCTGCTCTAGAAATTCAGATCGACGATGCTGGGGGTACTGTGGGATCTTCCGGCTTTCAGAAAAAAGTATTATATTGTTTATTGAACGCCCCCCGTATTTGCAGCCCTCTGCTGCTAAATAGTTCCAAATTTCTACCTGAGAAACTGCTTAATGTAGAGTTCCGAATTCGAAGAGTTCGTCCACACATGGAACGCCCTCTCCTTCAACATGATAATGCCAGAGCACACATGTGCGCTGCGACAGCTGCAACAACCATACGCATTGGATTCACTGTCATCGATTATCCTCCATACAGCCTTGACTTGGCCTCATCCCATTTCCATCTGTTTCCAGAACCTAAACAACCCTTTCGAGGACTTCGCTTGGACAGTGATGAAGGGGTTCAAGCAGAGTTGGGATTATGGCTCCATCAACAAAGTCAAACGCTGTACAGTAACCACATCAACACACTAGTCTCTCGTTCGGAGAAATGTGTTCGTCGGTAGGGAGGCTATGTTGGGAAATAAATATGTAGACATGAACAATCAAAAATGTGGAATGTTAATAACGTTTGGTTTATTTTAAAAAAAGATTGAAGAGCATACGTAAAAAACTTAGGAGGCATACTCTTAAGGAGGTCTTCGTATTACTGCTCTCAAAGGTCAGCTTGACTCACGGTACCTTGGTACTTTTTGGGTGGAGGGGGAGGGGGCTTTTGAACTTCAGATGTGCTCGCAAAAGTAGGACACCGTCTGTACATTGCTCGTGGGTCCGTTGTAAGGCACACTGAGCAACTGTGAATGGAAATTGGGAATTTTGATCCAAAGCGCAGTTGTAAATAGTACCGGAACGTTGTATGAGCATGCTTGTAAATGATAGCCTACCCTCTCAAATCGAATTGTTCTTTTGAAAATGAGCCATACGTATAAGTTCTAATTCACCCGAAGTTTCTATCCTCACACATGTGGAAGACTTGTGATATCGGACTAATATGTCTGAAACACCCTTTGCATGCAACTTGATCAGTGGAAGATCCTTCGTCAGATCTCTGCCTGTTCCTATCTTTCTGATTGACGTGGTACTTCAGTAAACTCTTTCACAAGACAGTTTGTAGATTCTCAACCAAATATATTATTTCTCAAATCAACAGCTTTTTTTCTCAATACATATCAACCAAACAGGCTTTTTAACCAGCTTCTGACATTGCTTAAAGATTTTGAGCTAAAACTTACTAATCATGGGAAATTTTAACGTAGAAGAGACAGTTAACTATCATAGGCAAAACAGTGTCATGGATGCCCAGTTTCGTGCCTATATTTTATGAAAATAACTTCCTACTCACGAATACGCGACTCCCTTTTCATATTATCTTATAAGAAATACCATTTTATTTGTTTTAAAGTACTTATTAACTGGGTAATTTGTATACAGTATTGTCATAGATAACAAGCGTGACAATTGGGGTGGTCCATTATCTCTGCTCGTCGTACAAGTTGACTTTCCTAAGCAAGTATACTTCGGATACGACGAATGACTTTGTCACTGTCACCAACTTTCCTTATTCTAACGACTACACTTATTCCAAATACTGTCATTATTTAAAACTATAAAAGTGCAAAAGTTTTGCGCGGGTCCCCTAGTATATAAAATTTCTGTGCTCACTCCCCGCACATTTGAAATAACCCAAACTTCTCTCTCCATGCATAAATCTTTACGCGAGATCCGTCCCACTACGCTGTCGACAGCGGTAGAGAAAGAGGTCCTCTGAAGGCGTGTAGTGTTACGGTGGCGTCTGTGCACGGCTTCTAAACGTCCTCATTGTTACTTCCAGAGCAAACTGGTTCTGGAAAGCTCTTGCGGACCCCGTTAATTACCATCCACCGCCACTTGGTATGCTGCAGCAACTGACAGCACTCTGGCCTTTTGGAGGCGGGTTCATTGAAGAGCCGTGTAGAAGGAACTCATTCCCAACATGAATGCCCCACGGTAGTTTGCCTAGTGCGGAGAATACCGTGCATCTAGGCTGCTTGTCACGATCACTACCAAGGCGCTAGGGAGCCCAAACATGGCTAGTGGTCGGAGACCTCGCCCTGGAAACATGCGAATAACTTGCATAGAAGGGGGGTTATGTTTCACGTCGTTAGACTTTCAACTGGTTAGATACCCTCCGCCATCTCGTCGTAACTTGCACTAATACTTTCATCTCTGTACGTCCGTTAAATGAATCATTCTCAACATCAGGTTTTACACATACTAATCTTTGTCTTCCATCTGCCACAACAATTTTTCTTTCCGTTGGCTCTTCGATTCTTAGAAACTAGAACAGTCTTTGATGACAAATGTAGTGTGTGACTCACCACGTGAGTAACCGAAATTACGAACCAATACATATTTAATACTAATTCACACAGTTTCGGTGCGATGATAGACCGTCTCATTTGGAAACACTACAAGACAAAATGTCTTAGAAGACAAAGTATCGTCGAAAGAAGTATACGCAGATGAGTCACTGGAATACTTACCTAACCACTCTTTCATTGTTTCAAGAAAGCTGTTTTGGATAATTTGCAACATTCACTTTTTCTTTTCTTAATTGGCACCCTCATTCATTAATTACTTCTACAATGTCCTTTTAATTTGTTGCTACGTATTAATGACTTTATTTATAGAAAACTATAATTCGTACGCAATACGTCCTTCTTATGGTTGTATTCCTGAAGTTCCCATGAATTAATCAAAACTCTTATTTCACCATCAATATTTTTTTTCTGAAAAAGAAGCAATAACAATGAAACTGAACGTCGTGTTAATATCTAGAACATCTTTACTGTAGTAAATAATAAATTAGAGACAAGAGAACTTGACGAAAAAGCGACTAATAAGGTACCGTGGACAACAAGAAAGTTACTGCCGAAAAAATACGAGAGTTAAAATATGAATTCAATCACTGGCAACGTCGCACGCAAAACGAACAACGCCACCGGTCAGCACTGTGGCAGTCACTATTCCGTCACTCAACTAGCTTCCACACAGTCAAACATTGAGACCACGCGCCAAAGCAAAGTCGCACACAGTGTATTCGTAGGGCTAGAAAGGCGCAAAGGCTGCACATACGCGGTTTACAGAGCTAATAGATCAAAAGAAAGAAACTATCACAACTAAGGAAATGGAGAGGGCAAAAAATGTTCTCACTTCAAAACAAACAGGAAATGAAAGCAAAATTCTGATACAAAATTCAAGGAACGGAATGTCCTTGCATGAAACGAAAACCTCCGTCGAAAAGATAGCTTGATCCAGAAAGGGCCAATATTTTCTGGTATAGTGCGAAGAGTAGAACGAGAAGAGATACACTCACACAAACCGAAAGCGAAACCCGTCGTATAGACAACCTTGACAATGAAAAGGACGGTAACAAGGAGATTAATAAAGAGAAGGGGTGACGTTTCTGCGAGTGGTTCAAAAGAAAGGAAACCAAGGAATGGAGAGCATGCCTGAGCCTCGACAAGGAAATTTTGAAAGCTGCCTTTCTATTAAATTCAAGAGCAGAAATGACGGATGCAGATTGCGACAGCCGGCCGATGTGGCCGAGTTGTTCTAGGCGCTTCAGTCTGGAACCGTGCGACCGCCACGGTCACAGGTTCGAATCCTGCCTCGGGCATGGATGTGTGTGATGTCCTTAGGGTTAGTTAAGTTTAAGTAGTTCTAAGTTCTAGTGGACTGATGACCTCCGATGTTAAGTCCTATTGTGCTCAGAGCCATTTGAACCATTTGAACCAGATTGCGACAGCGTAAAACTCGTTACAACGGCGAACTGTGACAACAGCAACAACTTATAGGGGCAGGTTACAAAAATATAAAGATTGTATGTAGTATGACTTGGAGAATGTGACGCCTGATCCAATCTCGGCTGGTATTAGCCTGCTCCACCCCTCGTGACGTGACGTCTACATCTACATCTACATCCATACTCCGCAAGCCACCTGACGGTGTGTGGCGGAGGGTACCCTGAGTACCTCTATCGGTTCTCCCTTCTATTCCAGTCTCGTATTGTACGTGGAAAGAAGGATTGTTGGTATGCTTCTGTGTGGGCTCTAATCTCTCTGATTTTATCTTCATGGTCTCTTCGCGAGATATACGTAGGAGGGAGCAATATACTGCTTGACTCTTCGGTGAAAGTATGTTCTCGAAACTTTAACAAAAGCCCATACCGAGCTACTGAGCGTCTCTCCTGCAGAGTCTTCCACTGGAGTTTATCTATCATCTCCTACGTCACCACTGTTCAACAAAATAAGTAGACATAAAATACTTAACTTACTTTTTTATGTTCTCGACGAAGTCGAACTGCGTGATTAATGACTTCAGGCTCATAATCTCGGTTTCACAGGACCTTGCCTAGCTGACTTATGTGCCATTAACAGGAAAACCGACCGTTAGTTTCAATTCTGTTCACGATTATTGAGGCTTTTTGGCCCACATATATCTTGGTAACACTATAGTTGCGTCATGCGCACTAACATTGTGTAACACTGCGACATATGTACACTTAAAAAAGAATAAGGTAGATTTCCATCACGTAAGTCCTCGTTTCAGGGACAAACAATTAGTCAAAATCTCCACAACTTTTATTTACATTTCGGCTTCTTTATGAAGGTCTCTGATAATTGTTCACATTTATGGTAAGTATTAACAGGTGCTGGAAATTATTTTATGAAATATTTTAACTACTGCATAGCGACCATATTCTGCAGAAATACCGTTTAGCGTTCATGTTCCCAGAACTTAATCTCAGCAGTTGTTTTGATACTCGTAAAGACAAAATTACACGTCAGTGTTCTCTGACACAGGATGTTTGTATCAGTATTTGCCAAAATTATGTATGTGTCACAAGTTCCTTTTGAGACGCAGTTTATGTATTTAATAGTCTTTAGATAATTTTAACATAATTTAAAGTCCATTGTTGTTAGCACGCCCTCTGAGCTTTCCAGTGAGCTACTAAATTATCGAAACATAATGAATTTTTAAAAAGCTACGAAAGGGTAAAATTCTGACAATTTGAAACGTGGGAGAGCATACGGAGGAATGTAATTGGAAACCTAGAAACTCTGAAAACGGGATTCAGCTGCAGGTCTCTGAAGTGAAATGGAACGAATGCTACCACATCTGATAACAGGAACCTACTTTAAAATCAAAGCATCAGAAAATGGTGCAAAGACAATAGGATGAATAGGAAGGTAGGGCAATATTGTGAACAGTATGGGTACAAGATTATTCCCTTCATGACCAATATAAAACGAACAGTACTTGCCGCGAAAGGCAAAGGCCCCGAGTTCGAATCTCGGCCCGGCACACAGTTCTAATCTGCCAGGAAGTTTCAGTAATAACTATGGTTAAGGTGCGCACACGTCAGCAGCAGAATATGACTAGACAGAAAGAGCATTTGAAATTCAAAATGTAATTTATACAAGCTGTTAACTTTAGCGTCATGGCTGCAAAACAAGAGCAGTACAGCTTTCCTAGACCAGTTTCAATAGCAGCTTGTTGCTGTTGGCTTTCCATCTACGACCAGGGAACGTTTATTACTTGAACTGTTCTCGGTTAGCAGTTTGATGTTTCTGCTGTCAGGAGAGAGAGCGTGTTCCTCTCACCGCCAGCCTCAGTGGTGAGAACAAAGGGACTCTGGAAAGTCAGCCAGCCTGCCTCGCAGGACTCGGTGTACGGAGCACTCTGCCGCTGACAGATACGGAGCGGCCGGCGGCTGTGAGCCCACACATGCGCTCTCATACCGGCCCCCGTACAAACACAGCCTCAAACCGGTTGTTCTGGACATAAATAACCACCCTTCCCTTCTGCCCTTATACCTCCCACTCCGCATACAATACAATACAACCGTCGCATACAGAACGCAGAGACTGATTATAGGGAGCTATTGTGTTCTAACGAAAAAAAAAGTTTGCAGTTGTGCTCGTACACGATTGCGTAATGCACCTTCCATTGGAACAAACGTGACAAATGATTGATATCTACCTCGCCAATTACGTCGGAAGCGTGACTGAAGTATTTCGATATCATCCGCTATCTGCTCACCTGCTTGAAAATAATTTTTCTTTGTTGTTGTTGTTGTGGTCTTCAGTCCAGACTGATTTGATGCAGCTCTCCGTGCTACTCTATCCTGTCCAAGCTTCTTCATCTTCCAGTACCTTCTGCTACCTACATCCTCCTGAATCTGCTTAGTGTACTCATCTCTTGGTCTCCCTCTACTATTTTTACCCTCCACGCTGCCCTCCAATACTAAATTAATGATCCCTTGATGCCTCCGAACAGGTCCTACCAACAGATCCCTTCTTCTAACCAAGGAGTGCCACAAATCTCTTCTCCCTAATTCTATTCGATACATTCTCATTAGTTATGTGATTTACCCATTTAATCTTCAGCATTCCTCTGTAGCACCTCATTTCGAAAGCTTCTATTCTCATCTTGTCCAAACTATTTATTGTCCACTTTTCACTTCCATACATGGCTACGCTCCATACAAATACTTTCAGAAACGACTTCCTGACACTTAAATCTATGCTCGATGTTAATAAATTTATCTTCTTCAGAAACTCTTTCCTTGTCATTGCCAGTCTACATGTTATATCCTCCCTACTTCGACCATCATCAGTTATTTTTCTCCCCAAATAGCAAAACTCCTTTACTACTTTAAGTGTCTCATTTCCTAATCTAATTCCCTCAGCATCACCGGACTAATTTCGACTACATTCCATTATCCTCGTTTTGCTTTTGTTGATGTTCATCTTATATCCTCCTTTCAAGACATTGTCCATTCCATTCAACTGCTCTTCCAAGTCCTTTGCTGTCTCTGACAGAATTACAATGTCATCGGCAAACCTCAAAGTTTTTATTTCTTTTCCATGGATTTTAATACCTACTCCAAAATTTTCTTTTGTTTCTTTTACTGCTTGCTCAATATACAGATTGAATAACGCCGGGGAGAGGCTACAACCCTCTCTTACTCCCTTTCCAATCACTGCTTCCCTTTCATGTCCCTCTACTCTTATAACTGCCATCTGGTTTCTGTACAAATTGTAAATAGCCTTTCGCTCCCTGTATTTTACCCCTGCCACCTTCAGAATTTGAAATAGACTGTTCCAGTCAACATTGTCAAAAGCGTTCTCTAATTCTACAAATGCTAGAAACGTAGGTTTTCCTTCCTTAATCTATTTTCTAAGATGAGTGGTAGGGTCAGTATTGCCTCACGTGTTCCAACATTTCTACGGAATTCAAACTGATCTTCCCCGAGGTCGGCCTCTACCAGTTTTTCCATTCGTCTATAAAGAATTCGTGTTAATATTTTGCAGCCGTGGTTTATTAAAGTGATAGTTCGATAATTTAAACATCTGTCAACACCTGCTTTATTTGGGGTCGGAAGTATTATATTCTTCTTGAAGTCTGAGGGTATTTCGCCTGTCTCATACACCTTGCTCACCAGATGGTAGAGTATTGTCAGGACTGGCTCTTCCAAGGCTCTCAGTAGTTCTAATGGACTGTTGTCTACTCCCAGGGCCTTGTTTCGTCTTAGCTCTTTCAGTGCTATGTCGAACTCTTCCTTCACGCAGTATCATATCTCCCATTTCATCTTCATCTACATGGTCTTCCATTTCCATAATATTGTTCTCAAGTACATCACCCTTGAAAAGACCCTCTATATACTCCTTCCACCTTTCTGCTTTATCTTCTTTGCTTAGAACTGGGTTTCCATCTGAGCTCTTGATATTCATATTAGTGGTTCTCTTTCCTTCAAAAGTCTCTTTAATTTTCCTGTAGGCAGTATCTATCTTACCCCTAGTGAGACATGCCGCTACATCCTTACATTTATCCTCTAGCCGTCCCTGCTTAGCCATTTTTCACTTCCTGTCGATCTCATTTTTGAGACGTTTGTATTCCTTTTTGCCTACATTTTTATATTGTCTCCTTTCGTCAATTAAATTCAGTATCTCTTCTATTAGTCAAAGATTTCTATTAGCCCTCGTCTTTTTACCTACTTGATCCTCTGCTACTTTTACTATTTCTTATCTCAAAGCTACCCATTCTTCTTCTACTGTATTTCTTTCCCCCATTCTTGTCAATCGTTCCCTAATGCTCTCCCTGAAGCTCTCTACAAACTCTGATTCTGTCAGTTTATCCAGGTTCCATCTCCTCAATTTACCACATTTTAGCATTTTCTTCAGTTTTAACCTACAGTTCATAACCAATAGATTGTGGTCAGAGTCCACATCTGTCCCTGGAAATGTCTTAGAATTTAGAACCTGGTTCCTAAACTCTGTCTTATCATTATATAAGATTGTTGTTACCAAATCGAAATTTTTTAGTTACACTGCCGGAAAATATTAGTACATCTGGAAATACGACATCGATTTTGATCTGACGGTGGCATATGTCACCTTGGAATAGGTGACGTACTGGCCATCATTTGAAAAAGGCCCACCAATAGGATCCTGTCATGTCTGCCAGAGCGCCATTTGCTCCTACCCTTCAATAGGGAAAGCTCACAGCCAGAAGGCTGAGTATGGTGCAAATGAGTGTACCTAACGGGCAACAGTGCCGCAGAGACGCATTCATGCTTCCTGCAGCCAACTCAACTGGTTAGAAAGTCCTTCCGGGTGTCGAGATGGCCCTTTCAGAGATCTGCCACACAAACTGGATGTGCTTCAGTTATGCAGTAGTATTAGAGTTCACGTGAACGTTCTGACAGTTGTAGACGAGATTCTTGACCTCCGTCCCCCGGGATCGTCATATTGTAAGGGCAGCACTGGCCGATCGTACAATTGCCACAGCCAAGACGTGTCAACATGAACTGTTGCCAACTGATTATTAGCTGTGGGACTACTGGCACGCACACCTCTGGCCCAGCGTCCACTCACGCCAGAGCATTGGCGTGCACGGCTCGACTGATGCCTTTACAACATCACTTCAAATATGCAATGAAGCACCGTGGTCTTCAGCGATGAACGCTGATTCTGCCGGCACATAAGTGATGGTCGTTTTCGCGTACAACGTAGATCTGGTTAGCACTGTCTCGTACAGTACATTCGTCCAAGACACACTGGATGTTGTCAGGTCTTATAGTCTTTGGTGCAATCAGCTACAACTCTCGTTCACCTCTGGTGTTTCTGTAGTGGACACTAACCAACGCACAGAACGTTCGGAATGTAGCTAGACCCGTTGTTTGCCGTTTTTGCAACGGGAAGGTGATGTGTTGTTTCGACAGGAGCATGCTCGCCCACACAATGACCATTATGCTCAACGAACTTATGTGGGATATAATGGAACGACAAGTGATCCACATGACTCGACAACCAACATCTCTTAAAAGATCGACGTGAACAGGTCGAGCAGGTATGGTACAACGTATCGTATCCCAAGACAGTATTCGCCATTTGTACTACCAACTGGATGCGAAAGCCAGCGCCTGCATTACCGCCCATGGAGGCTACACCCCCTACTAATACGGGTGTTTCAGCATGGGTCGATTTCTAGTACCTCAGAACCGCTTGTTCTATTGATCTGTAAATGTAATGGCTTACAATAGGAAATCGTGTAAAAGATTATATAATTATGAAATTTTGTACAGTGTGCAAAGCGCTCGAGTATATAATACGTATATTGCTTCTGTGGTTGTTTCGGCTTACTTATCCTCGGCTACAAGCCACAGGTGATCTCAGAATGACTACAGATAAACCACAAACTATTCCTAAACTACTGCATCATACCCAAATTATTAAATGTGGTTTGGTAACAATCAGACTACTTGAGTCCATTGGGTATAGTACTATTCAGGTTGCCATATAATAATACTGAAATATCACTTTTCATTACTACGTTATAGAACTAATCGTAACAATTTCGGACTTATGCATTCATAAAACACATGTATTGTTTACAGGTTCCGCAGTCTCTTGAATCTGGCACTGTTGGAAGCGAGTGCATTTGATGTAATATAGGTTCAAAATGGTTCAAATGGCTCTGAGCACAATGGGACTGAACTGAAGAGATCGTCAGTCCCCTAGAACTTAGAACTACTTAAACCTAACTAACCTAAGGACATCACACACATCCATGCCCGAGGCAGGACTGTAACCTGCGACCGTAGCGGTCGCGCGGTTCCAGACTGTAGCGCCTAGAACCGCTTGGTCAATCTGGCCGGCTACTATAGGTATTCATATTCATGAAGGCAGAGCACCACATAAGACAGCCACCTGTCCAGATCAGAATCTGGGATGAGGGAAAAAAAGTATGTTGTTACTACCTTCTATGACGTGGTCATTGGAGCTGTAGTAGGCTACTGGCTCGGACTGAATAAGAATGAGAAGAAGTCGACCTTAGCCTGTTGAAAAAAGCAGTCACGGAAAGTGGTCAGGATAACAGGGGAAAGCCTAAATCAGAGTGAGAGGAAATCTTATAGAACACTGTGTAATTCAATTTTTTAAAATTTAATCGTAGGGCCCCCCATCGGGCAAGCCTTTCGCCGGATGCCGGTCTTTCAACCTGACGCCGCTTCAGCGACCCGCAGTCGATGCGGATGATAATGGGGACAGCACAACACCCAGTGCCAGGGCGGAGAAAATTCCCCGACCCAGCCAGGAATCGAACCCGGGCCCATAGGACTGATAATCCGTCACGCTGACCATTTTTTTTTGTTTTTTTTTTTTTTTTTAAGACGCTACCCCTTTTTTTTTAGACGCTACCCCCCTTTTTTTTACACAATTTATTTTTTAATACAAATGAGATTCAATTACAAAATAGTACACAAGAAAACAACTTATTGGGAAAAGTCTTACAAAGCTTCACCTTTGTGGTGCAGAACATAACAATTAAGCTCAAATTTTACACTTCAAATGGAAAATAAAAATATTACAAAAAAAAGAAAAGAAAAAATCAGTCTGTGCATAAAATAACCTCCCATCTTTTTGGTTACTTTCATGGAAATGCGATGACAAAGCCACAAAACTGAAGTTGTACTAAGGCACTTATGCAAATAACATGTACAGAAATATGTCAATGAATACTTAAAGAAAATGGTGTTTCTACACACACTAATTATTAAGCTCAACAAAAATATAATCACAGCCTACAATGCTTATTTCACAAACTACTAACTACATTTTTTTTTTTGAGAATGCATGAAAAAAAAAAAAAAACAAGGCAGCCATGCGCAAAAAGTTGCCAATAAAGTGAACTAAAAAGGGCCATCTTGCTCGCCACGGTCACATTGCTAGGCGGGCGGCCAGGAACGGGCGGTCGTCATTGCATTGGACATCACCAGCCACCAATCGTTGGAGCGCCCGGGGCCGCTGCACACAGTCAGAGACTGTTTCTGTTACCATAGGGGAATCGTGGAAAGATCACATCTACAAGTTAATGTCTTCTCACACCCGGCACACCCCAGCTGGGTGCTGGGTCCATGAATGACGAACCCAAATAGTTCGCAAAAAGGTTCCGGTAATCCTGTCTGTTCGTTAAGACCAGAAACTCGTCGATCATATAGTACCATAAATCGAGGACGTCTTTGTCTCCATCGCGGTATATGTAGTGTATCGCCATTCCTCGTACCCAATTAACCGCATTCATCCGGGTCATAGGGAAATGGACAGCGTCGGGATGAAAGAGTTCTTGGGGTAAAATCGAAACGTAGGGGCGGCGGAGCAGGAAAGCCAGGATCTGGCGGATCAGTTTCCAGCACTCACGCGCGGGGCCACAGTTCAGTCTATGTTCGTCCGCGTCTAACGTCGTGCAACGGGGGCACACAGGGTCGTCAATTAGGTGAATGGCATGCAGCCGTTGTCGGGTTGGAAGTTTCTCGTTAACGACCACATACCACGTCGATCGCACGAAAGTAGACAGGAACGGCGCGTGGATGGCTCGCCATACTCGTGGCCAGTCGACCGTAGGGTGGCGCCGTACAATGTCGTTATCCGAAGTCCAGTGCTGGAGAGCACTATAATAAGTCTTCGCTGTCGGATTCCGTGTCTCCGATATAACCCGCAACACATAGCTATGCTCTACGAAAAACGTTCTAATGTGTGACAGCGAGGGCGATAAATGTCCAACTGGTACCGGTGGGTACAGCGTACGTGGGGCCACTTCTTCAATCAGTAGGCCGGGGAGACTGGCTGTTGGTGAAAGCCAGAGTCGCCTCATGGAACGCAGATACAGTGCCAGCGCTCTGTGCTTGACGTGAGTGAGTCCAACACCGCCTTTGTCGAAGGGTAAAGTAAGCGTAACAAAACGGATCTTGAAAACAGCACCATCGTTCACCACGTGTCCAAACACTGCCTGTATCCTGGAAGCCATCGTGTCCGTTATCGGCAGTACATGGGCGTAATGGTTAAGGTGAGAAGCCATGTACACATTAACGTATTGGGCGCGTTGCAAAATGTTCAATGATCTGAATTTATTGAGACGAGCCTCTAAACGGAGTCGTCGTAAGACCATACGATACGTAAAGGCCGCCGTGCGTTGTATTTGTCGATGGAGTGATATCCCTAAACACTTGAGCATCGGGACCTTTGTCAGAGGTACGGCCAGACCTGCAGGCATTCCTCGTCCTACCTCCATGTAGCGTGATTTCCGAAGGTTGAGCACACTGCCTGCCACCGCCCCATACTGGTGGAGCCAGGAAAACGCCGTGTGTATTTCGTCACCAGACCGTGCTAAGAACATCACATCGTCGGCGTATGCTCCGTTCCGTTACGGAACGGAGGGTAAGTCCTTCTAAGCGTCGCCGTAGTCCGTGAAGAGCTGGTTCGAGGGCAACGGCGAAGAGCATGGCAGAAAGAGGACAACCCTGCCGGACGGACCTGTAGACACGGACGGGGGCGGACCGACAGCCGTTGATCATAATCCTCGTGACAGCCCCATGGATCAATCGAAGCACAACAGACGTCGTCAGACGCGGGACACCGATGTGTTCCATAACAGTACGCAGGAAACCATGGTTAACGCGGTCGAAAGCATGGTCGAAGTCCAGCGCAACAAGAGCGCCTTGGAGGCGGCAAGTTTGCATGAGCGCCACCACGTCTCTATAGGTGCTTAAAGTCGTAAACACATTAGTGTCGCCCCCGAGGCAGGTTTGATCAGTGTGAATGGCCGCCATTACCGTAGGTTTGAGCCTCTCACGGAGCATGCGTGTCAACAGCTTATAGTCAGTGTTTAGCATTGTCAACGGGCGAAAATCAAGAGGGCGACGGCCTCCGCCGGGTTTGGGCACAGGGATCAAGAGACCCTCAGTAAAGTCAGATGGTACCTGAAAATCGGCGTCCAGGAGTTCACTGTACATCCTGACCCACATTGGGCCCATGAGATCAAAGAACCGCTTGTAAAATTCAAGAGGGAGGCCGTCAGGGCCAGGCGTTTTGTTGGGAGAGCCACGCAACAGAGCCTCTCGCAGTTCTTCCAAAGTCACCGCCGACAAGAGCGTAGCATCATCTTGTAGGTTCCGAGAGACTGGTAGGTCAGATAGGACTTCCCTGACCCCTACATTCATGTGGGACTCCCTCTCGTAAAGAAGTTTATATGACTGTGTGAACGCTCGGACGATATCCATTTGTGCGTCAACGCGTCGCCCGTCCTCCGTCTCAACCTCGGTAATGAGCTGCCTCTTGCGTCTTCGGCGTTCTTGAATGATATGGTGGAGGGAAGGTCGTTCACCACGAACATCATCAGTCGTCCTCGCTCGCACCCGCACACCCGCAAGACGTACGGCGTTGATACGAAGCAATTGTGCCTTGACGCGTTGTACTGCTGATTGTCGCTCTGGCGACGGCGGTTGTATAGCCAGTTCGCGGAGCGCAGTATAGTAAAAATCAGTAGTCGCAGTATACCAGCGCGCTCGGTCGCGTCCATAGCTGACTAATGTTCGGCACAGTGCGGGTTTTGCACACCGTAACCACCATTGAAGTACAGAACGGTAGGCGGGTAAACGCCGGTGGCAATTGCTCCATGTGGACTCGACTGCGCGTCTGCAATTTATCTCATCAAGAAGGGCCACATTGAGGCGCCACGGACCCCTACTTCGGCGGACGCGCTGGCGGGGAAGGGTGAGAGTACACACATATGCGAGGTGATCCGTGAACGCTGCCGGCCACATCTCAGCGTCGACAACGGCCGATCGTAGGCCGCGGGTGACGTAGACTCGATCCAAACGGCTCGCGGAGTGACTAGTAAAGTAGGTGTGTGCTCGACGGTCGCCGTGTTGGATGATCCAGGTGTCCAACAAGGCCAAGTCCTGTACAAGTGCCTGGAGTGCCGGGCAGGTGGTATAGTGTGGCTCCTGGTCGGATGGGCGGAGCACACAATTAAAATCGCCGCCTACTACCAAGTGGTCGGTATTGCCCTGGAAGAGCGGGGCTATATCTTCGGCAAAAAAGGTGCGCCGTTCTCTCCTTTTGCCGGTGCCTGAAGGAGCATATAAGTTCACCAGACGTACTGTACCAATCGTGAGTGCGACCCCCCGGGCCGACGGTAAATAGGAGACATCAGTGGCCATTATCCCTTCCCGCAGTAGAATCGCCGTACCTCCGCCGCCCACATCTGCAGGCATAGTGTAGGCGTCATATCCGTAGGCATCGAGACAGAGTCCTGATCGGACTTCTTGAAGGAAAACAACGTCCAGATCCGCAGCGCGTAACGTATCCTTCAGCATACGGGTCTTGACATCAGATGTAATGCCATTGACGTTGATCGTGGCGAGGCGGTATGCCTGGTCCATCAAGTCTCGGGAGGTGACCATGGTATGACAGGAGGGCAGTAGTCGTGACGTGGAGCGCCGGTCTTGCGAAGTGCTAGGCAGCGACGAGAGGTGCTCATGCCGTCCTAGGCGTCTGTCGCCGGCCGCGTAGACGCTGCCATCGGCATCGGTGTATCGTCTTGGTTCTGAAACGCATCCTGCAACTCCATCTCCTGCGCCCAGTCGCCCAGGGACGTTGACACCACTGGATCTCGAGAGGCAGACGGAGGCAAGGGTGCATCCCCGGTGTCGGAGCTGCGGTGATCTCCCGCATCCCCATGTGGTCCAGACCCAGCGGTAGTGGGAGAAGACGTCGAACCGTGTGAGACGGTAGGGTCGCCTGTGTCGGCGCGGTGGAGCGGTTGAGGCACCTCGTCATCCAGCGGTGTCGCCTTGGGCTGTTCTACGTCGTCGGTTGTCTTGCGCCGCTTCTTATGACGCTTGGGTGATTTCTGCTTACGCTGCCGCGCCTCTGTTTCCGACGTAGGGCAAGGGGAGGACGCTGCATCCTGTGCTTCAACTTCCATCGCACCGTCGGCGAGCCGTTGTGACGGTGCGCCGGGGTCCGACGAAAGGACATCAGTAGCATCAGCACTGAAAGACGCTTGGGGCTCCGTGGAAGCTACTGCAGGGTCCTCCAAAGCTCGCACCAATACAGTGGGGTCGTCATATACAGCTGGCGTCTCCCGTCTCGCCGCTGCAACATACGTAATCGGCAGAGAGGTCGGTGTCGACGGACGAATCTGGTCGGTCGAGGGTGTCTGCACGAGACGGCGTTGCAGGCATTCGGTACGCATGTGTCCCGTCTGGCCACAACCGGAGCAGGTTCTCGGCTGACCGTCGTAAATAATTATTGCCCTGCAACCAGCGATCGTGAGATACGAAGGAATATGGCGATGCAGGTCAATACGGACTTGTCGCACCCCGTTAAGGACAGGGTAGGTGTCGAAGGTCTTCCATTTTTCGGCCGTGTGGCCGAGAACTGTTCCATAGGGTCGAAGAGCAAGGGTGACCAAATCCGCTGGAACTTCAAAAGGGAGCTCAAACACGCGCACATTTTGGATTCCCAATCCAGCACGTTCAAGCGTCACCACACCCACGTTTCCGTCTGAGTGGCAGAACCGATAACCTGCCGTCGAGCGTCTGAGAAGTTTGTCACATGCTTCGTCATCAGTGAACTTAAGATATACGACGCTGGAGACAATAGATAAGTGGATACCGATCAGCTCGTTAGGATCAACATGTACCACATCGCGTAAAAAACGCTCTACTTCGTGGGCCTTGGGTCTAGAGTACGTAGTGTCGAACTGCAGCTTGATCGTGGCTTTCCGATACGAAAGAGCCATCGTGTGTCAGGAACGTGACGGAAATACGTAACACTAGCGCGCCGGCGCGGTAAACAACAACACACCCGGAAACGCGACACGGAGCGGCCGGGACGTACCGCACCGCTCCACAGCCAAAGGCCGACTGGCCATACAGCTACTGGGGGCAGACACTGTGTAATGGTTCTATCTCACTCCATCTCTCACTCTGATTTAGGCTTCCCCTATTTTTCTCAAACTGTAGGTTCACCGGCGTTTTACACTTGGCAACAAAAACGCACGTTTTCGACAGACGCCGACAGCTGTAATGCCGATACCCGTTGGATCCAGTGATGCGCGCCCACTGAGCCACGCCTTGACCAGCTGCAACTACGAGCGCCGTCGGCGCAGCAATGCGTAATGGTCGACAGAAGCTCCACGGTGAGTCTCAGTCGGAGTCTCCGACAGTCTTGAGTCTTAATCAGCCATCGACAGTTCATTCGTGCATTAGTAGTCGGAGTCTCACACTGCATGACGCTCTTTAGCTTCATCTATAATAACTGTACTCTATTTGCTGTTTCTTCTTTTGTAAAATTTCTTCGCAACACTTGGAGGGATCTATAAGTTAAGTCAGACTTCTGTTTACTGTATTTACACCTTCGCTTCTGTCCAGCTTCCCAATGACGACAGCTGCTGCACCACTCTGTAGCCAACCTCTCCTCACCGCTCTGCACAAAGACGTACACAACAGTTATCTTCTTTTTTATCGCTATGACGTAAAATAAGGTCTACTTATTTTTGCTGATACATGAATATATTTTGTTTCACTGGCGCTAAGTTTTGCTCAACGGCGATAGTAATCATGTGTATATGCCTTTTCTTCCACATATGCCACTGAAAGAGGAAAAGCGATTAGCAATAATTATTGTTAAAGAAAGAATAGCTGATTCGCACATTTCGTCTTTTTGATATCTTCAGCCTGCACGGCAGGCTTAACAGTGCTCATTTTACGATCCATATCCGATGAGCAACAGTTACCTGCAGCACTCTCTCACTCTGAGTGAAATTAAAAAAGAAGACCACCACTTGAGAATCAATCCTTATGAAAGCAAAATTAAACATATTGAAAGTTATTACTTTAATAATACTTGACGTTAGTAAATTACAAAGCGTTGCTAAATTAGATATTATCTGATTGCGCCAGCAGTAGAAGTATGAATGTTAGTAACAACAATTTAGTGCTACATCAGCCTTTTTTCCCGATTATGAGCCAATGATCTCTGCATTGTACCTCCACCACGCAACTCACTACTGTTCAAGCCACTTCCTAGTTTTATTCCAAGCACACGGTACTAATAGTGTGGATATATCTTCAAGTCTGTGAATACGACTGCAGCTAAACTTGTCAATTTGGTTTCTGAGACAGTTGTTATCATCATCATTACTTCGTTTGCTGTATTATCAGGTCCTTGCAACCACGTTTCTTCCTCCTTAATATTGCTGCATGTGCAGCCGTCCATCATATCATCCAGCATCTGAAATTTTTTCCTCCCTTACCTTCTCCACCTCCCTAAGACTGATTTTATAAGCAACTCCTTCTTTCTGCATATATGTCCAATCCAGTTCCGATTTCTTTCTTTTTATTACATTGGGTAACTGTCTTTCCTCTCCCACTGTTCTCAGTACCTCTTCCTTTTTGGCTTCCACTCAGCTTATAACGCAGCCCGTAGTCTAGTAGTTAGTGTTGCTGTCTCTAGATTGTGGGGTCCCGAGTTCAGTTTCCAACCAGGTCGAAATTTTGTAAACACAGGGACTGGGTATTTGTGTTACCTCGTCATTTTATCTCATCGTCATCACTGACATACAAATGGCCGAAGAGGCGTCAAACAGAAAGACGTGGCCTAGGCAGCTAAACTACTCCTCATGGGGTGTCCCAGCCAATTATGCCATACAATCATTTCATTTCATAACAAAAACTGTCATGAGTCTTCTGAATTAAGTTCTGAAGTCCTAAAGCTCCCCCTTCACTCTCTACCCAATATCATCATAGAATTAAAACAAACCAGTCAGTCACAGAGCAATATTTAGCAGGAATTAAAATGAAATCAAATTGTAGCTCCAGAGCAGGCATCTAGGCCGTACACAAAAGTATCCACGTAATCTGAATTTTCGCACCATATTCAAAATTAGTTACTGATAATCAAAAATTTACATAAAGGATATATCTTGTAGTACTTCCACATCTAAAATACACCTTCAACTTCCACATCTAAAATACACCTTCAAAAACACACACGCAATCTGAATTTTCGCACCATATTCAAAATTAGTTACTGATAAAGAAAAATTTAGATAAAGGATATATCTTGTAGTACTTGCACATCTAAAATGCACCATCAAAACACACACACACACACACACACACACACACACATACATACATACATACATACATACACATTTGTCAAAATGGTACCTGAAACAATGAATTCTTAAGTTAAATACTAATTTGAACTGAATATTTGTATTTCACTTTGTTCTATGATGCTCATCAAGTGTTACGTAAGTATCTCCACACCTAAAATACATTAATGATGTTGTCACTTCAGCATGAAAACACGTGAGTGAGGCTACATATAAGCAACAGCCATAGAATGAACTGTCACTCCTGAGTTTGGGAGGGAAGAAGATAACTTTATCATGTTCTATGCTAGAAAAATATAAGTGATAATGCTGATTGACGGTTATAGCTTTTTATTACAAATGATTGAGCCTAGCACAATCTATGTACAATAATGGCTTTTGACAAACACCAACTGGAACTATGGTGCTCAGGCTCTTTGAAACACTTATAGACTGTATTTCCTATAATCAACTATTAAATAAGAGCAAAATGTAATCAAATTACAAGATTTAACTCACATACACACACACACAAATATCTGCCAAATTAGCGCCTGAAGTATGATTGTGAATTCCTAAGTAATTTTTTGATTTAACTGTCTAACTTTAATTTGTTTTATGATGTTCATCAAATGTTAAATAAGTATCTGCACATCTAATATACATTAAGGGAGTTGTCATTTCAATGCGTTGTCATTTCAGTCTGAAATATGTAACTGAAGGTACATAGAAGCAACTGTTAGTCCTCAGGTTAGGAGGAAGGAAGGTAATTATTGCTCATTATTACAAAAGACTGAGAGCAACAAAATGTATGTAGAACAACAACTTTTGACGAGCACTGCAATATTTACCAACCGTATCTATGATTCTCAGTCTTTCTGAAACTCTTATAGACTGTATTTCCTATGATCAGCTACTAAATAACACCAAAATCTAATCAGATTAGATGATTACACACACACACACACACACACACACACACACACACACACACACACACACACACACACGCACACACACACACAAACACACACACACACACACACACACACACACACATGCAAACAACATACCCAATAGAGAAACAAAATAGCAAAATACGGTATTAGGAAGGAAGGAAGATACGGTATTAGGAAGGAAGGAAGACGAAATTTTTAAGAAATTTCATTACGATGTGTCACATAAAATGCTTGTGTTTATAGTTCACAAGAAGTGTTTCTGCTATGCTTACATACTTCATAATATGACTAAAGACGACACTAGAAGAAGATAGAGACCAAATGTTGCCGAATATGATGGTGTAACAAGACATGGATAGAATGTTGATATCTTGAAAATAAAATCTTCCCCAATGAAGTAAAATTATTTGTAATTTGTCGAGTACAAAGCACATGCAGGTTTCTTATTGTAATATATAAGTGTAATTGCAGATCACAAATGAAAATTCAAACTACGCTGCTAAATAAAATAATATTATTTTTCACGATATTTAAGATTTCAAGCACAAAACACCCATGTTGCTACTTTCATAAAATAACTCTTCTGCGATATTATTACGAAAGAGACAAGACCTACATGTTGGCACTAATTTAAAGTTAACTAACATTTGTTAATGACCATAGTTTGATTGTTGTACCATATTCTGCAAACACAATGTAGCTTTCCACACGCAAATTACCTTTATAATTTATTAAAATACACACAGCTTGTTTATTGATACCACTGAAATAAATACTAATTTAACAGTTAACAGTAGTTCAGTGTTAGTACCATGCATTAAACTTTCAAATACATAAGAATTAGTTGTACAACGCTGCAAAACACACAATTCATTACTACTAATGTAACTTACTGCTTAAAGTGCACTATTCGATGAGAATTCCCAAAATAAAAAATATTGTCCTTATGTCTAAAATTTGTCTCTATACCAGAATGTTCAATAAACATAACACTTTTTGCAGTGACAACGGACCTTCAAATTAAATATTTCCACATATCAATTGTTTTCATTACCTATAATATACACACCACTGACTTAATGGCACTGCTGATACGCATCATAGGTAGGTTAATAACCATAGTTCAATCTTAGCAGCAAGCATTAAATTCATCAAGCGACATAACAATGTTGATGTTGTAAACCACACATGAGCGCTACTGCTGATCCATCCTACAGCGTAAGGTGCACTTGTCGATGAGAATTACCAAAGAAAATAATGTTATTCCAACACTAAATACCCACCTGATACAAAATCAATCAAAACTTATTCTGTACTTACGAGGTAGCAGATTGGGGGAGGGGGGCGGGAGGTTGAGAGGAACTGTGTTCGTTTCATTCTGTAGCACTGGCTACCAGGCCCACAGCCCGGCAACAGAATCCACGCCACAGTTACCGGCCAATGCTCGGCCAGCTCAGCAGTATCGGATGGCTTCAGTAACCACCGGTTTTGAAGAAGGTATCCCAAGTGAGCTCCCAAAAGACAGACATACCCATTACGCCGCGCCTGCTATCGACCTCGCTCCAGATGTTGCGACACAGTCTCGTTAGACAGGACCTTTCACAAGTGCCTGCTCATGGGAATGGAATTTAAATCAGCAGCACCAGCCCGAAATCATGCCGACGTAGTTTGGCTGTCCTTTGTGGCAGAACTGTTGTCTGGTCGTCGCTGTATCTATGGCTTGCCTCCATAGGGCCATGATAAACGACTGCTGCTGGAGTGTTCAAGCTGTGCACAGGGTAGCCACCTCACTGCCGAACTGCCACTACACGTCCGCCATCCGCCATCATGCTGTGGTACAGTGGAAACAGGATTTAAACCAGCATGACCAGCCAAACACAAGTCTTCACACCTGCGCTGTCCAGTGATGCACAGCCTGACTGCTCGTTGCTGCTTCCATGGCACAACTCTGATAGGCCGTGAAGAACGACCACTGCCTGAGTGTTCACACCTTGCTCAGGGTCGCTGGCTCACTGCGGCACTGCCATAACTCCACCATCCACCGTTGTGGTAGTCAGGTCTTCCATAACTGTCACAATGTGTAAACAGGATTTAAACCAGCAGGGCCAGCCCATGAGCAAGATATCACAGTTAGGCTGTCAGATGATGCAGAGCCTGTGTCTAGTCGTTGCTGCATCGGTGACTCTGCCTGTGACAGGCCATGAAAAACTATTGCTTGTGTCTTCCATCCACGCACAGGGACACTACCTCGCTGCTACCACTACCACACACCTGCAAGTTGCCAGGTCTTCCTCAACAGTCATAAAATGAAAACAGGATTTAAGCCATCAGGATTAGTCAATTGGCAAGTCGTCATAGTTAGGCTCTTTGATGATGCAGATCCTGTGTGTCTGGCACTTGCCGCAACTATGATACTGCTTCTGATGGGCCATTGACAACGACTGCTGAGTCTTAAACCTGGGCTGAGGGACGCTATCTCACTGTCGCACTGCCACCACACATCCCCCATCTGTCATCGTGCTGTGGTACCCAGGCATTCTGCAACTGTCAGAATGTGGAAACTGGATTTAAACTGACAGGACCAACCCACTGGCAAATCGCTACGTGTGGACTGTCTTATGATTCAGAGCTTGTGTCTGGTCATAGCTGCATCGGTGACCTTGCCTCCGATGGGACATGAACAATGACCGCTGCCTGTATCTTCAGCCCAGGACAAGGTTGCTTTGTCACTGCCACATTGCTACCACAATGCACCATGCTGTGGTAGCCAGGTCATCTGCAAGTGTCAGAATATGGAAACAGGATTTAAACAAGCAGGACCAGCCCATTGGCAAGTCGTTGCAGCTAGGCTATCTTGCGATGCAGAACGTGTATCTTGTTGTCGACGCATCTATGACACTGTCTTCAGTGGGCTAGAAATGAACACCCACTGCATGAGCGTCCAACCTTGACACAGGGACACCGCCTTGCTGCTACACCGCTACTCTGCAGCTGTCAGCTGTCAGCCACAATCCACCAGCATGCTGTCGTCTTTGGGCATCTCTACCATTGATGCGAAACACCAGCACACCTATACCATTATTCCGGTGTCTCAAGACCTCCTTCTATAATCAGCAGCCTATTTCAGATGTGCTTAACCATACCTGATCTAGTTCATCAATGAATTGTTCTATCAACCAAATGACTGGCTTTGCCACTGTCACAACATTGGTGTCAGAATAACTGCTGGGGCTATATATGGTCGTCCAAAGAAGCCTTGAAGAGAAGTAGATGCTATGGCAGTTGCGTGTGTTGGAAGTTTTCAGGTATGTGTCGGCAACAGGTGTTTTGTTTTCTGCTTGTCTCATTGTAGTACCCTTTACTTTGTTTTGGGCTTACTGTAGACTCGAGGTGGTAGGTCTCAGCGAAATGACAGTAGCTGGGGAAGCGACAATCCTGCAAGGAATTCAAGGTCTACTAAATTTGGTGCCTGAGATTAGAGTTCTGCAATAAAGTTCAGCTACTTACAGCGAATACTCTCGTAACACGCCTGAGGGTACAAGTGGTAAGGGTCACTTTAACTGGTTTCTCGTTTCGACCGTGACCCCTATCCACATCACGTACCTGATATTCCCGCGGTGGCCGCACTGTTCTGCCCCACACTGCTGCTGGATAGTCTGAAATTATGTATCTAAATATACAAGAGGGTTTAGGGGAGCCACTCAACGTTAACCTTTTCAGGATGGAGCGCGTCTCCCCAAAGCGGAGCAATTCGGCGCCGCTGTGCGGTTCCATATCCCTTAGGCTTCTTTCATCGCTTATAAACCCTACAGTTTTTGACTTATCGGTGTAGTTCGTTTTTGTAAATGAAGCTTAAAACACACTCTTTACCGGAATACTATTTTCATTGTTCCATATCACGCACTTTTTGACTTGGCGGTGGTGTTAAAATAGAAAAAAAATGAAAAATTAGATTTTTTGTTACTTTTTTTTAGTTGAGAGTTGAAGCGTTGAATTAGATATATTAAAATTAGTTGCATCTTATTCTTTAAGGTTTTGGCTTTAAAGTGACATATAAAATAAAATTTTATCCTTTATGGGACGTCCGAGGGAAGAAAAAAGGTACATTTTGAAGGCTTGTTTCATGGCTTATAAACTCTACAGTTTTTGACGTATCGGTGTAATTCGTTTTTGTAAATGAAGCTTAAAACACACTCTTTACTGGAATACTATTTTCATTGTTCCATATCACGCACTTTTTGACTTGGTGGTGGTGTTAAAACAGAAAAAATGAAAAATTAGATTTTTTGTTACTTTTTTTAGTTAAGAGGTGAAGCGTTGAATTAGAGATATTAAAATTAGTTGCATCTTATTCTTTAAGGTTTAGGCTTTAAAACGACATATAAAATAAAATTTTATCTTTCATAGGTCGTCCGCGGGAAGAAAAAAGGTACATTTTGAAGGATGAAAAATTTAATTCATGTCAATAAACTACAAAATTTCATAAAAATTTCTTAAGAAAAACTTAGAAACTTTGCCATATCGATTTTTCGATAGGCAACCATATTTTGTGCGCAGCTCGTGGTCGTGCGTAGCGTTCTCGCTTCCCGCGCCCGGGTTCACGGGTTCGATTCCCGGCGGGGTCAGGGATTTTCTCTGCCTCGTGATGGCTGGGTGTTGTGTGATATCCTTAGGTTAGTTAGGTTTAAATAGTTCTAAGTTCTAGGGGACTGATGACCATAGAGGTTAAGTCCCATAGTGCTCAGAGCCTTTTTGAACCAAGCATATTTTACAAGTTCTTTTGGAACTTTGCTACTTTGTGATACCTTTGAAGCACTCAGCCACATGAAGAGAAGGGTTAGACGGACTAGTTTAGCAAAAGACGGGGGGAACGTGATTATTGCATCTACTGAATCTTCAAGTATGTAAACTGCGCGCGTGCATAACCGTCGCTGCACGGCTGATTGTTGATGATGCGGAACGCGATGACCGAACGCATGTTCCCACGCTCACTACTAAACACTGGCACTTTAATGCTCTCTTTCGTGGTATTTCTGATCGACATTAGTTCATTCCGAGAGGCCGAACACGGCGCGGTTGATTGATGTACGGTGCGACACGCAATGAGAGGATACACAAATACGTTATCGGTGGAACTGCTTATTTTTAATTACATCATTACGCACTTTCCTCTAAATCACTTCCATATTTCATCACTATACTGTAATCATACTTGTAGCAACACTTGAAATTCCATAATAACAATGTATCTCACATGCAGAGCTACCTACAACACAACATAACAGTCCGTGTCCCGTGCTCGGCTCTGCAAACGCGCTGCCCGTAAAGATACTCCGCAAATAAGCCAGAGATGTGACAATACGCTTACATTCCCGCACGAAAATGTTTTCAAACTGTCGAAGAGAAATCTACATAATTCCCTCCTTAAAGAGATGGTGTGAGGGGAGGGGGTGTATACTGCCCCATTCCATGGGTATAGACCCATTGTCACGTTGTGAACCAGACATGATTTACTCACAATCATGGAAACATAAAGAACAATTGTAAAATACGCAAAATTTTACATAGTAAAAGAACCTTACCTACAGCGCAACCTGTATAACAAAACAGTTACAATAGAGTGGATAAACAAAGAGCTAAAACAATAAGACAAAAATATTGTCCCTGAAACAGAAAAGTTTACAAATACAAAAGGTTAGATAAGATAGACAGGTGCCTAAAGGAAAAGGATAAAAGAAAATAGCAGAAAAACACACACGTTCGCTGCTACTCTTGGTAGACCATATCACTGGTTACACTATAAGACATAAACTAGAGAACCTCTATCAGCACTAGGCCGTCAAAAATCTAGCAAAAATATATTTCACTACTCATGACACTGCCTCACAAAGGAGCGTTCTTGGCATTGAAAGGGGTGGGGAGCGACTGCAGCGTCGATGCTGAGCCGACCGGCAGATGTGCAGTATAGTCGTCAGCTCGCCATTCTCGCCTCGCGATAATCTGTCTATTGCCGTACATAAAACAGGTTAATGACACTCTCAGTGTTGTCCTAGCAAAGCCTATTCAACTTACTCTTAGTCTGTTACTACCTCAGCATACATGGCAATGTTCTATATGATATAATAAAACGCATAGGCTAATAACAAAGAATTTATGTATCTCCTCTAAGTTATATTTTGTTACTAAGTGAATATTACAAGAACAATAAGAATCATGAAGCAGGTGTTATAAGAAATTTTTAAATGAAGAAACCTTTTGGATAACACCACCTACAGACACTAGACTCCAGTACCCACTCAAACCATATCTCTGCATGGGGAGAAGGAAACTTAATACTTATAGTCTACATCGAACAGATAGAAAGTCAATGTTGTTATCCCAGTTAGATCTCACTCGATTAGAGTGTCCTGATGAAACCTCGAAATAATCAGAAATTAATGTTTGTACTTCAGGACAACAACATCCGACATATACATAGATTCAGACACATCACATACAACAATCAGTCATTGCTTTTGCTCTTTATGGTATGATTTAATGTTTTGCACATGGTGTTTGCCCTCGTGGCATGACGTATGCTGCTAATTACACCCTCAAAATAGCTTATATACTCTCTCCATTGCTATGTTTCCAGTTTCGCACCTGGTCATCCGATGCATCATACCTTGAGTTCCAATATCCATAGTCACCACGGTGTCCTCTGTGACCATCATGGCCACGGAAACTATCGTCATGTGTTTTGCCATTATTATTATTCCAATGTTGACCATTGTGTCTATTGTTATGGTTTAATTGGGTATCTGTATTTGATTCGTTGTTCCCTGATACTCTACTATCACCTTCTCTTCCTCCTGTCCCTTGTCAATAACACAACGTGTCTAATTGTCGTAAGGCTGACTTCATTGCCTCTACGTCATCTCTAGGGATTGCTAGCATTTTATCCTCAACTCCTGTCGGTAGTTTACTTATGATAAGGGACACTATTGCTTCTGTCGTCATCGGTTCATCTAAATACAAGTCCCTGGTATAGCCTGTTACGAACTTCATTTTGCTTCTGTTGCGACCAATGTTGCAGCAAAAATTCCTTTTCAAATTCAGCAAAGGTTGTACACTTATGTCCTATTCTAATACCCCAGGTACCAGCTTCACCTTCCAATCTTGCTGCAACAAAGCGTACCTTTCTTTGCTCGTCCCAGGATTCAGGTAACACGCCCTTAAATTGATCTAGGAAAACTCTGGGATGCCATCTTCCATTTGGTTCGAAGTTCTTAAAATTCCCTATGCCAAGGAAGATCTCATCATATTGTATACTAATTAAGCTACCTCTGGCAAAGCTTCCATCACGTAATAGTGATTTCCCTTCGCTCTTCACCTGGTGACTGACCTGTTCCTTAGTCTTGTCTACCTCAATGTACAAGTCTTCAACTCTCTGTGCATAAGCATCCTGGTTTAGCGCAACAGCTGATATCTTGTGTCTACAGTGTTTCATGTCCACATCCGTTTGTTTGAAACGCTCGTCGTAAATCTCAACCTCTTTAGAAAGTTCTTCCTTCACTTCTTTGACATCCGATTCTACCTTTCCAAACGCTTAGCATTGCTTGCAACGTTCTCCTCAAATCGAATTGTAAGTACGTCTCTGCTTTGATGACTTGACTCAGCCAGCTTCCTTATAGCCTCATTAGCGTCGTCGATCTTTTACTAAGTTGTTTGTATATCTGCTCTACCAATCGCTTCACATCTTCCTTCTGACACATAATATCTTCCTTTAACTTTTGTTATCCTACAATAATAATTTCTGGTTTTCTACTGATAGCATAATATCTTCCTTTAATTGTTTGTTATCATTCAATAATGTTTAGAGCATGTCAACGATGTGATAGGTCAGCCCTCAGGTTCAGTCATCTCGTTTCGACCTATCCGTGTTTGGCGATGACATCACTTTCGGACTTTCCATCTCTATTAATAAACTACTGTCCCCTATACCAGAATCCTTTCACAATTCACTACTAATTGATTCTACTATCGTCACCTAATTACACTACTAGCCATTAAAACTGCTACACCAACAAGAAATGCAGATGATATACGGGTATACATTCGACAAATATATTATACCAGAACTGACATGCGATTACATTTTCACGCAATTTGGGTGCATAGATCCTGAGAAATCAGTACCCAGAACAACCACCTCTGGCCGTAATAACGGCCTTGATACGCCTGGGCATTGAGTCACAGAGCTTGGATGCCCAAGCAGCTTCAACACGATACCACAGTTCATCAAGAGTAGTGACTAGCGTATTGTGACGAGCTAGTTGCTTGGCCACCAATGACCAGACGTTTTCAATCGGTGAGAAATTTGGAGAATGTGCTGACCAGGGCAGCAGTCGAACTTTTTCTGTATCCGGAAAGGCCTGTACAGGACCTGTAGCATGCGGGCGTGCATTATCCTGCTGAAATGTAGGGTTTCGCAGGGATCGAATGAAGGATTGAGCCACGAGTCTGAAATGTAACGTCCAATGTTAAAAGTTCCGTCATTGCGAACAAGAGGTGACCGAGACGTGTAACCAATGGCACCCCATACCCTCACGCCGGGTGATACGCCAGTATGAATACACGCTTCCAATGTGCGCTCACCACGATGACGACAAACACTGTTGCGACCATCATGGTTCTGTAAACAGAACCTGGATTCATACGAAAAAATGACGTTTTGCCATTCGTGCACCTAGGTTCGCCGTTGAGTACCCCATCGAAGGCGCTCCTGTCTGATGCAGCGTCAAGGGTAATCGCAGCCATGGTCTCCGAGCTGATAGTCCATGCTGCTGCAAATGTCGTTGAACTGTTCGTGCAGATGGTTGTTGTCTTGCAAACGTCCCCATGTGTTGACTCAGGGATCGAGATGTGGCTGCACGATCAGTTACAGCCATGTGGATAAGATGCCTGTCATCTCGACTGCTAGTGATACGAGGCCGTTGGGATCCAGCACAACGTTCCGTATTACCCTCCTGAACCCACCGATTCCATATTCTACTAACAGTCATTGGATCTCGACCAACGCGAGCAGCAATGTCGCGATACGATAAACCACTATCGCGATAGCCTACAATCCAACCATTATCAAAGTCGGAAACGTGATGGTATTTATTTATGCTCATTACACGAGGCATCACAACAACGTTTCAATAGGCAACGCTAGTCAACTGCTGTTTGTGTATGAGAAATCTGTTGGAAACTTTCCTCGTGTCAACACGTTGTAGGTGTCGCCAACGACGCCAACCTTGTGTGAATGGTCTGGAAAGCTAATCATCTGCATATCACAGCATCTTCTTCCTGTCGGTTAATTTCACGTCTGTAACACGTCATCTTCGTGGTGTAGCAATTTTAATGGCCCTTAGTGTACTTTCACCTAAAGAGTCTGCTTTCACCTCCCTGTCTACTGCAGTTGCACTGACTTCATTATCTGCCATACTGAACCACGAATAAGTACCCAAGCGCGAAATAAATAAATGGATGCCAATAACAGTAACCAAACTACAGCGCCGCATGAATTCAACATTGTAATTCGTGTTCACAAGCACACATAACATACAAGAACACATAATAGAAGAAAAAAATGAAATATAAGCCAAGGTAAATACAGTTCTGCAATTGTATTAACTGTTGTTCAAAACTAGACTACTACATCTACATCAACATGATTACTCCGCAATTCACATTTAAGTGCTTGGCAGAGGGTTCATCGAACCACATTAATACTGTCTCTCTACCATTCCACTCCCGAACAGCGGGCGGGGCAAACGAACTCCTAAACCTTTCTGTTCGAGCTCTGATTTGTCTTATTTTATTTTGATGATCATTCCTACCTCTGTAGGTCGGGCTCAACAAAATATTTACGCATTCGGAAGAGAAAGTTGGTGACTGAAATTTCGTAAATAGATCTCGCCGCGACGAAAAACGTCTTTGCTCTAATGACGTCCATCCGAACTCGCATTTCATATCTGCCACACTCTTTCCCCTATAACGTGATAATACAAAACGAGCTGCCCTTTTTTGCACCCTTTCGATGTCCTCCACCAATCCCACCTGGTAAGGATCCCACACCGCGCAGCAATATTCTAACAGATGAGAAACGAGTGTAGTGTAAGCTGTCTGTTTAGTGGACTTGTTGCATCTTCTAAGTGTCCTGCCAATGAAACGCAACCTTTGGCTCGCCTTCCTACAATATTATCTATGTGGTCTTCCCAATTGAAGATGTTCGTAATTTTAACATCCAGCCTTGAGAATTGTACTATTTATCGAGTAATCGAATTCCAAAGGACTTCTTTTGGAACTCATGTGGATCACCTCACACTTTTCGTTATTTAGCGTCAACTGCCACCTGCCACACCACACAGCAATCTTTTTTAAATGGCTTTGCAACTGATACTGGTCTTCGGATGACCTTACTAGACGATAAATTACAGCATCATCTGCGAACCATCTAAGAGAACTGCTCAGATTGTCACCCAGGTCATTTATATAGATCAGGAACAGCAGAGGTCCCAGGACACATCCCTGGGGAACACCTGATATCACTTCAGTTTTTCTCGATGATTTGCCGTCTATTACCACGAACTGCGACCTTCCTGACAGGAAATCACGAATCCAGTCGCACAATTGAGACGATACCCCATAGGCCCGCAGCTTGATTAGAAGTTGCTTGTGAGGAACGGTGGCAAAAGCTTTCCGGAAATCTAGAAATACAGAATCGATTTGAGATCCCCTGTCGATAGCGGCCATTACTTCGTGCGAGTAAAGAGCTAGCTGCGTTGTGCAAGAACGACGTTTTCTGAAACCATGCTGGTTACGTATTAGTAGATCGTTCCCTTCGAGGATATTCATAATGTTTGAATACAGTATATGCTCCAAAACCCTACTGCAAACCGACGTCAATGATATATATCTGTAGTTCGATGGATTACTCCTACTACGCTTCTTAAACACTGTTGCGACCTATCGGTGAGCGAGCCGTTGTACATGATTGCTAAGTAGAGAGCTATTGTATCAGCGTAATCTGAAAGGGATCTAATCGGTATACAATCTGGACCTGAAGACTTGCCCGTATCAAGAGACTTGAGTTGCTTCGCAAACCCTAAGGTATCTACTAAGAAACTCATGCTAGCAGCTGTTCGTGTCTCAAATTCTGGAATATTCCCTTCGTCTTCCCTGGTGAAGGAATTTCGGAAAACTGCGTTCAATAACTCCGCTTTAACGGCACAGTCGTCGGTAACAGTGCCATCGGCACTGCGCAGCGAAGGTATTGACTGCGTCTTGCCGCTTGTGTACTTTACATACGACTAGAATTTCTTCCGATTTTCTACCAAATTTCGAGACAATGTTTCGTTGTGGAACCTATTAAAGGCATCTCGCATTGAAGTCCGTGCCAAATTTCGCGCGTCTGTAAATTTAAGCCAATCTTCGGGATTTCGCGATCTTCTGAACTTCGCATGCTTTCTCCGTTCCCTCTGCAACAGCGTTCGGACCTGTTTTGACTACCATCGGGCATCAGTTCCATCACTTACCAGTTTATGAGGTATGAATCTGTCAATTGCTGTTGCTGCTGTATCTTTGAATTTGAGCCACATCTCGTCGACATTTGCATAGTCAGTTCGGAGGGAATGGAGATTGTCTCTTAGGAAGGCTTCTGGTGACACTTTATCCGCTTTTTTAAATAAAATTATTTTGCGTTTGTTTCTGGTGGATTTGGAAGAAACGGTATGGAGCCTAGCTACAACAACCTTGTGATCACTAATCCCTGTCATAATGCTCTCTATTAGCTCTAGATTGTTTGTGGCTAAAAGGTCAAGTTTGTTTTCGCAACCATTTACAATTCGCTTGGGTCGTGGACCAACTGCTCGAAACAATTTTCGGAGAAAGCATTTAGGACAATCTCGGAAGATGTTTTTAGCCTACCACCGGTTTTGAACAAGTATTTTTGCCAACATATCGAGGGAAGGTTGAAGTCCCCACCAACTATAACCGTATGAGTGGGGTATTTATTTGTTATGAGACTCAAATTTTCTCTGAACTGTTCAGCAACTATATCATCGGAGCCTGGGGGTTGGTAGAAGGAGCCAGTTATTAACTTAGTTCGGCTGTTAACTATAACCTCCACCCATACCAATTCGCACGGAGTATCTACTTCGACTTCACTACAAGATAAGCCACTACTGACATACACAAACACTCTACCACCATTTCTCCCTAATCTATCTTTCCTGAACACCGTCTGAGACTTCGTAAAAATTTCTGCAGAACTTATTTCAGGCTTTAGCCAGCTTTCTGTACCTATAACGATTTCTGCTTCTGTGCTTTCTATTAGCGCTTGAAGCTCAGGGACTTTCCCAGCACAACTAGAACAATTTACAACTACAATTCCGACAGTTCCTTGATCCAAGCACGTCCTGTATTTGCCATGTTAAGTAAACAGGGTCTGGCAGTGACATTTACTTTACTGTATGATCTGCAAGGTAATTAATGTCTTGTAATTTTTACCACACTGTTCGTAATTATATAATTATATAACCCAATCTGCTCTACCAGTTAACTGATCTCGTTGCTGCAGTTGCGTGAGGTAACGTTATAATGCGCGACTGCGTTGTCTTCTCACCCTGTAGCAGCATCTGTCCCGTAGAGCCGTGCCGTTGTCAGCACTGCACTCTCTCTGCAAAGCGAGGTAATATTTGCAGCGTCGCTCCTAGGCGCCGCTCACGTAGTACACGGTGCCAACTGCCAAAAAGCTTTCACTTCTACGCATAGGTGCCACCAGCGTCGTCTACCGTAATGGCTGTCAAATAAGTGCTCAATTTCTCGCATAGGTGCCGCTGGAGTCGTTGTGAGCAAGGATTGTGTTGTCTTCGCAGCACCAGTTCTTTGCACTGTCACTAATCGGACGAGTGTATTCACTGTGTCAGAATTTCTTTGACGTAGACATCCTGGGGCTCGTGTGACGTCACTCAACAATCCAAACTAAGTCACTGTTTATACACAAATCGTTCACTCTCCTAATTCATTATGCTTCACTTCTTATCCGAAAGCTGTAAGTCCTGAATACACGTCGCCATGTTACACTGTTTACATTCTAAGTCATAACTGCTTATCCCAGTTAACATTATTGATGATTATCTGTCAACAATTTCACTTGGACGAGCGTACGCACAACCTACGCGTTGTGGGTTATTGTTAATGATGCGGAAGCCAAATGATCGAACAAAAGTTTTTACGCTCGTCACGCATACACTGATATTTGGTACAAGTCTTCCTTGACATTAGTAATGATATAATACTATTCATAAATTTTTCAGTTCTCAGTTCTCACTTCTACTATCGTGCGCGTAACCTTCGCGGCGCGGCTGAGTCTTAATGATGCGGGACGTGATGACCGAACGCACGTTGTCACTCCCACTACAAGACACTGACACTTGAATGCTATCTTTCGTGGTAAACTATATTGCTGATCGACATTAGTTCATTTTGAGAGGCCCAACATGGCGCGGATGATTGATGTACCGTGCGGCACACAACGAGAGGATACACAAATCGATGGCATGCTTATTTTTTATTACATAATTACGCACTTTCCTCTGAATCACTTCCATATTTCATCACTTTACTGTAATAGTACTTGTAGCAACACTTGAACTTCCATAATAACAATGCCTCTCACATTCAGAGCTACCACCCACAACACAACATGCTCGACTGCGCAAACGTGCTGCTCGCAAAGATACTCCGCAACCAAGCCAGCGATGTGACAAAACACTTACACTTTGTCCAAGAAACACAAGAAGAGGAAGTGTACTTGGAAAACGCCAGGTGGTATGGAAAGATTTCAGATTACATCATGGTCAGACAGATTTCTGAATCAAGAGTGGATTGCTAGGCTTACCCCGGAGCAGATATAGATTCAGATCACACTTTAACAGTGATCAAGAATAGGTTGAGGTTTAAGAGACAAGTCAGGAAGAATCAGTGCACAAAGAAGTGAGATATGGAAATACTAAGGAATGAAGACATACACATGCAGTTCTCTCAGGCTACTGCCGTCGAATGGCGCTAGCTGCGCAGCATTTGTGCACCGCCGCCGTCAGTGTCAGCCAGTTTGCCGTGGCATACGGAGCTCCATCGCAGTCTTTAACATTGGTAGCATGCCGCGACAGCCTGCACGTGAACCGTATGTTCAGTTGACGGACTTTGAGCGAGGGCGTATAGTGGGCATGCGGGAGGGCGGGTGGACGTACCACAGAATTGCTCAACACGTGGGGCGTGAGGTCTCCACAGTACATCGATGTTGTCGCCAGTGGTCGGCGGAAGGTGCACGTGCCCGTCGACCTGGGACCGGACCGCAGCGACGCATGGATGCACACCAAGACCGTAGGATCCTACGCAGTGCCGTAGGGGACCGCACCGCCACTTCCCAGCAAATTAGGGACACTGTTGCTCCTGGGGTATCGGCGAGGACCATGCGCAACCGTCTCCATGAAGCTGGGCTACGGTCCCGCACATCGTTAGGCCGTCTTCCGCTCACGCCCCAACATCGTGCAGCCCGCCTCCAGTGGTGTCGCGACAGGCGTGAATGGAGGGACGAATGGAGACGTCGAGGGGACACTGAATAGTGCACGGTACATCCAAATCGTCATCGAACCCATCGTTCTACCATTCCTAGACCGGCAAGGGAACTTGCTGTTCCAACAGGACAATGCACGTCCGCATGTATCCCGCGCCACCCAACGTGCTCTAGAAGGTGTAAGTCAACTACCCTGGCCAGCAAGCTCTCTGGACGTGTCCCCCATCGAATGTTTGGGACACAATAGCTGTACAGAGCTGTAAAGGGAAAAAACTGTAGAGGAACACAGAGATTGAAATACACCCAGTACAGAATTGAGGACGAGGGTTGCAAGTGCTGCTCTGAAGCAAAGAGGTTGACACAGGAGAGGAATTAGTGGCGGACCGCACCGTCCCCGGTCAGAGGACTGATGAAAAAGAAAGAAAAAAAAGAAAAATATGAGGGAGAGATAGATAGATAGATAGATAGATAGATAGATAGATAGAAGAAAGAAAAAGTTTGAACGGTGGATCATTTGAAGGTGAAAGGAGGGAAGGGTCATCCTCGAGCGTGTCTTCAGTCTTCACATATCCCTGATGCTGATACTGCCTCATTGGTGTCAACGTTTTCCGGGCAACATATTTCTGTATTCATCGATAGTTTGCATACGGCTGCGACAATAGGGAACTGGCGTGATAAACAATTGGTAGGGGTTGCCACTACTAAAATCATGGGCAATTAGAAATTGCCGAACACTCACGCCTTCGTCGACTTTTAGGAAAGGTGACTGGATACCTCGCGATATTACCGTGAATAACTTGATGGAGTAGCACAGAAACATGGTGATTAACAGCAGGTTCTTATGGATCGCATCACGCAGTACATTGTTATCACGTATGAATTAACGAATGATGATATATTGACTGCAACGTATTTAAATCTACCACGCTATAGGTTCCAGGTTGTTGGGGCAGGAGGCAGAAACTTCCGAATGTGTGTGCACGGTAGAGCTGAATGTGACGTTTTCCGTCTAGGTTTTACAGTTGGAAGAGCCGAACTGTTGCAAGAAACAGAGGAGACATCAGCTAAGACGGTTAAACTGCGTACGTGATCACGTCAGCATATAATTTTGGTTCAGGGGAGGCGAGGCTCTCGAAAGTAACCCTGGTAGCAATCTCAGAGGTTTTAGAAGGTGAATTACAAATAGATTTCAATGCAGAATATCAAAAGCCATGACAGTGTATCAATCTAACTGCAAGGAGGGGAAAAATTTCGCATCTGAAAGGACGTGAGGTAGCAGATATTGAGAAGCTATTACACGAATATGCAGGTTTGTTTAATCCGTCTGGAGCACTACCATCGACGCCAGTCTAGAAGAAACCATGCGGTGTTACCCACTATTGGAACTGGTAATGGAGGAGTTCATACTTCAAGCTTCAAAAAATGTTTCAAATGGCTCTGAGCACTGCGGAACTTAACATCTGAGGTCCTCAGTGCCCTAGAACTTAGAACTAATTAAACCTAACGAGCCTAAGGACATCACATACATCCATGCCCGGGGCAGGATTCAAACCTGCGACCGTAGCAGTCGCGCGGTACCGGACTGAAGCGCCTAGAACCGTTCGGCCACCGCAGCCGGCTTCAAGCTTCAGGATGGCACCATAAAAGAAAGGACTAGCCCCTGTTTAGCCCCAGTAGTAGTCGTGTCGAGGAAGTCCTCAGACGGGAAAAACGCATATAATTTCTTTTGCCATTAAACATGTCTAAACAAGCGAACAGTCACTCATGCATACCCCGTGCCTAATATCACAGAGGCATTCCATTACATCTCCACCTTAGACTTTCTCAGCTGCTATCACCAATTATAAGTAGCACTAGAGGATCATACTAAGACAGCATTTTAGGTCCCATTGGAACACTTTCCGTATCGTCGAATGCTTTCTGGTCTGAAAAACGATTATTAAACGGAGTTCTACGACGTCTGAAACCAAAGCAGTGCCGAATATATATAGATGACGTAACAGTACAAGGATATCCTGGAGCGTGTCCTGCTCTGCGGGAAGTACGAGGGTTGGAACTTGAATAGTGGCAACTATTTATTCACAACCGATACAAAAGTGTTCCATGTTTGCACCTGTTACTGTCCTTCAAAGTTGTGTAGAACCTGTTGCCAGCGATGTGGAAGGCGTAGTATACCGTTAGCAGAACCCGTTCTGTTGGTGGTGCGAATGTAGCGGGCTACTGCCTGTCGAATCTCTGGAACTGTTCTGAAGCGAATGCCACGAAGTTGTTCCTTCATCTTCGGAATCAAATCAAAGTCACAAGGACTTAAGTCCGGGGAGTGTGGTGGATGGTACACTACTTCCCAATCCCATCGGCCGAACAGAGCAGCCACAGCTTGAGCTTTATGCGCTGGCGCATTGCCTTGCAATGTGGGTTGCGCAGAAAGTGTCGTCCCATCTTTCGCAATGCTGGTCTCAGTTGATGCTCCAAAAACGAACAGTAATACTGTGCACTGGCGGTCTGCCGTGGAGGAACGTAATGCGTTAGTATAGCACCATCACTGTCGGACACGAGAATCACCATAAATTTAGACCACTACATTCGCACCATCGACACAACAGGCTTTGCTAACGGTATGCTACGTCTTCCAAATCGCTGGCAACGGGTTCTACACAACGCTGGTGACTGCTTTGAAGGACAGTAAGAGGTTCAAATATGTAACCCTTTTGTTTGGGTTGTGGATAAATAGTTGCCACTATTTAAGTTGCAACCTACGTATTTGAAGAGTTATGTGCATCACTGGTGGTCCTCAGATTAGAAACGTGTCACAATGTATTGTAGGAGTCCGCTATGTATGTCACATTATTGATCAGGACGGTGTACTTACCGACCCTGGGCTTTTTCAAGCGGCAAAAGATTTAGAAACGCCTTACACGCTAAAAGAAGTACAATCTTATCTTGGGACTGCAAATTTCTGTAGAAAATACATTCAAAAATTCGCAGAAGAAGCAGACCCTTCTATATTTGTCAAAAAAAAAAAGGGACGTAAAATTAACAGAACTCCGGACTGTCAAGAGTCATTTCAATGCTTAATGAAATTGCTAACCACGAGTCCTGTTCTCATTTTTTTTCGGACTATCAAAACATTTTGTCCTGTGAATCGAGCAACAATGGCCTCGGCTGTCTCTTGTACCAATTGGTGGACGGAAAGGAACGCCACATATCCAGTGCTTCCAGGCTACTGAATAAAGCAGGAAAAAGAAACTATTCAGCTACAAAAATGTATATGCTGGAGCTAACATTCAGTATCACGTATTTTCGTTGCTTTCTGTTTGGGAAACTTTTTAAGGCCGTGACAGATCAAGTCGCACTAAAATAGCTTCTAGGGTTAAAATATCCAACCAGTAGGCTAACCTGCTCGGCCTTAAGGCGTGGCGAATTTGATTTTGAGGTAGTGAACCATCCAGAGAAGTATCATGGTAACGCTGACGCATTAAACCGCAAAGTATGCTCCATATAATCCATTGGAATAAGCCCAGAAAGTGAGGCAGAATTCAGGACGCCAACTCCAATTGTCAGCTATATGTAAGACACACACAGTTCACATCTGATGACAAGCAGACATAATACGGCTGCCGTGTCGTTGTGCCAGCAGGTTTATGGGACGAAGTGTTCAAGCAAGCACATGATTCCATCTTACCTGGGCACAGTGGACAACGAGCCACGGACCGCCGTGTTGCACGAAATTACTAGTGCCATGAGGAAACGATATTTTGAGCGCTATGTAAAGAACTGCATCCCTTGTGGTTAAACAGCCGAGTTGAGTCTTCAGCGAATACCACTTGAAAGAGTGCCTGAGACACAGAAACCTTTCCAATCACTTAGCCTCGACACCTTGGTCCTTTTGTACAAGCACAAGCAGAACGCCATATGTACGAACCATAACCATTTACATGATCGCCATTCGAAAGGAACAAGAAGACACAGTGGCTTACTCTTTCATTAACCATTAGCTATTGAAATTCGGCACACCGGAAGCAATAATAACAGACCAAAGAACAAACTTTATGTCTGATTTTTTTAATGGGAGTTCGAAAGGAAAAAAAACTTTTTTACATTTTTCGGATTTTTATCTCATTATAAAATAAACAATTTTCCGAATAAAATGATACACAGGGTGTCCCATTTATCTTGAACGCGTTAAATAACTGTCTGTCCAGATGCAAATAACAAAATGTTTCAAGCAAATGTTCTTTAACCGTCAGGGGGACATCAATCAGCATGACTGCCTTCTTTGTAGCTTTGTTTTTTACAATGATTTCAGCAGCGGTATGACTTTTTTAATGGTGCCGTGTATTTTTTATTTGGTAATTCATTTCCTCTCCTAAAGATCTATTCAAAAATGTATCACAATGTACCATTCACTGAAACACAACGTTGTTAATTACATAACATAACATAACATTGACTTTGAGCCCGGAATCACAAACTTGCCCACTTGCTGGAGTTGTCAGAAAACAAATGAAAACCAAGTAAAAACGTAACACCATATTTAGCTTAACACCAAATTTACTTTGACTCTCCTGTACCACTGCCCAGAAGCAGAACATTCAAAGGTACTCAAAGTGATGGCCCTGGACACCGATCCGCTGGTGCACTCGATCAATGAAAGAATTATTTACTGCTTCCAGTGTTGCCTGCTGAAGAGAATTAAAAGCAAGCACTATACGTTCCTGCATGTCCTATGGACTTGTTGGAATATCGAGATAGACAACGTCTTTAATGCATCCCCAAATGAAAAAGTCCAGAGGATTTAAATCAGATGACCTAGCAGGCTAAGTAACTGTTCCTCCTCGACCAATCGATCTGGCATGATACCTTCGGTTCAGAACACGACGTGCACGCAAGGCAATATGTCCTGGACATCTATCGTATTGATACTAAATAAGCACTCTGGTTCTTAGCAGCACTTCATCCAGAAGAGGAGGAAGAATTCGTCTCAGGAAGTTGGCATACGCTGTGCCGTTTAGACTACCGTTGATAAAATAAGGGCCAATAATTGTAATACCAAGCATCCCAACCAGACGTTAACTCTCCATTGACGCAGATGTTCCACCTGTCTAAGCCATAGTGGGTTGTCTTTGGACCAATAATGCATGTTCCCTGTATTTACCTGTCCTTTGTTTGAGAATGTACTTTCATCGGTAAATAGAACGTTGCAGAAGAAGTTCGAGTTGACAAGGAATTGCTGCTGTGCCCACTGACAGAACTGTACACGATTCTGGAAATCATTCCCATGCAATTCTTGACGTAGGTGTACATGTGAAGGATGGAACCGGTGACATGTAAGAATGAAGCGTTTCAACAAGACGAGAAAACATCCGTCGGGATGGTGGGTCCTTGTCAGGATATCACTCTCTGTACAGTTCCGCTGCCTGCGTAGCATTTCGCCTACCTTCAACAACAACAACAAAAGAAGTGTTATGTCGATGTAGTTTGTAGGAAGGACAGAACATTTGCATGAAATATTTTTTAATTTCCATCTGGACAACCAGTTATTTATGGTGGTTCAGATAAATGGTACACCCTGTGTATATAACTTATAAACTCACATGGGAAGCATTTTATTTTATTTTTTAAAAATATAATCTACACCGGTTGAAAATGTTAAAACTTTTACGTGTATTACTTCAAGAGCTTTATGCCTACTCTACACAACAGTATTTAAAGGGAATAAACCACTGTACTAAATGTATCTGCACATAAGAAAACAGTATTGCAATTAATGTTCTGCTAACTTACATTCCCCATAAATGAGTAGTATTTCTACCTTCTCTTCGTTGGTGCACTTTCTTCTCACACAACTCTTCAACTGACGATGGTTGACGGAATGACAGGTGTGCATTTCAATTATGTTTACATTTGTCCTCTCTCAACGTCAGCACGAGGAGGTGTTCCATTACTCCGAGTACCTGCACTAAGAGCTGGGAGCGTCAGCGTCAGTGTTGTGTTATGCAATTAATAATGTTGTATTTCACTGAATGGTACACTGTGATACCTTTTAATAGGTCTTTAGGAGAGGAAATGAATTACCGAATAAAAAAAAAATACAGGGCACCATTTAAAAAAGTCATACCGCTGTTCATAACTTTGTAAAAAACAAAGGTACAACGAAGGCAATCATGCTGATTGATGACCCCCTGACGGCTAAAGAACATTTGCTTGAAATATTTTGTAATTTGCATCTGGACAAACAGTTATTTATGGTGGTTCAGTTAAATGGGACACCCTGTATATATCACTTATAAACTCACATGGAAAGTATTTTATTTTATTTAAAAAAAATATAATCTACACCTGTTGAAAATGTTAAAATTTTTACGTGTATTACTTCAATATCTAATAAAATTGGTAATTTTTTATCTACAATGATGGAGGAGCAGCCATATTTGATTATCTTAAGAGAAATCACCACAAAGCCATTCTGTGAATCAAATTAATCATGCACTTGTTAATTAATAATCTTCGTCTGCCTAAACGCTCATAAATAATATTAGACAAACAAAACAACCCAGAAATACACAAACCATGATAACCTTTAAAGAAAGTGAACCCGTACAACCCCATCAAATCATAGGCTGTGGATTGCTGTGTTCTTAAAGTTTAATTTACGTGTTTGCATTGGTAGCCCTGTCAAAAACAGTATCCCATCGTTTCATAGTGTAAACAAGCGTTGTATGTCGAAGTGCTATCGTTTTCCCGAGGAAAAGTGACGAATAGATTGGTAAATATCTAAAAAAGTAAAGTATGACGCCAAAATGAAGTGTTATTAAGAAACATGGGTTTCATAGAAATAGATTTCCGAATAAAGGGAAACATAAATGTGGCTTGTGAAGTTACAGACAATGAAATACAGGCAAACTCGTCATATCTAGAAAAACACCTATTAGGGCTTCGAAGATTAAAATAAAACCTTGTGATACAGAGTTTTCTCAAAACAAAACTGATGTAAATGGTAGGTTAGGTTATGTTCTGATAGATTTACACATCCTTTTACGAGTGTTAGGTGAAAGTGTGTGTTGTAAAATATGTGGAGGGCCGTGTAGTTTACATGAAGACTGTGAGGTATCATATGGACTAGCCAGGAAAATTATCATTAATTGTGCTAATTGTAAAAATACTCATTCATTTTGAAATACTGGTACAAGTAAAGATAATTATTTTGAAGTAAATGTTAGGTGGTTTAATGTCCTATAAAAGTTTCATGTCAGTGGGTGCAGTAGTTCCTGATATACAGGGAAGCTAACTCACTAAATTCAACATTGTAGGGGTAGGACGTTACAACTCTTCTTAAGCAGCTATGTCGTTTATTGTGCGTTAAGAAGCTGCGAACTAGCAACCTTCACCCGCAAGTGAACGGTAGAATATAGAGCGTGCATAGGACATGCTAAGTTATTATGTGAACAATAACTGCCACCATAATTGGAAAACCCTATTACAATATGCTGTGAGAGCGTTCAATTCAAAATTCCTTGAAAACACGAGCCTTTAACCCCACGAGGTTGTTTTTCGTTGAAACATGTCCTTAACTTTTGAAGTATGCCAACCTATTCCACAGGAAGACGTATCCTCTGCTCGAAACATTACTAAAAGACTAAGAGAGATATGGCACCAGGTGAAAAAAATGAATATAAAGGCTCTAGAAATAAGGTACACACTCACAACAAAAAACTATCCGAGTATCACGTCGAGCAGTAGGTTTATGTTCCGAAGGAGAAAACAAGAAGTTCATTGCGTGGTATCAAGAGCTCTAACAGGTAGTCGAAAAGGTATCCTCAATAATTGCAAACTCCCCATCCAAACAACGGTTGTTCAGAGAATTAGGCTATTTCAAGGTGAATCGGAAGCATTGTCTCAATTACCGGCAGCTCTTTCCGAAGAGGGAAGGAAATCGGGTAGAAAAGGTGGAGAAAAGAAATGTAGAAATAAGGCAGTGACACAGAGTGTGTACCTGAGATTCTTCCAATGCATCCATACACCTTAAGTCCACGACGTTGTCTCACGAGTTGAATGTTTGTATTTACTAATCATTTATGTGTCAGGGTGATACTTATATTGTGTTATTTCTGGGAGAAAGATTCACGATGAACATTTGTGTGTACGTAGCAGGCAGGATCTCCCGTGGTCTAGGGGAAGCCGGCACGGTGGCTCAGCGTGTTCGGTCAGAGCGCCGCTTGGCCTCATTACTAAAAGAAGGATCGACCATCGAACTTGAACACGATGTCTTGCGACGTCCGCAACGACCAAACACAACGATCAATAACGAACAAAATGAAAAAAAAGAAAAAAAAAGAGGGTAGCGTCATTGATTCATAATCAAAACGCCTTCGGTCCCGGGTCCGATCCCTGCCACTGCCTAAATTTTGATAAATAATCAGCATTGGCGGGCGAAGACTTCCGGCATAAGAAGTCAGCCTCATTCTGCCAACGGCCTTGTCAAAAATGGCGGAGGAGCAGATAGAGGTTCAGGGCACTCTGTTGTCCTAGGGATGGGAAATTGCCTCTAAAGGCGGAAGAATCAGCAATGATCAACGACATGAGGATGCAGAAGGCAATGGAAGCCACTGCATTAAAGACACGTAACGTGTATCCACAGGACATGTGGCCTGTAGTTGAAGAAGTGTCATGATGATCTCTCCATTGGCAAAAGATTCCGGAATAGTCCCCCATTCGGATCTCTGGGAGGGGACTGCCAAGGGGGAGGTTACCATGAGAAAAAGATTGAATAATCAACGAAAGGATAATGTTCTAAGAGTCGGGGCGTGGTATGTCAGAAGCTTGAACGTGGTAGGGAAACTAGAAAATCTGAAAAGGGAAATGCAAAGGCTCAATCTAGATATAGTAGGGGTCAGTGAAGTAAAGTGGAAGGAAGACACGGATTTCTGGTCAGATGAGTATCGGGTAATATCAACAGCAGCAGAAAATAGTATAACAGGTGTAGGGTTCGTTATGAATAGAAAGGTAGGGCAGAGGGTGTGTTACTGTGAACAGTTCAGTGACCGGGTTGTTCTAATCAGAATCGACAGCAGACCAACACCGACAACGATAGTTCCGGTATACATGCCGACGTCGCAAGCTGAAGATGAACAGATAGAGAAAGTGTATGAGAATATTGAAAGTGTAATGCAGTATGTAAAGGGGGACGAAAATCTAATACTCATGGGCGACTGGAATGCAGTTGTAGGGGAAGGAGTAGAAGAAAAGGTTACAGGAGAATATGGGCTTGGGACAGAGAAAGACTAGCTGAAGAAAGAAGAGAAAGACTAACTGAGTTCTGTAACAAGTTTCAGCTAGTAATAGCGAATACCCTGTTCAAGAATCACAAGAGAAGGAGGTATACTTGGAAAAGGCCGGGAGATACGGGACGATTTCAATTAGATTACATCATGGTCAGACAGAGATTCCGAAATCAGATACTGGATTGTAAGGCGTACCCAGGAGCAGATATAGATTCAAATCACAATATAGTAGTGATGAAGAGTAGACTGCACTTCAAGACATTAGTCAGGAAGAATCAATACGCAAAAAAGTGGGATACGGAAGTTCTAAGGAATGACGAGATACGTTTGAAGTTCTCTAACGCTATAGATACAGCAATAAGGAATAGCGCAGTAGGCAACACAGTTGAAGAGGAATGGACATCTCTAAAAAGGACCATCACAGAAGTTGGGAAGGAAAACGTAGGTACAAACAAGGTAGCTGCGAAGAAATAATGGGTAACAGAAGAAATACTTCAGCTGATTGATGAAAGGAGGAAGTACAAACATGTTCCGCGAAAATCAGGAATACAGAAATACAAGTCGCTGAGAAATAAAATAAATAGGAAGTGTAAGGAAGCTAAGACGAAATGACTGCAGGAAAAATGTGAAGACATCGAAAAAGATATGATTGTCGGAAGGACAGACTCAGCATACATGAAAGTCAAAACAACCTTTGGTGACATTAAAAGCAAGGGTGGTAACATTAAGAGTGCAACGAGAATTCCACTGTTAAATGCAGAGGAGAGAGCAGATAGGTGGAAAGAATACATTGAAAGCCTCTATGAGGGTGAAGATTTGTCTGATGTGATAGATGAAGAAACAGGAGTCGATTTAGAAGAGATAGAGGATCCAGTATTAGAATCGGAATTTAAAAGAGCTTTGGAGGACTTACGGTCAAATAAGACAGAAGGGATAGATAATATTCCATCAGAATTTCTAAAATCATTAGGGGAAGTGGCAACAAAACGACTATTCACGTTGTTGTGTAGAATATATGAGTCTGGCGACATACCATCTGACTTTCGGAAAAGCATCATCCACACAATTCCGAATACGGCAAGAGCTGACAAGTGCGAGAATTATCGAACAATCGGCTTAACAGCTCATGCATCGAAGCTGCTTACAAGAATAATATGCAGAAGAATGGAAAAGAAAATTGAGAATGCGCTAGGTGACGATCTGTTTGGCTTTAGAAAAAGTAAAGGAACGAGAGAGGCAATTCTGACGTGACGGCTAATAATGGAAGCAAGGCTAAAGAAAAATCAAGACACGTTCATAGGATTTGTCGACCTGGAAATAGCGTTCGACAATATAAAATGGTGCAAGCTGTTCGAAATACTGAAAAAAGTAGGGGTAAGCTATAGGGAGAGACGGGTCATATACAATATGTACAACAACCAAGAGGGAATAATAAGAGTGGACGATCAAGAACAAAGTGCTCGTATTAAGAAGGGAGTAAGACAAGGCTGTAGCCTTTCGCCCCTAGTCTTCAATCTGTACATCGAGGAAGCAATGATGGAAATAAAAGAAAGTTTCAGGAGTGGAATTAAAATACAAGGTGAAAGGATATCAATGATGCGATTCGCTGATGACATTGCTATCCTGAGTGAAAGTGAAGAAGAATTAAATGATCTGCTGAACGGAATGAACTGTCTAATGGGTACACAGTATGGTTTGAGAGTAAATCGGAGAAAGACGAAGGTAATGAAAAGTAGTAGAAATGAGAACAGCGAGAAACTTAACATCAGGATTAATGGTCACGAAGTCAATGAAGTTAAGGAATTCTGCTACCTAGGCAGTAAAATAACCAATGACGGACGGAGCAAGGAGGACATCAAAAGCAGTCTCGCTATGGCAAAAAAGGCATTTCTGGCCAAGAGAAGTGTACTAATATCAAATACCGGCCTTGATTTGAGGAAGAAATTTCTGAGGATGTACGTCTGGAGTTCAGCATTGTATGGTAGTGAAACATGGACTGTGGGAAAACCGGAAAAGAAGAGAATCTAAGCATTTGAGATGTGGTGCTATAGACGAATGTTGAAAATTAGGTGGACTGATAAGGTAAGGAATGAGGAGGTTCTACGCAGAATCGGAGAGGAAAGGAATATGTGGAAAACACTGATAAGGAGAAGGGGCAGGATGATAGGACATCTGCTAAGACATGAGGGAATGACTTCCATGGTACTAGAGGGAGCTGTACAGGGCAAAAACTGTAGAGGAAGACAGAGATTGGAATACGTCAAGCAAATAATTGAGGACGTAGGTTGCAAGTGCTACTCTGAGATGAAGAGGTTAGCACAGGAAAGGAATTCGTGGCGGGCCGCATCAAACCAGTCAGTAGACTGATGACCAAAAAAAAAAAAGCAGGCTACAGAACTGTTAACAGAACAATAGCGTGTCTAATCCAAATGAGTTGTTTTGTTTAAAATGTAGCTGATATAGAAGTAGATAAGCAGATAGATCGTAAGTTAGTAGTAAGTGAGTTTATGTTTGACACACTTTGGCGTGCAACTTTAATGTTGGGGATTCCTTAGAACGGATGTTTTCAAGGTTAATTCAGTCATTCTAGTTGATGAGAGATTTGAGGAAGTACTACTCTGCACCGTGAAGTAACTGAAATGCCGAGCTGGGCAAGTCACTGTTTGCCCCACAAATGGAATGTACACGCCGTATCTGAGTCAAGCGGATATTCTCTGTTTCGCTCCGACAAGCTAGCAGCTAACTACCCCAGGGAGGTCATTAGAAGTGAAACTGATTTTTTTCAAGAAGACAGGGTAACACTCAGTACCAAAACCGATAGCAGTCGTAGTCACTTCCTATGACCAAGGATATTTCGACAGCGCCCAGCGCATATAGCTACAATATCGAGGATTGCTAATGAATGGCATGTAGTGCGACGCAACATTTCAGGTTCCACTCTACTGTTACCTGCCACCATTACCGGAACCACAGCTCTAATCACCAGCTACTAGTTAATTTACCTATCTGACCTTTCGAAATTCCTCCCAAGGAAAACCTGACTTTCCTAAACCCATGTCAGACCTACTCTTCTGGCTACCTGTACCAGATGACAGCAGAAAAAAATAGCCACGTAATGGTAGAAAATCTACTCAGTCATATAAGGAAACATCGGAACGAACGACGCAACCGACTCATAACCACAGGAATTAGCACATCAGCCGTTTGTGTACTTGGTGCATAATAAGACGTAGATGTGTCCTAATCCCGCCTTTGCCTTCAGCATTGGTCGTGCCGGTATTAGTGAAGAAACGACTCAACCACAGTGAATAATAATAAACTGTGAAAAAAGAATGAGGAGAAAAACCATCGTAGGAGTGAGGTACTGTGTAAAATTAACGAAAAGAAGGACATGGCAAAGTCTTATTCAAGCAACGAAGAAACATCGATAGATGTGAAAGTGTCTTTGTTGCAGTCAGACCAGCAAAACAGGAATGCGCAGGACCGGATTAATCTAGGAAGGAAGTAAATGTAACGGGTCAAACACTAACAGCTGTGCCTGCAACTCGGCAACCGGAGCAGTTACTGGCCAATGATCTGCCATCTCAGCAGCATTAACAGACACGGCTTCCGGAACCGGCGCTTCCGCGTGAGGGATGTCGCACTGACTACCGTCGTGTGAGTAACAGACCTACCTATTCCGCCACACCAGACTATCGACCACGCTCCAGTGGTTTCGACGTGGCCATGACAAAGATGGACTTCAGCACGTTGAATTTACACCAGCAGTACCACCCACACAGCAAGTCGTCACAGCTGCGCCGTCCAGTGATGCAGAGCCTGCGTTGGTCGTCGGCACATCTACGACACTGCCTCTCCCGGGCCGCGAACGAACGACCGCTGCGTATCACACCCGGGCACAGGGACGCCGCCAGGCTACCGCGCCGCCACCCCGCAGCCATCAGCCGCTATCCATCAGCGTGCCGTACTAGGCTGGCCGCCCCTACCGCCTGCGTCAGCAGGACAGAACCAACGAGCTGACGTCGAGGAGCACCTCGCGCCACCTGCAGTCTTTCTATGTCAGGTGTGCTGAACCATGTCTGTGTTCATCAATAAAGAGGATTCTGTGAATTTATTGTAAGCCTTCTTCGCCCGCTCCAGCACCAACTGCCAACAGAGAACCACTCACCTAATCCTACTCCGCAATAAACCACGTTACAGTCCCCCCTTGTAATATACTATAATGTTGTTGCCTCATCGAAGTGTTACAAAGAGAAAGCGAAACAGAGGTCAGATATGTTCGGAGATGTATAAATCAGAGAGATGATTCGAGCTGCTAGGGATGTCAGCTACAGGGCTAACAGTACCCCTGTGATTCCCTTTGTAATATACTGAAGTTCCAAAGAAACTGGTATAGCCATCAATATTCAAATACAGAGATATGTAAACAATCATAATATGGCGCTGCAGTCGGCAGCACCTGCGTGACACAACAAGTGTCTGGCGCACTTGTTAGATCGGTTACCTCGGTTACAATGGCAGGTTATGAAGATTTAAGTGAACTGGAACGTGGTGTTATAATCGGCGCACGAGCAATGGGACACAGCGTCTCTGAGCTAGCGATGAAGCGAGAATTTTTCCGTACAAGTATTTCACGAGTGTAGCGTGAATACCAAGAATTCGGTAAAACAACAAATCTCCGACATCGCTGCGACCGGAAAAAGATCCTGCAAGAACGGGACCAACGACGACTGAAGAGAAGCGTTCAACGTGACAAAAGTGCAACCCTTGCTGCAGATTTCAATGCTAGACCACCAACAAGTGTCAGAATGCGACCATTCAATGAAACATCATCGATATGGGCTTTCGGAGCCGAAGGGCCACTCGTGCAGCCTTGATGATTGCGCGACACAAAGCTTTATGGCCTCGCCTGGGGTCGTCAACACCGACATTGGATTGTTGATGACTGGAAACATGTGTCTGGTCGGACGAGTCTCGTTTCAAATTGTATCGAGCGGATGGACGTGTACAGGTATGGAGGCAACTCCATGAATCAATGGACCCTGCATATCAGCAGGGGACTGTTGAAGCTGTTAGAGGCTCTACAGTGGTGTGGAGGCGTGTGCAGTTGGAGTGATATGGGACCCCTGATGCGTCTAGATACGACTCTGACAGCTGCAATGTATGTAAGCAGCCTGTCTGATTACCTGCATACATTCATGTTCATTGTGCATTCCGACAAACTTGGGCAATTACAGGAGGGCAATATGACACCCCACACGTCCACAACCACTACAGAGTGACTCCAGGAACACTCTTCTGAGTTTAAACATTTACGCTGCCCACCAAATTCCCCGGACATGAACATTATAGAGCATATCTGCGATTCCTTGCATCGTGCTGTTCAAAAATGGTTCAAATGGCTCTGAGCACTATGGGACTTAACTGCTGTGGTGTGTAAGTTAGGAACAACATTTCAGCTATTGGAGGAAACTGTGTTACTCTTATTCCTCTGGAAATGTATAGTACCTTGGTGCCAGGAAATTTGCTGTGTTGTGTAAATCATAGGAATGGCGTCAGCAAATGAGGGATGTCAGCTCGTGGGATGTCAGCTGCAGGGAAAAACTATATTATCTTCATTCCCTCCGTAACGTATCACACTGCTGTTGCTACCAATTTATTGTGGTGGGTAAAACAAAGAGATGATCTCACCTACTGGCAAAAACTATGTTCCTTTGATTCCCTCTATAATCAATACTTCTTATAAAAATGGATGTACAGCATACATGTATGCATGTATGTACGTGTATTCCACATGTCCTCGTAAACCACTAGACCGACTCCAGCTAAACCTGATACACATATCCCTTACCGGGGTATGAACCACCTACCTATCAAAGAGGTTGGGGGTGTTAAGGCAGAGTGGCGCACGTTACGCGAATATCCACATGTCACTCATCCAGTATGGGAGAACTTAGTGCCTTGTAACAACTTTACACATAATTAACCTTTACGAAACTTTTTCTCGCTGGTCATGCCCTGAGATTGCAGCATAAAACATGACGTTTTAATTCATTACTTGTTTAATACTAATTGTACTTGCGACACAGTTCGCAGACAGTATTCATACACATCACTGAATTTACCAGCAAAATTATACCATTGTACGACACGTAGTTCAGTCGATATGACGCCAAACATGAGATGCGTGAAGACCAGCCGCATCATGTATACGTATTTAGTACTAAACTGCAATACCTTTCGCAGACAGTATGAACTTATGCCACTGACTGTGCCTAGAACAATATATTATTGTATGATACGCACTGTACGTCAGGAGATATAACGTCATGAAACTTAGTTGCGAGAAAAACTCTCACATCATGCCTGACGTTTTAAATTGTTACTTCTTTTCTAATAATTCTATTCACAACACATTTCGCAGACAGTAAACACATATGCAACTGGATATACCTGCCAAGTTATATTATTTACAACACATAGATCAGGAAATAAGAGGCCATAAACATTGAGCTGCATGAAAATGAAACGGCAAGGTGAAAGACGCTAGAAATACATTTGAAATATGTGTGCAAATACGTGTCAAATATAATAATATATTTGAAATACAAGTATCATGTGCCTACAAGGGCAACGCCATAAGTGAAAAACTACTAAACTTCTGGACCTGTTTCAGCCAAATTTGGTACACTCATTGCTGTCTGGAAAAAAATACTGTGGGCTAAGTCCCACCAACCTCCTATTGAGCTGGGGCTAATAATATGGAGAGAGAAATGGAGGAGAACAGGGAGAGAGGGGGGGGGAGGGGAAAATGAATAGAGAAAGGGAAGAGGAGGAGGTGCAAACAGAAAAGAAAGAGATGGTCGGAGAGGGGGGGGGGGAAGATGGACAGAGAGGGGAGAAAGAGGCGATAGACAGAGGCAAAACGGGGGATAAATTCATAGAAGCCTGGAAAACATACTATTGCAACGGCGGGTTCTCACCTAGTGCAGATATATTATACAGAACTTAGAAGTGTGGAACGCGAAATATTTAGAAATGATGTAAAAAATCATAACCTCGTCTCCAACAACAAGAAAAACTGTATCAAATGGTGTAAACTGCTTATAGTGGTCTCAGGTGCCCATCCCTCCATGTGATTTTAATCATCGTGTTTTACTACGTACACTATCTTGTAGATACAACGCTCACACGTTTATATATCATAGTAACGCTCCCTGCCGGCGTTGGATAAGCAGCTGCAGCAGCAAGTCGTATAACCCTAGCTTACTTGTTTGTTAGATAGTTTAATTAATTTCTTTGCGTGTTTTTGGGTACTTGCATTGTTTAATTCATATATTTCGGGCGTACTATAGTATTTGACAGTTGCAGCATCGCGCTTTAATGTTTACTTCGTAGATTCTTATTTAAATTGCGTGTGAGTTTCGTATAGGAGGTGCAATTTCGAGTTTTAGTTACTGTAATCGTAAATTCAGCAGATTGTAGCGCAGTCGTTAGGCATTTGTACAGGTTAGTTGATACATTCTTTGCGTGTTTCGCTTGCGTTATCTAGGCACGGACTCGTGTTTCGGTAACTGTTGTTCAACATCGATTAGAATGGACAGGGACTGCGATTGCTGTGTTCGGATGAGGGCTGACTTGGCATCCCTTCGCTCACAGCTGCAATCGGCGCTGACTTCGGTCGCGCAACTTTAGGCTGTTGCCAATGGGCACCACTGTGGGGAGCCGGACTTGGATATCACGGGGATGTCAACCTCGTCGCGTCTGTCCCCAGATCGGTCTGCCGCTGTGGTTGCCCCGGTTGCTGCCCGCAGTGGGGCTGAGTCCTCGCCTGTGGTTGATTGGGAGGTCGTTCCAAGGCGTGGCAGGCAGCGAAAGGCGTCCCCGGAGGCTGATCAGAAAGCCTCCCCGGTGCGTCTGACAAACCGGTTTCAGGCACTGTCTGTGCCTGAGCCAGATGCAGCTGCCTGCCCTGTTTCAGAGGATCATTCTCAGCCTTCAAGGTCTGGGCAATCGCAGAGGGTGGGCTTAAAGGTAGTTGGGAGCTCCAATGTTAGGCGCGTAATGGGGCCCCTTAGGGATACGGCGGCTAAGGAGGGGAAGAAATCCAGTGTGCACTCCGTGTGCATTCCGGGAGGAGTCATTCCTCATGTGGAAAGGGTCCTTCTGGATGCCATGAAGAGCAAAGGGTGCAGCCAGCTGCAGGTGGTGGCACATGTCGGCACTAATGACGTGTGCCGCTTTGGATCTGAGGAAATTCTCTCTGGATTCCAGCGGCTATCTGATTTGGTGAAGGCTGCCGGTCTTGCTTACAAGATGAAGGCAGAGCTCACCATCTGCAGCATCGTTGAAAGAACCGACTGCGGACCTTTGGTGCAGAGCCGGGTGGAGGGTCTGAATCAGAGGCTCAGACGGATTTGCGACCGTATTGGCTGCAGATTCCTTGACTTGCGCCATAGGGTGGTGGGGTTTCGGGTTCCGCTGAATAGGCCAGGAGTTCACTACACTCAGCTGGCGGCTAGACGGGTAGCGGAGGCTGTGTAGCGTGGACTGGGCGGTTTTTTAGGTTAGAAGGCCTCGGGGAAGTGCGGGATGGGCTGCAATGTCAAAGGGTGCTTGGCAATTACAGGACGTGCTTGAATCAAGGAACAGTCGGAATTATAGTTGTAAATTGTTGCAGTTCGGCTGGAAAAGTCCCTGAGCTTCAAGCGCTAGTAGAAAGCACAGAAGCTGATATCGTTATAGGTGCAGAAAGCTGGCTAAAGCCTGAAATAAGTTCTGCAGAAATTTTTACGAAGTCTCAGACGGTGTCCAGGAAAGATAGATTAGGCAGAATTGGTGGTGGAGTGTTTGTGTCTGTCAGTAGTGGTTTATCTTGTAGTGAAGTCGAAGTAGATACTCCGTGCGAATTGGTATGAGTGGAGGTTATATTTAACAGCCGAATTAAGTTAATAATTAGCTCCTTCTACCGACCCCCAGACTCCGATGATACAGTTGCGGAAGAGTTCAGAGAAAGTTTGAGTCTCGTAACAAATAAATACCCCACTCATACGGTTACAGTTGGTGGGGACTTCAACCTACCCTCGGTATGTTGGCAAAAATACTTGTTCAAAATCGGTGGTAGGCAGAAAACGTCTTCCGAGATTGTCCTAAATGCTTTCTCCGAAAATTATTTCGAGCAGTTAGTCCACGAACCCACGCGAATTGTAAATGGTTGCGAAAACACACTTGACCTCTTAGCCACAAACAATCCAGAGCAGATAGAGAGCATCATGACTGATACAGGGATTAGTGATCACAAGGTCATTGTAGCTAGTGTCAATACCATTTCTTCCAAATCCATCAGAAACAAACGCAAAATAATTTTATTTAAAAAAGCGGATAAAGTGAAACTAGAAGCCTTCCTAAAAGACAATTTCCATTCCTTCCGAACTGACTATGCGAATGTAGACGAGATGTGGCTCAAATTCAAAGATATAGAAGCAACAGCAATTGAGATATTCATACCTCATAAATTGGTAAGAGATGGAATGGATCCCCCGTGGTACACAAAAAAGGTCCGAACGCTGTTGCAGAGGCAACGGAAAAAGTATGCGAAGTTCAGAAGAACGCGAAATCCCGAAGATGGGCTAAAATTTACAGACGTGCGAAATTTGGCACGTACTTCGATGCGAGATGCCTTTAATAGGTTCCACAACGAAACATTGTCTCGAAATTTGGTAGAAAATCGGAAGAAATTCTGGTCGTATGTAAAGTACACAAGCCGCAAGACGCAGTCAATACCTTCGCTGCGCAGTGCCGATGGTACTGTTATCGACGACTGTGCCGCTAAAGCGGAGTTATTGAACGCAGTTTTCGAAATTCCTTCACCAGGGAAGACGATGGAATATTCCAGAATTTGAAACACGAACATCTGCTAGCATGAGTTTCTTAAAAGTAGATACCTTAGGGGTTGCGAAGCAACTCAAATCGCTTGATACGGGCAAGTCTTCAGGTCCAGATTGTATACCGATTAGGTTCCTTTCAGATTACGCTGATACTATAGCTCCCTACTTAGCACTCATATACAACCGCTCGCTCACCGATAGATCTGTACCTACAGATTGGAAAATTGCGCAGGTCGCACCAGTGTTCAAGAAGCGTAGTAGGAGTAATCCATTTAACTACAGACCTATATCATTGACGTCGGTTTGCAGTAGGGTTTTGGAGCATATACTGTATTCAAACATTATGAACCACCTCGAAGGGAACGATCTATTGACACGTACTCAGCATGGCTTCAGAAAACATCGCTCTTGTGCAACGCAGCTAGCTCTATACTCGCTCGAAGTAATGGCCGCTATCGACAGGGGATCTCAAGTTGATTCCGTATTTCTAGATTTCCGGGAAGCTTTTGACACCGTTCCTCATAAGCGACTTCTAATCAAGCTGCGGAGCTATGGGGTATCGTCTCAGTTGTGCGACTGGATTCGTGATTTCCTGTCAGAAAGGTCGCAGTTCGTAGTAATAGACGGCAAATCATCGAGTAAAACTGAAGTGATATCAGGTGTTCCCCAGGGAAGCGTCCTGGGACCTCTACTGTTCCTGATCTATATAAATGACCTGGGTGACGATCTGAGCAGTTCTCTTAGACTGTTCGCAGATGATGCTGTAATTTACCGTCTAGTAAGGTCATCCGAAGACCAGTATCAGTTGCAAAGCGATTTAGAAAAGATTGCTGTATGGTGTGTCAGGTGGCAGTTGACGCTAAATAACGAAAAGTGTGAGATGATCCACATGAGTTCCAAAAGAAATCCGTTGGAATTCGATTACTCGATAAATAGTACAATTCTCAAGGCTGTCAATTCAACTAAGTACCTGGGTGTTAAAATTACGAACAACTTCAGTTGGAAGGAGCACATAGATAATATTGTCGGGAAGGCGAGCCAAAGGTTGCGTTTCATTGGCAGGACACTTAGAAGATGCAACAAGTCCACTAAAGAGACAGCTTACACTACACTCGTTCGTCCTCTGTTAGAATATTGCTCCGCGGTGTGGGATCCTTACCAGGTGGGATTGACGGAGGACATCGAAAAGGTGCAAAAAAGGGCAGCTCGTTTTGTATTATCACGTTATAGGGGAGAGAGTGTGGCAGATATGATACACGAGTTGGGATGGAAGTCATTACAGCATAGACGTTTTTCGTCGCGGCGAGACCTTTTTACGAAATTTCAGTCACCAACTTTCTCTTCTGAATGCGAAAATATTTTGTTGAGCCCAACCTTCATAGGTAGGAATGATCATCAAAATAAAATAAGAGAAATCAGAGCTCGAACAGAAAGGTTTAGGTGTTCGTTTTTCCCGCTCGCTGTTCGGGAGTGGAATAGTAGAGAGATAGTATGATTGTGGTTCGGTGAACCCTCTGCCAAGCACTTAAATGTGAATTGCAGAGTGGTCATGTAGATGTAGATGTAGATGTAGATGTAACGTATTTTCAGAAATGTGTTAAATGGTTAACTGTTAACGTTATGAGGTGCAATGAATTTTGTGTACCTCCTGTCGAATTTCATTCTTGGAAGATGACACTCCTTCAATTTCCCTGAGTGATTACCAACAATGGAAATTTTAGAATCTTGAGCAGTCCTGGAGAAATTACTATGGTTTCCAGGGATACAGTGCTTGTTCAAATGGCTCTGAGCACTATGGGACTTAACAGCTATGGTCATCAGTCCCCTAGAACTTAGAACTACTTAAACCTAACTAACCTAAGGGCATCACAGAACACCCAGTCATCACGAGGTACAGAAAATCCCTGACCTCGCAATACAGTGCTATTATGTGTTTGTGTATGTCAAAGGGATTTAGTAATTTCCGCGCGAAACTTTTTGTAAGATGAAACACAAGAACAGTAAATTTAACTGAATGGTTTCCGTAAATCTGTCAATGGGTTAAAATACTTCCTCCACGAACGTTCGTGTTAAACGTGAAAAATAAGTCTAACGTAAAGCCGAAAATTCAATAAAAAAACCCGTACGCTGAATACATTACACTGAAATCCTTTCCGATTATTTGTAAATGCCTCAAAACGTTGACAGAATTGGCAGTATCCAGAAATGACATCTGAATTCTAATTCGGGAGTAGCTGAGTGAAATACGCCTTTCATTTCCTGTGGATCCTATACTACAGGCAGACAACTACTGCTCCTGCTTCAATAATTCTCTCTGTGCTGTGTGGCTATTAGCGTGCTCAAAATTATCTGAAGTTACGGAATTATGGCCATTAAGCCCGGTCGATGTAGCAGGACTAGCAGTTAAAGTTCTCTCTGCAGTGTTACGACTTCATATTGAACGATACATGAAAAATCTATAGTACTGCGTCTGAGTCCTGTCATTCTCTTAGTTGCTAGATGTATGTGAGTAATGTTAACGTCAAAAGTTCGCAAACAGACTTAGCTTCGGATATTTTGAAGAATGAAATTGTGTAAAATCGTTGTTGCTGTTGACTGTTACTCTGTGGAGCAATGTTTCAAGCTCATGTTAGGCTAGGCTTCTCCGGTTTTTTCATGATCTTCCTGATTTTCTTAAGCCAAATGCCGGGAGGATACCTTTGAAAGAACATACAAACTGTTCATCGATATGGAAATGGTCTCCTTGGTACTACACTCCTGGAAATTGAAATAAGAACACGGTGAATTCATTGTCCCAGGAAGGGGAAACTTTATTGATACATTCCTGGGGTCAGATACATCACATGATCACACTGACAGAACCACGGGCACATAGACACAGGCAACAGAGTATGCACAATGTCGGCACTAGTACAGTGTATATCCATCTTTCGCAGCAATGCAGGCTGCTATTCTCCCATGGAGACGATCGTAGAGATGCTGGGTGTAGTCCTGTGGAACGACTTGCCATGCCATTTCCACCTGGCGCCTCAGTTGGACCAGCGTTCGTGCTGGACGTGCAGACCGCGTGAGACGACGCTTCATCCAGTCCCAAACATGCTCAATGGGGGACAGATCCGGAGATCTTGCTGGCCAGGGTAGTTGACTTACACCTTCTAGAGAATGTTGGGTGGCACGGGATACATGCGGACGTGCATTGTCCTGTTGGAACAGCAAGTTCCCTTGCCGGTCTAGGAATGGTAGAACGGTGGGTTCGATGACGGTTTGGATGTACCGTGCACTATTCAGTGTCCGCTCGACGATCACCAGAGGTGTACGGCCAGTGTAGGAGATCGCTCCCCACACCATGATGCCGGGTGTTGGCCCTGTGTGCCTAGGTTGTATGCAGTCCTGATTGTGGCGCTCACCTGCACGGCGCCAAACACCCATACGACCATCATTGGCACCAAGGCAGAAGCGACTCTCATCGCTGAAGACGACACGTCTCCATTCGTCCCTCCATTCACGCCTGTCGCGACACCACTGGAGGCGGGCTGCACGATGTTGGGGCGTGAGCGGAAGACGGCCTAACGGTGTGGGGACGGTAGCCCAGCTTCATGGAGACGGTTGCGAATGGTCCTCGCGATACCCCAGGAGCAACACTGTCCCTAATTTGCTGGGAAGTGGCGGTGCGGTCCCCTACGGCACTGCGTAGGATCCTACGGTCTTGGCGTGCACCCGTGCGTCGCTGCGGTCCGGTCCCTGGTCGACGGGCACGTGCACCTTCCGCCAACCACTGGCGACAACATCGATGTATTGTGGAGACCTCACGCCCCACGTGTTGAGCAATTCGGCGGTACGTCCACCCGACCTCCCGCATGCCCACTATACGCCCTCGCTCAAAGTCCGTCAACTGCACATACGGGTCACGTCCACGCTGTCGCGGCATGCTACCAGTGTTAAAGACTGCGATGGAGCTCCGTATGCCACGGCAAACTGGCTGACACTGACGGCGGCGGTGCACAAATGCTGCGCAGCTAGCGCCATTCGACGGCCAACACCGCGGTTCCTGGTGTGTCCGCTGTGCCGTGCGTGTGATCTTTGCTTGTACAGCCATCTCGCAGTGTCCGGAGCAAGTATGGTGGGTCTGACACACCGGTGTCAATGTGTTCCTTTTTCCATTTCCAGGAGTGTATATAAATATTTTATCAATGTTAAATTGTGTGTGAAACAAGTAGTGATCACTCACTGATTTTACTTTACTCATTTGGTTACGTGTGGACAACGCTGTTTTTCGTTTTGCTGTGCTGTTGCCATCAACCACTTCTGAAAATCTTGTTGAAGTTTAGCAGCTCTTTTCTTGTTAGTCTCTCGAGTATATGTCTTAGCTCAGCATTTCTCGGATCATTTCGTCTGAAAAATCTGTAAATGAGTCTGCTTTCAATAGCTGAATGGTACTCACCGCTGTTATTTATTCTGTGTTGCATAATATGGAAAGGTGCTACATCTTCCTCCGTTTGCGTGATTCACAGTGATCCAGTGCCTTTCCTTGTTGGTTTCTTTCGTGGATCATATGGTAGTTGCAGGGCAAGGAGGGCTGCATATATAAACAAATTCTGGGGCAATATTCTGGGATTGTTGTGTTAGTGTAGGTTATGTACATTAAGGGCATACATACATTCAGGCCCAAACTTGATTGAGTTATGACTGCCTAGGGATTAATTGATGTATGACCAATCCTTCTGAGAAACTCTTTCATCTCACTGACCAACTTCCTCCTTGGTCCACACTAACCGTTCCCCTTGATTTATGACCCCCTTGTGTCCTTCTGAGAAATCCTCTTGACAGCCTTCCTCCCTCCACCACTTGCAGTTCAACTGTGCTACAACCGTATCCCCGTCACATAAATTATGATAATCCATCCTGCTAAAAAATTCTTACCGCCTTTTCTCCCCCCACCCCCTAGTCTCCCTACCTCATTGCACCATTTACAGTTTAATTGTATTACACAAAAAGTCTCTCGAAAGCTCCTTTAACCTATTATGCTACTTTTTCCGCTTTCCTCCCTACACCGCTTACAGCTCAGTTGTGATATCACATCTGGACAGTTTTTCCACTGATTTCCCATCCCGTTCTGAATGCATATTTGACCAATTTGATCGCATCTCCACACAAGCACATACACCATCTGCTGTACTGCCACACACATCGCTGTCCACCACAGCACTCCAAGGAAGCCAAGTGGCAAGCATATGCTGTCTGCTGGAAGTTGCGGTGCACCCAAGGTAACGATAACACACCACACCACAAGGGACTGCCAGCCGTCTACCGTCAAGTGCAAATTTCTCAGTATTAGCATGTTCACTGTACAGCGACTATCAATCAATACTGAAATTACACGACGCATACTGAGTGCCCAGAGAGCTCTGTTGCCCATAACACCGGGCACAAGCTACGTTTTATGCAACGGACAAAGGGAGGGCTCATGCAATTGTGGTACAAAAAATGAGAGGGGGGGGGGGGAGAGGCGGGGGAATCGTCAACTTGCAAATTAATTGTTTAATGATATACAGGAGTCAAATAGATGGCTTCAAACACTCACCACCGCCTTATGATGTTCGCTCTTCATAATAAAACATATTTTCATTGTTTGAGAATCGCATGCAAATAATAGGAAAATGAAGTAATTAAATATCCGCCACAAACAGCTCATAGCACAACGTTTGCACTAGGCGTATCTGGCGAAAAAACCCTCCAGTGGCACACGCTCATGCTCGCAAAGTGCACACTGTCTACTGACTGTCGGAGAGCTGTGTCTATGTTGGCCATGACATCATGTCATCGTGCACACGCCGATTGGTAGAGGCTGGTGCATGCAATGGCCATGTTGGCACTTGTGACATCGTTGACAAATAAACGATCACACCAACAACTTGCACCCCCCCCCCCCCCCCTCCCTCAGCTTGAAACTGTATGTACATCAACTAGTGGCACAAATTCTACATCTATCTCCATATTTAAGGCAATAACCAATGTATTACCCCTCCCGTTAGGCAGTTATTTCATGTAACAGATATAACGTTAGGAACCCCCTGCTTTGGAATGCTTGCTCTCATCCAGTTACTCCTTCCATCCTCTGTCTCCCTGACACTTTCTCTTTCTCTCCCTCTGCATCCAGGCTTTCAATACTATCTGTGAATTCAAACAAAATTGTTGTTTATGTATAATTTTACCACTGTAGCCAACATAATTATTGTATTTAAATTTTGCAACATGTCACCTGATTATATACACGAATATGAAGTTTCAGCTATATAAACTTGACAAAATCGTATTTATACACCACTTGAAATATTTATTCCAACGCATGTATTCAACACCTCGGAATAGAGATCTCTCAAATCCTTTAAAATTTATACAGTAATAATGCTGTTATGATCTATACTCTTTGTCCTTTATGATAATGTTTCTCTTCTGCTATGTGGTCCTTGCACCTAATAGTTTCCACGCCCCATATTTGTTTACAAAAAATAACAGTATACGTGTGATGTGTTACGACAGTGAAAGGAAACTGTGAAGGCTGGACGTACATCATTTTACTTATTTTATTTTTACTGTTAGATATACGTTTAGTTTTTTGTAAATAGATACCCAAAACCATCTTCTGAAATAATGTTTTGTTTCTCCATAAAACAGTGCCACAAGCTCTTCCAAAAAGAAAAATCGTAACACAAAACACACACACACACACACACACAGACCGCGAGCTTCTCTACGCTATGATAAAGGGTCATACTTCTCAGTCTCATTCTCTCATTCACCCTACCACTCAGAGTCCCCTATCCCTTCTCTCGCTGCAATTGAATAGTGTGAGTTTAGATTAGATTAGATAGGGTTTCGTTCCATAGATCCAAAAATGAGATTACTCTCATGTGTGTGGAACATGTCAAGAAGTACAGCACAAAAAACATAATACATTTGAATATAATACTTACTACCATGATAATTTGTCAGGTAATTGTCAAAAAGGTGAATACAATATAGTAAAGTGGAACAGGTAATATTTACAGAATTAATATGCTATCAGAATGAAGCATTGTTATGCACTGTTAATAAATTTATCATACATAATCTTGACTGTTGTGACCTCTTCTTGAACCGAGGTAGGCGATTTCAGGTCTTTATGTAGATTGTTCTTATTCCTTGTATTGATATTACGTATTGAGCTATAGGTTGGAAATAGAGATGTGTTACTTGAAACAAATTTTATTAAGGAATAAATATACTGAGGAGCAGTGGTTAGACATAAAGTTCCTTGAATAGGTTTCTTCATGATGTTCTTGAATTTACACCACAAATGATTCTTATTACACGCTTTTGTACGTTAAAAACTTTTGCTGTGTTTGATGAGTTACCCCTGAATACGGTCCTGTATCACATAACAGAATGAAAGTAAGCAAAGTATGCAAGTTTTTTTTGTTGTATTTGTATCTCCAACATCTGACATCATTCTCACTGCAAGTACAGGCTTGTTTGAGTGGTTAAGCAATTCTGTGGTATGCCCTTCCCAGCTGAATTTATGGGGGCGAGTTTCAATCCTGTCATCACAAATTACCTTTTTATTATCATTAGGCCGCAGGTCTATTTTAGATTGCAATCCAGTTTACACCCCGTGTCTTCTCGACTGAACACCAGCTTTCTGTATCTTATGTGGCGGCTGCTATGGCTGCTATAACAGTATGGGCACTGCAAACAGCCTTCAATCAAAGGGGCTCTCGATGTCACATGACACACATCCTTAGCCTACCTCTGGGTGGCACCTCCCAATGTGCGATATGCACATGTATTTGCTCGTTCACCTGAAAACTCCACAATTGTTGCCCCTTTTGCCTCGTATTTCATAATGCATACAACCTTTTTGTTCTGTGGGACAAAACCATAAGGATTATAGGTGGCGTATACAGACGTGTCGAATTCTTCACTGTAGCACTTCATTAGTTCATTTTGACCACAGTTCTTCACCCAATAGATGAAGCTATCTGTTTCCATATAAAGTAACTTTGAATCAGCGAAATGAGTCTCTGCGAACAAATAGTGACATCGACACAAGTGGAGTTTTCATAGATATAGTACGCACATCCTCACATAAAGAGGTTTTCTAAACATTACTGCAGCATTCACCATCTGAACAGCACCAAAGTTCTCACTGAATATCGTGGCCCACATAATATTTGGTGTGGTTAAGCATTTTCTTACGTCATAATGTCCAATCAAAATTTCACGAAGTTCCCTCAAATTCTCCTTTGTTTTGCCTAAAATTGAATTAATCATTAATTTATAAAAATCTTTCTCAAAGTCAGACGCTGCGGGTACTGTCTGAAGGAGATAGTCTGGACGATTCTAGCCAGCTCCATCCCTAAGATGAGACACTACTGGAGATTACGATAGTGAATAATGTATCTCAGCTCATTCCACAGTTTTGTCATCAGCTTTGGAATGGAACCTCCTCGTGAAACTAGGTGCTCCATACACAGCGGCTAATCGGCATATGCACCTTGATAACTAGTAGAAGAGTATGTGCGTTCTGCGTACACCACATACCCTACATCAGAATCAGCCGCCATATTCACCATGATTTTTCCACCTAATCCCTTGAATGCGTCTTTGGTCATACATCGTAATTTACCAATCAATAGTTATAGCTGCATTTCAGTCTGTCTAAATTATTCACCTCTAAGTGCATGATGCAACTCGAATCAAGGGATGAACCTGTTAGGTTATTTGGCTTGACATGCCTCTCGACATGTTAGCAAAGTCCCCCCAAAGCTCCGTTGCTCAAAGCAAAAAAGCATGTAACGATCGGTGCAGCAAGGTGTGAAACGTCCCCTTAGAAAAATTATACAAGACTGGTCTATGTGAAACGTCCTCTTTGAACAATTATACACGACTGTGCTTATACTGAAACACAATAGTTTTAGCGCAACGCAATCTGACTTCCAAAAATCCCTACGAAAGAATGGCCCTGACTAACATTAACCTATACGTTTAACAAATCACTTACCTCACAAAAATCTTCGTTACGCAAGGTACTGCAATACAGCGAGCGCCACTACTGCCAGCTAAATAAAAGATTCAAACTACTGAAGGCACTAACTACTGATAGGCATAGTTAGCAAATGAAAGATTTTAATAGAGAACAAACAATGTATTTACCTCACTAGTCATAATATATATAGCAGTTCATGACACCAGTTCTTACAAATTTCAAAACTCCGCCATCTCTCTCCCCACGTCCACCACTGCTGGCGGCTCACCTCCAACTGCGCAACGCTACGCGCTGTTAGCATCCAGCTGCCGCTGCCCAACACTACAATGGCAGACAACAATGCAAACTAGCCACAGACTGCGCACAGCACAGCCAGTGATTTTTCATACAGAGCGCTATGTGGCGTTACCAATAAGAAAACGTAAACAGCCTACTTACAGGTGGAGGTTCCCTGCTGTTTTGGGGTGGCATAATGTGGGGTCGACATACGCCGCTGGTGGTCATGAAGGGCGCCGTAACGGCTGTACGATACGTGAATTCCATCCTCTGAGCGATAGTGCAACCATATCGACAACATATTGGCGAGGCATTCGACTTCATGGACGACAATTCACATCTTGTGAATGGCTTCCTCCAGGATAACGACATCGCTCGCTAGAGTGGCCAGCATGTTCTCCCGACTTGAGCCCTATCGAACATGCCTGGGAAAGATTGAAAAGCGCTTTTCATGGACGACGTGTCCCACCAACCACTCTGAGGGATCCACGCCGAATCGCCGTTGAGGCGTGGAACAATCTGGACCAACAGTGCCTTGATGAACTTGAGGATAGAATGCCACGACGAATATAGGCATGCATCACTGCAAGAGGACGTGCTACTGTGTATTAGAAGTAGCAGTGTGCACAGCAATCTGGACCACCACCTCTGAATGTCTCTCTGTATTGTGGTACAACATCCATTTGTGGTTTTCATGAGCAATAAAAAGGGCGGAAATTCCAATTTTCTGTACAGGTTCCAGAACTCTCGGAACCGAGGTGATGGAAAACCTTTTTTGATGTGTGAATAACCATATAATAACTGTTTTCGAATATAAGTATACATAATATTTTTAGAAAATGTTCATGAGATCCACAATGGTTCAATCTTATCTTCAGCGCATACTACTCCCTCTCGTTCCTCTTGTGCCAGCGAACCATGTACAACAACTACGAATATGTGACGAAGTATTTATATGACGAAATTTTTAGAAAGAAATTACGTATTCTACGAAGAGAAAAAAAAATCACATACAAAATAATTGCGACGATATTGTTGCAGCTGTGGCTGTCGCTGATACATCTGCCACTCCTGTTGCTGGTGCTGATGCATCTCAGCAATTCGTTGATCAGATATTCGGTGGATATATGCGCTGAAACAATAAGTTGACATTTTTCAACACTGTGAAATTCTTAGTGACAGAAAGTTGCAGTTTTAGATTTGAATCTGTGCCTAATAGGTAATTTTCCTTCCTCCTCTAATAGTCTGCCGCTTACAACCACTGGCACTGCTGATACTTGAGGCCGATGAACGCTTTTTGTTACATCAGAGACGAACCAATTAACGTTTAACGCACAGGAGCGAGAACAAGACAATCGATCCCACACAAAGGCAGAATGAGGCTGAGAGTGTAGAGGTTGGGCTCTATATACCTTCATTGATTGTCAGCCAGTAGGAACACAGTATTCTGGAACACATGACTCAGCATTAACCAATAGGAGCGCAGTATTCTTGGACACCTTGGCCTACAGCCAAGGACAGGTTGGTTCACACACCAGCAGGAAGCAACCACATGAGAGTGTTATAATTTCCCAGAAGAGGTTGCCTCTGTGAAAAGAAGGGGGACGCGAGCTGTTGGCTATCCGCTTGGTGGGAGTGTGGATATGCATGCCAAGATAGTCCATGCAGTTGCGATAACGCTTTGTCCCGGAGGGCGGAGTGGTCACCGCACCTGTCTAGTGGGTAGGAGATTCCGTATTCGAATCTCGGTCCAGCACAGATTTTCACTCATGGCCACAGATTCCACTTAATGCCCGCAGCAGCTGACAGCAGTGATACGCCTTCAATTTACATATAATATTTCACAACTGAGGATACTGCGTGGTGTCTGTTCTTTCGAACATGTCCAAAACAACAGACAACATGCATTCATATAAATGAGCTGTAAGTGGTGCAGGGAGGAAAGCTGAAAAAGAAGAATAATGGTGGAGAGGATTTCTGGGTTGTGCAGTTGAACTGTAAGAGATGCAGGGAGAGATGGAAGCTGCGGGATGGAGTGAAAAAGTGGTGAAATTATCTCAGAAGGATGGAGTGTTGTAAATCAAGGGGAGGGGATTGGGTGGTAGCGCAGTGCTGCAGGAAGGGAGACTGTCAAGAGAATATCTCAAAGTTATATAAGAGGGCTGGGATGGAAGAGAGTCTTTTCAGTGGTCCAGGGAGGAAGCCCGTTTAGTGCGATGAAAGAGTTTCTCAAAAGGATGGGAGTAATAAATCAATTAATACCCAGGGTGTCATAATTAAATCGTTTGCCCCTGAATGTATGCACGTCCCTGATGTATGCAACACACACTAACAAAATGCGCCAAAATTTTGCACCTGAATATATCCATGTATGCAACCCAAAACGCCCCAGAAACCCTCTTGCCGCACTGCTTATGGAAGTCGGATCTGTACAGGTACCCACAGAAAGATAGTCTTCCTCTGATGGTGGTGGATAGATTTTCCTCGTTTAGATACAGTTTATGATATGATTTGAACCATAGCCTTGCTTCTGGTAGGATATTTCATCTCACGATCATTCGCAGGAATTTTCTTTCTTTCAATTGTAGAACTCTTGTTTGGGTTTTCTAGTTTAGGGGTAGACACTCCCCTGCATAGAGGGCTGAACGTTTGACTACTCAATACACATGTTTTCTTTGCTATTAAATACTGTGTTTGGAGTTGCATAGTATCCTTTTGCATGTCGTTTCCAGAAAGTTCAACTCATCACCAAAAGCGAGGGATGGGAACCTTACGTTGTCTGCGGTAATACCCATCCTTAGCCTGGTGTTCGCATGTAGGTATACACATTACCTGACGATTTTATTCAGGACACTTTTAAAAATATGCATGACATACTCTCTCTTTGCCTCATCCTTGTGCTGATCAGGAAACTCTCCGAGCGTTGTCCTCAAAATTTTACTTCGGGTTTTGTGTTGTACAGGGAGGCTTGAACCAACCTGCTCAGTTTGTCATTGAATCCTAATTGCATTGTCTTACAATGGTACAGGGTGCACTCAGTCTAGTGAAGTCAGTTGAGGAGCTTCTTGATCTTGTAGTAGCGGCTCCACGATATGGGAAGTCTGCAAAACGAATGGGAGAGCTGTGTGCTGACCCCATAGCTCTTAATAACACATCCACATCACTCCGCAAGGCAAACGGAAATGGAAATGATCGTATGTCATAGTCGGTCGGAAGTTCCCATGTGGGGAAGTTCGTCCACTGTATTGCAAGTCCTCTTTAGTTCACGCTACTTCGGCGACTTGCGGATCAATGATGCTGAAAGTCACACAACACCCAGTCCCCTGCCGGGAATCAAACCCGGGCCCCCCCGCGTGGTAGGCGGAAACGCTACCGATACGCAACGGAGGCGGACTCAGCAAGGCAAAGGATGACACAGGAGCCAGTAGACATCCGCAGGCCTTCACGGTCTGACGAGGAGCTCGTTAGACTTTTAATACAGAGTGACTGACGTATTTGCTTTAGAACTCAAAGCAATCCCATACCTATTCTTCGCAGAACGCCGTCTGTTTTGCTATATGTAGCACCAAAGAGAAGAAAAATTAGAGTAGATAAGTTTTCACGTGATAGTCCGACATTTGTTGTATCCTGACACAGAATGTGGGGAAGACAGTGTCTTTGAAGTCAGTCTGCGATTTCCAAGCGGTAAGAAACAAATGCCGAAAGACAAATTACCCTATGAAGGCAGGTTGCCGGCCGCGGTGGCCAAGCGGTTCTAGGCAGTTCAGTCCGGAACCGTGCGACTGATACGGTCTCAGGTTCGAATCCTGACTCGGGCATGGATGTGTGTGATGTCCTTAGGTTAGTTAGGTTTAAGTAGTTGTAAGTTCTAGGTGACTTTTGGCTTCAGATGTTAAGTCTCATAGTGGTCAGAGCCATCTGAACCATTTGAAGGCAGGTTGATGACTTGGATCAGTGCTAAACACTGTCGCAGGGCAACAACAAGAGGCGCGGATTTTGGGGCCCGGACAGGATGGTTGCAGCAGGATTCTCATGGAATTCAAGGTTATGCTTAACACTATTAATTACTACACTGAAGGCTAATTGTTAGAAAAAGCAAAGGAGGCAACTGGTTGCACAAGTCTGTGTCTGAATCCACTGGCGTGAGCGCTAACAGAAGTAGCGAACACTGGCAGCACATTAACTACAAGCTCGAGGACAGCAGTCCAAGTGAGAAAAACAGACGTGTCAAAGGTTACCGAGTCTAACCAGAGCGACACGGAATCGTGGCCCCAACTATCTGATTGAGAACTCCCCTTGAATACAAAAAATTGTTTTTTAAAGAAACTTCATGGGTCACTGTTTCTCCCCTCCTACAGTCGAGCATCAATCCACCGGCACTTAGCAAGCTTCGGCCCATTTGACGAGTCGCTCTGCACCTCAAGGGTGCCTCTGGCCAACAACGTTTAGATTTCTCCCATTCTCCTACTCGGTAGGTAGGGATGCTTCTGGATATTACGTAAACAAACTCAAAGTTTGGTAACAACAGTGTTTAGCTGAAAGCTAAAAGGCACTGCCACTCCTATTACGGCCGGCAGCAGCATTGTCATACATCACTTGGCCCCACATTCTGTCCTTTTGTGTGTAGGCCTGCAGTAGTAGCTCCCTAACATGTGTAAACCCACTGACCTTGCTGTTCTCAGGAGCAAGTATCAAGCTTGCTTTCTCTGCTAAGATGTGCCTTTTTGTGGCCCTCTTCTACTGCGACGCCTTACAACGTCTAGACCATGGATGGAGTAGCCAGTTCATACTCTGAAGTGAAACGTTACCCCTGGGCCAGCCATTCACGGCGTCTGCAATTTGCAGGGTTCTGTTGTTACAATTTAGCTCCGGTAACCTAAACGATATCACATTTGCCTGCTCTCTGCCTTATGTCTCTGATTTCCTCTTTCGAAGTGCCCTTGATGGCTAACAGCACCATTCAATATATGTTACGTTGTCAATATATGACAAATTTTCTGATTTTAGGCGTCTGGGGAGCGCTAAGTTTGTATCTCGAATCACATAGGCATTCCTGCTTGGTTTATGTTGGTTAATTTCATGTATACCGTATTTTACAGACTATAAGACGGACTTCTTTCTTCGAAACAATACTTCCAAAATTCAAGAGTATCTTATACGCGAAATTAATATAAAAATGTTCCGTGTTTGATCTGAAATTCCTGACAGTCTTAAAAATGGTCATATATTCGATAGCGTGGGTCACCTATCTTTATCTGGCAACATTGGATTCTACTATCAGTAACAGTGCACCGATGCGACGAACATCAATTACAGGGATTCACAAGCTTGCTAACAGTGTCTCCTTCCCACTCCGCCATTACAAACCCAGATCACTGTCTAGCCATACGCGTCATTGCAGTCTACAGTGCAAGTGAACATGAACTTACAGTGATTTGTGTGATCGGTAAAAGTACAATATTTTTGTCAGTAGTTACTTTCCTGCTGAAAAAAATAAAAGGTATTCATATGATACGGGCTGTAAATTAAAAGTAATAGCATATGCAAAAGAAGATGGAGATAGAGCTGCTGAGTGGCGTTTCGGACTTCCATCGACAGAAAAAACTGTTGGTGATTGGCGAGTTCATAAAGAAGAACTGAAAAAATGCAGTAAGACTATATGTGCAAATATAGGATTGACGGCAAAATGGCCAAAACTAGAAGATGACGTATTGAAATGGATTCAATTAAGTCGTCAAAATGGCAATGGAATTATTACAAAAATCATTCAATTAAATTCTCGTTAACAGACTTAAAGGAGGGAGTTGGTTGGTGCTAAATGTTTATGAAGCGTCATGGATTTAGCAAGCGAATCAAAACCAGAATGTCGCAGAAACTGCCACAAGAGTATGAGGAGAAAATATTATCTTTTTCCCTAGCTTTACTATTCAATATCGAAAGAACGCCATTGAGGAACTAAGCCAAATAGCGATTATGGATGAAACTTTTCTGACATTTGATGTGCCGAGTAACACAACTGTTGTCATGAAAGGTGCTGAAACTGTAACTATAAAAGCAAGTGGACAAGTAAATATCCTTCGATATTGTGCTGACGGTACTAAATTTAATCCAGTGATCATTTTCAAGCGCAAAACAATGCCGAAAACCTTCTGCAATATCTCCAGGTGTTGTTGGCCACGTACATGACAAGGACTGGATGGACGAGTTGGTATGAAATTATGGATTAACAGAGTGTAGGAGAGAAGGAAAGGTGCTTTATTGAAGAAGAGTTCTCTCCTAGTGCTAGATCAATGTAGTAATCATTTGAAAAATTCTTTGAAAGAGAAACTGAGACAGGGAAATACAGAGCTTCCTGTTACTCCTTGCCGGCCAGAATGGCCGAGCGGTTCTAGGCGCTACTGTCTGGAACCGAGCGACCGCTACTGTCGCAGGTTCGAATCCTGCCTCGGGCATGGATGTGTGTGATGTCCTTAGGTTAGTTAGGTTTAATTAGTTCTAAGTTCTAGGCGACTGATGACCTCAGAAGTTAAGTCGCCTAGTGCTCAGAGCCATTTGAACCATTTGAAACCTGTTATTCCGGGAGGACTTACTTCTTGATATCTGAATTAATAAATCTCTGAATGTGTATGTGAGACAGAAATGGAAGAAATGGGTGAAATTAACATGAAATAGCGCCAAAGGGAACTTTAAAATGACCTATGTGTACGTGGATGATGTAGTTGTGGTCTAGCGTGAGAGAAACAGCTATTGCTAAATCTTTCAAGCAATGCGTCATAAGTTCCGCTCTCGATGGCAGTGAAGATCATTTCATGTAGGAAGAGGACAACGATGACGTCGAGTAGCAAGAAGAACAAGAGGAAGAAGAAACTTCATATTATGATTTTCATGGATTTTAAGGTTTAGTTCGGTTTTATAAACCAAGAACTTTTATTTAGTCTGGCTTTGCAATGTAATAGGAAAAATGATAAAGAGGTTATTTTATAAAAATGTTAAGTGTGTCTTGTAGTCTGTAGAATATGGTATACAACGAGCCCTCAGTCGATAGTTTCCCAAATCCAAGGGACACATGATATTTTTTTTTAATCGCTTTGTTCGCGTGTGGTGGTTACAACTTAGATATTAATTCATTGCTTTCAGCAACACAAACTTTGGCTAATGTTTATTTAATATTACTATCGTCCAACACAAAACATAAATATTTCAGCTCCAATTCAATGTCACCATATTAGTTATCAGAACTATGTATACACACATCCATCTGAAGCTGTCAAATCACAAACCCACAGCCCCTCCTATTCATGTATTAGCAGTGCGAAAACTACCTAAAAACTGCCCACATGCAGCAGAGGCAGTCCTATTTTATTATGGTTACTTGCGGAATCACAGTCGTGGCATTAACTGAACTCGACGTCAGAACTATTTTTGTGACTCAAATTACACTACTGGCCATTAAAATTGCTACAGCACGAAAATGATGTGCTACAGACGCGAAATTTAACCGACAGGAAGAAGATGCTGTGATATGCAAGTGATTAGCTTTTCAGAACATTCACACAAGGTTGGCGCCGGTGGCGACACCTACAACATGTTGACATGAGGAAAGTTTCCAACCGATTTCTCACACACAAACAGAAGTTGACCGGCGTTGCCTGGTGGAACGTTGTTGTGATGCCTCGTGTAGGGAGGAGAAATGCGTACCATCATGCTTCTGACTTTGATAAAGGTGGGATTGTAGCCTATCGCGATTGCGGTTTATGTATCGCGACATTGCTGCTCGTTTGGTCGAGATCCAATGACTGTTAACAGAATATCGAATCGGTGAGTTCAGGAGGGTAATACGGAACGCCGTGCTGGATCCCAACGGCCTCGTATCACTAGCAGTCGAGATGACAGGCATCTTATCCGAATGGCTGTAACGGATCGTGCAGCCATGTCTCGATCCCTGAGTCAACAGATGGAGACGTTTGCAAGACAACAACCATCTGCACGAACAATTCGACGACGTTTGCAGCAGCATGGACTATCAGCTCGGAGACCATGGCTGCGGTTACCCTTGACGCTGCATCAGAGACAGAAGCGCCTGCGATGGTGTACTCAACGACGAACCTGGGTGCACGAATGGCAAAACGTCATATTTTCGAATGAATCCAGGTTCTGTTTACAGCATCATGATGGTCGCATCCGTGTTTGGCGACATCGCTGTGAACGCACATTGGAAGCGTGTATTCGTCATCGTCACACCGGTGAATCACGCGGCTCGGTCACCTCTTATTCGCACTGACGGCAGTCTTAACAGTGGAAGTTACATTTGAGAAGTGTTATGACCCTTGGCTCTACCCTTCATTCGATCCCTGCGAAACCGTACATTTCAGCAGGATAACGCACGACCTCATGTTGCAGGTGCTGTACGGGCCTTTCTGGATACAGAAAATGTTCGACTGCTTCCCTGGCCAGCACATTCTCCAAATCTCTCACCGATTGAAAACGCCTGGTAATGGTGGCCGAGCAAGTGGCTCGTCACAATACGACAGTCACTACTCTTGATGAACTGTGGTATCGTGTTGAAGGTGCATCGGCAGCTGTACCTGTACACGCCATCCATCTCTTTGACTCAATGCCCAGGCGTATCAAGGCCGTTATTACGGCCAGAGGTGGTTGTTCTGGGTATTGATTTCTCAGGATCTATGCACCAGAATTGCGTGAAAATGTAATCACATGATAGTTCTAGTATATTTGTCCAATGAATACCCGTTCATCATCTGCATTTCTTCTCGGTGTCGCAATTTTAATGGCCAGTAGTGTATTATATGTACTATTTCTAATGAGCCTGAAGACCACTTACGTTATAAAATTCAGGAAACTATGTCAGTTTTCTTTGTAAGCAAATCACATAAATTATGTTCTGACATGGAGACGGGAGGCCTAAAAGCAAACAAAAACGAAAATAGCAACGAAAATTCAAAAATAAAAAAGGAGCTCCATAAATGTGAAATCCTATTGATATTAATCTCTCAGATGAAACAAGTCATCAGTATCAAAGTATTTTGACGTAGTTCATCAACTCTTACATACTGCCTGTTCAAAAGTATTCAGACACCTATCAGCATCTACGTCTGCACTGCGCAAGACGTTCCAGTTGCGAATGGTCCGCGGGAAGAACGATGCCGGTAAGCCTCCATGAGCAGTCTCTCCAATTTTATCTTCATGTACTCTCCGCGAAAATTACACAGGAGGAAGCAAAGTATTTGTTGACTCTTCTAGGGACGTATGCTATTGAAACTTTTATAATAAACCATAACGGGATGCAGAACACCTCTCCGTCAGCGTTTGTAACCAGAGGTTGTTGATCATCTGTTTGAGGCTTTCGCGCTTACTACATGAACTTAAAACGAAACGCGTTACTCTTCTGTATTTCTTCTATCAATCCTATCTGGTACGGTTCGCATAGTGACGAGCAACATTCAAGTACTGGTCGGACGAGTGTTTTGGGAGCTACTTCCATTGTTGGTCGACTATATTATCTGAGGAGGCTTCCAATGAATCTCAGTCTAGTATCTTCTTCACTCGCAATTAATTTTATGCGGTAATTCCACTATAAGTAGCTCCGTATTTATGTTATTTCTGTAGAATGTCATGTTCCATATCTCACTAATGCGGCTGCCTATAGTGTTATGTCAGTACAATAAACATGTGACGGATTTTGAGTTTCAGGTTAAGAGAGATCTGGCACCCAAACTATAAATTAAGTTGTACTGTGGAAAAATTGCGTTTATAATACAGAAGAGTTATCGAAAAAGCGACTACATGATTTTACACTGCACAACAAAATTAAAGGATCAGTTTATCGTAACCCCGCAGCTGTCTCAGATTCCAAAGCATAAGTTTCAAATTGGTGCTTACAACCTTTCTTTGTAAGGGTGCAAAAGCGTCACGCCCTGCGACGTCATCCTCGGGCTGAGCTACTTTCCGAAGAGCAAGGTGTAGACTAACGCGAAGAAAAGGTCACAGCTCTGAAGTTTACGTGAGCTGTACAGTGGGTCGACAGCGATGTGTGTGGAAATGAACGTCCCAAGGGAAGGTGTGGTTTCATTGAGGTCCTTTATGTCACCCCCCTCCATCCTTCCACCGTACCTGAGGTTTTCTTGTCGATTCTGCGCTTCAGTGTACCAGTTGCCCTCCTCCACCAATAAGAAAACTGCATGATTTCAACCCTGGGTGTTGTTGCGATTCTGATTTCCATCGCAGAGGCGGCGGAAGAGGGGTGAGGGTGAAATGTGAGTCAGTGGGGTGCGACAACCTGTTCATCGTGTGATTCGTCCACCGTGGGATGGACAGAACTGTGGTGAAATTTGGTGCCAATGTTACGTCATTAACCCACCAGAAAGCTGACACGAACTTCTGAGCTGTGGACTTTTTACCGATTTACCTTACCGTTTGATGCCTCGCTGAGTCGAGGCGTGAAGTCGCAGGGCAAAATACTTTTGCACCAGTACAGAGAACGGTTGTAGGGCCTTTGAGCCAAATTTCAAATTTATGTGTCGGAACAGAAGATGATTACGGGGTTCCGAAACAGTGACCTTTCTCTCCTCTCTTCCTGTTTTTCCCACAGCGTAGTAGCTTGAATAGATCGGAGTTCTATTTCAGCATCCTCCACTGCAGAAAGCAAAAAAAAAGTCCATTGTCAAGCTGTCAGGTCAGGGTCTAGTGGCACTGTGTAGCAAGTCCAGCACAGTGGATAACATTAAGAACGACGACCACAAGATACTTATAAGGTAAAAGTTGGCACATACATCAGTAGCGATACAGACAGTATGTGGAATGGAACACATAATATAGGACCACATCTGTTTCATTACTGTATTATTACTGCAGTCTGTAAGCCGATAGTAATAGCAAAGAGATTTGTTTCTCAGTAGTGAAGACGAACAAGTGCTTTGATTTTAGAGTCCATGTGTATTGGACATTTTGTCTTGTTTTCATCCACAGTACCTCTCTAAATAGGGAATACGTTTTTAACAACCTTGATACAGTTCGCATTTAGCTGGCCGAATACTTACGCAAATACAATCCGTAGAAGTCAGTTGGGTTTTCATTTTCGTAAACACGTAGTACAAATACAGCGCCAGTTAAGGTAACTTGCGTATGTACAACCGCCTTGTAGTCTCGTTTGACTCTGTCTAAGGTCTGGGAGAATACTGTTATGTTTTTTTTTTATTTTTTGTTTATTTTTTTCTCGAAACATCAGTGTCTGCTAATCGAAAGTTTTCAGAAGTAAGCATCGACCACACATAAATGAAGTCAGTCAATAAATCAAATAAATAAATAATTGATAAAATCGTTCAATAAAGTTAAGGAAGTAAATTTAACGGATCATAATAATCCAATCAACACAGTGATGAATCAGATTTAAAATGGCGCACTATATTGGCAATAAAACTCACTCAAATATGATAGCCCTACAAAAGATTCGTAAAAGTGTGTTCGCTTCGAGTTAAATTGTAGCGAGTACATTTAAGTTCCTTAAAATCGCGAACTATTTGTCAGAGTCTTAAATGCATTCAGCTAACTCAGTTGTAAAATCAAACTCCAAATCGCGACTACACTGCTATTCGTTTAGTTCATCACGAAGTGCAATCACTCGCGTCCAGCCAATGTCCTTCAGTCGCGAGCAGAAACGCAACACTCGAGGGTAGTTTGTGAACGACTCAGTTCAGGTAACTTCTCCAAGTCTGTCCCCTGTGACATATAAGTATTGAAACGGTGCGGCTACATTGCCGCTAAGAAACATTAGCAGCTTTTGTCTCCACCGACTGCCGAACAGTGACCTCCATGGCCTCCCTCGAGCAAGAGCCGCCAGCAAAAGACCACGAGACGCTTCTGCACCACCTATTTCAAACCACGGAAATCAGAAGATGCTAGGTAATTTCATGACTTGTTACAGAATTTTGGTTAAAATTATCTTCATCAACAAATACATACATTTGACCACCACATAACATACCAAACTAAGCACCTTCTCACATTTATTATCCTCCAACCGTTCAACTCATACCAATTTGAGTGATGTAGCAGTTACCAATAATAACACTGAGCGGTGGCATCATGTCTTACGTTACGATGAATAGAACTTAAGAAATGTACATGTGTAAATAATAGCGTGATGTAGCAGTTACCAATAAGAACACTGAGCGGTGGCATCATGTCTTACGTTACGATGAATAGAACTTAAGAAATGTACATGTGTAAATAATAGCGTCTCTTCAAAAAGGTACACAGACTTCTTTTCTTCGTTGTGATAAACTCAGTTCATAGGTACGATACACCAGATTTAAATTGTAGTTGATTCACATAATGACCTGTCTCTATCTACCAACATAATAAATAATTTGGCACATAAATATTACTTGGGGCTAATATTACACATATTTAGGGAAAGTTAGAGGTATTTGGAAACACACTCTGACGTAATGATAAGAGTTTCTGAGGATGACACTGTGCCCTGATGCATTTGATTTAATCATATTAAAGTCGTCATTAATCTATTACCATTTCTTACATAAACCAAGTTATTACTTTTTTACTAAATATAAAGCGTCATTTTGACATATCGATGCAGAGTGTAGGTGCATTGGTTTCAAAGTAGTTTAATGTTACATGTTTGTTAATTTGCAGTTTATAAAATGTTGTATTACTTGTGAACTAAAGGTCATAAAATGAAGTGCAGTGGTCCTAAGAACTGGTCGAATTAAGACACACTGTCTGATATCCTCACACACTTTGAGACTCCATTAGCTCCATTTTTTATATTTCTCACATACTTCCCAATTATGTCCAGTAGCTGATAGTGTCACTTTACCAGAGGCATGCTCGTCGTCCCTGACTGGATTTTCGCTGTTGTTTCCTGTCCCCTAATCCCTCTGTGTGGTACGGTAAGCTCGCCTACAAAGGCCAGATCGTTGCTGTGTAGCTTGCCCGTATCTCAGCTGAGATAAACCAAGCTCGTAAACTAACATTATAGGTATTTGAAAGATGTTATAAACAACTTAGAGGTCACAATATTGGCATTACTAGACTTCAGCAAAGCATTTGATGCTATCAGCTTTCATATACTGTTAAGCAAATTTAGACAGTTAAAATTTTGAGATAGTGTGCTGAATTTATTTCAGAGTTACTTGAAAACCAAAAGCATGCACTGTCAGAAATTCCATAGGGTTCAGTTCTTGACCGGCGATTGTTCTTGTGTGTCAAAGCCATCTCATCGATTTTTCCTCCTGTAAACTTCATTTTTATGTCAATAACATCCCACTTAAGAGCCAGACCTGTAGATACAAATACTGGCACGGTCCAGATGAATGAAGGTTCGTTTCCAATGTCACACGAGCGCTAGACTTACGACTTATACTGAATGGAAGAAGATTCAAACAATTTTAGTACCCCATCAAACAATATTTTGGTTTTGACTTCAGAGAACGTTTCCCTCGTATTCTTCTCGGTGATGTTCCGATACAATACCAAAAAAGAGCGGAAAAATTATTTGTACCACTGAATGACTACCTCGTCTCGGCAGAAAATTTAATTGCCATGTATAGAAAGATATCCACTTTCTCTACGTTCCTAGAAGTTCCGGAACACATTTCCACTATACGTGAAAAATAAATGTGTCCAATAACTCGTTCTGTCGAAACTCTTCTATTACGGTAGTATACAACATGGCACGAGTAATGAAAACTAGGCAGAAGCAATCATTAATACTAGTAGTATAGAAAGATCTACCCGGTCCACTTTCACCTTTACCCAGCAGGATGCCTACATGCAGGAGTGGGGTTATATACATTCCATGGGCAGTGGCGTCGACAGTGACCTTGAATGGATGAGGCAGACCAGCTAATATAAAGTCATTGTCACAAAAAAATATAAAAAACTACTCTCATGGTCATTCTTTTCCATAAGATATGGAAAATCGAGGTCACACGATAAAACTATTTGGTACATGACCACTGCTCGACTAACAACGGTCGGCATCACACTGAGAGTTTTTTGTGAGAATGATTTTATATCAGCTGGTCTGCAGCATGTATCGTTATATCCAAATGGTTTATAAGTGTTAATCTACGTTCAGATCCGATGATGGTACCTTTAGTGTGTTGAAACCGGTTATCCAGTAAACAGTGTTTATGCGACCTTGGCGCTTGAATTATTTCTATGTTTAAATTTATTGCGTGAAGATGATATAAAGGATGTAATTTGCAGTATTTCCGCATCTAAAATACATCTACAACACAAACACAAACACACAAACACACACACACAAACACAAACACACAAACACAAACACAAACACACAAACACACACACACAAACACACACACACAAACACACACACACACAAACACAATCACAAACACACACACACAAACAAACACACACACAAACATACACACACACACACACACACACACACACACACACACACACAACACACACACACACACACACACACACACACACACACACACACACACACACACACACACACATATGTGTACACAATAATTATACCATGAACTTACGGGTTAAGCAGCACTAGTGAACACGCAAGTATCGATTTCTATAGCATACGTACTATAAGGCACAACAGAGCCTCAGATTATTCTATGTTACTTGTCAAGTACAGAATTGTGCATTTCAAATCTTAAAATCTCAACAAACGCATCATAAATGCTAAATATGCAAAGTTTATGTAAAGTGTCACAATGTTATTTCCCTGAAATTAAATGTTTTCCCAGTCTACGTTGTTCTATGATGCTTCTCACGTCACACAGTATACATTTCACATCTAAAAGACTGCAAAAATACATTAGTACCATAGAAAATACGATATTTACATCACGTATCACAATCTTACTTTCCACACTCACTGACACCTAAATATCTGTCAAAATTGTTGCCTAAAACATGACTGCCAATGCTGTTTCGATGTCTAAACACATATAGCTGGGACGTAACGTGCTAAACAGGCATGTTTAGGCCTAGTTGAAAAGATGCAGTAAAATTAACCTGCCAAGCTTCTAATTGCAGAAACACATGTAGAGATGACAATGTAGCACTTGACAAGAATTATAGAAATATTTAGGTCTGTATACTTTTTTTTGAGGGTGCAACATGATTTACTTCAAGTGTAGGCTTAAAGATGGAATTAATTACATTCTTCTAGCAGTTGGCAGTAATCCAGATGACATATTTGTTTATGTGCTCTATTGCTTAGGATAGTATTTGAACCTGCATATGTTTTCTGCACTTACGAACTTCTCGTGTTAGGATTACCGCATTGCCTCAATAAGTCCAACCACGAAGTTTATTTGCCTGTTTAGCATGTGCTTTTTAGCCTATGTATTTCAGCATAGAGGTAGCATAGACGCAGTTTCAGAGCTGTGTGTGTGTGTGTGTGCGAAATATGTGTGTGTGTGTGTGTTTTGCTGATGTACTTCAGATGAGAAAATACTGGAAGCTATGAACTTTATCTGTCTTATTTTTATAAATACTCTTCAACATGGTACAGAAAAATTCAGTATTTGGATACCTTCGATCGCTGGCAATAGGACTGACTGCTCAGGTGCTCAGGGGCTACATCCTGATTGACTTTCTCATTTCAAAAACCTCTGAAGTACTTTAGTTGAGAAACCACACAAGTTACACCATTTAGGTAACTTTTTCGATAAATATCTTTAATATCATGCAACTAGAAATTCTGATCATTCATAGACTTTTGAACACAGAAAAGATGCCAGCTCTGGGGCTACATTGCAATTGGCTGTTTAATTACCTTTAAAGAATTGGGAAAACTGGTAAAGAGGGGATCAGAGGGGAGGGTTATGGTAGTGATTACAAAACAACTGCGCTTGCTCTTCCATCCTGGATTACTTTTACTTTTTATTCTTACTTAATTTCCCACCCTGTTTGATTTTTTAACTTCCAAACATCCACTTCTGAGTTTCCCACTCTACACCATCGTGATGACGTCATCCATTCAAGGTTATTGATGACGTTGTTGCACCTGGCATGTAGACAAGCTTCTTCCCCAATAAGTAGTCAAGCCGACGGGCAAAGACCAAAGTGGGCGAGGTAGTACCTTGCTTTAATACTACATTAGTGGAAATTAGTATAAAGGCTTGTACATTTGCAGGAAAATTAACAATGCCGTCAGTAATAGTTGTGTACAGTGTAAATGTGATAATATGAGATCCATTATACTGACAAATGCAGTCAGGTGATATCACATTTATGTTAATAGTACAGTGTATATCAAGAAATAAAAGATTCAGGAAGTACAGGGTGTAAGTACAAAGGCAGTAGGGGCAGTGTGATGTTAGTAAGTGCGTATGTCCCTTTACTGCAGATAGGAAACAGCTACAATTAGTGACAGTGCGTGCTGTGTACATAAACCACGATTGTTACAGTGCCATGCAGAAAACAGTTATCATGAAATGAAAAAAGCTAATATGGGTGCATACATTGAAATGAGACTCTCTGACCGTCCAGCCGCCAGGAAGTTGAACCGTTCACATACAGTGATTGACAGTTTCATTAGGTTGGGCGCACGATATGGACAGAACGCGAAAAATAGGCTACGTAGAAAATTATATGAGACATCGAAACTGTTCCTTTGTTCAAAGCAACTTCTACAAACCTTTATTTCTCTCAGTTTGTTGCCGATTTACAGTTTTCAGTAACAGCCAGACATGTACAAAAAATTTTGTGAAATGACAAACGCCTTACATTCAAGAAGCGACTGCATAAACGTGCTCTAACACCTAAACATAAACAGTTAAAACAGAGTTTGTTGGAAGACATGTGTCAAAATGGGATAAAATTGTCCTCAGTAACGGGAAGAATTTAATTTAGATGTTCCGGTTGGATTTCAGTGTTGCTGGCATTATTTGAGGATAGAGCAGCAGGTCAGAATGAGTAGAAATTTTGGTAGTGTAAGTGTTGGCTGCGCTGAAGGTAAATCGCGTTTTGTTTGGCCGTACACTACAATTAACTCTTAACATGCACACTGGGATGCTAGAGGCTGATATGGTTAGAATGTATGAGAACCTAGGGAACGAAAGTCTAATGTTTCAACAAGATAAAACATCTGTTCAGCCGGCCGCTATGACCGAGTGGTTATAGGCGCTTCAGTCCGGAACCGAGCTGCTTCTGCGGTCGCAGGTTCAAATCCTGCCTCGGACATAGATGTGTGTGATGTCCTTAGGTTAGTTAGGGTTAAGTATTTTTAAGTGTAGGGGACTAAGGACCTCAGATGTTAAGTCCCATAGTCGTTAGAGAAATTTGAACCATTTTGAACATCTTTTCATGTTTCTCCTACATCGAAAAAGTAGTTTGAAGATATAGAGGCCTTGCACTGGCCTGCAGATAGCCCGGATATGAACCCCATAAAAGACTTCGGGAAATAATTAAAACGTGTGTTTACCGCAATGGAATGCAATTTGAGGCAGTGTGTGAGCTGAGAAGAGCAATAGCGGAAGAGTGGGCGACAATTTCACTGCAAGGAGTACAAACCCTAACAAAATCAATGAAGATCAGTATTTTTATGGCAGTTAGGAAGATCAGAGGCTGTACGTAGTAACAATTCAGCATTACAACAGGATAACGAGTGCCTTGATACTAATTTCCATCTAGGAAATGCAAACACCTTACTTTACTACACATGTTCCAAGAGGGACCATGTAATTCTGTCAAGAGTGTTTGTGTCTTGTGCGTATCTACTACTTTCATAATAAATTCGATACAGTATTTTAGAGATACTGTACTATTACTTTCATAGGAACCTTGCCTTTATACTGATTTCCACTGCTATAATGCTTGTGTGGAATACATGTTAAATTTTTATCTGTTCGGTGTTGACAACGTTTAATATGCTCTGTTAGGATGGTTGTAGACGAACAAGTTGTGTAAGCGCCATAGACTGTGTCCAGCACAGCAGGTCCTGTGTGAGTGTGCGCGCACCAGTACCTTGCGTTACTGATCTCATCATAATAGTGACACAAAGTATCACTTATCTGTTTTCCTGGTTGTGATAACCAATCAGACACTTGCAAATTCCATCTCTGTTGTTGATTTCCACCTCTGGGAGAAACTGCCATGCACTCTGAGCATAATTCAACGCTCTATTGCGTTTATGAAGAAACTGAAGTGATGACATTGGTCAGTCTCATACTATTTTCTGTGCACATTAACATCGACAATTTCTCCTCTCTCATTTATATATTTTTATTTATTTAATCCGATCAGATGAGGACCTTCAGGCCCTTTCTTACATTGGGCAGGGATTTCACACATACAATACCTTTTAGTTACTTAAGAAATATCAATACTTTTAATATGACGAATAGTTTTCTTCCGTTATACTTCCTGCTCTTAGTTTCTCAGTAACATCGTTTTCTTTTCCCCTCCATCACGGTAATCCTTTCCATCTTCTCTCTCGTCAGCTGCTGCCAGTGCCTTCTATTTCGTTCTGCCTGGCTGCAATCTGTGATTGCTGCTGTACGTTTCAGGAACTGAACTAAACTGTTTATGTTTCTACTTTATCTTCTGCTTTCCTCGCTATTTCTTGCTGTTACTAAATATTGTATCCCTCATACTAATTGTAAGACATTTTATATTATGTGCGTCATAACAAACATTATGTAAAATACGTACAATTTAGGGTCAGATATAAGAGTTGGTCATCATTAATAACTGAATTCAAATACACCGTAATTGGCTCTAGTTCTTGATATGTGTTGCCTGAGTGCCACACGTGAATCATTGTACTTAAGAAATAGGACAATGTGAGACTACATTATCAGAACCATTCCGCCAATATCAGGAATACAAGTTCCCGGCTTAAGTTAGTAGATTTGAGGTTAGCATCCTGACAAACGAGGGCAGCAGATTCATCACTGGCTGTAGGAAAGTTCGTGTAGGAAACTGCTGTTAATCTTAAGAGCGAGGAATTGCTTGTTTTATTCTGCTGGAAATTGCAGCAAGCATCTGTGTTTGATATCTGCATATCAGTCTGTTGAGTTCGAAGGGAAGAACGTAAGAATGAATTCATAAGCTATTGTATGACTCCACTATCAATATAAAAAAGCAAGCTCTTATAACAACCGAACCAATACGTAAAAATAATGCACGTGCGTATCGCATCAGCACTCGCGGATGACACTATTCCAGTTCCTCTTCCTGAGTATTCCTCATGGAGCGGCTCAGAGCTTCAGTTTGCCGTATGTTCGAATCAACGATGGTGGCTCGTTGTGACCTAAACATATCGTTCGATGATTGGTGAGTGGAGTGATTTATTATACGATGTAGCAGCCTAGGACGACATATTTAACGAAAGAAAAATAAGTAAAAAACAGTTCTTTTCAGAGACAGTGAAGGAACAGTAATAATTTAATGTATGCCATATACAGTTAACACGTTCCATATTCTAAAAATGTGTGTAGTGGAATCTAAAGCTACCTTAGCTCATAAGAGGTCACAAGTTCTAGAAAACGGTGTACGTAAAACAATTCAGAAGACGCAACATTCTTTGCGCTCTCGTCTGGAGAAGAGTTAAAAACATATCATGTAAGAAACAGAATTGTGTTGCCCAATATGTATGTGCTAATCTAAAATTAAGGAACAGATACTAACTATAAATCATAGACGGTGCACATGAGGTGAATCAAAGAAATGCTGTATTTACATCATTCTTTTTTATGCAGAAATAAACGGTTCTGTTATCATCGCCAAGTAATTAAAATGTTCGTTTTCTGTTTTATTGAATAATAATCGGAATATTTAAAGCTAATGGAGTCTGCGTTTAATCTAGAAAACTTTATAATTAACATATTAAATTTATTTTGATGATTTTATGTGTTTCAATCAGATATGTCAGGGAGTTGTACACACGTTGTTTGAAGGCAGAAAGATCGATTCCCTATCGAACCGCATCGTCTAAATATTGTACAATCAATGAGTCGAACCTACAAATATATTTTACCAAGTACAAATTGATACCCTTTAACACTTTTTAATTGGAAGTCAACGGAGCTTCAAACAGTGACAATAACTAACAGGCCCTGATACATCAATAGATCATAACACACGTGGTAAGAAAAAGATGAAGATGATTCAGTACAACAGAAAATCTGATTACATCCTGATGTGTGAAATATCATTATCCACATCGTGCCATCGTAATTGTAGTTTGTCTTCATCGAGGCAAACCTTTATTCATGTACTGCATACATTTTGCAAAATTTAAATACCTCTTTCTACCAGTGAGAAAAGATACTTCACTATGTGGTAAAGTAGTAGCTAAGCTGAGTGAACGGCTTTTAAGAACCAGGATTTCCACAGTCCAGGGTATTCCTCTTAAACCTTTCCTCACGTGCCAATGGGGGTTTCTAGGGCTGAAAGTAATTGACACTGAAAAAGTAATTCCAAATGAAATGAGACGAATATAAGTTTTTTTTCTGTTACGTATGGACGAAGAGTTGGTGAAGATAATGATCTCTGCCACCTGGCATTACGCTCACCCATCACGCACCTCCCTGCCGGTGGGGCGTTATATAATCCAGTAGTAACGGTCTTGCAGAACCAGTCCCAATAGAGTGTGCGAACGTCCTCAGTAAGGCAAGAAAGCCAGTCCACACTGTTGATACAAGTTGTTATCCAACAAATCTCTGACCTGAAAAAAGTTCATAAATATCACTTTTTACAAGCAATCCAAAGTAGGCCATGATACTCAAGTGTTCCGCTGCTTATCAGGTAGAGACATTAGCGACTGCTGCTTCCATTTACACAGACGCGGATTTTCACAAAGCCGACTCATAAAACGATTATTCACTTAATATTTGTCTCTCAGACAACAGTAATTTAACCTAATGGCAGTATGTGATGTTCTCCCATTTACATTTAATAGTAGGGCAGCTGAACACTAGTGGAACGATACTAATTGCTGTTAGATCACACTTTTCGATGTTTCAATCAAATATTCCAGATTAAAACCAAGGCAGGTGGCACAGTGACCATGCCACTGGACTTTTATTGGGGGAGGAGTGGGATTCGAATCTTCGACTCTCTATCAGAATTTGGTCTCCATCAATAATTTTAAGTGAATGTCGAGACGATCGCTTTAATAACAAGGCTGCTGAGTTTTATTCACATCATACTCGCCACAGGCTCAGTTTTCGTATCCACTTTAATTACATCAGAGCAGACAGAAATAATTTCCTTTAAGAGCTCTATCCTGCATACTGAACTGAGCGTAGTGTAACTTTTAGCGTTTGGTGCTAAAAGTGTGATACAGGCTGGTGGAAAGTCGTTTTGCAAGGGGATAAATTATGCATTTACTCATCAAGTAAGCATTACATAAACACAACGTGGATAGTAACGTATCTAAAACGAAATTTTATCAGGCAAACAATTCGAGAAGCTTAAGCTTTGAGCCAACAGTGAATCAGCAGAAATAAATTGATTTCAGTGCTAAACTGGAAATATTAATAAAGTTAAATACAGTGTGTTGTAGCACAGACTTGCTATTCACTATCAATAACATTGGATAGTAGTGCATAAGTCTCTACACTGCAGTTCCTTCTACATAACATTGTGCCTGTTGTGTGTGCCCTTATACAACACAGTGACGTGATAGTTTTAAATCTGCAGTTTCGTATAAACATAGATTCAAACTTGTTGCTTCTTCTGAATCGTACAGCAGTTTTTGTATTTGATTGCCATCTGCACAGAACTGTGTATATGTCATGAAATAGTATATCGTAGTCAAATGAAGTGACTGCGTGTGTTAACGTAATAGTCAGACCACGGTTCGCACCCACCTGTGCCAAAAAAACTTATGCTAACATTTTTCTGTCACTGATTATTTAAGTCACTTAGTTTCATTAATTATCAAAACACCACAACGGCACTTATTATCACGCATGAAATCTGACATATTAAAAATTTTTGTTCGAGCAGGAAGTTTCAAACTTCCTCTATCTTCCGTGCTAAGTGAGTACGTACAAACCCATCTCCATGCACTCACGCTAACCCCAAAACATCTAAGATTTTATTTTTATTCTCTGTTTCTCGCATCTTATTTTCCCAGTAGCTTTTCGTTGGAAAGTACCTCCTTACACTTCCCTTCCTATAATTTCAAGCATTTTGAACCCGAGTGGTTCATAGAAACTGACGTTTATAGAAAGAAGTCTATAGAGCAAGAACCGCATAGCTGATGTACTCCATAAGGCACCGACGTCAGCTCACTGGCATCTTTCCAACCCGTATTCTTATTACTTCGTTCTCAACGCAAGTACGTCATCCTCATTAGGGTAACGTATATAGACTCTGAATGCTACAAAATTACGAAGATTGTTTGCCTGCGACAACATGAACATTCTTCCACTATAAGCTACACACTCGACGCACAGTCACACCCTCACAGATGTAATACCAACAAAAAAGATCGACAAAGCTAATCCCGGAGTCTCAGTGCGTGATGTAACATTTGTCTTCTACTCTACACAATTATTCAGTGCTGAAATCGCCCGATATAATATGTAAGAGCATTTAACGTGTAGATCATGGCGCTCTGTCAGCGAATGTCTCAGAAACACAATGGTTTCAAAAACTATAGAGCGATGCAGTAAATGTAAAAATTCGTCAACTCACCGATAAGTTCATGGTTCCCTACGATCACGTGCCCATGTATGTACTATCCTACTGGGAAAATTTCCGACTGTGACTCCTGAATTACCTTGAATGATAAATTACAGGGAGGCTGCTCACATTCGTTTTAAATCAAATGCTACGCCTGTCTGCTTTAAAAAACTGGGCAAAGCATAACGTCCGGAATGGCGAAGTGGGGCATACTCATTTCTCTGTGTAGCCTACAGTAATACGAGCACCGAGATTGCGGAAAAATCTCCGCCATCTAGAGATCACCAAGACGAAATTAGAAATCTGTTTCAAATTTCATCTAAAGAAATGAATGAATTATTTTCGATATCAGCTAGTCCCAAGTTAGCACTGAACTATACCCTGGCAGAGGGCCTAGACACATCTAACGTACTTCCCATGCAAAACGCGTTAACAAATATACAATAAGAAAAGTAATAATGAAAGTGTTCTCGAAGTGGTTAGCAATGACGCTATCAGTACAACCATTATCAAAAATCTTTAGAAGAACGTAATACTAAGCAGTTTCTCTTTCATGAGTAGGACAGTTGCCATTCAATCGAACCGTAGTTCGATGTAATCTTAAGATTACCGTCTAATCACCATTTCGTTCTTTATATCCAAAGCCCTCGAATATATTCTTCAAGATCAACTGTATCGATATTTCACCACGTTTCAATTGCATAATCCGTATCAGTCTGGTTTTCGTATTCGTCATGGCACGAACACTAATTAAGGAAACACTACTTGGCGTAGACCGTAGATAAAGATCAGACAGCAAGATCGACATTATTGTCCTTTATCAGTACACCTGTTCTCCGCCTCCCATTGTTCTCGCTGTATGTATGTCAATGACATTACGTAGGTACTATTCTCAAGTAAATAACTCCAGTTTCACTTACGTTCCAGATCTAAATAACAAATACTTCAATTCCGTCATCGTGCATATGAAGGACTACCTGCCTTTAGAGTTCAGACAGAGGCAAAACTGGTTCTAAATATAGATGCAAATAAGTTACAAGTAAGAAATTAATAAGTTCTGAATTCCACGAACAGCTGCTTACTGTTATCCTAGACGTCATAGCGGTACTACGCTGAAGTGACAAGTCGTGGGACAACGATATGCACATGTACAAGTGGCAGCAGTACCGCATATACAGGTTGCGCAAGGGCGGTGTATTGTGGGTGCTGTCGTTTGTATTCAGGTGATTCATGTGAAAAGGAGACCTACGAGGACATGGCCGTACGACAGGAATTAACAGTCTTTGAACGCGGAATAGCAGTTGGATCAAGACGCATGGGACATTCGTTTTCGGAACTCGTTAGGCAATTCAATATTCCGAGATCCACAGTGCGAAGACTGTGCCGAGAATACCAAATTGCGGGCATTACCTCTCATCAGGGACAACACAGTGGCCGACGGCCGTCATTTAACGACTGAGAGCGGCGTTGTGTGCGAAGAGCTGTCTGTGCTAAAGAACAAGCAACTTTGCGTGAAATAACCACAGAAATCAATGTGGGGTGCACGACGAACGTATCCGTTACAACAGTGAAGTGAAATTTGGCGTTAATGGGCCATGACAGCAGACGGCAGAGGTGAGTACCATTGCTAACGACACGACGTGGCCTCAGTGCCTCTCCTGTGTTCGTGACCATATAGGTTGAACCCCAGGAAGACTGGAGAAAGGTGGCCTGGTCAGACAAGTCCCAATTTCAGAGCTGATTCAAAGGTTCGAGTGCGGCACAGCTTCCAAGAAGCCATGGGTCGAAGTTCTCAAAGAAGGGAATGTGCTCCAAAACGGTGTGCGCTGTGAAACTTCCTGGCAGATTAAAATTGTATGCCGGGCCGAGACTCGACCTCGGTTCGCAGAAGAGCTTCTGTGAAGTTTTGAAGGTAGGAGACGAGGTACTGCCGGAATTGCAGCTGTGGGGGCGGGTCGTGAGTCGTACTTGGGTAGCTCAGATGGTAGAGGACTTGCCGGCGAAAGGCAAAGGTCCCGGGTTCGAGTCTCGATCCGGAACACAGTTTTAATCTTCCAGGAATTTTCATATCAGCGCACACTCCGCTGCAAAGTGAACATCTCATTGTGGTGTGGGCTGTGTTTACGTAAAATGGACTTTGTTTTCTGCTCCAACGGAGCCGATCATTGACTGGAAATGGCTGTGTTCGGCTATTTGAAGATTCTGCAAGCATTCATTGATTTCATGTTCCCACACAACGATGGAATTTTTGTGGGTGACATTGTTCCATGTCCCCAGGCCACAACTGTTGGCAGACTGATTTGAAAAACATTCTGGACAGTTCGAGCGAATGATCTGGCCACCCAGATCGGCCGACATGAATCTCATCGAAAGTTTATGGGACATAATCGGAAGGTCAGTTAGTGCAAAAATTCCTTCATCGGCAACACTTGCACAATTATACACAGCTGAAGAGGCAGCATGGCTCAGTATTTCTGTAGGGCACGTCCAGGTATTTGTCGAGTTGCTGCTCTACACCAGGCAAAAGGAGGTCCGACACGATATTATGGTAGGAGATATCCCATGACTTTCATCACCTCAGTGTATTCGTATAACGGAAAACGCTCAAGACTGTGGTGTAACTTTAGAAGAGTACCTTGTCTGGGCAGCAAACAGTGTCGACACGTGCTGGAAGTCCTTAGAAATTTTGGAACGTAGTTTTTCATGTTATGGATCGAAAACTGTGAGGGGTTCTCTGCGTTAGGTGTGCAACGTCTCTCTTTGTGACCATACACATTAATCAGCCAGAACATTATGACCAGATACGTAATGGATGGTATGTACACCTTTGGTAAGGATAACAGCGGCGACGCGTCTTGGCATGGAAGCTATGAGGCCTTGGTAAGTCGCTGGAGGGAATTGGCACCACATCTGCACACACAAGTCACCTTAATCCGAGGTAGGGGAGGGAGGGAGGGAGGGAAGTAGGGGATGGGGGCGATGAGTTCAATAACTTAATGTTCAATCACATCCCAGATGTGTCCGATTGGGTTCAGATCTGGCGAGCTGATTACCAGCATATCAATTGGAACTCGCCACTGTTTTCCTCATACCACTGCTTCACACTCCCAGCCAGGTGGCATGGCGCATTATCTCATTATCGTGTTGAAAAATCCCGGATGCCTCGGGAAACACGATGATCATGAAGGCGTGTGCATGGTCTGCAAACAGTGTACGAAGCTCCTTAGCCATTATGGTACTTCGTACGAGCTCCACTGGACCCATGGACTGGACCCAAGGATGCCCCCGTTAATGTTCCCCAGAGAATAATGGAGCCGCTGCTAGCTTGTCTCCGTTCCGCAGTATGGGTGCCAATGAGCTGTTATTCCCCTGGAAGACGACGGATTCATGCCCTCCCATCTACATGTTGAAGAAGGTATCGGGATTCCATCGATTTATGCAACGCTCTGCCAATGCGGCAACGTCCAGTGCCGCTGGTCACGTGCCAGTTTCAGTTGCTGTTGCCGATGTCCCGGTTTTAACATTGGCACGTACATGGGTCGTCGGCTGCGAAAGCTCTTCGTTATGAGTGTTCGGTGCACTGTGTGTTCAGAGACATTTCTGCTATGCTCAGAATTCTGGTGTTAGTTCCACCACAGCTCGCCGCCTATCCTCTTTTTATAGTCTTTTTATAGTCTGCCTACGACGTCCGACATCTGTAATGAGGGGTGGCCGCCCAACCGCACGACATCTGGAAGTGGTTCCACCTCTGTTTCACCAGATATTGAAGATACTCACCACATCACTCCTCGAACACCCTACTAGTCGTGCAGTTTTCGAAATGATCGTGGCGAGCCTCCGGCGCATCATAAGCTGCCCCCTGTCAGACGCACATAGATCGCACGTATTCCCCATTCTGCACACGGAAAGTACACTCTCTGATACTACACGCACCGTGCGTGTGTCTGACTAACAGTAATTCCTTGCCAGGAGACGCTGCTATCGCCTGGACGGGTTTATATCGATAGTAGGCCTGTGGTCGTAATGTCCTGACAGATCAATGTAAGTAGCTAGCTGTCCTAGGAAGGTTGCGACCAGACAAGTTAGTGACTGCCATACAATAAGTTTACTTCATCTATTTCTCAATGTGATTGACTCTCAGCAGTTTGCTTCACAGCCAAGTGCGTGCAATATCAATGGAATGGCAACACAATGCCTCACTTATCTAGAGTCCTAACTGACCCTATCCGTAACATGAAATATTAAAACCCACCCCACTGCCTCTTCCAGTTTCTGGAACAAGCCATCCTGAACTCTTCAAGTAACTGTGAAAAAAGTAGTAGCACTTCATTTTGTCATATTTTTTTCTTTCAAAATTTACCATGCATGGTCATTTATGTCAAACGATCCTACGTCTTTTCATTTTTCTATCAGTTGCGTCATACAAATTTTTCCTCCCTTCTTAATTACTTGCGTTCTACCTCACGTTTCTGTCTCCATTTCACATATAACTGTTCTCTGCTCTACAAAAGTACCTATATTTTTTCCTGTTTTAGTCATTTCAACTTTATTATTTCCGTCATAAATGTTCCTAAATGTTGAATTCATGTACTTAACGTAACACCTAGTAAAAGGTTTATACTTTAAACAGCAACCAGCCGGAAGTATGGCTTCGAGAGGTTTATTTAAATCAAGACGTGATTTCATACAAATCCATCATAAGATGGCTCTTACAGGTTTACTTGCTTCCTCGATGGAGCCTCACTTTGTATTCGTTATTAGTTTGCTGCATTAGGATGGATGGAAAGTTTTTTCCTCACACTTTGGAAAAATTTTGCGTGCTGCATAATTTTGTTCGACGAAGTAACCCTTTGTTTCTTTTTTTTTTTTGAGAATTTTAAAACTAACACATATTTGGACGCGCACTATGTGATGCTGTTTAAGTCAGTGGAAAACGCTTTAAACCACACCAATTTGCGTCTAATGGCGTCACACAGGATAAGCATTTACAGAACGTGACCCATCTTCTCATGTGCAACACAAACGATATTTTCAAAGACGTTACTGTGGAAAGACCTTAACTTACCGATGCTGTATAGATTGCACTGACGCAGTAAAATATATCTGTGCTACTCCAGTAAAATTAATTTAAAACCTAAAAGAGAAATACAATTATGTACAATACATTCTAGTGTGGCATTCTGTTGATTGGTTAACTGTATAATACATACCTATATTTTTTCGAGATGATTATTAAATCATTGTGACTATCCCTCGTATGGATACAATGCCGCATGAGATGGTATCGCGTGAATGATCTTAGCCACCCATGCAACAATACACCGGAAACTGCAGTCTATCAAATTCGACGGACTTTCGGACGATACTTGTCCCATCGTCAGGTAAAATAGACCAAAGATACCCTCTCAGTGTGAGGGTATTAACGTGTTGTGTATAATAAGTACAATGAGAAAATCCACATATAATGTTTTTCTGAAGAACGTTATAGTTGCCGTTGAACACAGAGATTATTTATTTTACAATTAGAAATTTGGCCTTAATGCCATTACCAAGTATACTGCAAAAAGCCGAAATTGGAATTGTGAAACAAATAATCTACAATAATTGCAGATAAATGCGTACAATAAATAACTGCAGTTTCAGCCATTTTTCAGTACCACTTAGCAATGATCTTAGAGCCAAAATTATAGTTGTTACATAAATAATCTCAACAGTAAGCGACGAACATCACGTTCTTCAAAAAATTATAAATGACTGTGAACCCCAACCATGTCTAGTTAATTACATACGATTTGTTTGATGGAAAAGCTGTAGAAATTGTTCTCGAGTAAGAAGTCGGATGTCTTAGCGAAATTCCAACAGTATTTCATCGATGCAACTCACCAACATCTGCAGGTGCGATGAGAACGCTGCTGAGCAGTGACTGAAGCCTGATATTTATGCCAGTGGGTGAATCAAGAGTTGCGTCAGGCTTACTGCGTTTTAAACAAGGACGACCCCACGATTAAAATACAACAAAGAACTTTACAACTTCTTACGAGCGGCAGAGTCTCCAAGGTTGTGGCCAAGAGACTTCTAGATGAGAAAAGAAAGTACAAAAATTTTCTGGGAAATTGAGGAATACGGAAATAAGAGTCACTTGGGAATAAAATAAACAGAAAGAGCAGAGAAGCGAAAGAGATACATATGCACGAAAAACGTGAAAAAATAGAAAAACAAATGATAGTCGGAAGAACTGATTCAACATATTGAAAAGCCAAAAGAGTCTTCGTTGAAATTAAAAGCAAAGATGATAACAATATGAAAGAAATGCGCAGTCCAATGGTAAATGCGTGGACAGGTAGAAAGACTGGTGGAAAGAGTACATTGAAGGCCTCTATGAGGGGGCAGAGTCGATATAGAAGACGTAGGTGATCCACTTTCAGGATCAGAATTTAAAATAGCTTTGGAAGAAATAAAATTGAATAAGGCAGTAGACATAGATAACATGGGGGACACTGCAGGAGCCTCCACGAAGATTGCGTTCACCACTCGAAGAACAAGCAATCGGGCATCCCGTGGAAACGACCTAGTCGGCCAATCCTGCGAACACCGGAGCACCAAAACCAAAGATGACAAAACAACTCTCCGAACAGACTCAAAAAAGGCCTTTATCAAGACCATCACTAGTGACAACTTCTTGCAATATTGAAGGCTTATCTGTAAATAAAGAAATTTTATTATCTGACATGTGCAAACGAAACAACTGTGATGTTTTAGTGTTACAAGAAACACACAGAGCACCAACTAGCCATAGACCAAATATACAGGGCATGAAATTAGTTCTTGAGAGACCACACGAAAGGTACGGAAGTGCTACATTTGTGAAATCGAACTTAGACGTATGCTCCTGTGCTCTGACCTGCGAAGAAAATATAGACATTTTAACTATTCAGCTACATTCATGTACTGTAACATCCGTGTACAAACCACCCAGTGCGAGGTTCAGATTTACGGAGCCTGGAAATTTCCATTCAAAAAAACATTAAAGTTGTACTAGGAGATTTTAACTGTCACGGTCTCGCATGGGGTTATAAAGAGACAAATGACGATGGCGAAATGCTGGAGATCTGGACAGACCAGGCTAAACTGAAATTGATACACGACCCAAAGTTGCCTGCATCATTTAACAGCGGAAGATGGAAACGAGGATATAATCCAAATAACATCTTTGTCACCGAAAAGGTATCCCTGCAAACTGTAAAGCAAATCGAGGACCCAATTCCAAGATCGCAACACAGAGCAATAACTTGCTGCATTACTGCAGTAATCAAATCAGATGTAATGCCCTTCAAGAGACGCTTCAGTTTCAAAATAGCTCATTGGGAACTTTTCACAGAGGACCTTGATAAGGAGATCTTGGAAATTAAACCAGAGATACAATCATATGAAACTTTTATAGACCTTGTCAAGAAAATCTCTCGACGGCGCATACCTAGAGGGTGCCCCAGTATATCGTTGGACTCAATGGTAGCAGCAAGGAAGCTCTGAAAAAGTATGAAGAACTGTACAATAAGGACCCCTTCTCAGAGGAAACGATCCAGGCAGGTGAGGTATTGATTTCTGGTATCTCCGAAGCGAGAAAGGAAAAGTGGTGTAACCTCCTACAAGAGGCGGACATCAAGCACAGCAGTAGGAAGGCATGGAAACTGGTCAAAAGCCTCAACAACGACCCAACAGAACCACAACCAAATTACAGTGAAGTTACATCTGATCAGATAGGTCACCAACTACTCATGAACGGAAAAACTAAAAGGAAGATCAGGAATGGCAAAATAAAAAGAAAATTGAACCAGGAGATTAGCTTCCTATCTCGCCCGTTCTTCATTCAGGAGCTACAAGATGCCATCAACGATTTGAAAAACAATAAGGCCGCTGGCCTCGACGATCTGAGCAAATTAAACATTCTGGACCGGGAGTACAAGCATGGATCCTAGAGCTAATGAATAACTGTATTACAACAGTCCAAATTCCCAAACTCTGGAGGAATGTTCGGGTTATTGCGTTACTAAAACCAGAGAAAGACCCAGCTGAAGCAAAAAATTTCCGGCCTGTCTCATTGCTTTGTTATTTATTTAAAGTGCTTAAGCGAATGATCCTCCAACACATAGCTGATTATGTGGATAAAGCCCTCATTAACGAACAAGCTCGATTTCGACCAGGAAAATCATGCTGTGGCCAAATCCTTAATCTCACACAGTACATCGAAGATGGCTACCAGAGAGGAGAAGTAACTGGGATCGCATTCCTGGATCTCATTGCTGCATATGGTACAGTTAACCATAAGTTGCTTACCCAGAAAGTGTATGTCACTAAGGACTACAACCTTTCTAAGTTCGTGCAATGCATGCTACAGAACAGACACTACTATGTAACCTTACAATCTAGTAACATCCGATAGAGGACACAGAAAAATGGACTTGCACAGGGTAGTGTCTTGGCTCCAATATTATTTAACATCTATACCAATGATCTTCCCATCAGCCACCAGACACGAATGTTCATATATGCTGATGATGCAGCAGTGGCCACACAGGATAAAACCTTTGAACAAGTGGAGGAGATTCTCACAGGAGCCTTAACAGAACTTGCTACCGATTACGACGGCAATAATCTCAAACCAAACCCTAGTAAATCTCAAGTATCCGTCTTCCATCTTAGGAACAAACAAGCCAAAAGGAAACTCCGAGTCATGTGGTAAGTGGAAGAGATGAAACATACAAACAGCCCAAAATACCTAGGAGTAACATTGGACAGAGCATTTACTTTTAAGCAGCACTGTCACAACACTAAAAAGAAGTTCTGTGCCAGGAACAACATACTGCGGAAGCTAACAGGTTCATCGTGGGGAGCTCAACCACATGTTTTGCGCACCACGGGTCTGGTGCTAAATATCTCAGCAGCGGAATATGCGGCGCCAGTCTGGAGGAACTCTGCTCACACTAAGCAAGTTGACGTCGCCGTAAACGAAACTGTACGTATTGCCACAGGATGCCTCAAACCAACTCCCACAGACATCATTCATCCCATCATAGGCATAGCACCACCCACTATCCGCAGACAAGTAGCCACCGAGATCGAAAGATCAAAACAATAGAATGATCCTCTACACCCGATGCATATGCACCGAAAACAACACGTCCGGCTGAAATCCCGCAGGAAATATTGAAGAGCTCGCCACCAAGCCCGTCGCAAGGCGGCTATCTCTTTGGGAAGAAATGGCGCCACACTCCACAATGGAACTACTTGAGGAGGGATCTGCAGGGTTTCAACTACTTTTTACAACTTGGAGGTCATTAAACCGGCTGCGTACTGGAGTAACTGGGTGCAAATCAAACCTATTTAAATGGGGTTACAGTGATAGTGATAGGTGTGAATGCGGAGCAATACAGGACTTGGAACACCTACTGATTTGCCCAGATATGTCTATAACATGCACTAAAGATGATATTTTGAAAGTTAATGACAAAGCAAACTACGTTGCTAATTACTGGGAAGGGAAGATATAATTGGTGCATCCGGATACGGAAGAAGAAGAACAGATAACATTCAACGAAACTTTCTAAATCCATTGGGGGGGGGGGGGGCAAAAAAACGACTTTGGTGGGAGAATGGAACAGTGAACCGAAAATGTAGAATAAATTTCTTTTATTTCACAAACTTGTATGTCATCAGACGAGCGGTTTCGGTCCTTCCATAGTCTGAGGACCTATAAGTTTGTGGCCATAGACGTGAAACAAAAGAAATTTATTCTGTAATGTATGAGTCTGGCGATATACCATCTGACTTTCGGGAAAACTTCATACGAGTATAAGCAATCACCAAGATTGCAAGAGCTGACAAGTGCGAGAATTTTAGTTCAATCAGGTTAACACATCATGCATGCAAGATTCTGACAAGAATATTATACAGAAATATTGAACATTTAGATGATCAGTTTCGCTTTAGAGAAGGCAAAGGCACCAGAGAGGCAATTCTGGTGTTGCGGTTGATGATGGTAGCAAGACTAAAGAGCAATCAAGACACGTTAATAGGATATGTCGACTTGGAAAAAGCGTTCGACAGTGTGAAATGGCGCAAGTCTTCGAAATTCTGAGAAAAACAGGAGAAACTATAGGGAGAGACGGGTAATATACAATATGTACGTACAAAAGCCACGATAGAATAATAAGTGGAAGACCAATAACGAAGTACTCGGATTAAAAAGGGTGTGAAACAGGGATGTAGTATTTCGCCTCTAGTGTTCAATCTGTACATCAAAGTTGCAATGATGGAAATAGAAGAAAGGAGTGGGATTAAAATTCAGTGTGAAAGGATATGAACGTCAGATTCGGTGATGACATTTCTATCCTGAGTGAAAGTGAAGAACGATTACATGATCTGCCCAATAGAATTAAGAGTCTAATGAGTACAAAAATGGATTGAGAGAAAATCGAAGAAAGACGAAAAAAATGAGAACAGTGGGAAATTTAACGTTAAGGGTGATGGTCACAAATTAGGTGAAGGTAAGGAATTTTGCTATCTAGGCAGCAAAGTACCCAATGACAGACCGAGCAAGGAGGACATCACAAGCAGGCTAGCACAGGGAAAAAGAGGCATTCCTGGCAAAGAGAAGTCTACCGGTATATCAATTATGACTTCCGCTGATGACATTGCTGAGTAAAAGTGAAGAATAATTACATGATCTCCTGAATGGAGTGAACAGTCTAATGAGAACAGAATATGGACTAAGAGTACATCGAAGAAAAATGAAAGTAATGAGAAGTTGCAGAAACGGGGACAGCGGGAAACTTAACGAAGGACTGATGGTCACGAAGTAGATGAAGTTAAGGAATTATCCTACCTACGCAGGAAAATAATCCATGATGGACGGAGCAAGGAGGACATCAAAAGCAGACTAAAGGGCATTTCTGGACGCGAGCAGTGTGCTAGTATCAAACGTCGACCTTAAAATGAGGAAGAAATTGCTGAGGATGTGCATTTGGAGCACAGCTTTGTATGGAAATGAAACATGGTCTGTGGAAAAACCAGCAGAGAAGAGACTCGAAGTATTTGGGGTAGGATGCTAACCACAAATTTTGAAGATTTGCTGGACAGGAATGAGGAGACTTTGTGCAAAATCACAACGGAAAGGAATATATGGGAAACAGAGACCATAAGAAGCGACAGGATGTTAAGGCATTTTTTAGGACATCAGGCAATAACTTCCATGGTATGAGAGCGAGCTGTAGAGAGTAGAAAGTGTAGAGAGAGACAGAGCAACTAATGAGGACGTAGGTCACAAGTGCTATTTTGAGATGAACAGGTTTGCACTGTAGAACTCGTGGAGGGCCGCATCAAGCCATTCATAAGACTGATGACTAATAAAAACGACTATCCTCTGTTGTTGGTCCTATAGTAACAGGCGCGATGGATTGATGAGACTGAACTGTTTGTGGCACTATGGAAACCAAACGGCGGCGTGGTTTAGTAACTTTAAATATGTTCAGATTAGCAGTAAAAATCTGATCTCCTCATACATGCAGGATACGTGTCGCCCAGTTTAAGTACCACAGTAAGTTAGTCTCTTATCGTTATGAAAAATCCAAACAGATAAAAACTGTATGCCAGACCGACAGCAGAACTCGAGACCTTTGCGTTTCGCGGGGAAGTGCTCTGCCGATTAAGCCACCCAAGGACGGTTCAAGACCCACCTTCATCGATTTGCATCCACCAGTACTTTATCTCTTCTAAATTCACAGAACTCCTGCGAAACTTGAAGAACTAGCAGTAGGGATGCTGTGGAGATATGGCTTAGTCACAGAATGGGGGATGTTCCCAGAATGAAAATGTCACCCTGCCACAGAGTGTGCCCCAATATGGAAGTCCTCGGCAGATTAAAACTCGGTGCAGGACCGAGACTCTAGCTCGACGTCTTTGCCTTTTGCTAGCAAGTGCTCTAGCGTTTGAGCAGGGGACTTTCTTTGGAGTTTGTAAAATAGGAGGTGACGTACTGGCGGAAGTGAAGCTGTGAGGAACGGTCGAGAGTCATTCCGTAGAGCACTTGTGCGAGGAACAATAAGATCCTGAGTTAAAATCTTAGTTCGTTACGCAGTTTTATAATCTGCCAGGAAGTTTCCTAATAGCGCACATTCTGGATACTATCTATGTGAACTCGGAATAAGATCCTGTTCAAATGGCTCTGAGCACTATGGGATTCAACTGCTGTGGTCATTAGTCCCCTAGAACTTAGAACTACTTAAACCTAACTAACCTAAGGACTTCACACACATCCATGCCCGAGGCAGGATTCGAACCTGCGACCGTAGCATAAGATCCTGTTGCACAGAATTTGAGTAGCGTCAGCTCGTCGATAACTTGTAAACTAAAGTTCGTGCCCTCGAAATCATGAAGTCAGCCCGCAGGTGAACAATTTATTATCTGGATAGCACTGTTGTTGATGGTAAACAGTAATTAATGGGCCAAGTATTAACTGGCTTTCCGTCTTTGGTTACGAAATACGACGCTACAAGTATTAGCTAGTGGTGTGGTGGCAGTAAAAACAACCATTGATTTCGGATTGTGAAGCCCATGGCACAATATTGGTCAGCTTTTTATTCTTCGCGATCACTTTAAAATATATCTTCGGTGATATCTCAATTTTTTAGTCAATTGGAAATGATACAATTCTAGAACTTTACCAGATGGGAAGGACAATTTTTTAAGTCTTGTGCAAAGACAATTTCCCTACTTGAAGGGAAAGCTCCAGAATCTCTGCCAGCACTGAACGGTACTCACCTGACAGCAAGCGTAGCGACGGAACTGTTAATTGTGTTGCCTACATCCCAGGGGAGAGTCCATTAGCTGACGCCTAGATATTCTTACGATCCAATAGCTTGCCGCAATCGCCGAGTCCTGAACTAAGTGTATGCAGGTAAATGTATTCGGCACAACACGATACTTCATTGACTTTTTTTAAATATCACTGTTGTGGTCTATGACTTAGGCATCTGATGACTCTAGGGGGCTACCTTTTAGTCGAACAACGATAAAACATCAGCTGCTATCATTTCTACGCAAGAGGTACAGGAAATGGAACGCTGAAACATATTCATTTCAAAATTTAATTCGTGACTCAGTTGCTATCTGTTTTTCATGAGAAATAGAAATGTTTTGGATGATGAGGGTGGATGTTAGCTGCAGGAAGATCGAAGCAGCTAATTTGGAAAATCATGCGCCTCTGTTCTGAAAGAAGTTTCTTCATGCGAACAGTGCTGAGACACATGTCGTGGATAGAAACAACTAACTAGATACAAACTGGTTCGCATGAAATGTAAAGTAACTTTGTGGAGCTGCATAGCGACAGTTACTAATACTAATTAAGTTGACAACATGAGAAGTATTTATTGTCCCCCAGAGTCCTTTGTAGTTAATGGAAGCACCTCATTGAAATAGTTAGCTTTTGATGACAAAGCGAATTACTTTTCAGTCCCTTAATGTCAGAAGCACTGTTATGTGTTGCCTTAGTGTCCTTACTTGTAATATACATCGTCTCAGTTAAAAGAAAGAACGTATTCGTATCACCGTAACCGTTTAATTAATGTAAAATTTAATAGTGAACATTTTCATTCAAGACCACTGACGATGTTTTATACTAATAAAACGAAACGCATATGGTGATATAAATACGTGCGTTGTTGTATTCCGGAGACGGAAGTTAACTAACTTTAAACCTAAACCGACAGTCGGCCATGGTATTTAGTCACACTTGACATCTACATTATGGACTAAGAATTCATACGCTGCGTCGTCTACAGTCTTCGTTTCGGAAACTACAGTTATATGTTCTAGATAAACCTTAGACCCCAAATACGTAAGATTGGTGTAGATTTCAACAGTGTGCTTCCAAGAATCCTCAACTCATGAAGAGAACTCAGACTATTTCTGAGGAATTTATTGTGGCTTTTGATCACGTTTTTAGCCGACATTTTTACCCCTGTTGCATATGCAACATGTTGAAGAGGCTATTCCAGCACCCATTGTGGAAACACGGTGCAGCCAACTGCAGTTTGTGGCTCACGTTGGAACAAACAATGTATGTCGTTACGGTTCCAGGGTCAAACTTTGAGCATTCCACCGACTGGCAGAGAAGCTTACAATTTGCAGCATTATCCCCAGAACTGATCATGTCTCCCTGTTTCTGAGTCAAATGCAAGGACTGAGCCAGACCCTTAGAAGGTTCTTTGACAGACTACGCTGAGACGTACTCGACTTGTGCCATGGCGTCGAGATCTGTAGAGTCGCCCTAAACTTGTCGGGTGTGCACTACACATCAAAGGCTGCTCTCCAGGTAGCTGAATGCGCGTGGGATACACACAAGGGTTTTTTAGATTAGGCAACTCGCCACCCAGTTCAGAAAACAACAGCTGCAGGAGACTAAGAAATGGAAATTCCAAAAGAATGCCCCCCCTCCCAAAAAGGTGAATCAAAATCGTAGTAGTAAACTGCCAAAGAATTTTGAACAAAGTGCCAGAGTTCGAAACGCTCCTGAAGAACATTGAAAGTTCGATAATACTGGGTACAGAAAGTTGGTTGCAACCCGCAATTGATAGCCGCGAGATTTTTGGAGGTAATTTAAGTTTATATCGAAAAGCTAGACTGATGCCAAAGGTGGTGGTATATTTGTTACAATAAACATGATACTCAAATGTACCGCGACATAAATTGAAGCTGCATGTGAGATGGATTGGGCGAGCATAAAATTTTTGTAACCTTCTACTATCAACCACCATATTAGCCTCGTGATGTAACTGAAAAGAGAAAGCCTCAGATCGTTGGTAACAGACAGGCCTGACCTCTTTGAGGAAGTCCGCATCAAAACTCGTATCAGTACCAAGAAGCAGTTATAGCAACAATGAGTACCAAAACAGAAAAAGAAACTAAAACAAGCAGAAAAATTTGTGTGTCCAGCATATCTCAGTGAGAAGGTTGAAACATTTAGCTCCGGACAGGAGCATGTAGAGGGACTAAGGCCCAAGTTCAATAGAATAGTTGACTATCCACCGAACAGATATGTACCCAGTAGAAAAGTTCATAAAGCAGAGATCCTTCGTGGTATACAGTCGTTGTAAAGGAACTCCTAAGGAAACAGAGACTACTGAATAACAGATTTAAAACAAAGCAGATGGCTAGAGATAGAGAGATGCTGAATGAAACGTATTTGGCTGTCAAGAGAGCATTGAGCGATCCCTTCAGTGACTACCGCCGTAGCAGAATACTGCCAAGTTATCTTTCACAGAACCCAAAGAAATTCTGGTCATATGTGAAGCCTGCTGGGGGCACCAAAGTTAGTGTCCAGTCACTCATGTACGAGACAAACAAACTGAGACCAGCAAAACAAGAACAGAAATGCTTAACTCTTTATTCAAATGTTTCCTTACATAGGAAAATCCAGGAGTATTGGCTCAGTTTAATTCTCGTAGTACTAAAAGATTAATGAAGTAGATGTTAGTGTCAGTGGCGTTGAGTGACAGCTGCAATCGTTAGAACTGAACGACGTTCCAGGACCTGATGGAATCACTATGTTTGCACATCCATTCCGTGGCTGACATAACCTCCTGTTAACTGTAATTTATCGCAGATATCTCTGCCAAAATTCTGTGCGCAATAAATGGAAGAAAGCATAGGTCACACCTCTCTACAACAAGGGTATCAAAAGTAGAGCACAAAACTACCGACCAATATCCTTGACATCTATTTGATGTGGAATTTTATAACTATTAAAAGTCTAACATATAGAGGTGTTTCGAACAGAACGATGTCCTGCATGCCAAAAAGCATGGATTTCGAAAACACCCAACTCCCAGTTTTTTCCCTATACATTCTTAAAGCCATGGATCAAGGCAGTTAGCTAGTTGCAGTATTTGTCGATTTCAGAAAAACATTTTACTTAGTATTACACCTACGCTAATTATCAAAATGTACCCCATAAGGGGAACAAATGAAATACGTGATTGGAATGAGGGTTTCTTTGTTGGGAGAATGCACCATGTTATGTTGGATGGTGAGTAGCCGACAGATGTAGAAGTAACTTCGGGTAAAACAAAGGGAATTGTGTTGGATCCTTTGCTGTTCATATTATATATTTATGATCTTGTTGACAATATTAACAGTAGCCTCAACCGTTTTACAGATGATGCAGTTATCTGCATTGAAGCGTAGTCTGATAGAAGTTGTACGAGTATTCAGCCAGACCTTCAAAAGATTTCGAAGTGGTGCAGTGACTGGGAATTTGTTTTAAACGTCCAAAATGAAAAATTGCGGGCCCAGCAAAACAAAACATGCTATCCCACAATTATAATATTGCCAAGTCATGGCTGGAGTCAGTAAATTCACACAAATTCTTGGGTGTAACATTTGCTAGGGACATGAAGTGAAACGATTACATAGGCTCAGTCGTGATTTAAACCAGCTAGCAGACTCGGCTATATTATTAGAATACCAGGGAAGCGCAATCAGTCTACAAAGGAGTTTGCTTACAAATCACTTGTGCTACATATTGAAACGTCCCCTTAGAAAAATTAATGAATTACTGTGCAGGTAAACCCCTTACGTTATTTGATTTTCAAACAGCTGAGCAAAACTGAACGTACTCAGACGTTTCTCTCTTTACTTATTCTGATCATCACTAAACTGACACACAATATTTTTTGCGCAACGCAATCTGACTTTCAATAATCCCTACAAAAGAATGGTCCTGACTAACAATAACCTATACCTTTCATGAATCACTTACCTCACAAAAATCTTCGTTACTCGAACTACTGGAATAGAGCGAGCGCCAATACTGCCAGCTAAATAAAAGATTCTAACTAGTGAAGGCACTAACTACTGATAGGCATAGTTAGCAAATGAAAGATTTTAATAGAGAACAAGTAATGTATTTACCTTATATATATATATATATATATATATATATATATATATATATATATATATATATATATATATATATATCAGTTCATGACATCCAGTCTTACAAATTTACTCTATCTGATGGACGCACGTCCAGACCATCCGCTCTCGAAACTCCGCCATCTCACTCCCCACATCCACCACCACTAGCAGCTCACCTCCAACTGCGCAACGCTACGCGCTGTTCACATCCAACTGCCAACACTACAATAGCGAATATTACAACAATACCTACAAGCCACAGATTGCACACATCAGAGCCAGTGATTTTCATACAGAACGCTACGTGGCGTTACCAATATAAAAACCCAAACAGGCTACATACAATATCCTAGAATATTGCTCGGGGACACCCGTACCAAATAGGACAAACAGGGGGTATGGAACGTATACAGAGAAGGGCAGCATGGATGGTCACAAGTTTGTTTGACCTTCGGGAGAGTATCAATGAGATGTTGAAAGAACTGAACTGGCAGACGCTTGAAGATAGACGGAAACTGCCCGGGGAAAGTCTACTGACAAAGTTTCAAGCATCGGCTTTAAATTATGAGTCTTGGAATACACTACAAACCCATACAAATTGCTCCCACAGCGATCATGAGGATATGATTAGATTCATTACAGCACTCACAGAGGCATTTAAACAGTGATTTTTTCCGCACTCTTCACGTGAATGGAACGAGAGAAAGCACTAATATATCGTACAGTGGGACGTGCGTTCAACCATGCCTTTTACAGTGGCTTACAGAGTATGGATGCAGATGTAACTACGAGAGCTATTGGGAAAGTAAGGAACGATCGGTGGCAAAATGGAAACCACAGGAAAAATCAAAACTATTTCATTTGCAACATTTAGCTACACTTTCCAGTACTTCTCTACATAGTCGCCGCTATGTCGTAGGCATTGTCGCAGCGTTGTACCAAATACCCTTGTCATAGAAGGCAGCCTCCTGTGCTTTCTGACAATTTTCTACGCTGGACTGCAGCTCGTTGTCTGTGGCAAAATGTCTTCATAGCCAACAACCATTTGAGGGCGCCAAGTCCGAGCTGTTTGATTGATGATGAGACACTTCCCATCTAAAACACTGTAGGAGCGTCTTTCTTCATGGTCCTTACAGTGTGCGGCCGACAACTGTTATGAAGAAGCAACTGCTTGACAGTTACGTTATGTGGGGTTGCAGGAAATCAGGCGAGAGGCACCCATACTTCGCGAGAGACTATTTTCTAGGCATATTTACGTGCTCATTCTGCGCTCAGAACTGAGAAGAGCGACTTGAAGCTATCTACTAGCATACAAGAGACAGTACCTGACACATTTGTGCGAAAACTCATCGGATTTTCATTGTGGTTTCCATTTCTGAATAGCGCTCGTAGTTTTGCACCTACCATCACATAAATGTTTCACGCAAATGAAAACCAGTACTACAGCTTTTCTCTCTGAAACTTCAGGCTGTATTTTGCAGGAGAGTTTGTCAAAAGTTTATGCGACTTCAAAGCTTGTTTCAATCACACTAGTCAAGTTTTATCACACCAGTCAAGTTTGATCACGCCAAATTGTGCATTCAGAATAATAATTTCCTTCCTCTTTGTAGGCGTAAAAAGTTACACGCTTTTACTTGGTGTAGTCATATAATTTTAATTATCATCTCGAAAAAGTAAATTGCTTAATATTCCTTTTTTAATTTTTTGCTTGCAAACACATGTCTGCATTCCTGGTATATACTGAAATCTCAGTGCCAGAGTACACTAGCACTCAGTTGTATGAACAAAACAAAGTCATGCAGGCTTTTTACAAGGTGGTGCATCGTGCTGTATTTGCATTCCACGTTCGAATGGTAACAACTCTACGACAACCCATACTGAGTTGGTGGAAGTGCACGTCACCAATGCACCTTCCTACGACATACTCATTAATGCTTTCTCGTACTTTAGCCCAATTGGTCCTGCGCCGCGAACTGCCAAACCTGGAACGTGACGTTGGCTTATTGGGAGATAGACATTCCACTCGAATAACGTCAGCCTCAACAGCTGAGTAGCTAACCAAGGCTTTTCGTGACCGTTTTGCGTTACTATACTCGGCGTGGCTACCAGATCCGGATGCCGCTACGGACGTCTCAGGATTGAACCGCGGCCCATACCGTAGGCATTGGCAGCGAACTTAGAGGACGTGTCAGAAGACGAGATGTGTGATGTCATCGACAGAGGTGCCGCCAGCGAGAGCTCAGGACGAGACGGCCTGCCTCTGCAGTTTTATTCGGCCTTCAAGCAGCTGTTGGCCCCATGTTGGGCAGAGATATACCGTGAACCGATGTTTCTAGCTGTACCACTTCCTCCAAAGTTCGTAGAAGATTTGCTGTGTCTCGTATCCATGATTATAGTCCCTTTACCGTGCTGACTAGTCACACAAAAATTTTCACCAGGTTAACGGTTAAGCGTTGCAGGAGTACGTCACAGTATGTAGGGGAGAAGTCCCCACAACATACGCGCAACTGTGTGCAGATATCGGGACTCGATAACAGTGGCGAAGGTTCGGCGCATACCAGGTGCACAGGATCCGTCGACTTTAGTAAGGCATTTGACCGAGTTGACCACACATTCTTGACTGCAGTTCTCCGGAGCGTGCGACATCCAGACAGGTTTATCGAAGTGGCGATGCGCCTAATTCGCGAAACGTTGTCGAGGGCACTCGTTAATTGTCGTTTAACAGCGCCATCCTGAATAGACGTTAGGTGCGCTAAGGCTGTCTATTATCAACGATATTATGCGCACTGATCTTAAAACCCTTGTTATGTGGTCTACGGCATAGACTGACCGCTGCCTTCCGATGAATGGCATATGCCGACGACTTGATGCTCTTACTCCGTGGCAGTGATGATATGAGAATCACTATGGAATGGATCACGACATACGGGGCAGCCTCGGGTACCCGCATTAACGTCGAAAAGCCAATAGCCAAGCGAATTGGGAGGCGGGATTACATACTGACAGTGTCACCCCTTTATGCATCAGCGACCAGATGAGATGCTTCGATATGGACTTGACGAACGCTGTACGCAGTACGGCGACTTGTAATTATAGGCGCCTCCTGCACCGAATTAGCATCAGACGTGGACTTTGAACATCCTCCAGTATGACAATGTCTACTGAACGTCGCATAGGACTTCCAATGACGAACTCAGTCGCAAGTATCGTTACGGCGACTCTCCACTACTTGCCTTAACACAAGGATGTTATTCTAAGTTCGATGTGAATCTTTCACCCTCCCCAAGGACAGGGGAGGACAAGAGGTAGTAAACGTTTACAACAGAGTGGTAGCCCTGTTTGCTAGTTCACATTTACGGTTATGGCATCGCTGCCCCACTAGTCTCAAGAGATTGCTGCTCGAAGTTTTAGCACAAGCCTCCTTCGAATTCCCGGCGTCTTTGCAAAACATCCCGGCTCCGGTCGTCTATCTTTGGCGTTTCTACTTTGAACTCAGTTACACGCTTGCCGGGCTCCATACTTGGCGTCAGTGAAGGAGATCTACTGAGCCGTCAAACGGAGACGGCAACTGAATGTGCTGCAAGCGAAATACCTCGGTACGCTATGAAGGAGTCCACGCAGTCATACCCTACGGTGAAGTCCAGTGCACTTGGTATATGACAGTTAATAGGAAGCAGATCATATAGGAAAGCTTACATACAATCCACCAGACTGAATCTCCCCTAACAGCGTTCAGTATAACGTGATTGACTCGGACGAACGCTGCCTTAGCCCTCGCGAGGCGGCTAGCACCAACTCACGTCACCGTTCGAAGTGAAGTCGCAGAGGATGTATTTAATTTGTGGAACTACACGCATGAACGGTGTTAGAAATCCCAAATATAGACAATATTTTTCAAACTACCTCTGGAGTGCACTAAACAATCCGCCGCGCAGTTGTATCATTCTTGGCCAGAGACGATGCACGTGTTGTAATGTAGAGGATTTTAGAACGAACAACTGTGACCCAATAAAAAGGTAAGAGAAGACACGCTAGGACTATCAGGCAACGAGACAATCCTCGTACAACTACTAGTGGAGTAAACGTTTATTTTCTTTCGATCATTCGATCATGAGGTGAACTTCCCTTTCCTTTTCCACAAAAAAATGAAAAAATAACAACTAAATAGAAACAAAGTAAAATTCCTACTTATGGAAAAAACCAAAGTGGTCAACCTGGCTGTCGGCCACGCAGAAGACGAGGATTCGATTCTCGGTTCTTCCCGGACTATTTCCTTCGTTGGAGGACTGGTACAGGATGCACTCAGGTTCACTATCCCAACTGAAAAGCTACTTTACCAATTAACAGCGATTTCAAGATCAAGAAATCCGACAACGACCGGGAGAGTGGTGAGTTGATCACATGCCCTTCAATACCGCATCCGATGACGCCCTTGGGAGAGGATGACACGGCTGGCGGTCGGGCCCGATTGGCCCGTCCAGGGCAACAACATTAAATTTATTTTTAACTTTACCTTGTCAAACGTGGGATAAATTCAATCGAGCGACACCTATTGCTGCGCGGTATCTGTGCCCAGTAACTTGAGTGATTGTTGCCTTGCCACTTATTTGATGGTGTAAGCTGCGTGCTAAAAGAATGACTACAGTCTGTTACTTGAACGAGCGCCTTGAACACCAACACTATAGCGAATACAGTTGTCAGTGCGCTGTTGTGTGCTGTAATTACTCAGTTGGTAATTTTGTAAAGAGGTGTTCAGGAAACGCAATGGTTGGCCCCTGAAAAAATGCAGCCGAGAGTATAATGTAGATGTCATTTACTATTAAGATGCATAGTTCTCTCGCAACGTCGTGGTTACTATGTTCTCGCCCTACAGAAACAATATTCACTCAGATTATGGTGATTTCTTCTTTTACAGTCCCATTCACATGGCTTACCTGTTAAAAGTGAACGATGTTCCTCTACTGGAAAAGCTGTAGAAGAACCAGTGGCGGCCGGTGTGGCAAAGTGGTTCTAGGCGCTACAATCTGGAACTGCGCCACCACTACAGTCGAAGGTTCGAATCCTGCCTCGGGCATGGGTGTGTGTGATGTCCTTAGGTTAGTTAGGTTTAAGCATTTGTGAGTTCTAGAGGACTGATGACCTCGGATGTTAAGTCCCATAGTACTCAGAACCATTTTTTAGAAGAACCGGTAGCAGCATACAAATCAAGCGGGTGCAACAAATGTTTTCAGAAGGTGCGACAGTGCTGCGAATAAAACAGTGACCCGTATACATAATCAGTTTTCTTTAATTTACGTCTATGGTCACAAACCTTTTGTTAACAGATTACTGGTTTCGGTCGATAATGACCATCATCAGATCTATTTTATAAAAACAACATCCTCATGTACTGCAGCCATAGTGGACTCCTCAAATGATAAATGCAGAATCGAAGATGCTGGTGCTGATTCTGCATATAACATTTCACGAGGCCACTATGGCTGCAGTACATTAGGGCGTTGTTTTTATAAAACAGATCTGATGACGGTCATTATAGACAGAAACCGGTAATCTGTTAACAAAAGTTTGCGATCATAGACGTAAATTTAAGGAAACTTAAATGTTTGCCGTATTAGGTTACTGAACGACTGATTGAAAGGTGTTTTGTGAATGAAAACTTCGCTTTACTGGCATTGGTTTGATACAGAAACACTGCCAAGTGAGCTAATCTTAGGTACTAATTTTCACCCACATGCAACCGCAGTCATTTACCGTAGCTAGCTTACGATAATCAACCGAACCCGTTACTAAAAAGGTTACCAAACGTATTATTTGTGATAGAAAGCTCGCTCAATTATTTCACAGTTTGACCACTACGAATCTTCAGTTTGGATAGCGGCTTGTATAACATGCCACGAGGATTTGGGTTTTCCAAGTCACAGTTTACATATTAAAATCGAAATTTCACGTATTAGTTTTTCTCAGATGTTCGCATCCACTTTACGACACTCCAAGCTCAGTTTTAATCATTATTCTGCGAAAATAACAAACTTTTTCTGAGCTCCGTATATCTGCATGTGAACATGAGCTCCAAACTACCTCTTTACACGTCCCAAAGAAATTCTTTGGGGCGAAACTACTGTCCTCTGGGTGATACACATCACAGCCAATCCGTAATTAGTATTAATGTCACGTATTATACGTTTAACCAATCACAACTTAACATCTTTTAAATGAACAAATTTGGAAACTCCACAAATATCAAAATAACTCCCTCTTTAAAGATAGCATTATCGTAAAATGTTTCTTCTTTTCCCAGTCCCATAAACTGGGCAGTTGCACTTTGCAAAATTTCCCTCAGAGTGTAATTCACTTTCTCTGTACAATCTCAGTTCTCACGCACACGTGTACTCTGTTACTAGACCTATCGATATTCATTTAATGTTTTACCTTCCATTCACCCCGTCATTCACATTAGTACACAAATAAGTGATTGTTGATGACAGTCATAATAATCAAAATAACTACAACTTTGTTTAGGAATATGTTGCAACGGATTGATAATCAACCTCAGTCGTAACTGGATCAGAGCACATCTGTCATGCGATGACAATTAGTCGTTGTCTGAAGCTGTCTGCCCGCTGCCGTTTCTTATTTAACGCCTGTCTCTCCTGATACAAATAAATTAATATACTGCTTTGGTAAATAGTCATGTATAGTGTCTTGAAATTTGCAAGACGGTGGCATCAAGAACCCGCACTGCCATGCTTGGCTTAACGAGACTGCCGCCAGTAAGGCCTACATCCAAAGATTTTTAGCCTAAAAATCATTACGTAATAAATATTAACACGTTATCTGGAATAAGACATAAGCAAACGTTAACAGAGTTCCGAATTTAAAAAAAATAATCTGTGACTATACAGCCGACAAACGCAAGAAACTGAGCGTGCAGTCTCAAGCGAGTCTTTAGATAGACCATCCAGAACAGAAGGTTGAACTAAAAGACTTGCTAACAATTATATTCTAAACTCAACAACGGAAAGGCATTTAAAACATCATTCGACCAGTAAGCCAGTTTATAGAATTCAGGGGGGAGAATTTTCATGTAAATCATCTTGTTTAAAGTACGCCGATTACCGTCGTTCTAAAGGACTTTACAGGAAGGAGTTGTAATTTTTCGACTAAGGAAATTAATTGGTTTATCGGCACATAACCTAATGTATCTGTACATAATTGAAACCTGCTTTTAGTCAGAAATCGTTTTGAGCATTTCACGTATTCTACACAGTGCGTAAAGACCGGTAAAAGTCCTTTCTTAGCACCGATGGTCACATTTTTATGGAGCGATACTCAAAGCGTCCGTCCGCTATGTAGGTCGGCTGTCGAATCTGGGATAACTGCCCGGCATGGTATCGGCAGCCATTTTGCGAAGTACACTACATATGCCAACCTTAAATCTATAACCCGATTTACTGTCATTCATTATTGATGTGGATCTTACCTAATTAGGTCTCCTGCTATAGATCCCACTTTATGATCAACAACGTGCTACATAAACTAAAGCTTTAATAAATTGATGGTACTACTTTGTGACTTCTGGGATACTTTGATTTTTTGATCAGAATGTAGCGGATCTATACTAAATCACTAATTACAAACACTAATTCCTAAAAAACTTATTGTGCCTTTTCTTAAAAATGTATTTTTGCTTAAATTCCTTAATGTAAACTTAAAATTATTTGTCTATTATGTTTGCATTAAAGGAAATTGTTTAGCGATATGTCAAAGAACATATACCCTAAGGACTGACGTATTATTTCACCGTGAATGTTATCGACTGTGATATAGTAGGGAGGTGGCATTGATGGTGCGAAAAGTTAGCATGTGCGCTAAAGCGTACAGAAACAAAAACAATCTGCAGTATGCCATCACTGAAATAACATATAGTGAGCGTGACTGTAATGCAAAGTCATAAATGTGAGCAATGAATGGTTTTATCACTGTTAATGTAATATTTGTTATCTCAATAAAAAACGGATCTGTTGTCTGTGAGTTTATTCTGTGCTGAAGTTAATTTCTACTGCTGGAAAGTATTGTGGCTTGTGCTACGGCAAAACGTGGCTTTTCTGCAATCAGAGGCAAGCACAACACTAGAACGGGAGCACTATGGAAGTTTTATGCTCTAATTATCAGTTACTAACTTCCAATTAATTGTTTGTATCACGTACAGCAAGAGAAGTAATAACGAACAACGTTGGTATTTCAAGAAGATAACTTGTGTTATTTGCATGGTATCAGTAATAAATAGAGCCACAATAAAAATCAGATGCGGTTTAAGCACACAAGTCGTTGGCTATACTAACCTCAAGGCAATATTGATACAAATAACTGTGTTATGAGGTGAAAGTAAGGAACGATTTGCTTGTCTGAATACTGTGCTCGTAGAACTTAAAGTCAGTAGCGTTTGTCGTTTAATGAAACTTACCCTTTTAATCATTTCATGTCAAGTACTACTTTCTAACTACCATGAATTTCATTTGCCTAAATACCGAAGTTAATTTCAGTACTGCTTACTAGCAATAGATAACAGCGTGAGTGATTGTCCGTATATGGTTAGAAAGCTAGTTCACATCCCAAAGACATTCAGCCGTTCAGCGCGATTACACCTATTAAAGGTTACTAAAATTAGAAGTATCCAATTTGCACACATCTGCTACATATTCAGGTAGCAAGCAAAATAATTACAGTTTCGCTGAAAATATCTAACAGGAAAACTCATTAGTTTACTTTTTATTGAAGCTAACGAACGTTAAGGCTATTCCACACCGTGCCAGTTAATTGAAGTCACATTTGCTACTTTCTTTTCACTGTTGAAAATGTACACTGCAGAGAAAAAATGAAGTGATTCTCAGCTAGTATGTCGAGGTTAGCAGTTAATAGGCCTACACATTTTGAAGTTAGTGTACGTACTCACACTACAGCTAATGTGTGATTGTAGCTTAGACAAGTTATCGTGAATCTCTAACAGACTACGTAGTTTAACAGTTTGTGTAGCCTCACATTCTTTGCACTGCCAGTGTCTACAGTGTTAGTAGTTTATTAAATTCATGCTAAAATGTAACTGTAGAGTATGCTCACTGTTTTGTTGGACTTAATATTGAAATTCAGATAAACAACAGTACCCACGATTTATAAAAGCATTACAGTTTTCCGAAGTTGTCAGATTTTATGCTTGTTTACACAGTATTGCCATTACTTTTCCACACTAAAATTGATTTCAACAATCAGCTTCTGGAACACTAATACTCCTATTAGATCAGAATCTTTCACACTATCTTTAGCTTAATCAGACTTCCAGGTGGAAACTGTAAAGGTAAGTATCGTTTTCTACCTTAACTGCGTATATTGCAACGCCACAATTTGCGCTAAAGAAGAAGAAGGAGAAGCAAGTAGAAAGTGGAGATTTTGCTTAGCGGCCATTTTGCAGTGTGTTTTGTGTCTTCAGATACCGAATGACTATATTTTATCCAGGTCATAATCTAGGCTCACTTTAACTATTTCTGCAGCTAGCTGGTTAGCTGTTGTTTACCGAAAAAACGGCTCTCGTGTGTTATTTCATTTCATTACCAGAACTAATTGCTTACATTACTTTTCTATTACCCAACAAAATGTTTCCTCAAAACGACATTGTAAAGGCGATAGTGTATTCCAAATAAATGTTTGTGACTAATTAATTAACTGAAGTACCTAATATTAATTAGTTATCTGCAAGCAAGATTAACGTTAATTTGAATATGGGCCACTTCAAAATTTCTTCCGAATGAAAGATACAGATTTCGCATTGTTTTTGAAATGTGTAGGCCCTAAAATTTTATGAGGGCTTTTAGGAGAGCTGTACCTATAGCAGAAAGATTCATGGTCATCCCCAGTTACGTATGTTCCTGTTTGTCTCTCGGGGCGAAAACAGCCTTCATCTGCACTGACCACTTTCGCTCTTTAAATTAACAAGAGAGCTGCTGTACTTCAAACTGTAAATTCCATAGTTTCTGGTGATTCTCTTGTTAAATTAAAAAGCGAAATCGACCAATAAAACATACTGTGACTGTTGGCTTAAATGAAACTGTTTCATACACACTCATTCTAGTTTCATACACACTCATTCTAGAGACACAACAAATCGCTACTGAACCAACGAAATTCGACCGACGTCGACACCAGGATAGGGGTTCTAAAACCTACTAACCGCCAACGCTCTGATGTTACAGCCAGCAGACCAATGCGCATACAAGGCCAACCGCTTCGTTGGCTCCGATTTGCCAAGCTCACACACGAAGCAACTATCGTACAGCGAAGAAGTTAGCTGCCGATCGATGGCTTTTGTTGGCCTAGTGTGCGCGCCTTTAGGCTAAGCGCGACAGCTGACGTAATCGGACAGCGTGGTAACGGAAGACTGTGGCTGTATCTTAGCAGTGAATCTCTAGACACGCTCACTATACATCAGGTTAACATCAAAATCGAACCATACGGTGAGACCCGAAAAGGTACATTGTCAGTAATCAGTCTGTAATGAAAGATGACGATATTTCAGCAAGCAAGCTTGCTCAAAAGCTTTCTGAAAAGATGAACTTGCGGAAAATTCAAACAGCAGCGGAGACAAGTTACTTTTACCGTAAACTGGACCTGCACTGAAAAGAAAACAGAAACACAAAACAGTAAAATAAAAGTGTCCTTTCTAACAGAACGCAAAAAAGAAATTTTTTTGGTGGGATCGCGGTCTTCCTGAATAAATAGGAAAACAAAGCAAGCAAATTAAAATAATATATCGACCGGTAACAAGGATCGGTGAAGAATCAACTGAGGTGCACAACTAATTTGATGAAGTTCATGTAAGGCTCGATTCCGAAATACGCAGGATCGAAAACAAAGTTTAACCACTAACTGAGAAAAAGTGCGAAATGTGTTTCGCTCGTTAAAGACGACACAGTCGAGCAAACAGAGAGTAATCTCTCTGGATTAAGAATCAACACAGTGAAAGTTAAGAATGCTGGAAAGACATGTGGAAGATCCATTTGATGTAGATATTCAAGAAGTAATAAATCACTTGCAATCTAATAAAGAATTAGCTAATGACATGAGTAGTATTGAGTCATGTGCACCTGAAAATACATCATAAAATGAAGAGGAAAATATAGTACAATAGAGACGGCACTAGCGTTGAGGACTCAGATATTCAAGTAGCCTGGACTCGCATTCGGGAGGACGACGGTTCAATCCCGTCTCCGGCCATCCTGATTTAGGTTTTCCGTGATTTTCCTAAATCGTTTCAGGCAAATGCCGGGATGGTTCCTTTGAAAGGGCACGGCCGATTTCCTTCCCAATCCTTCTCTAACTCGAGCTTGCGCTCCGTCTCTAATGACCTCGTTGTCGACGGGACGTTAAACACTAACCAACCACCACCTATTCAAGTAGAACAAGAAAGAATTAATGTGCAAAGCAAGATGAACGCATTTTATGGGGCTACGATTCAAAGGAAAAAGGAGCCACTGGATAAGAAAATTAGTGACAAGATGGATAACACAGAATGACGTACCTGTATAAAATGACTTGCTTCAGAAAAGAGAATGACAGTAGTAAATCATGAAAGCAAATAATTATTGTCTTTCGGATGCACCAAAATAATTTGCATGTACTTTTTGACACTGGAGTACAGGTGACTGGAGAGTCAGAAGCATTTTTGGAGTAATTAAAGGTCAACTAGAACTAGAAATAACGCAGCGACCGGTGTAAGGATAGTAAAGACAACAAATAAGATGTGTAATGTGTTAATAATAAGATATTAATAGATTTTGTAGTTAAAGGAATAAAGTTTATTCACACATTCTAGTTGCAACCACATTAAATGCAGAGATGGTACTAGGTATTGACTGGATTGTTAAAGAACAGAGAATTATTGACTGTAAGAAGAGCTTAATGAAAGTGAAAATGTAGAGCAAAAATTAGAAATAGGATTTATGGAAACTGACTGTGAAGAAATGAAAAATATAGAACTGTTACAGATGATGTTTGAAGAAACAGATAATGAAAATGACTGTGTAGGAAGAAACAGGAGATGTATCTCTGACGCACTGCATATTTTACTGGAAGGGTAGATAATCAAAGAGTGTGTGTAGGAGCACAATAATCACAAATTATGGTGCAAGTACGTATCAGGGTCGAAAGACATAATGAAGACACTGAGTCATGAATGTACAGGGTTTACGGCAGAAGGAATTTTATGATACACAAAGAATGAACTTCAATAGTAGAATTATTAGACTTCCCACCAAAAAAAGAACTGTAGTTTCGATTAAAAGAAAGAAATGTTGAGAGAGGAAGAGAGAGAGCCTGAAAAAGGAAAAGTTCAAATTAAAATATGCAATAAGAACCTTAGAGTGCGTAAATTTTAAAAAAAGAGGATTTATTCTTTGTCAAGACTCATCAGGAGCCTAGTGAGTTGATCAATGAAATTTGTGACTTTAAATTCATTTATGAATCTCCCATTATAATCACAAATATTTCCCATACTAATGCTTTATTACTGAGAGCTCTGTAAACCTGGTGAACACCTTCAATTGAGACATATAAACGATCTCAAAGAATATAATTCCAGAACTGAAAGTCAAATTGCATGGATACAATATGATTGATTATCCAATAATTTAAAAATAGTGGCGCATAATTTATATGTATTTGTATGATTTGAATGTAAATATTACAAGTATTAATGAAAAGTTCAGAAATAGTGTATATAAAAGTATCAAACTGGCATTAAGTTTTAAGTTTCAGAGAATTGGAATGAATCAAAGTACTGTGACTCATTCAGTGATGTTGGACACCATGTAAATACATTCCAGTTGAGAAACAGTGAGACTCTGTGAAGGTATGCAGTGCGAGTATAAGATAGACCCCATGAGATTGGCCAATCGTGGGCAAAGTAGGATCGTAAGAATGTTTACTGGAAAATTAAAACTGGTAGTATAAAGCTGTACTGGAAACTTCATCTGCTTTTTGTTTGTAAAAATATATGTAGAGTAGAGATTCACGAATACACTCAAAATAATTCACTGACATTTAATGTGGCAGTAGAACAAGGTGATTCGTATACTAAGGTAAGTGCAATTTAGTGTCTTGTAAAAACTGATTTTAGGTTTAACATTAAATATGACATTGAAGTTAGCAATATTTCACACTTAAAAATATGTATAACGGTTACAAAAAGTTTTGTTGACCCTCATCTAAATATGTAAATGACTGACAGTGACATTTTTTCCGTACTCATCCTTTGCTGTATAACTAAATGTGGAACATATGCAATGGATCTCTACTCATCACAAAATACTCTTAAATGTTTCTTGTATATTCTTTGTAAATTTGTTTTTTATTTAAATTATTTCATGTAATCTTCAAATTATTTTCAAATATTAATGTAGTGTTTGCATTAACACTGCAATATATAGATTTCTGAAGCATTCAAATTTGACAGTGGCTCCATGTTGGACTCTATGGAAAAGTGAGGGCACGCATTGTCGTCGACAAAACTTTGGATGGTCACATATGACAGCCATAAGAGGGGATCTCTATATTGTGCACCAAGCACATCGCATCTGATCACAAGCGATGTCTCTCTCCGACATTTTATGTGATCCCTCAGCTCTCACTTAAGACTAACAGGAGCCAAACTAGGGAACTACCATATCATGTGGAGGGTGCCATTAACACCACAACACAGGCGGTTGCATTTAGAATGGTGCTGTGATGGGGAGAGTGGGCTTCATGTGTTAACTCTCATGCGACAGTATCATAGTGCCGTTTCTGGATATGTCAAGGCTCGTCCACATATGGCACGTGTATCTGTGAACTGTCTGCGCGATGCTGAGGCACTCAAATCACCAGTATTCTTAATATAAAGAATAAGTGACAACAGTTGCGGGTCGCTTCGTCTCAGAAGAGGATACAACGGCAGCCCCAATGTAATCTCCGCAGGCAACCAGGCCAAAGGAGATGCAGTTTCATGCTGATAAGTAGTCTCACAGTAGCAATTAATTGTATATTTGACTCTGTGCTCTAATGACTGATATAACATCAGACAGCCTGCCAACAAGTGAAGTTTCATTTAGTTTCTGACTTACCTTCTGGAGGTTCACTTTTTTGTCGGGCAGCATATAAAATGAAATGCATCGTTCCGCATCGTGTTAAGTGCACACATCATAATTTTACAGGAAGTGAAAGAAGCATTTCTTTTCCTAACCAAATGACACATTTCAAATTATCGACGGCAGGTTCTAGATATTTGGATTATGTTTCAGAATTAGTCACGACTGAAATCCTTTCCGAATATATGAAGGTGCCATTTTAATTTTTAAGTTGCACTTAATACGTTTTGAACCAATTCACTGAACAAAATAGATTTTGATCCAACCATGTTTTCACATCATATGGTTTGAAACGTTCATTTCGATTTTTTATTGACTGTGTTATTGGACACAGGCCATCACATAATAGAACAAAGTTATTAACATGTCGTTGACGATAGGTCGCTGTTTTGCAGTCTTCTTCCTCGTGGAGAAGAAGGATCAGGTACTGCAGTAATGAGTTACTGAGCAGTTTACTTCAGAATGATAAAGATGTCTCAAAAACAATGCAATGCTTTAATAGTTGTATTATAAACAACACTGTAACATACCTAATACGGCACAACAACAGAGTTTCGACTGCGCTACCCAGCATAAAGAATTATAGTTCTTCGTGGTTTGGGGGTGTAATTTTCATCATATAACCGACTCTGCAATCTTATTCCGCCTTGTTCTGTACCCTGCAAACTTTATTTGTTGCTTTCGTCGTATAGAACACTGGGATGCTTCCACACATAAATCTGCCTTCTTTGTGATTACAAGTGGGCTCAAAATTTCTTAAATGTGAATTTCGGGTGAAGTATCTAAAGCGAACCACATCTCCTAACGTTACAACTACAGATAGCAGCCGGCCGCTGTGGTCTAGCGGTTCAGGCGCTCAGTCCGGAACCGCGCGACTGCTACGGTCGTAGGTTCGAATCCTGTCTCGGGCATGGACGTGTGTGATGTCCTTAGGTTAGTTAGGTTTATTTAGTTCTGAGTTCTAGGGGACTGATGACCACAGATGTTAAGTCCCATAGTGCTCAGAGCCATTTGAACCATTTTGAACACCGACATTGCAAGTTTCACTGAAAACTATCACTCGTAAAGGACATCAGTTGTTATTACTTATTGAGCTTCCTTTTCACGCTGTCTTTTAGATTTCTCAGCCTTAATTCTCATTTTACTTCCTTTCGATTGCTCTCCAGTGGGTAAATAGCACCGCATTTTGATCAAAAAGCTCAGTCATGCAATACACATAACACTGTGACCTTCAAGATCAAAACAGTGGTAACAGCCACCAAAAGAGTGGCCTAATAACGCAGGCTGAGAAATATATCTTGAAAGTAATACCTTTTGAAGCGTCGTGTGCTGTGTACGCAATTCTACTTGATCCTATTCATGTTATTTGTTACTGCTTTTGTACGGGTAAGAATAGGAAATGACCGGGTCTGACTCCATAGTGTTAAAGCGCATATCAAAATTGAGGTGAAAACCTGTTAACCTACATTTTGACTGGCTGCATTTAATACGTCTTGAATCGAGGTTTCTCATTATTTTTCTTGGGGATCACAGTTGCAACGAAAGAAACGTTATCGTTGAAAGGAGGCCCAACGAGTGAATGGACTAGAAAACGGGGTGACTAATAATAGTAAAATATCCCCTGCACTAAGCATTCTACAATGGCTGCTTCGGTAGTGAAGAAAAACTTTTTTTTTTAAAGAGTAGTTTCAGTATAATATTTGAGGTCAGGTACTTGATTACAGGAGGAACTCGTTTCGCATGAAGTGGACCTAGGATTTACGTATGCTTAAATGTTTGCAGGAAATTTATACCATTTGTTTTGGCTTTGTATAAAAAAGCCTTTAAGGTGTACCAGTTGTAAGTAAAACTTTTCTAGTACTGTCAGTAATTTGTAGAAAGCTCTCATTGTACTACTGCATTCGATATCTGATTGTATGGTTTCGATTTAATTGACATGCTGGAAGTATAGCCCTTAATTTGCGCGGTGGAATGGTTGTGATAGTACGTAGCTGTTCTGAGAACCTGAAGGACAGAGTAGACTCAGGGCATAAGCGAATTTTGTGGTGAAGAAATGATCGGGGCCAACTAGTCGTTGGCTCTGGGCTTTTATATGGTCACCGGGTCAAGGGTCTGGCATGAGACATTGATTCGGATGAATCACAGTCGCCGGGATCAACTGACATGTTAACGATGTGTGAATGTCAGCGGTCCCGTTGGCTGGCTTGGGACGTGACGGAACTTAGGCCATAGTGCAATAGATCAACATATAATTCAACGCTGCTCAACCACAATCTGTCAGAAGGCAGCATTCGAAACCAATTTCTTCCTGTTCAGTAAGGCACAAGTCCAGATTAGTAGCTATGGGCGCCGCATACTTCAAGAAACAGTCTGGACACACCCATTCGACCTTTTTATTCTCTAAATCTTGTAAAAAGGTAATTTGTTGCAACAAAGCTAGTTAGTTTGTCGCAAGTCTAGCTGTTGTTGATAATACAGTTCTGTCCGATGACTTTGCTTGAGTGTTGCGTAGCGTAATAAATGTATAGAAGAGATAAAATGAACTCATTGTTATTTCTTCACATACGTCTACGTAGATACTCTGAAGCTGTGTACTTCGTGCCGGTACTTTTTATTTTCTGCTCTGTTGCATTTGCTTATTGAGCCAAGAGAAAACGACTGACTGTCTGACTCTCACTGTGCTCTGATCTCTCTTATCTTATTGTCGTCTTTACGGTAGATACGCTAGTGTGGAAAACTTAAGGCAGAAAATAAATTTTGCATGATGTATCATTGCCAAATTACATAGCTCGAGCCGGCCGGAGTGGCCGTGCGGTTCTAGACGCTTCAGTCTGGAGCCGACAGACCGCTACGGTCGCAGGTTCGAGTCCTGCCTCGGGCATGGATGTGTGTGATGTCCTTAGGTTAGTTAGGTTTAATTAGTTCTAAGTTCTAGGCGGCTGATAACCTCAGAAGTTAAGTCGCGTAGTGCTCAGAGCCATTTGAACCATTTTTGAACATATCTCGATGAAACTTGGAATACACATAGAAAGAACTGCTACAGTGTAGTACATATGGTGATTGAAAGAATACGCATTAGAACAGACAGAAACGACACTTTTCTTCGAAGACAATAATTATAACGAAAGTCATTGCGATTTATGATGGTCGCTGGATGTTACAAAAAGGGGTACATGGTTCTTAATAGTGACTGTGATCACTATGGACGTCAATGCATGCTCTCCAAAAGCGTCCAGTGCTGGTCACTAAGTTGGTAAGAAGTTCCTGGGGTAGGGCGCTTCGTGCCTTCACCAGCACAATTGACAACTGCTGGTTGATTCAACTGGACGTGTTGATGTACGTCTCCCAAACACCCCCCAAATGTGTGCGATTCGATTTAAATGGGGGGAAACAGGTTGGACAGTCCATTCGCCAAAAGTCCTCCCGTTCTAAGAGCCTCTCCACCTGTGTCCTTTGATGAGACCGCGTCATGTCAACCACAAAAGTAAAATCAGCACCGAATGAATCACTCAAAAGATGCACATTGGGAAGAAGTTCGGTGCCACAGTAACGTTGATTGGTGACTTCACCCTGTTCAAAGGTCTGGAGGTCAGGACGCCCAAGCAATGTTATGCCTCCCCCCACTATAAGACCTCGATCAACAAAACGATCAATTACAACAATGTTCCTACGAGAATTAAGTGTTTGACCACGCCGAAAACAACTGTTGTGGGTGGTCCAGATGTTCTGGTGTGGGAGTGCATGATGCTGTATGGGCGTACTGAGCTCCAAATCTTGAGAACCGCTACACTCACGGTTCAACGTAATTCTGACAGTGTACACCTTCACAACGTGCATCTCTTAAGGAATACGTTCGACCCTAACTGCATTTCTATGGATGACAATTCGCAGCCGCATCGAACAGCGCATGTGGCGGAGTATTTGGAACGAGAAGCTACACAGCGAATGGACTCTCCTGCCGATTCTACCGACCTAAACCCCATCAGCCACTCGTAAAATTCTCTGGGGAGATGCCCACATTAATCAACAAGCAGTCAACAATAGTCAACTGCGCTGTTGGTCGACTGGAACGCAACTACCCACTTACCACCCTTCCGGCCAGCATGGGAGCATGTTGCAGCCAAGGGACCATCATAAATTGCGGTGACTTAAATATAATTATTGTCTTTGAATGAAAGTGTCATTCCTGATCGTTCCATTGCATACTTCCTTCCTTCGCCTCCTGTACCTCACAGTTGTTGCTCTTTATATGTACGATCCAAGTCTGGCCGACCGGTGTGGCCATGCGGTCCTAGGGATTTCAGTCTGGAGCCGACCGACCGCTACGGTCGCAGGTTCGAATCCTGCCTCGGGCATGGATGTGTGTGATGTCCTTAGGTTAGTTAGGTTTAATTAGTTCTAAGTTCTAGGGGACTGATGACCTCAGAAATTAAGTCCCATAGTGCTCAGAGCCATTCGAACCATTTGATCCAAGTTTCATCAAATTACAATCTAAGATAAAATAAGTTGCACCACTAAGAAATTATCCGAATGGGACGGAAAGCGGCACATCTACATGGCTACCTTCTATTAGGAAAGTGGGTGCACTCAGAGACTGTTATGTAATTTATAAATGATAGAGCGCAGCAATCACACTTTCTTTTCTTTTTGCAGGTTTTATCACGCAGATCCAGAGTTCGGCTAGTGCCTAGCCATTATCAATGCACTATTTTTTATCGAGATTCAAAAATAGTGCATTGATAATGGCTGGGCACTAGCCGAAATCTGGATTTGTGTAATGAAACCTGCAAAAGGAAAAGGACGACTGATTGCTGCGCTCTAACATTTATAAATAACACTTATGTGCCTGGCATATGGTTCATCGAACCACCTTCACAGTAATTCTCTATTATTCCACTCTCGATCAGCACGCTTAACAAACGAACACCTATGTCTTTCCGTGCGAGCTCTGATTTCCCTTATTTTATTATGATGATCTTTTCTCCCTATGCGGTTCGGAGTCAAAAAATATTTTCTCATTCGGAAGAGAAAGTTGTGGACCGTTTGTGCTTCTGGACACGTACTCGCAATTTGTGGCGAAACTTGCGTCAAATTTCGAATTTTGTTGTCTACTCATTAATTACTGAGCAGCGTGGCTCACTTGCAGTGTGCCCAAGATGTGCTGTCCTACTTTTTGGTAAATTTCCTGCCCTGTTCCTTTTGCGGAATGTCAGTTTTCTTTAAGGTGTTTTTATTTTGTTAAAGCAGTGTTCAAGGTACTTATTGTTCAGATTTTGGTATAATCTGCAGAGTGACAATTATAGAAATATGTGAAATTAAATGGTCATAACTTCTGAACGATTTGCGTTAGGACGTTCAAACTGCACGGTTGGCCACGGGGCATGATGGGAATTATTATGCACATGTTGTGGTTTGGTTTAGTGACGACGACCACTTTCATTTGAAAGGGTTCGGCAATGAGCAAAACTGGCGCATTTGGGGGACTGAGAATCCGCATTTCGCGGTCGAGAAGTCTCTTCACCCTCAATGGGTGGTATAGCGCGGTGTGCAATGTCTAGTCACGGAATAATCGGTGCGACATTCCTTGACTACCGAACGGCACGTGAAGGTTTGGAATATAATTTGATCCCCATTACCCAAAGTGACCCTGATTTCGACAAGATGTGGTTCATGCAAGGCGGAGCTTAACTCCATCGAAGCAGGAGAGTGTTTGATGTCCTGGAGGAGCACTTTGTGGAACGCGCTCTGGGTCTGGGATCACTGGTCATGGCCTCGATTGGTCGCCATATTCTCCTGGTTTGAACTCATTCGACTCCTTTTTGTTGGGCTATATTAAAGACAAGGCGTACAGCAATAACCATAAAATCGTTGCTGAGTTGAAAACAGCCAATCAGAAGGTCATCGATAGCATCGATGTTCCGACACTTCAGCGGATCGTGCAGAATTTCGCTATTCGTCTGCGCCACATCATCGTCAATGATGGAAAGCATGTCGAACATGTCGTAACCTGAATCCGAATATCTGTTGTGACGTTTACATCGTGAATAAAGTGTGTGCACGCCGTAGTTTGTAACTAATTTACGTTTTTTTCATATAGTTCAATAATTGTCACCCTATACCTGCCTTACATGTTATCTGATGTTTGAAATTTCTAGAAAATATTGTTTACCCAATATTTATCAGCCTCTTTATGGGTTCAGCAATTCATTAGAATTTGTTTGGGCCTTAGTGCTTGCCCAATTGGCTTTATTCTGTTAGCATACTGTATAGTCATTTCACTGTTTGTCCAACTTGTTTTACGCATTGGTTGTAAATGTAACTAGACTAATGTTTTACTTTCCGTATATGTGCTCTTGTTGCAGGACAGGATAGCCTGTACTTAACGCACTACTTATCAGGGACTTCACTTTGTGCCTTATTCGAACCGGTGACATTCTCCAAACGGATTTGGTAATGTGTCTGTGAAAGGTGTATCCATTTTGGTAAGGCAGCTGACAAGCTCATTACATCAAGTTCATGCCATTTGTTATTTTTCGAAACAGCTGCCTGTGTGATAGTTATTTGGTCATTTGTTTATTTACAGTCTTGTCCTCCAAGCCTTGCCCATTGTGTCTGTTTGTTTGATCGGTTACTGCAGCTGTTTGTTACTTGTTATCCCAGAGATTAAGCGTTGGCCTCACTTTGATTTTTTTAATTACTTAAATTGTAAGTGGTTTGATGTAAATGTTGTTTCAGTACTGCCACCTAGTTGGAAAACCGGGAGCATTATACCAGCAGGATGCGCAGAGAATGCCTACATTCACAGGTAATACAGTATTACTACCCATTCAACAGTACTGCCGATCACATGAGAGCGTTTTCAGGTTGTTTCCTTCCTAAGAGTTCACGTGGCTATTACAGGTGAATGCGTGCATTCACATCGCAAGCGCTTTTCCACTCGACTGAGTCCTGTAAGGATGTTCGTCCCTTATGGAGCACTAGTAGTACTCGTAGTGGTAGTTTTGTTCGTCCATAGATCACTCTTACAAGGATACTCTACATGTCTTGTTAATACAGTTTAAGAACAGAAAAAGTAATGTAATTCATGTATTAAATCATTTACAAACTTAGGAGTCTAGTTTGACAAGCTTTGGATTAACTACGAACACCTAAATTGGGATGGGTGGATGAAAGTATCCGCCGTCTAGAATATGATGCCAGTCTGTTTAAAACAGCGCTACCTCATTTTCTTTACCATAAGAAATTGTTTAATATCATGGAAGGCTACTGCTACACTGTTCGTCCACTTCACACTTCCAGTCACTGAACACATTACACACACTATACATACATTGTTTCACTGTGGTACGTACACTACACACACAATCGCCTACCGTCAGGATCATAGCGACGATTTCTGGTTTCTATTTTGGGTACCAAAACATACGATTTGCAGTAACGAGTGATGTTGAGCTTAGAAATCAGATAAGGTACTATTATCACACAAACGTCTGTCAGGGCTATCTATGTTCAGTGATGCTATGTGTTGTACTGTCCCCCTCATTCAAGAAATGTTCCACTAAAACTACAGTCTCCAATAACATTTACGCGCATTTAGAATCCAACCTGACATGGAAATGTAATCTGCACACAAGAAAATAATCAGCCACCCAATGAAGTAATACAATCAACGTGTGTAACATAGTTTCCAAACGTAAGCCAAGGTAATTTTAAGTGTAGTGATGCTATGTTTGGAACTCCGCCCTACCATTAAGAAATTATCCATTAAAAATATAATCTTTCATATCGTATATTTGCATATAGACACTCTTCTGATTTCTAAATGTATTTGCTTATGAAAAAAATACACATTCATTCAGTAGAGCAATGAAATAAGAGTATCCAAACATCTGACACTTCATGGCATATAGACGGTAGTCACTGAGGTGAGGTGCAGTTGGATGAGGTTGACTATAAGGAGAATGATCGGCGATGAGTGTCAGATATTTGGGCGTGGCAAAGTGATGGGAGTGATGACATCAAGTTCAGCATGAATTTTTGAGTGCTGAGATGATAGGGAAGCACTAAGGCGAGAGTCGTTGCCGGCCGCTGTGGCCGAGCGGTTCTAGGCGCTTCAATCCGGAAGCGCGCTGCTGCTAAGGTCGCAGGTTTGAATCCTGCCTCGGGCATGGATGTGTGTGATGTCCTTAGGTTAGTTGGGTTTAAGTAATTCTACGTCTAGGGGAATAACGACTTCAGATGTTAAGTCCATAGTACTTAGAGCCATTTGAACCATTCGAGAGTCGTTATGTGATTGTGGCTGTATTCACACAGCTCGGGATTTAGTAACTGTTGGGTGATAAACTATTATCGACTTGGACTTGATGTCCCTCATGCCACCCCTCAACCATGAGGAAATCATTGACTTGTTTGACCCGAAAGTCGTCTGACAGAAAGTGTTGATGTGTAGTTGGAACATGAAGATGTTGTCAGTGTCAAGCCGGGCGATGTATCATCAGGCTGTGACGGGACTAGAGGAACCATTTTGGTTGTAGTCACCTAAATGTCGTTGGTATAGGGGGCATTGTGTAAGTCCAAGCTGGTTTTAAGTGGTTGACTGCCACAATGGTAGCGTTACGATGAAACAATATGTCGAAAGTGTTAGAGCCTAGTCTGATTGTGGCAGACAGTGCAAGGCAGCTATGGTACAGGACATATAGACTTGTATTAAAAAGTCTGTAGGCAAAGTGAGTGAATCACTGTAGTGGACTTTCGCTAGGGAGGATGGAGATCGTCTTTGTGAGAGGTGCATAACCTAATAGCAGCCAAGGTAATGCTTCCATCCAGAGACCGCCGTGACAAATAAGGGCAGCTGTAAGTGTATGGTGCCATCGTTCCACGAAGCCGTTTCTTTCAAGAATACTGTTATACAGTAATACCATACACCACAGTGTTCTGTATATCTCTAAACAAGATTCAAGCTGTACTTATCTATCAATGATCGTAGACATCAGGCAGCCGAAACGTGATATGCATGCGTCAACAAATGCTTTTGATGCCCTCTCTGCTATAATATCCATGAGGGGAATTGCATCCATCCGGCGCATGACAAGGGTTTATGACAGAGAGAATAGAAAGGTAGCCTTCAGACACATGAAGTCTTACCATGTCGAAGTGGACACTTTGAAATGGGCTTTTCAGAATCTCAAAAGGACCAAATGGTGACAGTCTCTGACGACCCCCGTTGCTGTGATGGCCAGCTGTGCATATATTCATCCAGTCTTAGCAGTCGTTTTGGATGAGTCATGTCGACAGGAGGATGCCAGGTTGTGACAGATTTTGGAGTTCTTCGAAAATGATTTCCTCACTGATGTGAGCAGGAGATTTTGTGAAGCATCAGTCAATGAATGCCTTGTTGATCCATGGATGGTACAATATTCCAAGTTGATGATAGAATGTTGAAAGACGTCCATAAGTTGTTGGTCTCGCAACTGTGGCTCTGCTAATTTGTCAAAATTGACATGTATAGAGAGGGTTTTTATTCTCAACAGATAGTCTGCGATGACATTGTCCACTGCGTGGAGATGTCTGACATCAATTATGAATTGAGCTGTATAGCGTACGTGATGGAACCAATGAGGCCAGGGATCTCTCGAAGGATTTCATATCAAGTCTGCCGAAGATTGGTGGTCTGTGTAATAGCCGAGGGTTTTGCCGTCCACGTGATCTCCAAAGTGGTGGATCGCCTCATCTGCTGCCAATACTTCATGATCATAGATGGATCATCTCTGCAGATAAGCCGTCAGTTTACGAGAAAAAATCTAAGTGGCTGTTGTGTGCCTGATACTTCTTGCAGCAGAACCGCCCTGAGGGCAAATCTGCTCACATCTGATGTGTTAATTGGACGTTAGGAAGTGGTTGCACTAAAGTCATGTCATGTGTGAGACAGACTTTAATTTTTTCAAAGGTGTGTTGCGTTTACTGGTTGTTTTCTTACCAGCTAGAATTTCTGTGAGAGGTGCCTCTGTGGTGGCATCATTAGGGATGATTCGACAACAAAATTCAGCCATGAAAATGGCGTAGATTATGGAAACTTTGTGGTCGAGGTAGTTGCTTTTCAGTGAACATAGTTCATAGTGGTATATGGCAGATACTAGCGGCGTTTACCAGAAATCAGAGGAAGAGACCTCAGTAAGATGAAGCTGGCACTTTATTAATGTAGATGCTGTTGTTTGGAGAGGCTTCGAGAATGTGTTTGAGATGCAGCTACTGCTCTTCAAAGCAAGGGGAAAAATTAGAAAATCATCGAAATAAAAATGGAGCTTAAATAGGATATTATTAACAAACTGGAGATAGGTTTGGATCACATTTTTGTGGCCTTAAGGTATATACAGAAATGCATATAAACTGGAAGGTATTGTGATGGCTGCCTATTTTATGTCCTCCTCACTCAACGCTATCTGTATGTATTCCTTTTTTGCAATCTAAGACGCTGGAAGGAGAAGCGCTCAAGAGGTAGCGGGTGAAGTCTTGAATGTTGGCGATCAAGCAGTTATCAAAGATGAAGTAGTCATTCAAGGCCTGTAGTCTCCACATAGCCTAACTGTGCCAGCTTTCTTGGGCCGTAATTTGATAGGAGTAACCCAAGAACTATTGGAAGGTCACACACTTGTAGTATTTCGTCAGTGGCGGTTTTGGCCATTTGGAACTAGTCTGACAATAGGGTGGTAAGCTTGTGGACCGTAACATTGCATATAGCACTGTGCATAAATAGCACTTGTGGCTCTGTGGTAGCAAGGTAACACAGTGCGGAGACATGGAAAGAGCATGAATTTATTTTTATGTGGAGGCAGTGTTGTCGTGTGTGCTGTGGTGGTAGGTGTCTGTAATGTATTGCATTCAAGATGAGACGCTGGAATGGGGTCATTGGAGCAGATGGATGAGATTGGTATGTTACAGTAGAAACAAAGTGGCATCATGTCGTAGTAACTGCTTCTGAAACCACACAAATGGTTTGTCGTACCATTTCATTTCCGTCCCATAGGTGTTTAGGTGTTACGATGACTTTAACTTTGTGTCAAAGAAACGTTGTTGGAGCTGTTGCAGATGAGTGAGTGATGTTAAGCAGGCACGCATACGCTCATGTCATGATACGACGTGGCTTTCAAGAGAGAGCTAGTAGAATCCTGCCATGGCAGTGAGATCGCAGAACTCCGCCTCGTCTGAGGTTCGAGTCCTCCCTCGGCCATGGGTGTGTTGTCTTTATCGTAAGCTAGTTTAAGTTAGGTTAAGTTAAGTTAAGTAGCGTATACGCCTAGGGACCGACGACCTCAGCAAAATTCAAAATGGTTCAAATGGCTCTGAGCACTATGGGACTCAACGTCTGTGGTCATCAGTCCCCTACAACTTAGAACTACTTAAAACCTAACGAACCTAAGGACATCACACACATCCATGCCCGAGGAAGGATTCGAACCTGCGACCGTAGCGGTCTCGCGGCTCCAGACTGTAGCGCCTAGAACCGCAGGGCCACTCCGGCCGGCTGACCTCAGCAGTTTGGTCCCATAGGTACTTACCACAAATTTTCAAAACTCATGACACTAGGAACAGAGCGACCACTGTCTGCATGTTGTTGTGTCAGGTGAGAGACGAAGGTGCCTGAGGAAATCAGCCTCGAATACTGGTTCAGCGACATCTGCGATGACAAAATTCTACAAAAACAACTGCTGAAGTCAGGATCCAAGGTAATAGAAAGTAATAGAGGAGTCATTTGCTCCAAGAAGGTGGATGGCAGGTGTGTTGCTCGATACTGGAGAGTATTCGAGGAGTGAGGTTCACAAGTACGAATTCGTGTCAGTGAGAAAATGTTGCCTATGTATGTGGTCGAAGGTGTAGTCGCTACCACTAAGCTACAGAGGCAGCGTGTAAGACGTTTCATCAATACGTTGCAAAGTGGCCGACTTGAATTGTTGCCACGATGCATTGCGCCTCTTGCAGATTTCATTACACGTTTGGCGAATCGCATGGTGGCCGGCAGTTAGCGAGCACTGTCACCGAACTGCTTGTGGAACCAGCAGATGCGTCCCCATACAGCAATATAAACACACGAGGGGTGACTGTAGGTTGCGTGAATGTTTGTTACGGTTGGCTGAATATGGAGCTGACAGCAGGCTCGGTATTGATCAGGTTCGTTTGTGCCTTGTCGATTGGTGCAATTTAGCCGCAGTGAGTCAGTGTCGGAGGCATTGTTATCTGTGTCTTTTATAAATTGTCAGTGCTTCAGAACAATATAAATGCTTTCTGCCAATTTTAATTTGCATTCTAATGATACACGTTCGTACAAAGACGTTACTAGCTGTATTTGGTGTTTAAGTTTGGCGATACACAGAATACAAAGTATACGATGAGGCATGAGGTTAATATCGACCAGTGTACTTAATTGCTGCCAAAGTCGTTAAGGGGTGCTATTCCCCAGCCATTTATGGTTCATATGGCTCTGAGCACTATGGGACTTAACATCTGAGGCCATCGGTCCCCTAGACTTAGAACTACTTAGACCTAACTAACCTAAGGACATAACACACATCCATGCCCGAGGCAGGATTCGAACCTGCGACCGTAGCAGCAGCGCGGTTTCGGATTGAAGTGCCTAGAACCGCCGGGCCACAGCCAGCCATTTATCACAGATAAGTTGTTTTAATTACTACTCCAGTGTCAGTACAAGGTGTTGGAGTAGTGCAGACTTCAGGGCATCGTATTTGTTGCTATCGGGGTTCAAATGGTTCAAATGGCTCTGAGCACTATGGGACTCAACATCTTAGGTCATAAGTCCCCTAGAACTTAGAACTACTTAAACCTAACTAACCTAAGGACATCACACACACCCATGCCCGAGGCAGGATTCGAACCTGCGACCGCAGCAGTCCCGCGGTTCCGGACTGCAGCGCTAGAACCGCACGGCCACCGCGGCCGGCTGCTACCGGGGAAAGGCCATAACAATCTCAGCGTGTGCGCCGAGTAGGCTTCATGGAAGCGACAAGTTTTGCAGTGTCATCTGAGAGACCATGAGTGGCCAGAATGGACTCTGTGTTTACAAACAACATCACAGGTTGATCTGGGTGAAATGGAGACAGTTTAATTTGTTAACAAAAACGAATGGTGGAGTTGTTGGTGCATGATTGTTTGGGGGCCAGGACGATGTCTAAACAGGCACAACAGGCGATTTCACAGTATCCATACAAGACACAGGTGTAAGTTCTGTAGCAAACACTTGAATCTGCCCAACCACTTCTACCAAGTAATGCGACGGGAACGGGTTGAGCAAGGTTGGATGTGGCGCAGTAGGCATGCCACCACTAGCGAACAGTCGGGAATACGGAAGTTAGAGATGCTGGTGCAGATTATTGGAAAGATACAGACACCAAGTGAAGTCCAGAACGATATGCCCTAACATAGTGTCTGTAGAGACACGTCGTTGGGTACTGTTTCATTCTTAACACAGTGACACGGCACTGAGAGTGACTGTTTTCTGCTTAAACAGCGTTAGACGCTGGGCATTTGGCTGCGTATGAAAGTCACTGTCTTTTCATAGAAATATCGGTGCTGGGAAGTTGACAGATGCATCTGTTGTCGACACTGGCGGAGTCTCCACGCGTTAGGTAAAATATGAGACACATTAAATATTGAAATGTATGACAAAATGAAATAACTCTAGTGACATGTTGCAAAGGAAGTTGAACACGATAATCCAATCACTGTTCGCATTCCATTTGACTTTCGTTTGCATCCGACTTTCGTACTTTCTCATATTAATGGATAACTTCATGTTAGCAGGTTTTAACAGAACTGGTATTGAATTTTATTACCTTTTAACACAGAATGATTGTGAACTTCTGCTTTAAATTTCCTGCCACCGTGCTTGCTTTCTAAACTTAGTGACAGAATAAGCAGATATTGTGCCAGTTACTATTAGGCAGCAATAGCGTTCCACATCGAAGGGCACAGTTGTAAATGCAATTTTATAATATAGTGTCAACGTACATTCTCCGGTCATAAGTTCCTAGGTATTTGAAAAAATGAGCAGCCAAGCCCGTTTTACAGAAGGGTCTTTGAATAGGCGCACAGAGGTACATGTTCATGTCGCTGACGTGAATCGCCACTGTAGTAATGAGCACTGGTTCTGAAGATAACGATCGTGTGGAACGATCGACATTCACTCAAGAGACAAAGATCGTGTGAAACAAAACACTCGCCACAGAAAGTATTATCTGTTACTGATGCATAGTACGAAAAATGCTAACAAAAAGCTACAAAAAATACACACACGTACTGCAGTTACACAAAATTACCCCAAATGAAAAACATGGATGGCACTCTCGGTCAATCTATCTAGAATTTGTCTGCATTAGTGTCGAAACTTAACTGCGTTTTCACACCGTTTTCATACTGGTAATATGATCCATTCAAAGCTATTTAGTTACGATGTTAGACTATTTTCTTCCTCAGCGGTAAACTTCACATAATCTAGGACATCAGCTTCCTAAAGAGGTCTTTCTTTATTCATTAGATCTTTTTGTGTAATTAAAAATCTTCACACTCATTTAATGCTGTTTTCGAAATTTTGTACTTTGCATTAATATCTTCCTCTGTTCTTATCGGCCACATCCACTGTCATGAATTACCTGATTTACATACCTTTATTTGCGCCTAGAATTTTCATATTTTCATCATTTAGAGACACTCTGTTACACACACACACATATACTCTCTCTCTCTCTCTCTCTCTCTCTCTCTCTCTCTCTCTCACACACACACACACACACACACACACACACACACACACACACAAACGCCTAATTAAATTATTTGCTTTTCCTTTTGGGTTGTTATTTATATTCACATTTGTTTTAAAAACAAAAATCAATTTGTAATGTGTGTTATTTCAAAACAAATATACACAACCAACGTGTGGTCATTTTTCCTTCTCAGCAACTCCATAATACAATTATTATGTAATTTAAGGATGAAAAGATCATTTGATATTAAAAGAACGTTACTTAATAGAACGTTACTAGTTAAGGGGGCCATCACGGAACGGTGAGCAAGTTAAAAGCACAAAAGTACCAAATTTGTTACGAGCTGTTACACCGCGCTGACGTAAACGACATAGCCTCGGATGCCGCAAGATGATGCAGATATGCGTTAAAAGTGACTGACTGGCAGCGCTCCATAGTTGTATTACACTGACGAGATGGATACAGCTGAAATGTGGACGACAGTGCAAGCTTCAACTCATTGTATTTCTTTCAGTAGAATTGTATTAGAACATGAACGGATGAAATCATTAATCATATTAATATTTGTACTGAAAGTGCTTTTTGCAATACCTCACCTCCCTAGAATCACTATACCTTTCATAGGGTGCTTCAAATGTATAGTTACTTCTCAGAATTAAGTAACCTACTAAAATACAGTTCAGACTTTATTTACAGTTTGCACCATAACAATTTGTTTAGTATAATTTTATTTCGTTATAATTCAATAATTTATTTAATTTCATGTTGCTAAATACTTGCTTTTCAAATGTGATGTGTTAATTTGGTTATTAACGACAGTGAAGTAGTTGGTTCTTTCCTGCGACAGATCATTGGAAATAGCATTGCTATTTTCGTTTCGTATCGAAAAACGTGAATCGTAAAATGTTGGTAGATAAAGTTGATAATTAAATCTTGCGTGGTACAGTATGTCGTAAGCAAGGTTGCATAATGACGTATACAATAATATTAAGTAACATAATGGAAGTTAAGCTACAGAAATCATCTAACGCTGATTCCATAGACGAAAAGTAACCCTTGAAAATTTAGTGTTTCTAACGCATACGACTGCAGCGAATGATTATTGAAATCTGAAACCTGTCTGTGCATTGCTGTTCACAGTTCAGATCATTATTCTTATTGTGTTGTTTATTATCAGTTTATAACCGTCTAATCACAACTGACTAAAATATTTTTTTATTATCATGCGCGGTTAGTCTTTATTATTTGCAAATCATTTTCAGTGGTCTAACCTGTATAATCTTCGTCTTTCAACTATTTTGCTCTACATTTTGGACATTGTATGTTGAGGTTATGAACAGTTCTGGACTTGCTGCTTATCTACGATCCAATTACAGCATAAATTTCTACTTACAAATTTCCTTCATGTTGCTCTACATGTGGTCTCTTCCGTTTTTAAGCTATTCTGTTCCTGTCTTCTGCCATACAAAGTTTTCAAACCAGTAGGTAATGAACATTTGTTTAGTAGATGTTATGTTTTGGATGGCATTGCAAGTGTTTAACATTGTTACCAACTGTTCAGTGTGTCGTTGTGATATTATTTCTCCTGTCCCTGTTTGTGTGTGTGTGTGTGTGTGTGTGTGTGTGTGTGTGTGTGTGTGTGTGTGTGTGTGTGTGTGTGTGTTTGTGAATGTTGTGTGTGTGAATGCTTGCTGTGATAGGACTAAGAAAGTCTTGGCTGCTTCGTTACGCAAAAGGAATTATCGTCAGGCTGCAACCATAACAGAAACGCTAGGCAGTGTGTAGCTAGATTTGTTATTTTTAAGGTTTGACATGTACACACATATGAGAACTACAACCATTTTATGAAATCATAGATCTTAAACACTGCTGTTATGGTCGCTGGAGGAAAAAGCTTTAGTCATTTCATGCGCAGTGGCTAAGTAGTCTTCAGGCAATTCAAGTAAACGCATCTTCAGAATATCTGTAGAAAGAATACAAGAATCATGAGTGGATCTGAAATTAATAACAATAAAATTCACAATATTTGAAAACCTACATTAAAATTGACACCAAGTAACAAAATGTTTCCTCCAATGACCATAAAAGCAATGTTTAAAATTTATTATAGATTAGCTATCGTCTGTCATTAATCGGCAGGGTCTTTGCAAACCCCCATCTGTCTTCTCCTGTCCCACCCCCCTCCCCCAGCGACGCAGTAGATGTCACACGTGTGTTCCTTTGTTATGGTAAGGGTGTCCCATAACTTCTACACGTGTGCAAGGTAGCACGTCCTCGTATCGTACTTTATTTGTCCATTTGATTATCCGATTTTTTTTATTTTCCTCTTAAGTGAGCTCCGTAATGTCCTTCTTTCCCCCACACAATCTATCGCTCCAGGTATAATATTTCAGTTACGTTTTCTTCACTTACGTGTCGAAGTACCAGAATAACTCTTAACTGAAGAAAGCTTTATGCACCTGCGGCAGTGGTCTGGCACATCATTTGGGCCGGCCTTCTTAGGCATATTTTCTCTCAAAGATAGGAGAACTTTTTCACTTTCTCCTTTTGGGACTTTCTTTGATATATATGCTTATGGCGTAAAAATTTCTCTTTCAGCCGCTCCTGACAACTTTTACCTTTACTTGTCTTTCAGTAATTCATATTCTGTGCTAATACGCTGTGGTTTCCGGTCTACAAGTTTTGCACATCCCCTTTTCTTTGATCCTGATGACTTGCGTCGACTCCTGGTATGCCCGTAATAGCTATTATGAGACCAGTTAAAGCCACTGCTATATTTATAACACGAGGGTTAGTGGATTGGAGCAGCTTCGTCCTGAAGATGGCGTAGTGTAACGTCGTAACTGGTTGCCTAGAAATAAACGTATACAACGACGATTAGTATTGTTTGCGTTGGTCTTACATGTTTAGTGAATGAGTATGTGAATGAATGTTGGCAGATGTTGGGAGATAGAAGAGGGGGGGGGGGGGGAGGATTAGGATGCTTACTACAGCGAGACTTACACCTTACGTCTTCTACGGAGCTCTGTCGTGGCATGTACACTCGTCAACCTTTTATTAATGTTTCGAAAAAAAAAAAGAATTACGGAAACTACCCCAGTAGCGTTGCTTGCCGTTAATTCGTCGTATTCTGTAAAGGAGAGGAACTGGGGAAGGAATGCTAGTCGTTTGAGGAAATACGTGGCGAGGCGTTCGTCCTTTTGTGGAGCTGCCTTCGGCTCGTGATTGGCCAGCGGGCGGACGGGAGCCGCCGGGCAGTGACCGGGGCACCTTCAGCTCGCTGGCCTTCCCTCCCTTACGTAACGCCGCTCAGCGATTCACAGGCCGGCTGTTACGTGGGGCCGGCCGCGTAAGCGGGCACCTGAGCGGCGCCCGGTGCGTGTTCCTCTGGTCAGCACACACCCGTGTCCCTATCAGTTCCAGCGAGCTCTGACATTATTTCTGCCGAACCGCAAGACTAGTTTTTTTTTTTGACACCGTGTATCGGTTGCTACAGCCATCCTACATCATTCCGTTAACAGCCTCGACTGTATCCAATGGTACTTGCCACAAGCGAAATTGACATCGTCTCCTAGTGCGGCTGGCATCGTGTTCGTCTATTGGAAATTTATTTTGCGTGTGATGTGTGAAAAGAACATTTAAATTCTACTCTTATTTTCGGATTTAGTGCTTACTTGAGATCCTTCATGCAAATGAAACCAGTAGTTTTCTCTGAAAGTACCACATTAAATATTAACTACCGGCCTAGCACATAGGGAAAGCGCGTTGCAAGAAAACCCATAACATTTCATAAAAGGTTGATAATGCTGAAGTATGATTTTCTTCAAGTAATACAGCCACTGTCTGAATATTTCTGTTCATTTCATTTACCAGTGTACCTCAACATTGTTAGTGGAACTCTTACATGTTTAGGGCGTTTTTTTTTTTTTTAACAAGAATCTGATTGCAGTTTGTTTGTGTGTCTCTGGGTGGCTCGAGGCTGTGTTTACTATGGTATTTGTTCAAAAATGATTAAGATGGATCTGGTATTGCTTACAGGTGTAGTTGTCCTTAACCAGAAGATCAAGTGGGCTTAAAATACGCATAATAGTACAGGGACACAGGACACGGGGAGTGAACTTACCAAGGTTTCCAACACACACCCCCCTCCGGGGAAAATTACGGACATACACCTAGTCTCCTAGTTTACCCTTAAGGACTCGTCGATTACGGTTGTAACGGTCAGCTTTTCTGCTATGGGCCCTGAGAATATTGCCCCTGGCACGATTCCAGTTTCCTTCGGAGATCTGAGGGGTAATATCCGCAGGTATTAGATCTTGAATTCCCCATCAGTTCGAAAGGTGGAAATTAACAGCATAAGCAAAGATCAAGGAAACCGGAGTACCCATCAAAGCCTCCTGGCTGGCTGTATTGAAGGAAAAGCTAAGCCAAGGGAGACTAGTATCTGACTTCCTTGGTGTCTTCTGAGGAAAGATAATCAGTGCGGATTTGAGATTACGATTGTCCCTCTCCGCCAAATAGCCCTACAGGTTATACGGAGTGGTGGTCCCGTGCTTCATACGGCTTTGAAAACAGAAAGCCTTTAAGGAAGCCGAAAGAAAGGGTGGCACATTATCACTAACGATTTGCTTAGGGGGTCCAAAACACTAAATACATTAGTTAAATGCACAGAAGTAGGGGTAGCAGTCACGTTACGACTCGGAAGAAGCCAGGTAAACCTCGTTCAAAAATAACCAATACGTACCGATGGCCTCTTTTGGTGCGAGGTAAGGGCCCGACATAATAGATATAGTGTTTGTCCATGGGGCAGGATTCGGGCTCACAACTCAAGGTCTCACAGGTTCCTAAATGCCCGCCAATCAACGAGTTGCGAACGTAATGAAGAACGGGGAATACCAGGGTTGCTGGTAGGCAGATCTTCAACTGCTTGGCACGTCCTACCCTTTTACACAAAACGCCTTTCCTGATGACGTATCCATACAATGGTTCCTCCGCCTACAGCCGTTTCTTTACCGGTGCCAAAGTGGGGTCCTGATCCTGATGGTCGACGATGTCGCTAAACAAATGACGAATACCGCCTAACACGGCCTTCCTCCGTTTATTGGGCCCGCTTACTAAATGTATGTTCAGTGAACATACGGCTGAGGACGTCCGCGAGCACATTCTCAGTCCGCTTAATATGTTTAACCTCAAATTGAAACGCTGAAATGCGTACTGCCCACCTGGCGATACGACCAGTTTTACGCGACCTAGCTAGCACCCAGATTAATGCTTGATTGTCCGTTTCTAGCTGAAATACTCTATTCTCTAGATAAAAGCGACACTTCTCCGACGCAAACAAGACGGCCAACGCCTACATTCATAAACGGAATATTTAAGTTCGGCACTGGTTAACCGACGAGACGTGTACACTAATGGCTGTCATTGACCCTCGAATTCCTATACGAAGACGGCTGAAATCCCCACATTAGATGCGTCGGTTCGGACAATAATTTTTTTACTGAAATCAGGCACTCCGAGAACCGAACGGTTGGCCTCTCGGGCCTCTTAATAAGGTCCCCATTCAAAACGAACCCCTTTTCGACGCAGGTCATTTAAAGGAGCAGCCAACTGAGCAAAATTATGGACAAAAAGCCTAAAATAATTCATCATGCCTATGAACCTGGCAATTCCTCGTTTATTAGCAGGCGTCGGGAGAGCTCTCAATGCCTTAGTCCGCTCCTGATCAATGCGAATGTTCTCGCCTGATACAAAGTGACCTAAGTAGGATACCTGCTGCCTGGCTTATGTCACCTTACTGGGTTTAACAGTCAAACCGGCCCCCTGCAGCCTAGCAAAAACATGCTGGATATGTTCCAAATGCTCCTGAAATGAGCGGCTGTAAATCACCAAGTCGTCTAAGTAGTTATAATCAAAGACTAATTTCAAGTCCACAAGAATATTATCCAGCAAACGAGTAAGAACGGCTTCGCCAGTAGCCAAACCAAATGAAACCCTGTTAAACTCAAACAGATTCCAGTCAGTACAAAATGCTGTAACTTATTTACATTCTTCGGCTAGGGGAATCAGATCGAGCACGGTGAACCAATTAGCTCCGGCAAATCAAGTAAAAGAGTTATGAAGATCAGGTAAAGGAACTGATTCGAGGGCAGCGTTGGTGCTCAGGCGCCGGTAGTCAGCAACAGGCCGAAAAGCCCGCCCCTGATCCTTAGGAACAAGGAATATGGGGGAAACAGAAACGGATGTAGAAGGCCTAATAACACCTTACTCGGGCATTTTAGATATCTTTCCTCGTATCTTCACCTTAGGCGGCACCTTAGGCGGTGAGAGACGATATGGGGACTCCTGACGGGAATATGGTCAGATAGACGAATAGGGAGAAGCTCGGGGAACCTCTGCAAAAAATCCCCTGGTTCAGAGGCCTGCTGTGAAGACAGATGGGTGAGATCAAACTCATTAACCTTAGCATCAACAGCCAGTATGATGGCATTTCGAGGAACTTTACGATTATCACATTCACAGAACTCAAATTTCTGAGCAGTAGCGAACTTAAAGAAGAAGGTGTACCGGAATAACCCAAGACAAGACCAATTGTACTGATAAAATCACACCCCAAAATCAAATTGACTTGCAGCTTCTTAGCCAAGGACAAAGACAAGGGCCAGGAGAAATCCTCAAGCGAGATACTCCCTCGAACCCAACCATGCAGACGCAACACCTGCCCATTGGCAATCCAGCATCTCTGTACCGAAGAAGGGGGCGACCTAAGTCTCCTGATGATCGAGCAGCAACACGGGCACACCAAGGTTTAAGGACTTGATTCCGAGGTCGCTGCCCAGCCCAGCGTCTTTTACTGGCTTTGGGTAAGTGCGGTTGAACGCAAGAACGAACTAAACGACCTGTCCGACCGCACCTGAAGCAACGTCGCGGTTCCCTTTTAGCAGACTCAGCTGATGTAGATAATCCGGAGTTCTCCTTCATAATGCCGGAAGGCTGCGCCTTAACTTTACGGTCTGGATCGGCCGCGAGCGGTAACGCAGATATCGCTACAACGACAGCACGAAGTTCTTCGAAGGTGGAGGGACGACCACGAAAAACAAAGTGAGTCTTATCCACCGCTCGCATTTCCAACAAGACCATAGAAACTAACTCCAGTTCTAGCAAGTCGATTAACAAGTCCAAGCAGGCCGCCTTGAGTCTGTCCACATATTGATGTAACTCCTCCTTATCTTGCTGCATCTGCAAAATATATCGACACTCGAGCTGTTTGCGAACTCCCATGGTCAATCTTTCGTTAATTACAAGCTCCCTTAGTCGCCGCAAAGAAAACCCTTCTGCCATGGCTCTGGATACGAGGGTCCTCAATTCGCCTCTAGATAACGGATACAATAGCGACAAAATTACTTAATGAGAAACGCCAAAGGCATCAGCGTGTTGCTCAAAGCGAACCAACAACCATAATAACCTTTCAATTTGCTCGAGTCGGTCTATAACTAGTTCTGTGATGTCCCGAAAGACATACACCAGAGGATTAGTCAATTTAGCAAACGCTGCTTCTAACCTCTCGGGAAACATAAGTGCTTCATTCCCGGGATGGCTCGCGCCCCCCCTGAAGACAGCCAGTTCTTCTCCTCAGTCCTCTTCGCATCAAGCTCTAAAAATGTAATCTTAAACTGCAATTCATTAATCAAGGACCCCAATGCAGCGGTTGATTCCTTATAACGATCCTCTAACTTTAATGTCCCTAAATCCGCTATCCAGTTTTTTAAATGTACTAACTGTGCCTGCACCCTGTCAAACTGACTGCCACTAGTTAACTTCACCAACAGATACTAAAACATTATAAAAAAAGAAACAATAATCAAATTTTTGCTATTAAGAGTTAAAAATTAAAACTTCTTAAGACAAACTGCATTCATGGCTGAAGGCCTTATTGACAATCACCACAAATGGGTCTGAGCACTATGGGACTTAACATCTATGGTCATCAGTCCCCTAGAACTTAAAACTACTTAAACCTAACTAACCTAAGGACATCACACAACACTCAGTCATCACGAGGCAGAGAAAATCCCTGACGCCGCCGGGAATCGAACCCGGGAACCCGGGCGTGAGAAGCGAGAACGCTACCGCACGACCACGAGCTGAGGACTGGTAATCAACACAATCTGGCCAAATCAAGAGAGAAGTTTGCCTCAGACAGTGCTCCAAGGATCGACCTGGGAAAGTCACTCAACTTGGTAAACGATGGGACAGGCAGCCAAGAGTTGTATTCACATAACAGGATGGCAACTCAAATTAGTGACAGTTTAAACTCAGGCCAGCACTGCTGCAACATCTACCTAATGTCAGACAAATTGCATTCATGGCTGAAGGCCTTATTGACAATCATCGCAATCTGGCCAAATCAAGAGAGAAGTTTGTCTCAGACAGTGCTCCAAGTATCGACTGGGAAAGTCGCTTAACTTCGTAAACGATGGGACAGGCAGCCAAGAGTTGTTCACTTAACCGGATGGCAACTCAAACTAGTGACAGTTTAAACGCCAGTCAGCACTCCTGCAACATCTACTAACGTCTGATAACCAACACAACGACGGAATACCCCAGGCAATGCGGAACCAGCGGACGGCACTGCGTCTTCAGAATCCAGTGTTCACAACATCCAGAAGCAGAAGGAGCTACTACGACCAAAGCAGTCCAAACAATAAATATCCAAACTACAGTCAAGGAGGCTGTCAAACTGCACGCCTTACCGGACAGCAGCGTCAAGCCGAGGAAAGGTACACTGCCGCGAGAACACGCTAACCTCCAGGGCAGGTAACTGGGGCGTTCGCGGGCACTAGGCAGAAAAATACCGCTGGTTGAACTTCACCAACAAACACAAGGAATTCAATGATTAATAATAAAAGGTGGAGGATGGGTAATTAATTTGACCAACTCCAAATACTCCACTTGTTGCTCTTCGTCTGAGCAACCCTGCGAGCGGCAACCCGCGAACAAACGGTGTGATTTCAAAATAGTGAAAGTTTCACTACTGGTTTCAAAACTCAAACGTTGTGGGTCCGGTGGAGAACGAGACTGTCGTCCTCGCAACTACAGCCCCTCGATCTGTCAGTGCCTGCGTGCTGCCATCAGTCCTGGCGTGTCCTTGCGCTGCCGGACCTCACTGCTGCTCCGTCCCAACAGAGCTGCCCGACACCCTCCGATCCAAAAAAAAAAAACACATGACGCCCTTCCAAAGACAGTACTATGGTACTAGACATTGATAACCGCTGCTGCTGCCACTCACGGACGGGCAACACTAGAAAATGTAGTGGCTCCAGTAACGCGAGAAGAAAACGAGACGCCACTATCGACGCCACTATCCCTTTTACACGATGTGAACCTACCAAGGGCACCGACGTGAGCTGCAACACGGCTCAGTAGGCAGAATATCACAGGGGCTGTATCACAGCTAGCACATTGTAACTGAATAGCATAAGGGCTTCGAAGTGGGAGTGTTTATCACTTTCTGTCTGAGACAATGACGTTATGTTTGGCCAAGGATGATCGCTTATGTCTTCGTTTCCTGGGCTCATCGGGATACTCCGCTGCACCTCGGTGTCACAACAGCGACATTCGGGGCTTCAGCTTGGTGTTTCTCCGTCATGTCAGTGGCCTGATAGGCATTCCTGCGAAGGAAATGTTCAAACGTTTGTGTATTCCTAAGGGACCAAACTGCTGAGGTCATCAGTCCCTAGACTTCCGCCGGCCGTTGTGGCCGAGCGATTTTAGGCGCTTCAGTCTGGAACCGTTCGGCCGCTACGGACGCAGGTTCGAATCCTGCCTCGGGCATGGCTGTGTGTGATGTCCTTAGGTTAGTTAGGTTTAAGTAGTTCTCCGTTCTAGGGGGCTGATGACCTCAGATGTTAAGTTCCACAGTGCTCAGAGACATTTAATCCATTTTGAACCTAGACTTACACACTACTTGAAGTAACTTATGCTACGAACAACACACACACCCATGCCCGATCGAGGACTCGAACCTCCGAGGGGGGTAGCCGCACGAACCGTGACAAGACGCCTACCCCACGCGATCACAGTATTGTGATCGCTTCTCAGTTTCGGTCATTGATAACTTGTTACCATTGTCTGAGTTTAATTTGTACAGCACTGAAGATGACCACCATGTGATCGAAAATTGATTCTTCTATCAATAAAACATCAATATTACGGCCAACGCTGACCTTCCTTTTAATTTAAGTTTTTTATGGAAACAATTGGCAGGACTGAACCGTATTTCTGTCATACACACAGCTCAACAACGCGTTTTGAGACAAAACACTCTCATCATCAGATTGTAAAACTTAGCTCACGAAGTTAAAAACTTGAAAAAATATTACCAACAATATTAACTGCGGCGTTCATGCGATAAAAGAGAATAAGGGACACTAGACTGTGAGTTCTCGCTTTACACCAAAATCGTCGGGCCCGTCGCATCTCAGTGACATGAAAATAAACGTGGCAATGTTCTGAATACACAAGCGAAAGACAACGAAGTGAGATTTCTTAGCGACTTTATAGAATTATTTTAGGGCACATATATGATTATAAATCAGTAAAATCGCCTTGACGGAATCAGTAGAGGCTGACGGTAGCTGGCTTAGAAAATGGGGACCGTCGCCTACCAAGTGAACAACATTATTGTTGAGACAATTATTACTGCGGGAAATTTTTTAAGTTTATGACTTAGTCAATTAAGTTTCAGAAACTGACGATGAGAGCATTTTGTTTCGAAATGTGTTGTTGAGATGTATGTATGACAGAAGAACGCTTGAATGCTACCAGTTGTTTGCTATTTAGAGGTTTACAGCAGATTATAAAATAAAAAGTACTTGCAATTTAAAGCTGTTAAAACTATGTTCTGCTTTGGCACTTCCTATATTATCCCCATAACTTAGGAGAAAACAACAGTTACAAAAGGCCCCCAGCTGAGGTAATGAATCAATAACGTTAAACGCGGTACTTAATAGCTAGCAAACGACCGAGAGGAAAATAATGCGTATACTGCAAAGATCGTTAACTGCCATAAATGTCACTAACGTTCAAATGGTACTGATAATCGCACAAATAAAATATTAACCACCATTGACAGCAGAAAAAGTAAATATTCAGTGCCAGTTTTTTAGTAAAATCCGAAGCGATGACAGTAGTAAGTTTACGTTCTCACTAAACAGTTTTCCTCCGAGTAAAAGATTAGATTAGTTTTTCGTTCCACTGACCCGTGCTGAGGAGATCTTCATGGATGTGTAACATGTCGAAGATTCATAGCCTTCTATATCGTGTGCCAGACTTCATCCTTCTTAAGGCGCTTTACCAAGTTAACAGCCAGGCCAGAACTGCAGTGAATGCACCGGAAATAGTAAAGCCACAGGAGGCCCTTCTCGCTCTGGTCTAACGTGAGGTAATTTCGTTGTGCCGGTTATATCACGCATATCCCAACTTGGTGTCGCAATCCAGCACGCAGCTCGCCAGATGAGCTCGACCCATCTGCTTATTTTGGAGTTGCGTCTACTCCCAACATTCTGCGCGGAAGACAAGCTCGTTCTTACAAGCTGAAAAAAGGTACACTGACACAGGCTATGGATCCCGCGCATTCGCACATGTCAGAAATATTAAAACATGCATAAGTTCGAAAAAGTCTTCATGCATGACGATACTTCAAATGGTTCATATGGCTCTGAGCACTATGCGACTTAACTTCTGAGGTCATCAGTCGCCTAGAACTTAGAACTAATTAAACCTAACTAACCTAAGGACAACAAACACATCCATGACCGAGGCAGGATTGGAACCTGCGACTGTAGCTCCTAGAACCGCATGACGAATATTTTTGCGCTGCACACATTCAAACTATCTGGAGATAAGCACTCGGGGCATATGAAGACTGGTAAGAGTATTCAAAGCGAACGATGCATCCTGCCTATGAAATCCTATTACATTTTACGTTGACTACGTCGAAGAAGCAGCCACTCGCAGATAATATTTTTCAATGTTATATCAAAAATGGTTTAAATGGCTCTAAGCACTGTGGGACTTTACATCTGAGGCCATCAGTCCCCTAGACTTAGAACTAATTAAACCTAACTAACGTAAGGAAATCACACACATCCATGTCCGAGGCAGGACTGGAACCTGCGAACGTAGCAGCAGCGCGGTTCCGGACTGAAGCGCCTAGAACCGCTCGGCCACAGCGGCCGGAAATATCACAGCAAACAGTATGGCGACAATCGAAATTACCAGAGGTAACTCCCGTTTAATGATGATGTAAAGGAGAGGATGCACAAAATTACAGATAAATTTCTAGCGAATCTTCGGCCTGGAATCTCATTGACTCGGGTATAAGTGCCTTCAGCGATGAGTCCTGCTTCTAGCTGAGCCCCAGTTACCAGCAAAGACTTCTCTCGAGACTTGCCGAGCAGGGGTGGGATAGCAACCTGAATGTCACCCACCCCACAATCTGAGTGATGGCTTGGGGTGCCATTTCTTTTCATAGCATGACCTATTTGGTTGTCATCCGCGGTACCATTCCATGACAGCGGAACGTCGACGCTACTCTACGCCGCGTTTTGTTACCCTTCACCAAAAGCCACCTTGGTTTTACATTTCAGCAAGATAATGGCCGCCCCCACACGGCGACAGACTCTACTGCTTGTCTTGATGAATGCAAATCTCAACCTTGGATATCAAGATCGCCGGCTCTCTCGCCACTAGACAACATCTGCAGTATTATGGAAATTGGAAATTTGTGGTACGGTCTTAAGGGACCAAACTGCTGAGGTCATGGGTCCCTATGCCTACACACTATTTAATCTAACTTAAACTAAATAACGCTATGGACAACATACACACACCTATGCCCGGGGGAGGACTCGGATCTCAAACGGGGGGAGCCGCACGGACCGTGACAAGGCGCTTTAGACCGCGCGGCTATCCCCTGCGGCTCAGCATTATGTGAATGATTTTGAGATTATTGATGCAGCGGGTCGTTGGCTTAGACGTAGAATCGTACCATGCAGGCATACAGGCCCTCCCAGTGAAGGAGGCGTAGGGCCGTCGCATTGAAAGGAGATTAAGTTGAAAAATAGTGTTTTGTACCCAAAGAGTGGGGAATAATATGGTACACGGAACCCTGAACAAAACCAAACTGCTTCACTGCTACTAACAAATATTTCATTTATCGGTGGAGATCATTCCGAATTGATTTATCTTTTTAATTATAGTAGTTTATGTCAGTTACGGGACAGTTTCACAAACGACTTCCTAACATAGAAATTTATATTTAAGGTTAGTTATTTCTTTCCCTCAGAAAGGCCTTCCTTACTGTTGTTAGTCTGTAATTGATATCTTCTCCACTTCAACCCTAGTAAGTTGAATTGCTAACCAAAATCAGATCTTGTCTAGCACTTTAAGTCGGTTCCTAATCTAATTTCCTCAGCATCATCTGACATATCGACAATAAACTTAATTAATCTTTGTGAAACCAGCGGCGCACTTACGTATTATCTGCACCAGAGACCCATTTGGAACAATGGGCGACGATTTATAACTGGTAATATTTTTGTGGCAATAAGGACGAAAGTAAGACCAATGAAGTAAACTGTAGTGCCGGTACACGCCGCTAATAGGTGTCCGTATATTTTTGATCAGTCACAGTATGACACAACTGACAAAAAGAAGGAAAATGTTGGTTTAACACAACTGTGACGCCAAGGAATATTTATTTTGGTAATGGAGGAAACTGTGGGTGATGAAAAAATGTGGCGAGACGAATGCTTAAATATGTTAATCAGGTTGTAATGTATGCAGATTGGTGTAGTTATGCAGCGATGAAGAGACTTGCACAGGATAAACTGGTGTGAAGAGTTGCATAAATATTTCGAGCTGATGACCGTAACAGGAACAGTCAGTTATGACTAAATTCATCGTGGAACCGTCGTAGCTGTTCTTTAGAATGGAGGGATTTTACCAACACCAGATGAATGAACATTGCCATTAGATCTCAGGAAGAGTATCAGGACGAAGACATAATGTAGACATTAGCCACATATATGTCCATCTGAAATCTCACTGAGACGTTGCACAAGACTAACAAGAGACCTATTAGGAGTGTATAAGGTTTCTGTGACTTTTTTGCCGATATCTGATGCAATAAGATTTCGATCACGGCTAAATGAAACGATTTTCAACTTTTAAATGTGGGAAAAGCTTTATAATACGCACCTGTGTAAATAAGAATAGTACACTAATTTATCTCAAAAATACGCTATTTCTGGCAAAACGAGAGGAAGCGAGAGTTTTTTGGAAGCCTGTACGTAAAGAACTAACAACAGGAATGCGTGTGAAAAGCAGAAAAACCGATTGCGCAAGAAAAATGTCACGTCAGCAATGTATTACAGACAGTAGTCGTAAAACGCAGAACTAACAGATTGTAATTTCGAAACGGTAAACGTGTTTGCTGGTACTGTCGCACTCATTTACATCAAAGTTTTATAATTGAATAAATATGCAGCCCAGTGTTGAGCGCCCATATACTAAAAAGTATGTGGCGAGAGCAGGAAGTGACTTATTTTCAGTGAAGGTGACGCTAGTAACTTGCAATTCAAGAGAAGGCAGCGTGAAGGCAACATGGCACAAACTCAAGCAAGCATCAGCAGAATGGGCTGATATACAACATCTTTAATGTTCAGTATGGGTACTGTCTCACAGAAAAGTAGATTATGCATAGTAGTAATCGATCGCAAAATTATGATATGACCGACAGACAACACTGATATGTTGTAGGAAGAAAATAAGTAGTTAATTATTATAACAAACTGAAAGTTAATTCAAAACAATACTGTCTTCAGCTATCAATGAGCTTGATCACAGAAAAATGTTAGCGATCTAAAACCGCGAGACAAATCATTACAATTTGTAAAGGAATATTTGACTCAGATTGTAATATTAAGTGTTGTCATTGACGAAGAGCGGAAAACTGAGCAACAACCACTGGAGAACGTTTCTTAATTACGTAATAAACAAATTAAAAACACGTAAAAAAGACATACGTAAGTCAGAGAAAGAGGTGTAGGAGCTTATATAACGGTGAAAATGTTCCTGTTGCCCTGCTACGGCACTGAACACAGTAAACATATTATCGTTTCTAAACGGTTGATAATAATAACGAAAATGTGTAGTAGAGGGCTATTCTATTCTCTGTCCAAAACCGTGTCATTTGATAACGCATCACGTAAGTACAGTTACACAATCTGAACCCTGCTCTCTGAAATCCGTAAATGAGGCTTCTAGAGGCTGATAATAAACCAGGTTTATTATGTTTATCATGAGGCAGAATTTTTTTGCTAACAACATGCACGAATACGAGTTCACGTAATTTGTTAACAATACGACTACCAATTCAAAGGTTCTGAGCAAAAACCGACGAGATATCTCTATTTCCGAACTATTTTAACTTTGGTAAGGAGCTATTGCAGTTGAATTTACTTTTCCAGCTACGAATTTCTTCCTTAAAAAAAAAAAGACCCCCAATAATTCCTTAATTATTCTGTGTAACATTTTTCAACCTCTGTATTCCACTATGGAAATTTGTATCGAAATTGTATTTTGAATATTTTTGGATACATTTAACTGATTTTAATATTTAATGCAGCAACAAAATACAGCTTTACTGCAGATAAAACTAAATCATTCTTCACTCTTTAGACCTCCCGAAACTTCCCGTATACGCTGCAACTGACGGTGATTAGGTGTAGTTACGTAAGTTATCGGAAAGGCGTGGAATCGGAAGAAAATATTCGGAAATGATGTGGAAAAGTGTATAACTAATTGTTAGTATGACAAGTGGATACAATGCCCTCATAGTAAATGAGTGTGAACATAAGTAATTACAAAGATTAATTTTCACAATTAGTTTACTTTTAAATAATGAAAGAACTACAGTTTAGTGAAATTTTAATTATATAAGGCAACAACGCGGTCCACACTCCTAACTTTATTCCTGAAAATAATTGGTTTACAGCGAGTTTAAGCATACCTGACAAGCAATAACATTAGTGTGGGCGACTAGTCATTTTTCACGCGGCAGCTAATTTGTACAGGCAGGTGATCACAAAATTATGTAGCCAATTCAAGTACACATAGAAGACTTAAGAACTCCTCAAGGAAATCGTAGACCAAATAAAAACTGAAGCAATTCTAACAGTACACAATGCGGTAATAATCTCACTGTAATCTTTACTGTTACTAATTTTGATTAACCAAACGTTCCAAATGACTATTATCCATTCCCAATTCAATACATACAGGGCGTAAACGAGTATAAGTGCAGATACTTCTACCGGTGACAGAGGACAGTGTGCTCAACAACATTTTATCAGTATTTACGTCATTTGCCGATTAAATATTATAGCTATATTTTATGTTTTTATGTTGAGTATTACCTCCAAGTACACGCGGCAAGATCAAGCCAGTAGTCCTTATTTTCCCTTGGACAGCAGGTTAGATGTTGAAGTTTTTACGCGTGGACGCAAAACGTTCAGTCTATACTGAAAAGTGTAGTCCACTTAGGGGTGCAGTTATTACCTTGCAGAAAAACGCCAGATAGTAAATTACGTGGCTTGTCTGTGGAAAGGCTGTTCGAAGTAAAGAAAAAACAACCAGAACGTTAATGTTTGTACATATTGTGATACCACATATAAAAAATATCTGCACTTTTAGCCGTTACACCTTATATGTGAATGGTTTCAAACCAACAACAAAGTACCATGGCAACGCTCAACTATGACAGCCAAGACACTGATACACTGATGAACCAAAAAGACGTATCAATATAGCTGGGAAAAAGATAGTATTCACTATGAATCGCATATGCCTGATTCAGTAGTTTCCAATAGTTACTACAAATGCTATTTTCAAGAACGGATATTGATTGTTCTTTCCTTCTTCTTCAATTGAGGCTTACTCAATATACCTGCTCCAACTTCACACGATTCAATTTTCGCACATCACTCGTCTATTTCGAATGGAGAGTGGGGCAACGGCTGGGCAGTATAAGAGAATTAATGGAAACACCTTCAACCGAGGTTGAAATTTCTTTATTCGAATGCCACCGGTTTCGGTGATATAATACAACGTCATCAGGCCCCTCTATTGGCAAAACTTTTCACACTCCAATAAAAGTGCATAAAAGTGAAACTCGGCGTTTTGCAAGTGTGCTCCTGCATGAAGTGCCCGCTGCACACACCAAACAATGACACAGCTGTAACAACTTCAAGCGTGAGAAGGCCTGCGCAAGTCGAGTTCCATTTTTATCCACTGTTAATGGAGTATGGTAAGTTGGTTAGAGGTCCAGTTTTTGACAAAAGAGTGGGCTGGTACCACTGCAATATGTCACCAAAATCGGCCGTATTTTAACACACAGCTGAAGATGTTACCATTAATTCTCTATTATCATATTGCACAATTAACTCTATTTCTTTCTCGGCCATCACAGACATTTTCTTCCCGTGGGCTTGTACTTGTTTACAACGACTAGAATCCTGTTTTCATTTTTCACTTGGTTCCTCCTTGAGCGAACGTTGACAATCATTAAAAATTTTATTTCTGCTGACTTCATGTTGTGAATGTTGTACTTCGAAATCTAATTAGCCATTAATGAAACTGAAAAGAAAACTTTAACAATACGTCTAGTAACCAGAGGTTGTAGATAGTTTCAGAGGGGGCATTAGGGAAAAGTTGACACGTTCACGCGAAAGAAATGCAGTAGAAGAAGAATAGGTAGCTTTGAAAGATGAAATACCGAAGGCTGCAAAGGATCAAGTAGGTAAAAATACGATGGCTAGTAGAAATCCTTGAATAACAGAAGAGATATTGAATTTGATTGATGAAAGGAGAAAATCTAAAAATCTAGTAAATGAAACAGGTGAAAAGGCATACAAACGTCTCCAGCATGAGATCGACAGGAAGTGCAAAATGGCTAAGCAAGTATGGTTAGAGGACAAATGTAAGGATGTAGAGGCTTATCTCACTAGGGATGAGATAAATACTGATTACAGGAAAATTAAACACACATTTGGAGAAGAGAGAACCACCTGTATGAATATCAAGAGTTCAGATGGAAAAACCTGAAACGTTCCCTTAGAAAAATTAATGAATTACTGTGCTAATAAACCTCTTACATTATTTGATTTTCAAACAGCTGAGCAGACCTGAACGTACTCAGACATTTCGCTCTTTACCTATTCTGATCAACACTAAACTGACACACAATATTTTTAGCGCAACGCAATCTCACTTTCAATAATCCCTACAAACGAATGGCCCTGACTAACATTAACCTATACCTTTCACAAATCACTTACCCTACAAGAATGTTCGTTACTCGAACTACTGCAATACAGCGAGCGCCACTACTGCCAGCTAAATAAAAGATTCAAACTACTGAAGGGACGAACTACTGATAGGCGTAGTTAGCAGATGAAAGATTTTAATAGAGAACAAACAATGTATTTACCTTAACGGTGTTCAAAAGTCATAATATTTATAGCAGTTCATGGCATCCAGTCTTACAAATTTACTGCCTCTGATGGACGTCCACATCATCCGCTCTCAAAACTCTGCCATTTCTCTCCCCACATCCACCACTGCTGGCGGCTCACCTCCAACTGCGCAACGCTACGCGCTGTTAACAGCCAACTGCCCAACACTACAATAGCATATACTCCAACAAAGCAAACCAACCACAGCCTTCACACAGCACAGTCAGTGAATTTCGTATAAGGCGCTACCTGACGTTACCAACATAAAAACTTAAACAACCTACTTACAACCCAACCTAAGCAATGAAGGGTTCAAATTGCTCTGAGCACTATGGGACATAACGTCTGAGGTCATCAGTCCCCTAGAACTTAGAACTACTTAAACCTAACTAACCTAAGGACATTACACACATTCATGCCCGAGGCAGGATTCGAACCTGCGACCGTAGCGGTAGCTTGGTTCCAGACTGAAACGCCTAGAACCGCTCGGCCACCCCGGCCGGCTAGCAAAGAAGGGAAAGGTGGAAGGAGCACACAGAGGGTCTATACAAGGGCGATGTACTTGAGTGCAATATTACGGAAATAGAAAAGGACGTAGATGAAGATGAAATGGGACATACGATACAGCGTGAAGAATTTGACAGAGCACTGAAAGACCTAAGTCGAAACAAGGCCCCGGGAGTAGACAAAATTCTATTAGAACACTGATAGCCTTGGGAGAGTCAGCCATGACAAAACTCTACCAGCTGGTGAGCAAGATGTATGAGACAGGTCAAATACCCTCAGACTTCAAGAAGAACATAATAATTCCAATCCCAAAGAGAGCAGATGTAGACGGGTGTGAAAACTACCTGTTGTTGTTGTTGTTGTTGTCTTCAGTCCTGAGACTGGTTTGATGCAGCTCTCCATGCTACTCTATCCTGTGCAAGCTTCTTCATCTCCCAGTACCTACTGCAACCTACATCCTTCTGAATCTGCTTAGTGTATTCATCTCTTGGTCTCCCTCTACGATTTTTACCCTCCACGCTGCCCTCCAATGCTAAATTTGTGATCCCTTGATGCCTCAAAACATGTCCTACCAACCGATCCCTTCTTCTAGTCAAGTTGTGCCACAAACTTCTCTTCTCCCCAATCCTATTCAATACCTCATTAGTTATGTGATCTATCCACCTTATCTTCAGCATTCTTCTGTAGCACCACATTTCGAAGGCTTCTATTCTCTTCTTGTCCAAACTAGTTATCGTCCATGTTTCACTTCCATACATGGCTACACTCTAAACAAATACTTTCAGAAACGACTTCCTGATACATAAATCTATATTCGATGTTAACAAATTTCTCTTCTTCAGAAACGCTTTCCTCGCCATTGCCAGTCTACATTTTATATCCTCTCTACTTCGACCATCATCAGTTATTTTACTTTCTAAATAGCAAAACTCCTGTACTACTTTAAGTGTCTCATTTCTTAATCTAATTCCCTCAGCATCACCCCATTTAATTTGACTACATTTCATTATCCTCGTTTTGCTTTTGTTGATGTCCATCTTATGTCCTCCTTTCAAGACAATGTCCATTCCGTTCAACTGCTCTTCCAAGTCCTTTGCCGTCTCTGACAGAATTACGTCATCGGCGAACCTCAAAGGAAAACTACCTATCAATTTAATAAGTCATGGCTGCAAAATACTAACAGGGATTGTTTACAGACGAATGGAAAAACTGGTAGAAGCCGAAGTCGGGAAAGATCAGTTTGGATTCCTTAGAAATGTTGGAACACGCGGGGCAAAACTGACCTTACGACTTATCTTACAAGGTAGATTGAGGAATGGCAAACCAACGTTTCTAGCATTTGTAGACCTAGAAAAAGCTTTTGACAATGTTGACTGGAATACTCTCTTTAAAATTCTGAAGTTGGCAGGGGTCAAATACAGGAAGCGAAGGACTATTCACAATTTGCACAGAAACCAGATGCCATTTGTAAGAGTAGAGGGACGTGAAAGGGAAGCAGTGGCTGAGAAGGGAGTGAGAGAGGGCTGTACCCTATCCCCGATTTTATTCAATTTGTATATTGACCAAACGGTAAAGGAAATAAAAGAAAAATTTGGAGTAGGAATTAAAATTAAAATCCATTAAGAAGAAATAAAAACTTTAAGATTTGCCGATGACATTGTAATTCTGTCAGAGTTAGCAAAGGGCCTGGAAGAGCAGTTGAACGGAATGGACAGTCTCTTGAAAAAGTTGTATAAGATCAGGATTAACAAAAGCAAAACAGGGATAATGGAATGTAGTCGAATGAGGTCAGGTGATGCTAGGGAATTAGATTAGGAAATTAAAGTAGTAGATGAATTTGGTATTTGGGGAGCAATATAACTGATGATGGTCCAAGTAGGGAGGACATAAGATGCAGATTGGCTATGGCAAGGAAGGCGTTTCTGAAGAAGAGAAATTTGTTGACTACGAGTATAGATTGTAAGTAGGCTGTTTAGGTTTTTTTTATTTGTAACGCCGCTGCCACGTAGCGCTCTGTATGAAAATCACTGGCTGTGCCGTGTGCAGTCTGTGGCTGGTTTGCATTGTTGTCTGCCATTGCAGTGTTGGGCAGCGGCAGCTGGATGCTAACAGCGCGTAGCGTTGCGCAGTTGGAGGTGAGCCGCCAGCAGTGGTGGACGTGGGGAGAGAGATGGCGGAATTTTGTAATTTGTAAGACTGGATGTCATGAACTACCATATATATTTTGACTATTAAGGTAAATACATTCTTTGTTCTCTATTAAAATCTTTCTATTGCTAACTATACCTATCAGTAATTAGTGCCTTCCGTAGTTTGAATCTTTTATTTAGCTGGCAGTAGTGGTGCTCGCTGTATTGCAGTAGTTCGAGTAACCAAGATTTTTGTGAGGTAAGTGATATGTGAAACGTATAGGTTAATGTTAGTCAGGGCCATTCTTTTGTAGGGATTATTGAAATTCAGATTGCGTTGCGCTAAAAAATATTGTGTCAGTTTAAGCACAGTCGTGCATAAATTTTTCCAAGGGGACGTTTCAAGATTTAAGCGTCAGGAAGTCTTTCTGAAAGTAATTGTATGGATTGTAGACATGTACGGAAGTGAAACATGGACTATAAATAGTGTAGGCTAGAAGAAAATAGAAGCTTTCGAAATGTAATGCTACAGAAGAATGCTGAAGATGGGTAGATCACGTAACTAATGAGAAGTTACTGAATAGAATTGGGAACAAGAGGAAACTGTGACACAACATGGCTAAGAGAAGGGACTGGTTGCTAGTACATGTTCTGAAGCATCAAGGGATCACCAACAAGTTAGTACTGGAGGGATTCTTGGAGGGTAAAAATCGTAGACGTAGACCAAGAGATGAATAAACTAATCAGATTCAGAAGGATGTAGGTTGTCGTAGTTACTCGGAGATGAAGCTTGTACAGGGTAGAGTAGCATGGAGAGCTGCATCAAACCGGTCTCTGGACTGAAAGTCACAACAACAGAAACAACAACAACATCAATTGAAGATTTTTACATTAATATATTTTTTTCGGTCATAATGTGATGCTAGGAACGTAGTAGGTTATAGGTCCTGTTGAAGGGAACAATGACATGAGTTAGTGATGAGGTAAATGTAAAGCCTGTGGCTAAGCCCGTGATCGATTATCGGTGAGACTGCAGGTGGAGTGCAATCTGCTATGCCACTAGGAGGGGTAGGGATGGAGGGTTTCTTACCCAGGCTGCCTTTTACATCAGGGATAGCGACCATCATTCATTTTGACAGCAGGCTGAGCGGACCTGGTGCCCTCCTGAAAGGAACGAGGAAAAAGCACCACCTCCCCAGTACGGAACCGTCATTTCAAGGACCGGAGCCTAGTGCTCCAAGCACTACACCTCCATGGCCACTGACTTTAGTTAATGATCACTATAAAATTATGCGCAGCGGCCTTGCCGCAATGGATACACCGGTTCCCGTGAGATCACCGAAGTTAAGCGCTGTCGGGCGTGGCTGTCACTTGGATGGGTGACCATCCGGCCCACCATGCGCAGTTCCCATTTTTCGAGGTGCACTCAGCCTCGTGATGCCAACTGAGGAGCTACTCGACCGTATAGTAGCGATTCCTGTCAAATAGAACCATCATAACGAGCGGGAGTGCGGTGTGCTGACCACACGCCCCTTTTATCCGAATCCTCACTGAGGATGACACGGCGGTCGGATGGTATGGATCGGCCACTTGTGACCTGAAGACGGAGTGTGTGTGTGCACTATCAAATTATGATACTAGTTCGCACAGGTACAGTAACCAACCAAACACTGGCAACTGTTTTACAAAACTAGAAGTGTGAAGTGATTCTGTCTTACTTTAGCACGGCGGCAACAACGATGATGATCATCAGTCGTCTCCATATGCGAACTTTCCTTGCGCTTACTATGATCCAACATTACTTCTTTAATCGACTTGAAGCCACTTTAATCATCAATGTGCTGTGGCCCATGCAAATTGTGTTGCCTCTCGCATCTACTAGGCACAGCTGCGCGCATAGCCATTGCTCCATAACTGCAGACTCTGGCGTTCTTTTTCACTCGCAACTAAATCAGGTCTTCTTTTCGCCAGCTTCTGTCTCGAAATTCTGGGCCCGCACTCCCCCTAACATTGCCAGACTGTCTATTTTATAAAAGTTGCAAAAGTATTTTTAATCATTTATAACAAATTTATTTCACGATACTGAAACTAGCATTTATTTATCGTAAGGTTTGAAGCACAATATTAAATATAATACTGATAAATAACACATCTAATTTACGAACAGGCATCTAAATTTTAAATATAATGAATTGCTACATTCGTTGCCATCATGAAATATATGCCTTGATGGGACATCCTGTAACTTGCGACGAACGATTTGCCTGCCTGCTCCACAGTCGAACTTTCAAGACAGGGCCTTACCTCATCTACGAAGAGAGTCCATACTTCTACTATGACTGGTGAGTATTCTGTTAAACTTTGTCAATGTTCTGCGTGATTGGTCAAACCAGCGTGTTTCTTTCTTATGCAGTTCAATGTGGAGGGCAAGCATGTGTCCAGTCTCGTTCCCATGAGTCTGTCAAGTTGACATGAGATGTATACAGTTCCATGACTGTTTTCATGGATGGTTTTCATGATCGAAAATGATTTCATTCTAGGATAATCGCATCTTGGTGGATAGGGAGTTGCGAGGTGCCTTGTATGCTTTTAAACTGGGTTTCGTCGAAAGTTCAGGGGACATAATGTGTCTCAATATGGACAGCCATTCGACGGGGATTGATCTTAGTGTACCCCTTATAATTCTCATTATATTGCTCCGCTGTGAGTTGAGAGTTTGTGTGTGCACTATTCAGCAGTACAGGAGCACCGTATTCCGCAGCAGAATAGACGAGTGGAAGTGCTGAAGTGCACAGAGCTTCGGAAGCGGAGCCCCAGGTTGTTCCACGCAGATTATGTAGGACGTTGACCCTCGTTCGTATCTTCAGAGTAGTGTTTTCCAGTTGCTTCTTGTAGGACAGTGCTGGATCCAATATAACCCATATATATTTTGTTCGCTGATTGTGGCAAAGTGGTCTGTCACCAAAGTAGACCTGGAGCTGTCTACTCGCCGCTCTGTTGCACAAATGAAAGCAACCCGTTCATGTGTTGCTGAGATTTGGTTCCAGTCTCCATTGCCGAAAGCATGTTTCTATTATCGCCAAATTAGAAGTCAAAATGGCTTCCGTTTTTCAAAATTTCAATGTCCCATTGCCAGTTACCAGTCGTCGGCGTATCCAAACTTATGAGACTAAGTTTCAGACATATAGGAGTTGCACAGATTAAACAGGAGTCGGGCGAGGACAGATCCCGGAGGTAGTCAATATTTACCACAGAAATAAGAAAAACATCACAATTAAGGAAAGATAGAAACAGAATTCAAAATTTATGAGTCATACTGTGCTGCAGTGTCACAATGTCAATGAAGAATATGCTTTTATACCTACCTGCTACATGCAAAACTATAGGGACATATGAAACTTCCTGGTAGATTAAAACTGTGTGCCGGACAGAGACTCGAACTCGGGATCTTTGCCTTTCGCGGGCAAGGTTCTGAGTTCGAGTCCCGGTCCAGCACACAGTTTTAATCTGCCAGGAAGTTTCATATCAGCGCACACTCCGCTGTAGAGTGAAAATTTCATTCTGTATTGAGATATGTTTCTTCTGCATAATAAAATCACGAAAGGGTTTGAATCTTACCTCTTTGTTAACAAATAACGGCGACTCAGATCTCCGACGGTTGTGAAATACGAGAGATAGTTGATCGATTGAAGAGTTCAGTCCATTTTTTTGTGATACAGTTCTTGATACCATTGGCTCTTCGCGATGCAAAGTTTCAGTTTCTACTTCCGATTCGTTTCAAATTTGCAACCTCTCAAGAGGTTCCACTTGACACCTTCCCTGGACCGAAGCCGGCGATGTGATTAGTCGCAGATTGTGAAAAGTAACAACAAAAATCATTACAAAATGTGCCTTTTATAATCTGGAGCCAGAGGTGAATGTTAAAGATATCGTAAAAATAGTCGAGCACATGTCGGGAAGAATAACTCAATAGGCAATACCCTAAACGAAGAGCGAATCGGAAGAAACGTTTCAGAGTTCAATGTTTTAGTACTTTCGATGATGTAATTAGAAACGTTACACAGGCTGATTTAACAATGACGCGTTCGGAAATGGACTACAGTGTTCAAGTCACTGAGCAACCACTCCAGGTTGAGGAGTGGGATGAATAATGAATCGCACGCTTCGTCTCGTTTAGCATGAAGTACGCAGCATTGGCAGACCGCGGCGATAGAAGTAAGCATGGCAGAAGACCAGGAGGGGGGGGGGGGGGGACACATAAAGAAGAATGAAAAAGTAAAATAAGATTTACTGACATTCGTTAACTTTTACCTACTTCAGTTCTTTTCGCCTTCTACTGTCATTCACCTTTTATAGTTAATTTTCATATTCTCTTTTTGAAAATTTGTGTTTCACCTGTTTTAGGCAGCATCAGTGGTCTACAAACGAAATGATTACTACAACAATTTTTTATCAGTCTTCTGACTGGTTTGGTAGAGCCCACCACGAATTCCTCTCCTGGGCTAACCTCTTCATCTCAGAGTTGCACTTGCAACCTACGTCCTCAGTTATTTGCTTGATGTATTCCAATCTTCCTCTACAGTTTTTGCACTCTACAGATCCCTCTAGTACCATAGAAGTCATTCCAAGATGTCTTAACAGATGTACTGTCATCCTGTCCCTTCTTCTTATCAGAGTTTTCCATAAATTCCTTTCCTCTCCGATTCTGCGCAGAACCTCCTCATTCCTTACCTTATCAGTCCTTCTAATTTTCAACATTCGTCTGTAGCACCACATCTCAAATGTGTCGATTCTCTTCTGTTCCGGTTTTCCCACAGTCCATGTTTCACTTCCATTCAAGGCTGTACTCCATTCTCAGACATTTGTTATTCCAATTAAGGCTGATATTTGATACTAGTAGACTTCTCTTGGCCAAGAATGTCCTTTTGGCCATTGCTAGTCTGCTTTTGATATCCTCCTTGCTCTCAGTCCACCCTTTGTACTCACTAGGCTTTTCATTCTGTTCAGCAGATCATATAATTCTTCTTCACTTTCACACAGGACAACAATGTCATCAGCGACTCGTATCGTTGATATCCTTTCACCTTGAGTTTTAATTCCACTGCTGAACCTTTCTTTTATTTCCATCATTGCATCCTCAGTGTACAGATTGAACAGTAGGAGTGAAAAGCTACATCTTTGTCTTACATCCTTTTTAATACGAGCACTTCGTTCTTGGTCGTCCACTCTTATTATTCCCTCTTGGCTGTTGTACATACTGTATATGACCCGTCTCTCCCTATAGCGTATCTCGATTTTTCTCATAATTTCGAACATCATTTTACATTGTCGAGCGCTTTTTTTCAAGTCGACACATCCTATGAACGTGTCTTGATTTTTCTTTAGTCTTGCTTCCATTATTAACCGCAACGTCAGAATTGCTTCTCCCGTGCGTTTAACTTTCCTAAAGCCAAACTGATCGTCATCTAGGGCATCCTCAATTTTCTTTTCCATTCTTCTATATATAAGCCTGTTAAGCTGACTGCGGAAATTCTCGCACTTGTCAGCTCTTGCCGTCTTCGAAATCGTGTGGATGATGCTTTTCCGAAAGTCAGATGGTATGTCGCCAGACTCATATATTCCACACATAAGTGTGAATAGCCGTTTTGTTGCCATTTCCCCGAATGATTGTAGAAATTCAGCCTTATTTGAACTTAAGTCCTCCAAAGCTCTTTTAAGTTCTGATTCTAACAGTGGAACCCCTATCTCTCCTAAGTCGACTCCTGTTTCTTCTTCTATCAAATCAGACAAATATTTCCTCTCATAGAGGCTTTCAGTGTATTCTTTACACCTATTCGTTCTCTCCTTTGCATTTAACAGTTGAATTCCCGTTGCACTTTTAATGTTATCACCCTGGCTTTTAACGTCACCGAAGGTTATTGTGACTTTCCGGTATGCCGAGTCTGTTCTTCCGACAATCATCTCTTTTTCGATGTCTTCACTTTTTTCCAGCAGCCATTTCGTCTTAGCTTCCCTGCACTTCCTATTTATTTCATTCCTCAGCGACTTGTATTTCTGCCAGGCGGAATGGCCCAACGATTCTAGGCGCTACAGTATGGAACCGCGCAACCGCTGTGGTCGCACGTTCGAATCCTGCCTCGGGCATGGCTGTGCGTGATGTCTTTAGGTTAGTTAGGTTTAAATAGCTCTAGGTTCTAGCAGACTCATGACCTCAGAAGTTAAGTCCCATAGTGCTCAGAGCCATTTGAACGATTTTGAAATTGTATTTCTATATTCCTGAGTTTCCCGGAACATTTTTGGACATCCTTCTTTCTTCGATCAACTGAAGTATTTCTTCTGTTCCCCATGGTTTCTTCGCAGTTACCATCTTTGTTCCTATGTTTTCCTTGCCAACTTCTGTGATTGTTCTTTTTAGAGATGTTCATTTCACTTCAACTGTATTGCCTACTGACCTATTCCTTAGTGCTGTATCTATAGCTTTAGAGAACTTCAAACGTATCTCGTCATTTCTTAGTACTTCCGTATCCCACTTCTTTCCATATTGATTCTTCCTGACTAGTGTCTTAAACTTCAGCCTACTCATCATCACTACTATATTGTGATCTGAGTCTATGTCTGCTGCTGAGTAAGCCTTACAATCCAGTATCTGATTTCAGAATCTCTGTCTGACCGTGAAGTAATCTAACTGAAATCTTCCCGTATCACCCGGCCGTTTCCAAATATTCCTCCTCCTCTTGTGATTCTTGAACGGAGTATTCGCTATTACTAGCTGAAACTTGTTACACAACTCAATTAGTCTTTCTCCTCTCTCATTCCTTGTCCCGTGCCCATATTCTCCTGTAATCTTTTCTTCCACTCCTTCCCCTACAACTGCATTCCAGTCTCCCATGACTATTAGATTTTCAGATCCCTTTACATACTATATTACTCTTTTAATATGCTCATACACTTTCTCTATCTTTCTATCTTCAGCTTGCGACGTCGGCATGTACTCGTATATCTGAACTATCGTTGTTATGTTGGTCTGATGTCGATTCTGATAAGAACAACCCTATCGCTACACTGTTCACAGTAACACACTCTATGCCCACTCTATGCCCTACCTTCCTATTCATAACGAATCCCACTCCCGTTATAGCATATTATGCTGCTGTTGATATTACCATATACTCATCTGACTAGAAACCCTTGTCTTCCTTCCGCTTCACTTCACTGAGCCCTAATATATCTAGATTGAGCCTTTGCATTTCTCTTTTCAGATTTTCTAGTTTCCCTACCACGTTCAAGCTTCTGACATTCCGCACCCCGACATGTAGAACGTTATCCTTCCGTTGATTATTCAATCTTTTTCCCATGGTAACCTCCCCCTTGGCAGTTTCCTCCCTGCGACCCGAATGGGGGACAATTCCGGAATCTTTTGCCAATGGAGAGATCTTCATGACACTTCTTCAGTTATAGGCCACATGTCCTGTGGATAGACGTTACGTGTCTTTAATACAGTGTTTTCTGTTGCCTTCTGCATCCTAATGTCGTTGATCACTGCTGATTCTTCCGCCTTTAGGGGCAGTTTCCCACCCCTAGGACAAGAGAATGCCCTGAACGTCTGTCCGCTCATCTTTGACAGAGCCGTTGTCAGAATGAGAGGTTACTTCTTATGCCGGAAGTCTTCGCCGCCAATGCTCATTATTAACCAAAATTTAAGCAGCAGCGGGATTCGAAACCGGAACCGAAGACTTTTTCATTATGAATCAAAGACACAACCCCCCCCCCTTTTTTTCCTTAGACCTCTTCCACTTCAGGCGCTGGCCCATATCACCCATACCAGCCCCATCAATCTGTCTAGCCTAAAAACAAAAACAAAGCTAGTGCCACAGCCACTTTCACCCTAAAAGCTAACTAGGACAGTTGTTTGCCACCACTTCAGGCTCCACCCACGAACAAAAATTAAATACACCTCGAAACGTTTTATTAAAAAAAAAGATAAAGGAAGTGGTAAAATACTTTTATTATATTTTATTTGTTTTTCATTTTTTGTTATGTTCTTATCTGTAGTTCTTTTTTATCCTCTTTTGGCGGTGTCATCAGTAGCCAGACGGCGGTATGTCCTGGTCCATCATGTGCTGTATCTCATTCTTTTCTAACGCCTGGTACATAGCCGGCCAGTGTGACCGAGAGGTTCTAGGCGCTTCAGTTTCGAACCGCACGACCGCTACGATCGCAGTTTCGAATCCTGCCTCGGGCATGGATGTGTGTGATGCTCTTAGGTTAGTTACGTTTAAGTAGTTCTAAGTTCTAGGGGACTGATGACCTCAGATGTTACGTCCCATAGTGCTCAGAACCATTTGAACCATTTTGAACCTGGTACATCCCAATGGTCTGGAGGGCGCATAAACAACGACTCCAAGTGATTCGCAAAAAGCGAACCATACAACGATTTGCGCCGTAAAACCGTGTGTTTGCTCGTTAAATCATACAAAAAAATCTAGCAACCCTGAAACGTTCTCACTAAAAAAAGCATGACAATACCGTACCGTTAACCCACACAGTGGCGTCGTGACGAGTATCAGGGAAGTAAGTGACGGGATGGATCAGTTCGGTGGGCTCTACAGACTGAGGCGTCAGTCGCAGCAACAATGCCACCATGCGCCGTGTGGGGAGCCAGGAGTCAGCAGCCGTACCACAAACGGACCCGTATATGTCGGTGTCGATAGCGGTGCATCCGGGGCAGAAAATGTCCTCGGCAAGATGTATCATGTGTAAGCGTTGTCGGATGGGGAATTTTTCAGTCGTTATCACATACCACATAGCCCTAACCGTGGTGGGAAGGAAAGGCGAGTGTATGTTACTCCACATCCGCCTGCAGCCAGCCGCCGGATGGCGGCATTCAACATCAGAAGGCAGCGTCCGTTGAAAGTAGCGGTAAAAGTTCTTGGTTCTAGGATCCCGTGTGGTCGGCAAGACATCCAACAGATAACTCGTGTCCACCAGGTAAGTGCGAGTGTGACACAGTGCTGGGGCGATATGTCCAAAGGGAATCGGCGGGCGGAGGGATTGAGGCACCACCTCCCGAATGAGTGTACCAGGGAGGGGTCCTTGACCGAAGTACGTAGGCGATGCATCGTCCGCAGGAAGAGAGCGCGCTCCCTGTTGTGTACGTTTATCATTTCAATGGCGCCTGCATGTGTGGGCAACGTTAGCGTCTCGTAACGCTTCTTGAACATCCTACCCTCGCTGACGAAATGACCTAAGGCCGCCTGGAACTTGGCAGCTACCGTAGCGGCCATTGGGAAAACGTGTGTGTAATGATTAAGTTTCGAAGCGAGGTAGACGTTGACAAAATGTCAAGTCAAGTGTTAAAGTTAAGGAGACGCACTTGAGTGAGGATCATATTAAGTAGTCTGCGATACGTATCTGCTACTGTAGGCTGCACGTTCCCACGGAAGGTCACTCCCAAACATTTAATCGCCGGGATTTTTGTAATGAGCACTGGCGTACTCATATTCATTCCTCTGCCCACATCCATGTAGTGCGACTTTCGCAGGTTGACCCCTAGACCACGGGTGTCTCTACTACAACAATTACTTGTTTAATTATATTGTGTTGGCCTTGGGATTTTGATATTCAGTGCTTCCTCGTAATAAAAAATTTGAAGTCATCCATTATTAACATTAGGTATAATAACTACAATAAGTAGACTGAGCATTCACTTTCATGTTATTTATCTTTAGCGTTTGTCCATTTGCTCTTGTGTCAGTACGTTTGGACCCAAACTTTAGTGTACGAAGGTTACCACTGAACTCCGTTTAAGTACAGTGGTATCTTGCTGCACATGTTTGGGTTTACGTATTAATGCACTGGTATTTTGCTGAACGGCTATTTGGGTTTACATATTAATCATCGAAAAGCAGCTACAGAAAAATTTTTACACTCAGGTGACAAAGCTCATGGGATACTTCCCAATATCGTGTCGGATATCCTTTTCCCCGGCGTAGTCCAGCAACTCGACGTGGCGTGGACTCAGCAAGTAGTCGGATGTCTCCTGAAGAAATATTGAGCCACGTCACTTGTATAACCGTACAATATTGCGAAAGAGCGCCGGTACCGGGATTTGTGCACGAAATGAGCTCTCGATTATGTTCCATAAATGTTCGACGGGATTCACGTCGGGCGATCTGGGTGGGTAAGTCATTCCCTCGAACTGCCCAGAATGTTCTTCAAACCAGTTACGAACATTTTTGGTGCGGTGACATGGTGCATTGTCATCCATAGAAATATCATTGTTGTTTGTGAAGTCCACGAATGGTTTAAAATGGTCTATTATGAAGCCACAACCAGCTGGCACAGTGTCTTGTTTACAACTTGGGTCCATGGCTTCGTGGGGTCTGCACCACAGTAGAACCCTACCATGAGTTCTTACCAACAGAAATCGGAACTCATCTGGCCAGTCAACGGTTTTTGAGTCGTCTAGAGTCCAACCGATATGGTCACGAGCCCAGGAGACGCGGTGCAGGCAATTTCGTGCTTTTTGCAAAGGCACTCACGTCGGTCGTCTGCTACCATAGCCCATCAACGCCAAATTTAGCCGTACTGCACTGACGGATACGTCCCTCGTACGCCCCACATTGATTTCTGCGGTTTTTTCACACTGTGTTGTTTGTCTGTTAGTACTGTGCAAACGTCGCTGCTTTCGGGCTTTAAGCGAATGTGTACGCTATACTACAGCCATCTACACTCCTGGAAATGGAAATAAGAATACATTGACACCGGTGTGTCAGACCCACCATACTTGCTCCGGACACTGCGAGAGGGCTGTACAAGCAATGATCACACCCACGGCACAGCGGACGCACCAGGAACCGCGATGTTGGCCGTCGAATGGCGCTAGCTGCGCAGCATTTGTGCACCGCCGCCGTCAGTGTCAGCCAGTTTGCCGTGGCATACGGAGCTCCATCGCAGTCTTTATCACTGGTAGCATGCCGCGACAGCGTGGACGTGAACCGTATGTGCAGTTGACGGACTTTGAGCGAGGGCGTATAGTGGGCATGCGGGAGGCAGGGTGGACGTACCGCCGAATTGCTCAACACGTGGGGCGTGAGGTCTCCACAGTACATCGATGTTGTCGCCAGTGGTCGGCGGAAGGTGCACGTGCCCGTCGACCTGGGACCGGACCGCAGCGACGCACGGATGCACGCCAAGACCGTAGGATCCTACGCAGTGCCATAGGGGACCGCGCCGCCACTTCCCAGCAAATTAGGGACACTGTTGCTCCTGGGGTATCGGCGAGGACCATTCGCAACCGTCTCCATGAAGCTGGGCTACGGTCCCGCACACCGTTAGGCCGTCTTCCGCTCACGCCCCAACATCGTGCAGCCCGCCTCCAGTGGTGTCGCGACAGGCGTGAATGGAGGGGCGAATGGAGACGTGTCGTCTTCAGCGATGAGAGTCGCTTCTGCCTTGGTGCCAATGATGGTCGTATGCGTGTTTGGCGCCGTGCAGGTGAGCGCCACAATCAGGACTGCATACGACCGAGGCACACAGGGCCAACACCCGGCATCATGGTGTGGGGAGCGATCTCCTACACTGGCCGTACACCTCCGCTGATCGTCTAGGGGACACTGAATAGTGCACGGTACATCCAAACCGTCATCGAACCCATCGTTCTACCATTCCTAGATCGGCAAGGGAACTTGCTGTTCCAACAGGACAATGCACGTCCGCATGTATCCCGTGCCACCCAACGTGTTCTAGAAGGTGTAAGTCAACTACCCTGGCCAGCAAGATCTCCGGATCTGTCCCCCATTGAGCATGTTTGGGACTGGATGAAGCGTCGTCTCACGCGGTCTGCACGTCCAGCACGAACGCTGGTCCAACTGAGGCGCCAGGTGGAAATGGCATGGCAAGCCGTTCCACAGGACTACATCCAGCATCTCTACGATCGTCTCCATGGGAGAATAGCAGCCTGCATTGCTGCGAAAGGTCGATATACACTGTACTAGTGCCGACATTGTGCATGCTGTGTTGCCTGTGTCTATGTGCCTGTGGTTCTGTCAGTGTAATCATGTGATGTATCTGACCCCAGGAATGTGTCAATAAAGTTTCCCCTTCCTGGGACAATGAATTCACGGTGTTCTTATTTCAATTTCCAGGAGTGCATATCGCTGTCCCTTGAGTTTTGTCTCCTCAGTGTATTTCACTGTAGCTTTCGTTTCACTATCCATATTGATCCACTGTTTGTGACTGTAAGACCACCGCGCATGTCATGTTGTTTTAAACTCATAACCTCCCAATAAACATGGTCTTTGTCCAAGTGGAGTGGTTCGTGTGTCTCAGTGATACTGACAGCCGCATCGTAGGTGCAACGGAGGGGTGTCTGTGAAGAGGTCACACTAACGTGTCGTTCTCGGAGATGAGGAGCAGCCTTTTCAGTAGTTGCAGGGCCAACAGTCTGGATGACGGATTGAGCAGTAACATCACCCAAGACGGTATTGTTGTAGTGGTACTGCAATGGCGTTCAAAGTCTGTTAATTGCCGTCGTGCGGCCATAATCGCGTCTGACACTTTTTCATACGATTCACCTGAGGAAAAAAGTGAGCTCCTCCAGTGCCCTGCCCCTTCACACCGGGGTGTGCAAGCGATACTACCCTCATCTACATAGATGCATATCCCTTGAGTTTTGACACCTCAGTGAATTTCACTGTAGCTTTCGTTTCACTAGCCATATTGATCCACTGTTTGTGATTGTATGACCAACGTGCATGTCATCCTGTTTTAAACTCATTACCTCGCAAGAAACATGGACTTTGTCGAGGTGGGGTGGTTCTAGTGTCTCAGTGATACTGACAGCGGCATCGTAGGTGCAACCACAACGGAGTGGTGTCTGTGAAGAGGTCACACTACTGTGTAGTTCTCGAAGATGAGGAGCTGCCTTCCCAGTAGTTGCAGGGCCAACAGTCTGGATGACGAACTGATCTGTAACATCAGCCAAGATGGTCTTGCTGTAGTGGTACGTCTACTGTATGAATAAATGATGATCGGACCTTCGAACCCTCTTGGGTGAAATATTCCGGCGGTCAAATAGCACTCCATTCGGATCTTCTGGAGATGACTACTTCATAATGAAAAACAGAACTGCGGTTTTGCAGGTCGGTGTGTGGAACCTTAGGTCTCTTAACCCAGTAAATAGATTAGAAAATTTTTAAATGGAAACGAATAGGTTGAAGTTAGATGTAGAGGGGATTAGTTCGATGGCCGGATGTACAGGATATCTGGTCATACAAAATCAAATAGGGGTAATGAAGCGGTAGGTCTAATCTTGCGACCGTAGTGGTCTCACGATTCCAGACTGTAGCGCCTAGAACCGCTCGGCCAGCGGGCGACGGTTGATAGTGTTGTGTGGCGTGACTCAAAGTAATGACTATAATGCTTATCCTATTTCCAGAATGAGATTTTCACTCTGCAGCGGAGTGTGCTCTGATATGAAACTTCCTGGCAGATTAAAACTGTGTGCCAGACCGAGACTCAAACTCGGGACCTTCACCTTTCGCGGGCAAGTGTTCTACCATCTGAGCTACCGAAGCACGACTCACGACTCACTCCTCGACCAGATACTGGCAGAAGTAAAGCTGTGGGGACCGGGCGTGACTCGTATTTCGGTAGCTCAGATGGTAGAGCACTTACCCGCGAAAGGCGAAGGTCTCGAGTTCGAGTCTCGGTCGGGCACACAGTTTTAATCTGCCAGGAAGTTTAATTTCCTATTTGTTGCGTAATGTACACATTATATAAGTACAGCTACTTTAATAGCACGAAACACAGATCCGCGCTCCCACCATGCCCGTCTGTGCACACTTCGCGGTAGCGACACTGTGCAAGCCGAAGCATCATGCATTGGGTCAGCTTCCAAGGGGGAGAGCGGGGATCACATCAGGAGCTATGCTTACCCGAACAGGCAGACGCGTGAGGGGAGCTGGTTTTATTGTACGTACAATAACTTATTTACTGGCTAACATTTTCATCATAATAAAGCTAATGATATGCCAGCACAGACGTGGGTAACAGCTAAAAATGAAGCAGAAAAAAGAACTGTGTGTAAGTTACTATGGATTACATAGTAAATGCATTATCGTAGCCAAGACTGAAACAAAGCCAATACCCACAGAAGCACATGTTAGAAGAGATTGAACAAATGTGTGAGGAGATAAAGGAATGTATTCACATAGTTAAGGGAGATAAAAATTTGTTAGTGATTGGGACTAGAATTTGATAGTAGAAAAAGGAAGGGAAGGGAAAATAGTACATAGGTGAATGTGGAATGGAAGAAAGGAATGACAGAGGAAGCTGCCTGGTAAAATTTTGCACAGAGCCTAACTTAATAATCGCTAAAACTTTTTTCGGAATCATGAAAGAAGCTTGTGTACATGGAAGAGACCTGTAGACACTGGAAGGTTTGATTATTTAAGGGTAAGAAATAGATTTCGGGCCCAGATTTTAAACTCTCAGATGTTTCCAGGGGCTGATCTGATCTGGACTTCTACCATAACGTTTTGGTTATGAACTCTAGACTAGAACTGAAGAAACTGCAAAGTGGTAGAAAATGAAGGAGATGGGCCCTGGATAAATTGAAAGACTCAGTGGTTATATAGAGTTTCGAGGGGAGCAATAGGCAACGGTTGACTGAAACAGGGGAAGGGGTACAGTATAAGACGAATGGGTAGTTTTGAGAGATGACACAGTGAAGGTAGCAGAGGATAAAATTGGTAAAATGAGAACGAGTATTAGAAATCGTTGAGTGTTACTGGAGACACTGGATTAACCTGATAAAAGAAGAAGATATAAAAATACAGCAAACGACGCCAACAAAAGTGAATAATAATGAGATTCACAGAAAGTGCCAATGTGGTAATCAGGAATGGCTATAGGACAAAGCAAGGCTACATAAGCTCATATAATTAGGCGAAAGATAAATACTGCCTATAATGAAATTAGAGACCTTGGGAGATACCAAAAGTTGCTGTATGAATATCAAGACCTCAGATGAAGCACCAGTACTAAGCAAAGAAGTGGAAGCTGAAAGTTGGAAGGAGTTCACGCGATACACATGGAAAATGAACGTGACGGCAATATTGTAGGAAGAGAGGACGAACTAGATAAGTAGATGAAGATGAGATGGGAGACAGGATACTGCGAGGAGAATTTGACAAAGCACTGAAGCACCTAAAACGAAACGAGGAGTAGACTGTCTTCCTTCAGAAATGCTGATATTTTTGGGAGATCCAGCTGTGATTAAACTACTCCACCTAGTGCGCAAGATACATGAGACAGGGGATATACCCTCAGGCTTCAAGAAAATGTAATAATTCTAATTCAAAAGAAAGCAGTGCTCACAGGTGTGAATATTACCCAACTATTAGTTTAATAAATTATTTACAGAAGAATGGAAAAACTTATACAAACCGACCTCAGCGAAGATCAGTTTGGGTTCCAGAGAAATGTTAGAACACACCAGGCAACAGCGACTGTTGGAGGATACCTGTAGGTTAAAGAAAGGCATAACTACGCTTAAAGCATCTGTAGGCTTAGTGGAAGATTTTGACAATGTTGACTGGAATACTCTCATTGAAATCCTGAAGGTAGCAAGGGCAAAATACAGGGAAAACTAGACGGCATGTATAAAAGTGGAAGAGCATGAAAAGAGAGTAGTTTTTTAGAAGAAAATGAGACAGGGTTGTAGCCTATCCCCGATATTATTTAATCTGTACATTTAGCAAACAGTAAAGGAAGCCAAAGAAAAATTTGTTGAAGGAATTATATTCAGTGAGAAGAAATAAAAGCAATTAGGTTTCTAGATGACATTGTAGTTCAGTCAGAGACAGTAAAAGACTTCGAAGAGCAACGGAACGGAGGAGTGGATAGCGTGTTGAAAGGGGGATATAAGATGAACATCAAGAAAAGCAAAACAAGGGTTAAGGAATGTAGTAGAATTATATCAGGCTATGCTTATGGACTTAGATTAGGAAACGAGACACTAAAAGCACTAGGTGATTATTTGGCCAGCAAGATAACTGGTGATGGCCGAAGTAGGCAGTAATGGTAAGAAAAGCATCGAATAAAAATTTAAGTATAGGAAGTCTTTTGTAATAGCATTTGTATGGAAGTAAAATGTGGGCTGTAAGCAGTTCAGACAAGAAGAGAATAGAAGCTTTTGAAATGCACTGCTATAAAAGTATGCTGAAGATTAGACGGGAAGATCGAATAACTAATGAGGGACTACTTAACAGAATTGGGGAGAAGAGGAATTTGTGGCACAACTTGACTAAAAGAAGGGATCGGTTGATAGGTCACATTCTGAGACATCAAGGCATTACCAGTTTAGTGTTGGAGGGAAGTTTGGCAATACAGTGAGCAAATTCAGAAGGATGTAGATTGCAGCGGTCATTGAGAGATTGAAGAGACTTGCACAGGATAGAGAATGGTGGAGAGCTGTATCAAACTAATCTTCGGACTCAAGACCACTTCAGCACAAATACCTGTCCTGAAATATTCTTCCTGACAAGTAAAAATGCTCTATCTTTTGTTATGTTTTGCGTTAGCTGACATATCTTCTTATTCCAGGGTGAAGCTGATTTTCTTGTTTTAGGTGTTTTCCGTATCTGAAATGAGTACACCATTCATATTTCTGGCAGCCATTACGAGTTAATAAGTTGCTGACCCGAAGTATTCGTTCTGTAGTATGCAAATGACAAGAGACGCCTCGCGTGTTTCGTACTTTAATTTATGGTTAGTTACTGTGCGGTTATCGCAGAAGGCTCCATTTGAATTTACATAACAGTGCCGACGGCTACATGTCAAGCTCCACGGCTTCCCGTTAATCTCTTGTAGTTACGAGGCGACGCTTTTGTAACACGCACGCAATTTGGTTTGTCACCTGGAGGAACATAATGAAGCTGTTTATCACACGAAGGTGATGGAAGATACGCGTCCGAAGGCTGTCACCTGGAGCCACTGCGTCGAAGTGTCATTGCATCCTGACGGGCGCGTTGTGTAACGAGACGGCGGGCCGAAGGTCGTCGAAGAACGCACCCATGTAAGGAACAACACCGCAGACACCAGATACCGGAGGCGCTTACATAAACTGTTTACCTGCGATATCGCAGTCGCATTCCTAAAATCGCTCGCCTCTGTTGCTCTGACACGAGTGGCTCGCCCTACACTTTCCGGGTCATCCGTAGGACGCACCTACTAATGAATTCAGTCTCACTTTCCCCTTATATGGATACAATTGATCGGCTGAGGCGTTTTTAAACAAGGTTTCATCTTCCTGCTAGTGAACAATGCCAAAACCTTTACGTTCTTTGGGGCCCGCAGTGTGGTATAAGTCTTGTACTAACATTGCAAATATGAATCAAGTACGTTGTTTGAAATGAATTGGTCTAGTGAGATAGCCCTGTTTCGGCTATAATTCCACTGTCAAGTGATCTGCGAATAACACAGAATTTTCTCATTATTTACTAATTTTTTTCAGTACTTACTTGTTATAGCCACATGTCGTGTGTATACATTGGTACTTAAATTATTTAGTCTTGAATTTTGTTTCACATCGGCGGGTACTGCCCCTTTTTAAACTGTTGTCAATGATTTTGTGATCTATGTTTATATTTTAGCGAATTTTTGACAGCTTGTGGTTCGTTTCTCTCATCAGTGGATGCTATGCAACGCATTTTAGTTTATATTTTTATGGTAACGAATTTCTGACAGGTCATTTGACAGTAGCACCAACGATGCTGTATGATTATAAAGCTGCTTTATATGGTCTGTGAAGTTGGTTAACTGTTTGTTATTTGCTGCTAATTTTATCTTTGACTATGAAGTGTTCTTCTTTATAGCTGTGTCTATCCGTTAACGTAATTTAGGATCTGAATAAATTTTTCTATATAATTTTAATGTTAAAAGTCTGTTCGTTTAGTATGTTCTGTGGTTGCATAAATGTGTCTATTTTATTTCTTCTACATCTACATCTACGTGATTACTCTGCTATTCACAATAAAGTGCCTGGCAGCGGGTTCAATGAACCATCTTGAAGCTGTCTCTCTACAGTTCCACTCTCGAGCGGCAAGCGAGAAAAACGAGCCCTGATTTCTTTTATCGTGATGATCATTTCTCCCTATGTAGGTGGGTGCCAACAGAATGTTTTCGCAATCGGAGGAGAAAACAGGTGATTGAAATTTCAACGAAAAACGCCTTTGTTTTAATGAATGCCACTCCAATTCATGTATCATGTCTGTGACACTATCTCCCCTATTTTGCGATAATAGAAAACGAGCTGCCCTTCTCTGTACTTTTTAGATGTCATCCGTGAGCCCCACCTGATGCGGATCCCACACCGTACAGCAGTACTCCAGAATACGGCGGACAAGCGTTCCTCGCTAGTCCCTTTGGTATTATGTGCAGGATTTTCATTGATTGTTCTATACGCTTTTGCTTTGTGATTCCCGGATTTCAAGAATTTGAAAAAAGTAGAAGTATTACTCTCGTAATATCTAGTGTGCACCAGATATCCAATGCCAAAATCTCGCCTTGTTTGACCTACCTAAAATTTTTCACAATATTTACCTTCGATTTTAAATATTCCTAGGTTTGCATGAATTGGTAATTTCGTTTTCCCTGACTGGTTTCGTGGTTTTAAGTTATTGTTGTATTGTTATGGTAATGCCCTCAGTTTATTAGATATGTTTTACAGATACATCATCGGTATGTTCGAGGTTATATGTTTCATTGGTGATTCTCTTATTAATTTTGTGTACTTATGCATTTCAGTGTGTATGATTTTAGTGTTTTTTGTCTAAGAACTGTAGCACTATATTTCGGTTGAAACTACTCTGTTGTGCTACGTAATGGAGCATTGTAATTTCTTTATGTATGGCTGATCGTTCTAGCAGTAAATTGATAATCCTATTAATCATTGTGTGGAAATATGCGTATTTATATGCTTTAGGATGACAGGATTTGGCACTGATATGAATCCTGAGATACCATCTAATATCGAATCGGATGTTCTTTCGTCCGGCGTAGAGCGATAACTCGACGTGGTATCAACTCAGTAAGTCATTGGAAGCCCCTGCAGAAATTTTGAACCATGCTGCCTCTATAGCCGTCCATACCTGCGAAATTTTTGTTGGTGTAGAATGTAGTGCATGAACTGTCCTCTCAATTACGTCCCATAAGTGTTCGATGGGATTCATGTCGGCAATCTGGGTGGCCAAATCATTCGCTCGAACTGTCAAATCAGTCACCAACACTTTTTGTCTGGTGACGTCGTTATTTGGGAGCAAAAATACATGAATGCAAACGGTCTCCGAGTATCATAGAATGAAGGCTTTCACGGCAGGTGTTATCATCATTTAACATTTCCGGGCCCTAATGATATCCTGGTCAGTTTCGGTGTGGTGTCGTTGTTTACCATGATACCGGTGAATGAAGCGATCACATGTATAGCGGACATTGTTCCTAGTGATATTTTGGCATTATTCAGACATGGTCTTAGAACAACGTATTTTCAATATAATAATGTTTATTATGAACAGATTGACGGGGTGGCTATGGGAAGTCCTCTTAGTCCAGCTGTGGCTAACTTGTTCATGGAGAAATTTGAACAACGGGGGCTGCAAACACATAGAAAAAGATCAGCCAATGGTATCGTTATGTAGACGATACATTTCTGTATGGACCCATGGGGAAGAGGAACTGGATACGTTCCTGTTACATCTGAATAGTATTAATGCAAGAATTGAGTTCACTATGGAAAAGGAAATCGATGGTCACCTGAACTTCTTAGATGTGACTGTAATCAAATGAGAGGGCGGATCATTGGGTCATGAGGTTTTCAGAAAAGACAGACACACTGATCGTTATCTGCAGAAAGATTCTAACCACCACCCAATACATAAAAGAGGGGTCATTAAAACATTAATAGACAGGGCGCACAAAATATGTGAACCAGCTCACTTAGATGATTGGATTGAACACCTTAGAGAGAACTTCAAGAAGAATGGGTATTTCAACAGAGACATAGATCGTGCACTACGCCCTAAACTGGCAACCAGGATTGACAAGGATCGACACCAACCCATGGGGAAAGTGTTCTTTCCATATATCAGTAAGGTCACTGATCGCATTGGAAAATTTTTAAGCAAATACGATATGAAAACTGTTTTCAGACCCACCACGAAAATAAAAGAATGTTTAAGATCCGCAAAAGATAAACGACATCCCCTAGCTACACCAGGTGTCTATAAAATTCCGTGCAGTTGTCTGCGTGAACATAAAAGGAAGTGCCGTCTCGGACATATTGATAAATCGGCTGTAGCGAAACATGTGTTTCAGGAAGGTGATCATGAAATAAAGTTTAGTGAGACGACCGTCATAGCAAAGACGTGGCAATAGTATGCCCGAATGTACAGAGAGGCCATTGAGATTGCCAAACACTGCAAATATTTTCAATAGAATAGATGAATGCATTAAGCTGGGTAAGATATGGGTGTCAACATTGCAGCAACAGCGTGACAATCGATTAATTTTAATTGAGAAAGTTGGCAATATCAGAGATCATAGCACAGCCGACGTCACGTGATTGACAGCGGCGCCCTCTGGATGGATTATATATACGGCGCTCACTTGCGCTCTCGTTGCAGTTCGCCGATTGTCCTCGGAGCATGCCTTCCGCAGTCGAAGGCGAAACGTCAGGGGAGAGTTTTATGTGTGGACCACGGCATCTCAACCCGGAAGTGTTAAGCGATTGTCTGCAAGTAGTCGAACGTAATCTTTTCCAGTCAATAATCTGGTTAGTTGGACCAGAGGATCCAGTCCATTCGATATAAACACAGCCAACAACATTATGGACCCACCACCAGCTTGTGGATTGCCATGTTGACAACTTGTGTCCATGGCTTCGTGGGGTCTGCGCCACAGTTGAACGCTACCATCATCTCTGACCAATTGAAATCGGCATTCATGTGACCAGGCCACGGTTTTCTGCTGTGACACTTCCTCCTGACGTCACTTTCTCTGTCTCGTATTTGGAGCAGTACTCACATAGACACCACACTTATCACGAAGAATCTTGACATGATACCAACTACAAACAAAATCTAAATTACAAATTAACTATAACTTTGGAGCATACAGATCAACATTAGAGAGTGTAACAACAGATAGTACGCCAAATTTCAGAAAGGCACTCTATTACCTCATATAAAATTAAAAAGGGTTTTGTATATGTATTTCAGTATCTCCATGAAACTATAAACCAGAGGCACTTTCTGAAAGGTGCACTTTCTGTTTCATAAGGTTTATCAATAAGCTGTTGTCCACTGCCTCAGAGAAATTGCACGCAAACGGCATGTGGTTTTTATATCGCCTCTTGTTCACAAATTCGATGAAGGTATTGTCCTTGATATGTAGGAAGGAAAGGACCCTTCTTAGCATGCAGTCTTATCACGATAGTTACCAGGTTCTTGTTCTCTTGAAACTTTAGAAACCAGAGGATGTTTGTAATTGCTGGTTGGATCAAGGCGTCTGCCCCAATATCAAGAACAGAAAAATATTCGAAATTGCCTTCCTGACGCTACGTTGTTCAAGTAAGCGCTATAATTTTTAGTATTTAAAAAGTTCTTGCACACAGACGACAGAAATAATGAACAAGAATCACTCTTAAACAGTTAGCTTCTAAGATTTTGGGCTACTTAAAATGGCGGCAGTCTATACTGCCACCTCCCCTCTTTCTTTCCCACCATGCAATACTCACAGGCACATCGCTTACAACGTATAAGCAGCATAAAATAATATTATTAGCAAGCCATAGGAACTGTAACCGTATATCATCTTCGCCAACAGTGACAACTGTTGGTCTGTCAAAGCTGATGATAAAACGTCAAATTATAAGAATTACGAGAAAGAGCGATTAAGAGCTTACAACATAAACAGTCCTAAATCTACACCGCACTGCAATATAATAGAGAATGGCAGCGACCACTGATTATATGTGGACCTAAATACAAAATCCATATATCTGAAAACACAATAACCAACATTATAAAAAATAAAATAAAAGCAGCCGGTCGGTGTGGCCGTGCGCTTCTAGGCGCTTCAGTCTGGAACCGCGTGACCGCTACGGTCGCAGGTTCGAATTCTGCCTCGGGCATGGATGTGTGTGAAGTCCTTAGGTTAGTTAGGTTTAAGTAGTTCTAAGTTCTAGGGGACTGATGACCTCAGCTGTCAAGTCCCATAGTGCCCAGAGCCATTTGAACCATTTTTTTAAAATAAAAACGTTGTACAAATTTCACAGATGGTCAAGCCGAAATGGATCCAAAAGCGCTAAACTCGTATAGCAGCAATTTGGATTTCATTGAAAAAATGTCTCTTACGTAATGATTTACCATTTTCACATATTAATCCAATTTTTCATAAGAATCTTAGACAACGCTTACAGGATTTGAAATAACCATGCAGTAAAACATATGGTTGAATTCAAATTAATACATTTTAAGATAGTGTATATAACGCCATCTGTGGTTCGATGAATGCGAAATTATTTTTATGTAAATAAGAATTCTTTCTAATCAAAATACGTTTTGAAAGCATTGTAATATGTAAGCAATTACAATATGGGGGCCAAGGGGTCTACAAAAAAAGTGGGATGGGGGATGGGGCAGGGTGAAACAGGATTAAACTTGACACATTAAAAACATTTTTAGCTGTCAGTGACCCTATGGCTACTAACGTATGCACACAAGCCACTGCAAAATAAAGAGATAAACATAGGAAGGGAGAAGACAGCAGATAAAAGAGAAAGAAGTGGTTGGCACTTAAGTCCATCTGAATAACGTCAGTTTAATTTATGCAGAGTTAGCATGTTTAAGGGCCGCCGTATCTCTAGATGTCGCCGGTAACTATAGAGTTAGGTATTCTATAGAAAGAGTGAAAAGTCTACCTACTGTTATGTATATTATCTTCAGTTATCGAAAAATCAGTCTTGCCTACAGCCTGCTTAGATTAGATTAGATTAGATTAATACTTGTTCCATAGATCATGAATACGACACTTCGTAATTATGTGGAACGTGTCAGGTTAATGAAAGATGTCTGTACAAGATATTACATTACACAAAATATTGCATGACACTAATGCTTAAGTTAGTTTTTTTCCCTTCCTTAATTTATATCTAAAAATTCAGCCAATGAGTAGAAGGAGTTGTCATCTAGAAATTCTTTTAATTTATTTTTAAATGTTGGTTGACTATCTGTCAGGCTTTTGATGCTGTTTGGTAGGTGACTGAAGACTTTTGTGGCAGCATAATTCACCCCCTTCTGTGCCAAAGTCAGATTTAACCCTGCATAGTGAAGATCATACTTTCTCCTGGTGTTCTATGTACACTGGTATTACTTTTGAACTGGGCTGGATTATTAACAACAAATTTCATAAGTGAATATATATACTGTGAGGATCCCTAGATCCTTAAATAGATGTCTGCAGGATGACCGTGGCTGGGCTCCAGCAATCATTCTGATTACACGTTTTTGAGCAATGAATACTTTTCTACTCAACGATGAATTACCCCAGAATATGATACCATAGAAAAGCAGTGAATGAAAGTAGGCATAGTAAGCTAATTTACTGAGATTCTTATCACCAAAATTTGCAATAACCCTAATAGCATACATAGCCGAACTCAGACGTTTCAGCAGACCATCAATGTGTTGCTTCCAGTTTAGCCTCTCATCAATGGACACACCTAAAAATTTTGAAAATTCTACCTTAGCTACAGACTTCTGTTCAGAGTCTATATTTATTACTGGAGTTGTGTCATTTACTGTACGGAACTGTGTATACTGTGTTTTATCAAAATTTAAAGAGAGTCCGTTTGCTGAGAACCACTTAATAATTTTGTGAAAAACATCATTTACAATTACATCACTTAGTTCTTGGTTTTTGGATGTTATTACTATACTTGTATCATCAGCAAGAAGAACTAACTTTGCATCTTCATCAATATGGAATGGTAAGTCATTAATGTATATCAAGAACAGTAAAGGACCTAAGACCGAACCCTGTGGGACTCCGTACTTGATAGCCCCCCAGTTTGAGGAATCAGCTGTTGTATTAACATTACATGAACCACTTATTTCAACTTTCTGCATTCTTCCAGTTAAGTATGAATTAAACCATTTGTGCACTGCCCCCCTCAAACCATAATGACTTAGCTTAACTAAAAGAATTCCACGATTTACACAATCAAAGACCTTTGAGAGATCACAAAAAATACCAATGGGTGATGTCCGGTTATTCAGAGCATTTAATATTTGATCTGTGAAAGCGTATATATCATTTTCTGTTGAAAAGCCTTATGATTATTCATTTTGGGATTAGACTGTGTTTTTAGTATACTCACATAAAAATGGAGCAGCAAATTGTGGGTAATGAAACTGAAAGTTGAAGATGGTATAGCAAGTAAGAGTTAGTTTCATGTTTAATGTTACACCAAATGGAGAAAATCAAGAGATGATGAAAGTCGATGTCAAAGGACACGCATTGCAATATAGGAACCATATTGACAGTACGATACAGAAGCGTTGCTTTGATTGTCTTTTATAGGGAAACAGTCGAGCTACAGAGAGAAATCCGGCTGAAAGGCGAGGAGTAAAGAGGTGTTTCAGGGAACATACTGTGTGTCGAACAGCGAGCAAACGAACTCGTAGCGTAGTAGCAGGGCTCTGTTTGGCACATTATGGCCGCATTATGATTCTTTGTAGTGCGTGCTATGTTGCTAAGGATCCCGATCCTAGATCGAACGAAGACCTAACATCTTAAAGGCAGATTGTAATTTAGAGGGCTACTCTTCAGTAACTGATGTTACGTATTGATGCTGGGCCACTACTGACATCTATTACCAGTCCGATAAACACCGAAATTTCGGGAGTTACGCTATTAGTTGGAAACAATAACTCAGAAAATTTTACTTCTTCTTTACTAGCAGAACACTGCTTGTATTATGAGGTAGGCGTTCCGCTCACAGCTTATTCAGTACAAAATTGTTTGCACATCGTTTCATGGACGCAGTCCCCATTATCAGGTAACATGAGAATTGAGGTTCACCTGCAGTTGGAAGCACAAATTCACTGATACATTCACTGGCGTCTAACTTCCGTGATCATTCAGTGTAGGAGTGCAGTAGCAACAAATGTAATATGCGCATTTTCGTCTCTAAACATTAATAGGACGTCAGATCCCAACCTTCCACCATTCCCATACACTGCACTCAGTAATGGCAACATACGCCAGTGTTGAAAACCCCACCTCGGTGTAGTTTCGCAGAGAACAAGCGATAGTTCTGTAAGTGCTCACCCGGTTAGCTTGGGTGATTAATATTCAAGTGATCAATCGTGTGTGAATTCCTAAGGGGCAAAACCCCTGTGGTTATCAGTCTCTAGAATTTCACACTACTTAAATTAACTTATGCTAAGAACAACACACACACACATACCGGAGGGAGGATTCGAACCTCCGGCGGGAGTGGCGGTGCAATTCGTGACATGGCACCTCAAACCGCGCGGCGAGTGAAGAATGAAAGATGAAGGGAAAAAAATTGTTAAGTCTTATGTCACTTGACTATGCGGAAACGTAAAACTGGTACTGTGATGGGTTATAAATTTATAGAAATATTGAGAAGATTTGTGATACTTACAAAAAGTTTTAAGGCTATTGTTGTTGTTGATACTCGGTTTATATCATCTGTCTCCGATACCTATAATAGGGTATCCTGATTTTAAAGGGAAATATGTTACCAGTTCCTTCTTTTCCATATTACCATTCATCTCCAAAACTGTAGACACGAAAAATGTACCTTCCGGAACAGCACCTGTAGCCACAAACACAGCTGCGCAACCTGCAAATAACTTTCACCTGTCGATCAGTAGAATGAATTATGAAAATATTAATCGTATGTTAAGTAGAATGACAAACAAGCTTAAACAGTCTTTTCATATAAGTGGATTGCACCCGTGCTGTCACGCTCTCTCAGCGATTTACTGTACGTGAAAAGTCGTGAACTAGGGGATGAGTAACTAAGAAACAAACACATACGATTCATCTTATATATATCTTACTTGTCTGCCTATCATTCAGAAATGAGAGGACCTGCTTATGATTTAGTATTGAACAACAACAATACACTGCGTATATGCGGCAATGGGGCAAAGTGCAAAAGAACAGTAAAAATAAACAAACGTAAACCTGTAGAAGAGTCTCCCGTCATCAAATAAATGAAGGAGTTTGTGCGATGAATGTGTAATGCTGAGGAAGAAAAATGTTGGAGACTCTGTGGACAACGCGCTAAGTGTATGTAGCGCTGGACCGTATGCTGAAAGAACAGCGCGCGTCAGACGATGAAGCTGTCGGCCTTCTCACTTAATGCTGTTCACGGCAGGTGGAGTGGGTCCTGATTGTATGGCGAGGAAAGCTTTCGCCATTTGTCAGCTTTCATCTCATAAAGGCAGCCCAGGATGTGTTTACATCACTTATACTGCGATGAAGGTTTCTTTACTTAATACGTAACGTAAATAAACGGCCACTTTATCCCTAATGGGACAGTCGTATTAAGAAAACACACCACGGATGAGACTGTAAATAAAACAAACCAAGATGCAGATTTTTCGTCGTGCTTATTCTCAGAGTTTTATTTTGGCACAGGAAAAAAATGCTTTTTCAAACGGAAATTGGAGTGCCAGTATTTTCGGTAATTAAAATTACTAGCGAGAGATCTGTAAGAAAAATGTAGTAGTATCGTTAAATAATAAACAAATCATAATGATACCACGAAATAAATGCAGGCAGAACAAAACTGTACAACACATAATTGTTTTCACTTAGGGCAGAAAAATGAAAAAAAAAGGTTAGAACATATATTTCGTTTCTTAGTTTCGTAGTATATTGGGTGGTCCATTGATAGTGACCGGGCCAAAGATCTCACGAAATAAGCATCAAACGAAAAAACTACAAAGAACTAAACTCGTCTAGCTTGAAGGGGGAAACCACATGGCTCTATGGTTGGCCCGCTACATGGTGCTGCCATAGGTCAAACGGATATCAACTGCGTTTTTTAAATAGAAACCCCCATTTTTTATTACATTTTCGTGTAGTACGTAAGAAATATGAATGTTTTAGTTGGACCACTTTTTTCGCTTTGTGATAGGTGGCGCTGTAATAGTCGCAAACGTGTAAGTACGTTGTGTCACGTAACATTCCGCCAGTCCGGAAGGTATTTGCTTCGTGATACATTACCCGTGTTAAAATGGACCGTTTACCATTTGCGGGAAAGGTCGATATCGTGTTGATGTATGGCTATTGTGATCAAAATGCCCAACGGGCATGTGCTATGTATGCTGCTCGGTATCCTGGACGACATCATCCAAGTGTCCGGACCGTTCGCCAGATAATTACGTTATTTAAGGAAACAGGAAGTGTTCAGCCACATGTGAATCGTCAACCACGACCTACAATAAATGATGCCCAAGCAGTGTTTTAGCTGTTGTCGCGGCTAATCCATACGTCAGTAGCAGACAAATTGAGCGAGAATCGGGAATCTCAAAAACGTCGGTACTGAGAATGCTACACAAACATCGATATATATTTTTATCCACCAGGAACTGCATGGCGACGACTTTGAATGTCGTGTTCAGTTTCTATTCAGTGACGAAGCGTCATTCATCAACAGCGGTAATGTAAACCGGCATAACATGCTCTATTGGGCAACGGAAATGCACGATGACTGCGACAAGTGGACAATCAGCGGCCTTGGCGAATTAATGTATGGTGCGGCATTATGGGAGGAAGGATAATTGGCCCTCATTTTATCTATGGCAATCTAAATGGTGCAATGTATGCTGATTTTCTACGTAATGTTCTACCGATGTTATTACAAGATATTTCACTGCATGACGGAATGCCGCTGTACTTCTAACGTGATGAAGTCCGGCACGTAGCCCGCGTCCGGTTGAAACGGTAATGAATGTCATATTTCATGACAGGTGGCTTGGTCATCGAAGCATCATATCATGGTCCGTGCGTTCACCGGGTCTAACGTCCCCGGATTTCTTTCTGTGGGGACAGTTGAAGGATATTTGCTATCGTGATCCACCGACAAACCCTGACAACATGCGTCAGCGCAATGTCAATGGCATGTGCGAACATTTCGGAAGGCGAACTACTCGCTGTTGAGAAGAACGTCGTTACACGTATTTCCAAATGCACTGAGGTTGACGGACATCATTTTCTGCATTTATTGCATTAATGTGGCATTTACAGGTAATCACACTGTAATAGCATGCGTTCTCAAAAATGACATGTTCACAAAGGTACATACACTCCTGGAAATGGAAAAAGGAACACATTGACACCGGTGTGTCAGACCCACCATACTTGCTCCGGACACTGCGAGAGGGCTGTACAAGCAATGATCACACGCACGGTACAGCTGACATACCAGGAACCGCGGTGTTGGTCGTCGAATGGCGCTAGCTGCGCAGCATTTGTGCACCGCCGCCGTCTGTGTCAGCCAGTTTGCCGTGGCATACGGAGCTCCATCGCAGTCTTTAACACTGGTAGCATGCCGCGACAGCGTGGACGTGAACCGTATGTGCAGTTGACGGACTTTGAGCGAGGGCGTATAGTGGGCATGCGGGAGGCCGGGTGGACGTACCGCCGAATTGCTCAACATGTGGGGCGTGAGGTCTACACAGTACATCGATGTTGTCGCCAGTGGTCGGCAGAAGGTGCACGTGCCCGTCGACCTGGGACCGGACCGCAGCGACGCACGGATGCACGCCAAGACCGTAGGATCCTACGCAGTGCCGTAGGGGACCGCACCGCCACTTCCCAGCAAATTAGGGACACTGTTGCTCCTGGGGTATCATCGAGGACCATTCGCAACCGTCTCTATGAAGCTGGGCTACGGTCCCGCACACCGTTAGGCCGTCTTCCGCTCACGCCCCAACATCGTGCAGCCCGCCTCCAGTGGTGTCGCGACAGGCGTGGATGGAGGGACGAATGGAGACGTGTCGTCTTCAGCGATGAGACTCGCTTCTGCCTTGGTGCCAATGATGGTCGTATGCGTGTTTGGCGCCGTGCAGGTGAGCGCCACAATCAGGACTGCATACGACCGAGACACACAGGGCCAACACCCGGCATCATGGTGTGGGGAGCGATCCCCTACACTGGCCGTACACCTCTGGTGATCGTCGAGGGGACACTGAATAGTGCACGGTACATCCAAACCGTCATCGAACCCATCGTTCTACCATTCCTAGACCGGCAAGGGAACTTGCTGTTCCAACAGGACAATGCACGTCCGCATGTATCCCGTGCCACCCATCGTGCTGTAGAAGGTGTAAGTCAACTACCCTGACCAGCAAGATCTCCGGATCTGTCCCCCATTGAGCATGTTTGGGACTGGATGAAGCGTCGTCTCACGCGGTCTGCACGTCCAGCACGAACGCTGGTCCAACTGAGGTGTCAGGTGGAAATGGCATGGCAAGCCGTTCCACAGGACTACATCTAGCATCTCTACGATCGTCTCCATGGGAGAATAGCAGCCTGCATTGCTGCGAAAGGTGGATATACACTGTACTAGTGCCGACATTGTGCATGCTCTGTTGCCTGTGTCTATGTGCCTGTGGTTCTGTCAGTGTGATCATGTGACGTATCTGACCCCAGGAATGTGTCAATAAAGTTTCCCCTTCCTGGGACAATGAATTCACGGTGTTCTTATTTCAATTTCCAGGAGTGTATATCACATTGGAACAACCGAAATAAAATGTTCAAATATGTATGTAGGTAGTACGTAAATCATCTAGTGAAATTTGCGAAGAAATTATTCCACATTATACATTGAAGCGCGAAAGAAACTGGTATAGTCATGCGTATTGAAATACAGTGATACGTAAACAGGTAGGATATGGTGTTGCTGGTGTCAACGCCTATATTCGACAAGTGACTGGCGCAGTTGTTAGATCGGTTGCTACTGCTACAATGACAGATTATCAAGATTTAAAGGAGTTTGGAAGTGGTGCTATAGTCGGCGTACGACCGATGGGACACAGTATCTCCGAGGTAGCGAGGTAGCACGACCATTTCACGAGTGTACCGTGAATATAAGGAACCCGGTAAATGATCAAATCTCAGACATCGCTGCGGCCGGAAAAAATCCTGGAAGAACGGAACCAACGACGAGTAAAGTGAATCGTCCAACGTGACTCAAGTGCAACCCTTCCGCACATTTCTGCAGATTTCACTGCTGGACCGTAAACAAGTGTTAGCGTGAGAACCATTCGAACGAACATCATCGATATGGCCTTTCAGAGCGGAATGCTCACTCGTGTACCCTTGATGAACCGCACGAGACAAAGCTTCACTCCTTGCTTCGGCCTGTCAACACCGTCATTGTACTGTTTATGACTGGAAACATGTTGCCTGGCCGGACGAGTCTCATTTCAAATTGTATCGAGCGGTTGGACGTGTACAGGTATGGAGACAACATCATGAATCAATGGACCCTGAACGTCAGCAGAGGACTGTTCACGCTGGTGGAGGCTCTGTAATGGTGTGGGACGTGAACAGTTGGAATGATATATGATTCCTGATACATGTAGATACGACTGTGACAGGTGACACGTACGTAAGTATCCTGTCTGATCATGGGCATCCATTCATGTCCATTGTGCATTCCGACGGACTTGGTCGATTCCAGCAGGACAATGATGATACATCACACGTCCATAATTGCTACGGAGTGCCTCCAGGAACGATATTCTGAGTTTAAACAGTTCCGATAGTCACCAAATTCCCCAGACATGAACATTATTGGGCATATCAAGGCTGTTGAAAAGAGATCTCCACAGCCTCGGACTCTTGCTGATTTATGGAAAGCCCTCCAGGATTCATGGTGTCAGTTCCCTCCAGCACTACTTCAGACAATAGTCGAGTCCAAGCCACATAGAGTTGCGGCACTTCTGCGTGATCACCGGGGCCCGTCTCGATATTGGACAGATGCACCAGTCTATTTGGCTCCTAAGTATGTAATGGAGTAAATAGCATGCACAGATTCCGGAACCGTGACTTGAGTTGGCCTTCCAGGACGTTCATCTTCATGTAACAGACATATCAATTTGTTGGGCCCTGCTTCCTTATCAAAAAATGTAATCACAGTACAACTCTCTTTCATCATGAATTCTCTGTTTTCATTATTTCATTATTTCATTTCAAACATGCAAAGAAAAAGAAAAACTTTTGTTACTTGTAAGCAAATTACTGACACACACAATGTAAAGAAGGTTTAATACCAAAACATCAAATTAAACTACATCAGTTGTATCTAGGAAAAACCAAGCATTTACGTAACTGACACATAAATTTTCTTCTAACTACCAATTGGCACGGAGTACTGTATAATCATCCCACATTCCAACATTCAAACGACGCTATAAATTCTTCGAACCGAAGATACTTTAGTTTCACATCCACGCTGGGATGCACACTTACTGATGGATGGCGACGGACTGATACTTCATTCCCAGTTGGCGTGCTCTCCTCGCAGCTGGCGCGCTTTTCTCTCAATCAAAGAACTTTCCCTCCAGCTTTTCCTCTTCCAATATATTTATTCATAATTGATCATCTTCACTGTGAAAAATACAGTGACTGCTTCAAATGTCACAAATGATACTTAAAATACATACTATATAATATACTGTAAGACACTACTGTGCATACCGTGCATTCCTCCAAGTATATCGATGCTGTTGACAGTCACCTGAAAAAAATTTTTTCTTCCATGATTATAGCTCTATACGAGGACCAGTAAACTACATAAAATTCTTGAGATTACGTTAGGCCTACAGAAATTGTCCATAGTCAGTAGAAAATCACAAGCGTAAACAGTAACAAAATATACAATAAATGCAAGTAAAACGTTACTTATAAACAATGTAGCCTTTCATTTCCCAGTCGTCACAGTAGCGTGTTACTTTTGTACTTTTCAGTCGCAGAAATCAGGTACATTCATCTAATAACCAAGCGAATCCTCCCGAAAACCTTGGCCGACAATAGACGAATGAAACTATCTCATTTCATTTCTGGCGCAATATAGACCATTATTCCAAGCAGAAAATGAAATACTGTGAATTTGTCTGTATGTATGAATTTGTGTTGTTTGCGAACGTGCGGTTGGTGTCCAACGGTAATGTAGTATTTTATCAGCCGATAAATGGTAAGTTTCTGCGAGAAAGATATAAGGTAACAATTACAATACTATACACATTAAACAACAGATTTTTCAAACAATTTTTCGATCCAACATTAGGTCAGTTAAAATCAAAATTTGATTGTTGGAAATGTGAAAATCTTTATAACTTACGAACTGAACAAACTGATACATCTGGATAGAATAAAAGGTGTAAAAATTGTTTAATACTGTAGGTCACTGGACTACTCCAGGTAGTTAAAATTAATCGTTTCGCCACCAGATTCAAAGACTTTTATTGGACGATTCGCTCGGTATGCCTGAGGGTGTCGCGTGCACCTATAGTGGAAAGGACAACGTAATGAAGCTTTGAAATGTGCGGATGCGTAATCAATGGCAGCAGTAATAAAAATTGATGCTGTGGTCAAAATTAGTCGAATCATTTTTTAAGTGATGTGGCGTTTATTTACACGCTATTATGTCGCATCTGTAATTCTGAACTCGTCGATGGAAGAAATTCGACATTTATGATCCTATGAAGGTTTTTGAGCCAATGTTGCCTTTGGAACAACAGCTCCGGAAAGTGTCATGTTGGTAGACGTTTAAATAGTTTATCAGAGACGTGAAGAATCTGTGTAGGATTATTGCCCACAACTGTTCCGACGATGCAACTACGACAAAGCAAGATATCTATATTGCTTAGTTTGGTTTTACTATAAAGGAGCACCTGTCATAATACTGCAGGAGTCAAACTGAAATCAGTTTGAACGTCATAGTCTATATAAAGTTTGAGTCGAATTACATTTAACTTAAAGGCAAGTCACAATACTAATTCCTGTGTCACATATGTCACCCAATAACTGGTGTTAAAATTACGATCTCCAAATTCTTATTTGGATAATCTGAATCTTTGCAAATTCAAAGTATAATAAAACTCATCTGCAGTTAATTTAAAAAGAACTGAATCGAAATTCTATGCAATAATCGCCTTCGGTTTTTCCATTTTCTAACATAAATTTTGCTGAATGAAATATCGTAATGTAATAAAAGAATTTTTGATAAAGTGCTTAAGTTTTACAATTTTAAACATGGCTGTGAGGCAGCAACTGCACAAGATTTAGTCAGGTATAAAACAGATAATTGGCTGCAATATTACTTTATTTTTACGAGGTTTTGACACCGACTGTGGGTGTCTAAATCAGAAAAGTCACAATTACCTAAAGATTAAAAGCTATAGAAAAAACTAAAAAAATAACCAGCTTTTATTACGAACAGATTAGTAAGAAAACTGTACTCATATGTAGAAACTAACAAATTTAAGAACAAAAATGCTCTAGTCAAGTAAAATCCTTCATTAAGAAGTTAATAAAACCCCAAAAATCAAAGAGCTTAAAACTGACATGAAACTGGTAACTGCCAGTAAAACCATATGTACTCTATTTAGCTACATAAAGCAGCACACTACACACCGCCAAGGGCTGTGAGTGACAGTATACTGCAGGTGGCAGCAAAATAGAAGGGCACACATGTCGAAGTTGCCACAATTTCTATACTAAACAAGTCCGGCCATCAGATTATAGTCGAAGATAAAATACTTTAAACATCTTGTAGGTGTTATGGTAAATGAAAATTACATAAGACAACGCAACAGCAAATATCAGGTAAATTTTGTACTAAACGATTACAATGCAATGATTGGAAAAGAGAAGAAAACAATATTTTAGTCTATTCAGAGAAAAATGGAGCACTAGTTTAGGCATTTTGAAAGGCAACTCTGTTGGGACTGTTTGAATGATTGAGAATGAAGCAAAACTTACTAACAACATTTATTTTATTAAACCAAACATAAATTATGCTAAACAAGTCACTGATTGAATACTGTAAACAACTAACAGGTGGTTTAAGAGTAGAATGGACGAGGATCCCGGGTGGCATAAGTGAGTCAATTACTCTGCCCCTAAAAATGTGGATAACACAATCTGAATTGATTTGACGCTGAGCAGACTTTGATTGATCAAATCTACTGTAGTTTCATTTCATAGGTGCTGTTGAGAGCAAGTGGCGATCGAGATCTGTGTGCCCTGACAATGCAAGAGTGGCAGTACGTTGTAGCTAGCAGCTAGTGAGATGTGTGCGGTGGAGGTGAGACGCGAGGCGGCCCATTTGAATCGGTCGCGGCCACGAAAGAAATAGAAAAGTCTCAAGGTCTTGCGAACAAGCAGACGTATCGCAATTTACTCTCTCCCGGAGCCCTGAAATCACGGTAGATTTCAGTGTGTGATACACCCATTCGCTGCTCGTACAAATGATCAATTTGACTCACTTATACGACAGAGCCCACAAGGATACCAAACGTCAAGACGGGTAAACCACAAACGAATGAGTGTGCCCTCGGCAAACGAGCACTCCAAGGCGTTTGAAGTCACACTGTCGGTACAGTAAGTACTTCACCACAGGCTCCCCAGTCTAACAACTAGCAAGTGAAGTCAGTCTGTACACAGGTCCCAAGCACCAACCACACACACCAGAGCATCGACCAGAAGTGCTCTAACCAGACCAAAGTCCAGCATCCGTGTGCTTCTCACCTCTTCAGAAAAATAATCCGTTTTTCCGCAATGTGCATGAACGACACTGCCTTCACGCCGTCTTTAGCCAATCACAGGGCTAGGAAACTTTCAATTGCTGGCTTTTTTAAGTTTTCACGGAGGGGGAAGGTGATTTTCTCTGAAGTCGTGTCACTTGCCACAGCAACAAGCGAACAGATACAGTCTTAATGATCTTTATCTAAATCGCATGTGCCATTGAGCTTGTTAGTCCTAGCTATGAGGTGTCATAAAGATTTTATCTCTAAACGTTTCTCAGACGCCGGAGTTTTTTACACAACCGAGCCCGCCGCTGGAAGTGGTTCACAGGCCTAATTGCAGTATCAGCGAACAAGAAAACTTTTTGTTACCCATGGGTGTGCACACAACGCCCAGTTTACGACTCCACGGTGTAGACGCGTTCCTTCAGACTGTCGCCCCAGCCCAGGCTTCCGCTGGCGCCACGGCAGGTGGCTCGGCATTGTTCTGCTGAAAATCTGCCTCGATAAGGGCTGCCGTGTCTGCCCTGTACGGCTGTGGGCCCGTCCGGCAAGATTTACTGAGGGATGGGCTCGCCGCCAATTGCTTTCAACTCCCAATATGGTGTTTCTACAAGCTAAGAAAGATTAAAATACCTCATGCTTTTAGCGCCCTGCCAGGTTCCACCAACGTCTGCTGAGGCCGTTAACTCCTTTGTCACTCAATGCCCGTAAGGTCGTAATAAAATCTTTAATAATATTCCGTATACGAAAAAATAGGTGAGAGTAACTTGTCCTCTCTCAATTTCTCCATGACTGCTTCATACCATATAAAAATTATTTCATAATCTCAACTGTTCATTAAGAATGAAATTGTCATTAAAAGGAAGGTGTTAGAAAATTTACAACCCTTCCGAAATACCATGTCTAAAGCCTTTCCTCTCTATGGTCAGGATAGTGATGTCATGATCTCGTTTAGACTTACACCCTGTAATTAACAAGTGATCAGCAAAGGACATATATAATATGTTTGTCTCTTTTTTTCTTAAAGAGAAGTTCTTTGCATCTAACAGCAATGCTTCATCCTATTTATCCTGTATAATAAGGTTTGAATGTGTCACACATAATTTTACAAACGACCGAGTGTCGTAAAGGAGGATACGCAGGTTTCAACTTAAGAATAAGATTATTTTATAAGCTAGTGTTAGTAGAGAGTACTATATTACAGTCACATTTGTTTTGGAACCTGTAAGACACAGGTCCTTAACATGGTAAAAGAAAAAACCAGTATTCTCATTACATTTGTTATTAGGATAAACACTAAGAGTGATAATTCTGTTGTTGGTATTGTTTTTGAAAATATCATCAACTATTGGTTGGTTAGTATTCATTAATTACAGCAATTTTTTTATTCAAATTAATTTCAGCTTTGACATTTTGGTATTTTATGGATGGAAGAGTTAAAAAAGGTTTTTTTCTGAGAATGAGGGTCTGTTGAACAAGACGACACTATTTGGCAAGTGCAAGTTTCTTTGCAAAAAGTACTGAAAGAATTTTAGTTATCATCTACTGTTAATTTTAAATCCAAATAATTAACTGACAAAATTCGTTTTCGCGTTCACATGTGAACGCAGCATTTTCATGAAGCTCGTTCAATATTTTGAACTGATAATCAAAGCCACTAGGACCTTTGTAAATAATCAGAATGTCGTCTACATATCTGTTATTTTTTTAAAACTTTTCTTCTAAGTAATCTATGAATATATTTGCAAGAATAGCAGCGAATTTATTACCTATTACAAGACAGTAAGACTGCTGAATCAACTGTCCGTTGGAATCGAAATATTTTTTTTTTTTTACTTTATTGTGAATCGAATTAATGTGGTCGATAATACGCTCATCTGAAATCTTTTTTTTAAAAAAAACGTAATTTTTTTCTACAATATCCAAACTTGTTTGTAAAGATACCTTCATATAAAGACTTTTAATATCGAACGAAAACAACTTCGTATTTTAATCACAATGTAAGTCTTTTATTTAGCTAACAATATTTTAATTGTTAGAAACTGAATAATTATTTTGAAAGACGATTTTTTCAACTTATCATGAAGAAACTTCTCTAGGTCGTGGTAAGCACTGTTCAAAGTGTTCGATAGCGGGCGAAATGGATGATTTAAGTTTTGGACTTTAAGTGGGAGTACAACTTTTGAAGTTGAGAGTTCTTGTTAGTTAATTGTTTTTTATGAAAGGGGTTTAAGTAGTAATTTTGCATCAGTAACAGCGGATCTAATTGCTTTTGTATCCCTCCTGGAAGGCGGAGCGTGGGTCTGCTCCTGTGATCCGCAAAATAGGCAGAATGAAGGAAGCGAGTAGGAGCAGGAGAGGTAATGCATTTCGGTATTGCATGTAAAGTAAAAGCATATTTAATAGAGAATATTAGTAAATGACATACGTAACTTTTGGTAAAGATGAGCACGTAGGTGCGAAGCCGTTGTCCATGTATCAAACCTAACTGTTACTACTAGCTGGACAATCTGTCATCGAAGTAACAAAGGTAAAGTCTGTAATGGCTAGCCCCATATGAAGTAGAAGCTAAGCTGCATGGTCGTCTGCTCTTGATCAACTCGCCTGAAAGTAGAGCGGTGCTCGTTGAGCTCCACAGCGTCGGCTAGAGGGCGCTATGGCCGGCCTAGTTCGGCCGCTCTCGTAGTGCCAACCTATGAGCGTGCATAGGAACTATCTACGCCACGGTTGCCTTTATCGGATTTCGTCGTTATTTCGTTTTATACGCATCACTTTCTTGTAGAGTCACTGTCGGACAGTTTTGTTTAAAACTATAATGCTGTTAACTGGTCGTGTATCCGAGGTTGTTTCCAATTATAGAACATATGAAAGAAAATTCTAAGCACAGGTATGTTAATTTTAATAAATCTTGTGAGAAAATGGGACTTCTGCCTAGTTATGCAAAAGCTTTTAAGAATTTAAAGCAGTGTAAAGGAGACCCAAATAGTTCAGACTTTTAGTACAAAAACTAATTTCAGAAAAATTGAGTGCCCTTTACACAAAGAAAGATGCTTTAAATATAAAAGCTTACTATCTGTAATTAGAACTCAAAAGAATATTTCGTGAACATTTCTGTTTTCAAATTGATGAATTTTGGAATCACTTCAATAACAGCTTAAAAAAGAAAAGCAAATCCTCCTCAATAAGCAAAAAAAGAAATTAATTAAGCTTTGCTGCCTTCTGGCTGTCAAAAAATCGTTTTATACCAACAGCATTAAAAAAGGTAACAAATTTATTTAATAACATAATTTTAAATAAAATTGACATAAATTTAACATAAGACTAAAGTTCCTTCTTGAAACAAAGGTTTAAAGTATAACGTCATACCTAATGTGTCTGATCAAAATGTTGAAGATCTGAGTGTATATCGTACAACTGGTCTCGATACCATAAAAATCTAATTTTCTAAGTACAGTTAATTGGGACAAAAAGTAATTAATGCCATTAATGTGCAGCATAAAGAATATTATGCATTAAAAACGAAATCTGATCATATTAATCCTTAGGTACTGCTAGCAAACAAGACTTTGCTCGATAATTTAATTACTGCTATCGTCATACATCGTCGTAGCAAAGAATAGAAAAATCTATAGCATTGCAGAGTCGTAGTTTTTTGAAATTGCTGTCACCTGTGTATTTGTACACGGTTGTCACATCTACCGATTTGCGTCCCATTCAGATAATTTCTTCGTATTGCATTTTTACTGCGTATTTGTTTAATTAACCCCGAAACGGAAAAAGACTAGTTTCTCACACGATAAGAAACAATAACAGATGAAAAAGAAATTAAACTGTTCACTCAGAAGGCAAGTTCATCTAAAATGCCCTCTATTGTACATCAAGGAAAAAAGGAACTTAGGATTGACGCAACACATCGAAAAAGTTCCAAGAAGGACACATCGTATGGGGCAGAGTATCACGGATACGCGAGTTGGGGTGGCAATCATTAAAACAGACTTTTTGGCTTTTCAAAATGGTTCAAATGGCTCTGAGTACTATGGGACTTAACGTCTATGGTCATCAGTCCCCTAGAACTTGGAACTACTTAAACCTAACTAACCTAAGAACAGCACACAACACCCAGCCATCACGAGGCAGAGAAAATCCCTGACCCCGCCTGGAATCGAACCCGGGAACCCGGGAGTGGGAAGCGAGAACGCTACCGCACGACCACGAGCTGCGGGCTTTTGGCTTTTTCACGTGATTTCAATTTTTAACGTTCTCCTCCTAGTGCGACAACATTTTGGCATTCATATACACAGGGAGAAATTATCAGTCTAATAAAATAAGATAAATCATATAACTCACACAGAAAAATTTGAGTGTTCGTTCTACTCACGCGCTGTTAGAAAGCGCAACGGTAGATAAATACACTCCTGGAAATGGAAAAAAGAACACATTGACACCGGTGTGTCAGACCCACCATACTTGCTCCGGACACTGCGAGAGGGCTGTACAAGCAATGATCACAAGCACGGCACAGCGGACACACCAGGAACCGAGGTGTTGGCCGTCGAATGGAGCTAGCTGCGCAGCATTTGTGCACCGCCGCCGTCAGTGACAGCCAGTTTGCCGTGGCATACGGAGCTCCATCGCAGTCTTTAACACTGGTAGCATGCCGCGACAGCGTGTACGTGAACCGTATGTGCAGTTGACGCACTTTGAGCGAGGGTGTGTAGTGGGCATGCGGGAGGCCGGGTGGACGTACCGCCGAATTGCTCAACACGTGGGGCGTGAGGTCTCCACAGTACATCGATGTTGTGGCCAGTGGTCGGCGGAAGGTGCATGTGCCCGTCGACCTGGGACCGGACCGCAGCGACGCACGGATGCACGCCAAGACCGTAGGATCCTACGCAGTGCCGTAGGGGACCTCACCGCCACTTCCCAGCAAATTACGGACACTGTTGCTCCTGGGGTATCGGCGAGGACCATTCGCAACCGTCTCCATGAAGCTGGGCTACGGTTCCGCACACCGTTAGGCCGTCTTCCGCTCACGCCCCAACATCGTGCAGCCCGCCTCCAGTGGTGTCGCGACAGGCGTGAATGGAGGGACGAATGGAGACGTGTCGTCTTCAGCGATGAGAGTCGCTTCTGCTTTGGTGCCAATGATGGTCGTATGCGTGTTTGGCGCCGTGCAGGTGAGCGCCACAATCAGGACTGCATACGACCGAGGCACACAGGGCCAAAACCCGGCATCATGGTGTGGGGAGCGATCTCCTACACTGGCCGTACACCTCTGGTGATCGTCGAGGGGACACTGAATAGTGCACGGTACACCCAAACCGTCATCGAACCCATCGTTCTACCATTCCTAGACCGGCAAGGGAACTTGCTGTTCCAACAGGACAATGCACGTCCGCATGTATCCCGTGCCACCCAACGTGCTCTAGAAGGTGTAAGTCAACTACCCTGGCCAGCAAGATCTCCGGATCTGTCCCCCATTGAGCATGTTTGGGACTGGATGAAGCGTCGTCTCACGCGGTCTGCACGTCCAGCACGAACGCTGGTCCAACTGAGGCGCCAGGTGGAAATGGCATGGCAAGCCGTTCCACAGGACTACATCCAGCATCTCTACGATCGTCTCCATGGGAGAATAGCAGCGTGCATTGCTGCGAAAGGTGGATATACACTGTACTAGTGCCGACATTGTGCATGCTCTGTTGCCTGTGTCTATGTGCCTGTGGTTCTGTCAGTGTGATCATGTGATGTATCTGACCCCAGGAATGTGTCAATAAAGTTTCCCCTTCCTGGGACAATGAATTCACGGTGTTCTTATTTCAATTTCCAGGAGTGTAGTATAAAAGTGACTCGATGAATCCTCTGCGAGGCACTCAAGAGTGAAATGCAAAGTAGTCACGTAGACGCAGATGTAGGAAACTTCATAAGAGATTTGGGTGTGCTAACTTGAGGTAGACTTTCTTTTTTGTTTTTAGCAGAAAATGACGTACCCAACAGAGAATAATATTATGACTAAGATGCAGTGTACTGAATTTGGATCATGTGTTCTGATATTCAGCCATGCAACTTCTAATTTTTAAGTTCGAGTCTCACTTCCTAATTCCTTCAAGAACATCGACAGCAACACATTCGTTGTGGCTCATTTCCTTTATAATGAAACATTTGCTTAAACAAGCATCACATATTACATACATCCGTTCATAGGTAATCGTGAAATCAATTATTTGGTTTTTTGATTATTGCAAAGTATAGTCCCAGGGCAGAAAGATATATCCCTAAACAACAAACTTTTGTTGCACTGCACCTGCACCATTTTCATTGATATACGTTTTTCCAGAATAGTCAACTTTACAACTGCAAATAGCTCAGCTTGCAAACAGAAAAGACACCCATTGCTATAGAAGCATGTCTCATGTGCCGTACCTCTTTATTCCAGGTAAAATTCAATATTGCCAAAAATGTGCAATTAGCCATCTTTGAGAGTGGTCTTCAAATTCATAATTTAGTTAACAAAAATGAGGACAATTCCTTTGAAACTGATACTAGTTAAGTACCATAATATCAGACCTATATTTTTACAGTTACCAAAACACAAATATTTTCAGCAATCGCAATTTCAAGATCGCTAGGAATATACAAATGTTGAAAACTAGCAGATTTCGAAGCAATTTAAATATGAATAGTACTTTATACGTATTGGTAATAACACAAACTTTCGAATGGGGTCGGACACATATCTTAGCTGTTGCCTGATATTAACGAAGCGTAATTGAATGAAACAAACAACTTGCAAATTTGTTTTACTTACAGAAAAATAATTACCTTTCTAAAATATAGAGCTTATCAGAAAGCTTAGGAGACAAAGCATGCAGGATGCATTTTATTTGTTGCCAAACTTGCTTTGTTGAGCAGCCATAGCGTACGGATCTCCGTGCCGGCACGTTCACAGGAGCTCAATCCGTCAGTTCACCTGATGATGGCGACATGTTTGATCGCCGAAATATTGTGCCCGTTGGACACTATAGACCGGCAGTACACCCGTGGATATTTTGGTTAGAGTTGCAATTCTGTGAAACAGGTAGAGCCCAGTAGTGTTCTCCATGTTTAGTGCTGCTACTCATCCAGTACGATGTATAAGAGGTGTGTTCAGCAACTGTTGTTAGGTGTTCACTGACAATGATGGAGATATGCCATGTGACCCTGTGACACAGCGTCAGCAGCACTTAAGAGTTTGACGTGGGCCTAATCGTAGCTCTTCATTTGGCCAACTGGTTGAATCGTGCATTGTAAAGATCTGTTCAAATGGCTCTAAGCACTATGGGACAACATCTGAGGTCATCAGTCCCTTAGAATTAGAACTACTTAAACCTAAATAACCGAAGGACATCACACACAGCCCTGCCCGAGGCAGGATTCGAGCCTGCGACCGTAGCAGCAGCGCGGTTCTGGACTGAAGCGCCTAGAACCACTTGGCCACAGCGGCCGGCTACAGATCTGTGGGGGTTTCAGATGTGACACTAGTCCTATGTTAGACGGCATAAGTAAGTGAGGGCCGGCACACTCATTGTCAAGTCTGCGGTCGACCACATCTGACCAACCACAAGGGCATATCGCCTTATTGTTCATGAACTAAACTAAAATCCCCTCGAACAGACCGTCGAGGCCCAGCAGTACTAAACGGCAGCCATGTCATCTTCAGACAACAGGGGTCATTTCATGCGGATATGGAGGGTCGTGTGGTCAGCGCACCACCCTCCCAATCGTATGTCAGCTTACGAGACCGGAGCCACTACTTCTCAATCAAGATGCTCCTGAGTTCGCCTCACAAGGGCTGAGTGCACCCCACCAAAAAATGCCCGAGAGACCAGATGGTCTCCCATCCAAGTTCTCGTCGTCCGACAGGGCATAACTTCGGTGATCTGATGGCAACCGGTGTTCCCACTGCGACAAGGCAGTAGGCGTATTGTGCATCAGGTATGCAGTGTCCCACTCTGATCTGGACTCGCCATCCGAGAACGAGTAGTCGATTCCCTGTAATATTCTGTGTCGTCCCACACCACTGGTAGGAGACAGCAGGGAATTACCATCCCATGTGTAGATTCCACTTTATTCACAGCATAAACAGCGGCGTCTGAAGTGGTGCCCACAGGTCACTGCCGGTAGCGATGGAGGGAACTCTTGACAGCACAACGGTACATCATTGTGCGTCTGCATGTATTACTTCTGATGCGACAGTCAATAGTTTTTGTGAAGTACATCTGTGGCCAGCAAGATCCCAGATCTGTCTCCTTAAGAAAATGTGTGGACCCAGCCCAGACATCAACTCTGTCCCAGAGCCAGTATCCAGGATATCAAGGACCGGTATTAGTTGAGGGCCAATTTACCTCAGCAGATCATGCAATGGCTTTATTGCACTCTTCACGACACAATCACTGCAAGCATCCATGCCAGAGGGCCCAGAGGAGATGCAACATCATGCCCATAAATGGACTCGTAGTATCAAGCTGACCACGTTGTTTGTAAATTTGATTCGATTTTGCAATCACATAAATAACGTTACGTACCTATGAACTGGGTTATTATTATTATTATCATTATTATTATTGTTATTATTTTTACAATGTAGCAGGTTCATTAACGAAATCAGGATCTACCTTTACATAAACTGAAGGGGGATTTAAATCTCCTTATTAATAACTAAAGAGTTATTTAAGAGGAGTAGAGAATGTGTAACTGGGCCGAAACACTTTCAAGTAGCCTGAAACTACTGGGAGTGATCTGTAATAACTATAAAGATTCACGACCTTACAGAATTGTGAAATGGCACTATGATGAATGAAAAACTGAACTGAAACTACAATTCCATGAGCACACATTTTGTTCGATCAATAATATTCTGAGGTGACAAAAGTAATAAGACTGCGATATGCACATACACACACGGCGGTAGAATCGCGTGCACATGGTGTAAAAGGGCAGTGCATTGGTGGAGTTATAGCCGCAGGACGGACATTTGTACACGGAATGGTAGTTGGACTAGATGCATGAGATATTAAATTTCAGAACTCGTTAGGGCATTCAATTTTCCGAGATCCATAGTGTCAAGAGTGTGCCGAGAATACAAAATTTTAGGCATCACCTCTCACCACGGACAATGCAGTGGCTGACGGCCTTCACTTGACGACCAAGAGCAGCGGCGTTTGTACAGAGTTGTCAGTGTTTAAAAGTCAAGCAACACTGTAAAATGCCCCCAGAAATCAATGTGAGATGTATGACGAACGTACCCAATACGACATAGCAGTTGGCGGTAGGGTTAGAGTGTGGCGCAGACCCCACCAAACTGTGGACCCAGGTTGTCAGGCACTGTGCAAGCTTGTGGTATCTCCTTAATGGTTTGGGCTGGTTTACATGGGCTGGGTCTTGTGATCCAACTGAAACGATGACTGGCTGGAAATGGTTACATTCGGCTCCTTGGAGACCATTTTCAGCCATTCTTGGACTTCATGTTCCTAAAAAACAATGGAACTTATGTGAACAACAATGCACCACGTCACAGGGCCACATACGTGTTCGATTGGTTTGAAGAACATTCTGGACGATTCGAGCAAATGATTTGACCTCCCAGATTATCCGACATGAATCCCATCGAACATTTACGGGACAAAATCGAGAGGTACTTCGTGCACAAAATCCTCCACCAGCAACACTTTCGCAGTTACGGACGTCTGTAGAGGCAGCATGACTCAGTATTCCTGCAGGAGACTTCCGTAACTTATTAAGTCCATGTCACGTCGAGTTCCTGGACCTTGTAACGTTCCAGACTTATGGTTACCACCCCTGCATTAGGCCTATGTATTACTAGATCAATACTCTCATATCTCCAGCTATAATTAAGTTCAATTACTTTTCGATAACAGGCAAAAGGATTTCACAACAATAATATCAATACCCAAATAATAGAAGTTACAATACCCTTTGTATCATTAACAATCAACATCAGATTCAGGAAACTAATGCATGGAAAATGTTTAAATAAAAGAATTTATTTCGCTCTCATCATCTGTAAACGGTAGAAATTAAATCTCGAGTCTGATTAACAAAATATAGGTAACTGATTATTTAGCATTGTTAGAATGCTTATTTCTGTAGTTTCAATATTAATGTGATTTTTATGCGTTTAGAAGTCTTAAACTTGTTCTAGAAAATTATTGAATATTATAGAATGTTTGATAATGTTGTTAAACTACTTCATATTGTAAGCGTACTGTCATATCGCTGGATTAGTTGCGGAGAATCTTTGCGGGCAGCGCGTTTGCAGAGTCGAGCACGGGATACGTAACTGCTGTGGGTAGCTCTTCACGTGAGAGGCATTGTTATTATGTAAGTTCAAGTGTTGCTAAAACTGCTGTTAAAGCTGTGGGTAGCTCTTCACGTGAGAGGCATTGTTATTATTGAAGTTCAAGTGTTGCTAAAACTGCTGTTACAGTAAAGTTGATGAAATATGGAAGTGATTCAGAGGAAAGCGCGTAATGATGTAATTAGAAATAAGCACTGCCGCCGATAACGTATTTGTGTATCCTCTCGTAGCGTGTCCCACCGTACATCAATCATCCGCGACGTGTTCGGCCTCTCAGAATGAACTAATGTCGACAGCAATATAGTTTACCAGAAAAGAGAGTATTAGAGTGCCAGTGTCTTGTAGTGAGCGTGAGAATGTACGTTCGGTCATCGCGTTCCGCATCATCAACAATCAGCCACGCCGCGACGATTAAGCGGACGCTCGTACAAGTGAGAACTGAGAACTGAAAAATTAACTTTCTGAACAGTTTTATATCATCACTAGTGTCAAGGAGGACTGGTACCAAAAGAAATCTGTGTATGCGTGGCGAGCACAAGAACTTTCGTTCGATTATTAGGCTTCCGCATCATCATCAATCATCCGCACAATGTTCGGTTACGCTTACTCTCGCCCAAGTGATTTTGTGGACAGAGAATCATCTAGAAGTTGGCATTAAAACTTACGACTTAGAGTGTAAACAGTGCAACCTGCTATTCTTCTTATCGTCTCAGAATATAGTTGTTCATACCAGTCGCAGGGCAGTGTTGTGTTTGACGTTGATTGGCTCCCCTAACGCGCTTGTATATTTAGATACATAGTTCCAGGCAAACCAGCAACACTGTGGAGCAGAACAGTACGACCGCCACGGGAGTATCAGGTACGTAGTGTGGGCGCACGGTCAAGAAACGCGACTACGAGAACCAGACCCCGCCATTTGTACCCCCGGGTGTGTTACAGTATTATACATTATGTTTTGCATTATTATGAGTATAACCAGTAATACATTGCAGGAAGAGTATAAATATTCGGCCTCGAGTTTTGTTATGGCAGATGTGTGTTGGAGCCACTAGAGGACATATCTGTGCGTACAGCTGAGATAAGTCCTTGGTGCAGGATTCAGGTTTGGATTTACAATAGCAACTCAAGTGTTGGAGATTGTCTAAAACAGCATATTAGAACAGTGAAGAGACGGATCGCAAAAGGCATAATGATATGTGACTTAATATTCGTTCTTTGTTGAGTATTAGTGTTGAACAATGCCATGGATTACATACACGCGTTTCTATCAAATTACTGCATCTGGACTGTTTAATATCGCCAGTGTAGTATGTGCTACCATCGGTTAGCTCTAGTAGCAACAACAAGGCATACTACACCGAAGATTCATCATGAGCTCATAAGATACCGGTTTTGACGTGAATAAACCTACGTAATTACTTTACTTCAGTTGTGGCCTACATCATTGTAGTGATATCCATTATGGTATCCTGTATTTATTGAACAAGCATATTTTAGCTCATCAATGCAGTCGTCGAGGGACACCGAAGGCAAGATATTCACAGGTATTTAAAACATTTTTAGCTACTCACTAACAGGTGGAACGTTACAATTTTTTTTATCATCAGTCTCCAGACTAGTTTGATGCGGCCTGCCACAAATTCCTGCCCTGTGTCAACCTTTTCATCTCAAAATAGCATTTGCAATCTACGTCCACAATTATTTGCTAGAAGTATTCGAATCTCTGTCTTCCTCTGTAGCTTTTTTTCCCTCTGCAGCGCCGTCTGTTACCATTTAAGTATTTCGCTGAGGTCTTAACAGATGTCCTGTCATCCTGTCCCTTCTACTTATCAGTATTTACCATATATTCCTTACCTGTCCGATTCTGCGCAGAACCTCCTCAGTCCTTACTTTATCAGTTCACCTGATTTTCAACATTCCGCCTTTAGCACCACATCTCAAATGCTTCGATTCTCTTCTGTTCCAGTTTTCCCACAGTCCATGTTACACTACCATACAATGCTGTGATCCAGACATACATTATCAGAAACTTCTTCCTCAAATTAAGGCCTATGTTTAATCCTGGTAGACTTTCCTTGGCCTGGAATGCCCTTTTTGCCAGTGCTAGTCTGCGTTTGATGTCCTCCTTGCTCTGTCCATCATTGGTTATTTTACTGCCTAGGTAGGAGAATTCCTTAACTTCATCTACTTCGTGACCATCAATCCTGATGTTAAGTTTCTCGCTGTGCTCATTTCTGCTACTTCTCATCACTTTCGTCTTTCTTCGATTTACTCACAATCCATATTCGGTACCCATTAGATCGTTCATACCATTCAGCGTAGCATACATGCAGCACTAAGCCGGGCAAAAGGAGATCCAACACGATAATAGGAGGTATCCCACTTCTATCACCTCACTGTGTAGTCGTAATAATAATCGTGATCATATAAGACGTGCTACAACCTACCAACATCCCATGTTACGTTATTTATGTGTATGTTCAAACGTGTGTGAAATCTTATGGGACTTCACTGCTAAGGTCATCAGTCCCTAAGCTTACACACTACTTAACATAAATTATCCTAAGGACATACACATACACCCATACCCGAGGGAGGACTCAGACCTCCGTCGGGAGCGGCCGCACAGTCCATGACTGCAGCGCCCCAGACCGCTAGGCTAATCCCGCGCGGCATTTATGTGTATGTATTCATTTTACTGCAGAGCCGAGATTCTCTCAGCTCCTCTCGTACGCGCCAACGCCGATGAAATGGTTCGCATTTGGGTAAAGTATTGTTTTCTTTAGTGTTGTAAAAACCCATTGTATTCTTTTATCGATATATTTAAAATATTTACTTGTGTAGCCCAACAGTTAACGACCGAAGTCATGTTACCTTTGGTAGGATCCTGGTCCGTTTCCTAGTATATAGCTTAGCGTCATAATTATAATGAATAAACTGTTTAGTCTATCATAGCAAAGACTGTCGCAGATTAGTAGATTTTTCAGAAATAATTTACTGATTGAGCAAACCTAAAGAATGTTTCTAGTGAACCACCGAGCAATAATGAAATGAAATTTGAATTTTTTTAAAAGTTAATTATTAGTATGATTATAAACTAATTCTGACATTACTATACAGCCACCATTTAAGATAAATGTTTATATTTTTATAATTTCAATTTTTTTGTTTGTGAGAAATGTATAGCCATCCAAGTGTGTTTTAACTAATAGAACATCAGTGTAAAGAAAAAATGCTTGTGGATTACTTCCATGATAACCTTAGATGTTGCTTTACTCAAATCTATGGAAATTATTTTCGTACTCGTTAACGTGAGGAAATGATTACCTTGTTAGTTAGTTTCCCACAGTAAAGGTGCAAAATCACTACTATAGTACAGTGGAAAGTTGACTACATAAAATAGTTTTCTCGATATTACATTTCTATTAAAATATATGTCCACTCTTGACTGTCAACTGTAATAGGAAAGCTATTCGGAAAGTAAAGCTCCTTTGGCCATGAAATGGAAACCAGAGCGAAAATCAAAAATGTTTTATTTGTAAAAGTTTGCTACACACTCCAGGTACTTCTTTACATAATCGCTATTCCGACTTAGACATCTGTCCCACCGTTGTACCAACTTTCCAATATCCTCGTCACAGAAGGCAGCCACCTGTGCTTCCCACTACTTCTCTACGCTTTTCTGCAGTTCGTTATCTGTGTTGAAGTATTGTCTTCATACCCAGTAGTTGACGCGAGCAGAGATGAACATCAGAGGGAACGAAGTTTGGACTGTATGGTAGTTAATGAAACACTTTCAATAGAAACGGCTGCACGTGCGACCTCATTGCCCCTGTAGTGTGAAGCTGATAATTCTCATGAAGAAGGAAATGCATGACAGGTACGTTATGTGGGGTTGTATCAAATCAGGCGCAACCTCGCAGCGGGTACTCGTGCTTGGTGCATCTTCACATGCGCACTGTGTGCTCAGAACTGAAAAGTGCCACTTGGCGCCATCGACAGCCATACTATAGACACTGATCACCACATCTGTGCAATGCGTCATCGGATTTTCACTGTGGTTTCCAGTTCGCCTCCGAGTGGACCTTGCTTTCCGAATAGCCCTCGTATTACTTTTCTACGACTAGTAACCTCACATTTGTGAGAGATGAGAGAAACGTTTCACCATCTACATTTTTTGCACAAATAAGTCAGTTTGAGTCCGATTGCCTAGCAAACTTAAGCAGTAGGAAGCTGGTTGGCGAGTAGTAAGGTGCCGGGAAAATTAAATCGTACTTTCATAAATAACAATTTATTATCTCTTCATTAAAAAAAATCTCTTAACAGCAAAGGATGACAATAAGCTGCAAGAGTCAGTCTCCTTTAAACAGAAATAACTGAAAAACAGTTAGGTACAATTTTCAAATTTTTAAAAGCACTCAATTGTACAAATTCAGCATCACCTGAAATAAACTACAAAATCATTAGCAGTTTGAGACCAAGAGTTTCAGGTCAAGCCATGAAAATAATAATATCCTGAACAACTAAATTAGCGGTCTACGCCCAATTACATTACTGTAGAATACTTCATTAAAATACAAGAACACCCAGTAAGGGTACGTCTATAACGTTAATCCAAGTACGTCGCTGCTGGCGAACATATCATCTTTTTTTGTTTTTAAACAGAGCTAAATTCCAAGCCCACGCCGAATAAAATAAGTAAAACTTCACAAAAAGTTAGACATGCAGTGAGTCCCGGACTTAGGTAGAGGTAAGGTCCACTGTAAAAGCGAAAATGATTTTAAATTTTAAAACACTCTGCCGTCTGCAGAAGCCGTAATACATCACCAGCCAACTCTCAATGGCGTTATCACAAATAGCTTTATCAGGAGGATATCACATCAACCTCAGCGAATAATGAAGTTCAGTATCAGTCATTTACACTATTAAGAATGTTAAAATTAACTATTAGCACTACTAGATATTATAGCAAAAGATCATCTGCCAGCGTGAGCCTTGAGGTAATTAAATCAAGTGAAATTCTCAGTTAGGAACTAACAGTTAAAACAGCATAAGCCCACTGGGGCAGCAAAGGGATAAAAATAGACGCACAGTACGATTGTAGCACAAGAGGTGAGCTCACTCAAATGCTGTAGAACAATAAAGAACTCATGCTAAAGTGTATGAATGAAATTAGCTGGCCATTTAGATTAGAAAAGTCGTAAGATACGTCTGTCCAATGGTGAATAAAGAATTAATCAGAATGCACAAGTGCTTCCTGTTCTCTTCTGTTTTGATTTTAAAATTAACTGTGAATTTAGCCCCGCTGGTAGCAACACAGGACAATACAGCAAGATCTGCATATGGGTCCCTCTTCAATTCAATACAATAATAATGACGAAATGATCAGTAGCTCCCTGCAACATACAAATTGCACTACCACAAAAACAAGAACACACCAATGAGTGGGCGAAGTTGAAGAGCACAATAAATACAAATGTCAAGAATGTTTTAGAGAAATTACTCGTGCATGCAGCTCTCTAGGCAATATTCACACGAAGAGCTTGTACACATATTAATAAGCAATGCCACTCAGCATTATGACCATAGAATCCTAAAAAGCCAATAGATAAATGTACTCGAAACTGCTAAAGATAGCCCACTCCAGAAACAAAAGACCACATACATGCCCCACAGTATATGCCAGCCATTTGAAAACCTCTCGCAGACTAGAAACGTAACCTTGATGCCCGGGGCCACAACACTTCTTTCAGAATTGGTCATCATTACTAGAAACGGCTGCTCACCATAACACAGTCCTGACGTCAGACGGATTCGCAAGCCACGTTGGTTTCCCCCAGGTGGCTGAGTGGCTGGCGACCTGAGTTACTCGAAGCCGACAACACACATCTCATGCCAGGCTGTAGACTTCATTCGCTGTTCAGCCCACAGGGATGTCGACACGTCCGTGGCAGCCGTGTACCCCTAACTATACACAGTTTCCTAACAAGAGCAGAGTGGTCGAGTATTCTGTGCTTGTCCATATTTTGCCACTCAGCGCCCGCCTGCCCTCTGGCGGGAAGACGTTCTTTAGTTATTCAGCAACTGGTCAGAGACATACGTCGTAAGCGACTACCGTCGACACAAATGAGTAGCCTCGATGTGGACTGGTGGAGCTCACGAATCATCCCACCAACTACCAGTTCATTTTATGCGTTGCAACTGTAGCTTCTCTAGTATTTTTCGAACAAAAGACAGTGGAAAGGATTTTTTTATTTTCGTCAGAGCTTATGGAATAACTTTGTCATCAAAAATGATTCTATGATTTTTTTAATAGTGGTAATAGTGTAGTGAAATTAATAACGTACAAAAACAGAGATGCATAGACTAACGAAATGAGTCTGGCAGGCAACTTTGTAGAAGTAGGCAGAGAAATTCTAGTATATTTGATGGCGTACCTGTTGTTATGAAGTACTGTTAATATCGACATGAAAATTTCATTACCTAAGAAACAGGGTTAATTTGTAGTCTGAAGCTAATATTGAATGTTACATATTGTGCATGTAGATGATTTTCAAGACAGACCTACTGTGAAATCTTCACATAACAGAAATAATATCGTGTAGCTTATGAAAAACGTTGATGATAAAGTCTTCAACGAACCCTGAAACGCAGCCTTACAATGTAAGAAGAAATAAATAATGTTCTTAAAATGTTGCTTGCTTATAAACGAAAATCGTATATTTGTGGAGGATATTAGCAATCCATGAACTGCTGAAAAGCTTCTTTATTCTAGTCATTCGCGGTTAAACAGTTACTTACAAAGAAATATTAATGGCAAAACTCACCATCCACGCGTATGCACTACCGTAGAAGTTATCTCTCGGCGATACTGAGGGACGGCCCACCAAACCGCGCTAAATGGCCAAAAATAGCCACAAAATTTTAAGACGTCGGGAGACTCTGACGGAATATATGTCGCTCACAACTTAAAGAAAAACAATTTTAGGGGACTGAATAGCGAAATACGAAATGTGTCAGGAAAGAGAATAAGTAATTTCATGATCATTTGTTACACGTCTTGCACGGAAAAAAAATCATAATTTTCTTGGTGTTTGGAGAGAAATCTACTGCAATACGTCTCAGCAAATAACGTTGTTATCTGCGTACATGTAGCTGCCTGCGTGCAAAACATCGTGTGCCCAGATGAATATCTTTTTATGTTTGTCCATGACTTTTATTTACAGTGATGGAGAAGGGCACTTTCAAAGGGAACTGCAAGCGATAGAACTGGAAAGGCAAGTGTGTTGGGATGATACGAATTCGTGGTATCAAAACCGTCTCTCCTCTGCCGGCCGGTGTGGACGAGCGGTTCTAGGCGCTACAGTCTGGAACCGCGCAACCGCTACGGTCTCAGGTTCGAATCCTGTCTCGGGCGTGGCTGTGTGTGATGTCCATAGGTTAGTTAGGTTTAAGTAGTTCTAAGTTCTAGGGGACTGATGACCTTAGAAGTTATGTCCCACAGTGCTCAGAGCCACTTGAACCATTTCGTCTCTCCTCTGGCTCCTCCGGTGATGATGGTGGCTTGCACGATATGCCCTCTCAGCTCCGTGAGGCGTGACCTGGTGCCATTGCACAATCTTTTTGCATTCAGGTCACTCGTCAGTATGACAGCGCACACACACGTTCTGCTCCAACGTGTGGGACGTTTCCCCCGATAGCTCTAATGAGGGTATGTGATAGCGTCGTTTCATGTCGTCAGTGTATCGACTGACGTGTAGGTGGTCACCTCACAAAGTACTGATCAATAATTTTTTTGATCGTGTTTCCCACCGATTCAATCTTGGGCATCGGAATTTATCTCTCATCAACCATTCCCCGTTGCCTAAGTTATGCTATAAGCTCCAAAAAAACCAATAATTGTAGGAGTGGCTTTCAAAATCTGTTAAGCTTCTCGTATACATTGCCATGAGGCCCTCGCCGATATCGAGGAGTTGTTGAGCAAAGGGGCCACACTCTCGGTCGTAGAGCTGGACTCTCATATTAGTTGTGAGGTGCAATCTTTCGACGTGCCCACAGTGGCGAAGACACATGATGATGTCGTCTGCCATCGTGCTTCGCTCGATAACCTGCACGGTCTGTCGGAAGTCACTTGCCAGCGAGACAACCACTCCACCCATCAAAATTCGGTTACCGCGGATATCCTGCAACCTTCAATCGAGTGCGTCATTGACGGAAGTGTGATGTCGAGCATTCGTCCCAAACGATCAATTTCTAGTGCTATAACAGAGGGTCGTGATCAGTTCTCTTGCTTGTATTGCAATGGAAGGTCTCCTCACTCTCAAGGTTCAGCGGAAGCTTGGACATCGAGTGGGCATTTCTTCCTCAGCTGAGTGACGTCGCTGCTATCCCACAGGACACAACAGCTAACTCGACATTCCCATCCTTGCACAACTGTGCAAATAGAAAATTCAACAGGAATGCCTTCACAGTAGTCCCAGGTATATCCTAAGTATAAAGGCCCGCTTCTCCATTCGCCATACGATTCAAAATTTTATTAAAAATATGCCTTGCTCTGGCAATAGGTGGGGCTCAGTTCGGGCGCCTTGACGCCTTCATACATTGGCGGCGTTCGATGCTGGTACCCTTCACAAGACATGTTTATTCTTTCCGTGATTCGTTTCATGAGTGAGATTTTGTGGCTCACGCGTGTAACAAATTTCAGGCAAAGTGGAAACATGCGGCGAGGGTGATAATGGGCAGTGTCATCAATAGATCGCGCAAGTTGGCCGTTGGGAAGGTCCAGTGTCACTGTCAGGGGCCTCTCGTGAAGCAACAGTCCCGTCATCTGCCATGCTGCTTCGTTGCTTCTCACTCATCGGCCTCCTATAACCATATACACTTCGTCAATATTGGCGCAGCCCTGTTGTTGCACAATAAGCATATCTGACCGCTGCCTTTGTTTATATACTTGCCAAAGTATTTACTTGCCTGAGATGAGTCACAAAACTCCACGTTTAAGTAATCATTAAAATTTTTGGAATGGAGCCGTGTGTACGGAACCAGTTGTTCTCCACTACGACGTCTTGCGCGGTATCTCGTACTTTAACCGTGGGAGTACATACCCAACTACCCAGCCCTCGACCGCTGTGTGTCTGTTTTAGTAATAATTTATTTGACGTGCAAAATACAATATACAAAACATAAATCACTCTGCCTGGACAATTAATTAATTGTAGCTCGAATAGTAACGAAAAATAGCCTCTTTAAAATAACAATGTCCAATGAACAATAAATAGCCTGGCCGTACACTGGGCAAACAAAAGGATATCTCGGCCTAGTGGTGGCTCTAGCAAGTCCTTACACTATAAAACACTCAACTTATCTCGAACAGAGGCCAAATAATATACTAAGTAACTACTACTTGCTCCTACTAATTACACCCAGTGAACAAGACATTTAACTACTACCAACGCCACACCACTACCCATCGACGAGTATTTCTGCTGTAAAATTCCACAGTTAATAAAATGTTCCGGGCTGTTGTGCTATGATCAACCGTATTTCACATTTAAACCCAACGTTTCGATCCATCTGCGGACGTTATTTTCATGGGGGTTGTAGCTTCTTCGAGTGTAAATTCACACCCTTCCTCGTCACTGATTTCAAAAAAATTCCGTTTGCCCTTGCTTCCACGCAGTGGCGTAACATCACATTATTTTAAAACCTTTGCGCAATTGTCTGTTGTCGATTGCTGTCGTAAGCTATTGCTGTCACCCCATGGTGTAAGACTGGTATAAGTCTTCTTCAGCATCTGGATTCAGAAGTCATTCAAGGACACAGATATCGGAAAACACCTCAGGTATTTCAATCGTAACGAGAAAGGAGTGAAACTACTGACATTGGGATCTCAATGCCGAAAAAAAATGTGTACCAGTGTTCCACCACGGGCTGACAGCAACAGTGGGGAATGCTAATCGACAAACGCCAATTGCGCTCGGGTATTCAAAGCATTTGACGTCACACGAATGTGTGAGAACACGCGTAAACTGATTTTGCTGCTGTTAGCAGTTAGGTAGGTTATTTGATGATGTTTGGTTTGTAGGGCGTTCAACTGCGCGGTCATCAGCGTCCGTGCAAATTCCCAGTTTTTACACAGTCCAATGTTTACACAATCCAAATTAGCCATGGTCAAGAATAATGATGATGATGATGATGATGATGATGAAAACACAAACACCCAATCCCCGGGCAGAAAAAATCCCCAACTCGGCAGGGAGTCGAACCCCAGACCCCGTGAATCAAAGGTAGCAAAGCTAGTCACTAGGCCACGAACTAAGTAGTTTGTGAATCGGACACTCGTAGAAGATACGATTCCATCTGAAAATGTCCTCCGCAGAAGTCGGAGACGAAACGTTGGTTTTAAACGTGAAATCTATCCGATCTCGGACCATTTTATTAAATGTCATTATTCCTGTTAAACAAATGACAAATCAATCAGTGAGAAAATATAAAAAAATTGGTACACTTAAGTCAACCACTGGTTCGATAACAATAACTTCATAGCACAATTCAAAATCACCGTTTACAGAGAAAAGGTACTATTGTAATAGAAACGCTTTCAACTCTGAAGTTAAGGAATTTAGCCTTCAGTTGCAAAGTAAAATTTTATTAATTGACCTAGGTTCCGAAGCCAATAATGGTATCTTCTTCAGACCCATGCGGACATATGTTACACATTGTAACACATCATCAATCTAATGATTTCGTAATAAAGAAAATCGTGGTAGTTACAAAAATTAAATTATTTTGAGGTTCAAAGGTTGGCAATATCACAGAATAAATCTAAAACAGAATAAAGACGCTTAGTCATAAGATTATGTCTGTGAAAAGAAAAAACATTAAGAAAAAACGTAGATGGAGCTACACCGGCCAGGAATAAGGGTCACACGTAAGCAAATAGGAAACTAGCAGTCGCGAGCAGTTCCGCGGCGAGGCTCGGCCAGCGGCCAAGCGCGTGCGCGACTGCGAGCGCAAGCGCTAGAGACAAGCTGTCTCAAAATTACTTAGAGCAAATGTAAATTATTAACAAATAGCGACGGGAAGCAGTCCTACAAATGGACAAACCTACCTATTGGTACAGTACATTAACAATTTGCCTGAAAACTAGCTACGAAGTCAGGGCATGAAAGAAATATTATACTGCAGTAACTAATAAATTAGCATGGGACACACAAGCGTGCGATGCATAAAATGTCTTGAACATAAAACAGGCAAATTAAGAAACACCGTAGCAACTACGTGTCATTACCCGTATAATACCAAATTCATAGAGGCACAATGTACATTCGCACTATAATAAAGGGACAAAGCAGATAAGCCGATAGGAAACAGCGTCCGACACTCGAAGCAGACTGTGGGTCAACTCCACTGGAGTAAAGGTTGAAGTCCATCGAAAAATTTCTATTTTTTAGTTGCAGCTGATTATTAAGTAAAATTTCTCTATCAAAAATAAGATGTTTACAAATTTGCAATTCCTCAAGGGTGTCTAATTTATATCCTTGACAGTTCTGAATCATTTAGATGCTTGGGAGCATGGGCCATTTGGACAATATATTCAGCAAATGTACACTACTGGAAATTGAAATAAGAACACCGTGAATTCATTGTCCCAGGAAGGGGAAACTTTATTAACACATTACTGGGGTCAGATACATCACATGATCACACTGACAGAACCACAGGCACATAGACACAGGCAACAGAGTATGCACAATGTCGGCACTAGTACAGTGTATATCCACCTTTCGCAGCAATGCAGGCTGCTATTCTCCCATGGAGACGATCGTAGAGATGCTGGATGTAGTCCTGTGGAACGGCTTGCCACGCCATTTCCACCTGGCGCCTCAGTTGGACCAGCGTTCGTGCTGGACGTGCAGACCGCGTGAGACGACACTTCATCCAGTCCCAAACATGCTCAATGGGGGACAGATCCGGAGATCTTGCTGGCCAGGGTAGTTGACTTACACCTTCTAGAGCACGTTGGGTGGCACGGGATACATACGGACGTGCATTGTCTTGTTGGAATAGCAAGTTCCCTTGCCGGTCTAGGAATGGTAGAACGATGGGTTCGATGACGGTTTGGATGTACCGTGCACTATTCAGTGTCCCCTCGACGATCACCAGAGGTGTACGGCCAGTGTACGAGATCGCTCCCCACACCATGACGCCGGGTGTTGGCCCTGTGTGTCTCATTCGTATGCAGTCCTGATTGTGGCGCTCACCTGCACGGCGCCAAACAGGCATACGACCATCATTAGCACCAAGGCAGAAGCGACTCTCATCGCTGAGGACGACACGTCTCCATTCGTCCCTCCATTCACACCTGTCGCGACACCACTGGAGGCGGGCTGCACGATGTTGGGGCGTGAGCGGAAGACGGCCTAACGGTGTGCGGGACCGTAGCCCAGCTTCATGGAGATGGTTGCGAATGGTCCTCGCCAATATCCCAGGAGCAACAGTGTCCCTAATTTGCTGGGAAGTGGCGGTGCGGTCCCCTACGGCACTGCGTAGGATCCTACGGTCTTGGCGTGCATCCGTGCGTCGCTGCGGTCCGGTCCCAGGTCGACGGGCACGTGCACCTTCCGCCGACCACTGGCGACAACATCGATGTACTGTGGAGACCTCACGCCCCACGTGTTGAGCAAATCGGCGGTACGTGCACCCGGCCTCCCGCATGCCCACTATACGCCCTCGCTCAAAGTCCGTCAACTGCACATACGGTTCACGTCCACGCTGTCGCGGCATGCTACCAGTGTTAAAGACTGCGATGGAGCTCCGTATGCCACGGCAAACTGGCTGACACTGACGGCGGCGGTGCACAAATGCTGCGCAGCTAGCGCCATTCGACGGCCAACACCGCGGTTCCTGGTGTGTCCGCTGTGCCGTGCGTGTGATCATTGCTTGTACAGCCCTCTCGCAGTGTCCGGAGCAAGTATGGTGGGTCTGACACACCGGTGTCAATGTGTTCTTTTTTCCATTTCCAGGAGTGTAGATCCTCGTGTTCCATCACCGCTTTTAGTCGGGAGACGCTCTTTAAACCTAACAGACAGGGCTCTTCCTGTCTAGCCAGTGTAATAATAGGGACATTCAGCACAAGTGATCTTATACACACCTGACAGAGGTGATTTATCAGTACCTTTATCAAGAGGACAGACTAAATTCTTTTTAAGGTTGTTGCTGGTAGGGTATAAAACTTTACACCCTAGGTTTTTTAATAAGCGTCCTACCTTACAGGATATGTTATCTATAAAGGGAACTGATATGTGTTTAGTTACCTGATCTTGATTGTGAGTACCTGAACTGGAAAGGGTGGTAGTCTTCTTTCGTGTTTTTTGTTGAACAACTGTCTCACTATACTGGGATTATATCCATTATTTTAAGCGATATTTTCGAGGACTTTTAATGCGTTCTGTAAATTGACTGGCGAAAGCGGAATGGAAAGGGCTGGATGGATACTCGAGTGAAAGAAGACCATTTTATGGGCCTGAGGATGGGTGGAATCAGCTGGGTTTATGTTGTCGGAAAAGGTTGCTTTTCGAAAAATGATGTCCCATGCTGCGAGGAGCGTAGTGGACGATGCGGGAGACCCTCAACACCGACTAGGTGAGGTCCTAGTGAAGGTGGTTTGTCATTGCTTCCTGCGACCGTAATCGGAATGAATGATGATGATGAAGACGACACAACAACATTCAGTCATCTCGAGGCAGGGAAAATCCCCGACCCCGCCGGGAATTGAACCCGGGACCCCGTGCAGTGAGAACGCTACCGCAAGACCACGCTGTGGATTTTCGAAAAATGTTGAAATCAATTTCGTTGCCAGTGATGGATAGAGATAGTCTGAGGTCCTATCAGCTGTCTCATTTTCTTGCGTGATGCTGATTTTTTCATTGAGGTTATTGAATGTGGTAAATAACAGTTCTAGGTCTTCACGGGAACCTTCAAACACAAACAGCAAGTCATCTACATAACTCACATAGAAAATTACATTATTTGCCAAGTCTGGATAATTCTGAAAAAACATTTGCTCCATTGAGTTTATAAAAATCTCTGACATGATACCAGCTAATGGGCTGCCCGTAGCTAGACAGAGGGTTGTGAATATAATTATTATTAAAAGAGAAGTAATTGTATTTGAGGGTGGTGCGTAACAGAACCATTAGTTCATCAATCTCAGAGACAGATAATTTTTTTTGGTATCGCAAATTGATTTCTGTAATGTGCATCGTCTGCTCAACAGGTACATTAGTATACAAACTTAAAATATCAAATGATACCAGTTTCGTGATGTCAGAACAAGCTAATGTTTTGCGTTTGTTGGCCAGGTCTGAATTTCTGAAGGCTGAATTTCTTAATTTCCGAACAATTCACGGTTGCTGAAGTGCTGCACTACGTTAAAGCTTTCAACTCTCGTTCCTCTGCATATTAGTGCTTCAAAACGTGAGAGAGAAATTTCATTTCTGGACATCCGCACGCTCAGCGTTTATTATACACTCCTGGAAATTGAAATAAGAACACCGTGAATTCATTGTCGCAGGAAGGGGAAACTATTGACACATTCATGGGGTCAGATACATCACATGATCACACTGACAGAACCACAGGCACATAGACACAGGCAACAGAGCATGCACAATGTCGGCACTAGTACAGTGTATATCCACTTTTCGCAGCAATGCAGGCTGCTATTCTCCCATGGAGACGATCGTAGAGATGCTGGATGTATGTGTCCGGAGCAAGTATGGTGGGTCTGACACACCGGTGTCAATGTGTTCTTTTTTCCATTTCCAGGAGTGTAGATCCTCGTGTTCCATCACCGCTTTTAGTCGGGAGACGCTCTTTAAACCTAACAGACAGGGCTCTTCCTGTCTAGCCAGTGTAATAATAGGGACATTCAGCACAAGTGATCTTATACACACCTGACAGAGGTGATTTATCAGTACCTTTATCAAGAGGACAGACTAAATTCTTTTTAAGGTTGTTGTTGGTAGGGTATAAAACTTTACACCCTAGGTTTTTTAATAAGCGTCCTACCTTACAGGAATTGTTATCTATAAAGGGAACTGATATGTGTTTAGTTACCTGATCTTGATTGTGAGTACCTGAACTGGAAAGGGTGGTAGCCTTCTTTCGTGTTTTTTTGTTGAACAACTGTCTCACTATACTGGGATTATATCCATTATTTTAAGCGATATTTTCGAGGACTTTTAATGCATTCTGTAAATTGACTGGCGAAAGCGGAATGGAAAGGGCTGGATGGATACTCGAGTGAAAGAAGACCATTTTATGGGCCTGAGGATGGGTGGAATCAGCTGGGTTTATGTTGTCGGAAAAGGTTGCTTTTCGAAAAATGATGTCCCATGCTGCGAGGAGCGTAGTGGACGATGCGGGAGACCCTCAACACCGACTAGGTGAGGTCCTAGTGAAGGTGGTTTGTCATTGCTTCCTGCGACCGTAATCGGAATGAATGATGATGATGAAGACGACACAACAACATTCAGTCATCTCGAGGCAGGGAAAATCCCCGACCCCGCCGGGAATTGAACCCGGGACCCCGTGCAGTGAGAACGCTACCGCAAGACCACGCTGTGGATTTTCGAAAAATGTTGAAATCAATTTCGTTGCCAGTGATGGATAGAGATAGTCTGAGGTCCTATCAGCTGTCTCATTTTCTTGCGTGATGCTGATTTTTTCATTGAGGTTATTGAATGTGGTAAATAACAGTTCTAGGTCTTCACGGGAACCTTCAAACACAAACAGCAAGTCATCTACATAACTCACATAGAAAATTACATTATTTGCCAAGTCTGGATAATTCTGAAAAAACATTTGCTCCATTGAGTTTATAAAAATCTCTGACATGATACCAGCTAATGGGCTGCCCGTAGCTAGACAGAGGGTTGTGAATATAATTATTATTAAAAGAGAAGTAATTGTATTTGAGGGTGGTGCGTAACAGAACCATTAGTTCATCAATCTCAGAGACAGATAATTTTTTTTGGTATCGCAAATTGATTTCTGTAATGTGCATCGTCTGCTCAACAGGTACATTAGTATACAAACTTAAAATATCAAATGATACCAGTTTCGTGATGTCAGAACAAGCTAATGTTTTGCGTTTGTTGGCCAGGTCTGAATTTCTGAAGGCTGAATTTCTTAATTTCCGAACAATTCACGGTTGCTGAAGTGCTGCACTACGTTAAAGCTTTCAACTCTCGTTCCTCTGCATATTAGTGCTTCAAAACGTGAGAGAGAAATTTCATTTCTGGACATCCGCACGCTCAGCGTTTATTATACACTCCTGGAAATTGAAATAAGAACACCGTGAATTCATTGTCGCAGGAAGGGGAAACTATTGACACATTCCTGGGGTCAGATACATCACATGATCACACTGACAGAACCACAGGCACATAGACACAGGCAACAGAGCATGCACAATGTCGGCACTAGTACAGTGTATATCCACTTTTCGCAGCAATGCAGGCTGCTATTCTCCCATGGAGACGACCGTAGAGATGCTGGATGTAGTCCTGTGGAACGGCTTGCCATGCCATTTCCACCTGGCGCCTCAGTTGGACCAGCATTCGTGCTGGACGTGCAGACCGCGTGAGACGACGCTTCATCCAGTCCCAAACATGCTCAATGGGGGACAGATCCGGAGATCTTGCTGGCCAAGGTAGTTGACTTACACCTTCTAGAGCACGTTGTGAGGCACGGGATACATGCGGACGTGCATTGTCTTGTTGGAACAGCAAGTTCCCTTGCCGGTCTAGGAATGGTAGAACGATGGGTTCGATGACGGTTTGGATGTACCGTGCACTATTCAGTGTCCCCTCGACGATCACCAGAGGTGTATGGCCAGTGTACGAGATCGCTCCTATCACCATGACGCCGGGTGTTGGCCCTGTGTGTCTCATTCGTATGCAGTCCTGATTGTGGCGCTCACCTGCACGGCGCCAAACACGCATACGACCATCATTAGCACCAAGGCAGAAGCGACTCTCATCGCTGAAGACGACACGTCTCCATTTGTCCCTCCATTCACACCTGTCGCGACACCACTGGAGGCGGGCTGCACGATGTTGGGGCGTGAGCGGAAGACGGCCTAACGGTGTGCGGGACCGTAGCCCAGCTTCATGGAGATGGTTGCGAATGGTCCTCGCCAATACCCCAGGAGCAACAGTGTCCCTAATTTGCTGGGAAGTGGCGGTGCGGTCCCCTACGGCACTGCGTAGGATCCTACGGTCTTGGCGTGCATCCGTGCGTCGCTGCGGTCCGGTCCCAGGTCGACGAGCACGTGCACCTTCCGCCGACCACTGGCGACAACATCGATGTACTGTGGAGACCTCACGCCCCACGTGTTGAGCAATTCGGCGGTACGTCCACCCGGCCTCCCGCATGCCCACTATACGCCCTCGCTCAAAGTCCGTCAACTGCACATACGGTTCACGTCCACGCTGTCGCGGCATGCTACCAGTGTTAAAGACTGCGATGGAGGTCCGTATTCCACGGCAAACTGGCTGACACTGACGGCGGCGGTGCACAAATGCTGCGCAGCTAGCGCCATTCGACGGCAAACACCGCGGTTCCTGGTTTGTCCGCTGTGCCGTGCGTGTGATCATTGCTTGTACAGCCCTCTCGCAGTGTCCGGAGCAAGTATGGTGGGTCTGACACACCGGAGTCAATGTGTTCTTTTTTTCCATTTCCAGGAGTGTACTAACACGCTCGCTTACTGACACAACGTCCATTGTAGCACGCCTCGCGTGCAGTCCACAAACAAGTCAATAAAGAACGCTCACAAACTTCCGTAGCACAGAGAATTACAAGTAGCAGCACCTAATGCGCAGTCACACGGTTGTACATAACACTGCGCCTTGACCTGAACCGATAGTCGTTATAATACCAATGTTTACAGTAACAGCAATCTGACTGGGCTCCTTTTGATCTAGTGAGGACATTCCTCGCCTTCACTGCAGTGTTGGGCGCGTGACCGGAGACAAGCAGCAGCCAGTATGAAGCACCCGCTCACCCTGGTTGCTGTCCACAGGACACCCGCCCGTGCTGACCGTTGTTCATTAGTTGTTGCTCCGCATCATCTCCGTGAGCTCTCTTGTCTCTTCAGGAACTTATGCAGTCACCGGCAGTCCACGGCGGCGTTCGCAGCGGTCACAGGCACCACCAGTGCCGCATGCCAAAGACCATGACACAGCACACCTCCCATTCTGCATCACCACACGAAAAATAACCTAAGTTATAAAAAATTAGTACAGTTACTACAGGAGGCTTTTCCCAAGTCCCTTTCCCATTTTGCTGTATTAGAATCGAGGTACAAATATGAATTTTTATTAAGTACATGGACAGATAATATAATTAGCAATATAAGTACTGATATGTTGTTACGTTTATTGCATAGGTGCATAAATCGAAAAGATTTCATTTCAGTCGACTGTCATTGCGGCAAAGCATGAAGTCATGAGTTACGGATATGCACATATCCAGATGGCGGTAGTATCGCATAGACAGCATACGAAGGGCTTATTTCAATAGTGGTAAATGTCCATTACCTCCACTTTTCTGTCTATAAGGCTTCTGAAATTAATGAGCCAAACAAACAGAAAGAAAGGTTCATCTCAAGCAAGAAGCCATATGCATGAACATTTCTGGTATCTCAACTGCATCTTTTTCAGCGCTCATTTAACTTGAGGAGTCTGTATCTCAATATGAACAAAATTGGATTTGTACCACTATTGAAACAAGCATTTCATATATAAGGGCAGCGCATTGACGGAGCTGTCATTTATATTCAAGTGATTCATTTGAAAAGGTTTCCGAAGTCTTAGGTATTCATAATCACTACCGGTAGAGGTACTGTAATAAAGGACCAAAATACAGCTGAAGCTATTATTAATACCCAAGATGAATACTACATCTGTGGTTGCTCCACTTAAAGGTTGTCTGCAGATTTCCAAAGTAATTACAGACGAGCGATAGGAATTAACAGACTTTGAACGCGGAATGGTAATTGGAAGTATACGCATGGGACTTTCTGTTTCGGAAATCGTTAGGGAATTCAGTATTCCAAGACCCACAGTACCAAGAGCGTGCTGAGAATAGAAAATTTTATCCATTGTCTCTCAATGCGGACAACGGAGAGGCGAACAGCCTTCACGTAACGACCGAGAGCAGCGGCATAGTGTCAGTGTTAACAGACTATCAACAGTGTGTGAAATAACCGCAGATATCAATGTGGAACGTACGACGAACGTATCCGTTAGGACCGTGCGGCGAAAGTTGATGTGGGCTGTGGCAGAAGACGACCAATGACAGTGTCTTTGCTAACAGCGTGACATTGCTGCAGTGGCTCAAGGCTATGTCTGTTGGATCCTAGATGACTGGAAAAACAGTGGCCTGGTCAGATGAGTCCTGATATCAGTTGATAAGAGCTCAGAGTAGGTTTCGAGTGTGGTACAGGCCCCACGAAGCCATGGGCCCAAGTTGTCAACAAGGCACTGTGCAAGCTGGTGATAGCTCCATAATGGTGTGGGCTGTGTTTACATGGAATGGATTGGGTCCTCTGGTCCAGCTGAACTGATGATTGACTAGAAATGGCTACTCGGAGACCATCTACAGCCATCATGGACTTCACGTTCCGAAACAACAATGGAATTTTTATGGATGACAATGCGCCGTGTCACCAGGCCACAGTTGTTCGCGACTGGTTTGATGAAAATTCTGGACAGTTTACAGCGAATGATTTGATCATGTGGGTAGCCCGATATGAATCCCTTCGAACATTTATGGGACGTAATCGAGGGTCAAAATCGTACACTGGCAACACTTTTGCATTTATGGACTGCTATAGGGGCAGCTTGGTTCAATGTTTGCAAAGCGGTTTTCCAACTAGTTGTGCTGATGCGACGTTGAGTAGCTGCCAGACAAAAGGAGATCCGGCCCGATATTAGGAGGTAGCCCAAGTTTTTTGTCATCTCAGTGTACATTACATGCCACGAAGCCATTGCTGAGAAGACGATTATATCTATCGTATTTTGGTCTTCAGTCTGAAGACTTTTCTAATGAAGCTCTCTCCAACTGGGCTCTCCTGCGCACCCCACCCCATCACTGCAGAACAAGTGGAATCTACAGACGCTTGAACATGCTTATACAACTGAAGTTTTAGTCTCTACTCCTACAGTTTTTGTCCCCACACTTCCCCCCGCTACATAACGGGCGATTCCTTGACTCCTCAAGATGTGTCCCATCAATTGGGTTTTCATTTAGACAAGTTGTGCTATACGTTTCTTTCCTCTTGAGTCAGAAAAAGTCATTATCATTTACTTACCCGATATACTCATGTGGATGTATATTTCAGTAGTTATACAGAAATGAAAAGACATTCACTTGATAAACTAGCGTTGAGAGATGCATCAAACCAGTATTCAGAATGAGGGCCACAGCAAGAACGCTAACATACGCAGGAAGGTCAGAAGCAGTCTGAAAAGCTGTGAGTGTGTTGCAAGGTAGGTTGTGCTGAGAAATAACTGTTTAGAAAAAAATTCTGTATTTTGCGCCGTTTACGAATTATTCATCACAGAAGTTAGACAATCAGGCCGTTGCGCGAGAAAATTCAACTAGCCCTCCAAAGGAGCCGTCGTCTTAGTTTGGATTCCTAAAACCGACCAACATAGCAGTACGAAAATTGGAGCGGTAGTAAGAATCGGACCCTATCCAAAAGCTGAGCAGTCTCGTGCGCTATCATCTACAACTGAAACTAATTGCATGTGACACGCTGGTTGAATTTGCGCGAGCAGCGGCGCGATTGCTTAAGTTCAGTTTTAATGAACTCGGAAGTACCGCAACGTATGAACTTTTTTTCTTAACAATTATTTCTCAGCACAACCTACCTTGTAGCAACCTTACAAGCTTTTCTAGACAATTTATGACCACCCTGTATGCAACTAGTTGGAGGGACGCTCATTGATTTAGGTTGATTGCGATTACCCTCAATCATTTCTTTCAAATGCTTTCTAATTAAGGTGTATATTCGCCACAGCAATGTAAACTACACTGACGGACAAAATTCGCAATACGAAGGAGTTGGCCGGCCGCTGTGGCCGAGCCGTTCTGGGCGCTTCAGTCCGGAAAGTTTGTAGGCATGTTTCTATATCTGAAACTTCATACCTGTTCAGATTTCAAGCAAGTTGCATAAGAGTGACACTATCAGCGCCACCACGAGGATGCAAATCAGGCTTATTTTAAATGCACGCTGTAACGGTAGTGAGCGTTAGTTGTTTTTGAGACTGGACGTATTGAGTTGGTCAAGAATGTCTAAAAGATGACAAACACGTCATTATCAACACCAAATTGAGTTTGATCGAGGTCTTGTAACAGGGGTACGAGAAGGTGGATATCCTTTTGTGATATTACAGATAGACTTTGCAGGAATGTAGCAGCTGCACTTGGTTGCTCGCAGCGGTGGTGACGAGAACGTAACGGTCGTAACAAGATCGGCCATGCGGCACTACTGAAAGGGGGACCATCGTGGCTGGCTGGAGTGGCCGTGCGGTTCTAGGCGCTACATTCTGGAACCGAGCGACCGCTACGGTCGCAGGTTCGAATCCTGCCTAAGGCATGGATGTGTGTGATGTCCTTAGGTTAGTTAGCTTTAAGTAGTTCTAAGTTCTAGGCGACTGATGACCTCAGAAGTTAAGTCGCATAGTGCTCAGAATCATTTGAACCATTTGGACCATCGTGTTCGGCATTTGATTCTGGCGCATTGCACTGCATCTGTGGCAGCAATATGAGCAACAGTTGGCGCCACAGACACATAAACTGTTACAAATAGGTTATTTCAAAGACAGCTCCGAGCCGGAAGCCCAGCAGTGTGCATTCCACTAACGCCAAATCGCTGCATTTGCGACTTCAGTGGTATCAAGCGAGAGCTCACTGGAGAGCAGGGTGTAGGATGTTGTCTTCTCTGATGAAAACTGACTCTTTTTCGGCGCCAATGATGGCCGTATGTTGTTTCGAAGGAGGGCATGCAACCAACCTGTCTGCATGCTGGACACGATTGACCTACATCTGGAGGTTATGGTCTGCACTGCCATTTCGTATAACAGCAGGATCACTCTCGTGCTTATGCCACACAACCTGACTGCAAGTTTGTACGTCAGTATCACAGTTTAATACATACGGTCGAGACACTCTGGTGTAAAATTTGTTACAGTTTAACGGCTAGAGTGTCACTAGCGCTCCAAGCGGTGAGAAAGTAGACGCTCATGTGCATCGTAAGGATGCTGTATGTTTTTACCTATTTTGCTAGTTAGTTAACGAAATAGTTTATGTAGTTTTGCTTTCCATACATTAGTAAACTACTAAACACACTTGCATTGTATTAAATGGATGTAAAAACAGTAGAATCTCAATGATTCAATTATATAAGCTACAACCTATTCATGGAGATATATTTTCGATATGTGTGTAACTGCAACTTACTCCGCTCAAAAGAAAAGTAGAATATAAACAGATATTTCGTGAATGAGGAGTATATATTTCTGTTGTTGTCTGTTCTTATTATGAGAGGCACTTTCCTTGACAAGCAAAAAATTTTTGTGTAGTGTAATGATTTGCCCATTCTTACACATCACTCCACTTTTTACACTACTGGAAATTGAAATAAGAACACCGAGAATTCATTGTCCCAGGAAGGGGAAACTTTATTGACACATTTCTGGGGTCAGATACATCACATGATCACACTGACAGAACCACAGGCACATAGACACAGGCAGCAGAGCATGCACAATGTCGGCACTAGTACAGTGTATATCCACCTTTCGCAGCAATGCAGGCTGCTATTCTCCCATGGAGACGATCGTAGAGATGCTGGATGTAGTCCTGTAGAAGGGCTTGCCATGCCATTTCCACCTGGCGCCTCAGTTGGACCAGCGTTCGTGCTGGACATGCAGACCGCGTGAGACGACGCTTCATCCAGTCCCAAACATGCTCAATGGGGCACAGATCCGGAGATCTTGCTGGCCAGGGTAGTTGACTTACACCTTCTGGAGCACGTTGTGAGGCACGGGATACATGCGGACGTGCATTGTCCTGTTGGAACAGCAAGTTCCCTTGCCGGTCTAGGAATGGTAGAACGATGGGTGCGATGACGGTTTGGATATACCGTACACTATTCAGTGTACCATCGACGATCACCAGAGGTGTACGGGCAGTGTAGGAGATCGCTCCCCACACCATGATGCCGGGTGTTGGCCCTGTGTGCCTCGGTCGTATGCAGTCCTGATTGTGACGCTCACCTGCACGGCGCCAAACACGCATACGACCTTCATTGGCACCAAGGCAGAAGCCACTCTCATCGCTGAAGACGACACGTCTCCATTCGTCCCTCCATTCACACCTGTCGCGACACCACTGGAGGCGGGTTGCACGATGTTGGGGCGTGAGCGGAAGAAGGCCTAACGGTGTGCGGGACCGTAGCCCAGCTTCATGGAGACGGTTGCGAATGGTCCTCGCCGATACCCCAGGAGCAACAGTGTCCCTAATTTGCTGGGAAGTGGCGGTGCGGTCCCCTACGGCACTGCGTAGGATCCTACGGTCTTGGCGTGCATCCGTGCGTCGCTGCGGTCCGGTCCCAGGTCGACGGGCACGTGCACCTTCCGCCAACCACTGGCGACAACATTGATGTACTGTGGAGACCTCACGCCCCACGTGTTGAGCAATTCGGCGGTACGTCCACCCGGCCTCCCGCATGCCCACTATACGCCCTCGCTCAAAGTCCGTCAACTGCACATACGGTTCACGTCCACGCTGTCGCGGCATGCTACCAGTGTTAAAGACTGCGATGGAGGTCCGTATTCCACGGTAAACTGGCTGACACTGACGGCGGCGGTGCACAAATGCTGCGCAGCTAGCGCCATTCGACGGCCAACACCGCGGTTCCTGGTGTGTCCGCTGTGCCGTGCGTGTGATCATTGCTTGTACAGCCCTCTCGCAGTGTCCGGAGCAAGTATGGTGGGTCTGACACACCGGTGTCAATGTGTTCTTTTTTCCAGTTCCAGGAGTGTAATAGGCGAATGTTTTTGTAAATATAATTACCTCTGCTTCAAAAGCGAATTTGTTGAAGATTCTTGCCGTTTGCGAGTCAGATGTAGCAACAATTGCGTAATTGATTTAATCTGCGTTGGGAAATAGTTTTATTACTTTTGGCGCTTTGTATTCATGCCTGTGTGGTTTTCCTTCCAGCTAAAGGTTAGGTTTTGATATATTTAATACCTTAAGCAACGCAGGTATCACACTCCATACAAGTTTCCTACGTTCCACATTCAATGATTTGGTAGTTAGTGTAGCGAACAAAACTTTGCGTTGTTGGGTAGATATAGAATGCCTTTCTACAAAAGATCTCGTGTTCTGGTGTTTACTAGCAATCTTTAGTATATAAGGAAAACGACATGCTTCAGTAAATATATGTACCTTACAAGGGAATCGTTAATAAAGTGTCTTGTAATGTACCATTTTATACCTCCCGGGATATTTCGGGAACTAAAGACTGGCAAATGTGGTGTCATTTTCTACCTGTTGTTGATTTTTTGTGGCATTACATAATGTATGTATTATAAAATCTATGTTACAAATCAATATAGACTATCCATCCGATAGGCGAGTTGCCGCGCGGGATTAGCTGAGCGGTCTAGGGCGCTGCAGTCATGGACTGTGCGGATGGTCCCGGCGGAGGTTTGAGTCGTCGTTCGGGCATGGGTGTGTGTGTTTGTCCTTAGGATAATTTAGGTTAAGTAGTGTGTAGGCTTAGGGACTAATGACCTTAGCAGTTAAGTCCCGTAAGATTTCACACACATAGGCGAGCTGTTACCGCAGTGGGTAATGAAGACGAGTCGGAGTGTCGCGACTGTTATGTTAGACGGTCGTCAGTCTGGTGATCCGACCTGCTGCGCAGCCATTCGTGAACAGCATTCCAGGGGTTGCTTTCCAACAGTTTATCACTCGCCTACCTACTGCTGTTGTAAGCCAGTACACGATATGTTGCCTTGGCCTGATCGATCGCCAGACCTGTCTCCTATCGCTCACATACTCGGTCGACACACCAACGTCATCCAAAAGCAGTATTAACCGTCCCCCATATTGACCGAGCAAGTGAAACAGGCATGGAACTGCATCACATAGACTAAATGTAGCACCCGTACAACACATGCACGTTGGCATAGTTGCGTTGAACATTCTGGTGGTTGGACCAGTTACATCTCTACCAGAATTTAACATTTGCAATGAATTATCTCGCGCTTATATTAACCTGTGGTATTGTATCGTTAATCACTTAAATATGTTACCTAGATAAATGTATTCTTTATCCTACATTAATTATTTTTTGGTGTTGAAATTTTTTCCGTCAGTCAGTGAGTGAGTCTGTCAGTGTGTACCAAATTATGATTTCGTTACAAAGAAAGGTTAGAGATTAAAACTCTGTCGAGGGCATTAGAGAGAATCAACACCAAGGTAAGGACAAGGTTTGAAGAGAACATCAGTCAGCAACATACAGAATCTGCAGAGGAAAAATTTGGGGAAATGACAGGATTCACAAGCCAAGATAGTCAGATGGTGTCTGAATCCAGGTATTTCCAGTTTTGAGTAATTCTGAGGAGTAATTTAGACTGTCAAGTTTTATCAGAGACGTGCACGCCAGAGGAACTGGAGTACCACCATCCGACTAGTCAGTTGTTCAGTGGATGATAAATATTGCATCATTCTCGCTCTTGTGGTTTATATTGTGTAACTGAGTGTGACTGTGTGTACCATTGGTCTGCGTCCGCAGCTGAGCACTCAGCGTGCCATGCGAAGGACGCAGATTCGCTTGCAGCTACTGCCAAGAATTTTTCCTTGGTGAGAGGCTCAAATGGACCAAATGGCTCTGAGCACTATGGGACTTGAGATCTGAGGTCAGCAATCCCCCAGAACGTAGAACTACTTAAACCTTACGAACCAAAGGACATCACACACATCCATACACGAGGCAGGATTCGAACTTGCGACCGTAGTGGTCGCGCGGTTTCAGACTGTAGCGCCTAGAAACGCTCGGCCAATCCGGCCGGCTTGGTGAGAGGACTGGTACGGGCCGCACCCACTCTCCTGACCTGATGTCAATTGAGGATCTATCCAAACGACTCCACGATCTGTAAGGTCAGGAAACAGCCGTGACAGCGGTATGCTGTCGCTCCTTACGCATTCGCATGACGCCGCAACAGAGAATGACACGGAGCTGGTAGGCATTGTTTGTAGGCTGATGGGAAGTTCCTCTGTTCATTACTGTGTAGTGTAGTGTGTTAGTCTACACAAACTACTGTGTTTCATTGTAAACTGCTTCAGCATTATGTATATTAAAAGAAATGTTAAATGTACCTTTCAAGCTACCTTGAGATTATGTCACCAATCGGGTGCACAAACAAAATAAAACAGTCCTAAAAGAGCGCTTAAAATAGCAGTAATTCGTTCGTTCCACACGGCTCTGGCCTTGAACCAGTATTCAGCTACCTAGCAAAGCTAGTTACGGCACTTGCTGTCGACTACGTCGCAAGCACTGGCAATTAGCCTGTCATGTCATTGACAGAAAAAGGCAACCGAGAGATAAGTAACATCTTCGGACTAATTACACTGCCCAGTCCCATTAATGTGACCACCTGTCAAAAGACTGAACAAGCCCTTTTTGCGGCGTGGACCTTGCAGGAAGAGTCAGTGGTGTTCTGTAAGGCGATGTGGAGCCGTGCCGTCTCCAAAGCCATGGCCAGCTGCGCTACTTTTCTCGGGCGAGGATCCACGGCGCGTACTGCCTGATCGAAATGATCCGACAGATTCTCGACTGCCCTAAAATGGAGGAGTCTGGTGGCTAAGGGAGTAAGATAAACACATCCTGGTGCTCTTCGAACCATGCGTGTACATCGATAGGTGTGTGACACGTTACATTATCCTGCTGGTAGATGCCAAAGTGCCGAGGAAAAAAAAACAGAATGTAGCGCTGGACATGTCACAAGGTTTGATTCAGACTTGTGTTGATCCGTTGTGCCTTCCAGAATGACGAGATCACCCTGGGAATACTACGAAAACATTCCGCAGAACATAACGCTCTCCCCTCCGACCTGAACACTGCCGACAATTGTGCAGACTGTTTGCTTTCACATATTTCATGCCGTACGCTGGAACGTCCATCTGTTCACTCACTGGTCGTCTTGCTGCAGTATTAACGTGCAAATTCCAGCGTTCGTCCCCGATGAACAGGAGTCAGCATGGGTACATGAACCAGACTGCTGCTGAGCCCATATGCAGCAACGTTCCCTGAATGGTCGTTGAGGAGACAATAGTTGGCAGCTCCTTGGTTCGTCTGGACGGTCAGTTGCTCAACAGTTACACGTTCTACTCGCCCGAAGATATCTCTGCAGCGGTTACCCCTGTCATCCGCTGCCCGTGGCATACTACAGTTGCCCGACGCCGTTTTTCTATAGCGCCATTTTCTCATGCACAGTATATTTTAACCACGTTGGCATGCAAACAGTGTAAAATTTTACCCGTTTCGGAAATGCTTCCACCTGTGAACCGAAAGCCAACGACCATGCCATTTTGGACGTCAGATAAATCGTTCCATTTCCGCGTTACGACGACAGCACTGTTTTCCACATCCCCTCCGACACGCTTTATATACTTACACTATTAGTGTCACAATGTTCCTCCTGTGAGTGATTATTGCACGTTGGCTTCAAACATAGACGTTGGTCACTTTAATGTGACGGACAACTACAAGTAGAACCTTAGCTCCTCTCATTGTCCATCATATAATGTACACTGATTGGCCACAACATTATGACCACTGATCACCGCCAGACTGAATGCTGCCCGGTGGCGCTTTGGGAAGAAGACGCAGGTAAGGAAGCACATAAGTGAAACGAATGGTGAATGCTCTAGCTACGATATGGGCTGAAAATAGGGAAACCCAGAAACAGCGACTTTGAGAAAGGACATACGGCAATGACCCGGAGCCTGTTCGCTTGCTACTGTCGTCAGCATCTATCGAAAGTGGGTGCAAGACCAGCACGAGTAGGTCACGATATTGTGTACTTCCACATCTCTTTCACAGAACGTGAACGCCACCCTGCGGCATCTGTCGCAGATGTAACGACATAGTAATATGTTAGCGAAGGAACAAGTGTTTCGGACCGCATTGTCGTAGGCTCGGGGTCATCTACATTGGACTGTGCATCAACGGAAAAGTTGTACCTTGTCGGATGAATCACGTTTCCTATTACATCAGGTCGTGCCCGGATATCCTTTCAGTTGCGCAAACGACTACTTGAAACATGCACCGCGGCACAGATACAGGACGGCAGAGGGCCGTATTACCCTATGGGGGTCACTTGCCTGGTCTTCACGGCCGCATGGCAGCTATGGACTGTGTGAAAATTATGGCGACCAGCTGCATCCCCTGCTGCTGGACGTCTTGTTCTATGGAAATGGCACCTTCCATAGGGGCAGTCCGTCTCACAAGGCCAGAATCGTGATACAGTGGCTCGGGGGGCGTGATAGTGACGTTGGTATCTGGGCCACAAGATTTGAGTGAACGCAATTACACGAGCGTCGACGGAACTCATCTAGCACTGTCCATCCACCGCTCTGAAGGTGACTCTTTCATAGAGTATAAACCGGTCACTCAATCCAGTGAAAAATATTTTAACGAGATTACGATAAAGACTGTTTTAAATTTTAATTTTAACCACTTTTAAGGTCGCTGAATATGTTTTCAAAATTTTCAAAAATAAGCGTGAACCGTTGGAACACTGCGTGGACGACACTCTCGCACCAACAAAGCAACCGCTGCGCAACATACGAGAATTCTTTGACCTATTCGTAGCCATCTGTTGTTACATAGCTCCAGAAACCCACCAAGGACTTTTCTAATCCATGTCAATGAGAAAGATTCACTACTGAACTGCGTTTCAAACATGGGTCAACTCGCTGTTAAACAGGTAGTCACAGTGCTTTGGCTCGTTAGTACGAGGTGCGTTCAAGTTCTAAGGCCTCCGATTATTTTCTAATTAACTACTCAACCGAAATCGATCAAACTGGCGTTACTTCCCAACGTAATCGCCTTGCATACGTACACATTTTCCACAACGCTGACGCCATGATTCCATGGCAGCGGCGAAGGCCTCTTTAGGAGTCTGTTTTGACCACTGGAAAATCGCTGAAGCAATAGCAGCACGACTGGTGAATGTGCGGCCACGGTGAGTCTCTTTCATTGTTGGAAAAAGCCAAAAGTCACTAGGAGCCAGGTCAGGTGAGTAGGGAGCATGAGGAATCACTTCAAAGTTGTTATCACGAAGAAACTGTTGCGTAACTTTAGCTCGATGTGCGGGTGCGCTGTCTTGGTGAAACAGCACACGCGCAGCCCTTCCCGGACGTTTTTGTTGCAGTGCAGGAAGGAATGTGTTCTTCAAAACATTTTCGTAGGATGCACCTGTTACCGTAGTGCCCTTTGGAACGCAATGGGTAAGGATTACTCCCTCGCTGTCCCAGAACATGGACACCATCATTTTTTCAGCGCTGGCGGTTACCCGAAATTTTTTTGGTGGCGGTGAATCTGTGTGCTTCCATTGAGCTGACTGGCGCTTTGTTTCTGGATTTAAAAATGGCATCACATCTCATCCATTGTCACAACCGACGAAAAGAAAGTCCCATTCATGCTATCGTTGCGCGTCAACATTGCTTGGCAACATGCCACACGGGCAGCCATGTGGTCGTCCGTCAGCATTCGTGGCACCCACCTGGATGACACTTTTCGCATTTTCAGATCGTCATGCAGGATTGTGTGCACAGAACACACAGAAATGCCAACTCTGGAGGCGATCTGTTCAACAGTCATTCGGCAATCCCCCAAAACAATTCTCTCCACTTTCTCTATCATGTCGTCAGACCGGCTTGTGCGAGCAGGAGGTTGTTTTGGTTTGTTGTCACACGATATTCTGCCTTCATTAAACTGTCGCACCCACGAACGCACTTTCGACACATCCATAACTACATCACCACATGTCTCCTTCATCTGTCAATGAATTTCAATTGGTTTCACACCCCGCAAATTCAGAAAAAGAATGATTGCACGCTGTTCAAGTAAGGAAAACGTCGCCATTTTAAGTTTTTAAAACAGTTCTCATTCTCGCCGCTGGCGGTAAAATTCCATCTGCCGTACGGTGCTGCTATCTCTGGGACGTATTGACTATAAACTCGGCCTCATTTTAAAACAATGCGCGTGTTTCTATCTCTTTCCAGTCTGGAGAAAAAAAATCGGAGGCCTTAGAACTTGAATGCACCTCGCATTATGCCGTACTGCTGGACTGTAAGTAATAAACATCGATATATTCATTGTGCCTAACGGCATTTTTGGTCAATGATTAACAGACGAGTACTGTAAAAAATATCGCTAAGAGAGTAAAATAGTGAATTAGCAAAAGTTACTGTTTGTAATCTTTAGCGACGACACGATTCAGATAATTACCACCATTTCGCAGGGAGAATTCGTGGGATAACCACGGGAGTATTCCATCTGTCATACGAAATCACACTGCAGACGGTGACTCTAGGTGTACGTCCAGCGCGTCTAGCACGCAGACAGGCTGGTTGCAGGCCCTCAACTGGCCTTCTTATAACCAACACACGGCCATCACTGGCACCGAGGCAGAATCAGCTTTCGTCAGAAAACACAACATATCTCCACCCTGCCCTATAATGAGCTCTCGCTTGACTCCACTGAAGTCACAAGTGGCGGTTTTGGGGTCAGTGGAACGCACACTTCTGGTCGTGTGGCTCGCAGCTTCTATGAAGTAACCGATTTGTAACAGTTCTTTGTGCCACTGTGGTGCCAGTGGCCGTTTACATTGATGCTGCAGATGTAGTACGATATGCCGAACGCGTTGGTCTTCTCTGTTGGTAGTTGCACGTGGCCGTCTGGAGATCGGTCTTCTTGCGACTAAATATTCTCGTGACACCGCTACCGGAATCATGAGTGGCTACGTTGCTGCCAGGTTTGTCTGCAGTATGGCAGAAGGAGTCTCCAGCTTCTCGTAGTCCTATTAAACGATATCCTTCAAAGTCAGTGAGCTTTGATAATAGCGTCTTGTTGCCTTTTGTTGCCTTAAAAGCATTATTGACTAATATCAACTCACAACGTCCAGTTTCAAATCAAACTAACGCGTGTATTTCAAGAAAACTTGATCTGCACCCTCATAATGACGTTACTAGCGCCCTCTTACGAGACCGCCGCGACGTCTGAACAGACATTATCTTTCAGACTACCAGCCTTCGTTTACGTCTGGCCGGCCGGAGTGGCCGAGCGGTTCTAGATGCTGCAGTCTGGAACCGCGCGACCGTTACCGTCGCAGATTCGAGTCCTGCCTCGGGCATGGATGTGTGTGATGTCCTCAGGTTAGTTAGGTTCAAGTAGTTCTAAGTTCTAGGGGCCTGATAACCTTAGAAGTTAAGTCTCATAGTGCTCAGAGCCATTTGAACCATTTTCGTTTATGTCTCAAAAATCCTTTTTGATGTTGCGATTTTTTGCCATCAGTATATTTGTACTGTCGGCAACTTACCTTAACATTTGATACTTGAAACGACAAATGGTTCATATGAAGACGGAAAGAAATGTTGATTTTCAGAGGATATCCCAGCGTCAAAATATATATTCTACGAATATACCACGAAAGATAGACGAAGTATCAAATCAATATTTCATGGGTTGATTATGATGCAAATTGTGTTTATGTAAGCATACATATAAATATTATCGAGAAACTGGGAATTAAGAAATGATTTGAGGCTTTGATGGTTCGCGTGTGGGGTGGGTACGGTGGAAAATCAGGGAAATATTGAAAGGCAGAACTAGACGAAGATTATGGTTTCGTGAGTTATTGTTAAAAAAATGGTTCAAATGGCTCTAAGCGCTATGGGACTTAACACCTGAAGTCATCAGTCCCCTACACTTAAAACTAATTAAACCTAACTAACCTAAGGACATCACACACATCCATGCCCGAGGCAGGATTAGTAACTGCGACCGTAGCAGCCGCGTGGTTCCGGACTGAAGCGGCTAGAACCGCTCTGTCATAACGGCCTGCTGAGTTATTGTTGATAGCATGCAAAGAATGCAGGTGTTTCAGGAACTCTAGGAGTAAGTTCAATTACCTCTCTTGCAATGACTTTATTCCATGCTTGGGAGTAGAAATTACAATTTAAAAAAAAACATGTTGCCATAATTCGTGATGACAATTTTGCTATAGCACAACGAGAAGGGCTTGACAGACACTGAATTTCCTCGTTTGTGAGACCACTGTCAACAGCTTTGGTATGTGGAATTTAAACTATGTTAGTTCCCAAAATCTGGCACTTGTTAGCTCCATATGTCTTGTGAAGTATCTTTAACACGTTTTACATTCCCAGGTAGGAAAAAAATAATATTTTTCTCAGAAAACCATCAACTGATACATGAAAAATAAATTTCCAGTTAATGACATTTTTATTATATGGGGAAAGAGGAAAATAGATGTGATATAATGTCTCCCGTCGATATCAATATACTTAGAGTCGGAACACTGGTACGGTCAGACAAGGGATTATTTATTATTACGTTGTCTTCATGGTGTAGGTGGCGGTACCAAGGCGAAGCAACAGAAATTAATGATGCTACGGGAGCAGAGCGAATGACAATTCTTGTGACTGTTAGTTGAAGCGGAGACTGACTCATCACTACATTGGCGACAATGTCATTACGAGGTGGATACCAGTGGCATGGCCGGCCGTGGTGGCCGAGCATTTCTAGACGCTTCAATCCGGAACCACGCAGCTTCTACGGTCGCAGGTTCAAATCCTGCCTCGGGCATGGATGTGTGTGATGTCCTTAGGTTAGTTAGGTTAATTAGTTCTAAGTTCTAGGCGACTGATGACCTCAGATGTTAAGTCCTATAGTGCTTAGAGCCATTTATTTATTTCAGTGGCATGGGCTTGTGGACGCCATTTTGTTGCTCAATCATTAATGTAATTTTTACAAATTTTAAAAAGCTCTGACTAGAAAATATTAACTCTTAGTGGGATAAAAACTGTAGGGAATGTTTTTTCATTAACATTTTGATATGTTGTTGTTGTGGTCTTCAGTCCTGAGACTGGTTTGATGCAGCTCTCCATGCCATTTTGATATTTACTTAATAATTACATTACTTCTCACAATCATATTATTGCAACTTCTTTGTGAGGATTACATTTTTATGTGCTGGTCCATATTTGTAATCTATGCACTGACTAACGACCTCACTTAGATACTTGACACTTTAAGTTCAATTTAACAACACGTCTACCTAAAATGTGGACTGTTATCATGTTTCTCAACCATAAGTTTTTATTCTAAAAATATTTACATCTCATAATCAAAATTAAGTTTATTTCTTATAATTAATCAATATGTAGTTTGTAGTACGCTATTTCCTGTAGTCTAATTTCCTCTAAATAGTACCCTGAAGCATCATTAAAAAATTCAGACCCCTAGCTCAAATAGATTATTTGTGCATAAAGTAAACATGAGCAAACATTTGTGTCTGAAAATTCAGCTATACATGCTCTATGACTCACCTAAGTTGCTCCTAATACAATCCAGTTGGATAATCTTCTTGGTTTATCCGTACCTCATTCTCTCTTTCCTTTCCTTGCTTCTCCTTACTATCTGTAGTTGAATGAAGAACCCACTTTTCAGCTTCAGTCAGTCTCGTGGATTCAGTTTCAACAACGACTGTCTCATGTCAAACATAGAATACATTCCTAGCAACTCTAGAATTTCACACCTGCTAACGGGCCCACATTAAAACAAATTACAGGTATAATAGATTTCGAGAATACAAAATAGCAGCAACTCAGAAAAATTTATAAAAAAAAAACAGTGCTAAAAACCAAAGATATACAAGAAAACCGCGAAGAGTATCTTCTGACGGTGCTGCTAACTTGAAGAGCAGTTGTATAGTACACGTTTCTCGAACCACAGTCTAATGAAGACACTGACGTGTGAAAGCAGCGGAAACGTAGATGTGGACGCAAACCGAGAGATCTTTATGTTCATTTCTAGTAACTTCCCCATATCCAGTTTTGTCCAAGAGAGTCTAAACATGGATTTAAGATATAGAAAAAGCGGATTCACAAGCTTGTGACCTTAATGCCCGCACAACTGGTAAAATATCTCCGTTCTCATTGACTGAGTATCCTGTAGAAGGCGAAAGCTTCAATGAATTTGACTTTAATTGTGCAGATATGGTGTCTTTACATTAATTTTGAATGAACATAAAACATCCATGGTCTGCACATCAAAAGTTTGTTTGAGGTCCTCGATGGAAGCTGGCTCCATCCCCATACTAAACATTTTATTTCCCCGAAAAGGTCTTAACTGTAACAACATCAGTGCACAGTACACGTCTGTCCATGTGTTGGTTTAATGTAAGATTTGCGGTACACTCTTTGAGTTCAGAGCGGGTAGCAGACTACAAATACTCGACATTATCTTCCGACCACTTAGGCAAGAGAGCACATACAAAAGAAAATACCATTGAGTAGGACACATCACCCTGCAGACGCGTAGGGATCGCTCAGCGTTCACACCGCAAAACTGGCGTCCCAAACATCCTAAACACCTCGGAAACACCGAAGGGCAATATAAGCAGCGGTCGGTAGGCCGGAAACGTAAGTCACATGTGCACTGCATACTCTCCACGCAGGGCCACAGACAACTTACATTAACTCCTCAAGTCACTCTCAAAGTTCTCCAAAATACTCATAATATACTGTTACGCTCACCTAAACCTAACGTAGAAAATTTAATTTATTATCTCATCACTTAAGTTAGAATTGCACAGTGGAAGTACCAGACATCGGAAACAACAATACGAGATATCCCACAAAAGATACAATTTTATAGGAACGATACAGTACCTTGTTAAGGCGCAAAGAGCTGCTAAAAAAATAAGAATTAAAATTAAAGAACTCCTCTGATTCTTCTCGCTGATTAAGACAGCACTAGAACACACAACATTGGTCAAATAAATGTTATTCTCAGTGACTGTAATACTGCCGTGCCAGCGGTGTTGCGACGGGTAGATTTGGATCTGTCCCCTTGACTTACAAGGTGCGCCAGTCACCGACGCCCAATACAACTTAATGTGTCACGCGTTGCGAGATGGCGACGAGGCAGACCTGGCATTTGTACCCTTTTTTTTTTTTGCAGGAAAAAGAGGGTTTTAGCAGGTCCGTCTGTCTCCGACGCTCTGCACAACTATACCCGTAACTTCCCACAGATAACGCTACAAAGATCTGCTCAAAGACATAGTAACCAAAGGAAAACAGGTCATTACACAAAAACATGCTAAATGCTAATCACTAACAGAACTTATAGTCAGAGTGTAGATATGGCCTTAGCCTGCTGCCGCTTTCTGCTCTTTAGTAGTTAAGCTCCTTAATTAAGATCTGCAGCATTGTTTCTTATTTCAGCGGTGATTTACACCCCCCCTTTCTGTTATACCGTTCCTCTGGCGGTCTTTGCACATCACTTCCTGGATGGGACTGTGGTGCTCTCAGCCGCACATCGACCCTAGCTGTCCCAGACGTTCCTAGATCGCTACGATTCCTAAGGCAGCGGGTTTTTTCTTAGGCGCGCCGACTTCCGCCGCTGTCGATTCTGTCGCGCGACCGGATATCTGGATACTACGGCCGCCGGCTACCGGTCCAAAGAAGGCAGCTGCAGCCCTGGCAAGCCTTCCGCCAGCCCAGCTTGTCACAGTTCGGCTCTTCTCCTCGTGGTGTCACCATCGGTTCGGACCTCCGCCCGTGTCGCGAGGGTCGAGCCACTCGGCAGCACGCACCACACTGAGACACTCAGCGTTAAGGACCGTGCAGCGCCGCACGTTCTCCACACCCGCTCCTGTGCCCGGTGAGTAACCCAAAGTTCTCGATGTCAGTGAACCGACCGGTGTGCATTTTGTGCCCGCGTGGGTACCATCCGTTAACGCACGCGTGGTAGCCAGGTAACCATCGTTCTTGATCTTGCCGCCCATATTTGCCGCGAGAGGCGATTAATCTTGCTCGTCGTGTCGGTAGAAATTCAGTGTTACGCTGGTCGATACCCTGGGTCGAGGTGGGCTTTGTGCAGTGGCTACTACTCTTAACGTGCTCCTTTATTTAACGCCATAAAATTTAACAAGTGATCTTCTTCAACTGCTATTAGTTTGTGAGACTAAGCCATGTTCCATCTGTGCAGCAATTCAGTATTCAAATAAAAGAGTCGTTTTTTCTAGCCACATGCAAAACTGTTCTATATGCTGCACCTATCATGCATCATTCCGCTAAACTGTGTTCTGTATAGTCGATTAGGAAGGAAAACATTTTCACAGGGCTACTCCTCTCAGTGCCTCCGTCTCTGATAACGCTATTTACCATTCAGTTCTTGCGGCCAGCTGCCATTATTGTTCTAACGTCCTCATTTTTCCATTACTTCTTTCGCAAATTTTAGTAGTGATTCCTGTCCTAATTCATTTCTGTTACTTATCTTCCCATACATAATAATCTAGATCCATTATGACCAGCTTAAACGTCTCCAGTTCACTCTTCTCAGCAAAAAGAAACCATCTTTTGTGGTCAGTTGGATCACAGTTGGACCAGTTTTCTGGGACTGTATGGGTGATATAGGTGATGATCTCTATTCAAGACCTCACTAAAAAACTAAGAATAGGATAGGAAGTATGTTGCTTCCAGTGGTGGGCTTTTATTACGCTTAAAAAATGGTTAAATGTTTCTGAGCACTATGGGACTTAACATCTGAGGTCATCAGTCCCCTAGAACTTAGAACTACTTAAACCTAACTAACCTAAGGACATCACACACATCCAAGGCCGAGGCAGGATTTGAATCTGCGACCGTAGCAGTAGCTCGGTTCCGGACTACAGCGCCTAGAACCGCTTGGCCACCGCGGCCGGCTTATTATGCTTAAGCACATCCTGTTTTGTTCTACGACCGACCAATACATTTTCATAATATCTGCTTCGAATTCCGTAAAAGTGGTACACTGTCTTGCGATAGGTAACACTTTGCCAGAACCTCTCCTCTTATATATCGTCACGAAGTCTAATTTGTTCAGGATTGCCCAAGACTTAGGCACACTGTCTCTAAACCTGGTCGTAGGTTGTGTTCCAAAAATGAACGTCATAGAGACAGAAGTGATGACACTTTCTGCAGGACCTGACCATCATTTTGCAAGACAACGCTCAAGTATGTACAGCGCAAGCTGTTACTGATTTGTTTGACTGATGGGGCTGCTAAGTGCTATACCACCAACTGCACTCCCCTGACTTAAGCTCTCCTGACTTCAACTCGACTTCTAAACTGAAGGAGACACTTCACGGCATTCACTCCAGAGCTACTACAAATTCGTCGGGCAATATACTGCGGCGCTCGAACTCTCAACACAACTGGCACTGCTAAGAGTATCCTACGATTTCCACACCGCTGGCAACGAGTTATACACAATGCTGGTGACTACTTTGAAGGTCAGTAAAACTTTGAAACACGTATCTATTTTGTACGAGCTGTAAATAAATATTTGCCACTACTAAACTCGTATAAGACTTTAGAAATCTATATGGGCCTATAAAACATTATTTTATACCTTTTATTTCAATTTAAAAACGTGTTGTACTAAATATTACTTTACTTTAAATGTTTATCATTTATAGCAGTCGAAGTATAAGAATAACTATATCACACTTGACAGTAAACAAGAGGACAACGGGAGTTTGCTTATGGGCCTCGTGGACTGTGGTATTACAGGCAAAAGGAAGCCAATACAGTGTTTGATCATAGAGTGAATGGTTATAATGATACTGTGTTGTAAATGCCAAACTTAAGTTTCAATTAATCAATTCCGCGAAAGAAGGGCTACAACAGTATGATGTCGTCGTTACATATGCTACAGGCGTCCCAAAAAAATGGGACTTAACATCTGAGGTCATGAGTCCCCTAGACTTACAACTACGTAAACCTAAGTAACCTAACGACATCACACACATCCATGTCCGAGGCAGGATTCGAACCTGTGACCATAGCAGCCGCGTGGTTCCGGACTGAAGCGCCTAGAACCGCTCGACCACAGTGGTCGTCGCAGCCGTCAGAAAACAGAACTTGCGGAACATGTTGAAGTTAATTGCCGTCGCATTATGAGTTGCCGGATAGAACCAGACGTACTAAATATGGACTACAACGGACGAATAATGCCCCTCTCCGTAGCCTCCATAGACGGAAATAACCAACACCTGTGTAACTCGTCTTAATCATCTCGAACTCCACAACTGATTCTTATTAATATTTATAAGTAACCACCACAGCTGCACAGATACATATTTATTATGTCTAGACCGGTTTCGTTCATAAAAGCATCATCAGGTGACACTGCCGGTGCTCTATATGTATAACAAGTTTCCACAGAGTTATGCCAATATCATGACTTAAGAAGTGCAGTTATCTTACGTTAAAATTGTCAAAAGCTTTTTCTAAATCAATAAACTCTCTGAATGGACGTTTATGTTCCAAATAAAATGCGTTGCCGTTGGGACGCGACACTTGTAATAAAATAAATTCTTGTCTTAGATTATTTTATACAGAGTTTGAGAATTTTATTAGTCCCTGTTGTTGTTGTTGCACTTTCTGTATCTAGGCTATTGGATGTATCTGTTCTGGGAACACAGATATGTTTGTACAGGCGTGGGGAGGGGGGTATCAATGGTGTTTGAGTAGCACGAAGCAGATATCAGTCCGCTGATATCCTCGGCTTACGGACACCGCAAACGCAAGCACAATACAAGAACAGCACTTTAAACCCCTAATCCACACGAATTCTGCACCTCCATCGTCTTCAGGAGATGATGTACCAGTATGGCTCGTGAAAATGTGTCCTCCTTGCGATCACAGATTGAGGACCAAGCAGGCTGCCCAGCGTGCCCTACGGGAACACATTTCACTGCCAGATGAAAGCTCTGTAGAACTCAGAACAGTCCGTGGTAGTATTAAACGTTCGCAGGGCGAGCTGTCCACCCGAGTTACAAGTCGTCCTCGTGTTACAGGTACTCCCTAGCCTTTCCCAACGTGACCTTGTGCTCTAATGACCTCGTCACCGATGGGGCTTAAACCATAATCTCCCGTCCACCCTTGTTCCCTGATCCAGCCACGGCCAGTAAGGCAACACTCTACCTTACAATGAGGTCAAACTGTCATTGTATCGCTTAGAATAATTCTCTATCTACGAGGGTCAGTCAAAAAGTAATGCCTCCTATTTTTTTTTCTACGTTTAATTGTCAGGAAATTTAAATGCAATTACATAGGTTGAAAACCACAACATTGAGGATCATTTTGTCATTTTTCAATGTAATCTCCGCCCATCTCTACAGTTTTGGTCCATCTTTGAACAAGGGCATGTATCCCAGCACGGTAAAAATCACAGCTCTGCTTCCTAAGCCATTGACACACGGATGTTTTGACGGCCTCCTCATCTTCAAAATGAATCCCACGATGAGCTTCTTTTAGTGGCCCGAACAGATGGAAGTCTGATGGTGCCAGGTCAGGGCTGTATGGGGGATGAGGCAAAACTTCCCATCCAATTTTGACAATCTCGTCAGAGGTGTGACGACTGGTGTGTGGTCTTGCATTGTCATGCAAAAGAAGAACATCTGCCATTGTTTTTGTTGGGCGAACTCGCTGAAGACGTGTTTTAAGTTTTTTGAGGATTGTGACGTATTGAACAGAATTTATTGTGCATCCCTGCTCCAAAAAATCAACCAGAATCACACCCTCTGTATCCCAGAAAACTGTTGCCATAACTTTCCCTGCCGATCGCACAGTTTTGAATTTTTTCTTCCTCGGCGAGCTTGTGTGACGCCACTCCATTGACTGCCTCTTTGATTCGGGTTCAAAAAAATGCACCCATGTTTCGTCCCCGGTCACAATTTTTTCAGAAACTCATCTCCCTCCAAACGGAAGCGCTGCAAGTGTTGGGAGGCTATTGTTTTCCTTGCCTCTTTATTCTGATCGGTTAACATTCTTGGAACCCACCGTGCACAATCTTTTGAGTACCCCAATTGTTTAATAATCGTGATCACACTGCAGTCACCCAACGGTCACCACGAATGATGTCATCAACTTGCTGAATGTTGTGTGGAGTCACTGCACTCACCGGCCTGCCGCTCCGCTTTTCGTCAGTCAACGGTGTTTGCCCTTCAGCTTCCTTACAACGACGAACCCATCGTCTAACAGTGCTGACATCCACTGTCACAACACCATACACCTTCTTCAGTCTTTCATGAATGCGTATGGGCGTTTCACCTTCTGCATTCAAGAATTCAATCACACAACGCTGTCTCAAACGAACATCGATGTCGGCCATCTTACAAACTTCTGCTGTGCTGCCACCTGTTGACACAGAAAGTTACTACTGCAATGGATTGCAGAAGAAGGTTTGAGGAATGGCGCCAAATTCAAATTTTTCACTTAACTTAATTTTTTTAAGTAGAAAAAAATGGGAGGCATTACTTTTTGACCGACCCTCGTATATATAGCAAAGAAAAAGTAAGGAAGGCTAGCACAAGCTCAGCCTGGAGAAGTATAGGAAGGAAAGGCAGCCGCGTCCTTCTAATAGGAAACATTACGCCATTGTCCCAATGGGGAAACTACGGAAATTTATACCTGGATTTCCGGACGTGGATTCGTGCCGCAGTTCTCCCAAATGTGAGCCCAGTGCCTCAGCTCTGCACAACTTTGCTTGCTGGTTATCTAGAGTTGTCACACTGAAGTCATAACAGCATAAAGAGTTCTTTGATAAACGTCGTTTGTTAAACACAGTGGCAGTAACAGAGGCAGTGTGACATCAATAAGTTTACTTATCTCTCCTTGCCGTGAAGGTGGTAGTTAAGATTTTGTTAAATGTATAGCCTGCAGTTTCGATGAAAAGGGAGTTGTAGGAACAAAGTAAATACTATTTTCACAACGGAACTGGTACTGAAAAAGTTTTCATAGTTCACGAATGCAGAGAAAGATCCAACGCACAGGAGTTGAGCTTGTACCGTAGGATGTGCCTTGAGTGGGATTCAGGTTGGGGGTTGTGCAGGCCTGGGTTTAATTTACATAAAAAATATCCTTCTTTACAACTGACTGTAAGTAATACAAGAGAAATTAATGTGCAGCCCATTTTCATTTCTTGGAGGAAGAGTTGGGAATAGGAGGATAGCAATGTAAAATTTCTTCAGCATTATATAGGGCAATTTAAATCGAACAGTAAGGAAAATTGGGCCAACAGCTACAATAGTGCATAACAGTTTGTCCTTGGCCACAGACACAAAAATGACAAATAAAATTTGCTTCCACAAAAATCCACGAAGCACAAATAAACGGAAGTCAACTCTTTAATGTAATTTGGGTTTATTTACATTAGCACACAACAAAATCTAGATCTACTGGAACTCCCATCACCAACTACTCACAAAAACAGTGGTGCATCGCCTCATTACTATACTACATAGTCAAGTTTCGCAATTACGGTTTTCTGTATCGAATCAATCACGCTGACTACATAATGATAACAAGATTCTATTTTGTACATCAGCACATAAACAGTCAACCCCGCCCACAGCGGAATATCTATACCAACAATAACACGATAAAACCGTCATATCTTTGTGTTTGAACACGCTAGTCTCCATAGCTGCCAGCCGTTAACTTGAGCATTACGTAGTCAATCGAATTGATAAGAGTGAGAGAGGCTATCCAGTAACTCAGACCAAAAAGTGTACCTGTAGTAGCGAGGGGGATGCTATGTAGTATGTGCATAGATGAAGATGCAGAAGTAAATGTAAACCATCGTCGCCAGTTTGGTAAAGGCCTCGTCGCTGCTGCTGTGGAGGCCGCGTTGCCACTGTTACAGTAGTCCGAATTTGTGAGTTCGTGAAATTGCTTCAGGTGCAGTACACAACTAAGACAATTTCTCCCCACTACTGTGACACAGCTATGCCCCAGGGTCACGTAATAGGATAGAAGAACGAAGGTTCTACAACACTCCAGCGCATCAGTAACAACGTCACACAACAGAGTTAAAATGGTTTACTTATCCTTGTGACTTGAAATAAGAGTCTCAGTGAAGCACAAAGAAACTGGTATAGGCATGCGTACTCAAATACAGAGGTATGTAAACAGGTAGAATACGGCGCTTCATTCGGCAACGCCTATAAAAGACAAGTGTCTGGTGCAGTTTTTAGATCGGTTACAATGGTTATCAAGATTTAAGTGAGTTTGGACGAGGTGTTGTAGTCGGCGCACGAACGATGAGACACAGCATCTCCGAGATAGCGATAAAGGGGGGCTTTTCCCGTATGACAGTTTCACTAGTGTACTCCTGAATATCGGGAATCCAGTAAAACATCAAATCTCCGACATCACTGCGCCCAATAAAAAACACCCTGCAAGAAAGGGGCCAATGACGATTAAAAAGAGCCGTTCATCGTGACAGAGGTGACACTCTTCCGCAAATTGCTTCAGATTTCAACGCTGGCCATCAACAAGAGACACCGCGAGAACGATTCAACGAATTCATCGATATGGGCGCTCTTAGCCGAAGGTCCATTTGTGTACCCTTGATGACTGAACGACACAAACCTTTACGCCTCGCCTGGGCCCGTCAACACCGACATTGGGCTGTTGACGACTGAAAACACGCTGCCTGGTCGGTCGAGTCACTTTTCAAATTGTATTGAGTGGGTGGACGTGTACGGGGATGGACGCACCCCTCATGAATTTATGGAATCTGCTAGTCAGCAGGAAACTGTTCAAGTTGGTGGAGGCTGTGTAATGGTGTGGGGCGTGTGCAGTTGGAGTGATATGGGACTCCTGATACGTCTAGCTATGACTCTGACAGGTGACACTAACTTAAGCATCCTGTCCGATCACTTGCATCCATTCATGTCCATTGCGCATTACGACGGACTTGACGAATTCCAGCAGGACAATGCCACACCCCACAAGCCCAGAATTGCTACAGAGTGGCTGCAGGAACGCTCTTCTTAGTTTAAACAGTCCCGCTGGCCAGCATTATTGGGCATATCCGGGATGCCTTGCAACGCGCTGTTCAGAAGAGATTTCCACCCCCCTCGTACTCTTACGGATTTATCGATGCCCTGCAGGATTCATGGTGTCAGTTCCCTGCAGCACTATTTCAGACATTAGTGAAGTCCTTGCCACGTCGTGTTGCGGCACTTCCTCATACTTGCAGTGACCGTATACGATACAAGGCAGGTTTACCAGTTCTTTTGGCTCTGCAGTGTATAAAACAAAATAAGCCCTCAATGGCTAACTGCAGATAAATGTAGTTAAAATTCACAGTACGTAGGAAGTGCAACAATGTCTTTCCACATCTAAGAGTTCACTAAACAACCTTCCCTGTCTGTGCCAGCCCTGTACGATGATCCACCAAGTGGGTTAGAGCTGCTTTTCTGTCTTCCGAGTAGGCTTCTGTCCGTTGTGATCCGGTCATTGCACTCGGCCGGCAATTGGCCGAGGCGAAGTCGATACCTTCACCCTCAGCGCCGCCGTGACGCTGGTGGAACTCGCACAAGTGGCGAGAACCTATGGACTGGCGCCAGCTCGCATCTTTGCGCCTGTCGTGCTTTTGCCCTGGGTGAGTCCTGTTCGGAGTAGAGAGCAACAGTGTGTTTACTTGGCTAGGATATACGTACTTACTGATTTCGTTTTGTTTGCTGAAAACTTAACAACATTGCTTCGCTTCCTTCAATTGGTTTTATTTACATTGTTTATTAAGAAGTATGAGTTTATTTATTCCGGTGCCTACTCATTACATTTTGATTTCGTTTTGTCTACGACTAAATGTGACTAGAAAATGGTCGAGTCTTTCCGTATACACCAGAATACAGAGGAATGTATAGTCTCAACAATCAATGAAGATCGTTGGGCGAGACTTGCTGCAGCTCCAGAACATTAGGCTTTAACTCCCTCTTTGGAAACTCCTTCCAAACACGAGGTGTGATGTAACTCTGATCGAGAGCGTCACGTATTGTCTCGATCCTCAAAACCTTTCATTCACAGAGGCCTCTTTCCAAAGTAACATCATAATAGCGGGTTTCAAAACTAGAACTGAAATAATTTTCCAAATCGTACATACAACATAGCCACACTCACAGCGTAACATTAACAAGATTAATGCGTATTTCGCTTAGAGAAAACAAGAGCACACAAACATGCCAACACAAAAGAACCGCAGCACGCGGCTCTCTACACACGGACCTTTCGTTTGGAGTACTGCTGATTCATCACACTGGATGCACAGCCTGCACATGTCACTGTACAGTACATTGCTTCACTCAGCTGACTTAAATACAATGTATTTGAAAAAGAACTCCTAGTTTTAAGTATAAATTTAATAGAGAAATTAATGAAAAATTACACCAATGAGTACATATCATGAAAGAGAATTCCTTCAAGTTATGTTTGATGTTCGTAGACTTCAACGTGGGATCCATTTGTTGCCCTGCACACGTCGAGACGATATTCCACTTCTCACCACATATTCAGCAACATTTCAGGTGTAACTGTTTCAACCAAGTCTTTGCTTAGCGGTGGCCAAGGCATTGGGCCAGCCCTGCCTATCCAACTTCCTGGACAGCGAGTGTCAAGAGCCGCAAGGAACATGGTTACTGTAATGAGATGGGCGCCATCTTGTTGGAAAAAAATACAGGCCTCTTTTCCAGCTCAATGTCGTCCGTTTGGGGAAAGAGGTACTCTGTCAACATGTCACAGTACACGTCCCCTTTTATTGTTTTTTTTTTCTGCAAAAATGGACCAATCACACGAGCTTCCATCAAACTGGACCACACATTGGAGAGTGATGTTGATGCTGAATAACTTCATGTGGATGCTCTGCCCCACATTCTGCAATTATAACGATTAACTGTTCCACTGACATGAAATGTAGCCTCATCAGAGAAGAGAACCATATTTAAAAATTAACATCATCATCAATCCTATGTGGAAAGTCATCAGTAAACTCATACCTTTCGATTTTATCAATACGTTTTATTCCGGGAAACAGTTGCTATTTGTAGGTGCACAAATTAAGTCTTTTGAGCACAACATCATACACAGGACGTTTAGGCACTCCTAATTGTGTAGATTACATCTGGCCAATGACTTCTTCGGTCTCTGAACACACGGAACACGGATCTGTTCAACAACATCTTCATAAGGTCTCTGTCTACCTGGTGATTTTGATTTTAAAACACCAGCGGTGTCCTTGAAAGACTTTATCCAATGACGGATAGTTTTTGCTGTAGGTAGTTCACCACAATATTGACGTCTAAATTTACGTTTCACTGTTATAACTGACTCAGTTTTCACAAGCCAGATACGCTTCGCTTTCTGTTTCTGAGTACACATTGTTGCTGAGTTGCACATCACAGCACTGCACGCACGCCTGGACTGAACTGAGGAAACAGAGGGAAAAAACAGCACTGGTGCCGTCTCAGAGTCAAGCAGACCTGCCAATTGCAGGGGAGCCAAACTTGAAGAGTTGATGAATGAAACACCACAAACTAGAATAGTGTATGTCACTTTGTACGTTAAAACTAGCAGTTCATTTTCCAGCACACTTATTGCTGTCGGTCATTAAAGCACACTGCTAGCACTCCTCTTGTAATGTGCAGGCCCTCATCTGCATCTCCTCTGGAATCACCATCCACTCATCTCGGAAAAGACAACCGCGTCATTGGTTTGCTTGCGTCCACCCTGCGTTGACCACCCGCCACGCTGCAGGCTTCCCAAGCGTTACTCCGCCATCACAGGATTCACTTCTGGGAGCTTTGTCCACGCTGGCTGCGGATCCTTTGGCTGACTTCTTACTGTCTAGCGGCGCGCCATCAGAGCTCGGAGTGGCGCTAGCTGTGTGAGCGCGCTCTCTAGCCAAGCACCATTGCAAAAGCAGCTCTGATGGTATGAAGGGAATAAAGACATGCCGTGAACAACAAATTAATTGTACAGACTACCAGCTACCGCCTAGAGTATTTATTTGAACAGATGTCTACAGACGTTAAAGTAACCTCTGGCGTGCCACAGGGGAGTGTTATGGGACCATCGCTTTTCACAATATATATAAATGACCGAGTAGATAGTGTCTTAAGTTCCATGAAGGTTTTCCCCGAAGGATGATGCTGTAGTATACAGAGAAGTTGCAGCATTAGAAAATTGTAGCGAAATGCAGGAAGATCTGCAGCGGATAGGCACTCGGTGTACGGAGTGGCAACTGACCCAACATAGACAAATGTAATGTATTGCGAATACATAGAAAGAAGGATTCTTTATTGTATGATTATATGATGGCGGAACAAACACTGTTAAATATCTGGGAGTATGCGTGCGGAACGATTTGAAATGGAATGATCATATAAAATTAATTATTGGTAAGGCGGGTACCAGGTTGAGATTCATTGGGAGAGTCCTTAGAAAATGTAGTCCATCAACAACGGAGGTGGCTTACAAAACACTCGTTCGACCTATACTTGATTATTGCTCATAAGTGTGGGATCCGTACCAGATCGGGTTGACGGAGGAGATAGAGAAGATCCAAAGAAGAGCGGCGCGTTTCGTCACCGGGTTATTTGGTAACCGTGATAGCGTTACGGAGATGTTTAGCAAACTCAAGTGGCAGACTCTGCAAGAGAGGCGCTCTGCATCGCGGTGTAGCTTGCTCGCCAGGTTTCGAGAGGGTGCGTTTCTGGATGAGGCATCGAATATACTGCTTCCCCCTACTTATACCTCCAGTAGAGATCACGAATGTAAAATTAGAGAGATTCGAGCGCGCACGGAGGTTTTCAGACAGTCGTTCTTCCCGCGAACCATACGCGACTGGAAGAGAAAAGGGAGGTAATGACAGTGGCACGTACAGTGCCCTCCTCCACACACCGTTGGGTGGCTTGCGGAGTATGAATGTAGATGTAGATGTAGAATGCTGCCCGAGCTGTTTGTGTGTCAGTTCTCATGCTTATTTATTCAACGTGCTTTCCACGTAGCCTCACGAGGCTGCATCGACTCCAGGTCTAGATGTTTCCATCAAATAAAACCTCGAGTTGCACTGAAACCCCTGTATCAAGAGCGAGGAACAGTGATCACTGTGTACGTCATACAAGGTGACACATAACAGGTGGACGCTTTTTAAATGTAGAATACTCGGTTAATTTTTACGGTAGTACTTGTTGATTGGCATTAAATCAAAGCTCATTATTTGTTATTTATTGCAGAACAGACTTATTGGAGGAAAATGGTGTCGTTGATGTGATGTCCACCACTTCGAATGCACGATTCAAGTCTCTTCTCAGAGTCCACCATCTCACGGACCTTAGTCTTTGGAGGGATAGCAGCAGTTTCTTAAATAACAGCAATCTTCGAGTGGTACAAAATTATAGATTTTGTAGTTATAGACACGGCTCTTGAAGCACTCCCCAGACAAAAACTCAGAAACTGAGAAGTCTGGGGAAGTCGGAGACCTAGCAACATTGCCAAAAATTTTGATAATCTGTCTACGAAAGAAGCATTGAAGAACTGTCACTGAAGCATTTGCAGTATGTGGTGTAGCGCTATCCTGCTGGAACTAAACATATTTGAAAGCGATCTTCTCATTTCTGGTTAAAGAAAGTTCCAAGCATATGAATGTACGTAACCGTATTAACAGTGGCAGTGGCCACATTTTTTGTTTCGGAAAAACGCGGTCATACGACCAAAAAAATTCCGAAAGAGTGAGGAGCAGACATTACATTTTTTCAGAGTGTAAAGGACACTGGTGAATAAGATATGGATGCTCAGGAGCCCAGTAACGCAGGTTTGGTTTACTCGCAGTACTGTTTAAATGAAAATGATCTTCATCGCTCATCAATAAAATCACATTATCACTCAAAATCACTTGCATTCTGGAAGCAGAATCCTCGCGCACAGCAAAATCAATTGCCTTCAGTTGTTGTACAATAAGAAGTTTGTACAGCTGGATTTTCAATCTATGCGAAATTCGTCTAACCGATTCACGATATACTGCTAGCTCACTAGCATGACGTCTAGCAGCATCATCATCTTCTGGCGTCGTTACACCGCGTCGCTGGCCTGTACGGTTCTTATCCATTATGTTCCCAGCAGATACGAAGTGTTCCACCCACTCGATGATTGTATTACGACACACAACAACTGCGTGTCTACCGAGATTGAATTATACAAGAAACATTCGCTGAGTAGCTGTAACAGGCTCACCACTTCTAACGAATCCGTCATAGATGAACAAACGACGTTGCAAGGCCCTCTGCTCCGTTATAAATGAAATAGCGTCTTGTGTGGAGAAGACGTACTCGCACCACGATCTTCTTCCGTCACCGAACTTTTTTTTTTTTTCATCAGTCTACTGACTGGTTTGATGCGGCCCGCCACGAATTGCTTTCCTGTGCTAACCTCTTCATCTCAGAGTAGCACTTGCAACCTACGTCCTCAATTATCTGCTTGACGTATTCCAATCTCTGTTTTCCTCTACAGTTTTTGCCCTCTACAGCTCCCTCTAGTACCATGGAAGTCATTCCCTCATGTCTTAGCAGATGTCCTATCATCCTGTCCCTTCTCCTTATCAGTGTATTCCACATATTCCTTTCCTCTCCGATTCTGCGTAGAACCTCCTCATTCCTTACCTTATCAGTCCACCTAATTTTCAACATTCGTCTATAGCACCACATCTCAAACGCTTCGATTCTCTTCTGTTCCGGTATTCCCACAGACCATGTTTCACTACCATACAATGCTGTACTCCAGACGTACATCCTCAGAAATTTCTTCCTCAAATTAAGGCCGGTATTTGATATTAGCAGACTTCTCTTGGCCAGAAATGCCCTTTTTGCCATGGCGAGTCTGCTTTTGATGTCCTCCTTGCTCCGTCCGTCATTGGTTATTTTACTGCCTAGGCAGCAGAATTCCTTAACTTCATTAGACTGTTCATTCCGTTCAGCAGATCATTTAATTCTTCTTCACTTTCACTCAGGATAGCAATGTCATCAGCGAATCGTATCATTGATATCCTTTCACCTTGTATTTTAATTCCACTCCTGAACCTTTCTTTTATTTCCATCATTGCTTCCTCGATGTACAGATTGAAGAGTAGGGGCGAAAGGCTACAGCCTTGTCTTACTCCCTTCTTAATACGAGCACTTCGTTCTTGATCGTCCACTCTTATTATTCCCTCTTGATTGTTGTACATATTGTATATGACCCGTCTCTCCCTATAGCTTACCCCTAATTTTTTCAGAATCTTGAACAGCTTGCACCATTTTATATTGTCGAACGCTTTTTACAGGTCGACAAATCCTATGAACGTGTCTTTATTTTTCTTTAACCTTGCTTCCATTATTAGCCGTAACGTCAGAATTGCCTCTCTCGTTCCTTTACTTTTCCTAAAGCCAAACTGATCGTCACCTAGCGCATTCTCAATTTTCTTTTCCATTCTTCTGTATATTATTCTTGTAAGCAGCTTCAATGCATGAGATGTTAGGCTGATTGTGCGATAATTCTCGGACTTGTCAGCTCTTGCCGTCTTCGGAATTGTGTGTATGATGCTTTTCCGAAAGTCAGATGGTATGTCGCAAGACTCATATATTCTACACACCACTTCCCCTAATGATTTTAGAAATTCTGATGGAATGTTATCTATCCCTTCTGCCTTATTTGACCGTAAGTCCTCCAAAGCTCTTTTAAATTCCGATTCTAATACTGGATCCCCTATCTCTTCTAAATCGACTCCTGTTTCTTCTTCTATCACATCAGACAAATCTTCACCCTCATACAGGTTTTCAGTGCATTCTTTCCACCTATCTGCTCTCTCCTCTGCATTTAACAGTGGAATTCCCGTTGCATTCTTAATGTTACCACCGTTGCTTTTAATGTCAACAAAGGTTGTTTTGACTTTCCTGTAGGCTGAGTCTGTCCTTCCGACAATCATATCTTTTTCGATGTCTTCACATTTTTTCTCCAGCCATTTCGTCTTAGCTTCCCTGCACTTCCTATTTATTTCATTCCTCAGCGACTTGTATTTCTGTATTCCTGATTTTCCCGGAACATGTTTGTACTTCCTCCTTTCATCAATCAACTGAAGTATTTCTTCTGTTACCCATGGTTTCTTCGAAGCTACCTTCTTTGTACCTATGTTTTCCTTCCCAACTTCTATGATGGCCCTTTTTAAAGACGTCCATTCCTCTTCAACGGTCTTGCCTACTGCGCTATTCCTTATTGCTGTATCTATAGCGTTAGAGAACTTCAAACGTATCTCGTCATTCCTTAGAACTTCCGTATCCCATTTCTTAGCGTATTGATTCTTCCTGACTAATGTCTTGAACTTCAGCCTACTCTTCATCACTACTATATTGTGATCTCAGTCTATATCTGCTCCTGGGTACGCCTTACAATCCACTATCTGATTTCGGAATCTCTGTCTGACCATGATGCAATCTAATTGAAATCTTCCCGTATCTCCCCGCCTTTTCCAGGTATACCTCTTCCTCTTGTGATTCTTGAACAGGGTATTCGCTATTACTAGCTGAAACTTGTTACAGAACTCAGTTAGTCTTTCTCCTCTTTCATTCCTTTCCCAAGCCCATATTCTCCTGTAACCTTTTCTTCTACTCCTTCCCCTACAACTGCATTCCAGTCGCCCATAACTATTAGATTGTCGTCCCCCTTTACATATTGCATTACCCTTTCAATATTCTCATACACTTTCTCTATCTGTTCTCAGTTTGCGACGTCGGCATGTATACCTGAACTATCGTTGTCGGTGTTGGTCTGCTGTCGATTCTGATTAGAACAACCCGGTCACTGAACTGTTCACAGTAACACACCCTCTGCCCTACCTTCCTATTCATAACGAATCCTACACCTGTTATACCATTTTCTGCTGCTGTTGACATTACCCGATACTCATCTGACCAGAACTCCTCGTCTTCCTTCCACTTCACTTCACTGACCCCTACTATATCTAAATTGAGCCTTTGCATTTCCCTTTTCAGATTTTCTAGTTTCACTACCACGTTCAAGCTTCTGACATTCCACGCCCCGACTCGTAGAACATTATCCTTTCGCTGATTATTCAATCTTTTTCTCATGGTAACCTCCCCCTTGGTAGTCCCCTTCCGGAGATCCGAATGGGGGACTATTCCGGAATCTTTTGCCAATGGAGAGATCATCATGACACTTCTTCAACTACAGGCCACATGTCCTGTGGATACACGTCACGTGTCTTTAATGCAGTGGTTTCCATTGCCTTCTGCATCCTCATGTCGTTGATCATTGCTGATTCTTCCGCCTTTAGGGGCAATTTCCCACCCCTAGGACAAGAGAGTGCCCTGAACCTCTATCCGCTCCTCCGTCCTCTTTGACAAGGCCGTTGTTTTGGAATTCAAAACAGTCCGTCTTACATATGTCACCCTGTACGATCAGATTGCCTTTACCCTCAATAGTGTATGTAGAACACCATAGACACGGCGGGCTTCAGACTGCAAATTCCAGTTATGAATGTTAGACGAGGTTCTGTAATGGTTTGCCTTGTGGTATCGTCCTTCCAAGAGGACTTTTGATTACTATAAATGGAAAGTAACTGGTCAAATTTATAAAATCACTTTAGAATCAGATTGTATCATACAGCGGAATACAAGACGATGATGCCTCCACTCTCAAGGCTGAAAATGATTAAATAGAACAAAACTTTCTGTGGTATATAGCGTCGCTGGATATTAATTTTATCGAGCCAGTGTGGTCTGTGCTGGGGAAATGATTATTCCCTCCTTCTGTACCAAATCCATCTGATCAAAAGTCTCCGGACACCTAATAGTGGACGTTAATATGAGGGCTGCCCACCCTTCGCGTTTATGACGGCTCGAACTTTGCTGTGTACATTTTCAGTAAGGGGTCTGAAATTTTGTGGAAGAATGCCAGTCCATTCTTCCTCAGGAGTCGTAACCAGAGAAGGCAGTGATGGTGGACGCCGGGTCTGCAACGATGTCGACGTTGTAACTCATACAAAAGATGTTCTATTGGGTTAACGTTGGTACTCTCAGCAGATCAGCACATTTCGAGAAACGTTGTCTACAAACTGTTACCTGACAGATTCTGCTTTACGACAAGGTGCATTGCGATTCTGATAAAAGCAATCATCGTCTATGAAGTGTTTCTCTACTGTTCTTGGTACACAATCCCGTAAATTTGTTCATGTCCTTCCACATTTTGCGTTTTCGTAAGCACAATAAGGGGACCACATCCTAAACATGAAAAATACACCCTTTACGTATCAGCACCTCCTCTGTACTTCGCTATTGGCGCTACAGATCGTGGCAGATAACGTTCTACAGACACTCACCAAACCCAAACCCTTCCATCGAATCGCCACAATACATAGTTTGATTCATCAGTCCAAATCACTTGTGTCCAGTCATCTGATGTCCGGTGATCCTGCTCATTATACCACCTCAAGCATCGCCCAACATTAACTACGGAAACGTGTGGCTTATGGGGAGCTGCCCAACCACTGTAATTCATTCTTTTTAACTCCCTACGAACAGACATTGTGCTAGGTGGACAGCGCTTAGCGTTTTAGAAATCACGACTGATTCCTTCTTCTGTATGACACCAAAAGAGGTCGAATCATGAAATTACACTGATGGCAAAAAAAGATCCCAACACCAGGAAATAATTAATGCAGAGTAATGAAATTTTGGGAATAAGTTTGTCTTGTTAACATATTTAATTGGTTAACATTGCAAGATGACAGTTTAATATAAGCGCGAGAAAAGCCACTTCGAAACTGAAATGGTGGTACATTAACGACCGGTATCACCGCCAGAATGTTGAGAGCAAGCATGCAGACGTGCATGGACTGTGTTGTTCAGCTGCCAGATGTCAGTTTGTGGGATGGAGTTCCATACCCATTGCATTTAGTTGGTCAGTAAAGCCATAGTTAATGCTGTTTGTTCATGAAGCTGAAGTTCTCATCCGATGATGTCCCATACGAACTCGACTGCAGACAGCAGGCCAAGGCAACATGTCGACACTCTGTAAAGCATGTCGGGCGACAAAGGCAGTATTTGGGAGAGCGTTATCCTGTTGAAAAACACCCTCTGGAATGCTGTTCGTGTATGACACCACAAGACGTCGAATCAGCAGATTGACGTAAAAATTTGCAATTGACGTGCGTGGGACGACTACGTGAGTGCTCCTGTTGTCATACGAAGTCGTGCAGCAGGTCATAACTCCGAGCTGGCTGCAGGCCCTCGCCTGGCCCCCATCTAACCAACACACGACTACAGTGGCACCGAAGCAGAAACGGCTTTCATCAGAAAACACAATAGATATCAGCTCATTCCTCCTGTGGTTGATGCCACTGAAGTCGCAAGCGGTGGTGGTTTGGGGTCAGAACGTCTGACGTAGAACTTTCCTCGAAGTAAATGATTTGTATCGCTTCGTTGTGTAAAACTTCATGGCAGATTAAAACTGTGCTCGACCGAGACTCTACCTTTGCCTTTCGCGAGCAAGTGCTCTACCCAAGCACGACTCACTCCCGTCCCCACAGCTTTACTTCTGCCAATACCTCGTCTCCTACTTTCCAAACTTTACAGAAGTTCTCATGTGGACCTTGCAGAACTAGCGCTCCTGAAAGAAAGGATATTGCGAAGACATGGCTTAGCCCGCGAAAGGCAAAGGTCCCGAGTTCGAGTCTCGGTCCGGCACACAGTTTCAATCTTCCAGAAAGTTTCATATCAGCGCACACTCCGCTGCAGAGTGAAAATATCATTCTGGAAACTTCGTTGTGTTATCGTGGTGCCGACTGCGACTCGAATTGCTGCTGCAGATGCAGTACGACACGTGACAGCCATACCGCGAAAACGACGACCTTCACTCTCAGCAGTACCACGTGGCCGTCTGGAACTCGATCTTGTGACTATCGCTGCCAGTAGTCACGTCTTGTGGCTGTATTCCTGGCACTCTTTCTGCAATATCGCAAAAAGGACATCCAGATTCTCATAGGCCTGTTACACGACCTCCTTCAAAACTCAGTCGGCTGCTGATAATGGCGTCTTCATCGTCTTAAAGGCATTCTTGACTAATAACTAATCATACGTCCGATCTTGAAGGTAACTACCATTCACGAGAGCTATAGGGTGTTTAAAACAAACCTGACTTGCTTCATCATAGTGTCGTTGCCAGCGATAAACTTACGTTACTGGCGCGAGACTTGAATAGACGTCGTCTTACAGACGTAGCAACACGCCTAGCGACTTTTGTTTATCGTGCACATCTTCTTCTTGGTGCTGCGATATCTTTTTCTATCGGTGTATTTACAAGAACCCTGAAACAATGCTCGATGGCCCTTATCCGCTAGTACATCAGATTCGCCTCATCGTGGTAGATCGCATTTCCGCTTCACGATCATATCACCAACTTTTGCGGCTTTACGAGAGTTTATACATGGCTGATTGATTTGTGAATTTTATCTTTAATAGGTGCTGTTGAACTCCGTGACTGTTGCTTTATAGGTTGTAGAAAAATTTCCGCTATCTGTCGCAATAAAAGGTTATTTATTTACGACCGGTTTCGGGCTTGCGCTCATCCTCAGGTGTTTATACATTCATGTACATGTTTATATTGCTGGAGATCACTGTATAAATAGAAAAAAATTATTTGCTGGTGACTAAACAGATACAAGTGGGACAACTGTAAGTGGAAAGGCAGAATTTGTCGAAAATATATCTGTACTTACATAAAGATAAAGCATCATTATTATAGTTACGCTGTGGTGACAGTTTTCCCACTTACGTACACACTTATTATCATTTTCAAGCCCATATTTCAGTTTTATAAAGTTTAGCTGCATATTTCACTATTACGATGTGCATTCGTGAAACACACTGTGTTTACATACAAACATGTGGACTGTGGTCAAAGAATTTAGACGTAGCAGGTGTGAAGATGTTGCTCATACAGAAACAGATAGGTTATCGTCAAACAACTTAGCTACATGAAGTGCAAGGGTCCTGCACATATAGAAACTTAAAAAGCTATTATAGACTGCGAAGTTTTTTTATATAGGTCTACATTATGAAATTTTTTGATCCACATTTTTGTGAGAGAATTTAGATCTAGGAAGTACAATGATGTTATATACATGAAATTACCAAAAGCTCTTACAAATTACAAAATTTTAAAAAAATGGCAGCTAGAACTGACAACAGTGTGGCTTAAAACACTTCTAGCTGTCATCTTTTAATTTTGTAATTTTTAATAGCTTTTAGTAATTTCATGTATATAACATCATTGTACTTCCTAGATCTAACTTCTCCGACAAAAATTTGGATCAAAACATTTCATAATGTATATAATAAAACTTAGCAGTCTATAATAGCTTTTTAAGTTTCTATATGTCCAACACACTTGCACTTCCTGTGGCTAAGTTCTTTGACGATAACCTACCTGTTTCTGTATGAGCAACATCTTTACACCTGCTACGTCTAAATTCTTTGACCACAGCCCACAAGTGTGTATGTAAACACAGTGTATTTCACGTGTGGAAAAACTGTCACCACAGCGTAACTATAATAATGATACTTCATCTTTATGTAGGTACAGATATGTTTTCGACAAATGCCGCCTTGTGTGGCGTCCAGGCACTCCAACCGCGTGCTGATATTGTCGACGGCGTAGAGCTGCTACTGCCACAGCTCTCGCAGTGTAGTTGAGACACGATGCGCGATGACGTAGATCCCCGTTGGTGAACGGGAGACAGAAATGCGAACTCGTACGATGGATGCTTCTTCTGATTTAAGATTGAATGATTCATTGCCCGGATATGCAGTAGTTGTTAAATCTTATTTCACCCGCATCGTACACAACACCAATTGCGAGGAAGCATTGTAATTTATCAGTCTTCTCGTACTTTGTTGGCTCGTTGCTATGAAGTTGTTGAACCTGTATGAAGCCAGATCCACAGAGACTCTTTGGTCACGTCTGAGTGAATCTACGCCGTAATGTTAAAAAAAATGTTCAAAAGTTCTCTTTTCAATTAATGAAGTAGGTATTTTGATATTCAGATTAAATTGTTCCTGCTGAACAGTCGTTGGTTAACTATCATTGATTAAATCACTTAATAATGTTGTCCACTCTTGATATGTCTCTTGGAACGAACAGTTTATTGTTCCTTGGCTACTAAGTACTTTATATCTTTCGCGCCACCCGCACACGCAGTTGGCTGGTTAAGTGAGTTGTATTAAAATGAAGTTTCTTGACAATTACGACAAGTTGACTCTTCAGCATAATTGTATTATCTTCTTGAAGTCGTGTAATTGTGTCCTACTCGAGACTAATTGAGTGTAGTCCTTTGATATACTATCCACTCTTCTCTTAGTTCCAACTATTTGAAAGTCAAGTCCAATATTCACTAGTTTCCTCAATAAAGTTCAATTAACCAGCTATGCACTGTCCTCTCTCTGCTTAGAAAATCACTTTCCGAAGTTCGTGAATCAAATCATACAAGATACACTTCTGAACACAAAACAATCTCGTCGTGTTCCGTAATCTCAATAACTAAGACAAAAATTGTTCTCGCACGTCTTTACAGTACGAGAGCCAGCAAGCGACTTCTTCTATGAAAGAGTATTGTAGGCTCATTGAATTTCTTTGTTGCGCTTACAACTCTCTTCCACATAAAAGTTATCTCTGAATAACGTCACCTTGGACCTAGCTTTCAAGATATTAATTGCAATTCTCACTTGTATATTTGTCCATTAATTAAATCTGAGGTTTCTTCCGCCTCTTTTCGTAACAAAAACTTTGAGTGATGTATAATGTTGTCATCAAAACTTCTTGGTGTAAGCTTACCGGCAAATATGTCGTATTTGCCAAGATCTCTCTTCCCTACTTCATATTCTGTCTTAATTGACTTTAAGGGGGTCGTTGGGATATTATACTTGCCATTTACAGTTGTCCCACTTGTATCTGTTTAGTCACCATCAAATATTTTTTTTTTGTATTTATACGGTGATCTCTAGCAATACAAACATGTACATGAATGTATAAACACCTGAGGATGGGCGCAAGCCCGAAACCGGTCGTAAATAAATAACCTTTTACTGTGACTGGTAGAGGAAATTTTTCTACAATTTTTGATTGATTTGTTACTTAGGTGACATCAAAATACAAGTAAACGATTGAAGACACTAAGCTCTCTGGATCCACCCATTCTTTTGTAGTGCTTCTCTGCTGACAGCACAACCACCCAAACCCCTTTTATACAGGGGGGGGGGGGGGGGAGGGGAGGGGAGGGTGCGCCCCTCGTGATATACAGTGGACAATTTCGCATTACATACATGTGTTCGCGTACTTTCGATCAGCTATCGTATTATTTTATTTATTTATTTATTTATTGTTCCGTGGAACCAAATTAAGGAGAAGTCTCCATGGTCATGGAACGAGTCAATACACGAAATTATAACACGAGAGTAGAAACACATAAATTGAAATACAAGAAACGTATTCACGCGACAATTCGTAAGTTTAAATAAAGAAAATCAATAATGTAACACTGCAATTTGCTTAATTTTTCAGCTCTTCCAAGAGCTCCACGACAGAATAGAAGGAATGAGCCATGAGGAAACTCTTCAGTTTAGACTTAAAAGTGTTTGGGCTACTGCTAAGATTTTTCAGTTCTTGTGGTAGCTTATTGAAAATGGATGCAGCAAAATAGTGCACTCCTTTCTGCACAAGAGTCAAGGAAGTGCATTCCACATGCAGATTTGATTTCTGCCTAGTATTAACTGAGTGAAAGCTGCTAACTCTTGGGAATAAGCTAATATTGCTAAACAACAAACGACATTAAAGAAAATATATACTGTAAGGGCAAGAGGGGTCGACAAGAGGTTCTCGAACTTACACCACATATAGCTCGAACAGCCCGTTTTTGAGCCAAAAAAACCCTTTTTGAATCAGAAGAATTACCCCAAAAAATAAAAAATATGCGAAGTAGACTACTTTTCGTGTTGAACTGTCACTTATTTCAGATACTGTTGTAATGGTAAACAAAGCAGCATTTAGTTTCTGAACAAGATCCTGAACATGGGCTTTCCACAACAGCTTACGATCCATCCGAACGCCTAGGAACTTGAACTGTTCCGTCTCGCTTACAATATGCTCATTCTATCTGATCAAAGTATCAGTTCTTCTTGAATTGTGAGCTAGAAACTGTAAAAACTGAGTCTTACTGTGCTTTAGCATCAAATTATTTTCCACAAGCCACGAACTTATTTCATGAACTACATTATTTGATAATGTTTCAGTATTACACACAAGGTCCTTCACAACCAAGTCATCAGATAACAGAAATATTTTTGAATCACGTGTAATACTAGAAGGCATATCATTTATATAAATAAGAAACAGCAGTGGCCCCAGCACCGACCCTTGGGGGAACGCCCTACTTAACAGTGTCCCATTGGGACTGAACATCACTAACAGTATCACTATTGCGGAGAATTACCTTCTGCTTTCTGTTCTTAAAGTAAGAGGCGAATCAATTGTACGCTACTCCACTTACTCCATAATGGTCCAACTTCTGCAGTAAACCCTATTAAACCGCGCTGAGGAGTTTCATGCCTCAATTCCTGTGACGACTGAGGCTGGTTCGGACAGTACAAGTGGCTTTCCATCGCATTACATAGCCGTGGCCTTTATTTTTCCCAGTACGCGTACGCGTCACGGATGTTTTCACGTGCGCGCGTCAGTTCGGCGTAGGAGTAGTACGAGCCCACGAGCAGAGCCACGCCACGTCACCGGCCCCCCTGACAGCGGAGCGCCGGCCGGCTAACGGCAGGCTGTCCGCCATGTGAGCGTCCGTCACGTGCGCCGGCCGCGGGCCGCGACCTTACGTAAAGCGACGCCCGGCGCCCTCTCGTGTGTAGGCAGACAATGCCCCCCGCGCATGCGTCGAGGAGGCGTCACCGCCGCGCACCTGCTGGCGGCCGGCGCGCTGACATCAGCGTCATTACGGTCACCACGCTGCCACCGGAGGCCCGATTCTCACTCCAGCTCATACGTCATACCCACGTCACGTGATGTCTGCTGCGCAGATCGGAAGCGCTGGCGGATCTCTAATTTACCGTAGACGGCAGAAAGGGAACAAAGAGTGAGGCTTAACGTCATCTCCGAGGCATCATTAGTGGCTGAGTACAAGCTGTCACAGATGGGTTGGGGGAGGAAATGAATCCAGTCGTTTCCAAACCAATCATCCTGCATTATCCGTACGCAAAGCCTAGTTAGGAAGTCCCGATCCTCCAAATCGTGAGCACGGTGTCTCAGTCACTTAAGCATCCCTGATCGGTATCGTAGATGACGTCATTCCTACATTCACCAATACGGCAGCGTATTTACTGATCATTTTATTTACTTTATTTACTTATTTTCTGGGATGATGATTGTAATAAACGGATAAACTTTAAAGTGTAAGAGGTAAAAATTCTTTTTTGGAATCATATTCTAAATATTTACAATACTTGTTAAGCATAACAGGTAAACATTTTTGTTGTAAAGATATTTTAACTATTTAAGATATTTGCTAGTAAACAACATTTTTCATTTTGTTATCTGTGATATATATGTACTTGGATGGATGTCCATCCGGGCCGCCATGCGCTGTTGCCATTTTGCGGGGTGCACTCGGCCTCCTGATGCCAATTGAGGAGCTACTCGACCGAATAGTAGCGGCTTCAGTCAAGAATACCATCATAACGACCGGGAGAGCGGTGTGTTGACCCCACGCCCCTCCTATCCGCATCCTCCTCTGAGGATGACACGGCGGTCGGATGGTCCCGGTAGGCCACTCGTCGCCTGAAGATGGAGTGTGAGTGATATATATGTACAAATTTTTAGAATTTCCTACTTGAGAGCACGCTGCGAACAGTTAACTGTGACAGAAACAGGAATCTTTGAGACTGATGCAGCAATATTTTCAAGTTTGTCCTTGACCTTTAATTGTAAAACTGTACACTAATTTGGTTGGAAATTCCACTCTTTTAAACTGGAATAGTAGTACAGTAGAGATCAGTGGTATTCTGGGGCTAAATAGTGTGCATCCTTGTACTTTTCAGTAATACGTTCGGAATCGATTATGTTATTCGATAGCTATTTGACTATCATCCTTGTTCCATTGCGTAGTTTTGATCACTTGAGATTTCTGAGTAGAAGGATCGGAGATCGAATTATAAGCTGAAGGCAGTGTAGTGGCATTTCTGGTACTTTCGAAGAGTTTAGAAATACAGTAGGGAAGTTCACACTTCTTTCCGTGTTTACCGTAGTGACGATTAATTTGTTTATTCTCTCTTCATGGGCCGGCTGGAGTGGCAGAGGGGTTCTAGGCGATTCAGTCTGGAACCGCGCGACCGCTACGGTCGCAGGTTCGAATCCTGCCTCGGGCATGGATGTGTATGATGTCCTTAGGTTACTTAGGTTTAAGTAGTTCTAAGTTCAAGGGGACTGATGACCTCAGATGTTAAGTCCCAAAGTGCTGAGAGATATTTGAACCATTTTTGATCTCTTCATGGGAATGTTCTTTTGGTCTCGCAGTAGCGTTCTCGCTTCTCGAGTACGGGATCCCGGGATCGATTCCCGGCGGGGTCAGGGAATTTCCCTGCCTCGAGAAGACTGGATGCTGTTGTGTCGTCTTCATCATCATCATTAATGCCCATTCCGGTTGGAGGAAAGCAATGGCAAACCTCCACCAGGACCTTGCCTCGTTCTGCGGTGCGAGTCTCCCGCATCGTCCCCCTACGCTCTGTCAAGGAGTATGGGACTTCATCATCATCATTAAAACTGATATCGTCGACAATATTATTTTATTTGGCAAAATTGCCCTCTCAAATAGACAGTCCGGACTGGTAATGTGCGGATAAATTTGATCGATGTGTTCGTTTCCAGCACAGTCTATGTTGCAGAAATCACTGTTAACGTAGCCGGTCGTCTGGCCAGCAGGAAGTGACTATTTGTAAAAGCTGTTGAGCAAACCGCGCTGTTCTTTCGTCTTTCGATAGTTCAGCTCTCACATTTTTGTTAGTCGCAGTATTTGTATGTGTGGCCAAGGATGCGATTTTTAAAACACCCATTGATGTCGTCTGCTGGTGTTGACTCGGGGATAACTGGAAGTGTTTGTCGAAAACCTCCTGAGAGTATGAGTAGAGCTCCTCCAAGAATTTCAGAGTTTCCTCCCAAGTGTTATAATGTTCTGGCAGTGATTTTTAATGTGCCACTGCGCATTCGTCTCACAAGATAATTTTAGGTTGCTTTAGAAGTTCACCCCGTCCAGGTGCTCTTGAGATTTTACATACCGGGAATTGTTCTTCGGCTATATTCACCGGTAGTTGTAGGACGGAATTGACAGATGGTCCTATTTCCCTAAGTCTGGCTGCAGCGCCAGATGATGCCAGCACACGTGCGATGAGTTGTTTAGCACGTTATTTCCCCCACAAATTGATGTCTTAGAAACGTTTCCCTGTGCCGTCTGGCACGTCCAAGTACATAATTCCCTCAATATTGTTGTCGCTAAGGCCCTTTATAACGCTTTAAATTTCAAAAATGGTTCAAATGGCTCTGGGCACTATGGGACTTAACTTCTGAGGTCATCAGTCCCCTACAACTTAAACCTAACTACCCTAAGGACGTCACACACATCCATGCCCGAGGCAGGATTCGAAACTGCGACCGTAGCGATCGCGCGGTTCCAGACTATAGCGCCTAGTGGCCGGCTGTAAATTTCCTTTAAATTGTCACTAAGGAGTGCTTTGTTGTGAGCAGTGTGTTGAAGTTGTTCGTTGATGTTGTAGCTTTTTTCCTATGTAATTTCGAAGTTTTTCACACTGATAGCATCTGTTCGTGGTGCTTGCATCCTAAATTCTACTTAGGACTGGTTGTTTGTTGCTAAACATTTGTCTTCTAGGCGAATGAGTGTTTCATTGGAGATGTCGTCGTTGAATTCGACGATCAGTTCAGGATGAGCTTGTCGGATTTGGTACATTACGTCATCACCCACACGCTCTTTGAAGGAGTCCCATAGCTGTTTCGGATTCGAGGGTTTACATGTTGTTAGAACTATGGCGAGTAAGTCTCTCATTTGTTCAGCTAAGGCTGTGAGTGTGGCTTCTTGTAGTGTTAAATCCCAGTGGTTGTCATTTTCCAGTACGTATAAAAATTGACAGGACTCTCTCTACGGCTGGCATAGTTAACCGCCAACAGTTTTGAGGTATGTACTCCCGTATTTCGTGCAGCAAAATACAAAGACAGAAACATTCGGCACTGTTCGAATGTACGGTGTATATTCGGCCTAGTGCGCCAGTTTTCATTCTTCCTGAATGACTGCTTGTTTTCGTCGTTGGAATATTTTTCTTGTTGTGTCCCACGTATAATAGGCAGGGACGTCAACATATAGTAATGTTTTCCCGAATGCACCCGTTTGGCACAGTTGGTAAAAATTTGTTCTGAGGCAGTTCAGTTGCAATTTTTCTGGCGCTGTCTTTTAGGAAGTAAACTCTCTGTTTATTCTCCAAATGTATTGCTAGTTGTTGGACAGCTGCTTCGCATTCCAGTTGGAGAAAACCGAAAATCCGCCGCGCTGCTTCGCTAATGTAGATGTATCTTTCCAATTGGTTCTAGACACTGTACTCACATTCGGAAGGACGACGGTTCAATCCCGCGTCCGGCCATCCTGATTTAGGTTTTCCATGATTTCCCTAAATAGCTCCAGGCAAATGCCGGGATGGTTCCTTTCAAAGGGCACGGCCGACTTCCTTTCCCATCCTTCCCTAATCCGATGAGACCGATGACCTCGCTGTCTGGTCTCCTTCCCCGAAACAACCAACCAACCAACCAATTGGTTCATGAGGATCTCCTAGTTCTGTTGCTCGCTGTCCTCGGTTATTCTAAATAGTGTCATGTCACTGCCCTTGTTCGTAATTACAGACATATTTGATGGATTTTGGTGAATTGGAATATCCTACGATTATGTGTGCTTGGAACAGTTTGGAAAGTAGTGTGTTATACGGTGCTACCCGTTGATTCTCTATTCCCAGTCGCTGACTCCTATTTGTAGTTTTTGCTGTGAAGCCACCGGTTTTGGATGATCGTCTTCTGTAACCGGGGCAACCATGTACTCTGGTTTGTGTGCCGTCCAAATACGGGTTTGGGTACATTTTTGTATATTTTCCGTCACTCATACATGGCGAATTACTGTTCAATGGCTCACATGATCTGTGAATCATGCTTTTCACTACTGTTTCGTTCAGTTCCGGATCTTCTCGTGGATTGGGAAATTGAGCTTGGATGATTTTTTCGATATTGGTGGGATGAATTCTGTCGTGTAGCCATATGAGATTGCATGAGTGGGGCAGTCCCCGTTTTTGCCATTCGATTGTATACATCCAACAACAAAAATGGTTCAAATGGCTCTGAGCACTATGGGACTCAACTGCTGTGGTCTAAGTCCCCTAGAACTTAGAACTACTTAAACATAACTAACTTAAGGACATCACACACATCCATGCCCGAGGCAGGATTCGAATCTGCGACCGTAGCAGTCGCGCGGTTCCGGACTGAGCGCCTAGAACCGCTAGACCAGCGCGGCCGGCTACATCCAACATCTAACGGATCCAAATATGCGGTATTTTATGATGACTTCAATAAATCTCATTTGCTTTTGTCGAAAAACTCGGACAATTATGTCGTGTCGATGCATAGGGGATTGTCCGTACCTTATTTGTTCTTTGATTTCTGGTCACGACGAGTTGCATATGAATGTTGTGAAGAGGCCACGCAGTCCGTATTTCCTTATGTAGGTAATGGCAGTGTATTCGGGCCCGTCTCTCGGACTTCCTACGTATGATGGGGGTACGGCAACCATTGTTCCAGTGTCGTCAATGTTACCGTCATTTATGAATGCGTCTCGAAGGCGAATGTATTCTTCAGTGCGTAGTTTCTTCTGATCCAGTCTCATGTAAAGAATCCGTACCGCTTCTATTTTTGTATACACACCTACCTGAGTTGTTGGAATAAACGGCAAGTCCTGAGACTGTAGTTGTATCTTCCGTTGTCTCCAATCATTAGACGGTAAGCATAGGAGGTGACTTTTTTGTTCGTTTCCACTCATACTGACGGTTTGATTTCTTTCACATTAAAATGATGTTCTTACTCTCCGTACAGACATATCGATAGATACTGGAGGGCACCGATGGTCTAGGGGTAGCGACTTCGATTAGTAATCAAAACGTCCTCGATCCCAGTTTCGAAACCCGCAATCGCTTAGGTTTTGATTGGTAATCAGCCTTGGCGGCGGAAGATTTGGGACATACGAAGTCACCCTCGTGCTGCCAACGACCTTGGAACGAGTGCGGGGAGCGGACAAAGATTCAAGGCACTCTCTTGTCCTTGCGGTAGGAAACTGCCATAAAGACGGAGGAATCAGCAATGGTCAACGGCAGGAGCACGCAGAAGGCAATGGAATCTATTACATTAAAGACACATAAAGTGTATCCATGGCCTATAATTGAAAACATTTCATGATGATCTCTTCATTGACAAAAGATTCCAGAATAATCCCCCAATCGGACCACCGGGAGGGGACTGCCAACGCGAGGTGATCAGCAGAAAAAGATTGAATAACCAACGGAAAGATAACGTTCTATGAGTCGAGGTGTGGGGTGTCAGAAACTTGAACGTGGTAGGGAAGATAGGAAATCTGGAAAGGGAAATTCAAATGCGCAGTCTACATGTAGCAGGGGTAAGTGAAGAGAAGGTTTTTGTGTTGGTAACGCCATGTAGCGCTCTGTATGAAAATCACTGGCTGTCCTGTGTGCAGTCTGTGGCTGGTTTGCATTGTTGTTGGCTATTGTCGTGTTGGGTATTTGCCTGTTAACAGCGCGAAGCGTTGCGCAGTTGGAGGTGAGCCGCCAGCAGTGGTGGATGTGGGGAAGTGAGATGGCTGATTTTTGAGAGCGGGTGATCTGGACGTGTGTCTATCAGAAACAGTACATTTGTAAGAATGGATGTCATGAACTGCTATATATATATTATGACTTTTGAACACTATTAAGGTAAATACATTACTTGTTCTCTATCAAAATCTACCATTTGCTAACTATGCCTATCAGTAGATAGTGCCTGCAGTAGTTTGAATCTTTTATTTAGCTGGCAGTAGTGACGCTCGCTGTATTGCAGTAGTTCGAGTAACGAAGATTTTTGTGAGGTAAGTGATTTGTGAAAGGTATAGGTTAATGTTAGCCACGGCCATTTTTTGTAGGGATTATTGAATGCCAGATTGCGTTGCGCTAAAAATATTGTCTGTCAGTTTAGTGTTGATCAGAATAGGTAAAGAGCGAAATGTCTGAGTACGTTTAGTTTTTGCTCAGCTGTTTGAAAATCAAATAACGTAAGAGGTTTATCAGCACAGTAATTCATTAATTTTTCTAAGGGGACATTTCAAGCTGACAAGTGAGAGAATTATCACACAATCGCCTTAACAGTTCATGCCCCAAATTGTTGACAAGAACAGTAAACAGACGTATGGAAAAAATTGGATGTAATCGGCGAGGATCAGTTTGGCTTTTGGAAAGGTAAAGGCACCACAGAGGTAATTCTGATGCTGCGGTTAACAACGGAAGCAAGATTAAAGAAAAATTAACACACGTTTACAGGATTTGTCGACCTGAAAAAAGCGCTCGCCGATGTAAAATGGTGCAGATATTCGCTGAGAAAAATACGGGTAAGCTATAGGGGGAGACGGGTAATACGCAATATGTACAAGAACCAACACGGGATAAAAGTGGACTGCCATGATCGATGTGCTCGGATTAAAAATGGTGTAAGAGAGGGATGTAGTGTTTCGACCCTACTATTCAATCTGTACTTCAAAAGGCAATGATGGAAATAAAAGAAAGGTCTAGGAGTGGGATTAAAATTCTAGGTTAAATGACATCAATGATAACATTCGCTGATGGCATTGCTATCCTGAGTGAAAACGAAAAAGACTTACATGATCTGCTGAATGGAATGAACAGTCTAATGGGTACAGAATATGGATTGAGAGTAAATCGAAGAAAGACGAAAGTAATGAGAAGTAGCAGAAATGATAACAGCGAGAAATTTAGCTTCAGGGCCGATGGCTACGAAGTAGGTGAAGGAAAGCAATTCTGTTACCTTGGCAGCAAAATAACCAATGACGAACGGAGAAAGGAGTGCATCAAAAGCAGACTAGCACTGACAAATAGGGCATTCCTGATCAAGAGAAGTCTACTAGTACCAAACATACCTTAATTTGAGGAAGAAATTTCTGAGAATGTTCGTTCGGAGCACAGTATTGTATGGTAGTGAAACATAGACAGTTGTTAAAAATTAGGTGGATTGACAAGGTAGGAAATGAGGAGATTCCGCTCAGAATCGGAGAGGAAAGGGATATGTAGAAAACACTGGCAAGGAGAAGAGAGATGAAAGAACATCTGTTAAACATCAGAGAATATCTTCCATGATATTAGAGGGAGCTGTAGGGGGCACAAACTGCAGAAGAGGACAGAGATTGGAATACAGCCAGCAAGTAATTCAGGACGTAGGTTGCAGGTGCTACTATAAGATGGCGTAGGAGAGGAATTCCTGGCGGGCGGCATCAAACCAGTCAAAGGACTTGGAGACACACAAAAAAAAAAAATCGGAGAGAGAGAGATAGAGATTTGGAAGGGAATAATGAAGAGTGCGTGTCTGCAATGCATTGTAGTCCCTCTCTTCTTCGTCGTACAATTACGTCACGTCATGAGTTTTCATTGACCACAATTACGATGGCGATTTCGTCTATTTGAGGTGCATTAAATCGAGGTACGTATTCTACGGGTGGTCTTTTATCGGCTCCAGTTATAACTTTGTCGTCATCATAAATCCCTCAGTCCACTGTTGTTTTGAATATGTAAATTAGCAGATGAGTTTAAGGAGGAGCAACCTGCTATGGAACCAAATTGTGGAAGAATTATGGAAAGACCGAACAAAGTGGCGAAGTACCATTGATACCCCAACCCGATCAGATGTTGGATAGAGGGGAAACGACGATGATGAATCAGCAGATTTTATTTGTGTAAGATCCTCTAGGTACTTCTCATTCAACCCACTAATAGTTGTGCATCGTAGCTTACTTCTGTTTCTTCATTTCCGATTAAGTATACTTGCAGAAATTTATGATCCTCGTTGGGTAGTGGTACTAATGATTCCATGTTGTGACATATTTGTGTTTGGATGAAAAAAAACATAATCGATTTCATCTCGATTAAGCGTTGATCAAAGTGATCTTGAAAGACGTCATTTGGAAGCAGGCGTTGTGCGCTTTCATATTTTGAAGAAAGTGTTTTGATTCTGGAGACTCCCGGATAATTTATTGTACAAAATCATGCGGAGGAGCTTCCAGTAATGATAATAGAATTTTTCCATTCACGCAACACGATCCTGGTGTTCTCTACAGAATTTTTTCGCATTACGAAATTAGCAGATGTTATCCATTTTTCCGTCAACGACGTATTTGTGTTTGTTGTATTCTTTCGTCGGGTTGTAGTGGAATGCTTCATTTCTTAGGTTATACTATACTCCTGGAAATTGAAATAAGAACACCGTGAATTCATTGTCCCAGGAAGGGGAAACTTTATTGACACATTCCTGGGGTCAGATACATCACATGATCACACTGACAGAACCACAGGCATATAGACACAGGCAACAGAGCATGCACAATGTCGGCACTAGTACAGTGTATATCCACCTTTCGCAGCAATGCAGGCTGCTATTCTCCCATGGAGACGATCGTAGAGATGCTGGATGTAGTCCTGTGGAACGGCTTGCCATGCCATTTCCACCTGGCGCCTCACTTGGACCAGCGTTCGTGCTGGACGTGCAGACCGCATGAGATGGCGCTTCATCCAGTCCCAAACATGCTCAATGGGGGACAGATCCAGAGATCTTGCTGGCCAGGGTAGTTGACATACACCTTCTAGAGCACGTTGGGTGGCACGGGATACATGCGGACGTCCATTGTCCTGTTGGAACAGCAAGTTCCCTTGCCGGTCTAGGAATGGTAGAACGATGGGTTCGATGACGGTTTGGATGTACCGTGCATTATTCAGTGTCCACTCGACGATCACCAGAGGTGTACGGCCAGTGTAGGAGATCGCTCCCCACACCATGATGCCGGGTGTTGGCCCTGTGTGCCTCGGTCGTATGCAGTCCTGATTGTGGCGCTCACCTGCACGGCGCCAAACACGCATACGACCATCATTGGCACCAAGGCAGAAGCGACTCTCATCGCTGAAGACGACACGTCTCCATTCGTCCCTCCATTCACGCCTATCGAGACACCACTGGAGGCGGGCTGCACGATGTTGGGTCGTGAGCGGAAGACGGCCTAACGGTGTGCGGGACCGTAGCCCAGCTTCATGGAGACGGTTGCGAATGGTCCTCGCCGATACCCCAGGAGCAACAGTGTCCCTAATTTGCTGGGAAGTGGCGGTGCGGTCCCCTACGGCACTGCGTAGGATCCTACGGTCTTGGCGTGCATCCATGCGTCGCTGCGATCCGGTCCCAGGTCGACGGGCACGTGCACCTTCCGCCGACCACTGGCGACAACATCGATGTACTGTGTAGACCTCACGCCCCACATGTTGAGCAATTCGGCGGTACGTCCACCCGGCCTCCCGCATGCCCACTATACGCCCTCGCTCAAAGTCCGTCAACTGCACATACGGTTCACGTCCACGCTGTCGCGGCATGCTACCAGTGTTAAAGACTGCGATGGAGCTCCGTATGCCACGGCAAACTGGCTGACACTGACGGCGGTGATGCACAAATGCTGCGCAGCTAGCGCCATTCGACGACCAAAACCGCGGTTGCTGTTGTGTCCGCTGTGCCGTGCGTGTGATCATTGCTTGTACAGCCCTCTCGCAGTCTCCGGAGCAAGTATGGTGGGTCTGACACACCGGTGTCAATGTGTTCTTTTTTCCATTTCCAGGAGTGTATTTACTTGTCCTCCTTCGCGCATCTTGTAGGGTGATATTTTCATGGCTGGTTGTGTCGCAGTTCTTGATTCATCAGTCCGTTCGTTTCGTTGTTCTTCGGTTTCTCTGCTTCTCACGGTGCTCTTTGTCGTCGTGGGGAACATAGACATGCTTAGCGCTCTTCGTCTGTTTCGTCTTTTCGCTGTTCTGTTTCCGCCGTTTTGCTTCCGAAATAGCAAGGCCTCCTCCTCTTTTACGCTTAGGCATTGCCTGAAATATATATGAAATCAACTTTGAGTAACAAATTCACTATGTACTCTGTAAACCTCACTTCCCGCGCCCGGGTTCCCGGGTTCGTTTCCCGGCGGGGTCAGGGATTTTCTCTGCCTCGTGATGACTGGGTGTTGTGTGATGTCCTTAGGTTAGTTAATTTTAAGTAGTTCTAAGTTCTAGGGGACTGATGACCATAGATGTTAAGTCCCATAGTGCTCAGAGCCATTTGAACCATTTCTTGAACACTATAAACAATTTTCACATTTTATTTTCCATTTATATTCAGTCACGGTATCACTTCGACTACGCCGGCCGGCGTGGCCGAGCGGTCCTAGGCGCTCAGTCAGGAGCCGCGTGACCGCTACGGTCGCAGGTTCGAATCCTGCCTCGGGCATGGATGTGTGTGATGTCCTTAAGTTAGTTAGGTTTAAGTAGTTCTAAGTTCTATGGGACTGATGACCTCAGATGTTAAATCCCATAGTGCTCAGTGCCATTTGAACCATTTGAACTTCGGCTACTCACATTTGACTGTTTGTTTTTATTCACTCACTGCACTACTTCTGCGGTTCCTCCCTTCGTCACTGACGTTCGGCCCACCTCAGGTCTTGCTTTATGTACTTCTAACAGTAGATAGCCCTGCCAGCGGCGAATTCCATAACGTACCAAAAAGGTTTCGAATGGTCCACAGTGTTCCCAACATTCCAAAACATTAGAGAGTGTTTTTGGATGTTCCATAATGATCTGGGATGTTCCTGAACATTCTGGGACCCTCCCGAATGTTTCCAGATTATTTCCGAACGTTCTAGAACATCCCGGATCATTATGGGATGTTCGGCAATATTTTGGAATTTTGAGGATTGATCCAGAGTACTACCAAATGTTCTGGAATGTCCTGGAAATTTCTAGAGGACTAAGGCTTCCGAGCCCTTATATCTTGAAAAGCACCCCCTTGAGGTAAAAAGGGGAATCTTCTTCATGGACGGGGGACAGAGGGCTATCACATCACATTACTCCCTTGATCGTACCGGGATTCGTTTCTGAGTTTCAGCGGCGCGCACTGTGTACACTTAATTTTATAATACATTCATTTCGTTGTTCTTCTTATTTCTCTGATATACCATAAAGCAGGTCTGCTTTGGTTGATAGGTTCATGTATAATCTTCCGTTAAGAAGTTGCTGTATATAATCTTCAAAATTTCTTTTAACACCAAAAATAGTAAACTTCATCAGTTTAATCAACACAAAAATATTAAAAACATTAATCCCATATTTTGCACTTTCATTGATAATTAATTCCGCTATTCATGTTCTTGGTTTGTATGCATTGGCTTCGTTAACGAATCACCCTGGAAGTTCAAACTCATACAGTACGTAGTTGTTTCATCGTTAAGGTAATGGTTTTTCGCAACAGTTTATTATCACAGAAGCAACCAGTCGCAAGATCTTGTGCATTTGCTTGTTCTTTCTGAGCAATGTTCTCGGTCTCAATGAACTTCTAGCTTGGAGTTGTAGAATTTCATGCATTGACGTATGTATAACCCGAACTGCTTCGACGTGGTCGTGAATAATAGATGTGTTTACAGTACCTGAATATTTCATACGCATTCATCTAATGACCAAGCATAATGTCGAGTGTACAGCCGAAAATGTCTGCCCGGCTTGGTGCTCTTCTGATAAGGCACTTGCCTCGAAACGAGAGGATGTAAGATCGAATCCCAGCCGGACTACGAAAATTTTCAGCGGGCCTTTAATCTAGCATTCATGTCTCAATGATATGAGGAGTTGCCAGGAATCTGACGTTAAGCCATGTACGTGGGAGATCACTGATCTCAGATTAGTTGCAGAGGACTTTGATAAGCTTTCTGAGAACGAATGTCAGGCAATGTGGGAAGCAAACGATATGTTCGCTGCTTGCTTTCAATTTGTTGGTTTCGTTATGCTGCTGCTTGGTCAGCGTGAGATTCACTGACGACTTTGCTAATATGTTAATAGATATTCGAAGGCGAACAGCACACGAATGTTGGGAATGTTCCACTCACCCATCGATGCACTGTACTTGTAGGTTAAGTAAGATACAAAGGATTTCCAGGTAAAAATTGCTGCTTATTCTGGAGCTTCAGCGACGCATGAAGAAACCAATGGAATAAATTTTCTAGAGCATATCTCCGACGCTGACGTAGGATATTTTAGTTATTTATTTTTTTAACTATATTCACACGTTGCCTCGATTTGAGGACTGATCTGATTATAATTCATCACATAGTGAAGTTCAATCAGTATCCGAAATTGGCAAGTTGTATTGACTTAAACGCTGTGAAAATATCATCTGTAACGTCTGATTCTTTGAGGCCTTTTATTGAACAGTGTTCTCGTGCTGGCGTTAAGCTCTCGCCAGAACACCAGTTGGCAAAGATGTAGCAATAAAATCGATAATAGGCGCTTGATCAATCGCTTCTATCAGGAGAGAGGTCAAAGACAGACTTGCATGCAACAATCCGCAACGTCTTCTCGATCGCAGGTATTTAGATCGCCGCTGCTGACCAGAGGGCTCAGTCTCAGTCACTAGCAGTCATCCACAGTCACAAGCTCAGTCACTGGCGCACCAGCTCGCACTCCAGTTTGGCGCCTGTCATTCATCGAATAGCGGGACTTGTACTTCACCAGCACCGCGGCCTAACACGGACTATTATGGAAGAGCTATTGTTCATGTAAATAAGGAACCTGTTAATCCATGTGTGCAGTTGTGTTTGTAGAAAGAGGATACCGGCCACCAAACAACATCCTGTCCCTTTCTTCCCATGGTACAAGACCCTGCAGTGGCTATGAGGACGCTATAGTTTTTCAGGAAGACGATGTAAATACTCGTAATTAGAATACACTGTGACATCAAGTCGACCAGTAATCGGGATGCTAGTTTGGGGCTAACTTTTTACACGACAAATATGTGGCTCTGAATAGGACGAACGTACGACTACAGTTCGCAAAGCCGAACTGCAGGTGTGTGCGTCTTAGATTTCTCCAAGTCCACATGTAAATATTTGAACATACAATTAAGGGAGTGGGTCTCATCAGACAAAGGTGACCTTTCCCTGTAATTTTTATGAAAAATATATAGATGACTTTCTTTTAGCTTTTTTAAATTTTAATCTGTGGTTTCGGTCGAATTAAGACACCTACCGGCGAGACCGGTACCTACCAATGGCTGTGACGTGCACTAGCTGATGACACTGTTTTAGACCTGAGTATGGACTAATTCGACCTAAACTAGTGATAACAATTTCTAAGAAAATGTTCTAAAAGTATTTCTTCTTAAGACTTTCTAAAAACCGTTGCTTTCTGCAGACGTTAATAGCTTCTTGTTCTGAGATAATAGTAAATGCCATGCATAGGCAGCGTAAAGATGACACCCCGACGTAGCTGATCAATCTGTATATGTGTTACTATGCTCAAAAGTAAACGAACGATCTGAATTTTATTTTATCTGTTGCCCATGCAGCCGACATCACGTTGATGTCTTGCATGTCCTCTAATAACTTTTCGGTAGAGTCGTTTAACTATACAAAATGATTACGACAACTGACCACTAGAGAACAATGCTCTGTATGGCAATAATTCTGATGTAAAGAAATAGCACGATATTACAAATATTAGGAAACACATTATTAGAAATAAGACAGTCCTTAACGCTTGCAAAAGCTATTTTTTACAATACGACACATTTCTAAAATGTTATCACTATTATTAGTATCTGAGACAACTAATGACCGTAATTCTACAACATAAATCATTCCTCTATCCTCATTCAAGACTACATTTCCGAATAAGAATTTTTTCAAGAATGTCTGAAAACAAACTTTATGATAATCCAAAGTACTCTTCCTCTCCAAAAGGTTTTCCAAACGACTACTAATCGACATTCCCTTGGCGAGAGGTTTTTTATAAATCGTTTAATGAACTAACCATTTAGAAAAACCATGATTACCAGCATTAAGCAGTCTCTCGTTACCATCAACAAAGTATCACTAGTAATTTCAATGTATTGAAGATTATCTGTGTGTTGTTAGAAATTCAACTTTGGCCCCTGTCATCCAACAATGAATGGTATTAAAAATCTAAGTGACCCATGAGCACTTATTTGTGCGTCTGTATAAACTTTAAAGGAGATAACGAACTGTTTTGTTGTAGATCTGGATTCAAATACAACACATATAGACAACTTACCTACGTAGTTCTATTGTACCTGATCGAAATTCGAAGAGAGGATTGATTTTCGTTGCTACGGAGCATAAAGAGACGCCATGTACCCCACTTTTAGTCAGTATCAGTTAGCAGATATTAACGTTACTGCATAAAGAAAACATTTGTTCTGAACCGGGTCTCCGATCCAGCAACTATTGTCCCCGTTAACTAACCACGAACGATCTTAAATATGATTTGTTTCACAAGCAAGTAACTTGAAATGACATGATGTATAATATCGTGTTGGACAGGGCTTCGAACCCAGCACCGAGTCGGATTGTTAGCTAATTATAATCAAATGTCAGATATCAGCAGCAGCGAGATGTTTGAATATGAAGTGACGAACTAAATGAATAACCAGGATTCGAGCCCAGAACATATTACAACTGTTTCCTTGCCACAGATTGACATAAAACATAGGGTTCTTTTATTGGCAGTGACTTGATTATACTTAGTTAACAATCCGACTAGGTGCTGGGTTCGAAGCCCTGTCCAACACGGTACTATACGTCACGTCATTTCAAGTTACTTGCTTATGAATCAAACCGTATTTAAGATAGTTCGTGGTTAGTTAACAGGGAAAACACACTACTGGCCATTAAAATTGCTACACCACGAAGATGACGTGCTACAGACGCGAAATTTAACCTACAGGAAGAAGATGCTGTGATATGCAAATCATTAACTTTTCAGAGCATTCACACAAGGTTGGCTCCGGTGGCGACACTTACAACGTGCTGACATGAGGAAAGTTTCCAACTGATTTCTCATACACAAACAGCAGTTGACCGGCGTTGCCTGGTGGAACGTTGCTATGATGCCTCGTGTAAGGAGGAGAAATGCGTACCAGCACGTTTCCGACTTTGATAAAGGTCGGATTGTAGCCTATCACGATTGCAGTTTACCGTAACGCGACATTGCTGCTCGCGTTGGTCGAGATCCAATGACTGTTAGCAGAATATGGAATCGGTGGGTTCAGGAGGGCAATACAGAATGCCGTGCTGGATTCCAACGGCCTCGTATCACTAGCAGTCGAGATGAGAGGCATCTTATCCGCATGGCTGTAACGGATCGTGCAGCCACGTCTCAACCCCTGAGTCTGCAGATGGGGACGTTTGCAAGACAACAACCATCTGCACGAACAGTTCGACGACGTTTGCAACAGCATGGACTATCAGCTCGGAGACCATGGTTGCTGTTACCCTTGACGCTGCATCACAGACAGCAGCGCCTGCGATGGTGTACTCAACGACGAACCTGGGTCCACGAATGGCAAAACGTCATTTTTTCGAATGAATCCAGGTTCTATTTACAGCATCATGATGGTCGCATCCGTGTTTGGCGACATCGCGGTGAACGCACGTTGGAAGCGTGTCTTCGCCATCGCCATACTGGCGTATCATCCGGCGTGATGCTATGGGGTGCCATTGGTTATACGTTTCGGTCACCTCTTGTTCTCACTGACTGCACTTTGAACAGTGGACGTTACATTTCAGATGCGTTATGACCCGTGGCTCTACCGTTCATTCTATCCCTGCGAAACCCTTCATTTCAGCAGGATAATGCACGACCCCCTCATGAACCATGGACCTTGCCGTTGGTGGGGAGGCTTGCGTGCCTCAGTGATACAGATGGCCGTACCGTAGGTGCAACCACAACGGAGGGGTATCTGTTGAGAGGCCAGACAAACATGTGGTTCCTGAAGAGGGGCAGCAGCCTTTTCAGTAGTTGCAGGGGCAACAGTCTGGATGATTGACTGATCTGGCATTGCAACATTAACCAAAACGGCCTTGCTGTGCGGGTACTGCGAACGGCTGAAAGCAAGGGTAAACTACAGCCGTAATTTTTCCCGAGGACATGTAGCTTTACTGTATGATTAAATGATGATGACGTCCTCTTGGGTAAAGTATTCCGGAGGTAAAATAGTCCCCCATTCGGATCTCCGGGCGGGACTACTCAAGAGGATGTCGTTATCAGGACAAAGAAAACTGGCGTTCTACGGATCGGAGCGTGGAATGTCAGATCCCTTAATCGGGCAGGTAGGTTAGAAAATTTAAAAAGGGAAATGGATAGGTTAAAGTTAGATATAGTGGGAATTAGTGAAGTTCGGTGGCAGGAGGAACAAGACTTCTGGTCAGGTGAATACAGGGTTATAAATACAAAATCAAATAGGGGTAATGCAGGAGTAGGATTAATAATGAATAAAAAATAGGTGTGCGGGTAAGCTACTACAAACAGCATAGTGAACGCATTATTGTGGCCAAGATAGACACAAAGCCCATGCCTACTACAGTAGTACAAGTTTATATGTCAACTAGCTCTGCAGATGATGAAGAAATTGATGAAATGTATGATGAGATAAAAGAAATTATTCAGGAAGTGAAGGGAGACGAAAATTTAATAGTCATGGGTGACTGGAATTCGTCAGTAGGAAAAGGGAGAGAAGCAAACATAGTACGTGATTATGGATTGGGGCTAAGAAATGAAAGAGGAAGCCGTCTGGCAGAATTTTGCACAGAGCATAACTGAATCATAGCTAACACTTGGTTCAAGAATCATAAAAGAAGGTTGTATACATGGAAGAATCCTGGAGATACTAAAAGGTATCAGATAGATTATATAATGGTAAGACAGAGATTTAGGAACCAGGTTTTAAGTTGCAAGACATTTCCAGGGGCAGATGTGGACTCTGACCACAATCTATTGGCTATGACCTGTAGGTTGAAACTGAAGAAACTGCAAAAAGGTGGGAATTTAAGGACATGGGATCTGGATAAGCTGAAAGAACCAGAGGTTGTACAGAGTTTCAAGGAGAGCATACGGGAACAATTGACAGCAATGGGGGAAAGAAACACAGTAGAAGAAGAATGGGTAGCTCTGAGGGATGAAGTAGTGAAGGCAGCAGAGGATAAAGTAGGTAAAAAGACGAGGGCTGCTAGAAATCCTTGGATAACAGAAGAAATAGTGAATTTAATTGATGAAAGGAGAAAACATAAAAATGCAGTAAATGAAGCAGGCAAAAAGGAATACAAACTTCTCAAAAATGAGATCGACAGGAAGTGCAAAATGGCTAAGCAGGGATGGCTAGAAGACAAATGTAAGGATGTAGAAGCTTATCACACTAGGGGTAAGACAGATACTGCCTACAGGAAAATTAAAGAGACCTTTGGAGAGAAGAGAACCACGTGTATGAATATCAAGAGCTCAGATGGCAACCCAGTTCTAAGCAAAGAAGGGAAGGCAGAAAGGTGGAAGGAGTATATAGAAGGTTTATACAAGGGCGATGTACTTGAGGACAATATTATGGAAATGGAAGAGGATGTAGATGAAGACGAAATGGGAGATAAGATACTGCGTGAAGAGTTTGACAGAGCACTGAAAGACCTGAGTCGAAACAAGGCCCCCGGAGTAGACAAAATTCCATTAGAACTACTGACGGCCTTGGGAGAGCCAGTCATGACAAAACTCTACCAGCTGGTGAGCAAGATGTATGAGACAGGTGAAACACCCTCAGACTTCAAGAAGAATGTAATAATTCCAATCCCAAAGAAAGCAGGTGCTGAAAGATGTGAAAATTACCGAACTATCAGTTTAATAAGTCACAGCTACAAAATACTAACGCGAATTCTTTACAGACGAATGGAAAAACTGGTAGATGCGGACCTCGGGGAGGATCAGTTTGGATTCCGTAGAAATGTTGGAACACGTGAGGCAATACTGACCTTACCACTTATCTTAGAAGAAAGATTAAGAAAAGGCAAACCTACGTTTCTAGCATTTGTAGACTTGGTGAAAGCTTTTGACAATGTTGACTGGAATACTCTCTTTCAAATTCTGAAGGTGGCAGGGGTAAAATACAGGGAGCGAAAGGCTATTTACAATTTGTACAGAAACCAGATGGCAGTCATAAGAGTCGAGGGGCATGAAAGGGAAGCAGTGGTTGGGAAAGGAGTGAGACAGGGTTGTAGCCTCTCCCCGATGTTATTCAATCTGTATATTGAGCAAGCAGTAAAGGAAACAAAAGAAAAATTTGGAGTAGGTATTAAAATTCATGGAGAAGAAGTAAAAACTTTGAGGTTCGCCGATGACATTGTAATTCTGTCAGAGACGGCAAAGGACTTGGAAGAGCAGTTGAACGGAATGGACAGTGTCTTGGAAAGAAGATATAAGATGAACATCAACAAAAGCAAAACTAGGATAATGGAATGTAGTCAAATTAAGTCGGGTGATGCTGAGGGAATTAGATTAGGAAATCAGACACTTAAAGTAGTAAAGGAGTTTTGCTATTTAGGAAGTAAAATAACTGATGATGGTCGAAGTAGAGAGGATATAAAATGTAGACTGGCAATGGCAAGGAAAGCGTTTCTCAAGAAGAGAAATTTGTTAACATCGAATATAGATTTATTTATCAGGAAGTCGTTTCTGAAAGTATTTGTTTGGAGTGTAACCATGTATGGAAGTGAAACATGGACGATAAATAGTTTGGACAAGAAGAGAATAGAAGCTTTCGAAATGTGGTGCTACAGAAGAATGCTGAAGATTAGATGGGTAGATCACGTAACTAATGAGGAGGTATTGAATAGGATTGGGGAGAAGAGAAGTTTGTGGCACAACTTGACTAGAAGAAGGGATCTGTTGGTAGGACATGTTTTGAGTCATCAAGGGATCACAAATTTAGCATTGGAGGGCAGCGTGGAGGGTAAAAATCGTACAGGGAGACCAACAGATGAATACACTAAGCAGATTCAGAAGGATGTAGGTTGCAGTAGGTACTGGGAGATGAAGCAGCTTGCACAGGATAGAGTAGCATGGAGAGCTGCATCAAACCAGTCTCAGGACTGAAGACAACAACAACAATGCACGACCGCATGTTGGAGGTCCTGTATGGGCCTTTCTGGATACAGAAAATGTTCGACTGCTGCTCTTGCCAGGACATTGTCCAGATCTCTCACCAACTGAAAACGTCTGGTCAATGGTGGCCGAGCAACTGGCTCGTCACAATACGCCAGCCACTACTCTTGATGAACTGTGGTATCGTGTTGAAGCTGCATGGGCAGCTGTACCTGTACACGGCATCGAAGCTCTGTTTGACTCAATTTCCAGGCGTATCAAGGCCGTTATTACTGCCAGAGGTGATTGTTCTGGGTACTGATTTCTCAGGCTCTATGCACCCAAACTGCGTGAAAATGTAATCACATGACAGTTCTAGTATAATATATTGGTGCAATGAATACCCGTTTATCATCTGCATTTCTTCTTGGTGTAGCAATTTTAATGGCCAGTAGTATAGATGCTGGATCGGAGACCTGGTTCAGAACAAATATTTTCGTCGTGCAGTATCAAGTTCATATTTGCTAACTGATACTGGCTAAAACTGAGTACTGCTGCAACAGAAAAAGAATATTTTCTTAACAATTGATGACTCTTGAAGCCCATTGAATACGAAGTTATCGAGTACTGAGCAGAAAGAATTAGGATCACATTTACCCACTAATTTCATGTAACAGTGAAAAGCACTTGAACCGTTATTATGACGGTGAACATTAAAATGTATTACCAAAGGAGTCTTTTACAGAACTGGAAATGGCAGATTTCGGACATAGTCAAACTCCAAGCATAGCAAACTATCATCTATCTTATACCTGCCAATGATCTGTTTTTCTTTGTAATAAGCCTCAGCAGACATATTGTGAAACTGTAGCTTAATTTCAAGCTCCTTATTTCCTACCAGTCTCAGTATAACATAGTTGAATTTTGTTTCAAAATATTACTGACCTTTCGGCCATACTTTAGCTGGTAGTGCTCTTTAAATAGTGTAAACAGTACATTTACATTAAAATTTGAATTATCAAAGTACAAGCTGCTCTATTTAAGTGCAGAATAAAGTCAATTTGAATGAGGAATGGTCAAAAAATGCACATTTACACCCTCACAAATATCATCTTTTATTTTATGGGGCCTATTTTAAAGCATAGTCCTTCTTTTCTCTAAGCTATCTTCCTGAGTAACCTTCTTTTAGATAGTTCCCAAACGTTTTTCTAATATGATGGACACAGTTAAAAGAAAGTATCTGTAGACAGTTTACAATCCACGTCCGACAATAAATAAATCCACACATTTTCTCCATTCTTACGTCTGCGTGCCTTGTTTATCTGTTTAGTATCCTTTCTGTGACAACATCTTGACAGAAACACATACTGTTGAACTAAACCACTTGAACAATAAAACAAATGAAACACAGTTTTCTGGACATCATCACTACTTAATTATACTCTTTTCGACCGCAAGGAATAACACACTAATTAATTTCTGTTGTAACAATTCCACTCTTATTTCTGTAGTTATTATACCATTTCTTCTCTTCTTACTGTCTTTAAAATTATTCTGTGACTCTGGTTCACTTATTTCACTCATTTTCTACTACTGTTTGAAGCAATGATTTCGCTACTAGCACACCGTAACAAATGGTAACAAATTGGCAGCAAAGAAGCAGAAAGTTGACTCAAATGTACAGCGATTTCTCAGGCTACATGAAAAATATCGGGCTGAAATTATCAAGGCGGCTGATTCAGATGTAGAGAAATCGAATCATGGATGAAGAAGGTAATCATACTCGCCCCTGGTCCAATCTCCTCAGTTCTGTTATTACTTGCTTATATGGGTGACTGTGTAATGAAGATATAATTGAGTCATTGTAATCGCCAGAGATGAAAGTCCTGATGTAGAATTTTTGGAACGAATCATTCCTAGCGTAAAGGTAGTATAACAAAATTTCTAGGATTGTAAAACACAGATGGCACCCAGCTTTTCGGCTTTCGGCAATTTTCTACTAAGAAATGTACCATATAAAGTAGAGCCACTGCTCTACAAGTCATCCGCAGACAGAAAGAACTCTGAAAATTTGAACTGTACTATTGGAAACGTTCTTAGAGTTTGTGCTACCAGCTAAATGTCAACACAAATGGGTCAATTGCTATAGAGACGTTGTAACACAACATTTGTTCATTGCCGTCTTACTATAGCAGACACTAGTTCCTCATTTAGCGGAATCGATTGGAGTTGTGATATTTTATGTAGTCATCAGCTACAAGGCAGACGTAACTGTAGTCCACAAAGGGACTGATTTATTTCTCCTTGGATACTACATAAGTGATTTGCAAACATTGATATTGATCTCTGTGTAATAGAACATTAACGTCTTCCTTTCATCAGTCATTGTTCGGCATCGGAGTTACCCCACGTAAAAATGAACATGGATATAAGTGCAATACCTATTCACTCAAATAGCTATTGGACAGTGAAGTTCAGAAGAATGAAAGAAAAATTGCAGTGAATTGATTATTAAACTAATCGTAACTCATACAACCTGAATAGCGACTGTTACTTCAGTTGATAGCAGACGATTCAATCTGTTTTGAAAACATCTACAGATTGAATTTACTTACCACAACAATGACCTATGTTGTCATTGTCATCGGATTTACAGCACAATTGAGATTTGCCTTAGTTAATTCATAGTATTCAAATTGACGCTACCTTCAAGAGACGTCCTTTGAATTTCACCTTGCGCAGTATTCTCTAAACAGTAGTAAAGGACTTAACTCTAGTGTGAGCAATGTGTAAATGTATCATTCATCACGCTAAATTATTATTGATGACGTAAAGCACGTATACAAATCATTTACTTTAAGACAAATCCTACTTAGGAGGTAAAGCTTGCCTCTACCCAGCCAGTGTTGAATAGTACAATTTATTGCAATTGTCTGTTTCAAAATGAACAGCAATACTGTTAAAAAATTGTGGAATTTTGGCAACAATAAAGGGCAACATCTTGATAGTCTCTGCACATTGTAGCAGCGGTACCACATACCCATTGGGACTTTGTCGAGCCTCTTGACCATGACCTGAACATTCCAAAGTTAGTTTCCAGAAGAGATTAAGAGGCTGTGAGGACGATATTGCAGTTTTATGGCACTAGATTTTTCTGTTAAAAAAAGAGTGGATCAACAATATCTCTGCCAGCAACTGAATGAGCTCAAGAGCTATCTTGAAGGTGTTATTAATTCTTCACAATAATCCGCAGGTTATTTTGCTGATTTTGGACATGCCAAACACTTCAAATGTTGAGATAAAGCAGGTTTGTTTATCAATAGTTACAGGACTTACTTAGAACCTCTTCACCAAAGCTAAAATTGGGAATTATATTCATAAAACATCAATTTGCGTTCAGGACCATAATTTGTCAGAAATCCACAGTGAGACTGACTGTGGGGGAGTAGTGGTGGTGCATAGTAATGCGATAATCTTTAGTCTTCTTTATCGCCTCCATAATGGGGTGGCAGTCTGATATGGAAGATATTAGATAGTCTACAGAAAAGTTGCGATTAACAAGCATAATTATGAGTTTCGATATAAAGTAACACAAGAACCCTGCGATCATTATGTGTACACTGAGCACTTGGTTTCTCACTACTTTATTTGGTCGCCAACAAGAGCACTTCACTTATACTCAAAAATATATTTATTAACACGTTTCGCTCATAGCCAGTCACGAGACTTCATCTAAATGGATTTAATACATAGTATCATGTCACATGGTCTCTATCTTAACATTGATAATTAGGACTGAAATGAAGTGACACTACGCTGTTTTGTGAAAAAATCTCCCTAAATCACCTAATGTATTTCATTATTTATTACTTCTTTTCAGCTACTGCCGTCATCAGGTTATAAACGATGTATAAAGTCCTTATATATGATATTTTGATGATTGGATATGCTCAAGATGAGTAAACAAGAAAATTTTATACAATAAGTAGACCGTTATTATTAGCCACAGAACAAATCAGTGAAAACAGACGTCCTGAGTATTAAATATAAGATGAAGCTATGATATGTGCGAGGAAGAAGACTGTTGATGACGTTCGCGAACTGTTAAATTATGGTACCTTAATATAATAAATTTACATCATAAGGATAGTCTCCATATACTCCACTGCCGTCTGCGCAACGGTACCATCGAATTCGTATCCGCAGATGTTGATGTGGGTCTCAAGCGTCCGTCTGCAGTTTCTTAATTCAGCACTTGCTGTCGTTGAGCCGTACATTAGAATGACCGCAAAGTTATTTTATTAATTACTTTTAACGTAGTAGTGTATTCTACCCTTAACCCTTTGATAATTCTGTTACAAATTTTTGACAAAGAGGGCCGTCAAATTAATTTCTCGTGCTATCAGTTCAAGGTTTTTCGGTAGTTTTATATATATTTGCTTACATCTGTTGTATTTCAGATATATGACAATATGTCGACTGCGTCCACTGCTTCTCTGGATCGCAAGCTACAGCTGCTTTCGCGCGAGTGATTGACTTTCGAAGAAAATGGCCATTTCGTATCGGACACCGACGATGAAACTGGGTTTTCAGAATGTATACGCACGTTCCAAAGCTCTTGAAAAAGAACGATTTCTTCGAGACGATGTGAAGATTCCTGATAACGATCTTGTTGGAATCCACGTCTCAACTGTGAGTAGCGTGGTTTATCTTAAATTAGTAACTGATATTGTGTGTGACGCGGTGTTACGGAAGACGAGAGACCGGCTCAAGCTCCGACACTCAGGCGGGAATATTGGTCCACTGACTGTGAATCACAAGGGTCTCGGTCACAGGACCATCCACGCACTCGAATTCCCATTCTAAATGCCGGCGGACGATGTGGTGGGTGCATTCAAGTGCTATGGAACGATTCAGAGCCACGTCGTGTACAAGTGGGCACAATTTACCACCTACCCTGTATTGAAAGGAGTGAGAGAATTACGCATTGAACACAATAACTACGTTCCTGTTTACATCAGGAAACACAGAGCGATCATCATACAATGAAGTGCCAAAGAAACTGGTATAGGCATGCGTGTTTAAATACAGAGATGTGTAAATAGGGAGAATACGGCGCTGCGGTCGGCGACACTATGGAAGACAATAAATGTCTGGCGCAGACGTTAGATTGGTTACTGCTGTTACAATGGCAGGTTATCAAGATTTAAGTGACTTTGAACGTGATGGTATAGTCGATGCACGAACGATGGAGCACAGTATTTCCAAGGTAGCGATGAAGTGGGGATTTTCCTGTACGACCATTGCACGACAATACCGTCAGGAATCGCGGTAAAACAACAAATCTTGGACATCGCTGCGGCAGGAAATAGATTTGCAAGGACGGCACCAACTACGACTGAAGAGAAATGCAACTCTTCCGCAAACTGCTGCGGATTTCAGTGCTGGGCCATCAACAAGTATCATCGTGTGAACCATTCAAAGAAACTTCATCGATATGGGCTTTCGGAGGCAAAGGCCCGCTCGTGTACGCTTGATGGCTGCACGACACAAAGATTTACGGCTCGTCTGGGCCCGTCAACATCGACGTCGGACTGTCGATGACTGGAAACATGTTGCCCGGTCGGAAGAGTCTCGTTTCAAATTGTATCGAGCGGATGGACGTGTACAGGTATGGAGACAGCCTCATGAATCCATGGACCCTGCATGTCAGCAGGGGGCTGACCAAGCTGGTGAAGGCTTTGCAATAGTGTGGAGCTTTGGAGTGATATGCGGCCCTGATGCGTCTAGATACGACTCTGACAGGTGACACGTATATAAACATCCTGTCGGATTACCTGCATCCATTCATGTCCATTGGGCGTTACGACGGACTAGGGCAATTTCAACAGGACCATGCGAAACCCTAGATGTCTATAATAACTACAGAGTGATTCCAGGAAGACTCTTCTGAATTTAGACACTTCCGCAGGCCGCCAAGCTTCACAGATATGAACGTTATTGAGCATATCTGGAATGTCTTGCAACGTGCTATTCAGAAGAAATCTCCATCCCTTTGTACACTTACTGATTTATGAACAGTCTTGCAGGTTTTATAGTGTCAGTTCCCTCCATGCCGCGTTGTGTTGTGGCACTTCTGCGTGCTCGCGGGTGCGCTACACGGTATTAGGGAAGTGTGTGAGTTTCTTTGGCTTTTCTGTGTATATGACGGCCAACCAAAGACCTCCTCGGGTTGCAGAAAGGAGGGCCACGCCGACTCAGAGTGTCTGCAGCGACAGATTGCCCAGCGCCACCCCGACATCCTTACCTCACACGTATGTAGCGGTGCTCGGGACGGATCCCAGTCAGATGCGCGGTCCCGACTACTTCAAGGATCTTTTGCAACCGGCAGTGTCAAGACTGGACGACGTCGGGCAGCCGACGCCTAATACAGTCCATCCTCTTGCACCACCGGCTCCAGAAGTAAGCGAAGAGCAGCCCCATCCCGTTTTGGAAGTTGGTTGACACGATGGTTGCGCCTTTGTTCCTGGACGACGTGATTCACTCTCATCATCTGACAGAGACGCACTCTTGGAAGCAGCGGTCCCCAAAGAGATATAAAAAGCGAAAGATGGCCTCCGCCAGTGAGCCCACGAGACAGTCGCCAGCAGACGCGATCTCTCGCCATCACGACGAGCTTCCGATGGACGCCCCACGCCAGATTCTGACGCGCGTCCTTCCACCGGGCTGGCCGCCGATACGCTCATCTCTAACGTGCTGCTGTTGATTGCCGACCGTCGCGACGAACGACGCCCTGCATGTTGTGACATATTCTCGCAGCCACCAAGTCCCACTGGGGAGGCCTCTGAAGACCTTACCACTCACCCAACGGCATGGGCGGATGCTACCCCCGAATCTTCGACCGAGGATGCACAGACGATAGAGGCCTCGGCAGCACAGGTATGATGAAATGTATTGTGGGAGGAAGGGGTGGATCGACGGGGTTGATCTGCTGCTGGGAATACAACTCCTCCCCCTGTTGTTATGAATGCACTGACCGCAGACCAGTTGTACGTTTACAAGATTGTCTCCATCAATCTCCACATGATCGGCACACGTACCAAACTTCAAATGCTTTGCAATATGATCAGGATGGCGAACAAGAATGTCGCTCTACAGCAGCAAGTTCGTCAGGAGACCCTCCCAGACATCTGCAAGTTTGCTTTTTATGTCACTTCTGCTGCTACCTCAGGCAATAGCTGTAGAGCTGATCTAATAGATACAGTTTTGATAAGGTACCCATGCTGTAACGTACCGTTCGGATGTTAAATAAGTTTGTAAATCACACACTTTTAGGTCTCTAACTACACTGTATGTATACCGTGGAGACAGCGAGGTCTGACCCGTATGCTGCACAGGACTGACTCTCCGAGACGACCATGTTGTTCGTCACGCAGCGTATGTCTGCGATGCATGCTTTCATCCACACAGTTAAAAAATCCCTGGTGTGTGCTGAATAATTTATGCTGCTGCCACAACTGGTTCTAGGTGATCTTCTTGCAACCCATACGCAGAGCTCTACTCTTCATGTGGTGGGTTGACTCTGGCGATAGTGGTAGCCAAGGAGTTGGTTCACCTCGACCAGTACACCTTCCCTTGTACGATTTGGTTGAGATGTTGGAAGACGCCAACAGCAAAGGCACCGATGCGCCATTGTATTGGAACCACATTTGCTCTTCCATTAACTCCTTGAGTACCTCCTGAAGGAGTATCAAGTACCTAGGATCCGTTAGGTGCTCGGAAGAATGTTCGGCCTCTACATTGGTGCCAAACCTTTGCTGAAATCCAGTTGAATGTGTGGCTTGAGGATTTCCGTCGTTACAAATGTGGCGGTTTTGATTAAGACAGCCTCTCCGGGCAAGTGAGCTTCATGCGTAGAAAGGACGCGCTGCGGAAGTTCAGACATGCCGACACAATCATGTAGAAAACCACGTATAGAAACTGGCGTGTAGCTAAAACTGTGCCGCAGTCAATGCATACTTGTTCTGTCGATGGTAATGGTGGAGTTTGTACTCATCCAGAATACGCCAGAGCTCGCCTGAGGCACGTCAATGGCATTGGGAATACCTCAAGTCTGGCTCTCTGTCTTACCTGACGAACGAAGTACTCTTCAACGTCGAGAGAACGGAGAGTGCGCGGAGCACCAGTCAACCTTCCTAGTTGTGAGCGTGACAGTTTCTCTCATCCGTTGTTGTAATCGGAAGAAAGTGGTATACGAGTGCGACGAGCATAGAGAATAAGAAAACGTTCTTGTGAAGCTCTGCAGTTCGGTCCAGATTCACCGCGTATCATCAACATCTCTGTGTACTCTTCAAAGTGTATCCCTCCTTCCTGCAGCGTCTCGGTCAGCCTTAATGCCTACTGATTGACAGACGTGAGCAGAACGCTTAAGCAGTGACTGTTAACATGGGGAACTGACGACAGCCCCTTGTCGTCAGTTTGTGTTCACTCCGTGAAGCGGAAGATTTCATAGAGACTTACTGTATATCCGAACGGTACATTTCCATAAATGAGTAACTTTTCAAAACTTCATGTATTACATTTTGATCATTGAAACAGTGCTAACATGGGGACTAAAAAAATATACAGGAGTCACAGGTTTTGTGGTGACTCATAAGTTTCAGGCGTTTCGATAGAATCACCATCAGATAATCAAATATGAACGGGACCGAGATGACTCCATGTCACTCGCATGTAGGTCCTGTTCGTTTCTGCTTATCTGATGATGACTATATCGAAACGCCTCATTAAACAAATCAATCGCCACAAATCTATGACTCCTGTATATTTTTCGTAGTGTCCATATTCCTGTTTAAACGTTTAAAAGTATTCAAAATGGGCGCATACCGCTTATACGACTTTACATCAAAGTTAATTTATCTACTAACTTTCGTCTACAACCCCCTAGAAGCCTTTAGTAACAGTTGTGAAACTCCCTGCATGCAACTTGGAAAAATTGTACTGCTACACTGCACAGATTGTTCTTCAGTTATTATCCAGCACTTTCTTATTTATCTTTTCTCTAAAAAAATAAGAAAGAAAGAAAAGGATCCTCAGACATGTAGACGTGTCACAGTAAAAAATAGGACTTTGCCCTTTTCACTGTTAAAATGTCCGCCCCTGGTAGTTGAGTGGTCAGCGCGACGGAATGTCATACCTAACGGCCCGGGTTCGATTCCCGGCTGGGTCAGAGATTTTCTCCGCTCAGGGACTGGGTGTTGTGTGGTCCTCATCATCATCATTTGATTCCCATCGACACGCAGGCCGCCGCAGCGTCGTCAACTCGAAAGACTTGCACACGGCGAACCGTCTACGCGACAGGCCCTATCCACACGGCATTTCCATTTACTCTAGAAATACAGTAACATTAGACGAGTGTGAGGCTCTGTACGTCGTGAAATGACGTAAATTACATGAAATGTTACCAATGTCAACATCATTTACGTACAGCTATTCAAATCTACATTCCAGCACTCTGTTTACGTGTTATTTCTTCATGCCCAAAACGTGTCATCATCCCTTTCGAACTTCTGTCTCACTTGAGTAGTTGTTTCTGCCTGCTGCTGCTGCTGATGAGGTGAAATGTTTGTGATGTGCCGTGTTAAACAAATGTATACACACTACATGATCAAAAGTCTACGGACACCTCTATGGAACGCGGAATTGACACTAAATATGACGGGAGGCGAATCCGCCGGTATAAAAAGTATGGTTCAAATGGTTCAGATGGCTCTGAGCACTATGGGACTTAACTTCTGAGGTCATCAATCCCCTAGAACTTAGAACTATTAAACCTAAGTAACCTAAGGGCATCACACATATCCATGCCCGAGGCAGGATTCGAACCTGCGACCGTAGCGGTAGCGCCGTTCCAGACTGTAGCGCCTAGAACCTCTCGGCCACTACGGCCGGCTATAAAAAGTAACTAAGAGCCTTGTGTTGTCTGTAAGGAAGCAGCAACAGCAGGGTGGATCAATCAGGAGAACTCTATGATAACGCACTTGGACTATTCTTTGGATGTCAATTGAGTAACAAATCCGTCAGGGACGTTGCCACCCTTCTAAAACTGGCAAAGTCGACAGTCGCTAATGTGACTGCAAGCTGTAAAGGGGAAGGAACAACAGCTAAACGAAGACCAGGCTGGAGCTGATGTACGGGGATCGTCGAGCAATACGGAGGGTGGTTGTAAAGTATCGCACAATATCAGCTGGAGGAATCACTATTTAGTTCCAAGGTGGTACCAGTAGCCCAGCTAGCACATTTATTATCCGAATGAAGTTAAAAAGAGTGGAATACTGAGGTCGAGCAGCTGCTCGTAAGCCGCACATTTCTGGTCAGCGCTAAGCGACGCCTGACGCGGTGTAAAGAGCGACGACACTGGGTCTTGGACCACTGTAAAAGAGTCTTGTGGAGGGGAGGGGCGATACTCACTGCATCCTGAAATCACTCCATCCTGCGGCAAACCGATGGAAGGTTCAGAGATTGGCGAATGCCTGGAAAAGCTTTCCTACCACAACGTGTTGTTCCAACAATGAATTACCGAGGGCTGGTGTTTTTCGTGGTTATAGTATGATCCAGTTCTGCTCTTAAGAAAACGCTTAATGCGGATGAACCTGAACACCTTTTACACCATTATTTACTGCAGTTAGTACAGGAACAGTTAGGAGATGATGTTTGTACCGGCTTCATAATGTCATCTACATCTACATTCATACTCCGCAAGCCACCTGACGGTGTGTGGCAGAGGGTACCCTGAGTACCTCTATCGGTTCTCCCTTCTATTCCACTCCCGTATTGTTCGTGGAAAGGAGGATTGTCGGTATGCTTCTGTGTGGGCTCTAATCTCTCTGATTTTATCCTCATGGTCTCTTCGCGAGATATACGTAGTAGGGAGCAATATACTGCTTGACTCTTCGCTGAAGGTATGTTCTCGAAACTTTAACAAAAGCGCGTGCCTAGCTACTGAGCCTCTCTCCTGCAGAGTCTTCCACTGGAGTTTATCTATCATCTCCTTAACGCTTTTGCGATTACTAAATGATCCTGTAACGAAGCGCGGTGATCTCAGTTCTCTATCACTTCTATCAACCCTGTCTGGTACGGATCCCACACCGGTGAGCAGTATTCAAGCAGTGGGCGAACAACCGTACTGTAACCCACTTCCTTTGTTTTCGGATTGCATTTCCTTAGAATTCTTCCAATGAATCTCAGTCTGGCATCTGATTTACCGACGATCAACTTTATATGATCATTCCATTTCAAATCACTCCTAATGAGTAGTCCCAGATAATTTATGGAATTAACTGCTTCCAGTTGCTGACCTGCTACTTTGTAGTTAAAAGATAAGGGATCTATCTTTCTATGTATTCACAGCACATTACACTTGTTTACATTGAGATTCAATTGCCATTCCCTGCACCATGCGTCAATTCGCTGCAGATCCTTCTCCATTTCAGTACAATTTTCCATTGTTACAACCTCTCGATACACCACAGCATCATCTGCAAAAAGCCTCAGTGAACTTCCGGTGTCATCCACCAGGTGATTTATGTAAATTGTGAATAGCAACGGTCCTATGACACTCCCCTGCGGCACACCTGAAATCATTCTTACTTCGGAAGACTTCTCTCCATTGAGAATGACATGCTACGTTCTGTTATCTAGGAACTCTTCAATCCAATCACACAATTGGTCTGATAGTCCATATGGTCTTACTTTGTTCATTAAACGACAGTGGGGAACTGTTTCGAACGCCTTGCAGAAGTCAAGAAACACGGCATCTACCTGTGAACCCAGGTCTATGGCCCTCTTAGTCTCGTGGACGAATAGCGCGAGCTGGGTTTCACACGACCGTCATTTTCGAAATCCATGCTGATTCCTACAGAGTAGATTTCTAGTCTCCAGAAAAGCCATTATACTCGAACATAATACGTGTTCCAAAATTCTACAGCTGATCCACGTTAGAAATATAGATCTATAGTTCTGCACATCTGTTCGACGTCCCTTCTTGAAAACGGGGATGACCTGTGCCCTTTTCCAATCCTTTGGAACGCTACATTCTTCTAGAGACGTACGGTATACCACTGCAAGAAGAGGAGCAAGTTCCTTCGCGTACTCTGTGTAAAATCGAACTGGTATCCCATCAGGTCCAGCGGCCTTTCCTCTTTTGAGTGATTTTAATTGTTTCTCTATCCCTCTGTCGTCTATTTCGGTATCTACCATTTTGTCATCTGTGCGACGTTCTAGAGAAGGAACTACAGTGCAGTCTTCCTCTGTGAAACAGCATTGGAAAAATACATTTAGTATTTCGGCCTTTAGTCTGTCATCTTCTGTTTCAGTACCATTTTGGTCACAGAGTGTGTGGACATTTTGTTTTGATCCACCTACCGCTTTGACATAGGACCAAAATTTCTTAGGATTTTCTGCCAAGTCAGTACATAGAACTTTACTTTCGAATTCATTGAACGCTTCTCGCATAGCCCTCCTCGCACTACATATCGCTTCGCGTAATTTTTGTTTGTCTGCAAGGCTTTGGCTATGTTTATGTTTGCTGTGAAGTTCCCTTTGCTTCCGCAGCAGTTTTCTAACTCAGTTGTTGTACCACGGTGGCTCTTTTCCATCTCTTACGATCTTGCTTGTCATCATAAAGCGGTACCTCGTGGCAATGGACAATAACATTCCGAAAGTGGACTTAGCTGCCCAAAGTCCAGTTCTGAAACCAATGGATTTCCCTGACATGAGTCAGAACGTTGACTTCACTCTGGACCCCAGCATAAATGCATATTCAATCCGTTTTTATGAGCTGAACGATGTGAAAATATTTATGGAATGCAACCGAAACTAGTCGTTACGCTTTAATCGTACAATGAAAATTGCCGTCTAGCCATTAAAAGGTTTTTACATTAAAAAAATTATTTAATAAATGAGACCGTTGTCGCCTGACAATGTCAGGCTTCACTAATAAATATACTATTCTGCTTCTTTCATTGAACCTAGACGTTATTGCGACGTGGAAATTGGAGTTTCATAAGATCTATTCACATGCCTGTTCAAGGCTTTATTTCAATACTCTGAAATATGCATTGACTCAGTTCAAATTACATGTCGAAACATTTCTCAGTTATCATGTAAAACTGTAATTCGTTTTCAAGGCAAAATATATTACAGAGCTATGGACGAATATGAGCCAAAAGGAAAGAGATAGAACAAAGACTCCTCAAATTCTGCCGTAAATTTAAGATAGCAATAGCAAATAAATTAGCAGGGTAGAGAAAGAGGCACATGGGAGAGACCTGGATACACGGGAAAATATCAGCTGGATTACATCATAGTAAGACAAAAATTCCAAAATCAGGTATTGGACTTTTAGGCTTACTCAGGAGCAGACAGATCATCGAATCACAACTTATTAACAATCCAGATTATAACTAGTGAAACAGCCAAATTGCCTACTTTTCGACTGACTTCCTGCGGTCTTCTTCGCGGTGCTTCACTCCGTCCTGGAGAGGGCCGCAGCAAGTCGGTCAAAACGTTGGCAATTTGGCTGTTTTATTAGTTATAATGACGCGGCCAAAAATCTAGAATTATTTAACCCGAAATGACACCGGCCGTAGAAGCCTACGAACTTATATCAAAAAATGTTAAAATCTGTGTGAATTCGTAAGGGACCAAACTGCTGAGGTCATCGGTCCCTAGACTTACACACTACTTAAAGCTAACTTATGCTAAGAACTTCCGCCGGGTGAGGCCGCGCATCCGTGACATGGCGCCTCTAAACGCGCGGACACTCACTGCGGTGAACTTATATCAATGGGGAGCAAATTTAAACTTACCAAAAAGAAAACTGACGAGTGATGATTTTGATCTGAAGTTACCTGGAACTGTGATAACTAAGACCGTAGTAGGCAGTAGCCAGTTCAGTTCACGGGGAATTGCTACCTTTGAAAATGTCAGTCACACAAGTTGAATGAATATAGGGACAAGGAAGATAACTGTGAACAAACCTCGGGTAAAAGAGTAGATACTTCACACAGCGAACGAAAGAACGAAGTACAAAAAAGTTCAGGAAAAGATAGGAATTCAGCTTCAGCAATATATGTTACCCTGAAATGAATTAAATAGCATTTGCGGCGAAGGTAAACTGAAATGTCAGCAGGAAAAATATGAGGAAATCGAAAACAAAATGGTCGTTACAACAGATTTAGTACACAAAATAGTCAAAACAACCTTCGATCAAAATAAAAAGTAAAGACGTCATCATTAAGAGTGCAAAACGAATTTCACTATCAAGTTCATAGAAGTGGGCAGACTGGCGGAAAAAGTAGATTTTTAAGACATCTACAAGACGAAGGAAGTGTCTGCTGACGTGATACAAGAAACAGAGGTCAATCTGATAGACGTAGTGTACCCCGTGTTAGAATCGGAGTTTCAAAGTGCTTTGGAAGCGATAGATAACATTCCTCCTCAATTTCTGTTGTCATTTGGAAAGTTGCTACTAAGTGACTGATCAGCTGGACACATACCTTTAGAATTTCAGAAATATATCATCCACTCAATCCCAAAGATATCAATGGCAAGTAATCACGAGAATTATCGCCCGTCAACTTAACATCTGATACATTCACGTTGCTGACAAAAATAAATCACAGAAGGATGGACAAGGAAATTGCGAGGCCTTTAGATGACTATCGGATTAGCTTTCAGCAATGTAATGGATCCTGAAAGCAATTCTAACTATGCGCTCGACAGCGTAAGCATGACTTAAAATGAATGAAGACACGTTAATTTGATTTGTCGAACTAGAAAGCGCTATCGACCATGTAAAACGGTGCAAGATTTTAGAAATTCTAAGGAAAAAGGGAGCAAGCTTTAAGGAAAGACGGGTAATACGTATACAATATGTACAAGAACTGAGAGGGAACAAGAAGAATGGATGACTAAAGTGCGCGTCATTTATGACATCGGCCGAGTTTAGGTTCGTTCTGCGCATCTGACGTCACAAAACACAGTCAGTCAATGAACAGAGATCGATGTTGCCAGAGCTGGACTGCAGTGCAGAGCACGGACGAGTGTCTTCAGTTTTAGAAACGTTCAGTAATAAATAAAGTAATTGAACGAAAGCAGTGTCTTGATAGCAGACTTTCTTTTATAGAAGGTTTGGGAAAAGCTTTATTTATACCAATTTCGTCATATTCTATTAATTAAAGAAACCAAACAAGCAATAAGCGTCCTAATTAAGGCGATAGCAAGGAAAGGTATTTGTATCATTCTCACTAACCGCTTTTGCGCAATAAAGAACAGCGGTAATTGTTTATTTCCTATTGTACTTCGACGAAACGTGAGTGATTCAAAGTCATACCAACAGTGTTTGTTGGTATTTTGCGTTACAGTTTAGAGTCCTCCGGAAGACGTATTAATAGACGAGCTGCGTTAGCGTAATAGTTAAAGTGTCTGATTGCTACGCTGAAGGGTCTGACTTCAAACCTTATTCGGTGCTCAATATTTTATTTACTTGAAAACAATATCAAAGTGTCTTACTTCATGAATTCTATTCCTTTGAACGTAATTTATTGAAATTTTTTAGTGGCAACTGAAATCGACCATACAGAAAGTATGCGCTATGGATTTTTACCTCTGCAAACTCTTCAAAATTTCGTGCAATGGTTTAATACATCTAATGCTGCACTGTAACTTTGTTCAACTTCGAAACAAAATTAAGTCATTTATGGGGGAAAGGTATCAGTCAACAAGATGTGTAAAAATCAAATTTTTGGGCCAAATAGTTTTTGTGAAATCGAATGATAAAGTGTGTCAAAGCAGTCGAAACACCATGTGTCTGCACAGGCGAGCAGTGCAATGATGACAAAATCGCGCACATCGCAGAATGCGGGGAGCACGTCTCTGTAGCAGCGAAAGGGTTAATGCGGCCGTGGTAGCTTTACTTCACAAACTGCGCGCTCCCCCCTAAACGTAAGTTTGCGAACTACATACTATGGCGCTACTTCTCTTGGCACGTACAACTGGCAACGCAGCAATCTCCCGCGTCTGGGCGGGCATGCGCGAACCGCCAAGATAAAAGAATTAAACAATAAAAATGAAATGCTCTTCCGAAAACCGTGTTAAGACAGGGATGGAAGCTTTCTCCCCTATTGTTAGATCTGTACATCGAAGAACAATCATCTTATAAAAGACATGTTCAGCGCTGAAAAAATTCAAGGATATCTATCATATGCTTCACTGAAGAGGTTTTTCTTTTCGTCGAAAGCAAGGAATATGGAATGAGAGCAAGGTGAAGAACGACGAAAGAAATGAAGAGAAGCAAAATAAGAGATTAGCGATGAACTTGACATCAAAATTGGGGAGAAGTTGAGAGAGAAAGACAAGGAATTCCGTTGCACTGGAAGCAAAATAACGCATGATGGGCGAATCAAGGAGTATATAAGAATCACACTAGGACAGACAATAAGGGAATTCCTCACTCAAAAAAAAAAAAAAAAAAAAAAAAAAAAAAGCCGCAAATATAAAACGTAAGCCTTAATTTGAGGAAGACACCTCATTGTATGTAAATTTGGAGTACGTCATGGAATCATGGAATATTTAAAAAAAAATAGATCTGCCGGTATAGGGTACTGAAAATCAGCCGAGAAACCACTGATAAGGTGAAGGGACCGGATGATAGGATTTTTGTTAAGACATAAAGAATTAACTGCCACTGTTCTACAAGGATCTATAGGGGGAAAAGTGCAGGGTAAGTCACAGATTGAAATATATATTCAAAAAATGATATCGAAGTCACTGGATGTAACCAATACTCTGAGATGAAGAGACTGGCACAACAGAGGATGTTGCTGGGGATCGCATCAGTCTGATAAAGCAAGTTGCCATACTGACACCCTAGTCCTTGGTTAATTCCTTCTTTTCTTTAGACAGTATCTTTCTAATGTAGAAGAATGGCTTCCAGACTTCATGATCTCCGCAGACCAAAATGCAGATATTCATTTAGAAAGCGCCACTTCAAGCTCTTATCTTGGTGTTCAGTCATGTTGTAAAGAAACTGGTATGATTTCCTTCTTCTTCGAAATATTACACAATAAGTGCAGTGTTTTTCTTTTGCTCCTGTTGTTCTCTGTGCAAGAGTGCGAATAAATGTTAAAATGGGACACCTATCTCTAGAAGGTGATACATTGGCTAAGACACAGGGTTCATATTCCATGCTGTGGTTCTTACATTCTGTTTTAGATTATCTGTGATTTCCTTGATTCGATCGGTCAGCAACAGCTAGCGTAAGGAATCCGAAATGACAGGACACAATCTAGGAAATACTGTACATTCAGGTTTTGCGTCCTCACCATTTTCTCAAATAAGTCAAGACACATTTTCTGCTTGTCAAAATGTGAATGTTGCAGGTGCAAATTCACTGCTGAAAAGCATAGAGGAACAGATTCCAGACACTAATACATTATTATTGCAATTAATGCAACAAATGAAACAAAATCAGAGACAAACACAGCAACAGTTAGACACAATGGAACAAAATCTTCAAAAGGTAGACACAATGGAACGAAATAAGAGACAAACACAGCAAAAGCTTCAAAAGTTAGACACAATCGAACAAAATCTTCAAAAGTTAGACACAATGGAACAATACCACAGACAAACACAGCAACAGTTAGACACAATGGAACAAAATCAGAGACAAACATAGCAAAAGCTTCAAAAGTTAGACACCACACTTGAACAAACACGTGAAGATTTAACTACTGAGTTACATAACATTGATTCTAAATGTCAAAAAATCTGTAATGACGTAAAAACACAAATTTGTGAGCATTTTCAACCTATTTTTCCGCGTCATTAAAATGCATTACAGAATCATGAAGCAGCCATAAAAGAACTGCAAACTATTGTTCGTGAAAATCACGACACCTTGCAAGCTTAAATGGACTCAGTTGCATCCACCGAATCGGTTACGCAACTTGCAAGAACTCAGCAAAACTTAAAGGACACAGTAGATTCGATTTCAACACAAATGGACACTCTGAAACTTGGTTCAGAAAAACACACTGAGGAAATGTGTCCACTATCGGAGAAAGTAGCCGAACTTTTTGATCAGTTCACTAACGTATCTACAAAGGTAGATGATGATCTGAATGACACAACACCCGTAGCCATCACTGATACAGTAGAGTTTGAAAAAATTAAAAATTAAAACAAAATCAAAATCAAATCTATACACTGTACAAAAGAGAAATTCGGGAAGTACAAGATCAGTTGACGCAGGTAATCCAAAACTTACATATTTCAGAGGACACTCGCGCTCCAACACGGGAAGAGGAACTTAGAAATACGGAAAAATCGCAAAATAATAACAAAGGCTTTTCGGAAATCATGAAAGAAATTGGCAAGGTGCACCGAATTTTGAGATGGAACCGCCAACACGACGTAACAATGACCGATATGCTACTCGCCGACACGATGATTTTGACTATAAGCTGTTCATTACTGCACGTAAATTCGAAACATTTAAGAATTCTGGCAACGACATTAATCCACAAGCGTGGCTCCATAAATTCTCTCATTCTTTTCCTCCCAACTGGTCATTAGAGCACAGAGAATGAACCAGCTGTAAGAATGCGATCGGTCATTCACGATTGTCACAGTGAAGGAGAATTTTATCATGCCTTCCTCTCAGCGTATTGGTCTCAAGCTACACAAGACCGAATAAAACATAGCATCATGATGATGAAACACTTTGAACAATCTGAATTTTCCAGTCTTGTCAAATATTTTGAAGACATGTTGCATAAGAATCAATATCTTTCAAACCCATACAGCCCTTCAGAACTCATCCGCATTTGCTTAATGAAATCGCCGGAACATTTAAGGAATATTATTTTGGCAGGGCGTTGCAAAGACGGCATTGAAGCTTTTCAGGGACTCTTACAAGAATTAGAAATTGACACAGACAGTCGCGGGATGCGAAAACAGGAAATCAATCACTACAGGTCACATCCCTCGCAATTCCGCGATGAAAGAAACAATAACTGGACACGAAATTCTATTCTCACAACACAAATCGTGACCAAAAGAGACACCACCCATATGACAACCACTGGCAGAGTAATAGTTACAGAGAAAGATCGCACTGCTGTAGTAATGAATATGACAGAAATAACCATAGAATCAGACAATATGGGAACCAAAACAATTATTATCAATGGAGACAGAATAACTTAAGACGCAACGGTCCTCCGCGCAGTTACGATTCAGGGAGAAATTCTCCACCACGTGACCGACAAGAAAGAAACTACAGGAACTACCGACATAACGAGAGACGATATAATCATAACGACAGGCCTGAATTTCATCAGAACTGGCGGGATTCAAACAGGGCAGGGCCTTCTCGTCAAGGTGAATTTGTAGAAGTTAGGTCTCCTAATCCCAATAACGACGCGTGACAACAAGAAACAGACAATGACTCGCACCGCAGGCAGCCTCGTGCGCCGGCTGGCTCAGAGAAAAATAACATAGACGCTAACCTTGAGAACAATTTTAGCATTCTTTAGCGACGTATACCACACGATAATTGCTTTGAAGTTGAAAGTCTGCGCACCATAAAGGGTAAAAATTTGCACCAAATTGCACATGTAAAACCGTTTATTGAAAGACAATCTGCTTTTTAACTTTGTCTTTGCCATAAAACATTTCACTTCACATTTCTAGTATTCTTTGTCACACTGAGAAACTGTTAATATGCAAAAATGTTCTGAAGTTAACTATCCAGTCTAGAACCTAGGGAACATTTTTAAACAGAAATTACGAATGCATTGTTATAGTGAACAGACGACACAGTGTTGTTATTTGTACATTCTTGCTTGTTAGTTGCACAATTACGTAACGACTATAAGGCTTACATACTTAGAATATATACTGTTAATGAGATTTTAAAGCAACATTTTGGTTTAGTTGAAAAGACATTCTTTATTTAAAGTATTTTCTGGGAGATACCAGATGACAGTGGTTAGTTTATTTGTCAGCTACACGATTATTTCACCACGCTACTAATATGTGACATAATTTACATTGCTGCTTTTGCGGTGTGTCTGTTTTATATCTGCACAGTTTTTCTGAATACTTCTGGAAAGGAAAACATATTTTAGTAGTATCTTTGTGGTATAGCTACAACGAGACAGCCTTTTCTGTAGCACAACAATACGTTACAGTACAGTACTTACTTCATCATGGCAATAAGCGTAGTAACTACGATATCTATACGCAAAGCATTTCACTTTTGTTTATCATGAGGTAAGCACATTGACTTCCGCAGAACGTAGATTTCGGAGGACGATAACTACGACACTTCCACAGAGATTATCTTACAACAAGACACACAGTTCAGCGCTACAGTACACGTATTTGAGTGATTAATTTTGTACTTAAAACATTTATTTTTAAAGATATTTGACGCACAATGATACAAAGTTTTTCCGTGATATATTTCATTCCATTGCTGTAATCTGTAACACTTGAGGATATAATTACATTAATCCTCAGGGGGGTACACGCTTACTTTGTGTACCATGTGTTTGGCAAGCACAAGGAGCCCTAGCTAATATGGTATTTGCTCATACAACTTTACACATCGGTACCATATTTCTCTAACACAGAATTACACAGATATCTGATCATTTAACTGAGAGAGACATTTATTTTACTACATCAGTGACAGATGTTTACGTAATCACACGGTTGGATAACTTCACACATATGAAATTGTATTTTGTCTGTACTTTGTGAAATGTTCATATTTTTTCGGAACCATTGTGATACTATGAGAGCTCTGAATAATGTATTTGGTATGGGATCATGATTTTTAAAGTACGTTTGGAGCAGATGACACTTTTGACATGAGCAGAGAATTTTTTTTAGGTTTTGAAATTATTGAAGGAAGCCACGACGATTTTGAGAGTTGACTGAGGTTTTATGATGTTATGATGACGATGTGTATTACGCTGTTGCGGTATGTTTATGATCAATAGGCTGATGCTATGTGAGGAATTTGATTATGCTACATATTTATTATGATGAAATATTGAAGAAGTGTCTACGAATATGTATATGTATAATAAGGTAAGGAATAATAAGTAGTGGTTAGGGACTCTGATTTGTGGAAAAGGATGTTGGAAACCAAGAATCGTACTTTAAGAATTATGAAATGTGTGTACATGCGTGAATGTATTACAATGCTGTCGAAAATTTTTTGGACACTGTTATATTTATAGGATTTTATTTTCTACACGTTTGTAACGCAAATTCTCAACCTGTGAAAATATTTTTACATGAGACTGTCACTATAGCGGAAACTGCTGTCGTAAATATTTCGGTAAGAAAGGTAAGTGACTGTGACGTAATACGTTGTGAGCGCCTTGAGAAAAAGTCATTAGTGTGTGCCTTTCAGAGGCACAGGTGGAGAAAAAAGGAGGCCATTAACCTCGCTATTGACATTCCTTTGTAGAAAGCATTGCAAATACGACACGCCCAAACTTGAAAACATATGATTACACTGTGAAGCTCTTAATTTATGATATTTACTGAAATGAAATGATGAGAAACATTTCACGTCTATTGTCTTGCTAGTTGAAAGCTTGTTTACTGCACTATGAAACGCCATATGGCTAGTGAATGACGTTTCACGCATTGCTTTGTCTATTTTGTTCAATATATAGTTTCTAGCTGCACTGCAGCATTGGTTAAAATAAAATTTTATAGATGTACTAATATAAATATTTTCTGTCTACGGATCCAGTATTTAATAATAATGTGATATACTTCCAAAAACATGAGGGAGCACAAAAAGACATTTCCCTTCACAGGAACTGCATACATAATTTTCTTTTCAACTACTTGGTAGTTTTTTGGTAGAGTAAGTTATCGTGATACATCACTTTAGTATTAAGATGTGACGTAGGTATTAAATATGGTCATTTTTACTGTAATATTTTTTCTGCTTGTGCTTTGTCATATTTAGGTAAAAGTTATTGCATTTGCTGCTGCTGTTTGCCAGGCATAATGTTACTGAATTTGACTTTGTATTACTCTCTTAAGCCAGTTTTACTACGGATTTATTTTTCTTGTTGCTGCACATTGGCTCAAATTAGTTGTAATGTTGCATTTGCTTGGCAATTTAGATTTACTGTAGCTTTGCATTTTTTGTCATTGCTGTTTGTGTTAATTGTTTTGTGCTGCTGCATTGCCTCGTCCCTTAGTTTAGCATCTGAGCTCAGTAGATTTAAGTTAGCTTAAGAGGGGGTAGACTATATAAGAAACTAATTGTGATGAATTGGAAGAAAAGCATTGAGAAGCTATAAGAAAATGGTTTGGCCAAAAAAGTAGTGTACAGTGGAGAAAAACTATTTTTGAAAGAGGATGTGAACAGAAAACAGAAAGCATGCTTGGATCATTTTTTTTCTGGAGGAATTGTTGTAATAAGAGGGACGATCTATGGAATGAAGTTTTGGGTTGGACTGCAGTACCAAATATTACAATGAAAACAAACCCTGTCCTTTCCTTTTGTGTTATCCCACTATGTGTTTGTGTACCCTTGTGTATTTATTTTCTTCCTGTCTCTGTGTACTGTTTCATAGAATTTTTTCTCTTCTAATACTAAGCTACATTCACTATGGTGAAGAATATTGTTATCCTCAAATATAATTAGCATTAATAACATGTTATTTACTTTGTAAAGATGTTTACACATTATTTATTCTGTTTTGTTCTAATGCTCATGTGTGCAGTTGATGTTTCAAAGGTTATTCTGATCTTTTATGTATGTAATTATGTCGTAATTTTTGTAACACTGATGTATTTGTTATTTCGATTCTTTTGTAAGGCCTGTATTACTGCAAATGTTATCTGTACTATTATGTTCTTTAATGATATATTTTGACCTTTGTTATTGTATTCTCATGTTATAAAATTGTAATTGACACCAGTTCATCAAATTAAGTAACTTGTAAATTACATTTCGCTGCACACATTTCTGTTGGTCATAGTGTATGGACAATATGTGAGAAGTAGGGACTGTTAGTGTTTGCATGTGTGTTAATAATTCAGCAAGGGACTGGTTAACAGCACTGCTGGTTCTAAGGAGAATTCCAAAAACTTTGTGCATGCACAAGTGGTGGTTGATGGACCTGCTATATTCTACGCAAGACTCTTCGATTGTGATTGTGCACCTGCACAGTCGCAACAGATGGCTGCTGGCCATCTCTACAAGGACTGAAGTGGGTCTGCACCTTAGACGGCCCACCACTATCATTATCTCTACAAGGACTGCAGTGGGTCTGGACCTCTGGTGGCCCACCAATATCATAATCTCTACCAGGACTACAGTGGGTCTGTTCTGTGATGACCTACCTACCAATAGTCTTCAACTTCGACTGACTTTGCTGTGGGTTTGCTCTGTTGTGGCCCATTACCTGTCTGCATGTCAAGAGTCAGCACTGTTTTTTCCGTTGGAAGGACCACACTACTTCTTCAAGACTGCTTAGAAATCCACTACTTCCGAGTGCATTTTCTTTTATTGCTCAGTCTTTGAAAAAAAACTCTGCTATTTTACTGTGATGAACGATTAGGACTGTCTTTGTGGACTGTGAGAAAATTTTAGCTTTTGACCAACATTGTATCAATAAGTGTGTGCATTTGATTTCTTTGTTATTGTAATCATAATTATGAAAAAAATTTCAAATCTGTATTGGCCAGTGCCCAAAACAATTTTTAAATTTTTTTGTGAGGAGCATGGGGCTATGTAAGTAGGCTGTTTGGGTTTTTTATATTGGTAACGCCACGTAGCGCTCTGTATGAAAATCTCTGGCTGTGCTGTGTGCAGTCTGTGGCTAGTTTGCATTGTTGTTCACTATTGTAGCGTTCGGAAGTTGGCTGTTAACAGCCCGTAGCGTAGCGCAGTTGGAGGTGAGTCGCCAGCAGTGGTGGATGTGGGGAGAGAGAAGGCGGAGTTTTGAAATCAGTAAGACTGGATGTCATGAACTGCTTGATACATTATGACTTTTGATCACTATTGAGGTAAATATATTGTTTGTTCTCTATCAAAATCTTTCATTTGTTAACTATGCCTATCAGTAGTTAGTGGCTTCCGTAGTTTGAATCTTTTAGTTGGCTGGCAGTAGTGGCGCTCGCTGTATGCAGTAGTTCGAGTAACGAAGATTTTTGTGAGGTAAGTGATTTGTGAAACGTATAGGTTAATGTTAGTCAGGGCCATTCTTTTGTAGGGAGTTTTGGAAGTCAGACTGCGTTGCGCTAAAAATATTGTGTGTCAGTTTAAGTACAGTTGTGTATAATTTTTCCAAGGGGACGTTTCAACGATAAGCACGAGGCCAAAGATAGTACAAGGGTGCGAATATCGATACACGCTGCTGATGCTACTCGCGGAGAGAGAAGATAATAACAGCATAATCGCGATAACTGCAGAAGACTAATCACAGAGTAGCAACCAAGGTTTAATGCAAAGCATAACAGGAGTCAGCGATGGCTCAGGCAAGCGCAAATATTTAAATACGCCCAAATGAGTATTCACTACACACACTTTTTAAGATTCTTAATCGAGCGGTATTTGAAGATACGCATCGCGCAAATAAATTTTCGAAAAGTAGCTACAAGCTCCTATTCTGTCAATGAGATCCTCTGGGCGTTGCAGTACGATTTATCAATCTCTGTTTGTGGGTGTAAAATTCTCAACAAAATTGATAGCCCTGCCTAAATCTTCAGTAAAGAATTCCAGGATTTCTTGCAGACAGTGACAACACATCTCCGTAAATGTCAAATAATATATTAGTACGATTCAGGTGCAGTGTTGGCCGATAAATGTGAGCAGCCACAGGTTTGTCGGGATGAGTCCCTTGCTAGCAGCTATTCCATCAGGCAGCAACAGTTTGCGCACGCCACGCCACATGAACAATTCACCACACTGCGCAAGCAGCTCTCTGAACAGGCAAACAAAATGAATCAAGCTTAAATATGTTTTCATAATCATGTGATGGTAGCATGGTGAAAGTCACAGTTCGCCTATGTGAGCAATACATAGCAGACAAGGCACATTTTCCGAGAACGCGAATGTCTTGTCCATTATAAGCCGTCAGGTGTGTGCTAGTTTAAGACAGATGTGGGGAGCCTAACAGTTCATATGTGCTACGATTCAGCAATGTAACAGAGGCACTTGAGTCCAACTGAAATTTCACTTGTCGTCCACTAATACGCAAATGTACAAAAAGCTCGTTGGACTGGCGTAGCACTGAAGAAACTGTTCGCTTGCTAGTTTTGCTAATGCCTGCAGCAGGCTTTGAATACACTGCACTGATTACATTGGCCTTGTGGCTAGATTTTTGTGAGTGGGCAGAATTCGTACGTTGTTTCCGTTGTAAACAGACGAATTGTGTGTGTTCTTTCTCGCCACAAGGATAACGCTGTGCTTGTCTAGATGGGCAGTCTTGGGGGTCGTGCCGTGAATGGCACCGAAGGCATGAATTAATTCTATTTGCCTGCTTAGAGAGCTGCTTACGCAGTGTGGTGAATTGTCCATGTGGCGTGGCGTGTCCAAGCTGTTGCTGCCTGATGGAATAGTTGCTAGCAAGGGACTCACCCGACAAACCTGTGGCTGCTCACATTTATCGGCCAACACGGCACCTGAACCGTACTAATATAGTAATTGCACTACATGTTGAAATGATTGATCAGACTGTTTCAAAACCCGTTCTCTAAGTCTGACATCAGGTACATTGTCCACGATCACATCATGCAACATGTCATTTGATTATAAAGCACAACGACTTTGTTGGCGAACATGTCACGTGAATCGTACTCATCTAGTAATTGGACTACATGTTGAAATGATGGATCGGACTGTTTCATAATCTGTTCTCAAAGTCTGACATTATCGCAACGCGCAACATAACAAATGAATATAAAGCACCACAACCACATCTGAATTTGCATTTCTTCGTCATACCCTGAAAATCTGTTGCCCACTCGCTGTAGCATTGTTTTAACCGTTTCTTGCAACTAAAGAATTGATACCTAGTTGCTACCACATTCACTTGTTGCGAATCTACGACCTGATCGTACGAAAGTTCACTCGGAGTGGCGTTAGGAAATAACATCTGAATGAGTCTGAATACTCCACTTGCTAGTGTTGAGAGAAAGTAATGGCTTTCCACAGTACCTGGTAAGTCGTGAGCAATTATGTGGGCTTCAGACTGTTGCAACCACTCAAGCCATTCCTCTTCTTCTTCATGAAACTGGCGAAAAGGTGGTATAAGCACTTGAAGCTGCTGCAGGCACCTGCTGCACTGTATTCATTTGATTCGCCATGAGCAGTTTCTGTACCGTATTGAGTAGAGACGCGATCTATTCATTCAGAAACTGAAACATCTGCATTAGCTGTGTTGCATCTAATGCTTGCACCAGTGGCGCCGGAGCAGGGGATGGGATAGGTGGGGTGGGCATAGTGGGAGAGAGGAATGCAGTAAACAGACAAGGCAAGCAAGAAAATAAGAAAAAAGGCAAAGAAAAGTTCCGCAACGTCCACCTGAAAACACTGACTAGAAAAAAAACACTATAAGAGATTGTTAAAACTAGTAAACACCCGTTCAAAGAAAAGACAAAACAAAATTAAGACGCCAGGAAAACACGAAAAGTTCCGTAGCCGCGAGGCGCGTTTATATATATACTCGTCTAACAGATTTTTATTACAGTATGATTAATGACAATACTTAACTTGTGAAATGCACAAACAAGCGCTGGGCGACTGACAAATAACAAGTCTCATCAGTATCTGTATATGTTACCAGCCAAACCTGATTTTAGGATGGACTAGTCTCGCCTAGGTCAAACTCGTTCATCCTGTTGCCAATAGGATAAAACAATTTAGCATAGGTCGATTTTGTTTATCCTAGTTAGAATTTACATGCTTTACGATAAACTGGTAAGTCCTAGTCTGAACTAATTTCATCTAGTTTGTCTCCTATAGCTTTCCAAAGTAAACTGAATAAAGGAATAGAAATAAAATAGTCAACATGATTCATTAAAGGTATTTATTAACTAATCATTAATTTCACATCCATCATTAGATCAAGTCACATATATCCATCCACAGAAATCACCTTATCTGCATTTTGCTGCCGGCTGGTGTGGCCGAGCGGTTCTAGGCGCTTCAGTCTGGAACCGCGCGACCGCAACGGTCGCAGGTCCGAATCCTACCTCGTGCAGGTATGTGTGTGATGTCCTTAGGTTAGTTAGGTTTAAGTAGTTCTAAGTTCTAGGGGACTGATGACCGCAGATGTTAAGTCCCATAGTGCTCAGTGCCATTTGAACCGTTTTCTTTTTTTTTTGCAATTTGTTTATTTACTTATTTTTTCTAGGTTGACTTTGGTGGCACTTAGAATTGCAGAATACTTTGTTTTTCTTATAACTGCATTTCTTTGTTGTACATTCTTTCATGCAACTGCGTTTCACGAAGCCTTGCCCTGATCCAAAAGACTGTTTTGTGGCTGCAGTCCTTACAGATATTTCAATATCCTGGTTAATATCCCCCACATCTAAAAACTTCTGAATGCATACGTCCAAATCAGTTCTAAAAAAATAAAAAGAGAAGTTAAAGTAAATATTTTTAATAGTTTATTACAAAAATTATGGGAAATTTTAATAAAACTATTCCTGCTATAATGTTTTTGAAGTATGCCATTTATGGTGCCAACTTTGTAGAGGCCCTCATCAGTCATTTGAAGTATTAATCCAATTATGTCTCAAAGGTCACCTCTGCCTTTATCTATATTTGGAATAGGTATGGTTACGTTGTCTCCGATGTCAGCTGATGGGTGGGATTTGTCAGAGGAAACTTTCATTCTCTTAGCTTGATTTTTTAAATTTTCTGTCACAGTTTTTATAGCATTTTGAATGCCGTTTGTGTCAATTTTCACAGTGTTATCGTCATCATTGTTTTCGTACTGTTCAGCATTGCTGTCACCTTCGATTGCCTTCTTTAGGTCATCTTGATCCTGAATATCATTTATGATTTCTTGAGGCAACGAGGAAGTGGATAGTCCTACTTTATGTTCAATTCTGAATAATGCTTTGTAAAGTGATTGTTTTCTGCCAGAGTGGTAAGCTCGATTTTTCATGAATTGGACATACCTTAATCCTTCCGACCACTTCGTCGAACTGTTATCCTTTAACGCTTATGTCCTCTTCGTGTAGATGGCGCTGCCATCTCGTTGTCTTCCTAGGGAGAGTTTATGCTGGAACATTAACAATGACTAATGAGACACTGATTTCACATTCTGCGCTTGATTACAAAATTCATCACATTATTGCTTCCTTCATTGGCAACCTGCCTGCCACCGCGATTGGAGGCACCTAATTATGAACTGGATGCCATTCTGGGTTAGACATCACGTTCGTGCAGGCGGGAGTTGAAGCACTAAAGTTTCGTTGCATTCGGTTTAGTGAAATTAGTACATCCGTGGTTTCAACTGGCAGCACTGAGTTTCGTGTATCTTGGAAACATCGAAACAAGGTTCTCCCTGTGGTTCTTTTTCAACCTCAGCCACTGACAGTGACAAACGTCACTAACTGTGAGACCTGTAAATTGACGAAATAAAATGGGGGGAGGGGGAGAGAGGTGGAGGGCCTGGGAGACGCTAGTTTCTAGGAGACACGTATCATTCTCTTGCTGCGCGTGACAAAACGTACAACATACCATACGTTCGCGTATAGTGGTTCAGTATTTGTGACAGTGGAGTATCTCACAAACAAGTATAGATCCTACACCTACACACACACACACACACACACACACACACACACACACACACACACACACACACACACACACACATACGATAATAATTTGGCATCTCTTTGCAGATGTCGCGAGGTTCTAACGTAACCTTGCAGAACACACATGACGCTAACAAAATGGAGGTACTGTCGTTACATTTCTTTTTATCATCTACGCAGAATGTCTTTTTTGTATAGCTGTATAAATTAAAATCCGGACCTCATCATCATCATAATCATCATCATTTAAGACTGATTATGCATTTCACCGTTCGGTCTGGAGCATAGGCCCCCCTTATAAAATTCCTCCATGATCCCCTATTCAGTGCTAACATTGGTGCCTCTTCTGATGTTAAACCTATTACTTCAAAATCAGTCTTAACCGAATCCAGGCACCTTCTCCTTGGTCTGCCCCGACTCCTCCTACCCTCTACTGCTAAACCCATGAGTCTCTTGGGTAACCTTGCTTCTCCCATACGTGTAACATGACCCCACCATCTAAGCCTGTTCGCCCTGACTGCTACGTCTATAGAGTTCATTCCTAGTATTTCTTTGATTTCCTCATTGTGGACACCCTCCTTCCATTGTTTCCATCTACTAATACCTGCAATCATCCTAGCTACTTTCATATCCGTAACCTCGACCTTGTTGATAAGGTAACCTGAGTCCGCCCAGCTTTCGCTCCCATACAAAAAAGTTGGTCGAGAGATTAGCGGTGCACAGATAACTTAGTCTTGGTACTGACTTCCTTCTTGCAAAAGAGAGTAGATCGTAGCTGAGCGCTCACTGCATTAGCTTTGCTACACCTCGCTTCCAGTTCTTTCGCTATGTTGCCATCCTGTGAGAATATGCATCCTAAGTACTTGAAACCGTCCACCTGTTCTAACTTTGTTCCTCCTATTTGGCACTCAACCGGTTTATATTTCTTTCGTTTTTGAGATGTTAATCTTCATACCATAGTCCTTACATTTCTGATCTAGCTCTGAAATATTACTTTGCAAACTTTCGATTGAATCTGCCATCACAACTAAGTCATCCGCATATGCAAGACTGCTTATTTTGTGTTCGCTTATCTTAATTTCACCCAGCCAGTCTGTTGTTTTCATCATATGATCCATAAATAATATGAACAATAGTGGAGACAGGTTGCAGCCTTGTCTTACCCCTGAAACTACTCTGAACCATTAACTCAATTTACTGTCAACTCTAACTGCTGCCTCACTATCCATGTAAAGACCTTTAATTGCTTGCAGAAGTTTTCCTCCTCTTCCACAATCTCGTAGAAGAGACAATAACTTCCTCCTAGGAACCCGGCCATGTGCCTTTTCTAGATCTATAAAGCATAAATACAATTCCCTGTTCCACTCATAACACTTCTCCATTATTTGCCGTAAGCTAAAGATCTGGTCCTGACAACTTCTAAGAGGCCTGAACCCACACTGATTTTCATCCAATTGGTCCTCAACTAATACTCGCACTTTCCTGTCAACAATACCTGAGAAGATTTTACCCACAACGCTGATTAAAGAGATACCTCTGTAGTTATTACAATTTCTGTTTCCATGTTTAAAAATTGGTGTGAGTTCTGCTTTTGTCCAGTCTGATGGAACCTGTCCCGACTCCCAGGCCATTTCAATTATCCTGTGTAGCCTTTTAAGACCTGACATTCCACTGTATTTGATGAGTTCCGACTTAATTTCACCCACCCCAGCTGCTTTATTGCACTGCAATCTATTGACCATTTTCTCTACTTCTTGAAATGTGATCCTATTTCCATCATCATTCCTATCCCATTCTACCTCGAAATTTGAAACATTACTGATCGCATTTTCACCTACATTGAGCAACTCTTCAAAATATTCCCTCCATCTGCCCAAGGCACCCACAGGATTCACCAGCAGTTTTCCTGACCTGTCCAAAATACTTGTCGTTTCCTTCTTACCCCCCTTTCGAAGACTGCTAATTACACACCAGAATGGTTTTCCAGCAGCTTGACCCATAGTCTCCAACCAGTTTCCAAAGTCTTCCCAAGATTTCTTCTTGGATGCTGCAATTATCTGTTTGGCTTTGTTTCTTTCTTCAACATAACTTTCTCTGTCTACCTGTGTTCTAGCATGTAGCCATTTTTGATACGCCTTCTTTTTCCTTCTACAGGCTGCCTTGACTGTGTCCTTCCACCATGCTGTTTGCTACATCCTACTTTTACACACGACTGTTCCAAGACATTCTTTAGCCACTTCTAGTACTGTGTCCCTGTACCTTGTCCATTCCTTTTCCAATGCCTGTAATTGACTACATTCAACTAACTGGCACCTTTCTGAGATCGCTGTTATGTACTTGTGCCGATTTCTTTATTCTGAAGTTTCTCCTCTCTTATCCTCCTACATATGGACCTGACCTCCTGCACTTTCGGCATCATAATCCCAATTTCACTGCGATTGAATAATGATCAGTGCCATCAAAGAATCCCCTGAATACACGTGTGTCCCTCACAGGCTTCCTTAATTCCTGATCTGTTATTATATAGTCAATGACAGATCTGGATCCCCTGCCTTCCCAAGTATACCGATGAATGTTCTTATGTTTAAAAAAGGAGTCTGTGATTACTAAGCCCATACTGCCACAGAAATCCAAGAATTGTTTCCCGTTCCTGTTGGCCTCCATATCCTCTCCAAATTTACCCATAACCTTTTCATACCCTTCTGATCGATTTCCAGTCCTGGCGTTAAAATCACCCATTAGCAGAACACTGTCCTTGACCTTTACTCTAACAACTACATCACTGAGTGCTTCGTAAAAACTATTCATCTTATCTTGATCTGTCCCTTCACAATGCGAATATACTGGCACAATCCTAATTTTCTTGCTAGACACTGTCAAATCTATCCACATCAGTCGTTCGTTTACATACCTTATTGCAACTAAGCTGGGTTCCATTTCTTTCCTGATGTAAAGCCCTACACCCCATTGTGCTATTCCTGCTTTGACTCCTGACAGGTAGACCTTGTATTCTCCCACTTCCTCTTCTTTCTCACCCCTTACCCGAATGTCACTAATAGCTAAAACGTCCAGTCCCATCTTACTTGTAGCCTCTGCCAGCTCTACCTTCTTCCCAGAGTAGCCCCCATTGATATTAATAGCTCCGCATCTCATTACCATTTGTTTGCCAAGTCGTATCTTAGAAGTCTCTGGTTTGTCAGTTAGAGGTGGGACTCCGTCACCTCCAAAGGTGACATGGTGAAAAACAGGTGCTACAGTGAGTTGCAGTAGACTATTCAACTCTTATGAGCTGTTACCTGTGCCATAAAGCCGTGTACTTTCGCCAACCTTTCCTTCCTCTAACAGGTAGTGAGTTATCTGTTTTTATTTTTCACTAATTACGCGAAGGTTAGCTGGTAGCCACAATTTCCTAGTGTGGTGTCACCGCCAGACACCACACTTGCTAGGTGGTAGCCTTTAAATCGGCCACGGTCCGTCACCACTATCAGTGATTGCAAACTGAGCGCCGCCACACGGCTGGTCTGGTCTAGAGACTCCCTAGCACTCGCAAGGATGCGTGTGATGTCCTTAGTTTAGTTAGGTTTAAGTAGTTCTAAGTCTAGGGGACTAATGACCTCAGATGTTAAGTCCCTTAGGGCTTAGAGCCATTTGAACCCTTTTTTTCCACTGTTGAAGAGTAGTTCGGAGATGCCGATTGCATTTTTCAACACGATCCAGCAACTGTTCATAATGCACGGCCTGTGTTACAGAACAAGAACATCCCTGTAATGGACTGCCTGCACAGAGTCCTGACCTGAATTCTATAGAACACCTTTGGGATGTTTTGCGAACACCGACTTCTTGCTAGGTCTCATCGAGCGACATCGATACCTCTCCTCAGTGCAGCACTCGGTGAAAAATGGACTGCCATTCCTCAATAAACCTTCCAGCACCTGACTAAACGTATCGCTGCGACAGTGGAAGCTGTCATCAAGGCTAAGGGTGGGCCAACACCATATTGAATCCCAGCATTACCGATGGATGGCGCCACGAACTTTTAAGTCATTTTCAGCCAGATGTCCGGACGCTTTTGGTCACAGTGTATTACGACGGTACTGGGCACTACACATTGAAGTTTGAATAGTTTGGCTCGAGGTACAGCCCGAAAATAGTACAAAAATATATCTGTTTGTTACACTCAGCTTAAATGAGCAGCCCAGAGATGTGGCTGGCCTCAGTGTTTGGCTACGTTTTTCGTCACAGGGTGCCGACTCACAACTATCGTAATATCAATTTTTAAGCTGAAATAAAGTATAAAAAGATAATGCAGGCAGGTATTACGGTTAAATTGAAAATTTTTAGTCACGTTGATTTATAATTTGAACAAGTACTTTATTTCTGTTTTTAGTATATTCACTAAACACTTATAATGCAGTATGGGGGGTTTTTGCGGACAGAGGCCGTTAATGACTGACGCTACAACACTTCACCATAAAATTCATATGTCGCTATCACGGCACTCGACAGTCTGTTCACAGTTCACAAAATACACGTCCGCTTTCCTAAAGCACTATATTGAGCTCCTCTTGATCGCTTTCGAATGTGGTTACCAACCCACTGCTACCCCTCAGATACGCAGCACGACTGGCGCTTGGCGTCGCTCAGTACCCTGCCCGAGGCAGGATTCGAACCTGCGACCGTAGCAGTCCCGCGGTTCGGTACTGAAGCGCCTAGAACCGCTCGGCCACAACGGTAATTCTTATTGTAGCTTTAATAGATATGTCATTAACCGAAGCTGCTGATATTCAGTTGTAGACGAGATGTGGCTCAAATTCAAAGATATAGTAGCAACAGCAATTGAGAGATTCATACCTCATAAATTGGTAAGAGATGGAACGGATCCCCCGTGGTACACAAAAAAGGTCCGAACGCTGTTGCAGAGGCAACGGAAAAAGCATGCGAAGTTCAGAAGAACGCGAAATCCCGAAGATGGGCTAAAATTTACAGACGCGCGAAATTTGGCACGTACTTCGATGCGAGATGCCTTTAATAGGTTCCACAACGAAACATTGTCTCGAAATTTGGTAGAAAATCGGAAGAAATTCTGGTCGTATGTAAAGAACACAAGCGGCAAGACGCAGTCAATACCTTCGCTGCGCAGTGCCGATGGTACTGTTATCGACGACTGTGCCGCTAAAGCGGAATTATTGAACGCAGTTTTCCGAAATTCCTTCACCAGGGAAGACGAATGGAATATTCCAGAATTTGAAACACGAACATCTGCTAGCATGAGTTTCTTAGAAGTAGATACCTTAGGGGTTGCGAAGCAACTCAAATCGCTTGACACGGGCAAGTCTTCAGGTCCAGATTGTATACCGATTAGGTTCCTTTCAGATTACGCTGATACTATAGCTCCCTACTTAGCACTCATATACAACCGCTCGCTCACCGATAGATCTGTACCTACAGATTGGAAAATTGCGCAGGTCGCACCAGTGTTCAAGAAGGGTAGTAGGAGTAATCCATTTAACTACAGACCTGTATCATTGACGTCGGTTTGCAGTAGGGTTTTGGAGCATATACTGTATTCAAACATTATGAATCACCTCGAAGGGAACGATCTATTGACACGTAATCAGCATGGCTTCAGAAAACATCGCTCTTGTGCAACGCAGCTAGCTCTTTATTCGCACGAAGTAATGGCCGCTATCGACAGGGGGTCTCAAGTTGATTCCGTATTTCTAGATTTCCGGAAAGCTTTTGACACCGTTCCTCACAAGCGACTTCTAATCAAGTTGCGGAGCTATGGGGTATCGTCTCCGTTGTGCGACTGGATTCGTGATTTCCTGTCAGGAAGGTCGCAGTTCGTTGTAATAGACGGCAAATCATCGAGTAAAACTGGAGTGATATCAGGTGTTCCCCAGGGAAGCGTCCTGGGACCTCTACTGTTCCTGATCTATATAAATGACCTGGGTGACAATCTGAGCAGTTCTTAGACTGTTCGCAGATGATGCTGTAATTTACCGTCTAGTAAGGTCATCCGAAGACCAGTATCAGCTGCAAAGCGATTTAGAAAAGATTGCTGTATGGTGTGTCAGGTGGCAGTTGACGCTAAATAACGAAAAGTGTGAGATGATCCACATGAGTTCCAAAAGAACTCCGTTGGAATTCGATTACTCGATAAATAGTACAATTCTCAAGGCTGTCAATTCAACTAAGTACCTGGGTGTTAAAATTACGAACAACTTCAGTTGGAAGGACCACATAGATAATATTGTCGGGAAGGCGAGCCAAAGGTTGCGTTTCATTGGCAGGACACTTAGAAGATGCAACAAGTCCACTAAAGAGACAGCTTACACTACACTCGTTCGTCCTCTGTTAGAATATTGCTGCGCGGTGTGGGATCCTTACCAGGTGGGATTGACGGAGGACATCGAAAGGGTGCAAAAAAGGGCAGCTCGTTTTGTATTATCGCGTTATAGGGGAGAGAGTGTGGCAGATATGATACACGAGTTGGGATGGAAGTCATTACAGCATAGACGTTTTTCGTCGCGGCGAGACCTTTTTACGAAATTTCAGTCACCAACTTTCTCTTCCGAATGCGAAAATATTTTGTTGAGCCCAACCTACATAGGTAGGAATGATCATCAAAATAAAATAAGAGAAATCAGAGCTCGAACAGAAAGGTTTAGGTGTCCGTTTTTCCCGCTAGCTGTTCGGGAGTGGAATAGTAGAGAGATAGTATGATTGTGGTTCGATGAACCCTCTGCCAAGCACTTAAATGTGAATTGCAGAGTAGTCATGTAGATGTAGTACAATTCGGGAGGTAATTCCAGAGTCGGGTTCCTGCTACTCAGAAGGACTTTTTAGCTCTGATCAAAACGGGTGTTTCTGCCATGTTGTTTAAATAAGAGCGTTAAGGTCGACGAGAGACATGAGGAGCAGTGTTAGTTGATTAGACAGTAGAGAAGACAGAGGGTATGGATATATCTGTGCTTGTCTGCACGTAAACAGGATAGCCGTGCGCACGATGGTGAAGCATGATCAGAGTCGAACATCACAGATATAACGAACACAGGCATTCATAGCCGGTTCCGTGAGAAAGTCCTTTCAGCATAACATCGCTCTAATCAATATCTGGAAGTATCAGTGGCCTTACAAGTTCCTTTTACAGGTGAAGAAGAAATTGCTTTTTATATTTTTGTAGAGCACAGAGAGATGCTGGTTCCCTTCTACACATTGAAGTTCCATGCTCAGTCAAATTTACATTTTCATCTACTATTCCTCCTACAATTTTTACTGAAGGAGAGCAATTGTAAACGTCCCTTTTAGAGTTAAAGATGGTAAGGATCCTCTATATTCTGGGCTAATAGTAGTATAATGGCCAACCAGTACCGCTTGGGTTTTGGCTGAGTTGAGTTTTAGCCAATATCTTCTCCCATTTTGATAGCGCACATAGGTCAATTGAGATTCTCGATAACTATCTTAAGGTTTATCGGTTTTTCACTTAGGTACAATTGGAGGTCATCGATGGACATGTGGTATTTGCAGTACGTTAAAACTTATGACATATCATCTACGTATAATGAAACGAGTGTAGGATCTAATACCAAACCCTAGGGGACGCATAATAATACCTGCCTCAATTGTGAGTTCATGGCGCCAGGCACGGTGCACTGCTGGCGTGACGTCAGATGTGAGAGGAACCACTGCACTGTACATGGCGAAAAATTTAGGCTACTGAGTTTGTCTAGCAAACTGTCGAAGTCGACAGTGTAAAACGTTTTGCTAAATTCTAAAATGCACATTGTAGTTGCCTCGTGTGCAACCATGGCAAGCTTCAGATCACCTGTTACCTTTATCAAGGCAGATGTTGTGCTGCGATGTTTACAGAAACCTGCAATCTCTCTCTATCTCTCTCTCTCTCGAATTAGTTCTTAACCTCCTTGCCTACCACCATGTTTCAAGTACATCCAGTTTTCCCATTAATCACATTTAGCTTGAATACAATGTTCTACTTGAAATGTACTATTTATTCTTAAATTCTATGCCAAAATGTTATAACAATACTTTTATTTTGTAGGAGGAAGCTATATCCAATAGCGCAAATTTTCATCACTTTGAATTCTTAGCGACTCATTATGCTCCTTCTTGCTTTTATTCTTTCCACTTATCGTTAACACGAATTCCGTTTTAAATGTGTTGCACACATGATTTAATAACTCTCCCTATTATTCTGTTCTTTTTCTCAGAAAGGCCACGTTATCTGTTGTACAAGTACATCGCCCAATAGCCACCATCACATTTCCTTTAACGCAGGCTGATAGCCAGTACTGCCATGCCTTCACAACCGGTTGCTCATCAAGTTTCTGAGTTTATTCCAGCGCCTGCGAACTGTCACTGGAATCCTTCCTCCAAAACGGGTAATAACTGCCTGCGTATGAACCTGTTCCACGACCGTCCTGTCTCGTTTTCTTATGCAGAAGTGCAGCCAGTTAACGAAGCAACAAATGCGAAATGCTACTGCCATATCATACTTGAGTGGATAGTGAGCGTACTTGTTTGAAGCAAAATACATGGCATCCGTGGGTAGAAAAGCGGAACTGAAGACGATTGTTTGATTACTTTTGAATACATTGTGGGAGCGAACAGTGATCAATGTGTAACAAATATTTACTATCAAATGCAGTCTTGATCGCAATTACGGTGACCAATTTCGAGCACCACTGTGGTCATCTTCAGACCAATGAGTAAGAACCTCTTTCTGGTGGTAAATTTAGTAGCGATTTACCACCGGAAGGAGGTTCTTACTCATTGGTCTGAACCAGTTTCGACCACCACTGTGGTCATCTTCAGACCAATGAGTAAGAACCTCCTTCTGGTGGTAAATTTAGTAGCAATTTACCACCAGAAGGAGGTTCTTACTCATTGGTCTGAAGATGACCACAGTGGTGGTCGAAACTGGTCACCATAATAAATAAATTGTGATCAAGACTGTTTTTAATAATAAAAAAAATGATTGAGCCTTACGTCAACATTAAGAGGTCTTAGAGAAAAATTCTTAGCGATTCGATTGAGTCAAAGACTTTTGAACTTGATATAGGCGCCTTTGGCTTCATTTATTTTTGATTTCTCCTCAGTATCCCCCCCCCCCCCTTGAACCATGGACCTTGCCGTTGGTGGGGAGGCTTGCGTGCCTCAGCGATACAGATGGCCGTACCGTAGGTGCAACCACAACGGAGGGGTATCTGTTGAGAGGCCCGACAAACGTGTGGTTCCTGAAGAGGGGCAGCAGCCTTTTCAGTAGTTGCAGGGGCAACAGTCTGGATGATTGACTGATCTGGCCTTGCAACATTAACCAAAACGGCCTTGCTGTGCTGGTACTGCGAACGGCTGAAAGCAAGGGGAAACTACAGCCGTAATTTTTCCCGAGGACATGCAGCTTTACTGTATGATTAAATGATGATGGCATCCTTTTGGGTAAAATATTCCGGAGGTAAAATAGTCCCCCATTCGGATCTCCGGGCGGGGACTACTCAGGAGGATGTCGTTATCAGGAGGAAGAAAACTGGCGTTCTACGGATCGGAGCGTGGAATGTCAGATCCCTTAATCAGGCAGGTAGGTTAGAAAATTTAAAAAGGGAAATGGATAGGTTAAAGTTAGATATAGTGGGAATTAGTGAAGTTCTGTGGCAAGAGGAACAAGACTTCTGGTCAGGTGACTGCAGGGTTATAAACACAAAATCAAATAGGGGTAATGCAGGAGTAGGTTTAATAATGAATAGGAAAATAGGAATGCGGGTAAGCTACTACAAACAGCATAGTGAACGCATTATTGTGGCCAAGATAGATACGAAGCCCACAGCTACTACAGTAGTACAAGTTTATATGCCAACTAGCTCTGCAGATGAAGAAATTGAAGAAATGTACGATGAAATAAAAGAAATTGTTCAGATAGTGAAGGGAGACGAAAATTTGATAGTATTGGGTGACTGGAATTCGAGTGTAGGAAAAGGGAGAGAAGGAAACATAGTAGGTGAATATGGATTGGGGCTAAGTAATGAAAGAGGAAGCCGCCTAGTAGAATTTTGCACAGAGCACAACTTAATCATAGCTAACACTTGGTTTAAGAATCATGAAAGAAGGTTGTATACGTGGAAGAACCCTGCAGATACTAAAAGGTATCAAATAGATTATATAATGGTAAGACAGAGATTTAGGAACCAGGTTTTAAGTTGCAAGACATTTCCAGGGGCAGATGTGGACTCTGACCACAATCTATTGGTTATGACATGTAGATTAAAACTGAAGAAACTGCAAAAATGTGGGAAATTAAGGAGATGGGACCTGGATAAACTGAAAGAACCAGAGGTTGTACAGAGTTTCAGGGAGAGCATAAGGGAACAATTGACAGGAATAGGGGAAAGAAATACAGTAGAAGAAGAATGGGTAGCTCTGAGGGATGAAGTAGTGAAGGCAGCAGAGGATAAAGTAGGTAAAAAGACGAGGGCTGCTAGAAATCCTTGGGTAACAGAAGAAATATTGAATTTAATTGATGAAAGGAGAAAATATAAAAATGCAGTAAATGAAGCAGGCAAAAAGGAATACAGATGTCTCAAAAATGAGATCGACAGGAAGTGCAAAATGGATAAACAGGGATGGCTAGAGGACAAATGTAAGGATGTAGCAGCTTATCTCACTAGGGGTAAGATAGATACTGCCTACAGGAAAATTAAAGACACCTTTGGAGAGAAGAGAACCACGTGTATGAATATCAAGAGCTCAGATGGAAACCCAGTTCTAAGCAAAGAAGGGAAGGCAGAAAGGTGGAAGGAGTATATAGAAGGTTTATACAAGGGTGATGTACTTGAGGACAATATTATGGAAATGGAAGAGGATGTAGATGAAGACGAAATGGGAGATACGGTACTGCGTGAAGAGTTTGACAGAGCACTGAAAGACCTGAGTCGAAACAAGGCCCCCGGAGTAGACTACATTCCATTAGAACTACTGAAAGCCTTGGGAGAGCCAGTCATGACAAAACTACCAGCTGGTGAGCAAGATGTATGAGACAGGCGAAATACCCTCAGACTTCAAGGAGAATATAATAATTCCAATCCCAAAGAAAGCAGGTGCTGACAGATGTGAAAATTACCGAACTATCAGTTTAATAAGTCACAGCTGAAAAATACTAACGCGAATTCTTTACAGACGAATGGAAAAACTGGTAGATGCGGACCTCGGGGAGGATCAGTTTGGATTCCGTCGAAATGTTGGAACACGTGAGGCAATACTGACCTTACGACTTATCTTAGAAGAAAGATTAAGAAAAGGCAAACCTACGTTTCTAGCATTTGTAGATTTAGAGAAAGCTTTTGACAATGTTGACTGGAATACTCTTTTTCAAATTCTAAAGGTGTCAGGGGTAAAATACAGGGAGCGAAAGTCTATTTACAATTTGTACAGAAACCAGATGGCAGTCATAAATGTCGAGGGGCATGAAAGGGAAGCAGTGGTTGGGAAAGGAGTGAGACAGGGTTGTAGCCTCTCCCCGATGTTATTCAATCTGTATATTGAGCAAGCAGTAAAGGAAACAAAAGAAAAATTTGGAGTAGGTATTAAAATTCATGGAGAAGAAGTAAAAACCTTGAGGTTCGCCGATGACATTGTAATTCTGTCAGAGACGGCAAAGGACTTGGAAGAGCAGTTGAACGGATTGGACAGTGTCTTGGAAAGAAGATATAAGATGAACATCAACAAAAGCAAAACGAGGATAATGGAATGTAGTCAAATTAAATCGGGTGATGCTGAGGGAATTAGATTAGGAAATGAGACACTTCAAGTAGTAAAGGAGTTTTGCTATTTAGGAAGTAAAATAACTGATGATGGTCGAAGTAGAGTGGCAATGGCAAAGAAAGCGTTTCTGAAGAAGAGAAATTTGTTAAAATCGAATATACATTTATGTATCAGGAAGTCGTTTCTTAAAGTATTTGTTTGGAGTGTAGCCATGTATGGAAGTGAAACATGGACGATAACTAGTTTGGACAAGAAGAGAATAGAAGCTTTCGAAATGTGGTGCTACAGAAGAATACTGAAGATAAGGTGGATAGATCACGTAACTAATGAGGAGGTATTGAATAGGATTGGGGAGAAGAGAAGTTTGTGGCACAACTTGACTAGAAGAAGGGGTCGGTTGGTAGGACATGTTTTGAGGCATCAAGGGATCACAAATTTAGCGTTGGAGGGCAGCGTGAAGGGTAAAAATCGTAGAGGGAGACCGAGAGATGAGTACACTAAGCAGATTCAAAAGGATGTAGGTTGCAGTAGGTACTGGGAGATGAAGCAGCTTGCACAGGATAGAGTAGCATGGAGAGCTGCATCAAACCAGTCTCAGGACTGAAGACAACAACAACAACAACATCCTGTACATGACTAGTATAAATAAATAAACTGCATAACCAAGTTTCCCTACTGCATGAAGAACGCTCAGTGTGTGATGATGTTTCAGCTCCCAAACCATGGTTGTAGTAAGCCTAAGTATTGACACACCACTGAGCTTCAATGATTACTAGCCAGTCGTCAAATGTCCCTACCGGTGATTTTCACTGTTGCTTAGGGATTAAGAATAGTGACAGAACGATCCTACAAAAGCTACTAGGACCTGAGCCAAATCGTTAACATTAGTGCTAGAGACAAAGTCATTGTTCCATAGAGTAGTGGAAGAAGCTTTGATAGAATTATGAGTCTCATATTATGTAGCCCTGAGATGGAAGTGTGTGGACCTAACGCGTCCCATCCGAACGATATTTTCCTGAGTGTGACGTGACGAAACTGAAATTCTCTGAAGGTGGAGTTCTTACTCGAAACCGAGCGAGGTGGCGCAGTGGTTACCACACTGGACTCGCATTCGGAAGGACGACGGTTCAATCCCGTCTCCGGCCATCCTGATTTAGGTTTTCCGTGATTTCCCTAAATCGTTTCAGGCAAATGCCGGGATGGTTCCTTTGAAAGGGCACGGCCGATTTCCTTCCCAATCCTTCCCTACACCGAGCTTACGCTCCGTCTAATGACCTCGTTGTCGACAGGACGTTAAATACTAACCACCACCAACCTCTTACTCGAAGATTTTGGTTTCTTGATTTGGGTTCTATCAGTTAGCATCGGCCACTCTCAACTGTTTGGATAAAATGTGAAAACATTCTATAGAACAGCATGTTTCCCAAGTTGCGGCAACAGCTTCGAACCCCGGATTTTCATGGTGAACACGATAATGTTCCTGCTTCTAGTATAGTTTGACGCTATGCGCTGCTGTACGACAGTGAGAGAGGTAGGAGACGTCTGGATCGAATCTGATCGTCGGATTAACGACAACCGATCTAGTTCATCAGCCAGCCCAGGTGGGATTTTTAGACTGCTTTCCGCGGTCCTTTCGGCAAACTTTCACTGGTTTCTAATACCCATCTCAAAAAACACTAGACACGAAAAACTGAAATACGATAACACACAGAACGAATCTTTCACGATTCATAGATAGACGGGGCTCACGTCCTTCCTTCCTTAAGTTAAATGACGACTCTGACATTAGGAAGATAAGATATCTGGCCAACGGCTTTGGAAATGAAATAACTTCATGGAATGGTAAACCCCACAGCAAGTGAACCCTACGACCACAAACTAAATCGCCAGACCGCAGAAGTAATAAGTAGGGTGTTGCAACTTCCCCACAAAATAAAATAACATGAATAAAATTCTCATTTAGTGTAACCTCAAACCAGAAATATTCCTATACCTCTCAACAGTAAAAAATATAATTATGTCGTTCACATTCAGTATAACCTACCAACAGGAAAATTGCGTAACGTATGAGTAATAAAATATGACTAATCTCTCAATAAAAAAAATGTGGGTCACTTATAACCTTTCAATAATTGACAGTCAATTTAACCTGGTAAATTTTGAACGTCAGCAATGCTGCGTCATGGCCCTGATACATCATTCTGAATAAACTGAAAAATCTTACTTTAATTAGATTGCCGGATAACGCGTATATATCTGCTCCTATAAGAAATTTTCCTGGCGCAGCTAAGTGCAATGCTGGCCGATAGATTAGTCTTATATAAAAGGAAAGAACTGATTTTTCATTTCGATAATCGGGATGGCCAAGGATTGGAGAAATTAGTGAATTCTTTAAATTGAGATTAATGTCAAAAGTGACTTTTTATGAGAAAGATTATTATTAACAGATTTTTTAAAACATTTACATGGGACTTGATGTAACAATACTACATATGCGCGAGGCTGGTTTTACCTTATCCTACAACGCTCAGGCTCCGCCATCGCTGCACACGACCGGCCCAGCCAACACGATACACCAGACACGACTGCTCGCTAGCAACAACTTACTCCTACTGCCACACAGTTCTTACTGCAGTCAATACTGCTCTTTGGTCTCAGATTCTCTTCTAGCTTACATATCGCAGGCAGCGCGTGAGCAATACATCGAAATTACATCAGCTCGAGTGCGCTAGCAACAAATTCTTGAATTACGGACCTCTTACAGGGGTGAGTGAAGTTAAATGGAAAGAAGACAAGTATTTCTGGCCAGATGAGTATAGGGTAACACGGACAGCAGCGGAAAATGGCGTAACGGGAGGGGATTCGTTATGAATAGGGAGATAGTGCAGAGGGTGTGTTGCTGTCAACAGTTCAGTGATAGGGTTGTCGTTACTAGAATCGACAGCAAACCAACACCCTCAACGACAATTCAGATAACATGCTGGCGTCGCAAGCTCAATATGAAGAGATAGAGAATGTATACGAGAATGTTATACGGAGAACTGGGATGCAGTTGAAGGGGAAAGAGTAGAAGAAAACGTTCGGCAGAATAAATATGTACTTGGAACAAGGGGTGAGAGAGCAGAAAGACTAATTGAGTTCTGTAATAAATTTTGGCTAGTAATAGTGCATATCCTGTTCAAGAATCACAAGAGGAGAAGGTATATTCGATTCCCGGCGGGGTCAGGGATTTTCTCTGCCTCGTGATGACTGGGTGTAGTGTGATGTCCTTAGGTTAGTTAGGTTTAAGTAGTTCAAAGTTCTAGGGGACTGATGACCATAGATGCTAAGTCCCATAGTTCTCAGAGCCATTTGAACCATTTTTGGAGGAGGTATACTTGGAACAGGCAGGGTGATATGGGAGGATATAAGTTAGATTACATAATGATCAGATACTGGATTGTTAGGAGTACCCAGGAGCAGATATAGGCAGATCACAATGTAGCAGTGATGAAAAGTAAGCTGAAGTTTAAGATAAAATGTTTAAATGTGTGTGAATTCCTAAGGAACCAAACTGCTTAGGTCATCGATCCCTAGACATACAGGCCACTTAAACTAACTTACGCTAAGAACAATAGACACACCTATGCTCGAGGGAGGGGCCGCGCAGTCCGTGACAAAGTTTAAGAGAGCAGTCAGAAAGAACTAATACGCAAAGACGTGGGATACAGAAGTACTAAGGAATGATGCAAAGTGATTGAAGTTCTCTGAGATACAGCAATAAAGAATTTCCCTGTAGGTAGTACAGTTGAAGAGGAATGGGGATCACTAAAAAGAGCAACCGCAGAAGTTGGGAAGAAAAACTTAGGTACAAAGAAGGTAATTGCGAAGAAACTGTAGGTGACCGAAGAAATACTTCAGTTGATCGATGAAAGAAAAAAGTACCAAATATTCAGGTAAATTCAGGAATACGGAAATACAAGTCGCTGAGGAATGAAATAAACAGGAAGTTCAGCGAAGCTAAAACAAAATAGCTGTATGAAAAATGTGAAGAAATTGAAAAAGATAAGATTGTCGGAAGGACTGATTTAGTGTATAGAAAAGTCAAAACAGCCTTCGGTGAACTTAAAAGCAAGTGTGTTAATATTAAGAGTGCAATGGGGATTCCACTGTTAAGTGCAGAGGAGAGAGTAGATTGGTGGAGAGAGTACATGAGGGTGAAGATTCGTCTGCTGTGACAGAAGAAGGAACGAGAGGCGATATAGAAGGGACAGCGGATCCAGTATGAGAGTCATAATTGAAGAGAGCTTTGTGGGGCTTCGGAACAAGTAAGGCAGAAGGGATAGGTAACATTCTATCAGAATTTCTAAAGTCATTGTGGGAAGTGGCAACAAAACGATTATTCACTTTGGTGTGGTGACTTTCGGAAAATATCATCCACGCAAGACTGCAAGAGCCGAAAGTGCGAGAGTTATTGCACAATGTTAACGTACAAGCTTTGAGGGCAGATTAGAGCTGCAGTTCCTCGCCACAGAGCACGTGGCTGGCGGTTGGTACAGGTCCGTGGCGAGCGACTAGCGTTTAGGCGGCCTTGGAAAAACCCGAGCGGGAGCTAGGCAGGGGCGCCTATGGCCGTGTCTGTGCGCTTGGAGGAATTTATGTTCCAAAGAAAAATTGACAAAAACAAAACTAAGAGTGACACGGAGGAGCGAGTTGGCACTCGTGTACTGAAAAATATGTAAAGCTAAATTATGTAAACGCGCCGCAAAAAGATATAAGATACATAAATTTATGTAAGTTAAAACTCTAATATTTCGGCAATGCTTTGGCCGATTAATATCAACAAAGTGTCTACGTATGCATTTTTATTTGTTTACATACGTTTAGTATAAAAAAATCTGGGAAAAACAATATCAAACCACAAGAACAGTATTTGTGAAAAAACGGTGGCAGATACAAGAAATTGAACTTTAAATTGTTATTATCCAGAAAATTTCCAAATTTTTCAATATGTCATATGTTTTTTTGGTGTTTGGTTTTACAATGTTCATAACTTTTGTCAAACACTGTTTTGAGTTAGGCAGTCGTTTCGGGGGTGGATAGGGCGGCCACAGTTGAGTTTGAGCCACAATAAGACCCGGACGTGCAACCGATCTGCGGGTAGTATTGGGTTGCTAGCCACAACTGAGGACAAGTACACTCTTTGAAATTGAAATAAGAACACCGTGAATTCATTGTCCCAGGAAGGGGAAACTTTATTGACACATTCCTGGGGTCAGATACATCACATGATCACACTGACAGAACCACAGGCACATAGACACAGCCAACAGAGCATGTACAATGTCGGCACTAGTACAGTGTATATCCACCTTTCGCAGCAATGCAGGCTGCTATTCTCCCATGGAGACCATCGTAGAGATGCTGGATGTAGTCCTGTGGAACGGCTTGCCATGCCATTTCCACCTGCCGTCTCAGTTGGACCAGCGTTCGTGCTGGACGTGCAGACCGCGTGAGACGACGCTTCATCCAGTCCCAAACATGCTCAATGGGGGACAGATCCTGAGATCTTGCTGGCCAGGGTAGTTGACTTGCACCTTCTAGAGCACGTTGGGTGGCACGGGATACATGCGGACGTGCATTGTCCTGTTGGAACAGCAAGTTCCCTTGCCTGTCTAGTAATGATACAACGATGGGTTCGATGACGGTTTGGATGTACCGTGCACTATTCAGTGTCCCCTCGACGATCACCAGAGGTGTACGGCCAGTGTAGGAGATCGCTCCCCACACCATGATGCCGGGTGTTGGCCCTGTGTGCCTCGGTCGTATGCAGTCCTGATTGTGGCGCTCACCTGCACGGCGCCAAACACGCATACGACCATCATTGGCACCAAGGCAGAAGCGACTCTCATCGCTGAAGACGACACGTCTCCATTCGTCCCTCCATTCACGCCTGTCGCGACACCACTGGAGGCGGGCTGCACGATGTTGGGGCGTGAGCGGAAGACGGCCTAACGGTGTGCGGGACCGTAGCCCAGCTTCATGGAGACGGTTGCGAATGGTCCTCGCCGATACCCCAGGAGCAACAGTATCCCTAATTTGCTGGGAAGTGGCGGTGCGGTCCCCTACGACACTGCGTAGGACCCTATGGTCTTGGCGTGCATCCGTGCGTCGCTGCGATCCGGTCCCAGGTCGACGGGCACGTGCACCTTCCGCCGACCATTGGCGACAACATCGATGTACTGTGGAGACCTCACGCCCCACGTGTTGAGCAATTCGGCGGTACGTCCACCCGGCCTCCCGCATGCCCACTATACGCCCTGGCTCAAAGTCCGTCAACTGCACATACGGTTCACGTCCACGCTGTCGCGGCATGCTACCAGTGTTAAAGACTGCGATGGAGCTCCTTATGCCACGGCAAACTGGCTGACACTGACGGCGGCGGTGCACAAGTGCTGTGCAGCTAGCGCCATTCGGCGGCCAACACCGCGGTTCCTGGTGTGTCCGCTGTGCCGTGTGTGTGATCATTGCTTGTACAGCCCTCTCGCAGTGTCCGGAGCAAGTATGGTGGGTCTGACACACCGGTGTCAATGTGTTCTTTTTTCCATTTCCAGGAGTGTATGTATATAGTGGCGTACGAAAATGATCAAGTTGAGCGCAATGTAGTAGTTTAGGACAGCAGACAACAGTGTATTTTATGAACTGTGAACAAACTGTCGATTGCCGTGATCACATTATATAATTTTTATAGTGAAGTGTTGTAGCATCAGTCATTAACGGCCGCCCTTAGGTAAAAGTTACTCAGACTGCATTTTGAGTGTTTAGTCAAGATACTGAAGACCATTCGTGGGAAAAACAGAAATAAACTACTTGTTCAAATTACAAATCAATATTCATCGTGGTACCTGCCAGCATCTAGGAGTACATAATATTTCCTGCCCGGAGCGTCAGTCTAGTGAATGACTGGAATAATGCTCGCTAGAGTCCATCTTAAGCTGTTTCCGGCGTTTACTATCGTTTTTGTTGTTGTGCAACATGAAGCAGTGTTCTGCAACATTTGTAAATATCTCGAGTTCTCCACTTTGAGGTAGTGTGTATTATATTAGAGCTATTTGGGAAAAACTGTAAAATTTTCAGTTACAGAATGTTAAGGCGAGTAAAACTATGTATTTTGTAGAAACTAGTTACGGTATGCAATATGTGGACAGTTAAGCTTTAGTTGGTCGGTCGTGCACCGTCTCGTATCTAGAAGCAGAAAGACTTCTACCACAATGAAGTGATTTTATTCAATGTCTTTAACAATTTGACCTGTCTTCATATGGGATTTTGTGTGAGTTTCCAATGGCTTCTACTTCAAGATGTATTTAACTTCTAATTAGTTTTTGGAAACTTATTTTGGCTATCAGAGTTAAAATGTAACAGATAGACTAGTAAATACAGTATTGACAAAATTTCCAGGTATACATCAATTCTATATGTTGGTAGAGTAGTTGTTCTTATGTAGGACTACATGACCATTATTACTTTGGAACAGTTTCTCACGTTTCAGACAAAGCCACTCGTATACAAAACGTGAATGCCAGCAATAGTAAACTTCTGTTATAGGGCTAGCTATAGCTGAAAGTCTGCGAAGTATGGAAGTTAGAACACTCTCCCTTGCTATATAATGATTTTAAAAATCAAGCGGACAGATAAATTTAGAAATGAAGAAGCAGTAAAGCGATTAATTGAACACAGTTCATGAGAAACACTTCTAGAAGAATATACAGCGTAAATGTTATTTCTGAAAGTATCCGCACATATTATGGCAAAAGTCTCCTACATTCATTTGACAACGAATATTTTACATATAAATCAATCTCTGTTTCTGCAGTTGCAGTTGTTTCAAATGCATAGAATCGTCTTACTAGTGAACACGGAGGATAATATTAGGACATTCAGAGAGCCCTTCTATTGCCTAAGGCGCCTTTGCTCTAGGTTACAGAAGATTTATAACATGAGGCCATTTCATGGCTTTCATTGAGTAATGAATCCAGTTTCTACAGACAGGAATAACAGATATGTTACATAATGAAATTTGTTTCAGTAAAATTCTGTTAGTAGGAATGTGAAATAACACGATACCTGGCAGGAATAAAAGAGATAAATAGTGCAATGTTCCGGATGAATTTGGAAATGTGAAAGAAGATAATTTAAATATGTGTAGCGACAGAAATACGGGTGAATGCCATTTATTCCTGCACAGCCGTAGCACGGCGTTACGTAAAACGCCTTACGTAAGATATAGGAAACCATCGGCACCCATCACGCCGAAGCGTGACAACGAGACCCGGCCAGCAAGTTCGGGAGTGTCACACGTGTGGCAGTGTCGTTAAGTAGCGATTGTGCTCGTCAATAGCACCGACACTAACGTTTCGTAACGCGAATCTTTCTTGAACGTCAACTTCGGTACCAACTGTCTGCCTTTCACAGGCCTCAAACCATGTCTATTTTTGTTACAGTGGCATAGAATTTCAGTAGCCTAACAGTAATTTCTGGCTAAATCTCGTACAAGCCATACACAACCTAGTTCTACCATTTAAAACCGCGGTTTTAAACTTGGCATTAAACTGTTCGCGTGATGTGAATCACATGCTACACAGAAAGCCTCACTCGTCACACACTTCTATCTCACGATGATCTGGACCAGGCCATCAGTCTGTTATAAAGTGAATCACGCAAACTAAATCTTTACGCCCAAAACAAACAATCTAGTTTAAGATTCTAATAGTCACCATATTTTCAATTAGTGAGATGACGTAGTGTTTACAATGGTTTAGGAATTATACTCGTATTCGGGGTGGGAATGTTTAGATCCCCAAACTGCCAAATAAATCTGTTTTCCACGTTTTCCTCTTCGACAATGTTGGGAAAGCCTTAATACTGCGTTTTCCTCTCATGTCCCAGCTGAACTACTGCTTCGTTTCGAAAGAGGTGTTTAGAAAAATACGTGTTGAAACATTGGATCAGTATCGACAGTGGTTCGGTGTTTCGAAAAGAGCAAGAAACTTTAATCTGTTCTGGATGATAAGAACACTGCACTGCTCTAATTTATGACTTTCTTACAGCCAGTGATTTGCAAGAGGTTTTACTTGGTTTTACCTGTGTCGCATTTACTTACCGGCGCATTTGGTTCCTGAAACCAAGACTAACATTACCTGATAAGTGCATCCCTTCTACAGGCTTCTGATTTGCAGTTGACTGTGCCGTCATTAGATATGTAAAGCATAGATGAACATCTTCGAGCACACCTCTGCCAGGAGATGTTCTTCTATGCATTACAGATCTGATGATGGAAACGTAGTTTGCTGAAACTGCTCATCACAATAAAGTCTGTTTGAAGTTGTACTTCTGTTTCTGCATTAATTTGCATAAAGGCTACGTTAAAGCCTGAAATCAAAGTCAAGAATACAAGGAATGGGGAATGCCGACAAATTCTCGTACCAGTATCATGGCATTAGCCTCCTCCTTTCTCCTCAGACGAGAGACTAACAGCAGCAGAATTAGATAGAAAATTATTACGCCGCGAACCTCTTATCTCGGAGTCTTACATGATACGGTCATCTTAAAACACCACGGCCATTAAAATTCAGTTACAGAAACATAAGTGCCATCCACGTAATAGAGCAAAGATCGTTACAACTTGCGCATAAAAACTTTACACTGAAAATGTTTTAAGAGCTTCTATTTGCTTATATAAGATTTAAGTCACGTATTCTTGGAATCACTGAAAATGAAAAGAGAAAACAGAATAATCGTATCCTTTATCAACAAAATTTTTATAGCTTACTGCCAGGGAAGACAAAATTTCATTTCTTATGTAATACGTCAGTTTCCAAAAACTAATACTACGCAATGACGCAGTCAGAAACGTGGGAAAAAGTTGATGTAACATGTTTTTTAAGCATGACACTTTTATATTCTTCATGAGTTGTCTAAAAGTACTTCCATCATTTTTGTAAATTATGAGGTGAACCATGTTCCCTTCCCTCATGAAAGCACACTTTCAGCTGAAAAAAAAACTGATTTGTTCCAAAGCTTGCTAATTTTATACCGTGCTTCAGTAATGAATTTATTTCTTTCCGTTCGTGTAGAAATATATTTTGAGCAATAAGTCCAACATTTTAACTTACGTAACGGAATAGCACCTCATTACACAGTCATAAGCACTAGTCTGGCGTGAACAGACCTACCGCTCATTATTCAAGATGAGACCAGCTGTTCAGTGAGTTCTTTCAAAACAGTAGATTTCTGAGAGGATCAAATTTCGTTGCAAAGGTTGTAAGCAAAATTTCTATCAGAACTTCTAAAAATCTATGCTATGTGTATCCCTACGTGTGACAGCTCACGTCCATGAAGAATGACACAGAAAAGAGCTGTGCGAGTCCCCGTGATAATTTTATGCAAATTAAAATTCTGCAAAGCCCACGAGAAACAATTTGCATTCCACTTTAATCACTTATGAGAACTCGTACCAGCCCATTAATCTCTAGTCAGCGTCCCGTCCATTGCTGTAAAATTGCTTATCAAAGTACTGGAGCACTCTCAATACTTACTACTTCTGGCGCACTCAGCTCTTCTGGAAAGCTTTCCTCTTCCAATTCATACTGTTTCATGAAACAGGAAACGAGACCTATTATTTATTATTCTGGAGTACACTGCTGCACCGCGAGTTAGTGCGGACATGGATTTGTGGAATTCTTGAAAATTTTGCCTCGATATGGATGGAAGGTAGAAGTTAAGGGACAGATGAATACAAGAGGTAGCGGCCAACCGCAATTTTGTTATTAAGCAAATGATTCTGCGAGATAGGTTTGCGACACCGCTCGCAGGCGAGGAAGCACGGCCCGTTGGGCAGTATAAACAAGTGTGGAGACGGGTATGGAATTATCAGACCTAGCACGTGGCACTGAGGTGCTATGAGAAACCCATACGTTGGAGCTACAACCACAGCTAACAACTACATGTGGGGACCGCGGGCAGCTTTTAACAGCCGTGTAGCGCAAGTCTCTCGAGGAACGGAAGGTTCCAAATGATTGGAAAAGAGCACAGGTAGTCTCTGACGTCGATCTGCTGTAGAAATTTAGAACATGTTTTTGCTCGCGTATCATGTCGTTTCTGGAAACCCAGGATCTACTCTGTAGGAATCTACATGGATTCCGGAAACAGCGATCGTGTGAGACCCAACTCGCTTTTATTTGTTCATGAGACCCAGAAAATATTAGATACAGGCTCCCAAGTAGATGCTATTTTCCTGCACTTCCGGAAGGTGTTCGATACAGTTCCGCACTGTCGCCTGATAAAGAAAGTAAGAGCCTACGGAATATCAGACCAGCTGTATGGCTGGATTGAAGAGTTTTTAGCAAACAGAACACAGCATGTTGTTCTCAATAGAGAGACGCCTACAGACGTTAAAGTAACCTCTGGCCTGCCACAGGTGAGTGTTATGGGACCATTGCTTTTCACAATATATGTAAATGACCTAGCAGATAGTGTCGGAAGTTCCACGCGGCTTTTCGAGGATTATGCTGTAGTATACAGAGAAGTTGCAGCATTAGAAAATTGTAGCGAAATGCAGGAAGATCTGCAGCGGATAGGCGCTTGGTGCAGGGAGTGGCAACTGACCCTTAACATAGACAAATGTAGTGTATTGCGAATACATAGAAAAAAGGATCCTTTATTGTACGATTATATGATAGCGGAACAAACACTGGTAGCAGCTGCTTCTGTAAAATATCTGGGAACGATTTGAAGTGGAATGATCATATAAAATTAATTGTTGGTAAGGCGGGTACCAGGTTGAGATTCATTGGGAGAGTCCTTAGAAAATGTAGTCCATCAACATAGGAGGTGGCTTACAAAACACTCGTTCGACCTATACTTGAGTATTGCTCTTCAGTGTTGGATCCGTACCAGATTGAGAAGATCCAAAGAAGAGCGGCGCGTTTCGTCACAGGGTTATTTGGTAAGCGTGTTAGCGTTACGGAGATGTTTAGCAAACTCAAGTGGCAGACTCTGCAAGAGAGGCGCTCTGCATCGCGGTGTAGCTTGCCCGCCAGGTTTCTAGAGGGTGCGTTTCTGGATGAGGTATCGTATATATTGCTTCCCCCTACTTATACCTCCCGAGGATATCACTAAATGTAAAATTAGAGAGATTCGAGCGTGCACGGAGGCTTTCCGGCAGTCGTTCTTATACGCTACTGGAACAGGAAAGGGAGGTAATGACAGTGGCACGTAAAGTGCCCTCCGCCACACACCGTTGGGTGGCTTGCGGAGTATAAATGTAGATGTAGATGTAGATGCAGACTACATCAGACGCGTAGGAAAAGGAGTATAAATGAGGGAGCACAGAGGTTCAAGGCAAGTAGTTGTACAGCAATTCTATCACCGTCTGGAACCAGAGAGAATGACGCATGTTTAAACTGCAGGGCAACCACAGCGACCATCTGGTGACGAATTTCGGCGGCCAACCGGACCGCTGAATCATTAAGCAGGATCTGCTGCACGGACACGCCCAGGCATGGCGAGGTGGGTGCGAAACTTGGCGATGCCATGGCGTGGGGAGCAGGGGGCGGCCAGCTTATGCTCTCAGGGTGACGTAGTCCGACGGACTGCAAGCTGCCGCCTGCAAGGGCGGAGCCGGTGCTCGATCTCGCGGCCTCCCGGGTCCGAGGCTGTTTACAATCACCGACCGAGCTTCCCTGGATGGGCCGCTGGAGCTGCCATGGGCTCTACTGCAACGACGGCTGCTGGACAGCACCCTTCGGCGCCCTACATTATGACCACGAGTAGCTCTTGAGAGAATGGCCTTCCGCGCTCCGGAGAGCCGGCGCTGGGCTCCTGGCTCGGGAGGCACTCGCTGCCCTCCACGCTGCCGAACGAGGACAGGAGCTGTTATGTCTGCAAGGATGGAGCGGCCGGATGCCACAGCTGCAGATTCCAGTGCTGGCGTTTGCGGTGACACGCCTACACACGTCGCGTCACCGTCGCCTGGATCAGCAGAGGCACTGTCTAGTCTTCCGCGGAATAAAACAATCTCAAACTTGTCTGTGTATCTCTGCATGCCCTGGCGTGATTCGCCCCTCTCTCTAAGTCATCCTGGCGCATTACGACTGCTGAGGTCGTGGGTTCATAACAGCAGTATTGACAGTTGATTCGTTGATCAGCTGATAGTCATTCAGGTTATTATGAGTGCTAGGTCTCGCCAGAAACTTCCTGAATTTCGAAAAAGGGGGGAAGGAAGGAGAGTTAAGATTTATATTTTCGCCAGTACAAGGGGATGAGCTAAGAAACATCCTGCACTCTTTCCAAAGGAATCATTCTGGAATTCTCTGTGATCGGAACCGTGCAAGCTTAACCGCTGCTTTATATTGATTGACAGAAAGTTCGACTACATTGCCTGATCCATGTCGCAGAGTTTGTTTGCCCATTCAGAGAAATCATCTTCTATTACACGCGTACGATGTTGCTGTTTATAAGTATGCGGCTTATTAAGGGGCCTGGTTTGGACAACGCTGTTACTCGACGTAGCAAACATACCCATCTTAGCGACATTAGCCAACATACAGCTCTGGGCGTTTTCATTAACAACAAATATTAGCTGTCCACTATGGTGTGAATCCAATTGCCTTAAATTTGATGATCCTTCTGCCAAACGAAATCTGTGTGCGCCACAGATGTAGTTTATTTAACTCTTTTGCCAGTTCCAGTCTCCTTCCGGACCGCATTAGCAAAATAACTTGGATTCTATATTTCGTAACGAAGTTCTAGTTTAGAAGAGGGTTAACTGAAAGCCCGAAGCGTTCCAGGAATATTTTATAGATATTTGACAAATGTAAAATTCATCTTATTTACAGAATGACATCTGAAGTACTCAAATCATATAATAAAGAAACCATTGATGGCATCACCGTCTGCGTTTCAGCATTTCTTCAGAAATCCCTCTTTGTTTCAAAATTTCCTTAATTTTCGCATTTTAAGGCAATAACACAATATTATATTTAGTTTATTGAAACACTAATAATATCAGTGGGGGATCAAACTACCGCCTGCGGATGAGCGGTTTTTTTCCCCCCCTCTGCTTTGAGGGGGACATCATGAATCACCAGCAAAGCGAAATACAAAACAGCAACAATGCCCCAAGCTATTTTTTGGATATATACCAGTCTCTCTCACTCTCTATAGTTTTTAGCGTCTGCAGCTCGTTCTTGTTTCTCGATGTCTTAACGCATGCCCGAATAATTCCGTCTTTGCATGTGCTTGTTATACCCTCCTTGTTTTGTATGTCTTGCGTAAGTTTGCTTCAAACATAACAGCAAAATGTAAGAAAACGTTCTGAAATTTAAGTGACGCTAAAACAATGCATTGTCTTTGTATTGTATTGTATGGAACTGGGTACCTAGAAACGACGGAGAGGCCTCGTCCCCACCGCAACCCTCAGTGGTTCAGAACCCCACAACAAGCTACAGCAGTCCACTCACCCCACCGCAGCCCCATACCAAACCCAGAGTTATTGTACGGTTCGGCTCCCAGTGGAACGTCTCACACCAGACGAGTGTAACCCCAATGTCTGCGTGGTAGAGTAATTATGGTGGAGAAAGTGTTTGCGCAGCAATCGCCGAAATACTGTAACTGAGGAAAAAGAAGGGTAAGCAGCCCGCATTCACCGAGGAAGATGGAAAACCGCCTTAAGAACCATCCACTGACTGGCCAGCGCACCGGATCTCAACACTATTCCGCCGGGAGTATACGTGCCGGGGACCGGCACGTCTTTCCGCCCCGAAAGCAGTGCGTTAGACCGAACGGCTAACCAGGCGGCTATATATTGTCTCACTTCGGTAAACTATTCAGATTCGAAAGTCCTTGGCATAATGAAACACTGTGCCCGGCCAGGATTCGAATCAGGGAACTCTGTCTTTCGCGGGAAAGTGCACCACCGACTAAGCTAGCCAAGCACAAGTCACGACGAGCCCTCGCACCCTTACTTCCACCACTACACCTTCCGCTACCTTCTCCGAATTCAGTGAACAGGATCCGCGAGTGAGTGAAATCTCTAAGCCTGATAGGAAAACTGTAAAGAAGACTTGGAAGGTTTCATCAAAGAAAAGGTAAGAGAGTCTGGGACGGGCGGAAAGAGGCACAAGTTGCACGGGAGGACAAGCAGTGTTATTGATGGCTTGGAAGATAGTGTGGTGGGGGAGCAGTAACTGCAGAGAGTTTTAAAATACCTTCACTGCTTTCAGAAATAGCCTCAGAAAAACGTAGGTTTCTTGAAAGAAATATATAAGGTGGAGAAGAGTTGTGTAAATCAACACTATAGGTGACCGCTAGTAGTATGTTGGTACTGCTATGTTCGTTATTGTCGGTTAGTACCCACGGTGTTATGTCTATCATTCTACAGGTATTGTGTGATTTTTCTTTCAAGAAATACGTGAGTAAATGGCGTACAAGCTGCCAGCGACTGCCAAAGTTTTCCTCTTCTTCTCGTCCATATATAAACTACTTTCGTAGTGACAAAATGTACTAGAATCAGTAAAATGTCTATAAAAGACCGCACTGCACACTGTACTCGCGGTGAGACAGCCACTGTTCCTGAAATACAACGCCTGTGGCATCTGACCTGACGAGGAGCATAACAGACCTGGGTCCATGGATAAACCATGAAAATCCGCTGCATTGCGGCACACACAGGCAGACGCAGCCTGCGGGCAGAGGTGGGACTATATCCCACAGGCAGGGCCGGCACATTAGTGGGAAGCTATGGGCTTCAGATCGGCAGGTCCGATCCGTTAGAGGTACCCACAGAAACGGTCTGTGGTTTTGGTCCGTCTTGGTAGTCTGCTGACGTGGCCAGCTATTCAAGTGTCTCAGACACCATGTTGATGAAATGAGACCGCGGTGATCACCCACGCAACAGATAATTTGCACAAATACTCTGAGAATCAATTCTAACAGCCGGCCGGTGTGGCCGCGTGAGGTTCTAGGCGCTTCAGTCTGGAACCGCGTGACCGCTACGGTCGCAGGTTCGAATACTGCCTCGGGCATGGATGTGTGTGATGTCTTAGGTTAGTTAGGTTTAAGTAGTTCTAAGTTCTAGGTGACTGATGACCACAGAAGTTAAGTCCCATAGTGCTCAGAGCCAATCAATATTAATGATGATAGGTAGCGACTCACAGTAAAGACGATGGCTGAGACACAGACAAGCATATGGAAAACACGATCACACTCTCACAATGAAATTTTTGGCCATAGGCTTTGTAAGAAAAACTTTGAAACTTGTGGTAAGATCTTATGGGGCCAAACTGCTGATTAATCCGTCCATAAGCTTACGCACTACGTACCCTAACTTAATCTAAATTACACTAAGGACAACACTCACACCCATGCCTGAGAGAGGACTCCAACCTCCGGAGGGGGAAGCCGCACGGCTGTCTCAGAAAACGAGGGCGAACAAACATTCACAACTCGTGCACACACGACCGTTGGCTCCGGCCACTACATCAACAATCTCTGAGAATCAAACCTAAACAAAACACACCTCATGCCTCCCTACCTCTCGTCGGCAGCTCCTAGGCTAGCTGCAAGCTGGGTGGGAACAGGAGAAGCAGTATTAATGAGAGAATAGGGAAGCGGTGCACGTACTCAGCTGTACCCAGCCAGTGACGAAACATGACATCTTAGTATCAAACAATTTTGCACTACTGATCCAAAACAAGACTTTTCCAGTGGTTTTTTTTTTTTCAAATTTCCCCGAAATTACCCTGATTTCCAGAAGTTGTGGCAACCCTGACCACTAGAAGTCTCTGGCTCATAACAGCGTCGGTAGTTTCATGCGAAAGGCACTGGTGAGCTGCGCCCTCGGCTCGCGTTGGTGCTGTTTGTATGTTTCTGTTGGAGGCCAGTCCGTATCGTTAAGTTGACATAGTTGCGGTTGTTTATCTTCTCGCGTTGACTGGCGCCACTTGGTTTCGCAAGCGTTGCCTGTCCGCTAGTGGCAGCAAAAAATAATGGTTCAAATGGCTCTGAGCACTATGGGACCTAACTGCTGTGGTCATTAGTCCCCTAGAACTTAGATCTACTTAAACCTAACTAAACTAAGGGCATCACACACATCCATGCCCGAGGCAGGATTCGAACCTGCGACCGTAGCGGTCGCGCGCTTGCAGACTAACGCGCCTAGAACCGCTCGGCCACGCCGGCCGGCTAGTGACAGCAGCGGCGGTTATCGACATGTAGTAACTGTGGCCCTATCTTTGGAGGAACGTCGTTGTTCTTCCGTGTCGTGTCAGTGTGCAGTTCGGTTGGGGGACTCAGGAGGAGCCAGGTCCGCGCAGTGCCTGAACATGCCGGGACCGCTGGCGGCATGCATGGACTGCCGGATGGAAGGCCTGTCGTCACGAGGGTGCACGACCTCCTTGTAAACTGCCTTGAGTGCATTTGGATTCAAGTAGAGAAACGTCCACCATTGCGAGGTCCAGTGACTTGGGTTCATGTTGTTGCTCGTAGTGTTGCCAAGGCGAAGTGCAGCAAGTGGAGGGAGGAGGAACTGATTAGCTTTCCCGGACTTCTAATTACTATTTATTGCGTTCAGTTTGTTACTATTTGTTAAGTTCAACCAGCGGTATTCTTCCTGCCTCGTGGCCGCTAACGCCCCAGTTACCTGCCCTGGGGTAGTGTATGTAACGGCAGTGTACTTTTCCTCGCCTTGCCGTTGCTGTGTGGTAAGGAGTGTAGTTCTGACAGCTTTCTTGACTGTAGGCTGGTTGGCGATTCTTCTACTCTGGTGGTAGTGATTCCCTTCTCGTTCCGGACCCTGTAAGCACAGTATTCTGCGGGCAGAGTCCAGACCGCCGGTTCCGGCTTTGGCGTATCCTTACATCTTTGCATTTCGTTTATTGGACCTCAGATAGCGTCAGCAAGATTATCATTTGTTATTCGTTAGACTACAACTAGTCTTAGTTACCATCTTGTGAGGTGAATGCAACTCTTCGATGCGTATCTCATCGCTCTTGAAATTGTTTTTGTTGGACCTATACAGAGGTCGATTCCTGGTGCACCGTCTGTGACTGGCCCTTTGTGTTTCATTATTGTATTTGCTATTTTATTGTATGTTTCTAAATTTTTCATATAATTGCCATTCTTGACGTCACAGTAGGTTTAAATGATAGTGCTACCAAGTTTGCCATCATTTTGTCTTATCTGTTAGATGATCAGTTGCCTGACTTCTTCAATTAACCTTTGCTATTGCATTGCTGTTGTACAGTACGTTTGTTATATTTTTAATAATTGCCGTCCTTGGCGTTAAAGGCCTTCAGCCGTGGCTGTGGTTACTTACCTTAATATTCTAATTGGGATCACATTGGCTTGTTTTTAAAACATTATTTGTTGAGCCCGTATTTTATGCTCATTTGGTAAATTGTAACGCACTGAAAGCACTATTAATTACACAGTTGTTTATTCCTTCATTAATAACGTGGCATATCTTGATTTATTGCTAAGTCTGGAAGTATCGTTTTAAAATAAATGTGTGTAATTGCAAAAGTGAATCAATAGTAACTGATAACGGCTCCATCCACAATCGTAAGCGAATCCTGCCTTCCTTGACTATCAGGTTTCAACTGGTATTTCAAATAACAATAATAAAATTGTGGTTTCAAAGCAGTAACTACTGGGGCACACAGGTTAATGTTAGTTGACGAGACCAGCCCAGTTGCTTTCCCCACCCAGATCGTTGTATCCAACCTGCATGTACACTACTGGCCATTAAAATTGCTGCACCACGAAGATGACGTGCTACAGACGCGAAATTTAACCGACAGGAAGAAGATGCTCTGATAAGCAAATGATTAGCTTTTCAGAGCATTCACACAAGGTTGGCGCCGGTGACGACTCCTATATCGTGCTGACATGAGGAAAGTTTCCAACCGATTTCTCATTCACAAACAGCAGTTGACCGGCGTTGCCTGGTGAAACGTTGTTGTGTTGCCTTGTGTAAGGAGGGGAAAAACGTACCATCACGTCTCCGACACTGATAAAGGTCGGATTGTAGCCTATCGCGACATTGATGCTCGCGTTGGTCGAGATACAATGAATGTTAGCAGAATATGGAATCAGTGGGTTCGGGAGGGTAATACGGAACTCCGTGTTGGATCCAAACGGCGTCGTATCAGTAGCAGTCGAGATGACAGGCATCTTATCCGCATGGCTGTAACGGATCGTGCAGCCACGTCTCGATCCCTGAGTCAACAGGTGGGGACGTTGGCAAGACAACAACCATCTGCACGAATAGTTCGACGACGTCTGCAGCAGCCTTGACTATAAGCTCGGAGACCATGGCTGCGATTACCTTTGACAAGAGCTCCTGCGACGAACCTGGGTGCACGAATGGCAAAGCGTCATTTTTTGGGATGAATCCAGGTTCTGTTTAGAGCATCATGATGGTCGCATCCATGTTTGGCGTCATCGCGGTGAACGCACATTGGTAGCGTGTATTCGTCATTCGCCATACTGGCGTATCACCTGGCGGGATGGTATGGGGTGCCATTGGTTAGACGTCTCGGTCACATCTTATTCGGATTGACGGTACTTTGAACAGTGGACGTTACATTTAAGATGTCTTACGACCCGTGGCTCTACCCTCCATTCGATCCCTGCGAAACCCTACATTTCAGCAGGATAATGCACGACCGCATGTTGGAGGTCCTGTACGTCCTTTCAGGATACAGAAAATGTTCGACTGCTGCCCTGGCCAGCACATTCTCCAGATCTCTCACCGATTGAAAACGTCTGGTCAATGGTGGCCGAGCAACTGGCTCGTCACAATACGCCAGTCATTACTGTTGATGAAATGCGGTATCGTGTTGAAGCTGCATGGGCAGCTGTACCTGTACACGCCATCCAAGCTCTGTTTACCTCAATGGCCAGGCGTATCAAGGCCGTTATTACGGCCAGAGGTGGTTGTTCTGAGTACTGATTTCTCAGGATCTAAGCACCCATATTGCGTGAAAATGTAATCACATGTCAGTTCTAGTACAATATATTTGTCCAATGAATACCCGTATATCATCTGCATTTCTTCTTGGTGTAGCAATTTTAATGCCCAGTAATGTATTATTGGAAAGATCAGTCTCTGTCTAACTATAAAAAACAGATGGGAAGGTGAGAAATTCCTCTATAGCCAAAAGAAATTACCATTGTCTTATCTGTGGCACGTCACAAATCTGTACGTTTGATAACGGTACTTGGTGAAGCACGAATGGTCAGGTTTTAGCAGTCAGGTGGCACCGTCCGTTCCGCCTGAGCAGCGGGAGAGGAGAGCGGTTGGCCGCCTCGTAGTCGTCTGCCGAGCTGCGACCGGTGGCTGCGGTCACAGCGACAGCACCAGCGTGAGCGAGTGCCGTTGGCGTCGAGGGCTCGGGGCGGCAGCCTCAAGGCCTGCAGCTGCGGTCGCGGCGCTCGCGTGACACGCGCCGTTGGCGGACCGCTTTGTGGGTCGGCCGCCAGCAGCCGGCGGCCTGCAACTGTGCTGTCCAAACCCGGTCCAAGGCCGGCGCCGGCCACAGTCAAACCGGCGAGCGCGGTTGTAGCACATGCCACTCTCACTTCTTACCAGGCAGCGAAGTAAACAAGATAAAAGTACACAATATTTCGCCAAGTCACTTTCCTCTTACACAATACAGGTAGTTTAGCTAACCCTAAGCTCCGAAAGACCCTGAAGAGGAATCCAGCATAGGGGTCGAAACGTCGATTGTGTGAGAAGACACTGTAGAGCGTCGTGAAGCGGCCTAGAAGATTTAACCTTCAGTGAAAACGGGCGTGACAACCTATTGATACTATCAATTAAACAAATGCTTCAAGGAGTAAGCAAGAATACAGAAAGCAGACAAGCACACGCAAAAAGGCTATCTCTCACTAAAAGAAGCCTTCTACACTGTACAACCACATAAGTGAGACCATCACCTATCTTCGACGTCAACGTGCAATACCCACTCACCAACGACAGGTGGGAGCATTGGAAGTGGATGTTAAATATAGGGGGCAGGGAGAAAAGTGTAGTTTCCATCGTAATGCGGAAATAGAGTAACGTACGTGACGTGCAAACGGGCATGAACATTGTCATTCGTCCCAATGGTGGAGTGATGCTCTCGTTAAAGTCTACCGTGCATGGCAAAATGGCGCTATCGATAACCGGCGCCGAGGCCTTTCGAAGATGGTGGTGGCTTGTTTTAGTATATTTTTGATGCATATGCGGTCCCCTCATCACGTTCAGCAAAACTTTCAAGTTCAGCAACATTAACAACGTCGCTACGTCTCCTAACAGTCAACGGTCTTTGCCATGAAGGAACGTGTCATTACTCTCTACACTAAAATTCAAATTACACCCAACAAAACCAGAAGCACCATCCAGTAATCCTATGCAGCAAATGATTCACCACGTTTTTTACTCCTCTTGTCAGCCGCAATAGTTGTCAACTCAATATTACTAATGTCTTTTTTTTTTTTATAAACAGTATTCGCAAAGAACCTGTCAAGCAAAGATATGCCTAGTCATACGCCTACGCTTGGCAAGAGTAACGTGTAGTATTAGGGGGTAGGGGGTCCCTCGGGATCTAGATGACAGGGGTGAACGACGCCTGTGGAGATGCGAATAGACGAGCAAGTGCTGAAGGATGACCGCCCAGAGCTACCAACGACGATTCAGAGAAATTTGCTGTGTATGGGCCTCCACAACAGGTACCTGGTTAGTGCATCCATGCTGACCGCTGCTCATCGGCGACGAAGACTGGAATTTGCAAGCCAGTACCGCAACTGGACGTCCAATGACATGGTGCCGATAAATGGCAATTTCAAATGAATCACGGATTATCCTCCATCGGACAGGTGGACAGATGGCAGCAATCGTCGAAGGGTCGTGACCAGAGGGCATTCCCTCGGTGATCTGGAAGGCACACTGGATCACCAAAAGTATCCATGTATCACTGTGGAACACGTCCAACACTATATGCACTCTGTTTCTTCCTCGGCACAATGGCATCCACTAGCACGAGAATGCAGTGTGTCACACAGCTCGCAGTGTACGCGCGTGTTTAATAAAGGACCTCTGGCCACCAAACCCCCCAGATTTAAACTCAGTCGATAATCTGTAGGACCACCTGAGTTGGGCTGTACACACGACCGAGAAACCTGGCACTGGTGGCCACGGCGCTGGAGCCAGCATGGTTCCAGATCTCTGTCGTTACTTTCCAGAACCTCATCGACTCTCTGCCTTCACGTCTCGCAGTGTTCCGCACTGCTAAATGTGGCTGTTCAAGCCGGGCGCTCACCTTAATGTGGCCGGACGGTGTAGTATAAAACACAGGCCATAATTTGAGGAAGAAACGTCTGAGAATACACGTCTTCATTATATCATTGTATGAATGTGAATGAAGGACTGTGAGAAAGCCGAAAAGAAAAGCCTTTGAGATCATAGGCTATATAACGATACTGAAAATTTATTGGAATGCTCAGGTAAGGAATGAGAGGGTTTCTCGAATAATCTGTGAGGCAATGAATATATGGGAAACACTACTTAGAAGAAGGAAAAGTATAATAGGATGTGTGCTAAGACATGAAGTAATAAAACTGTCTGACACAAGCAGAGCCCAAAATCATAACATCAAAACACCACAGCAATTGTCACCATACAGCATATTTGACCGACTGTCAACTGTCAGTCTGTCAAATCTGATGATAAAACGTCTAATTACAATAACTACTAGAAAGAAGAATTAACGACAGCAACAAACCACGAAACAGTTTGCAATGTCAGTGCCCTAAATCTACACCACGTTGTACCAGAATACAGAGAGACAGCGACCACTGACTACATATGGGCATAAGTACAAGATTCGTACGTCTTAAAATACTATAACCAACTTTCTAATGAAATAAAATATAAAAATATATTAGGTAACTTTCGCAGATGGTTCGAAGGTGGCAATGTAGCCGAAATGGATACATCACTATAAAAACACTAAACTCTTACTGCAGTAATTTGGATTTCATTACACAATGTCTCTAAGAAAGACTTTAACGTCCTGTTCTCTTTAGAGATGGAGCACACGAACTGATGTGAAAGGAAACTGGTCATGCCCATTTCAAAGCAACCATCCCGATATTTCCCTCGAACGATTTTGGGAAGTCACGGGAAACCTAAATCTCGATGGCCGGACGGGCGTTTGAACCGTCCGGTCGTATATTGTGACGTTCTCTGAGGTTCCTAGGGCATGGTTGAAACTGATTTTTCTGCCTCCCTTCTAACAAATAGCAACAAGACAAACACAAAACATCCTAGAACAGCAAATAGAACCGCGAACAACGTGTATATGGAGAACAGGGCAGAAGTTTCATGAAGTGTTTTAGAGCAACGATGCTAAGAGGATTGATGATAAATTCAACATATGTAAATTTATTCTGTATGTCTCATAGTCTCTGCCTGACCCATGTGCACTGTAAGGGAGAGCATTGTACCTTAAACGTGGTGTTCTTAAGAACACATGATGTTCTCTGGTCGGCGTTTCAATCTAGTAGCTGATTTTGGAATCACCTGAGGGAATTGACTCTAGAAACTGCCATAAGCTTTTCCTGGGATTTCCTACTATATTTATTGTTGTTAGACTTGAGGTTTTTTTGTGGAGCGTTTGTAAATGTTAAATGTTTATGTACTGTACAATACAACAGCTGTCACTCAAGCTGCCAACGGCCTTGCCGCAGTGGTAAACATCGGTTCCCGTCAGATCACCGAAGTTAAGCGCTGTCGGGCTTGGATGGGTGACCATCCGGTCTGCCGGGCGCTGCTGGCAAGCGGGGTGCACTCAGCCCTTGTGAGGAGCTACCTGATTGAGAAGTAGCGGCACCGGTCTCGGAAACTGCCATACGGCCGGGAGAGCGGCGTGCTGACCCATGCCCCTCCATATCCGCATCCGGTGATGCCTGTGGGCTGAGAATGACACGGGGCTGTACCACTGGGTTCGCCAGGGCCTGTGGACGGAGTTTACGTTTTACGTTACTCACAGCTGCATTTGAATGTCAACATTTTTGTTCTGATGAATGATTGCAAGTAAGTATAGCGTAGCCTGCTCTCACATGTCTGCTTTTTTGGGTAAGCACACACACCGCGTGATGCGAGCAAACACCTTCCCCCCCCCCCCCCCCTTTCCCGACCCCCCTACCAAGCTGCCACAACGCACGTCGATGCGGCACACTCCATTGTCGAACTGTTTGCGTGGATGAGTATGACAGGAGCGTGCATCTACGCATCATACTATTGAAGTAGCTATATATTTTTATTATTATTATAAGAGGTGGAGCCCCTCCACGCCTACACCGACATGATGGCCAACACAAAAGCTCTACTGCCATCTCTGCATAAGGGTTAGTATTCACTAAAGTGAGGTGTCGCAGGATGTGGGTACTGCGATGTTTGCGTACGTCTGGCTAGGATTAAACATTAATACGCGCTCATCTGGAGATAGATTGGTCGAAATCTGACGAAGGGTAGCGGTTTTAAGGGTAGAGGAAAAAAAGTGCCAGGGCAAGAGCCAAGGGGAAAAAACCTCTGCGATAGTTAGGTCGGGTGGTAAGAGCAGTAGCGGTGGTCTTGCTGCCTGCGATAGGTTGTGCAAGGATAGGCTTTGTTAGTAGTGGGTATCATGCTTGTCGATATCTTGGCGTTGTGTGTTGTGCTGCTCGGCGGCTGGCGCTGGGTGCTGGTACGGAGTCCTCGTTCAGCGTCAGCAGCCTGCAACTGTTAGGTTTGTTATCAATCTTGTGTCCGATAGGTCATATACCGGAGACACAGTGTGAGGGAATGTTGGCAGCTTGTTTGTGCGCCTGTGGGCAAGCTCGGCGGTGTCCCTGCCGTGGCCTGTTGGTCGGCTCTAATAGCAGCTGGTAGTTGCCAGCCAGTGTTGCTGATATGCAGGGACTTACCGACGTTTGTCGCTGTTTGCGTATGTAGGTTTACCATAGGTGGCTATGCCCTAACTAGCAATGTCTTTGGCCGCTTGTGTTTCCACCTGTGGCTGTAGCTATACATTATACAACGCGTACATTATGTAATCCATTCAATAATTTTTTAATATGGTTTACGGTCACTGTTGTGAAAAAGCGTGTTCAATTTCACTCTCTTAAGACTTTTTCATATATTTTACTGTCTAAGGTAGCCTATCTTCTTCTTCAAGACTCAACCTATCTCCATACCAAATCTCATCGAAGTCGGTTCAGTGATTTGGTAACGAAAACTTAACAGTTTACAGTAAACAGTCAGCAAGCGACACTTCTGATTACGATAGCGGATGAATGTGAACACTAACGTGTATATTGATCTGTAACATAGCTTCTGCACCAGATTGGGCATTTATTGTTATAAAAATCGACAATAACTGAAAAATTACACCGCAATTGTGATCATTTGGTTTTCTAAGGACAATTTATTTACGATTCTCTTGTAACGTAAAGACGTGTACTGAATAATGTCGTTTTTCTCTAACAAGAAAAACTTGCTACTAAACGCCAGAAGACCTGACCTTTTACAGTAAGATTCGTATTTCCGTACATCAAAGCAGAGTTTGGTTCGCGACACTTCCAGACAAAACTGGTGAAAGTGGAACGTAGGAAACCTATACGGAACGTAAAACCTACTTTACTCAACGTATTAAATAAGCCACCACGACTGTAGCTTAAGGGAAAACCACACAGAAGTGATAATAAAATAGTAAAAATCAATAAAACTGCTTTCCAACACTGGAAAAACCAGTTCTACAAGCCCCAAAAGACAAGAATCTTCAATTCATTCACTTTTGAAGCGAAAGTAATTATTTTTACAAAACTATTCGTGTAATATAAAGTCGAGTGAAGTGTAAGAAAGGGCAAATCATTGGACAGAATAAAAAATATTTAACTGTCAAGGAGTGCCTATGATTATAACAAACGACAACAACAGAAATGTGTGATTCTCAAGCATGAAATTTGTTTATATCCTCTTACTTTCAGCAGAATAAGCTGTAAATATAGACATAATCGAAAGTATTTCTTCATGAAAGGATTGTAGCTTATGTCACTGAATCAGCGTGATTCGATTCGTTCTTCTTGTATTTCACGGTAATTCATTTCGCTTGGTAATTTACTAACGCATAGAACAACAAAATATAACCACTCTTACGTTAATTAAGTAGAAAATTAATAAAGATGAACATTATCCTTACGACACATGTGACTGTTCCATTTCTTAGAGCTTGGGGCGCTAGTGTCGTTCAACAGTCAAACGATAACAACTTTCGCACAAGGGAGTGTCGCGACTGTATTCATTAGACTGTGTAACACAGTTAGACGCGCATTTAATAATGTTAGTATCGAAGTATGTATTATATACGTTAAGGATTGTAAAACCATTGTGTTCATTATGATGACTCGTATTGCATAGAACATATAAACGAATAAAAATATTTTCACAAATATGTTGCATTTCAGAACCCAAAGAGGAAATAGCTATTTCAGATAGTAAATACTTTTCCCTAACCCGTGTAATATTTTCAAACCAAAGAATGCCTTGGTACTTTCTGAAGTAGCCTATGTTCTTCCTCAGAGTTCAAGCAGTCTCAATGCAAAATTTCATCGAGTTGAGTTCTATGGATTAGTCGTGAAAAGGTAACAGACAGAGTTACTTTCGCACATGTAATATTAGCGTGGCTTAAAGCTATTTTAAACATATTCTTAATCCTTCAGTTATATTTTAAAATTAGTTACATTACGAGTAGATGATTAAGCCACACTTCGTCGGTCGTGCGCCACCTTATACCTCGAAACTGAGGATCCTCTGCCAAGGAACACGTGATATTTGCAAATGAAGTGAATTTCTGTAATGTCTTCGACATTTTCTCTCTATTGGAAATATAAATTTGTTTTAGTTGCCAACAGCTAGTATATTTTTTACTTGTGGCGAGGTTTCGATAGTACTTAGTGTATTCTTCATTTGATTTCAGATACTGATTATTAATGTTTAGTAGAGTAATAATGTAACAGGCAGACTATTAAACAAAGCATTGACAAAATATTCTCCATTGCAACACTTTTAAATTTGAACAGAAAGTGTATTCCTAGACACAAGTCCGTACTTTACCTTGAAACAGTTTTCCAGATTTGGAAAATCATGTTTCCGGAGTAATTTCTGTAATTTAAGAAAACGCTGCAGAACACGTAAAGTGAATTCTATTATTCAAAAATGGAATAAGGAAAACATTAAATTCCCATTACAGAGATCGCTAGAGGCGATAGTCTGGAAAGTGTTCTCTGCCACTCATTTTCAAAATGACGCTAAAGATAATTAAATCTTCGAATATAGACTGGATCATTTCGGTCTCCAATGGAGATATCTACGTTAAATAATTAGTTCATATAATGTCGGTAACGAATAAAAATGGATGCAGCGTCTCATCTACAACGTGACGAAACAGTAGCTTTGTTGATGTAATGCTGCCGGAACACTGCTGATGCGATTTAAGATCAGAACGAATGCCACCAACTCGGTTGTTCTGACTATAGACGATGCTTTTCCCGTGACTGTGCCTCACTTCACGATAACACGAAGAGACGGTTGCACAGATTTTATGTTCTTAACCATTTCTTAAACAAACGAGTAATTCTGCATCATTTGAATATTTCTTAAAATTAGTTTAGTCTTTCCACAAATAACTCACTAGTACAGCGTTCTGGACAAAGAGAACGCAAACGATCTCTGGCTGTAGTAGTGATATATTGCCATCCGGGCTAAACAAATTTAAATGGGTTCGTAAAATAACGTCGTAGAACGTTCTATAAGGACCTGGAAGCTACAAAACTGGTTTACTGTACGAAGTTTAAATCTTCGAACAACGTGAAGCGACTCCTACATGCAGATGTCAAATAGTCAACATAAATAACGTCCCTTCGAGAGCAAGAAAAACCAGTCGCACAGACGTAGCTGGGAATGCGACAAGATCCATTCACTTAAAATTTACAACAAACTTTTAAAGAACTATAAGTGACAAATGTAGGACTAATAAGATCAAAAGACAATAAACTGCCTTAAGGTAAGTCTCTTTTAGCAAACCCTTGTATTTTTCAGAGAAATAATCGTGACATGTTTAGACATCAGTATTACACGATCTATAGTGCGCCATGAAGGGAGGTGACGCAAAGGTAAGACATTTGATTAATATTGGGAAGGATGGTGATTCAAATGCCTGTCCGGCCGTCTAGATTTAGTTTTTCTGTGATTGCCCTAACTCGCTTGAGGGAAACGGCGGGATGGTTGCTTTCAAAGCGTTGATACAATTACTGAACTACATGGAATAAAATCCTCATAATTTCTGAACGGTTTGCGTTAGGATGTTCAAACATCACGGTTGGCCGCGGGTTACGATGGGAATTAGTTTGGTTTGGTTTAGCGACGAAGACCATATTCAAATGGTTCAAATGGCTCTGAGCACTAATGGACTTAAATCCGAGGTCATCAGTCCCCTAGAACTTAGAACTACTTAAACCTAACTAACCTAAGGACATCACACACATCCATTCCCGAGGCAGGATCCGAACCTGCGACCGTAGAGGTCGCACGGTTTCAGACTGAAGCGCCTAGAACCGCTCGGCCGTACCGGTCGGCAGCCCACTTTCATTTGGATGTGTTCGTCAATAAGCAAAATTGGCACATTTGCGTGACTGAGAATACGCATTTCGCGATCGAGAAGTCTGTTCACCATCAAAGGGTGACAGTGTGGTGTGCAATGTCGAATCACGAAATAGTCTGTCGGATATTTCTTGGTGGCACGGTGGCTACAGAATGTACGGGCAGCTTTTAGAAGTTGATTTCATCCCCATTATCCGAAGTGACACTGATTTCGACAAGATGAGATTCATTCAAGACAGAGCTCGACCCCATCGAAGTGGGAGAGCGTTAGATAGTATGGAGAAGCACTTTGGGGACCGCATTCTGGCTCTGGGGTACCAAGAGGCCAGTGATTTGGGCCTTGATTGGCCAACATATTCTCTGGATCTGAAAACATGCAACTCCACTCCGTGGGTCTATACTAAAGACAAAGTATACAGCAATAATCCCAAAACCATTGCTGAGGTAATATCAGCCCTTCAGGAGATCATCGACAGCATCGATGTTTCGACACTTTAGCAGGTCATGCAGAATTTCACTATTCGTCTGCGCCACATCATCGCCAATGATTGCATGCATATCGAACTTGTCATAACGTAAATCCGAATTCCTGTATTGACGTTTACATGTGCAATAAAGTTTTTGCACGCCGTAGGTTGTAATTACTTTACGTTTTTTTCATATAGTTTAATAACTGTCACCCTGTTATTTCAACAGGATGTGGGCTGTTAAAATGTATCCAAAACGAAAGATAAAATTATTACGTATACAGAGTGATCAAAAAGTCATTATAAATTTGAAAACTTGATAAACCACGGGATAATGTAGATAGAGAGGTAAAAATTGACACATCTGCTTGGAATGACATGGGGTTTTATTGGAACCAAAAAAACAAAGTTCACAAAATATCCGACAGATGGCGCTCGACAGCAAAACTGCTACCGTGACGGGTGAGAGGTACGCCGATGTTACAGAATCGGATCATCCGCAGCCTGGCTGATAAACACCTGCTGGAACGTACTATGTTTATGCAGGATGGCGCTTCACCCCATATTTCTAGACGCGTGAGACATCTCTTGCGCTCGTCGTTTGGTGATGATCGTGTGCTCAGCCGCCACTTTCGTCATGCTTGGCCTTCCAGGTCCCCAGACGTCGGTCCGTGCGATTATTGGCTTGGGGGTTACCTGAAGTCGTAAATGTATCGTGATCGACAGACATCTCTAAGGATGCTGAAAAACAACATCCAACGCCAATGCCTCACCATAACTCCGGACATGCTTTACAGTGCTGTTCACAACACTATTCCTCGACTACACCTATTGTTTACGAATGATGGTGGACATTGAGCATTTCCTGTAGAGAACATCATCTTTGCTTTGTCTTACTTTGTTATGCTAATTATTGCTATTCTGATCAGATGAAGCGCAATCTGCCGGACATTTTTTGAACGTTTTTATGTTTTGGGTTCTAATAAAACCCCATGTCATTCGAAGCAAGTGTGTCAATTTGTACTTCTCTATCTACATTATTCCGTGATTTAATCTGTTTTCAAATTTATACTGACTTTTTGATCACCCGGTACATAGAAACTAACTACAATGTTTTTCTAAAGAAAGCAAAAATCAGAAGGACAATCTCTCTCTTTCTCTCTCTCTCTCTCTCTCTCTCTCTCTCTCTCTCTCTCTCTCTCTCTCTCTCTCTGTCTATCTCCCCATTTTTGTCCTACCCTGAGACTGATTTGTACAATATGTAACGCATATGATTCACATACTTTCCAATCGGTCTTCTTTCTTCTCACTTCCATAACATTCTGATGTACAGTGACGTAATGTTTTCTAGTCTTCTAGACTCTGCAGCATAAACAGAAAGCATGCGAAGCTAACACTGCGGAACAAGTTTGCTGTTGCAGAAACAACAGAAGTTTTTTGCATGTGAATAAGCAAGTCATCATTCCAGAGACCTTGAGTTCTTATTTTTCAGTAGTCCACAGAAAAATGGTAACTACCGGCAGCACACTGCAGTGTTGAAATATGGCTTTGCGATTGCATAGTCCAACACTTGCGTTTCGATAACCAAGTGAAGTTAGGTTTATTATGTGATCGGAGGTTTTCCTGGCGTATGTGTTGTTTCCAGGGCTCTCGGGTGTCCAGCCAGATGCGATTGTTGAAGTCCCACGATATTTCGGAGAATAACCTTTCGTCATCATCAGGTGGTTCTGATGGAATGGTCTGTCTGCTCATTGTCGACCGTGTTATTTATGTCTGTCAGTCTGGCTTCGATTCCCTGAGCCGACGGTCCGATTGCGGCCGCCGACATTCCGATTGCGAGGGCCGACGCTTCGATTGTGGCCGCCGACAATCCGTTTGCGGGCGCCGACCCCGGTCTGCGCTGTCCCCGGCGTCGCGCCGGGTGGTGGAAGGTTCAGAATCCCGTGGAGTGTCCTCTGCGGCCGTCGTGGAAGGATGTTGAGTCCGCGTGAGGCGTGACTTCTTGATGGAATCAAGTAATAGTTTCTACGCCTTGCTGAGTTGAAAACCTGTGTCTCGGTTTATGAGATTGTCCGTTACGCGAATTTAAATGGCCTCCTTGAATATGATGTCCCAGTAGAAGTTGATAGGAACCAGAATCTTGATCACTTCGTATTTCGCGTTGTGTCCAGTTTCCAAGCAGTGTTCTGCTAGTGCCGATTTGGTGGGCTGGCCTACACGCGTGTGGCGTTGGTGTTCTTTGCAGCGGTCTTCGACTATTCGGATGGTTTGACCGATGTAGGATTTGCGTCAACCACATGAAATATTATATACGCCCGCTTTCTTGAGACCAAATCCGTCCTTCTTTGCCCCAGTAAGTCGCGTATCTTGGACGGTGGTCGGAAAACCGTGTCAATTTTCTGTTGTTTTAGAAGTCTCCCAATTTTTGACGTCACGTTGTCTGCATACGGTGGAAATACATTGCCTGTTTCCTCATCTTTGGGCTGTTCTTCATCTGGGTTTCTGCTGTGTTTCCGTCGTCTGAGGACTGTCTGGATCTGTCGATTGCTGTGCCCGTTCTTGCGGACCACATGTTCTAGGTGTATGAGTTCTTTGTGCAGGTATTTTTCGTCCGATATCGAGTGTGCCCTGTGAACCAGTGTGTTGAGCACCGCATTGAGTTATGTAGAGTGGTGGCAACTCGAGGCATGTAAATACAGGGTGATTCAAAAAGAATACCACAACTTTTAAAATGTGTATTTAATGAAAGAAACATAATATAACCTTCTGTTATACATCATTACAAAGAGTATTTAAAAAGGTTTTTTTTCCACTCAAAAACAAGTTCAGAGATGTTCAATAGCGCCCCTTCCATCCAGACACTCGAGCAATATCAACCCGATACTCCAACTCGTCCCACACTCTCTGTAGCATATCAGGCATAACAGTTTGTATAGCTGCTGCTATTTCTCGTTTCAAATCATCAATGGTGGCTGGGAGAAGGGGCCGAAACACCATATCCGTAACATACTCCCATAAGAAAATATCGCAGGGGGTAAGATCAGGGCTTCTTGGAGGCCAGTGATGAAGTGCTCTGTCATGGGCTGCCTGGCGCCCGATCCGTCGCCTCGGGTAGTTGACGTTCAGGTTCTCCATACAGTTGATTGTGGAATCTGCAGCTCTTTGCTAGCTCTGCGAGTCGATTTTCCTGGGCTGCGAACAAATGCTTGCTGGATGCGTGCTACATTTTCATCACTCGTTCTCGGCCGTCCAGAACTTTTCCCTTTGCACACTCACCCATTCTCTGTAAACTGTTTATACCAACGTTTAATACACCACCTATCAGGAGGTTTAACACCACACTTCGTTCGAAATGCACGCTGAACAACTGTCGTCGATTCACTTCTGCCGTACTCAATAACACAAAAAGCTTTCTGTTGAGCGGTGGCCATCTTAGCATCAACTGACGCTGACGCCTAGTCAACAGCGCCTCAAGCGAACAAAGGTACAACTGAATGAAACTTTATAGCTCCCTTAATTCGCCGACAGATAGTGCTTAGCTCTGCCTTTTGTCGTTGCAGAGTTTTAAATTCCTAAAGTTGTGGTATTCTGTTTGAATCACCCTGTATAAGTCCGTATGTGTAGGCCCACCAAGACAGAGGAAGTTCTAGGGAACCCCACACTCAATTCACCCCCTCGGATCAGTTGTTAGGCATTATGGTCCAGACCATGACCCCGTCATGGAAATGATGAAGGAATTCAGGGAGACTCACAGGCAAAACACTCCCATCCTCGTTGCCCTTCAGGCACCCCCCCCCCCCCCCCTACAACTTCTTCAGTAGTTTCAAAACTTCATCATGGACAGACGACCAAATATCCAAGCCTGACAATGTGCGTCTTCAGCGCAGACAGCATTGTTAATCAAGAGGTAATGTTCAGAGAACTCATGAAGAACTTCTCCATCGACATAAACATGATGGGGGAAACCCACCTAGAACCGGAAATGAAAGCGACAGTTCCCAAGTACGTTAGCTACTGTAAAAACAGGCCAACCCAAGGCGGAGGAGCGGCCGAATGCATAACAAGAGGGATACCACACCACCAGGTATACCTACCAGCTACCAGTAAAATTGAAGCATTTGCGTTGGAAGTAACCACTGCCACCGGACAGCTATCAATTGTTGCAATCTACCACCTCCGAAAGACGCGATAGACTAGGGAGACATAACCGCTCTAAGGCAAATTGAAATCAAACTCATAATAGGAGGCGACTTCAATGTCAAACAGCCCGATTGGAACTCTAGAGCAACCTCCACTGTAGGCGCCAAACTGTAACAACTAGTGCGCGACCACTACTTTGGAACAAGGCGTCCAGTCGAGCCCACACATTTTCCAAAAAATGGAGGCAGGCCCGACGTGCTAGACATAGCCCTAACTAGGAGGATCACGGGGTTTGTGGCCGCAAGGAGAATCAACAGAATGTCCTCCGACCGCAGCCCAGTAATTCTAGAGGTCGATTTGGGAGAATGGGAGAGAACAAGCGCTACATGACCTAACAGGTACCATCTTGCAGGCAGCGGAAGGTGCGACTCCCCTACAAAGGGACGGCTCACCCCCGCAAGTACAACTCCCGGAACATTTGCTATCCCAAATCCGCCACAAGGTGTGGTAAAAGAGTGGAAGATCACTAGCCACCAGGAGGCTGCGCAATCGTCTACAGACAGAGCTGAAGGTAACTCTCAATGAGCACAGAAACCAGCAATGGCAAAACCGCCTCACAGCTCTCAAAGTAGACGATCACACACTATGGCAAGCAACCAAGTAATTCACCAAAAGACGCCCTAGGCTCCCGCCACTACACGGTGAGCGTGGTCTGGCCTACAGCCATGCTGAATAGGCCAACGCCCTCGCCGACTCCTTTGAGAAGCAGTTTCAAGCGGCAGAACCCCAGGATGATGAACATGAAGAGGTAGTCCGTCGTCATCTGGCTCTCTTCCCCAATGCTAAGGAGGATCCAGAGGATGAACTCAAACTTTCCGCCCCCGAAGACGTGGCAAAATTAAATAGGGTCCTCCCTACACAACAGGTGCCAGGACACGACAGTGTCACCAACCAGCTAGTTAAAAAAAAAACACAAACCAGGGAAAGACCCTTGACTCCCACAGCACTACAGGCCGATTAGCCTCTTTCCAACTCTAAACCTCCTGCTACGAAATCACATCACCAACGAGTGACTTCCGCAGGATTTCCAATTCGGATTCCGACAGTGCCACTCCACCCCGCAACACGAGACTGGTGGAAGCAGCCATAGAGGACTTCAACCACAGAGGCTACTGCGGGATAGTGCTGCTTGATGCAGCCAAAGCCTTCGACTCAGTATGGCGTAATGGGCTACTATATAAGTTACACACACAGGGGTTCCCCGGTAGCATACTCAGGTTAATCCAAAGATATCTCACGAACAGAATTTTCCCTGTCGAGGCATAAACAGCCACCTCCACCAAAAGGCGTATTCGTGCCGGGGTGCCACAGGTATCGGTCCTGAGGCCCGTTTCGCACAGTCTGTACACTGCGGACACTTCCACAACCCTCCTGGTGCTCACCGCACAGTATGCTCACGACACGGCTTTGTTCACTTGTAATGTGAATAAGGACCTGGTCATTCGTAGGCTGCAAAGTGATTTAGATGACACAGAAAACTGGGCCCGTCGATGGCGCATCACCATCAACCCTGAAAAGATACAGGCTCGAGAGACGCAGATCCCGTCAACGCCCCCCCCCCCCTCCCCTTCACCCTTCACCCGCACATACACTCCTGGAAATGGAAAAAAGAACACATTGACACCGGTGTGTCAGACCCACCATACTTGCTCCGGACACTGCGAGAGGGCTGTACAAGCAATTATCACAGGCACGGCACAGCGGACACACCAGGAACTGCGGTGTTGGCCGTCGAATGGCGCTAGATGCGCAGCATTTGTGCACCACCGCCGTCAGTGTCAGCCAGTTTGCCGTGGCATACGGAGCTCCATTGCAGTCTTTAACACTGGTAGGATGCCGCGACAGCATGGACGTGAACCGTATGTGCAGTTGACGGACTTTGAGCGAGGGCGTATAGTGGGCATGCGGGAGGCTGGGTGGACGTACCGCCGAATTGCTCAACACGTGGGGTATGAGGTCTCCACAGTACATCGATGTTGTCGCCAGTGGTCGGTGGAAGGTGCACGTTCCCGTCGACCTGGGACCGGACCGCAGCGAGGCATGGATGCACGCCAAGACCGTAGGATCCTACGCAGTGCCGTAGGGGACCGCACCGCCACTTCCCAGCAAATTTGGGACACTGTTGCTCCTGGGGTATCGGCGAGGACCATTCGCAACCGTCTTCATGAAGCTGGGCTACGGTCCCGCACACCGTTAGGCCGTCTTCCGCTCACGCCCCAACATCGTGCAGCCCGCCTCCAGTGGTGTCGCGACAGGCGTGAATGGAGGGACGAATGGAGACGTGTCGTCTTCAGCGATGAGAGTCGCTTCGGCCTTGGTGCCAATGATGGTCGTATGCGTGTTTGGCGCCGTGCAGGTGAGCGCCACAATCAGGACTGCATACGACCGAGGCACACAGGGCCAACACCCGGCATCATGGTGTGGGGAGCGATCTCGTACACTGGCCGTACACCTCTCGTGATCGTCGAGGGGACACTGAATAGTGCACGGTACATCCAAACCTTCATCGAACCCATCGTTCTACCATTCCTAGACCGGCAAGGGAACTTGCTGTTCCAACAGGACAATGCACGTCCGCATGTATCCCGTGCCACCCAACGTGCTCTAGAAGGTGTAAGTCAACTACCCTGGCCAGCAAGATCTCCGGATCTCTCCCCCATTGAGCATGTTTGGGACTGGATGAAGCGTCGTCTCACGCGGTCTGCACGTCCAGCACAAACACTGGTCCAACTGAGGCGCCAGGTGGAAATGGCATGGCAAGCCGTTCCACAGGACTACATCTAGCATCTCTACGGTCGTCTCCATGGGAGAATAGCAGCCTGCATTCCTGCGAAAGGTGGATACACACTGTACTAGTGCCGACATTGTGCATGCTCTGTTGCCTGTGTCTATGTGCCTGTGGTTCTGTCAGTGTGATCATGTGATGTATCTGACCCCAGGAATGTTTCAATAAAGTTTTCCCTTCCTGGGACAATGAATTCACGGTGTTCTTATTTCAATTTCCAGGAGTGTACATGGATCCCGACTCCCCTGGCCCAGAGCCGCCAAGTATCTCGGCGTAACCTTGGCCTAACGTGGAAACCTCACACAGACGTGGTCCACAGGAAGGCCTGTGCCAGAATGTCCATCCTATACTCAGTCCTCAACACAACCAGCTCCCTTCCCTACTGTGTAGGAGTAAATGTCTATCAGGCTCTTACACGGGCAGTAATGGAGAATGCTTGCCCTGTCTGGGGATAGGCAATGAAGCAGCATCTGGACAAACTCCACAGGCTGCAGAACCGCGACGTCAGGAGGGCAGTGCATCTACCAATGGGATTCCCCACCGACGATCTGCACGCCGCTGCCGAAATCCCCCACCTCAAAGAAAGATTCCCAAGATCTGACAAGGGATTTCTACGAGAGCTCTTCCACATCTGGAAATAACCTCATCCACTCCCTAGGTCGGTATGACATAGCCCGTGATTAGCAGAAACGCCCTATGACGATCTTCGACGACTAGGTCGAAGAGAAAAGTTCCAAAATCTCCAAGTCCTAACACCAATCCTTAATCCTCAAAACACCCAACACCTCGCCAACCTCAGGCAAGTACAAGATACCACCAGAACACCACCACAATACGCAGACGGCGAAAACTATCCAAGACAACCACACACACACACACACACACACACACACACACACACAACATACATTGTAGAGTAAAAGCTAGTCTGCTTTTGATGTTCTCCTTGCTCCGTTTGGATACGTAAGAAGTTAAGCTGACTGTGCGATAATTCTCGAACTAGCCAGCTCTTGCAGTCTGCCTAGATAGCAGAATTAATTAACTTCATCTACTTCGTGACCATCAATCCTGATGTTAAGTTTCTCGCTGTTCTCACTTCTGCTACTTCTTATTACTTTCGTCTTTCTTCGATTTACTCTCAACCCATATTCTTTACTCATTAGATTGTTCATTCCAGTGAACATAATTATTCACTGAGGACAGCAATGTCATCAGCGAATCGTATCATTGATATCCTTTCACCCGTAATTTTAATCCCACTCCTGAACCTTACTTTTATTTGTATCGTTGCTTCTTCGATGTACAGGTAGAACAGTAGGGGGGAAAGATTACATGTCTGTCTTACACTCTTTTTAACTTGAGCGCTTCGTTCTTGGTTGTCTTCTCTTATTATTCCCTCTTTGGTCTTGTACATATCGTATATTACACGTCTCTCCCTGTAGCTTACCCCTAGATTTCTCAGAATTCCGAACATTTCGCTCCATTTTACATCGTCGAACGCTTTTTCCAGGTCAAATGAACGTTTCTTGATTTTTCATTAATCTTGCTTCCATTATCAACCGCAACGTCAGAATTGCCTTTCCTGTGCCTTTACCTTTTCTAAAGCCAAATCGATCGTCATCTAACAAATCCTCAATTTCATTTTCCATACTTCCGTACATTATTCTTATCAGGAGTTTGGATGCATAAGATGTTAATCTGACTGTGCGATAATTCGCACTAGCCACCTCTTGCAGTCTTCGGAACTGTGAGGACGATATTTTTCCGAAAGTCAGATGGTATGGCACCATACATACATTCTGCACACCAACGTGAATAGTCGTTTTGTTGCCAGTTCCCCCAACGGTTTTAGAAAAAAAATGGTTCAAATGGCTCTGAGCACTATGGGACTTAACATCTTAGGTCAGCAGTCCCCTAGAACTTAGAACTACTTAAACCTAACTAACCTAAGGACATCACACAACACCCAGCCATCACGAGGCAGAGAAAATCCCTGACACCGCCGGGAATCGAACCCGGGAACCCGGGCGTGGGAAGCGAGAACGCTACTTCACGACCACGAGATGCGGGCCTATGGTTTTAGAAATTCTGATGGAATGTTATCTATCAATTCTGGCTTATGTAATCTTAAGACCTCGAAAGCTTTTTATGAACTACAATATTAACGAGTCGTGGTTGGAATTGGTCAATTTGCACAAACACCTGGGCGTAACTATTTGTAGGGATATGAAATAGAAGGTTGCCCTCGTCTCAGTTGTGGGTAAAGCAGGTGTCAGACTGCGGATTATTGGTAGAGTACTAGAGAAGTACCGTCACTCTACACAGGACGCCGCATACAAAACGCTCTTCGGACCCATGATAGAATATTGCTTAAGTATGTGAGAACAGTACCAAAGTGTACTAACAGAGCATACTGAACGTTGAAAAAGAACAGCACGTATGGCGGCAGGTTTGTTTAACCCACGAAAAAGTGTCTCTAAGATGCTCAAAGAACTGAACCGACAGACACTTATAAGTCTACTTATAAATATTCAGAACTAGCTTTAAGCGATGAATATAGGAATTTACTGCCCGTAGGGATCGTGAGAACAAGATTAGACTAATTGCAGAACGCACAGATACGTTTAAGCACCCATTCTTGATGCCGTAATGAGTGGCACTGTGGGAATCGCCCTATTGCATGCACTTCACAGTGGATTGCAGACTACGGTGTACGTGAAGGTGCCGATCGAATGTAGACGGCATGTTTACAGAGCATGCTATTGTAGCAAATAGCTTAGAATAGATTCCACTTTGTATCTTTAGACAAACCTTTTTTTCTTACATTTACGTAACAAAATTTCCAACAACTACTTGTTGTAGTAGGTGAATCATATGTATTTCTGTTGTGGTGACAATTTAATATCGTTAAGTAATCTGCTCCTTTAATTCACAGCTTATGCCAGTGTTTATATTGCTGATAACTGTATTTCTCGTTCAAGTGAGTGTTTAGAACAGTGGATTGAGCGTTAAACTCAACGGAAGGGGCTTAAAATGCGCCCTCATGAACATAATATAGACTGTTATTCTTGTTTTGTTGCCAGCGTTTCACTGTGAATAGCAGTGTTTACGACGGAAATGTTTATTACTCAGATCTTCGAGACTTTAATAGTATGTCAGGTGTGTGCCATGAAAACAGGTTTCAGTAATCGATGTAGGCCGTGTAGGCGCCTTGTCTTTCCTGCTGCTGGCTCTGTTATGACGGAACAGGTGATGAGCTGCTACTTGCAGTCCAGCCATTTCTTTGCGCTGCTTTCCTGTTCTTCTGACAATTTACTTTGCATCGTGTGCACACATCCCATTCCAAACGCGTGATGTGAATACTTATTGTACAAATGCGAAAAAAAAGTTGCATCGTGGTTCGTATTCCACATTCAGTTACTGACCTTCCTAGAACTTAGCTACTGTGTTGAAACACAGAAAATATTGCGGAGATAAATCATCTCCAAAAGGAATATCTTAGTAAGGAGCTGTGCTTGTCGAATAAACGTTTCAATAGATAGGTGCTTGGCTTTAGGAATGTACGAACACAAAATTAAAAATCCATTTCATTTAAAGTATTTAGTAATCAACTAACAAGATAAGAGCTACCTGGGAGTATGCAGACAGGTACTCTCCTTAGCAGACAGTTTTCATATAGAAAACTGGAAAATTTAATGTAGAGAAATGAGGGGATAGAATTCAAAACAACTTCAGAGCATCTGCTACTGCGCAATAATCAGTCAAGAATTTTTGGTGTAACTTTGTACAAAGTTGCACTCCATATGAAATGCCTTCAGTAAAGTAAAGCTATAGAGTATCCACTGAAAATACATTTAACAGATGATGAGAGAAGATTCTGATATCTCCTTTTCAAAGTGAGAAACAATCCTCGATGTCTGATGTTACCGGAAGTGTGAGATCTGTCACTCAGTCCGATACTCACCAAATGCAGAAGAGGTAGAAACGTACTACGCAGTGTTAGAAAAAAAGTTTAAAAAAAGCCACGTAGGCGAATAGGTGTCCAAAATATTGTCACTTCCTCCTTGCACTATTATTCACTATGTCGAATGTTTTTAAGTAGTTCCGAAAATGAAGAACTCTCTGCGAAACTAAAGGATTTTTAATATAAAGTGTCATCTGCCTTCTCATCGAACAGCCATTACGAAATAATGAATCTCGATAACTATTACACGCTAAATACCAAATTATATGTATCAGTTTATCTCTACGACGTCCGTAGGTGATGAGATCACACCAAACCACTGCTGTTTGGGTCACAATGAAGCCTTCACAGAATACGGGTTGCAATATTTCGAATCTCGAAGGCATCCTGTATTTATCATGCGTACCTCCTTCTGCTAACCTGGTGCTACGCAACATTTTTGTGTTTCTGAAGGCGGAGAGAAAGTTACAAAGACACTGCTTTTCCGATAACAAAGACATTACTGCTGTTTATTAAAAGACAAAAAATGTTCAAATGGCTCTGAGCACTATGGGACTTAACTTTTGGGGTCATCAGTCCCCTAGAACTTAGAACTTTTTAAACCTAACTAACCTAAGGACATCACACACATCCATGCCCGAGGCAGGATTCGAACCTGCGACCGTATCGGTTGCCTGGTTCCAGACTGTAGCGCCTAGAACCGCTTAGCCACTCCGGCCGGCTTAAAAAACAGAGAGAAACGTTGAAGAAAACGTACACAGCGAAAGGTTATTAAAGCATATTGTCTGTTAGTCAACAGATTAAAAAAAAGTCGAGCATGAACAACTGTCTTTGTTCATCCTCTCATAAATTTTTATTTAAATCTCGTGAAACGAAGATCCAAGTGATTAATCAGAGGTCCCCCCTCTCTTTGCCTTCTTCGTTTTTATCAGATGTTCTTCTCCACATCTTATTCTGCAATACTAATGGTAATATTTCCTACTTTTTTATCCTAGAGCAACTATCACAGATGAAACTATTTTTATGACCGCCTGGCACCTGCTACTACCGGTCTATTCGGCAGGTTTGTCAGGTTGTCAAGCAACTGTTCTGTTTCTACTTAAAATGGAGGTTGCACGTTTCCCTGTTACCCAACAGCGGTTTAGGCTTGTTTCGTTACGTTACGGTAACAGGCTCTCCTTGAATGTGCCGCAGCAATTCTTTAATTGGCCCATTTGGTCATTAACTTAATCTCTGAGCAGTTATCTGTAAATAAAAAGAACGGATTCTGAATTTTCACGTGAAAATAAACTGCGGGTACTTATGGAAACATTTGTGATTTTGGTTATGGCAATCCGTTGTCTGTGAATACAATAACGTTCAATTCAGTTGCCAAGTCACTGCATGTAATTCCTAGTTCTAAGTGCAAGGCATCCGTGCAACAGGTCAGCTCTAAGCCAATCAGCTGTAAAATGTGAAGGGGTCATGTTATGCAGTGCTGGTACGTACAGACGGCTTCACAGGACACGTCAACCATATCTACATACCGGAGCAATGTGAATGGACTGCGACAATGACCTAAGAAGGGTTAGCCAGATATGCTTAATGAAGATACGTACATTGCAGACTTTCGTCCAGAAGATACATTGGACCGAAAGACAGGGACGTTTCACGCCTTGATAGTTTTGACAGAATTCTGTCATATCATAAATTTGTTTTCAAGTTGAAACTGTGCTGATTAGCTGTGCTAAAACCCAACAACAGACAATGTTATATTGATCAGTAAGAGCATTGTAACTACCGGGTGGATATAATTAAACTTCCTTATATGACAAGTTAGAATACGGAAACTAATTACCGTACGAGTGCCAAACTTGTTAGCATTAATGTCAAGGACATGAGGAACAGATATAATGCAGAACCAATTCAATTGAAACACTTTTAATGTGTTGCTATGGTACACCATACAATTACATAACTCTGCAGTTACTGCTACCGAAGGGGCTGAATATGGCGCTGATTGAACAGAAGAGTCTGAAAGCGCAGGATTGCATTCTGCACAGCAGAACGAAACATTTACGTAGTTACGCTGGTTTCCTCTCCTGATGTGCTGCCTGAAACATCGCGCGGCTGGCTCCTGTACCTCTTTCTTGTAGTGTCATCTTTGCCATCGATTTCGCTTTGGCTGGTCGCGAGTCAGTTGTTCATCGCGTTACGCTGGTTTCCTCTCCTGATATGCTGCCTGAAACATCGCGCGGCTCGCTCCAGTATCTCTTTCTTGTAGTGTCATCTTTGCCATCGATTTCGCTTTGGCTGGTCGCGAGTCAGTTGTTCATCGCGTTACGCTGGTTTCCTCTCCTGATATGCTGCCTGAAACATCGCGCGGCTCGCTCCAGTATCTCTTTCTTGTAGTGTCATCTTTGTCATCGATTTCGCTTTGGCTGGTCGCGAGTCAGTTGTTCATCGCGTTACGCTGGTTTCCTCTCCTGATATGCTGCCTGAAACATCGCGCGGCTCGCTCCAGTACCTCTTTCTTGTAGTGTCATCTTTGCCATCGATTTCGCTTTGGCTGGTCGCGAGTCAGTTGTTCATCGCGTTACGCTGGTTTCCTCTCCTGATATGCTGCCTGAAACATCGCGCGGCTCGTTCCAGTATCTCTTTCTTGTAGTGTCATCTTTGCCATCGATTTCGCTTTGGCTGGTCGCGAGTCAGTTGTTCATCGCGGTTTCGGCCGTTTAAGTCCGCATCGTCAAGGCAGCACGACTCACGATATGGTTTGTCGGTTACGGGGCTGGAAGGTTGGACCTTACTTGCTTCGAATGCTCATTGAGCGTGGTATTGCTGGAGAGCTGCGGACGGAGACGGCGGGAAGATTTGGGTTCCGGCAAGAGACGTGGTGTTTGGCATTTCCCGACACGCAGTGCATGTTAAGAAGAAGAGCTTGCTGGAGCGTCGCGTGGCATTAACAATTCGCCTGGGCAAATGGTGTATGTTTGATTTAAACAGGTGCAATTGTGTGCTTATCTTATATTTGTTAATTGTTAATTAATGATGTCTTCAGTGTGAATTTGGTGTCGAGTCTGATGTGTCACACGTGGCATGATAACGGGATTGGGCTTTCCATCCTAGTTTCTTACCACTTGATGATGGATCTGCTGCTATATGTAAGGAAGCCCGGTAAGTTGCTCATTATTGGATGATTATGCATGTAGAGTGGTTGTGACCTGGGTAATTTGCATCTTAGATTACCAGTAACGAAATACTATACTGTCTCGTAAAGCTATATCAGATTCCACAAAAGTGTAGCTCTGGTAGGCTCTTGTCCATTGAAAATAATACTCAGCTGTTACTATCACGTTTCAAGGAACGATCTTATCTACTCGTGCACTGTAGTGTTCTTAAGTGTTGAGTTAAAAAAAAAATTAGCGAGTTTTCCTGTTTTAACATTATGTTTTAATCTTTTATGTAAGATGAATATGCAATTGCAAGTGTGCTGCTGTAGTTTCGTGCGGTACGGTGGGGCATGGCGCCGGGACTTGGCGACTTGGCCGTTGCTAGTGGATCTGTGATTCGTTAGACCGGGCCCCATGTTGCTGGCCTTCTGTCTCCACCGCTCCCGTAAGTTGAGTGCTGCTATTCTCTTTGTTCCTGGCTCTGTCCCGTCGTTAAGCTTTGCAGCTCGTTCCTCTGCCGCTCTGGCGAATGCACCTTTCGTTCGAATAATGAATTTAAACCTGTAAAACTCGCTTTCACCTTGTAGTTAAAGCCCGACCAGATTGCTGGAGGCTCTGCCTTATTAATTCTGTATTCCCTTATCAGCCATTGGTTCATTATATTTGTACCTTTTGTGCTCGTTGTGAAGTTATTTGTTATAAAGGAGGGTTTCATGTGCGTTTGCTCTTAGGGAATTGTTAGATGCTGAGTCGCTGTTTATTTTATTAATTGTCTGTTATTTCAATCAGTGCCTCCCTGTACTGGCATCAAATGGATTATTCCTTAGTCAGAAGTTAGTGTTCCCGGTGTCTTCATTGTCGAGCACTAAAGTTTTAGAAGTTGCTTTTGTTATTACTTGTGTCCCTTATGTTATGCCTTAATGTTATACCTTGGTTTGAATTTATATTGCAAAACAGAAGATAGTCTTGGAGTTCAGAGTTTGGCAAGTTTTTATTTTATTAGCTATTTACACCAACAGAAAGTTTGTTAATGTTTTATGTATTTGATATGCAGATTTTAACAGAGGTTGAAGAAAAAATTTTATTATGCTCCTGTGAGGTTGTTAAATTTATCTGTTTTATTGTGTTAAATTGTGCAAGGTCATAAGCATTGTTTAACATAAGCTGTGTATGTTTAATACTCATGGCCCCGCTGCTACCTCTCTTATTATTGAACGCAAATAGCACATTTTACGACACTTCAGATCGGCAAATGTGTGAATATTCCCCTGGTAAATCCCGTTCTTAGGTACCCACACAACCAGAAATTACAGGCAGTGAGAACCGGCCGGCTGCGATGGTCTCGCGGTTCTAGGCGCTCAGTCCGGAACCGCGCGACTGCTACGGTCGCAGGTTCGAATCCTGCCTTGGGCATGGATGTGTGTCTTGTCCTTAGGTTAGTTAGGTTGAAGTAGTTCTAAGTTCTAGAAGACTGATGACCACAGATGTTAAGTCCCATAGTGCTCAGAGCCATTTGAGCCATTTCTTTTTTGAGTGAGAACCGGTGATCGAGCCGGCCAAGCATTTGAAAACGATCGCCTGATAATTTGATCGCCTCCAAATGTTTTTCGTAGAAGCAGGTGAACTTGACGGACGATGCGTGGCGAGACCGAATCTTGCATGAAAACTGTTTAGTTCAACGCGTCTCTCTCTTGCATGGCAGGTATGACATAGTGGCGAAGCACATCGCAGTAACGCTGGCCCGTCACACAGCACGTCTTTGGCCCTTGAGCGCCAACCTGTTCAAAAAAAGGAAAAGAAAAGAAAACGGCAAATGACGAGCGTAGCCCTTTAGCCACACTATTCGGTGACACGTTCACCATAAGTAGGAAATTCATGCACAGCGACTGTAGCTGAAGATCCCCACACTCGGTTATTTTGTGTGTCCACCTCACCCATCAGAGTAAAATGAGCTTCGTCTGTGTCAGCCCTCGTCAACTTCAATCCTAGCGAGAAAGTGAAAAGCGAAGTCAACACATCGTCGTGCGTCCTGTGGTGCAACCTGCTGTACAATAAGTATCTTGTACGAGTACCATTCGAGAACGGTTCGAAGCATCTTCCGTACAGTGGACCAAGCGATGTTCAACTGTCTTGACACAGCATGCGCACTGCCTCACAATCGAGAATTGCGTGCAACGTTGTCTGCCATAGCAACAGCGACTTCGTCAACCACCTGTGATGCAACCGGTCATTGGTCTCTTCTCGGAGGGACGCCCAGTTCTCCAGCTGATTCGAACTTCGTCATGCACCACACAGCACGTGGAGAAAGAGGACCCTTCTGCAATCCTTTAAGTCGGCGATATTCTCGAAGTGCAGCTGCAGCATTACTCTTGTTTTGATAACAGAGCTTCACCAGTAATGCCCTGCTCCTTTCTTCCGAGCTCATTTTGACACGTCAACAAGTGCACTGCAACTGGTCAGGTGTGTGAGACCATGAATCACGAGAGTGATCACGGCACCTGGAGGCCATAGTTGGAACTGGACGGTGGCTCTTTGACGCGTGGAAATCATGCACCCCGTACGCTGGACATTAGAGCTACCAAGTTTGGTTCTCTTACGATAATTAGTTTCCGTATTATAACGTGTCAAACAGGGAAAGAGCACGTTACGTGGAGTTCATGAAACGCTATTGTAAATATATGCAACATATCACGTAACCATTTTTGAAAAGAGAATGAAATAAATTATTGGGTAATTGGAAATGAAAATGTTGGTTAAAATCCACGGCTAATTGTTTCTGAGGGCGCCATCGCCAGAAATATCATACGTATTATAACTTGAAGACATCCGTCTTACTCACGATGGATTTTTAAAAAATCTTTATTTTATGTTACGCGATAAACCAGTTAAATAAAGTGCTACATTATTTCTTTTTCTGTGAAGCTTGATGCTCCAGTATAGCTACGTATATGCAATGACAGCGTCTACATTAATAAAAATTATTATTCATAAAACTGTACCTCTGGCCTAAGAAATGAAATGGAAAGTATTACAAGACTCTGTTCTGTATTTATTAAGATTATTATCTTTAATACTTTTTGCAAGAAATGACTATTAAATGCGTTTTTCTCATTTTATCATTAATGGCGTCGCTACAACAATTAACTTACACAAAATGGCCAGGGCAAGATTTCATTATTACGTAAATGATAATTATGGGTCAGAGAAGGCACTTTTTTGCTACTAACAAAAAACAGGCTGAAAGCAAGGGGAAACTACAGCCGTAATTTTTCCCGAGGACATGCAGCTTTACTGTATGATTAAATGATGATGGCATCCTCTTGGGTAAAATATTCCGGAGGTAAAATAGTCCCCCATTCGGATCTCCGGGCGGGGACTACTCAGGAGGATGTCGTTATCAGGAGAAAGAAAACTGGCGTTCTACGGATCGGAGCGTGGAATGTCAGATCCCTTAATCGGGCAGGTAGGTTAGAAAATTTAAAAAGGGAAATGGATAGGTTAAAGTTAGATATAGTGGGAATTAGTGAAGTTCGGTGGCAGGAGGAACAAGACTTCTGGTCAGGTGACTACAGGGTTATAAACACAAAATCAAATAGGGGTAATGCAGGAGTAGGTTTAATAATGAATAGGAAAATAGGAATGCGGGTAAGCTACTACAAACAGCATAGTGAACGCATTATTGTGGCCAAGATAGATACGAAGCCCACACCTACTACAGTAGTACAAGTTTATATGCCAACTAGCTCTGCAGATGATGAAGAAATTGAAGAAATGTACGATGAAATAAAAGAAATTATTCAGATAGTGAAGGGAGACGAAAATTTAATAGTAATGGGTGACTGGAATTCGAGTGTAGGAAAAGGGAGAGAAGGAAACATAGTAGGTGAATATGGATTGGGGCTAAGAAATGAAAGAGGAAGCCGCCTAGTAGAATTTTGCACAGAGCACAACTTAATCATAGCTAACACTTGGTTTAAAAATCACGAAAGAAGGTTGTATACTTGGAAGAACCCTGGAGATACTAAAAGGTATCAAATAGATTATATAATGGTAAGACAGAGATTTAGGAACCAGGTTTTAAGTTGTAAGACATTTCCAGGAGCAGATGTGGACTCTGACCACAATCTATTGGTTATGACCTGTAGATTAAAACTGAAGAAACTGCAAAAATGTGAGAAATTAAGGAGATGGGACCTGGATAAACTGACAGAACCAGAGGTTGTACAGAGTTTCAGAGAGAGCATAAGGGAACAATTGACAGGAATAGGGGAAAGAAATACAGTAGAAGAAGAATGGGTAGCTCTGAGGGATGTAGTAGTGAAGGCAGCAGAGGATAAAGTAGGTAAAAAGACGAGGGCTGCTAGAAATCCTTGGGTAACAGAAGAAATATTGAATTTAATTGATGAAAGGAGAAAATATAAAAATGCAGTAAATGAAGCAGGCAAAAAGGAATACAAACGTCTCAAAAATGAGATCGACAGGAAGTGCAAAATGGCTAAACAGGGATGGCTAGAGGACAAATGTAAGGATGCAGAAGCTTATCTCACTAGGGGTAATATAGATACTGCCTACAGGAAAATTAAAGAGACCTTTGGAGAGAAGAGAACCACGTGTATGAATATCAAGAGCTCAGATGGCAGCCCAGTTCTAAGCAAAGAAGGGAAGGCAGAAAGGTGGAAGGAGTATATAGAAGGTTTATACAAGGGCGATGTACTTGAGGACAATATTATGGAAATAGAAGAGGATGTAGATGAAGACGAAATGGGAGATATGATACTGCGTGAAGAGTTTGACAGAGCACTGAAAGACCTGAGTCGAAACAAGGCCCCCGGAGTAGACAACATTCCATTAGAACTACTGACGGCCTTGGGAGAGCCAGTCATGACAAAACTCTACCAGCTGGTGAGCAAGATGTATGAGACAGGCGAAATACCCTCAGACTTCAAGAAGAATATAATAATTCCAATCCCAAAGAAAGCAGGTGCTGACAGATGTGAAAATTACCGAACTATCAGTTTAATAAGCCACGGCTGCAAAATACTAACGCGAATTCTTTACAGACGAATGGAAAAACTGGTAGATGCAGACCTCGGGGAGGATCAGTTTGGATTCCGTCGAAATGTTGGAACACGTGAGGCAATACTGACCTTACGACTTATCTTAGAAGAAAGATTAAGAAAAGGCAAACCTACGTTTCTAGCATTTGTAGACTTAGAGAAAGCTTTTGACAATGTTGACTGGAATACTCTTTTTCAAATTCTAAAGGTGGCAGGGGTAAAATACAGGGAGCGAAAGGCTATTTATAATTTGTACAGAAACCAGATGGCAGTAATAAGAGTCGAGGGGCATGAAAGGGAAGCAGTGGTTGGGAAAGGAGTGAGACAGGGTTGTAGCCTCTCCCCGATGTTATTCAATCTGTATATTGAGCAAGCAGTAAAGGAAACAAAAGAAAAATTTGGAGTAGGTATTAAAATTCATGGAGACGAAGTAAAAACTTTGAGGTTCGCCGATGACATTGTAATTTTGTCAGAGACGGCAAAGGACTTGGAAGAGCAGTTGAACGGAATGGACAGTGTCTTGAAAGGAGGATATAAGATGAACATTAACAAAAGCAAAACGAGGATAATGGAATGTAGTCAAATTAAATCGGGTGATGCTGAGGGAATTAGATTAGGAAATGAGACACTTAAAGTAGTAAAGGAGTTTTGCTATTTAGGAAGTAAAATAACTGATGATGGTCGAAGTAGAGAGGATATAAAATGTAGACTGGCAATGGCAAGGAAAGCGTTTCTGAAGAAGAGAAATTTGTTAACATCGAATATAGATTTATGTATCAGGAAGTCGTTTCTGAAAGTATTTGTTTGGAGTGTAGCCATGTATGGAAGTGAAACATGGACGATTACTAGTTTGGACAAGAAGAGAATAGAAGCTTTCGAAATGTGGTGCTACAGAAGAATACTGAAGATAAGGTGGATAGATCACGTAACTAATGAGGAGGTATTGAATAGGATTGGGGAGAAGAGAAGTTTGTGGCACAACTTGACTAGAAGAAGGGATCGGTTGGTAGGACATGTTTTGAGGCATCAAGGGATCACAAATTTAGCATTGGAGGGCAGCGTGGAGGGTAAAAATCGTAGAGGGAGACCGAGAGATGAGTACACTAAGCAGATTCAGAAGGATGTAGGTTGCAGTAGGTACTGGGAGATGAAGCAGCTTGCACAGGATAGAGTAGCATGGAGAGCTGCATCAAACCAGTCTCAGGACTGAAGACAACAACAACAACAACAAAAAACACATGCTAGCAAGCTATTTGCGTATATATTTAACAAAATTTTTATGACACTGCATATAACTGAAATAATTATTTACAGACTGTGATCTATATGCGATCGTCAATTAGGACATTTAGAACCAACAAGACACAGAAGACAAAGAAGAAGACAAGAACGTGAAACAAAGAAATCTTTTTCTTATATACTAGGATACAGAGATAATAGTAATTACAATTCTAGGAGCACGTATAGCGGTTTCGTTGTAGTTCCATATCGATAAGTTGATTTAGGTTACTTTTTTCAAGAAGCGATGCTATAAACACCCATCACAATTCTGTTATCGACCGTTTTTGTCAAAAGTGCCACGTATCATGATCAAACTCCATTAAAGTAATAAACCCAGCCAATCTAAACAAATTCTCAGACATAAATGAGTGTAGAATACGGTTAAATTTAATGCCAGTGATTAACATATTTAACTTCCAAATTTCCATAGTAATATCATGTTCTGGATGCAGTTGAGAATCATATTGAGCGCATGTTGAGCAGAGACCGGTCGAACAGGGGAGAGTGTGTCGGTGTCTAGCCATTGCGGGAGGCGGGGGGGGGGGGGGGGGGGGGGAATGGGAATATACAGTCATTTTCATAGGGCAAGCACCGCTGGTAGGAAAAGGGGAGGATAAGCCATGTAGAAGTTGGGACTTGTATATTGTGCGCAGACGAAACTCCGCTGAAGAGGCAGCATCCTAAATGAAGGAAAACTATGGATACTGTTTCTAACGTGGGGAGTCCGCTGGAGTCAGGAAGAAGCATCGTGAGCTAATAGTGATGGGGACTGCAGCACCGCAATCCCCTGGGCCCGGCAGCAAGCCCGTATTCTGAGAACATCTTGGCCCAAAATAGTGCTAAGGTAAGATCTCTGAAGCGAAGTGAGAGAAGAGGCCATCCAACTCTCTGTCATGCTGGCACCAAGTTAACTAAATTGTTGTTGATTTAGCTCAGAAACAGTAAGAGCAGATACCGCTGAATAACATAAATAAATGCTGGAGTGTGAGAACCAAATTCACACGTATGTATGTGGAGAAGTACTGCTTGCCTGAAATACGAAACAGCACAGATGATGGGAAACGGATATTGGCTGAGCTCCGGCACTAAAAATCTCCGCGTTTGGTTAATTATATCAAAATTGAGTGTGGAAGAGAGACTGTCGCACTGTTAGAATGGAACTGATCGGTCGATACTTGGAGGAATCGCTGTCATTGATGATCAGAATCCTGCACAAGACTCACACTCAAGAAGGCAAATTCTGCTTCTTGCGGGAGCACTCTGTGAAACTTGCTTCCATCCGAGTCTCGCCAGAGGACACTTTAGCCTAGGGAGGGACTTCGATTCCAGGCTCTGAGGGAGAGTAGCCTTTGGTGCAGGCCAGATTACTCAGAATTTCCAGCCACCACATCGGCCATCGACTGGCACTGATAACGCTTAGTGAGCCACTGCAGCGATCGCAAACCGAGTTATACGACGTATACGAGGATTTCAGATTGGCAGTATGGTTTTCACTCATTCAACTGCATCTGTTACCAATACCGAGTTCAACATGTGCTCGGTCAGATTCTTTATGTAGTTATTTTTTTCCTCTCCGATTAATATGTGGAAATCACAGGGCGACTTCCGTGAACTCAGTTGTTCCCGAAAATGTTGTGCTGAGTTCAACGTATCCGTGTTAAACTCATAACCTGATCTTTGCTAAGGTGCTGATATTTTACTTCATTATAAACTATCTTAACACTCAATGTGCTTAACAGCCTCCTGTCTTTTTGCACGTTTGGTTAACTTGAAGTCTTCGGCGAATTTTGTAATTAAGTGCTTGACTGGGCAGAGGCACTGTCTTTAAAGTTTAAGTTTTCCAGTTCCTCAGAACAAGAAAATACCATGAAATACTTTTCTGTGATGTATTTTCATACAGTTCGCGTCACAAGTATTAAATGGCTCACAAGAGCACGTACATTTCACAAGGGGCAGTGCTAGTAATCGTGCCAGTAACCGTAACTGTAAAAGTAGTCAGAACAGTAACCGTAACCACGATAGTAACGGAAGTAGCTTAACAATATGCTAACGTAGGGTTATATAGTACTCCATAGAGTTTTACAATCCATATTCGGCTGCTTTGAACTTTATCATTTTAGGTAATTGCTCTATTCTTATTATTAAAATACTACTAAAGTTATTCAAAAATAAAAAGTAAAAATTATAAAGGAAATGTTCGTAAAAACTACACGCCAATCACAAGAAGTGTGGTTACAAAATTATCTGTGCCAGAGGGCTACATTAGAACTCACTTTTCGCTGAGGACAGCTATGTCACCCAAGATTTTAATCACTGTTATCTTGAATTTTGATCCCACTCTTGAATCCTTTATTTCCGTCATTAATTCTTCGGTGTAGAGACTGAACAGTAGGGGTGAAAGACTGTATTACTTCTTCAGCCTTTTTAGTTCTAGCACATCTTCCTTGGTCTCCCATTCTTGTTGTTCTCTCTTGATTCTTGTACGTTCTGAATATTACCCGTCTTTCCCCACAGCATATACCTATTCTTTGGCAGTATTTTACTTTATAGAACACTCTTTTCATGTTGATGTATCGAATGAAGGTGTCTAAATTTTTCTTCCTTTCATCACCAAGTCGAACGCCAGAACTGCCCCTCCAATGCCATCACCTTTACTAAATACATACTGTCATCTAATAGATCGTCATTTGTTTTTATTTTCATTCCTCTGTATTTAATTCTTATCAGCAACTTTGTTGCATGAAGTATTCACTGTTTCTCTAGGGAAGTGTCAGTCCTTAACAGTAAATATTCTACCTCTAAAATATAAAAAAGTATAAGTAAGTTACTGGTAGGAGATATAAAAAAGTAACCCTTTCCTTAAAACAAGAAACAGCGTCTAGAGCTACGGGAAAGATCACAATGATCACAAACGAAATATTTCACTCAAAATGCAAAGCATATGCAGACATGAATAGAAAATATTTTATATGATAAAATGAGTGCTAAAAAGTGTAAAATAAATGAAATACTGAAGAAAAACATCAAACAAAAAACTTAAACGAAACGTGTCGTGGAGGATAAGAAAGGGCAAATATCCCTTGCATAAAACGAATTCCAAGTCCCACATGTGGCAGCACTCTGTCTCAGGCCCACCCCCGCAGACTCCTGGTGCCATGCTCTCATTGCTGCAAAAAAAAAAAAAAAAAAAAAAAAAAAAAAAAAAAAAAAAGCAATTGCAGTTCAAAGAGGAGTAGATGGAGTCATCCGCGTGACCACTCGACTGTTAACGCTTCTGTCACTGCAATATTTGTGTAAGAAGTAAACGAATGACAGAAATGTCACAATTCCTTTAACCTGAGGTACCCGGGAACAAAAGCAAAGCAATTCATATCCTAGAACGGAGATGTCTCACGTAAACAATTCTTCTGATCTCGAATGCTGTCGACACCGCGTCAGTTCTCAAAGTGGAACGTGACATCTTGTTCTCGGATCTCTCTCGACTGCAGTTCTTCAGAGTACTGTGGAATCAAGATCATTTCCGTTCTCTAGCCTACTACTGCCCTACGCTAATTTGAAACGTGTTCCTTTTGAATATAATAATAATGGCTGACGTAGCCAGTTTCGCACGCATAAATTAGGGCAGTTCTGACAGCTATAAAAAATGAGGCAATTGTAATCAGGAACTACTGGACGTATATTCTGCAAGAGCAAGGAATATGACACCTGCAGTAAGTGTGTTGTTCGAAAGGAGACAGTGTAACACAATACATCACGACGTAAAATCCTGGCATCCACAGAAAGAGCCGGATGTTGCGGCCAAAATAATACATCAGGAGGTGGGACAGCAGCACCGGTTAATGGAACACTTCGTATTACAGATATGATTATCTTCCTGTTGTAGGAAACGAGAACTTCAAAATGTAACGGAACATCAGTACAACGACCTACTCGCACGAAACAATCTCCTATGATCGATCTGATATATCACTGTTCAATGAAGCTGAGGAAATCATGTTTCTCACAAGCATCTCTGTAAGCCGCACCCGTGATTTGTAAATCCCTTGCCCTCAGAAGCTGGTCAAGTACATGGAGCCTGCAGGCGAGGTGAAAGCCATTTGGAAATAGAAGTCAGTACGCACCATCCTTACCGTAGAATCGGTCCCTGGCGTTGAGCCGAAACGGACTGTGAAAAGCATACACTACCTAAAACTTTATTCCTCGCTCTGTAGATAGCTGCAGAAAGCAGTTATACTGAACGTCTGCGAAATTCTTTGGGATATTGAGACTGCTGTTAGTAATGTTGTTTATACCGTCATCAATATACCTAATCCATGCAAAAACCCAATAAACAACAAAAACTGAAATGCCATACTGAACGTTCTTGTGAGTCACAGCGAAAGGCAATCACAGTCAACAAATTTGCCGCTCTGTGGAAAAAGCGGCAGGGCCACTTCTCCACGGAAAGATTCGCGATGCGCAGCTCGCTGTCCAGACTAGCCATGCTTTATGGATAGACTCTCAGACAACTGTCAGTTGAAGGACATCAACCGTGCCCCGCCCCAGTGACATTTCATCTGAAGGGAAACTACAGTGCGGAAATGCTCTAGCTGTAACGGCACTGCTCTGTGACGCATAGGTAGGCTACAGTCACTTGTTCGCCCACTGCTCTATTACTGCTCACGGTTGTGGGATCGGTACCAGATAGGCTTGATAGAATACATAGAGAAGATCCAGCGGAAAGCAGCGCGCTTCGTTACAGGATCATTTAGTAATCGCGAAAGCGTTACGGAGATGATAGATAAACTCCAGTGAAAGACTCTGCAAGAGAGACGCTCAGTAGCTCGGTACGGGCTTTTGTTGAAGTTTCGAGAACATACCTTCACCGAGGAGTCAGGCAGTATATTGCTCCCTCCTACGCATATCTCGCGAAGAGACCATGAGGATAAAATCAGAGAGATTAGAGCCCACACAGACGCATATCGACAATCTTTCTTTCCACGAACAATACGAGAATGGAATGGAAGGGAGAACCGACAGAGGTACTGAAAGTACCCACTGCCACTCACCGTCAGGTGGCTTGCGGAGTATGGATGTAGATGTAGATGTAGATGTAGGTCATAATCAAATAACTAACATTCTGGTGGACCTCATATGAGGTGCACCCCATGAGTGTTTCTAAACTGGTGTCGCTATCGCGAAATACACGATAATAATAGCACTGAACCATACGAACTTAAAACTCCTTCTTTGGGATTTGTCAGTTTTCAGAATCACATGTGAAATATGGATCAAGAGATAAGCGCAACACTTCCTCAGTAAGTTGTTAGAAATTCTTAGACAGAGGGATTTATATGAATGACACCGAGAGAGCGAGAAAGATACTGGAGTAGCAAGAGAACGAAAGCGGTTTCGGAAAGGCGCTGGTTCAGTTGCCCACCCATTCATCGAGATTTATGGTTGCCCTAGTTTTCCTAAATCTCTGAAGATAGATGCCGAGATGGTATCTTTGAATAAACCATCATCAGTTTTCTTTCCTGTCAACGCTTATCCAAGCTTGTACTCTAACGACTTAGTAGGTGACGAGGCGTTAAAAGCTAATCTGCCTTTTTCCCACAGACTGTCCACGTTTGAGAAGCAACCTAATCACACCCCTTAGCTCTTCGATCAAGGAACGAAGTATTTCAATTCTAAGTAGAAACCTAAAATTAGGTTCAAATGGCTCTAAGCACTATGGGACTTAAACTCTGAGGTCATCAGAACTACTTAAACGTAACTAATCTAAGTACATCAGACACATCCATCCAGGATTCAAACCTGCGACCGTAGCAGCCTCGCGGTTCCGGACTGGAGCGCACAGAACCGCTAGGCCACAGCGGCCGGCTCTAAACATGGGTTATATGATGTTTTTGTCAGCATGTGCCAACAAATCCACTTAAGCCGTTATGTAAATACGAGGTTTTTGTCTCAGCAGTAAACAATGCTGCGAATGCGAAACGTTACCTATGTATTATTTGAAGTCTCTTGAGTCAGTGCGCCACGTTTCCGTGACTTCGACAGATAGCATAGGTGCAGGACTGTTTCAAAATGGAGTCTGTAGGTGTTGTACGTTATAAGCAATGTGCCGTCATTGAATTTCTCACTGCAGAAAAAGAAATTGTGGGGAATATTCACGAACGCTATGGAGCATCTGCTGTCGACAGAAGTACAGTTAGTCGCTGGACACGGAGGGTGAGGTCATCAGGAGGCGGTTCGGCGGAGCTCCACGATTTTCAGCGGTCGCGGAGACCATCCACGGCTGTCACACCTGACATGTTGCAGCGAGCTGGTGTCATTCGCGAGGACAGACGTGTTACGACTCGGCAGTTGGCGCTGCATCTATCAATCAGAAAAGAAAGTGCGGATGCAATTATCCGCACACTTGGATATTCAAAAGTGTGTGCAAGATCGGTCCCGGTGGATCACAAACAGCACAGAAATAACATTTGTCTTGATTTCTTGCAACGTTTTGAAGCTGAGGGCGAGGCCTTCTTGTCCCGGATTGGGACAGGTGATCAATCGTGGGTTCACCATTTTGAGCCTGAAACAGAAGGACAGTCGATGGATTCTCATTCCCCACAGCTTCTCTGCCTCGTGATGGCTGGGTGTTGTGTGATGTCCTTAGGTTAGTTAGGTTTAAGTAGTCCTAAGTTCTAGGGGACTGATGACCATAGATGTTAAGTCCCATACTGCTCAGAGCCATTTGAACCATTTTTGAACCCATTTCCCACAGAAAAAAAAAAATTCAAAGCAACTGCTTCCACCGCTAAGGTAGTGATCACCGTCTTCTGGGACTTTGAAGGTGTGGTTCTCATTGATGTGATGCCAAGAGGCGGTACCATTAATTCAGAAGCATACGTCAGCACATGAACAAAACTCAAGAGACGCTTCCGGCGACTTCGGTGCCACAGCAACACGATGACCCACACAAGTCTGAGGACAGCTGAACACATCGAAAAACAGGGTTGTACAGTGTTACCGCATCCACCCTACAGCCCCCTCGGACTTCCACTTGTTTGGGGCATTAAAGAATGCCATTCGTGGAATACATTTTGAGGACGAGGAGGTTATTCAAACTGTTAAGTACTAGCTCCGCCACCAGGACAGGGATTGGTACCGACAGGGCATACACGTCCTTGTTTCCCGCTGGAGGAGGGCCATAGAACGAGATGGAGGTTACGTGGAAAAATGGAGTGTGTAGATGAAACACCATTCCTTCGCGTGTGTAATTCTCATCATGTTTAATAAAGAACTGTTGAATAAAAAAAAACGCGATGTATTACTTTCTGGGCAACAGGAATGCACAGTCCAGTACCATTAACTTGACCACCGCCTATGCTCGACGTCAGCCAGCAGTAACCACTTATAGACGGCAGGTGGCAACAGTAGCAGTGGATGGTGTGTAAAGCGTGTCCAGGAGACGCGGAAAACAGCCCAGTCTTTATAATTTCTTTCCTGGCGGTTCGTTGTCATCTCACAGAATCGGATGTACTGCCAGTGGTAAGCGTCTTCTCAATAGGACATTTCGACATCGTAACTCGGTGTTCTCATCAGGTGTTTTCTGGGACTGTGACTGAACACTCTTGATGAAGACGCCGAATTACTACGTCGCGGACCAGTGGCAGTACATACGATTGTACGAGATGGAAGTGCAGTCGTTGTCGTAATGGGGGAACGGAGTGATTTGTTTGACGTTCAAAAGGGCATTATCACTTGCTTTCGGGCCAAGGGTTAAAGCATTTCCGAAACGGCTAATTTTTTAAATTGTTCGCTTGCCACTGTGGTCAAAGTATCCCGGGCATGGTGCTGCCCAAAGCCGGCGCCGAGGCGCTTCTGCTGCACCACGGGCCATAGGTGACAGAGGTGAACGACGGTTGCAGATATGTGTGCGGCGAATAGACGTGGAGCTCTTGAGCAACTGACCACCACGATGAACCAAAATCTAACAACTGTTCCAAACTCGCCAGATTTAGACCCAGTCTAGAATCTGCGCGAGCGCCTCGATCGGGCTGTAGGTGCCAACTGTGTCTCCTCAACGACATTTCTACGAACGTTGCTCCGTATCGGCCTCCGCAACACCTGCGCTGACTGCTGTACATCGGAGAAGATGGCTGGAACTTGGGCGCCAGTACCGCCACTGGATGTGCACTGAATGGTGATGGGTGGCCTTTCCAGATGAACCATGTCTTATACTCCGTCGGACAGACGGCCTTTGGTGCGTACGGCGTGAAGCGTGTGAAAGCAAACACTCTGCGACATTCCTGGGAAGGGTGCAGGCCTGTGGAGGGAACGTTGTGGGCTCAGTAATGCTTTGTGGCATTTTCCCTGGGCTGATCTCGTCATACTGGAAGGCATAATGGGTCAACGCAAGAAGGCATCTATCCTTCGGTACCATGTCAATTCTTACATGCAATTTGTTTTTACTCGCTACGATGACCTCTAACAGCAGGACAGTGCAACGTGTGTCACACATCTTGGGGTTGAAGCTCTTTCTTTTCCGTGTTTGCTTTAATAATACGTATGTTTTTGGACAGGTCCGCCTTTAGCAATTCTGTTTTTTAACCCAAACATGTTTCACTGCAGTTGCAGCATCTTCAGTGGGCTTTTATTTTTCATGTTTTAAAGATAAAGAATGTTCTTTAGTTTTTGTATACATGTAACTATTAGTTTTTAAATCGTAATTACAGATATTTGAAAAACACGCAAATTATGAATTCATACTTTTTACCACATGGTGTGGATTTTCTGACGTGTAGTGTTTCTACAGTGACTGTTTTGTTCCACAGTTTGTCATCTGCAACCACTAATACCTTAAAGTAGATAAATTGTTTAAGCCAAAATTACGATTAGAAAATTGTTGTGGTGTGTGTGTGTGTGTGTGTGTGTGTAATTACATAATGTTTCACTTACGTTTCCTTTTTCCTCATCTTCATCACTGTCAAACACTACATATTGAGTTGCCACTGTCACTGTCTCTGTTTCACCGTTTACCAGCGTGCAAAAACAAACATGGCGGGCAGTGGAACAGTTGAAGGTGTAAAAACAAGACGGCTGACAGTGGAACAGTTGAAGGTATTTCCGGCGGTTGTTCTGAATCTTTCAGAGGTGTGTGTGTGTGTGTGTGTGTGTGTGTGTGTGTGTGGTGTGGTGCTTGAAAAGGGAGAAAGAGAGAGAGAGAGAGAGAGTGAGAGAGAGAGAGCGGAGGAAGAGAGCTTGACCATAGGTTTTAGGATTTGTGTGTGTGTGTGTGTGTGTGTGTGTGTGTGTCTGTGTGTGTGTCTGTGTGTGTGTGTTGGGGGCGGGGTGGGGTTGCGGTAGTGGGAGTTGGGGTGGGGGGGTGAGAGCTTTATAGGTTGGTCTTGTCTAATAATTTTTTGAACGCACACAACTTGCAACATACATGCATGGTTCCAAGGGCACCAGAAAGAGTTTGCCGTACTCCCCCAGCCACCAAACTCGCCGGATTTAGACCCAGTCTAGAATCTGTGGGACCACCTCGATCGAGCTGTAGGTGCCATGGAGCCTCAACCAAGAAGCCCAGCAGCAGCTGGCCACAGCGCTGGAGTCATCTGGGCTCCACAGCCCTGTCGATACCTTTCATAACGCCACTGACACTCTTCCTGCGTGCCCGTGTTGCAAAACGTGGTTACTCAGTCTTTTGATAGATCATCATACTAATGTGATTGCACAGTGCATTTTGCTTTATATAATGTAGGTCTGTCGAAGTCGGCACACTTGTTGACAGTTACTGACAAATACGCCCTACGGGGTGCCAGCGACTGCCCGCATCACATACGAAAACCAGGAGAGACTCTCTTCCACTTGCAGCAGTTCCATTTATTATTCTCAACGTTTCTCTGGAAATAAAATGATCGTATGAGATTATTGGTTCAAATGGCTCTGAGCACTATGGGACTTAACATCTGAGGTCATCAGTCCCCTAGAACTTAGAACTACTTAAACCTAACTAACCTAAGGACATCACACACATCCATGCCCGAGGCAGGATTTGAACCTGCGACGGTAGGGGACGCGCGGTTCCGGACTACAGCGCTTAGAACCGCATGGCCACCGAGGCCGGCTGTGATTATTGGCTGCGGGATCCCGGCTGGGGTTGTTCGGCCCAATGGTGCTAGTCAGTCTGACGCCACATCTACGACTTGTGCTTCTTTGTGCTGAAGATGGGGTGAAATGAATAGAACAACACAAACACCCAGTTTTCAAGCGAAGTTGCAGAGCACTTTGCCAATTCCCTTTTTTATTTCACTGTTTGCCTGCAGCAAAATAAGAGTTTATAAAGATCATTTTCAATCTAGTTCAGTCTGCGTAATGATTAATATACACTATCCATGACCATCCTTTTTTTCTACACCATGAATTCATGGTGCACGTGTTCCGCTTTAAACCATTGTCTCAGCTCTTGTCAGCACTCTACCACGTTCCAGAAACAGGAGCTGCGGCACGTAACGTTTTTCTCTGCCACAAGATACCGTCTCGCGGGAATGACTAACCGGCCTAGGAGACAGCACGTTATATAAGAAGTCGACTCTGCCTGTCTGCCGACCTTGTCGATTCCAGCAACCGTTGCAGCTGCCGTGTGACATGTGATTCTACAGACGTTTTCACGTGTGCGTGCACGCTTTCCCTAACATATACACTCCTAGTTGATTCAATAAAGCAATAAACTGATTTAATGATGTCACGACCTTGTCTTTCAGCGTTGTGTACAATAAGCATTCGAGTACAAACACTGTGTCATAATACTTAAGTATGCCCTCCGCCATAACATGCACGCTGGCAGGCCATAAACCTCTTCGTAATTTTAATTCCATGCGAGCTAATGCAGTTCTTAAGACTATGGACTCGCACTCAAGTGGATCAGAGTTAAATTTCTCCTCCAGCATTCCTTAATCTAGTTTTTTCTCGGTTCGCTAAATCGCCTCAGACGATCTCCCGACTGGTTCTCATTTAATCCGACATCCTTGTCTAGCAGACCTGTTGCTATGAGTAAAGACTTTGTAAGCAGGCTGTTGAGGTACTTGTAAGCATTCGTTTCAATGCACACATTTCTGTTGGTCATAGTACATGCACATTAAGTGAGAAGTTGGGACTGTTAGTGCTTGCACATGTGTTGATAATTCAGCAAGGAACTGGTCAACAACTCTGCTGGTTCTAAGGACAATTCCAAAAACTTTGTGAGTGCACAAGTAGTGGTTTATGGACTTGCTATATTGTCTGCAAGACTCTTCGATAGTGATTGGGCACCTGCACAGTCGCAACAGATGGCTGCTGGCCATCTCTACAAGGACTGCATTGGGTCTCTATCTCTGATGGTCCACCAATAGCATACTCTCTAGCAGGACTACAGTGGGTCTGCTCTGTGATGACCTACCTACCAATATTCTTCAAAACTTCGACTGACTCTGCTGTGGGTTTGTTCTGTTGTGGCCCATTACCTGTCTGCATGTCAAGAGTCAGCATTGTTTTCCGTTGGGAGGACAACACTACTTCTTCAAGACTGCATGGAAATCCAGTACTTCTGTGTGCATTTTCTTTTTCTGATCAGACTTTGTACAATGCAATCACTATTCTGATAAATAATCAGAACTGTCTTTCTGAGAACAATTTTTGCTTCTGACCAACAGTGCATCAATAAGTGTGTGCATTTGATATCTTTGTTATTGTAATTATGAAATATTTTATCAAATCATTATTGGCCACTGCCCAAAACATTTTGTAAAATTTTTTAGTGGGGAACATGGGGGCTATGTAAATAGGCTGTTTAGGTTTTTATGTTAGTAACGCCACGTAGCGCTCTGTAAGAAAATCACTGGCTGTGCTATGTGCAGTCTGTGGCTGGTTGGCATTGATGGAATATTCGCTATTGTAGTGTTGGGCAGTTGGATGTGATCAGCGCGTAGCGTTGCGCAGTTGGAGGTGAGCCGCCAGCAGTGGTGGTGTGGGGAGAGAGGTGGCGTAGTTTTGAGAGCGGATGACCTGTACGTGTGTCCATCAGACACTAATATATATATAATGACTTTTGAACACTATTAAAGTAAATACATTGTTTCTTCTCTATCAAAATCTTTCATTTGCTAGCTATGCCTATCAGTAGTTAGTGACTTCAGTAGTTAGAATCTTATATTTAGCTGACGGTACTGGCGCTCTCTGTATTGCAATAGTTCGAGTAACGAAGATTTTTGTGAGGTAAGTGATTCATGAAAGGTATAGGTTATTGTTAGTCAGGGCCATTCTTTTGTAGGGATTATTGGAAGTCAGATTGCGTTGCGCTAAAAATATTGTGTGTCAGTTTAGTGTTGATGAGAATAAGTAAAGAGCGAAATGTCTGAGTACGTTCAGTTCTGCTCAGCTGTTTGAACATGAAATAACGTAAGGGGTTTATCAGCACAATCATTCATAAATTTTTATAAGGGTTAGGTTTCAACTCCTACCACGACAGGACATTCAGCATTTAATTCTTCACTTGATCTTAGCTGTGCAGGGTTTATAGTGATCCGTTTAGCCACTTGGTAGCAATTTGTTCTACGTAGAGTCGAACATAAGGTCAAGAGTAACGACGATGAGACGCAGTCGGAAATCCGTTTTCAGTACGATGCTAATTTCACGTTTCATTAAACAAGTATGGAAACTAATTAATGTAGTTGTGATAATGTACATATATATTTCGACAGTTTTCAGAATTTCATCCAAGGCGTCTACTGCAAGAGTAGGGGACTAATGAACGACTTGTAGAAAAGAAGCTCCCTTCCAACTAATATTCCTATGACTTTGACACCGTCTGTAATAGTTTCAACATGTATTTCCGTTTGTTTTTATTAAATTATTTGCAAAGCACCTGCTCAGCTTGGAGATCAACATCTAAGAATTACAGTTCCATTTCCAGCTCATTCTGTTGTAGAATACTTCCTATCTTTGTACTGAGACTATTAAGTCTGTTCGTTTGTTAGCGTTCATCCCAACATTTTGGTATCCTGTTCAACCCCACATTTCGTTTCTGCATTTGTCCAACGTCAATGTAATTCAGTTGATATCGTGTAGCATAAGCTGGTCGCTGCACTCATAAGCTCGACTCGAGTGGCTTTTGTATTCCTGTACAACTAGGCAGTATGGATTCTGTTTATAGCTGAAACAACTGGTTTTCGGTTTCATCATTTTTTTTCGCTCCACTTTACTCTGTCAAAACCGCTCAAAATGACTGGTTTCTAAACCAATCAGTTTTCGATTTCTTATTCTTATTATTGGCGTAATAGAAGTAGGAATCAAACTAAAATTTAAAAAAATATTGACTCACACAGTTTCAAGATCGTAGAAGCAAAATATTAGCTTGATGCATAATTTCGTAGCGTATATGTTTTGCATTGGAGTATTCCGGTTGCTATGGGTTTACTTATCGATTGCCATTTTTTATTTGTAGTTCACTGTTGCTAGCTGAGCTTACATGTTGTTATTTTGTCATTTGGAGATGGTGAGTGCAGCTGTGAACGCTAGAAAATTGAGTGCCAAATGGAAGTACCGGAAAGTATCCGACATAATCTTCTGTTTGAGTTCAATAGAGGGGTGGTAGCTGTGGGGTGAAGGGGCAGCCAGAAACATTTGCGCCGTGTATGGAGATAACGCCATTGACAGAGCACGTCAAGAAACTGGTTTTCTCGTGTTAATGAGGATCATTTCGATATTAGTGACAATCCACTTTCAGGAAGAGCTTCGGGGTTTGATGAAGATCGTTTAAATGCATTAATCTTCAATGATCCACGTCAATGTACTCTAGAACTGGAAAATGTGAAGAACTGTGATCATTCCACCAGCGTGCGACATTTTCATGCCGTGGTAAGGTTCAGTTATCTGGTGTATGAGTACCGCACGCTCTCAGCCAAACTTACAAAAATCACTGAGTGGGCATATGTGTATCTCTACTTCCTCGTCTTCAAATGGTTCGTGAACAACACCGACAATTCCTGTATCGTTTCCTGGTGACGAGAAATGGTGTCTCTATGCTAACGTAAGGAAAAGAAAGAAATTGTTGAGCCAGGAAAAGCAGTAACTCCTCGTACTGTCACGTATCTGGTGGAACAGCGACGGTGTGGTGTACTTCGAAATGCTTCCCTGACGTATAACCATTACTGCTGACACTCATTTTATAACTGAGACGTCTTGCAGGCGCAATCGCAGAACAACGACCAGGAAGTCTGCGTGAAGTGGTGCTACTGCACGATAAAGCCTGCCCGCATTCTGCTACACTGGCAAAAAACGCTATACAGGAGTTGGTTTGGGAAGACATTTCGCATCCACTTTACTGACCTGATCTGCGCCCTCAGATTTTCACCTTTTCCACTCTATCGAACAACCTTCAAGGAACTTCCTTTCTGGATGACAATGCGTTCCGAGCATGATTCCACGAGTTCTTCCTCTCAAAACCATGTGATTTCTACAGTTGTGGGATTGTAAAGTTACCCCATCGTTGGCAGATTAATAGTGAAGGACAATATATTATTGGTGATTAAAGTCTCTGTTATGTGTATCTGTTGTTTTTATTGAACTTTCGAAAAAAACTGCAAAGTTATAGACCACCTCAATATTAAATTAAATAGGGGAAAAACGAAAACTTAGTCCGTTCATTCTTCGCTACCTTTCTCGAAATGTGATAAATAGTTTAATACTACAAAAAGTCACCAGTATTGTCCTCCTGATTCTGATTTTTTGAAACACTGCTGATTCTGATTTTTTGAAACTCTGCTCAAAAATCATAATCTGGGATCATACCGCTGTTTGGGCATTATTAATTGTCAATGCTAAAGGGTGAAAACTGAGTCTGGAGGAGTATTGTATTTTCATGTTGATTTGTCCGTTATCAAGGGCTACAAGCCGATGTAGGCATGTTATATACATACAGGCTCAGATCAGTTATTTTCTATTTTCATTGTATACTATGAATGAATTGTTAGATTTATAAATTTATTACTGTTACCATAATTTCCTTTCTTGTTCATTGCTTCGAACAAACGACAGGTAGATCTTTAACCTTGTGAAGCAAATGAACCTTTGTAGTTCACTGCTAGGTCGCTTAGTAAAAATATTTCCGGACTAGAGTTTGTACCATTCGGCAGTACGACGAGTGTCCGGCGACGACAGTTAAATACTACCGTATAGACCGGATAGGGGCAAGTCTCGCACACTGGAGGTACACTCGTACGTTTAGCGACGACACACGGCAACCTGGACATTATCGCCTCAGCAGTGGTTCAAAATGGCTCTGAGCACTATGGGACTCAACTGCTGTGGTCATTAGTCCCCTAGAACTTAGAACTACTTAAACCTAACTAACCTAAGGACATCACACACATCCATGCGAGGCAGGATTCGAACCTGCGACCGTAGCGGTCGCGCGGTTCCAGAATGCGCGACTAGAACCGCGAGACTACCGCGGCCGGCGCCTCAGCAGTGCTGCAACAGTTCCTATTGTGTGCTTTAGTTGCTCGGTATGTCGGCATTGTTTATAAAATCAGTGATCGCCTTTCTATAATAACGCAATATTTCAAAACAATGCAAATTTAACGAATAAAAACCACTCCTCTTTTAAAAAGGGTTTATTAAAAACCGGAAGATTTTAGCACCGCTGCTATGGCTAATTGATATTCCAGTTTTTCGTTATTGGTAAAGAAATGAAAAAGCTGTTGTAACCGACATCAAACAAATGTCGAAAAATATCGGTTATTCAGAACTAAAATACCGGTATCGATTTAACCGGTTGATTTTTCCCGTCCCTATTGGACAGCGGACACAATGAAGGCCTCAGAATCAAGTTGGCAATCATGAGCCAAAACATTAAGGGTACCTGCTTGATAATAAAATGATTCGCAGTTGCGGACATGGACTATCACCAGCTGCATAATGCAATGATGACTATGAAAATTTGTGCCGGACCGATACTCGAACATGGATTTCCCGCTTAGTGCCGGCAGTCGCCTTATCATTCGGCTATCCGAGCGCGACACACGGCCACACCCAAGCTTATGTCATCAAATATGTGTTCACAACCTGTACTCGTGCATCCGTTATAAATATTCCCGTACAGTGGAGACATTTTACTTGAAAGTCTCTTGCCCGGTGTCAGCGGATAAATACCATATTATACTGCCTGTGCTATTCTGACTTACGATGCGAAGCTCCTTCGGACATGCTTGCTTGTCTGAAGGAACTTTGTATCGTAATTCGGAATAACACACCCATTGAAATATCGTGCTTGACAGCACGCTGGTCCACTCTCCAAACACAGTACACCTAAGAGATTTTGCATGGCTTGGATATGCAGGGTGGTCCATTGATAGTGACCGGACCAAATCTCACGAAATAAGCATCAGACGAAAAAACTACAAAGAGCGAAACTCGTCTAGTTTGAAGGGGGAAACGAGAATGGCGCTATGGTTGGCCCGCTAGATGGCGCTGCCATAGGTCAAACGGATATCAACTGCGTTTTTTAAAATAGGAACCCCCATTTTTATCACATATTCGTGTAGTAAGTAAAGAAATATGAATGTTTTACTTGGACCACTTTTTTCGCTTTGTGACAGATGGCGCTGTAATAGTCACAAACATATAAGTACATGGTATCGCGCAACGTTCCGCCAGTGCGGACGGTATTTGCTTAGTGATACATTACCCGTGTTAAAATGGACTGTTTACCAATTGCGGAAAAGGTCGATATCGTGTTGATGTATGGCTATTGTAATCAAAATGCCCAACGGGCGTTTGCTATGTATGCTGCTCGGTATCCTAGACGACATTATCAAAATGTCCGGACCGTGCGCCAGATAGTTACGTTATTTAAGGAAACAGGAACAGGAACAGGAACAGCCACATATGAAACGTCAACCACTGCCTGCAACAATTTTTGATGCCCAAGTATATGTTTTAGTTGCAGTCGCGGCTAATCCGCACATCAGTAGCAGACAAATTGCGCGAGAATCCGGAATTTCAAAAACGTCGGTATTGTGAATGCTACGTCAACATCGATTGCACCCGTACCATATTTCTTTGCACCAGGAATTGAAATGCCACGACTTTGAACGTCGTGTACAGTTCTGCCACTGGGCACAAGAGAAATTACGTGACGGTGACAGATTTTTTGCACTCGTTCTATTTAGCGACGAAGCGTCATTCACCAACAGCGGTAACGTAAATCTGCATAATATGCACTATTGAGCCATTGGAAATCCACAATGGCTGCGACAAGTGGAACATCAGCGATCTTGGCGGGTTAATGTATGGTGCGGCATTATGTGAGGAAGGATAATTGGCCACCATTTTATCGATGGCAATCTAAATGGTGCAATGTATGCTGATTTCCTACGTAATGTTCTACCGATTTTACTGCAAGATGTTTCACAGCATGACAGAATGGCGATGTACTTCGAACATGGTGCATGTCCGGCACCTAGCTAGCTTGCGGTTGAAGCGCTATTGAACAGCATATTTCATGACAGGTGGATTGGTCGTCGAAGCACCATACCATGGCTCGCACGTTCACCGGATCTGACGTCACCGGATTTGTTGCTATGGGGAAAGTTGAAGGATATTTGCTATTGTGATCCACTGACAACGCCTGACAACATGCGTCAGTGCGAACATTACGGAAGGCGAACTACTCGCTGTTGAGAGGAATGTCGTTACAACTATTCCCATATGCATTGAGGTTGACGGACATCATTTTGAGCATTTATCGCATTAATGTGCTATTTACAGGTAATCACGCTGCATGCGTTCTCAGAAATGATAAGTTCACAAAGGTACATGTATCATATCGGAACAACCAAAATAAAATGTTCAAATGTACCTACTTTCCGTATTTTAATTTAAAACACCTACCTGTTACCAACTGTTCGTATAAAATTGTGAGCCGTATGTTTGTAACTATTACAGAATCATCTATCACAAAGCGAAAAAAGTGCTCCAACTACAAAATTCAAATATCTTTACGTACTACACGAATGTGCAATAAAAAATGGGAGTTCCTATTTTTTTAAAATGCAGTTGATATCCGTTTGACCTACGGCAGCGCCGTCTAACGGGCCAACCATAGCGCCGTCTGGTTGTTTCGTTTGACGCTTACTTCGTGAGATATTTGACCCGGTCACGATCAATGGACCACCCTGTATATGGCAAGTACCTGGTAGATTCCCGGAGATATATCGCACCAGGTGCCTGCAGCTCCCGTCCATCAGGGGCCGGTAGTTTGTCGGCGCGGGTCTGTCTTCCGGTAGCAACCTAGGTGCGAAGAAATTTAGCCGGCAAGATATCAACGTGCGGTCGGTATTATGGTCCTCACGTGACTGGAGCACAATTCTGCGCTGGTGACACGAAAGATTTTCCTGCTGGAGGACGCGATCGGCGAATACATCACGACTGAAAGATTGCAGTTGGTACACGACAATATTCACGTTGTCCACAGCAGTCATGGTGCCTTCGACTACCATCGCAGGTCCGCGGATCTCAGTCGAATGCCCAACCGCCCATCCCCCAAAATCTTATAGCCCAATACTACCCACATAGTTCTATGCCCTTGGCGCGGTGCGCGTTTCGATCAGCCGTCCGCCTGGGTGACGAGGTATCGGATACGTCGACCTGTTGTAACAAAAAAGTTCTTCATCCGTCCAGCCGACATGTCTCCAATGATAAGCAGTCCATTCTCGATTATTCCGTGCACATTGCAATCGTAATTGACAATACCATTGGGCTTTCTCCAGCATTGCATACTATTGTCATATCTGCCACAGATCGCTGCCTGCCATGCTGTGTAGAGCGCGCGACCTCCACGTTCTATGATGAGGTGTGGTCAACCTTGCTTCCTACTCGTGTTTTAAAGGCCCTTCAACCACTTTTACAAATGTTGCCGACAGTAGTATGCGAACAGCTGATCAGTTCCAAGTGTGTGACACGCTCCTGCCCAGACGTAGGTTGTTTAGTGAAGGAACCACGCCACAACAGCCTGCACTTTGTCAAAGTCGCTTATACTTCCCTTATTTCGTCACACGTTTTGCCATCACCAGGTGTCACTCAGTCGCACGTGAGAAGTCGCCAATGCTTTGGCTCTTTTCTCTACGCAGAAGATTTCTGTGTTCCTACTAGATTTCCGTACCCAATCGGTAGAAATGGAACCACTATAGGATAACTTCGTTGTCATCTGTCTGTCTCTCTGTCTCTCCGACTCTTCCGCGCGGGGTGTCCGCGCGGTCTGTGGGCGCCTTGTCACGGTCCGAACGGCTCCCCCCGTCAGAGGTTCGAGTCCTGCCTCGAGCATGGCTGTGTGTGTTGTCGTTAGCCTAAGTTAGTTTAAGTTAGATTAAGTAGTGCGTAAGCTTAGGGATCGATGACCACAGCAGTTTGATCCCATAAGACCTTACCACAAGTTTCCAATTTTTTCTCCGACTCTTAAAAACCATTTTCCGCAGGAACGGGTAGACTTACCACATTGAAATTTGTGTCACATACTAGGGTCTATAAGCCCTTGGCGGTGTAATAAATGTAAGCTTATAAGTCAGTACAACCAAAAAGCTGCGGCAATTTATGTCACACATTATTTTGATACTCGCAAAACCTATAGGACACCTCCAATTAGACTAGACTCATTAAATTTGGCAATATGCAAGATTTCACACTAAACCCAAAGGAAAAAATCCGAAAACTGTAAACCTGAAATTATACCACAAGAAAAAAAGTTTTGTCATTTGTTATCTGACTGACTGCCCCCTTTCCTCAGGAACGGGTAGCCATATCAAGTTGACATTTTTGTCACATAATAAAGTTTATAGGTCCTTTGCAGTGTAATAAATATAAGATTATAAATCAGTTTAAACAAAGCTACGGCCATTAAGGTGACATATTTTGATACTCTCAAGCCCACTCATCAAATCCTACAGGATACGTCCGTTGGCCTAGAATCACAAAATTTTGGCAGGAAGGAAGAATTCGCAATACAGCCAAAGGAAAAAAAAATCATTAAATTGTTAATTTGTAATTACACGACACAAAAAATGTTTCTTTTGTCATTTGTTATCCGACATCAAACTTGAAATTAAAACAATCAGTAGTTTTGCATTGGGTCTGACTGAGCCGCAATGGTAAAGATAAAATATTCGGCAAGGAATGACTTTGTCGGTCATAAGACGCGTTTGGGATGTTTCACTTTTAGCATTGCGACCCAGTCAGCCTGAATGGGGAACTACTGATGATTGTAACAATGGTCGCTTGCCTCCTGCATGACTTTTTGTCACATTTACATTATTGAAATTAGTCTCTAAAATGGAATCGCTGGGACCGATATCTTGACAGCATCATTGTCGATAACAGCCAAAACTGTTAGAGACCCTCGATTCCCGGAGTGAATTACCTGTCTGTAAACATAACTACGTTTGTACGGAGCCCTCATTGCACGAGTCCCACTCGCACCTGAGCCATTTGCTTTGTGTGTCATCAGTGCTTCTAAATGGTATGAAGCACCCACACCTCGATGTCCTCTTCTGTGACAAACCGTTAATCTGTGAATAGCATTTACACACAACATCGTCAGTTATTTCCAGCATACATCCAAATCTGTATCTCGTCCAAAATTCTGCGGCACTCTCTATTCCCTTGGAATTGATTCTTGATGTCTTAATCCATGTCCTATCATCTTGCCCCTTCTCCTAGTCGCTGTCCTCCACGTATCTTTACTCACTGATCCTCCAAGAACCTCGGTTCTTATCTTACCAGGCCACTGCACGTTTTCCTTCCTTGAATAACACCACATCTCAGACACTTAGGTTCACCTATTTTCCTGTTTTCCTACGACTCAATACTCGCTTCTTTCCCATGCCATGATCCAGTTATAAGTTCTCTGAATTTTCGTCCGCAAATTAAGGCCTATGTTCTATACCGATGGACTCTTTCTGGCGTGAAATGCTCTTGTTTGTGCTAGTCTGCTTCTTAAGTACTCCTTGCTGCGTTCGTCATGTGTTATTTTGTTCCCAGGTAGGAGAATTTCTTCACTTGGTCTATTGCATGGTCCTCAAGTTGCCGTTAATCCTATTTCATGTATTCCTCAGTAATTTCGACTTTATTTCGTTTACTCTATGTCAGTATTAAGTGTTCATCAGACTGCTCACGCAATTCAGCAGATGCTGCAGTTATTTCTCACTTTCACAAAGGGCAGCCAATTGCCAGCATGTTATCACTGACACTGACCCTGAAATTTAGCCCAACCTCCGACTGTTTTTTTTTTCCTTCATTGCGTCTTCAATATACAGATTGATCAGTAGAAGAACAATAATGTCTCCCTTCCTTACAAACTATTTTTTTGTTCCGAGCACTATTACCTCGGTCTTTCATTCTTACTATTGCCTGGTTGTTTTTGTGCATGTAGTACATTACTTATCTTTTCCTGCAGGACTACCTAATTCTTCTAACGATATTACCTGTCACTATTTTATATTGTTGAACGATGTTCTTACGTCGAAAAATCCTATGAATGTGTACTGATTGTTTTTATGTGTTACCACCATAATGGAACGTATCGTCAGAACTGCCACTCTTGCACCGTTCCCTTTCCTCAGATTAAACTGAACGTCGCCTAACAATGTCTCATCTCATTTTCTTCATTTTTATTATTATTATTATTATTATTATTATTATTATTATTGTTAACAGCTCGTATGCATGAGGTGTTAGGCTGACTGTGCGATACAACTCACCTGTATCTGCCCTTTCTGTCTTAGGAATTATGTTGATTACTTTCTTCTGAATGTTCGCTGATGTGTTTCTAGTTTCATAAATTCTATATAATAAATTGAAAAATCGTTTGGCTACCATTTCCTCCAATCAAATCACAAACCGGAGAAACATTATCTATCCTTTCTGTTTTCTTTGGTAGCAATTCTTCCAAAGATCGTTCAATTCTGACACGAATAATGAATGCATAAGTTTTCCAAACTGACATGTACACTACTGGCCATTACAATTGCCACACCAAGAAGAAATGCAGATGATAAACGGGTATTTATTGGATAATTAGATTATACTAGAGCTGACATGTGATTACATTTTCATGCAATTTGGGTGCATAGATCCTGAAAAATCAGTAAACAGAACAACCACCTCTGGCCGTAATAACGGCCTTGATACGCCTGGGCATTGAGTCAAACATACCTTGGATGGCGTGTACAGGTACAGCTGCCCATGCAGCTTCAACACGATACCGCAGTTCATCAACAGTAATGACTGGCGTATTGTGACGAGCCAGTTGCTCGGCCACCATTGACCAGACGTTTACAATGTGCTGGCCAGGGCAGCAGTAGAACATTTTCTGTATCCTGAAAGGACGTACAGGACCTCCAACATGCGATCGTGCATTATCCTGCTGAAAATGTAGGGTTTCGCAGGGATCGAATTGAGGGTAGAGCCACGGGTCGTAAGACATCTGAAATGTAACGTCCACTGTTCAAAGTGCCGTCAATCCGAATAAGACGTGACCGAGACGTGTAACCAATCTCACCCCATACCATCACACCGGGCGATACGCCAGTATGGCAATTACGAATACACGCTTCCAATGTGCGTTCACCGCGATGTCGCCAAACTCGGATGCGACCATCATGATGCTCTAAACAGAACCTGGATTCATCTGAAAAAATGACGTTTTGCCATTCGTGCACCCAGGTTCGTCGTTGAGTACACCATCGCAGGCGCTCCTGTCTGTGATGCACCGTCAAGGCTAACCGCAGCAATGGTCTCCGAGCTAATAGTCCATACTGCTGCAAACGTCGTCGAACTGTTCGTGCAGATGGTTGTTGTCTTGCAAACGTCCCATCTGTTGACTCAGGGATCGAGACGTGGCTGCACGATCCGTTACAGGCATGCGGATAGGATACCAGTAATCTCGACTGTTAGTGATACGAGGCCGTTGGGATCCAGCACGGCATTCCGTATTACACTGCTGAACCTACCGATTCCATATTCTGGTAACAGTCATCGAATCTCGACCAAAGCGAGCAGCAATGTCGTGATACGATAAACCGCAATTGCGATATGCTACAATGCGACCTTTATCAAAGTCGTAAACGTGATGTTACGCATTTCTCCTCCTTAAACGAGGTATCACAACAACGTTTCACCAGGCAACGCCGGTCAAATGCTGTTTGTGTATGAGAAATCGGTTGGAAACTTTCCTCATGTCAGCACGTTTTAGGTGTCGCCACCGGCGCCAACCTTGTGTGAATGCTCTGAAAAGCTAATCATTTGCCTATCACAGCATCTTCTTCCTGTCGGTTAAATTTCGCGTCTTTAGCATGTCATCTTCGTGGTGCAGAAATTTTATGGACAGTAGTGTATTTCTTCTTTATCACCTCAGCAGATAGCTCTTCCCCATTAAATAGGTCATCAATGCATTGGCATTTGTGCCCAAATATTGAAGCCTTTGCCTTTAATTTTATGATATGTTATTGTGTCTTTTCTCTACGGTGAACCTGACTGTCCTTTTACGATATCCATTTCGGTTTCTATTTATTTACACTTTTCTCTTCAGCATCTTTTCACTTTCTAAGAGTGTTAGGCGAATAATACTGGTCTTTTCTATTCTTATGCTGAACATTTCGGTATTTCCTTCCTTAGTCGACCAATAGAAGTACTTTCTACAGTTGTCCATGTGAGTATTTTATTCCAGTAGAGCACTTGTGGGCAACAGATGGTCTGCTGGTACCGTATACTCGCGTGGAATCCAGAAAAACTGTTCTGAGCGCGTAACACATTACACCAAGAAAGCGAAACGCGGACCGAAGGAAAATCGAATCACCAAATGCAATGTGATGTTACAGAAGGATGTTAAAAGTCAAGTGAACAAGTAATATGCGAACTAAATAGGTTCCACAAAACACGAAAAAAGAAGACAGGACATACCTACAGAAAGTATGATGAGGCATACAGAAATAGAACTTGAGAACTGAAAAGAGGAGTAAAGCGAAGAATATTCAAACATGGAAGAACATGACAACACATTAATAACTGTTTTTCTCGATTTAGAAAAAAAGTAAAATAAAATTCTGAAAAGTATGCGAAACTTTCAGAAGAATGTCGGAAGCCTTTCTTGTCCGTAGTTTCACTGTTCTCTTCCATTCTCACCTACAGTTATGGCTTCAGTTTCCTCCTGTAACAACGTGATCCAGTACTCGTGAATAGTTAATTGTTGTTCCATATCGTTTTGGTTATTACTTCTTCTATTTCGTTATCATCGATAAGCGTAGAGTGACCGCATGTGACGCTTTGTGGCTACTCGTGTATTAGTCAGATTACAGATCCAGTGGTCCAGACTTAATCGTCAGGTTTTTTTTTTCTAGGTTTTGTTTCCCGATGCTTACAAAATTATATGACCTTTCCGTATTTCGCATCTGTGAAGAAATAAAATTGCACCATAAACCTTGCTCCACGTTTCGTTTTCGTTCTCAATAACTGATCTGTGTAGCTAATGCTCAGGTGGAAGGTAGAGCTGTGTAGCCTCGCGGGATTAGCCGAGCGGTCAGGGGCGCTGCAGTCATGGACTGAGTGGCTGGTCCCGGCGGAAGTTCGAGTCCTCCCTCGGGCATGGGTGTGTGTTTGTCCTTAGCATAATTTAGGTTATGTAGTGTGTAAACTTAGGGGCAGATGACCTTGCAGTTAAATCCCATAAGATGTACAGACATTTGAACATTTTTGAAAAGAGCTGTGTATAGTAAATCACTGTGGTATATAATTGAAACTTACAGTTGACGACATATTTACTTTACATGTGATACATACGGTGTCTTACCTATTACATGTTGCATCAACACAAACCATCCTTGCCCAAAATGGCCCTGTCGTCAAACGACGAGATTTACACGTGAATCGTTTGTTAAATCTGCTCGACCCTCTTAGACAGATTTTGTTTCGTGTATAACAAGTTAGAATGAGGAATAAACAGGCTGCCCCCTTCCCTCGCTACTCGAAAAATAATGTTGAAAAGTAAAAGTTAAAATTAAATAAAATAAAAATTAATTAAAATGGCTATTGTCTTCATCGTAATCTTTATTGTCTGAGAGAGCTTAAATGAGTCAAAACAATCTTCGGCGAGCACTACACTTATAAATACATACATTCACATGAGAGGAGAAGCTAAGTATAGATCACGGGTTACACTTTACCTGTAAGACTGATCGCTGAGTCGCAGGTAACTCAGCGGCACAGTTTGCTTCGATTCTCTTAGGTCTGGGTCCCATTAGAAATCAGCATGATCATGCATAACGAGAATGAAAGAACAAAGGACGTGATGCGATCCGTATCTCCTATCAATAACTCCAACACAAGACGGAAATTTTAGCTGTAAGTGGAAAGATAATGAAATGTTTGCAAGTCTGTGTTATCTTCAGTAGCCAGGCGTTACGTAACACAAATAAAATGTCTCGACTGAAAGGTAATTCATGTCTTATAAACAACTGAAGTAGATATCAGTAAGTCACTAGCACCTTAAGTGTGGTTTTAAAAGAGGTACGGAAAAATTATTAGTCACAAATAAGCAAGAAAAACATTACTCTTCTGATGCCATATCAATGGGGAGTACCTCAGGCGAGATAATTGGCTCTCCAACGTCCATCCACCGCTAGTGCCATTATCACGTCATATTTAGCAACTCCGTTCAAACCTAAATGCGGACAACTAAGCAATTGGGACTTCGACTCCGGCTGCAGATATTGGTATGGATGGAGTGAATTTTCATCGGCATATGCTTAATGTTCTGCATTGTCTTGCAGTGCTGACAATCAGCAAAGCTAACTACATTGCCACTGATACCCGCCTCTCCTGAATGTCACGTTTCAGTTGCAAATGTACTGAAGTACCTGCTACAAACATATCATCTCAGCGCGTCCACCAAGTTGTAACGTTCATACTACTCTTCTCGATTGCTAAATGTATATTGAAACTTAATTTGTAATTGTAACTTAAGCCATGCAGCTTTACTGTATGATGATGGCATCCTCTTGGGTAAAATATTCCGGAGGTAAAATAGTCCCCCATTCGGATCTCCGGGCGGGGGCTACTCAGGAGGATGTCGTTATCAGGAGAAAGAAAACTGGCGTTCTACGGATCGGAGCGTGGAATGTCAGATCCCTTAATCGGGCAGGTAGGTTAGAAAATTTAAAAAGGGAAATGGATAGGTTGAAGTTAGATATAGTGGGAATTAGTGAAGTTTGGTGGCAAGAGTAACAAGACTTCTGGTCAGGTGACTACAGGGTTATAAACACAAAATCAAATAGGGGTAATGCAGGAGTAGGATTAATAATGAATAGGAAAATAGGAATGCGGGTAAGCTACTACAAACAACATAGTGAACGAATTATTGTAGCCAAGATAGATACGAAGCCCACACCTACTACAGTAGTACAAGTTTATATGCCAACTAGCTCTGCAGATGATGAAGAAATTGAAGAAATGTACGATGAAATAAAAGAAATTATTCAGATAGTGAAGGGAGACGAAAATTTAATAGTAATGGGTGACTGGAATTCGAGTGTAGGAAAAGGGAGAGAAGGAAACATAGTAGGTGAGTATGGATTGGGGCTAAGAAATGAAAGTGGAAGCCGCCTAGTAGAATTTTGCACAGAGCACAACTTAATCATAGCTAACACTTGGTTTAAGAATCATGAAAGAAGGTTGTATACGTGGAAGAACCCTGGAGATACTAAAAGGTATCAGATAGACTATATAATGGTAAGACAGAGATTTAGGAACCAGGCTTTAAGTTTTAAGACATTTCCAGGGGCAGATGTGGACTCTGACCACAATCTATTGGTTATGACCTGTAGATTAAAACTGAAGAAACTGCAAAAAAGGGGGAAATTAAGGAGATGGGACCTGGATAAACTGAAAGAACCAGAGGTTGTACAGAGTTTCAGGGAGAGCATAAGGGAACAATTGACAGGAATAGGGGAAAGAAATACAGTAGAAGAAGAATGGGTAGCTCTGAGGGATGAAGTACTGAAGGCAGCAGAGGATAAAGTAGGTACAAAGACGAGGGCTGCTAGAAATCCTTGGGTAACAGAAGAAATATTGAATTTAATTGATGAAAGGAGAAAATATAAAAATGCATTAAATGAAGCAGGCAAAAAGGAATACAAACGTCTCAAAAATGAGATCGACAGGAAGTGCAAAATGGCTAAACAGGGATGGCTAGAGGACAAATGTAAGGATGTAGAAGCTTATCTCATTAGGGGTAAGATAGATACTGCCTACAGGAAAATTAAAGAGACCTTTGGAGAGAAGAGAACCATGTGTATGAATATCAAGAGCTCAAATGGCAGCCCAGTTATAAGCAAAGAAGGGAAGGCAGAAAGGTGGAAGGAGTATATAGAAGGTTTATACAAGGGCGATGTACTTGAGGACAATATTATGGAAATGGAAGAAGATGTAGATGAAGATGAAATGGGAGATACGATACTGCGTGAAGAGTTTGACAGAGCACTGAAAGACCTGAGTCGAAACAAGGCCCCCGGAGTAGACAACATTCCATTAGAACTACTGACGGCCTTGGGAGAACCAGTCCTGACAAAACTCTACCAGCTGGTGAGCAAGATGTATGAGACAGGCGAAATACCCTCAGACTTCAAGAAGAATATAATAATTCCAATCCCAAAAAAAGCAGGTGCTGACAGATGTGAAAATTACCGAACTATCAGTTTAATAAGCCACGGCTGCAAAATACTAACGCAAATTCTTTACAGACGAATGGAAAAACTGGTAGATGCAGACCTCGGGGAGGATCAGTTTGGATTCCGTCGAAATTTTGGAACACGTGAGACAATACTGACCTTACGACTTATCTTAGAAGAAAGATTAAGAAAAGGCAAAACTACGTTTCTAGCATTTGTAGACTTACAGAAAGCTTTTGACAATGTTAACTGGAATACTCTTTTTCATATTCTAAAGGTGGCAGGGGTAAAATACAGGGAGCGAAAGGCTATTTACAATTTGTACAGAAACCAGATGGCAGTCATAAGAGTTGAGGGGCATGAAAGGGAAGAAGTGATTGGGAAAGGTGTGAGACAGGGTTGCAGCCTCTCCCCGATGTTATTCAATCTGTATATTGAGCAAGCAGTAAAGGAAACAAAAGAAAAATTTGGAGGAGGTATTAAAATTCATAGAGAATAAGTAAAAACTTTAAGGTTCGCCGATGACATTGTAATTCTGTCAGAGACGGCAAAGGATTTGGAAGAGCAGTTGAACGGGATGGACAGTGTCTTGAAAAGAGGATATAAGATGAACATCAACAAAAGCAAAACTAGGATAATGGAATGTAGTCAAATTAAATCGGGTGATACTGAGGGAATTAGATTAGGAAATGAGACACTTAAAGTAGTAAAGGAGTTTTGCTATTTAGGAAGTAAAATAACTGATGATGGTCGAAGTAGGGAGGATATAAAATGTAGACTGGCAATGGCAAGGAAAACGTTTCTGAAGAAGAGAAAGTTGTTAACATCGAATATAGATTTATGTATCAGGAAGTCGTTCTGAAAGTATTTGTTTCGAGTGTAGCCATGTATGGAATTGAAACATGGACGATAACTAGTTTGGACAAGAAGAGAATAGAAGCTTTTGAAATGTGGTGCTACAGAAGAATGCTGAAGATTAGATGGGTAGATCACATAACTAATGAGGAGGTATTGAATAGGATTGGAGAGAAGAGAAGTTTGTGGCACAACTTGACTAGAAGAAGGGATCGGTTGGTAGGACATGTTTTGAGGCATCAAGGGATCACAAATTTAGCATTGGAGGGCAGCGTGGAGGGTAAAAATCGTAGAGGGAGACCGAGAGATGAGTACACTAAGCAGATTCAGAAGGATGTGGGTTGCAGTAGGTACTGGGAGATGAAGCAGCTTGCACAGGATAGAGTAGCATGGAGAGCTGCATCAAACCAGTCTCAGGACTGAAGACAACAACAACAACAACAACTTAAGCCAACAAAGTGGGTGTAAAGCAAAGTTTTGAAAAGTTTTCGACAACAGTATGCGCAACATATTTCTCTCACCTTTTGGATCGTTGATTTCGACGAAAGTTCATTGCCGACATACCATTTTTGTCATGTATTCGTTTCAATTTTTGTGTACTGCAAGTGGAACTGGTGGTCCTGGTGTTCTTCAAAATTAATTTATTCCGGTTTTTCGTTTCTGAAAGTAAATTATTTGATGTACACTCCTGGAAATGGAAAAAAGAACACATTGACACCGGTGTGTCAGACCCACCATACTTGCTCCGAACACTGCGAGAGGGCTGTACAAGCAATGATCACACGCACGGCACAGCGGACACACCAGGAACCTCGGTGTTGGCCGTCGAATGGCGCTAGCTGATCAGCATTTGTGCACCGCCGCCGTCAGTGTCAGCCAGATTGCCGTGGCATACGGAGCTCCATCTCAGTCTTTAACACTGGTAGCATGCCGCGACCGCGTGGACGTGAACCGTATGTGCAGTTGACGGACTTTGAGCGAGGGCGTATAGTGGGCATGCGGGAGGCCGGGTGGACGTACCGCCGAATTGCTCAACACGTGGGGCGTGAGGTCTCCACAGTACATCGATGTTGTCGCCAGTGGTCGGCGGAAGGTGCACGTGCCCGTCGACCTGGGACCGGACCGCAGCGACACACGGATGCACGCCAAGACCGTAGGATCCTACGCAATGCAGTAGGGGACCGCACCGCCACTTCCTAGCAAATTAGGGACACTGTTTCTCCTGGGGTATCGGCGAGGACCATTCGCAACCGTCTCCATGAAGCTGGGCTACGGTCCCGCACACCGTTAGGCCGTCTTCCACTCACGCCCCAACATCATGCAGCCCGCCTCCAGTGGTGTCGCGACAGGCGTGAATGGAGGGACGAATGGAGACGTGTTATCTTCAGCGATGAGAGTCGCTTCTGTCTTGGTGCCAATGATGGTCGTATGCATGTTTGGCGCCGTGCAGGTGAGCGCTACAATCAGGACTGCATACGACCGGGGCACACAGGGCCAACACCCGGCATCATGGTGTGGGGAGCGATCTCCTACACTGGCCGTACACCTCTGGTGATCGTCGAGGGGACACTGAATAGTGCACGGTACACCCAAACCGTCATTGAACGCATCGTTCTACCATTCCTAGACCGGCAAGGGAATTTGCTGTTCCAACAGGACAATGCACGTCCGCATGTATCCCGTGCCACCCAACGTGCTCTAGAAGGTGTAAGTCAACTACCCTGGCCAGCAAGATCTCCGGATCTGTCCCCCATTGAGCATGTTTGGGACTGGATGAAGCGTCGTCTCACGCCGTCTGCACGTCGAGCACGAACGCTGGTCCAACTGAGGCGCCAGGTGGAAATGGCATGGCAAGCCGTTCCACAGGACTACATCCAACATCTCTACGATCGTCTCCATGGGAGAATAGCAGCCTGCATTGCTGCGAAAGGTGGATATACACTATGCTAGTGCCGACATTGTGCAAGCTCTGTTGCCTGTGTCTATGTGCCTGTGGTTCTGTCAGTGTGATCATGTGATGTATCTGACCCCAGGAATGTGTCAATAAAGTTTCCCCTTCCTGGGACAATGTATTCACGGTGTTCTTATTTCAATTTCCAGGAGTGTAGGTTGAAAAATTACGTTGAACACAGAAAGACAATTTTTAATTACACCGACACAAATCATTGCTAGAAAGCTGTATTTCCACCGACACAGGCTGCACTGGTGTAAATTCTAAAACACTTGACACAACTCTCATAGTAGTTCACATATGCAGACAGTAAAATACAGATATATACGTCAATTGACATAAAACACTGATTTTTGTTTTTAGTTTTTTGTATATTTGTTATAATAATTTGAATTTACTGAAAATCATGTTATGGAATTTCTTAGAATGTTTCGTTTCCACCACGCAGTTACAATTTAAACTGCAGAAGTTTAGAAGAAAAAGGCGTTTTGCACGCTGCACATTAATTTTTAGTTAATTGATACACCCAGACCAGTTTCACCTCTTTTACATGTATGTCCTGAAATATTACACTTTTTTCACGTATAGATCGGAGCCTTAAACAGTTCTTGGTAGTTGTATGACAAAATGGAAAGGTGTTGACGAATCAGCGTGTAACTGGTTATTTTTAATCGAAGCAACTTTCTTTCATATAGAAGAGAGGTTTGAAGCATGTAGTTCTACTTGTGGTCACTTTGTTTTCGAAACACAGCACTATAATAGCCATCTCCTGTGCACAGAGTATCATTTGTTTTTATGTTGCCAACTCTTGCTAGTTCGACAGCTGATACAAATATGGAACAACTTACTTAATTTTTGCAGAACGTTTAAGAGAAATGAATCACAAGTCTACTACAAAAAGAGAAAAACACTGAAATAGTAAGAATGAACAATGAAAGGCATCTCCTGACTATGTAAGAAAACTATCACATATGGAAAACAAAGACCGAAAAGAAGCCACTACATGGCCACGTGCAGTTACCCACTCATTGTGTACATTGACTGAGATCTAAATTTCAGTATATGATAAAAAATCCCATTCTTCTCATAAATACACAACTAAACGTACATCAATACACACTCACACAGTCAAAGAAAAAGCAATTGAAATCAAAAACTGATAAAATTATGACACTTATACAAACAGAGTTTATTAAACCTATTCATGATACAATGCTTTTTTTAATTAAGAGATGATAATCATAGCGTGTAGGCTTTCACGGCCGGCATCGTCAGTAGTTAAAACTTCCGGGCTGAGAAAGAAGAAGGTTTGAAGTTAGATAAAATATGGCGATCAACCTTGCATCAAAGATGTGACAATCGATTACCTTCGATCGAGAGTAATGACGCCAGTCAGAGATAGTTTTACTGTTGACATCACGTGACGAGTGGTGGTGCCCTCTACCCGCTCTATATATACAGGACCTCCGCGGCTTGGTAGCCAGTCGTAGACTCGCCTCGGAAGATGTTGTCCGCAGCTGGCAACGAAACGTCAGGGAGAAGAAGTTCTACTGTTTCGACCACGGCCTCTCAGCCCGGAAGTTTTAACTACTAAGAGATGATAACTTTAAATACATTAGAAATTTCTCAAGCTGAATAAGATCCGTAAAAAATATTATCCTTCAGATTTCATTATCATAAATACAAGCAATTAGTTAAGGTAGCAATTTCAAATTAAGATTGCGGGTTGTTAAATACATATACTGTTAAAAATTCTGAACTATGAATGGTATTGCTGTTGAGTTCCCCTTGAGTTCCCCTTCTGTACCACACCCCTTCTGTTGACCTTTACCATCCCCCTGGTAAAACTCTTTTCAAAGTCCTTGAACAACTAGTCGAAGTCAGGGGTGGTAAGCAGTTAGCTGAGATGTTTAGTGTACGAACATCAATAACGTCAGACATAAAAACAAGTTACCAATTTTAACCTTTGTGGCTGTCGTTGAGAGTTTGTCGATAAAAGCGATGAAAAAAGCAGGAAACAGAGGCCGTATTCAAGTGAGCATAGGGAAAATCCTATTCAAAGTTCGATTGTTGGCGAAAAATAAAACTTTCAGCCGAGAAATCTACTGTTTGTCTACATTTAAAGAGAGCAATGGCAAGGCCCACTAGACTCAAAAGCAGCAGAAAATTGTAATGAAAAAATTCAAAACTGGATCAGAATTTTAAACCCTGAATTTTTATACAGCGCAGATGAGATAGTTGTTATTTCGAAGGTTTTCCTGAAAAAAACTGTAGTTTGTAAAAGGGAAATTAGTGCTCCTGGCCACAGTGTTAGTAAATACCGTGTTATCCTGCAGAATTGTGTTGACTCTATGGGAGACCACAAAATACCCCTTCTGTTGGTAGGTAAATCATAAATACCCTAGGATTTAATAAAACCTTTCCAACTTTTACATGAATCAACCAATGTCTAGGATGGCTATTGCTTTGTTTTTTTTAAAAAAAAATAGAAAATCCCTAGGCTGTTGGAATAGGAAGCATTAAGTGATATTAATTCTGGACTGAGCACGCATTCACCACACAAAGCCTTCTTGATAGAGAAGATAGACGTTTCAAAACAATCTCTCTTCCGTCAATTGACCTATCGGTTATCGAAACTATGCAGCAACACTAAGAAGACGTTTCTTGAGGGACCTTTTGACAGATTTGCTTATCGGCGAAACTTAAATTTGAAGGACTGCTCTTGGTGACGGAAGCATGAAATTTAGTGAAGACAACCACACTGAAGAGCTAGGAGTAAACTGAAAGGCATTTCAAGTACAGATGCGGTACATAAAGACGAAAATGAAAAGAAAACGTGAAAGGCAAGAGAAATAAAAGCGGCAGAGGACGAAATACAGTTGAGGACATAAGAATGATTCTTTTGAAAATCCCTAGGCGTTGAAAATGCAGTGCAGAGGATATAGACAAGTGACATGCCTGTGATTCTTTGGAGCCTGAATTCCAAATTCTTAGTGATAATGAAATTATTCAAAGAATCAAAGAAGAAAGTGATAGTCAGTCACTGAATCACATGTGGAACAGTTAGCTGGTGAGGCGTTTGCATGTCCTGTCAATGCGCTTATATGGATGGAGCTCCAGCCTGAGTGCGACCATGTATGAGTGTTCACCGTGTAGTAGAAGTGACACACGAAAACGATGGAAGATACTGAAACAACTGACTCACTGATATTTTCAAGAACTGATACTGTACGTGTGTACAGTACTATACGAGTTCTAGACAAAAACTCATATTATAGAAGCATTTATACACATATTTAGCTTAATGATCTGTTATCGCGATTTATTCACTTATCCGAATATTTGACTATCGACATCGGGCCCGCTCCCGATTCATGTGGATACTTGGAGTTCTACTACGCTTTGTAATACTATGTGTTTTGTTTATGGATGGCTGCACATGCTGCTCCCCAAACTAACAGAAACGTCTGTTATTATTTTTATTGTCTTTTTTTATATTCGTTCCGGTTTGTAGACGATTCTTAAAATTCTTTGCTATTTTAGTTTGCTGCCAACGGTCACACACATTGTCAGGCAACAAAAAAAGTATTTCAGTTCAACAATACTATTGTTATTCCATCCTGGACTTATCTTTGTTGGAGAATTTCAGTTCAGTTTTATCACAACTGTACTCTGTGGTGTAGGAATCTGTGATTGCTACTCCAGTACTTTCTGTTACAGTGTTATTGAATTATTTTTGTTTACTCAATGTAGGTAAACCCTTCGCATGCGGTTATCCGTACTCGAGTTTAAATAGTGAAACCATCGAGCCCGGAACACAAAGTAATTTAAATGCAATAATAACGATTTATCCTGCGGATTATTTTTTTTTTTTTTTTTTTTTTTTTTTTTTTGACTGATTACAAAACCTGTTCAACCTCTGAGTGTGTTGGCAGAATGAGATTTTCACTATTCCGCGGATTGTGCGCTGGTGTGAAACTTCCTGTCAGATTAAAACTGTGTGACGGACCGAGACTCGAACTCGGGACCTTCGCCTTTCGCGGGAAAGGGCTCTAGCAACTCAGCTACCCAAGCACGACTCACGACCCGTCCTCGCAGCTTTAATTCCTCCAGTACCTTGCCCGTGAACGGCAAAGGTCCCGAGTACGAGTCTCGGTCTGTCACACAGTTTTGATCTGCCAGGAAGTTTCTGAGAGTGTTGAGTGTGGCGAAAAACATAGTATTTCTGCTATGATTCCCACCAAAAACTTTGTTAATTCCCACGTGTAAATAAAGTAAGAATAATCCTTGGTTCAGAAGCTTCTATAGAATGCCAAAAATTCATCTTAACAACCAATTACTGTTCACACGCAGTCGCTCATCCCCTCTCATCTAAACCTGGGGAGGTCGTTATTGAAAGTCGATCGTGTTAGTACCGAAATGAACGAGGAAAACCAGCGTCCACTATTACGGCAGTCTAGACAGCGAACACGCAACCAGCAGGGCCTTGTGGCGGGAATTCCCGTGTCGCCACTACCGCCTTGGGCACTTGTAGCCCGGTCGCCGTTGCTCAAGGCAACGTTCGCGAGTGGTGTTCTGTGCGAAAGGTGGTCAGTTTTCTTATTACGACATTGCACTCCTCCACACAGTGGATTTCTCGATTTCTTTTACACGTCTTGCAACTCCTCTCATGCCGACATGTATCCCTTTCTATCCTCTGGTAACATTTTAATCTCTGCTTGTCAACTGTAAACAGTGCCGTCGATAACTTTTCACGTAATTCAGTTACGTACTAGTTCCCGCCTCTAATGCTCATACCGGCTGACTTGTAGCTACTCTCCCTGGTCTTTTGCGTCCCTGGTACCACACGCCATATCAAAGTCTCTCTCTCACGTAATTCAATTAGCTAAATTTCTCTTCAAGAGCCCTACCTCTCGAGTCTCTCTTTGCATCTAAACATTTCAACTTCTGCACTACCCTATCGTACTCTGGAAAACAATGTGAAGTCCACGGCAGAGGGTACACAGAACATAATCTAGTATTAAAGTTTCTTCTCGTCCCATTCCCGCATGAAGCGACGGGAAGAATGTTTAAATGCCTCTGCACATGCTGTAAGTACCTTAATCTTATCTCGGTTATGCCTACAGGTGCAATACGTAGGGGGTTGTAGCACATGCTTTCTGCATCTTCATAAGTAGGCTTTTGAGTGATAGTCCGTCTTCAAGTGTCTAGCAGTTCAGGTTTCTTACTATCTCAGTGACGCTTTCTCATGGACCTAATAAAACTGTGGCATTTGTGCTGCACTAATTTGCATATACTCAGTAATATTCCTTGTTAGACCTACTTACTATGTGTCCCACACACATGGGCATTACTGTACAATGTTTCACACTACTATTTCGTAAGCACTGTTTTTTGTAATTTTTTCCCCATTTTCGCTGTATCCTACGAATTATCCGAAGCCAATCTGATTTACCTGTGTGATCATTCCATTTCATATCTCTACAAATTATTGCAACCAGGAGTTTGTATGAGTTGAGAAAATTTATTTAGTGATTGAATGACATTGTAATCATATGTTTTAGCGGTTTGTGAACAGCACAGTTTGGTCTTCTGAAAATTTAATTGAAGGTGACGACGTTTGCACCGTTTTGAAGTCTTATCAAGATCTGACTCAACGTTTGTACAGGCTTTTCAGGCGGTAGTTCATCATAGATAACTGTGTCATCAGCCGGCCGGAGTGGCCGTGCGGTTCTGGGCGCTACAGTCTGGAGCCGAGCGACGGCTACGGTCGCATGTTCGAATCCGGCCTCGGGAATGGATGTGTGTGATGTTCTTAGGTTAGTTAGGTAATTAAAGTTCTAAGTTCTAGGCTACTGATGACCTCATAAATTAAGTCGCATAGTGCTCAGAGCCAGTTGTGTCATCAACAAAAACTCTGAGGTAACTTTTAACATTGTCTCCGACGTCATTAACATGCAACACCAACGGAAATGTTCCCAATAAGGCAAGTTACTTTTACATCAATCCATCCAAGATAAATGTTGCTTCGTCTCCTCCTTATTTGAGGTAATCTCGTTTAGTATTCGATACGCCGTACAGAAGATTTGGTAAACAAAATTTATTTAACCCTTACTTGTACTGAATCAAATGTAACTGTGAGTCAAGTGCTTTTCGGAATTCAAAAATTAATGCATCCGTCTGCCTTCCGTGATCAATAGCTTCAGGATGTTATGTGAGAGAAGCGTGATTCGCGTTTTGAGTGACCGATGGTTGTGGCATTACTATTCGTCGGGTAGAGGAAATAATTCTGTTTGTATATCTCTATACTTGGTAAAATTTTGTTGTATTGTTGGTCGCAATAAGACAACATTATAGTTCGTAGATAACCGAAGTTACTGAAGCCTTTGTGTCTACGTATAATGTAGGCAACAACAAAACCATCACCAAAAGTATCTTCAGAACATGGTTACTAAAAAAAACTGTCCTTAAGTACACTGTTGACCGTAATAATAACGTTTCTAAGTGCAACTCAGAATCATTCTTACACGTGGTAGCATTATTCCTATAGCTGACAGTGAACGTAAGGACCGTAGTTAGCATGTTCTGCATACACTTAGTGATGATTCTGTTGTAGCCATCTGAAGACAGACGCTAATATCTATATCATTCGTCTTTGCAGTGGTGCGAGAATTAAAGTGGGAGAGTACTACTGGATTTTCCACGGTAAAGGGACGTTAGAAAGCGAACTTCATAATTACTGATTTCTCTGTGCAACCACTTTATTAAGTGACAGAACTGAAGGACCCCATAATGAAACTGGCCTACCTTTATGCATACTCCCGCCTTCCAGCCACTTACCGCAAGCTCCCACTGATAAGGATGATGTGGCCGAGCGGTTCTAGGCGCTTCAGTCTGGAACTGCGCGTCCACTACGGTCGCAGGTTCGAATCCTGCCTCGGGCATGGATGTGTGTGATGTCCTTAGGTTAGTTAGGTTTAATTAATTTTAAGTTCTAGGGGACAGATGACCTCAGAAGTTAAGTCCCATAGTGCTCAGAGCCATTTGAACCATTTTGATAAGAGGATGTTTGCCTTCACACGCTGCACACGAATCCGAGGTATGCTCAGACATAAAATACGTTGGTTCCAACAGTGTGTAGTACCAAAGGGAAGTGAGTTCCTTATATTAAGGCATGTACATTGGCGTTATAGGTCAAAATAAGATCTACACGTAATTGGTGCTGCTGTGTCTCTTCACGGAAGTCGTAATGAATGACCTAGTTAGTTTCTGTTCTCTTTTCATCCCATTCTGTGTCAACAGGGCGCTGTGGCTGACAGAAATTATAACAAAATACCCTGGATAAATAAGTTATGACTGATATGACAAAAGTCATGGGGCAGCGACAACCAATTACAGGTGGCTGTAGTAACGCGTACACAAAGCATAGAGGGCCAATGTATTAGCCGAGCTGTCATTTGTATTCAGGTGATTCATGTGAACTAGTTTCCTACGTGACTGTGGCCGCACGACGCGAATTAACAGACTTTCAATGCGGGATGGTAGATGGCGTCATATGCATGGGGCATTCCATTTCGGAAATCGTTAGGGAATTAAATATTCCGCGATCCATAGTGTCAAGAGCGTACCCAGAATATCACATTTAGGGCATTACCTCTGACCACGGACAACGCAGTCGCCAACGACTTTGGCTTAACAACAGAGTAGAGGCGTTCGCGTAGAGTTGTCAGTGGTAACAGAGAAGCAACCCCGAGTGAACCAACCGCAGAAATCAATGTGGGCGCACAATGAAACTATACGTTAGGATAGCGCGGCAAAATTTGCCTTTCATGGGCTATGGCAGCTGACAACAGATGCGAGTGAATTTTGTAAAAACAAGATATCGCCTGTAGCGACTGTCCTGGGCTTGTGCCGTTATCGGTTGGTCCTTAGACAACTGAAAAACCATGGCCTTATCAGTTGGGAAAAGCTGGTGGCGCAGAGCCATGAAGCAGTGGATCAAGTTATCAACAAGGCACTGTGGAAGCTGACAGAGGCTCCATAATGGTTTCAACTTTGTTTACATGGAATGGACTGGGCACTCTGGTCGTAATGAACCGATCGTTGACTGGAAATGGCTACTTGGAGACCATTTGCAACCATTCATGGACGGAATGTTTATGGATGACAGTGAACCATGTCACCGGGCCACAATTTTTCTCGACTGGTTTGAAGAACATTTTGGACAATTCGAGCAAATGATTTAGCCACCCAGAACGCCCGACATTAATCTCATAGAATATTTAAAGGACACAATCGAGAAATCAGTTCGCGCGCAATGTCTTGCACCGGCAACACTTTCACAGTAATGGACGGCTATAGCGTCAGCGTGGCAATATTTCCGCAGGGGACTTAAACGACTTTTTTCAGTCCCTGAAACGTCGAATTGTTGCACTACGCCTGGCAAAAGGAAGTTCGACACGATATTAGCAGGTATCGCACGGCTTATGTCATCTCACTGTGTAGAGTAAACTGACACTGTGTTGTAGCTTTTCCCACCGTAGGTAGTCCAGAAAGTAAATTCAGTTCAATCATGTTAGCAACACTGTGATGCTGACGTCGTATTGATCGTGTAAACACGCCATGCCTGCTTTCACTGTGTGATTGAGTCATTTGGGTCTGTTTGGAGCTGGAGCTGTGTGAGAGCAGTGGATGACTGTGAGTAGAAATTCGGCCGTAAATACTAACTCAAGGATTCGTGTGGAGATTTTGTGCGAAAATCAGAGAGAAAAGCCATTTCACAGTGACGACACCTGCGGTACCGTGACGATGACAAACTTCAGTTAACTGTCACCATCTGGTTAGCACCAAACTCAATAAAATTATACGTTTTCGACATGTAAGAACATGTTCTAGTTTTCGATATCTATCTCAGTAATGGAACAGATTTCCCAAATTTTAGTTGAAGATATATAGTCAGACACTGTTATTATAGCTGTCTTTCCATTTTAAGCTGTATCTGTAGCTTACTTCACCCTTAGAGCGTGATGTACCCATACATTCTGAGAATTCCAGCATCCTACTGAAACGATTTTCCATTGTCGCCAAATAAAAACATGTCGACTGAACATGTTAATATCAACAAAATCTTCACAATACATTAACACCAGGAAAAAAATTATCTGTATTCAAGACTTCTAAATTTCATGTAGAATAGAAACAAGAATTTGGATCACGAGGGCGTGCTGAAAAGTAATGCCTCCTGATATTTTATGTACAAACTCTTATGGCTTTAAAAACAGACACTGTTAACATTCCACATCTTTATTCTTCACATATTTGCAGCCCCATACCGCTAAATGACTCCACATAGGGTGTAACATGGCAGTGTGTAACGTGCGTGAGAAACAGCGTACTGCAGTCGAGTTTCGAATCGAATAGCTCATCGACACGTGATGAGCTGCAGCATGGGAATGCCAGGCCACACACGAGCGCCGCGACATCTGCAACAATCCGACGCCTTGGGTTCACTGTCATCGATCATCCTCAATACAGTCACTTTGATAGTGGTACAGCGGTGCGAGTGAAAGTGAGGTTGTGGCTCCGTCAACAAAGTTAGACATCCTATAGTGACGGTATCAACAAACTGGTCTCAGGTTGGGAGAAATGCTTTCGTCACGAGGGTGGCTATATTGAGAAATAAAGATGTAGATATGAATAATAAAGATGTAGAATTACAATAGAGTATGTGTTATTTAAAAGGTTATAAGAATTTTGACATAAAACATTCGGAGGCATTGCATTTCAGCACACCCTCGCGTTTCCACATAAGCTGTGGTATACGTTAGTGGAAATGAAGAAATGAAGAGCATGTGAAGCGTGACATAGAACATCATATTTGCATATAGGACAGCAAATAATTCAAACCATCGTGCTGTGAGTAGACTAGGGCCTGCGCAGTGAACATGTTTTTTGGGCAAGTTTGGTATTAATTTGTAAATGAAAATATGTTTCATATTTTTTACTAAGTCTACATTCTTGAGGACCATTTCACTACAGACCCACGAAAGGAACGTCAGCAAAGTTATTTCTTTGTAAAAATGTGCTACGCATTTTTGGGTTGACAAGTTCCGTATCCTTGAGGATCTTCCTACTATCGATCTATGGAACGATACTAAATGAGTAAATGATATAGAAGCTCCACTTCATGCAGCAGACGGTTTTTCAGTGTGTATGTCATAGGCTCGTAACAGGCCGGATGCTCTTTCCAGAGATATTACAACATGTGAGACGTAATGTAGTGTTGTCTGAGGAAGGTGAACAGATCGGTCTTCCTGGTAGCAAATCGCGGTGGCGAACACATAACCACCTCTGTCGTAGGCTTATGTTTATTGTTTGCACCAACGTTCTTCTAGCGCAGATATGGACTATGTCATAGGTAAATAGACAGTACCTCGTCAAATGCAGCGTATTTTTAAGATATCAGACACTTAACTCATTCATAGTACACAAACACAAAAAATGTACAGTAGATTTATGATTACTGATTTCTATAAACCAAAAGAAAAAAAAAAAAAACAGAAAAACGAAAACCCAGACAGCTAAGTATCGAATGTTAGGGAAGTAAGTGAAAGTGGATAGTATATGACGTGGCTTCAATAAAACGTTAATGAACAATTCCATAATAAGAATTTGTTTTCTATCTCAGAATAAACTTCAGTTGACAGATGAAAGAAGGTAGTACAGAAATGTGCAGGGAAATTCAGGAATACAGAAATACAAGTCGCTGAGAATGAAATAAATAGGAAGTGCAGGGGAGCTAAGATGATATGGCTGCATGATAATTATGAAGACACCGGAAAAGAAGTTATGTTTGGAAGGACTGACTCAAAATATAGGATAATAAAAACAACCTTCGGTGAAATTGAAAGCAACGGTGGGAACACTGAGAGTGCAACGGGAATTCCACCGTTAACTGCAGAGGAGAGAGCGGATAGAAGGAGAAAGTACATTGAAGGCCTCTATGAGGGCGAAGATTCGTCTGAGGTGATGGAACAAGAAACAGGAAACGATTTAGAAGAGACAGGGGATCCAGTATTAGAATCAGAATTTAAAAGAGCAAATAAGGCAGAAATGATAGGTAACATTTCATCTGAATTTCTAAAGTCACTGGGGGAGATGCTAACAAAACGACTATTCACGTTGGTGTGTAATATGTATGAGTCTGGCGACGTGTCATCTGACTTTCGGAAAAACATCATCCACACAATTCCGAAGAGCGGACAAGCGCGAGGTCGGACAATCAGCTTAATAGTCATGTTCCAAGTTGCTGACAGGAATAATATACAGAAGAGTGGAAAAGAAAATTGAGCATGTGTTAGATGACGATCAGTTTGGCTTTAAGAAAGGTAAAGGCACAAGACAGGCAATTCTGACGTTTTGGTTGATAATGGAAGCAAGAATAAAGAAAAAGCAAGGCACGTTCGTAGGATTTGTCGACCTGGAAAAAACGTTCGACAATGTGAAATGGAGCAAAGTGTCTGAAATTCTGCGACAAATAGGTATTAGTTATAGGGATAGACGGGTAATATACGATTTGTACGAGAGTCAAGATGGGATAATAAGAGTGGACAACCAAGAAAGAAGTGCTCGCATTAAAAAGGAGGTGAGTCAGTGATGTTGTCTTTCGTCCCTACTCTTCAACCTGTACATAGAAGAAGCAAAGGTGGAAATAAAAGAAAGGTTCAGGAGTGTAATTAAAATACAATTCGCTGATGACATTTGCTATCCTGAGTGGAAGTGAAGAAGAATTACGTGATCTGCTGAATGGAATGAAAAGTTTAATGACTACAGAATATGGACTGAGAGTAAATAAGAGAAAGACGAAAGTAATGAGAAGTAGGAAAACTGAGAACAGCGAGAAATTTGTCAGGATTGATGGACAGAAAATGGATGAGACTAAGAAATTCTGCCTCTTAGGCAGCAAAATAATCTATGAGGGACATCAAAAGCAGACTAGCACTGGCAATAAGGGCATTCGTGGTCAAGATAAGTCTACAAGCATCAAACATAGGCTTTAATTTGAGGAAGAAATTTCTGAGAACGGACGTTTGGAGCACAGCAGTATCTGGTACTGAAACACGGATTGTAAGAAAACCGGAACAGAAGAAATTAGAACTATTTGAGATGTGGCGCTACAGACGAATGTAGAAAATTAGGTGGACTGATAAGGTGAAGAATGAGGAGGCATGCACAGACTCGGAGACGAAAGGAATATGTGGAAAACACTGAAAAGGAGACGTGACAGTACGACAGGATATCTCAGAAGACATCATGGAACGATTTTCCTGGTACTAGAGGGAGCTGTAGCAGGAAAAAATTTTATAGGAATACAGAGATTGGAATACATCCAGAAAATAATTGAGGACGTGGGTTACATGAGATGAAGAGGTTGGCACAGGAGAGTAATTCGTGTTCGGCCGCACAAACCAGTCAGAAGAGTGATGACTGAAAAAAGATCTAAGAATATGTTTCATATGTACTATACGGATTTGTCAGTGAGGCATGCCGCAAGAAGTTTCTATATCCACTGATTACCCTTAGCAGTAATACCGAAGATAGCTATTTGAGATACTCGTTAATGATATACACTCCTGGAAATGGAAAAAAGAACACATTGACACCGGTGTGTCAGACCCACCATACTTGCTCCGGACACTGCGAGAGGGCTGTACAAGCAATGATCACACGCACGGCACAGCGGACACACCAGGAACCGCGGTGTTGGCCGTCGAATGGCGCTAGCTGCGCAGCATTTGTGCACCGCCGCCGTCAGTGTCAGCCAGTTTGCCGTGGCATACGGAGCTCCATCGCAGTCTAACACTGGTAGCATGCCGCGACAGCGTGGACGTGAACCGTATGTGCAGTTGACGGACTTTGAGCGAGGGCGTATAGTGGGCATGCGGGATGCCGGGTGGACGTACCGCCGAATTGCTCAACACGTGGGGCGTGAGGTCTCCACAGTACATCGATGTTGTCGCCAGTGGTCGGCGGAAGGTGCACGTGCCCGTCGACCTGGGACTGGACCGCAGCGACGCACGGATGCACGCCAAGACCGTAGGATCCTACGCAGTGCCGTAGGGGACCGCACCGCCACTTCCCAGCTAATTAGGGATACTGTTGCTCCTGGGGTATCGGCGAGGACCATTCGCAACCGTCTCCATGAAGCTGGGCTACGGTCCCGCACACCGTTAGGCCGTCTTCCGCTCACGCCCCAACATCGTGCAGCCCGCCTCCAGTGGTGTCGCGACAGGCGTTAATGGAGGGACGAATGGAGACGTGTCGTCTTCAGCGATGAGAGTCGCTTCTGCCTTGGTGCCAATGATGGTCGTATGCGTGTTTGGCGCCGTGCAGGTGAGAGCCACAATCAGGACTGCATACGACCGAGGCACACAGGGCCAACACCAGGCTTCATGGTGCGAGGAGCGATCTCCTACACTGGCCGTACACCTCTGGTGATCGTCGAGGGGACACTGAATAGTGCACGGTACATGCAAACCTTCATCGAACCCATCGTTCTACCATTCCTAGACCGGCAAGTGAACTTGCTGTTCCAACAGGACAATGCACGTCCGCATGTATCCCGTGCCACCCAACGTGCTCTAGAAGGTGTAAGTCAACTACCCTGGCCAGCAAGATCTCCGGATCTGTCCCCCATTGAGCATGTTTGGGACTGGATGAAGTGTCGTCTCACGCGGTCTGCACGTCCAGCACGAACGCTGGTCCACCTGAGGCGCCAGGTGGAAATGGCATGACAAGCCGTTCCACAGGACTACATCCAGCATCTCTATGATCGTCTCCATGGGAGAATAGCAGCCTGCATTGCTGCGAAAGGAGGATATACACTGTACTAGTGCCGACATTGTGCATGCTCTGTTGCCTGAGTCTATGTGCCTGTGGTTCTGTCAGTGTGATCATGTGATGTATCTGACCCCAGGAATGTGTCAATAAAGTTTCCCCTCCCTGGGACAATGAATTCACGGTGTTCTTATTTCGATTTCCAGGAGTGTATAAGAGCTCTGCAGGACGTGATTGACATGGCTCTTGAAAACTGCTTTCAGCTTGATTGCCAGTGGCAAGAAGCATGCTCATGCTCTGTAGTATTCCGGCCTGGAAATCAGTCTGGATGCCATATGCCCTGAATTTTTGCTATCAAAGTAGCCAACCACTATACGAACCTATCATTTACGAATATTTTCTTGTAAGATCTAGTAATGATCTGTTGTACCAGAATCAGAAGCCTGTGAACATCGACGGCGGTGTGTACTCGCAGTTATATGTGATAGAAGACCTGAAAGTCTACGCGACACAGTTTCGCCGTACAGAGTCTTGTCCACTACACAGGTTGATAGAGGATAACGGGTCCGGACTACCCAACGAATCAAAGTGAGTATAACGTAATTTGTTAGCTAAATCGGAACTGACCTGAGATAAGAATGATACCCCACAGATCAATAGTTTAGTGTTGCCGTGTCTCGTGGGAACCTTGACTATCGTGGTGATGCGAACACATTTGGCTGGTCGCCCCACGCACGTACTCGTGCGTGATGCCTAGACAGAGGGCGCTCGATATCACTCACGCTACGGTTGCAGCAAGGGCAGACCGTAGTTGTCCACAGGAATTGGAAATTTCCGATATCCCTGTCACAATTCGTCAGGTAAATGATGCATCGATCAGTTGTCTGTAGTATACGGCCTGTGTGAAAAGTAAGTAAGTTGATATTCCTGTATGATGATGCATGGCTTTAATAGACTAAGAATGATCAAATGCCCCTGAGCTTATTATGCATATACAAGTTAGTTACTATCTCTTAAATGCAACTAGATTTCAAAATTTTTGGTTATACGTTATGTATCTATTGACGACATGAGGTCCATGAGATCCCATTAACTTGGTATCCACAGAGAAAACTTTAGGGTTCGAAACAGAAGTACAAGGGTAACCCCAAAAGTAAAGTCTCCTATTTTTTATAAGTACATAGACCTGTTTATTTCTAAAATGGCTTACATCAGGTTACAGCTTGAACAATTCGCTATTTTTCGACATAATCGCCATGTCTGTCGATGCATTTTTGTAGATGCTGTGGCAGTTTTTGTATGCCGATGTCATACCAGTTCGCCGCCATGCTGTTCAGAAAGCTATGAACCTCTTCTTATACCTCGTCGTCGGAGCTGAATGGCTTTCCAGCCAGATGTTCTTTTAATCTAGAGAACAGGTGATAGACACTGGGCGCCAAGTCAGGACTGTAGGGTGGGTGGGTGACTATGTTCTACTGAAACTGGTCGAAGGTTCCTGCCTCGGGCATGGATGTGTGTGATGTCCTTAGGTTGGTTAGGTTTAAGTAGTTCTAAGTTCTAGGGGACTGATGACCTCAGATGTTAAGTCCCATAGTGCTCAGAGCCATTTGAACCTCTTCTCCGGTTCTGAATTGCCCGTTCGAGTTTTTTCAGATTCTCACAGTAACGTGAGCGTTAATTGTTGTCCCAGAGATACAGCTCTGACGACGAGGTGAAAGAAGAAGTTCATAACTTTCTGAACAGCATGGCGGCGAGTTGGTATGACATGGGCATACAAAACTGCATCTCCATAAATGGTGATTATGTCGAAAAGTAGCTAAATGTTCAAGCTGTAAACTGATGTAAACAATTGTAGAAATAAACAGGTCAATGTACTTATTAAAACAAATAGGAGACCTTCCTTTTGGGATTACCCTCGTATATCTCTCTACTTGTAAAAATTTATTACGTGTTCATGTTGTAAGACGTGACGTGCACCCTTGAGGCTCTGCCCGCTATGGATTTGCTGACACGTTTAACTGAAGCAAATCAATTTCAGAGGCTGTGTTTTGCCTGTGGTAAACATGTTCACCACTATTGTCATTAAGACATTAGTACAAATCTATCTAAAGCTAAGGCGCCTCCTGATTCTTCTACATAACTTCAGTCGAATGCTGAGATCGGATTCTGAATAGGCAGCGGCTCATTTCCTCCCTTATCACTCTCCAACGGAGAGAGCGCTCTGAAGATCAAATCAGCTTTACCTCAGTTTAAATTGCTTTGCTTGTACGGTAAGTTATTTTTTTTATTTTTGCGAAACTGCTGATGCTTATTAGGAACAGCGTTTCTCCAGCAATAAAAGAAAAGCAACTTGAAATACCCATAGTTCCTTAACTTGTTTTGTTGAACGAGTGCTGGGATCAAATATTTTTCTTAAATTGTCTGTTGCCGCACTCATATTTCATTGTGATCTAATGAAAGAAGAACAGTTGTTCAACAGCTTGCGTACCCACAAGGGATAGTGACAAAAGTTCACACAGAAAATCAGTATGAAAAGCAAAGTGCTGGGATAGGTACGAACTACGTGCGTTATAGTTACTGGTCTACTGTGATGTGCAGCACCATTATTTGATTTTGCCCAATAAGTGAAGAAATATCGAGCCTCTCTGTTTCAGTATCTACAGTATTTCTGAACAGAACATCCTTACACAACCACAGCTATCGACGAAAACCTAGACAGAAAGGAAGCCAGTATCGGTCGTAATGTCCTCTATCTTTCTTATTGCATTACAGATCTAGATTTCAACTGAGGGTGCATCTATCGTAACGGCTACAAATATAAATAATACAAGAAAATTTGTTTATAGCACTGATGACAGCTACGCGCCAGATGAAATCTAGACCCTCAAAAAAAAAAAATACGACCGATGCTGACCTTCTTTCTGTCCTGCATTACATTACAGGTGGTGGTGGTTAGTGTTTAACGTCCCGTCGACAACGAGGTCATTAGAGACGGAGCGCAAGCTCGGGTTAGGGAAGGATTGAGAAGGAAATCGGCCGTGCCCTTTCAAAGGAACCATCCCGGCATTTGCCTGAAACGATTTAGGGAAATCACGGAAAACCTAAATCAGGATGGCTGGAGACGGGATTGAACCGTCGTCCTCCCGAATGCGAGTATTACATTACAGTCGTGGGGCACAAGCATGGATGGAATCGAACATGATGTCGAAGAAATTAAGTCGCTACTGAAAGACGGATGTCTAGAACGATCGGCCTTCCTATATCGCATGACTTCTCCACGCTCAATGCAAATCACTTGTCTTGATCACAGACATTCTGTCTAATAAGAGGCGTCGTTGCGAAAGCGAGAAAGTGCCGGACACTCTCCGTATGAACTGAGGGGTTTGACAGGCGTTGGTCAATGAAAATGAAGCCTGGCAGAATTTGTTCCTTTTCCGCGTTGCTTCGTATTTGTCGTCTGCGGCAGAGTTGCTGCCCGGGGCAGTATGATGTAGCAAGTGGTCTTGCACCCAAGTTATCCCGTGTGAATATGAGCACATCTCACCGACAAATAATGGAACTTCGTAAATTAGCACCCTGCTACCAGCCTTGCAAATTATATTAAGTTAAAAGTCACGTTAAATAAAACCGTATCGTATCGCGAGCTTTTGACTGCGAACTTCACAAGTATAATATCGTATATTTGTTAACAATCTGCTTGATTCGGAGTATGGGTGTTATTATTTGTAGGTAAAAATTTATAATAACTGCCAAATTTTCTTTTGTGACCCTGTGGAAGTAAACTATTCTTACTCTTTGTTTATCCATCAGCAATCCGGCCGCTGTGGCCAAGCGGTTCTAGACGCTTCAGTCAGGAACCATACGACCGCTACGGTCGAAGGTTCGAATCCTGCCTCGGGGTTGTATGTGTGTAACGTCCTTAGGTTAGGTAGGTTTAAGTAGTTCTAAGTCTAGGGGACTGATGACCTCAGAAGTTATGTCCCATTTTTATCCATTACCATCTTGGCGATACTGTATACTGTATAGTTCGTCTATTTGGAAAATTATCTGATTTGCGTATTGCAGTTACGTCGTGGAAATTCATTAACTTACACTTATTCCGGTATTACCAATTTAAACTACGTTTTCGCATTCATATTGGAATTTTCAGGTGTTTGCGTGGGGTGACATGGTTCTTGCTGACATCTGAACTTAAATTCGGCATAAATAATTTTCAGCAAACATGGTAAGTCGTAGCTGATGCTATTGCACTGAGATCTTTCAGTGTTCAGTCTATGATATGGTCTATTATTGCACTTTGCACGCAGTTTGTGTTGTTAGCTATTAGGCACAAGGTAACGGTTTCCAAAGTCATTTGTCCCTGCACGAGTCCAACTTACAAGGTATGACTCTTATATTCGTAGGCACAGTCAAAAGTATTTAGGTGCTTCATGCACGTATTCAATGTTCAATTGTGTGACTTCCGAGTAGCCTCGCCACGTTTTTTGGACAATGCACAAGCTCGCTTGTTCCTACCTTTTATAAAATTGTCAAAGCGCGTTTTTCATGGCTCAGATCAACTGACTATGGGTAAATTTCAGGGCACAAAATGTGCTCATCACTTGCAAATTTTCAAGGTAGAATGGGGTTTGCAATTGTTGACCCTTTGCCAGCTTACACTACTCGGCAGCGAACATACACTGTCTTACCAAAAAGCGAAGGAGCCAGAATATATGGCAGAATGTCAATTAAACTTCGTTCACATACATACCATCGGCAGATTCTAAATTAATAGAGTTGATGTTTCCTATGAGAAGTCGAATGGGCAGCAGAGTTGATAAATGTTGAATGGCCAGCAGAGCACATAAACGTTGTTCATGAGAGGGTTGTTACCTGTCCTGCTACGGTAAGTAAGTGACCTGCACGGTGCCCGATGTTGAGCGATCATTGTGAAGGACTTTAAAATGCTGTGTGCCCGTATGAGACAACGTCAGCAGCACACGGCAAACTTTGAAAAGAGTTTCATTGTGGGACTCTATTCACCGGGATGGTCAAATAGTGCAATATCCAGATTCGTGGAGATTCTGATGTGACAGTTGCCTTATTGATCAGCATGGGAATGTGTGGGCAGGGATACTCGCCGTAAAGGTACCGATCACGTCTGACAAGAGGACTGTCGTATTGTGCACCAAGCACATCGTAACCTCACCACACTTGCGTCTGCTGTCCCAAAACAAATAGCACACTCCCTGCATTGTTCTGTGTCGTTCCGCATCGCTGGTTGAAGACCAGCAGAAACTGGACTATTATTACTTACAATATAGGCCCGCCGATGCGGTAGGCCGTCAGACTCGTTCAACGCTGGAGCTGTAGGACAGCCTCTGTCCTCGACCGGAGCCCTGCTGGTAGACTCCAGGGCTAATCATCAGTGGCCGTTGCGCTGACTTCAATACTGGATGTTGGACTTCACTGTCTGTGGCTTTTCGTGAGGCAGCAATTGTAAGACCAACACTAGAACAAGTTCACACACAGGACGTTAGCATACCATTACCAGAGAATTGAATGCGAACGACACGAAATCCGTCAATCCTACCGATTGAGTGCTCTATGCTAGTGGGGGTGGAGTATTTACAGAATGAAAATTATTGTGGAATAAAATCGTCGTAACCTCTGAATGATTTGCGTTAGGACGTTCGAACTGCATTGTTGGTCGTGGAGCACAATGGGAATTTGTATGTGTATGCGCACACGCCTTGTTGCTCTCGGCCATTTTCACGTGAAAATATCACGGTACAGGGTGCCTGAGCGTATAGCGATTGTGAAGGCCTACTATGCGAACAATAACAAAAAAATGGCTCTGAGCACTATGGGAATTAGAATCTGTGGTCATCAGTCCCCTAGAACTTAGAACTACTTAAACGTAACTAACCTAAGGACATCACACACATCCATGCCCGAGGCAGGATTCGAACCTGCGACCGTAGCAGTCGCGCGGTTCCGGACTGCGCGCCTAGAACCGCTAGACCACCGCGGCCGGCGGAACAATAACAGTCCAACTGCGGCTCAAAGGAAGTTTGCGACGTAGTTCAAGCTGAATACAACCGGTCCAGCTGTGTTAGCAATCAAGAATTTAACCCAAAAGTGTGAAAGAACAGTTACATGGTGACAGCGTTGGCAAAGTCGGTCGTCCAGAAAGGCTGAAAACGCCTAAAAACATTGAGAAGGCACGCGCTGTTTCAAACCAGACTCAGGAATCCGATCAGACGATCTGTGCAAACAGATGGGAACCAACAGCGAGACAATGTGACAAATTGTTGTTGAAGCCTTGTATCTCTTCCCATACAAAATTCAAACCCATCATCCATTAAGCCCCAGAACCATGGAACAGCTAACGTGTTTCGCAACACTATTGTCCACAGAATTGACGAACAGGACTTTGATGTGAATATAGTTTGGTTTAGCGACGAAGCCCACTTTCATTTAGATGGGTTGGTCCATAAGCAAAATTGACGAATTTGGGGGACTGAGAATCCGCATTTCGCGTCTGTTCACCCTCAAATGGTGAATGTGTGATGTGCAATGACCAGTCACGGAATAGAATGGTATGTGAAGGTTTTGAAAGATGATTTCATCACCATTATCAAAAGTGACCCTGATTTCGACAAGATGTGGTTCATGCAAGATGGAGCTCGACCACATCGAGACAGGAGAGTGTTTGATGTCCCTGAGGAGCACTTTGGGGACCTCAGTCTGGCTCTGGGCTACCGAGAAGCGACTGACATGGGCCTCGGTTGGCCGCAATATTTACGGATCTGAAAACATGTGACTCTTTTTATCGTGCTTTATTAAAGACAAGGTGTACAGCAATAACTCCAAAACCACTGCTGAGTTGAAAACGGCCATTCACGAGGTCATCGCAGCACGGATGTTTCGATACTTAAGTGGGTCTTTCAGAATACAGCTATTCGTCTGCGCCACATCATCGCGAATGATGGCAGGCACATCGAACGCGTTATAGCATAAATTCGGATATCTGCAGTGACGTTTACATGTTGAAAAAACTGTGTGCATGCCGTAGTTTGTAACTAATTTATGTTTTTTTTCATGTAGTTCAATTATTGTGACCCTGTATGTCGTCCAGAAGAGGTCCCGCTCCACGACGTCATTCGTAATGACCGAATCGGTTCTGCTCTCTCGAGTTGTCAGTGGTTCTCAGTTCCGCTATGTTTTCTTAACGAATTTGTTACAGTGTATTTGCAGCGTACTCAGACCCTGCTAGACGATTTTATATTCTACCCAGTCTCTTACATAACTTAACGAGATTAACGAAGGCATTTCGGTCTTGCTCTAACAATTTTCTGCTGAGCTCGCTTATAGTCGGGAACAAAAAGTGTCGAGATTGCTGTCTTCCTGACCGAGTAACAATGTTGAAAAGGTTCGTTTTCCGGCTGCCGGCTTTTGATACTTCCACGTCTCTTATTAACGCTGGTTATTCGAAATTAGAAAATTTAACTCTCCCGTTTTCTTACTAATTTGTCGCGTAACAGCTCTTTTATTGAATAGCATCAAAGTTTGTGGGTAGCTATTTAATTGTCAAAATGTTGACACTCAAAAAGCACGTGAAAACAGTCGAAATCGGGAACCTGTAGAAACGTGAATCATCTTTGGTAATTGTCTCCGATTTGTTGTTTATTCGCACGAAGTGCTCGGTCGCGCTACGTGTGCGTTTGTATGCGGCTGTGTTTTTAAAACAGGAATACGAACTGATGCGGGAATCGCTGTTGCTGCGACACAGTCTGTATGTACGGAATGCATACAGCGATTCACTTCAGTTTATTTTACCGGCTGGACGATCGATGTTGAAGCACACTTTAGAAAGACGCGGTTGCAAGAGAACTGACCACGAATTTTTGATTCTTTTATTTTTTTTCTCTTCCATTATTCTCAGATTAGAATAGATCTCATGATTTTCCTATAATTTATTTAAATGCAGCCGGATGCCGTCGTCGAAAACCGCCGATATTTCGACAGGAACCCTGTCATTCTCAGAGCAAAACTGCAGCAAATATTTAAAACTTCGAATATCAGAGCGATTCCGGAAAGATTAGACACACACACACACACACACACACACACACACACACACACACACACACACACATAAAACTTCGAATATCAGAGCGATTCCGGAAAGATTAGACACACACACACACACACACACACACACACACACAAACTAAACGCTATCGCCACTACACGAAAAACAAAATTACTAATTTTCGCTATCGATAATTTCTGACGTCGCTCGTCTTTGGCTGTGTGCTGGCACTAGTGTTTGAACGGTGTGTGTGTGTGTGTGTGTGTGTGTGTGTGTGTGTGTGTGTGTGTGAAAGTAAGAGAGAGAGGGAGAGAGTTTTAAATTCACTTTTAGAGCCCTTATTTGCTGCAGTGTTGCCTCGAAAATGACAGTGAAGTCACCTGTCGAAATATCGACAGTTGTCGGCGGCTCGCTCCGCTGCATTTACCTAAGTTATTTGAACACTGTAAACGCCGGGAGGAACTCAGGTCTCGCAGTTCTGATGATGAACGCTTGCTTCTTCGAAATTCGTCAGTTTTAGTGCTTTTGCATTGTGAAAGGTGGATGAGGGTACATTTTACGCTGATGTCTGCAAACACGACCGCATATATGTCATGGACAAAATGAAAACAAGATTAGGGTTTAAAGTTACGTCGATTACCAGATCACTACATGAACTCTGGACAACGAAGGGCAAATAAAACCACCCGTGTCCTCTTCATAAGAACCATCTCTATATTCGCCTTAATAGGTTTAGAAAATCCAAGAAAAATCTAAATTTGAATGCTCGGGAGAGGATTTGAAACACCCTTCTCCAGAACGCTCGGCTTGGAGATCGTTTGACATGAAGCACTCTCAGTTGTTCGAAGTAAGACAGTAGTCGTAGTCTTGTTGGAAGGACCCACCGCCGTTGCTCCACATTGTTCGACAGTGGAACACTGAGCCATGTTTCGGCTCTTACTTCGTTGCATTGTTTGCTACCAGATAGCATCGACGCTAATAATTGCTTCACTGACCTGCCGGATAACATCTAGGCAGTTCCTGCATTCAGTTACGATGTAGTACTTCTACATCTACATCTACATCTACATGACTACTCTGCAATTCACATTCAAGTGCTTGGATGAGGGTTCATCGAACCACAATCATACTATCTCTCTACTATTCCACTCCCGAACAGCGAGCGGGAAAAACGAACACCTAAACCTTTCTGTTCGAGCTCTGATTTCTCTTATTTTATTTTGATGATCATTCCTACCTATGTAGGTTGGGCTCAACAAAATATTTTCGCATTCGGAAGAGAAAGTTGGTGACTGAAATTTCGTAAAAAGGTCTCACCGCGACGAAAAACGTCTATGCTGTAATGACTTCCATCCCAACTCGTGTATCATATCTGCCACACTCTCTCCCCTATAACGTGATAATACAAAACGAACTGCCCTTTTTTGCACCCTTTCGATGTCCTCCGTCAATCCCACCTGGTAAGGATCCCACACCGCGCAGCAATATTCTAACAGAGGACGAACGAGTATAGTGTAAGCTGTCTCTTTAGTGGACTTGTTGCATCTTCTAAGTGTCCTGCCAATGAAACGCAACCTTTGGCTCGCCTTCCCGACAATATTATCTATGTGGTCCTTCCAACTGAAGTTCGTAATTTTAACACCCAGGTACTTAGTTGAATTGACAGCCTTGAGAATTGTACTATTTATCGAGTAATCGATTTCCAACGGATTTCTTTTGGAGGTCATGTGGATCACCTCACACTTTTCGTTATTTAGCGTCAACTGCCACCTGACACACCATACAGCAATCTTTTCTAAATCGCTTTGCAATTGATACTGGTCTTCGAATGACCTTACTAGACGGTAAATTACAGCATCTTCTGCAAACAATCTAAGAGAACTGCTCAGATTGTCACCCAGGTCATTTATATAGATCAGGAACAGCAGAGGTCCCAGGACGCTTCCCTGGGGAACACCTGATATCACTTCAGTTTTACTTCTTAACTAATAGAACCCAGTACGTTGTCCTCGATGGTGAGTGTTCATCGGAGGTGAGGGTATAATCTGGAGTGCCCCAGGAAAGTGTGGTAGGTCCACTGTTGATTTCTATCTACATAAATGATCTTTTTGATAGGGTGGATAGCAATGTGCTGCTGTTTGCTGATGATGCTCTGGTGTACGGGAAGGTGTGACTGTGGGAGGATACTAGATCACTTGGGCAGGATTTGTGATTGGTGTAAAGAATGGCAGCTGACTCTAAATATAGATAAATGTTAATTAATGCAGATGAATAGGAAAAAGAATCCCGTAATGTTTGAATACTCCATTAGTAGTGTAGCGCTTGACACAGTCAAGTCGATTAAATATTTGGGCGTAACATTGCAGATCGGTATGAAGTGGGACAAGCATGTAATGGCAGTTGTGGGGAAGGCGGATAGTCGTCTTCGATTCATTGGTAGAATTTTGGGTACATGTGGTTCATCTGTAAAGGAGACCGCTTATAAAACACTAATACGACCTATTCTTGATTACTGCTCGAGTGTTTGGGATCCCTATCAGGTCGGATTGAGGGAGGACATAGAAGCAATTCAGAGGCGGGCTGCTAGATTTGTTATTGGTAGGTTTGATCATCACGCGAGTGTTAGGGAAATGCTTCAGGAACTCGGGTGGGAGTCTCTGGAGGAAAGGAGGCGTTCTTTTCGTGAATCGCTACTGAGGGAATTTAGAGAACCAGCATTTGAGGCTGACTGCAGTACAATTTTGCTGCCTCCAACTTACATTTTGCGGAAAGACCACAAAGATAAGAGAGATTAGGGCTCGTACAGAGGCATATAGGCAGTCATTTTTTCCTCGTTCTGTTTGGGAGTGGAACAGGGAGAGAAGATGCCGTATGGTGGATTGCGGAGTATGTTTGTAGATGTAGATGTAGTGCTTGCCGGTGCGACTCGCCAATAGCTTGTGACAGTTCTTGTCAGCCTTGATCATTGTGCTGACCACGACGGACTATCGTATTATAATGGCGTAGTCCCTATACGTACCCGTACGTGGCACCGCGAATCTATGCGTGCTGACTACCAGCCTACCTTCAGAGATACATTGTCCATTCATCTGTCAACTGCAGTGATGAGCCATTGAAACTCGGCAAGTTCGTTGTGTATTCTGTCTTCTTCGGAGATAAATAACAGTTGAGTCAGTTTTGTTTCTGTTAAAACTGATAAATAATTCATACATTACCGACTGTCGTAGACTCCCTGTCTGAGTATTATATTCCACAGCAGTGGAGTAACATTGTGGTTAAGAGTAGTACTGGACTGCTTAGTACACTATTACAATTAGTGAGAGCACATCAAATAAGATCAAAAACCGAAGCAAACCTGTCGCAAAGAAGGAAGTTTTACTTTACAATGACATGGCCTGTGTCACGACATCTAGCAGCTACTACAACGCCTGCAAAAAGCTTCGGAAACCGCAATGTAGGAAACGGAACACGTTCCTGTCAGCGGGCAGAACGGAACGTACGGATCGACGTCGTGGAAGGGGGGGGGGGGGGGCGGGGGTGCAGGAGGAGGTAGTTCCGTCCCTGAACCCGCGGCCGGCTGTTGAACTCTGCGAGGATTCGCCAACGGCCGTACGCGACCACAACGGGCGTGCCAGACGGCACCGCTCTCTCGTCCAACATCTCACGCTACTGTTGTCGTTTATTTCGGCGCTGGTGGACCTACTTGGAGTTAAAACTTGTAGTGTGGTCGTTGGTCACTATGCAACGTGGGCACAGTGAAGAAAACATTTATTGCTTTCTTGATATGACCTTGTTGGACAGTTACTATTACTCTATTGAACCTACTCAATAGCTCTAAAAAATCTTGTAACTACAGTTCGAGGCCAAAAGCCTACAATTTCACATAACTCCAAACGTATGACAAACATGTAAGTCTGTAAGCTTTCGTGGCCGTTGTCACTGAAGTTAAAATCTTCTAGGTTATTAGGCCGCGTCATGTTTCTTCTAAAATGTTCTAGCAGTAGAGGACACGAAAAGATCCTGAGGAAGATCCCAGCAAAGGGGTCGAAACGTCGAACATTTCAGAAGAAACATGACGCGGCCTAATAACCTAAAAGATTTTAACTTCATATGACAAACATCTTCATTTTTCCTGCTACAAGAATGACGTTCGAACAAGAGTTCCGACTAAAGTCTAGTACACTGAAGCCAGAAATTGTTTCCATTTTACCTGAAGCATGGTGGATTACAGTAACTGAGCTCTCTTTTGATTCCAGTTAACATACAGGTGACACCACAATGTTTACAAAAAATTCTCCACAAGATTCAAATCGGGATCTTTAGTAGACCAGTCCTGGAGACGTATTTTGTTTTCTTGAAACCACGTTGCTATTGTCTTTGTTTCATGATGGCTGATGGTTCCTGCTTTCGTGATGCTCTACACATCGGCAGCCGCTATCAATTAATTTCTTGTGCATTTTAATGTTCCCCTGACGTAACAGTACTCCACGGCATTGGTCCCTTACCTCGCTTCCATTTACAACGAATCTCTCGCCAGTGCAAAGCCCCAAGCGAATGGAAAAAAAGCGCAGGCCACTTCTATGTATAAAGGGGGTGAAAGAACGGACTTCTCCCCCAACCCAAAAAACAAAGTCACAGACCAGTAGCCCTAACTTCGGTTTGCTGCAGACTCCATGAACATATTCTCAGTTCGAATGTAATAAATTTGCTTGAGACCTAGAAGCTTATGTGCACGAATCAGCATCGTATTAGAAAGCATCGGTTGTACAAAACTCAGCTTCCCCTTTTCTCACATGATCGACTGCGAACTATGGATGTAGAGCAACAGGTAGATTCCATATTTCTAGAGTTCCAGAAAGTATTTGACTCAGTAACCCATTACAGGCAATTAACGAAGGTACAAGCATATGGAATAGGTTCACAGGTATATGAGTAGCTCGAAAACTATACAATCCAGCTGCTGTCCACGACGGTGAGTATTCATCAGAGACCAGAATATCGTCTGTAGTGGGCAAGGAAAGAGCGATAGAACTTCTGTTGTTCTCGATGTACGCACTTGATTTGGCAGACAGGTTGGACAGCAATCAAAGATTGCTGATGGTGCTGCGTTGTACGGTAAGGTGTCGCTACTGAGTGATTGTAGGAGGATATAACATGACTTATGCAAAATTTCTAGTTGGTCAATGGCAACTAGCTCTGAACGTATAAAAATGTAACTTAATGCATATGAGAAGGAAAAATAAACCCGTACTGTTCGGTTACAGCATTAGTAGTGCCCTGCTTGACACAGTCACGTCGCTTAAATACACTCCTGGAAATGGAAAAAAGAACACATTGACACCGGTGTGTCAGACCCACCATACTTGCTCCGGACACTGCGAGAGGGCTGTACAAGCAATGATCACACGCACGGCACAGCGGACACACCAGGAACCGCGGTGTTGGCCGTCGAATGGCGCTAGCTGCGCAGCATTTGTGCACCGCCGCCGTCAGTGTCAGCCAGTTTGCCGTGGCATACGGAGCTCCATCGCAGTCTTTAACACTGGTAGCATGCCGCGACAGCTTGGACGTGAACCTTATGTGCAGTTGACGGACTTTGATCGAGGGCGTATAGTGGGCATGCGGGAGGCCAGGTGGACGTACCGCCGAATTGCTCAACACGTGGGGCGTGAGGTTTCCACAGTACATCGATGTTGTCGCCAGTGGTCGGCGGAAGGTGCACGTGCCCGTCGACCTGGGACCGGACCGCAGCGACGCACAGATGCACGCCAAGACCGTAGGATCCTACGCAGTGCCGTAGGGGACCGCACCGCCAATTCCCAATAAATTAGGGACACTGTTGCTCCTGGGGTATCGGCGAGGACCATTCGCAACCGTCTCCATGAAGCTGGGCTACGGTCCCCCACACCGTTAGGCCGTCTTCCGCTCACGCCCCAACATCGTGCAGCCCGCCTCCAGTGGTGTCGCGACAGGCGTGAATGGAGGGACGAATGGAGACGTGTCGTCTTCAGCGATGAGAGTCGCTTCTGCCTTGGTGCCAATGATGGTCGTATGCGTGTTTGGCGCCGTGCAGGTGAGCGCCACAATCAGGACTGCATACGACCGAGGCACACAGGGCCAACACCCGGCATCATGGTGTGGGGAGCGATCTCCTACACAGGCCGTACACCTCTGGTGATCGTCGAGGGGACACTGAATAGTGCAAGGTACATCCAAACCGTCATCGAACCCATCGTTCTACCATTCCTAGACGGCAAGGGAACTTGCTGTTCCAACAGGACAATGCACGTTCGCATGTATCCCGTGCCACCCAACGTGTTCTAGAAGGTGTAAGTCAACTACCCTGGCCAGCAAGATCTCCGGATCTGTCCTCCAACGAGCATGTTTGGGACTGGATGAAGCGTCGTCTCACGCGGTCTGCACGTCCAGCACGAACGCTGGTCCAACTGAGGCGCCAGGTGGAAATGACATGGCAAGCCGTTCCACAGGACTACATCCAACATCTCTACGATCGTCTCCATGGGAGAATAGCAGCCTGCATTGTTGCGAAAGGTGGATATACACTGTACTAGTGCCGACATTGTGCATGCTCTGTTGCCCGTGTCTATGTGCCTGTGGTTCTGTCAGTGTGATCATGTGATGTATCTGACCCCATGAATGTGTCAATAAAGTTTCCCCTTCCTGGGACAATGAATTCACGGTGTTCTTATTTCAATTTCCAGGAGTGTATCTGGGCGTAACGTTGCAAGTGATGCGAAATGGAGCGAGCATGTTAGAGAGTTCCGTCTCATAGCAGCAGATTTTAACAGCCGGCACCCAGAGAGACCTGTCAGGTGATTACTTTCCAAGGGAAAGCGTATGGTCGACTTCGGTTTATTGGGAAAATTTTAGGAAAGTGCTGGTCTTCTGTAAAAGAGGCCGCATATAGGACGAGGTGCAACCTATTCCTGAGTACTGCACTAGTGTTTGGGATCCGTACGAGGCCGGATTAAAGGGAGACATCGAAACAATTCAGAAGCGGGCTGCTAGATTTGTTACCTGTAGGGTCGAACAATACGTGTTACGGAGATGCTCTGGGAATTAAATTCGAATCCCTGGAGGGAAGGCGACGTTCTTTTCGAGAAACATTACATTTGAAGCTGACTGCTGAACGATTCTGCTGTCACCAACTGACATTGCGCCGAAGGACCACAAATATAAGATAAGAAAAAGTAGGGCTCATACAGAGGTGGTATACAGTACCCTCCGCCACGCGCCGTACCGTGGCTTGCGGATGTAGATGTAGACACATTAGAAGGAAACGTAGCTCTAGTGAAAGTTCTCTTGATGGAACGTCCGCCGTGGTGGATGTCTACAGTCACAGGCCGTGGAGCCTCAAGCACTTCTCCATGAACCCGTTCTAACGTAAAGCATGTCTCTGGCGTTGACAAATAGTGAGTGAAATGAAGTTTTCGGATACACAGCCTCTTGTCGCATAGAGCTGCTTCATTTTAGAGCACACTTTTCGTTATGTCTGTTTTGAGATATATAAATACAGAAACTAGAATCAGGTAAGAGACGAATTCTGGCATCAGCACATAGCCTGCTCTTCAAGATCACCAGTAAGTAAACGTTCAGACCTGACAGATGGATTAACTTTCAACAGTGTGTAATACTAGGTGTGCTGCATTATACAGGGTGAGTCAAAGGTCTCAGTACTGCCTGTTACGTTAAAAACCGTGAAGTAATGAGAAACTTGAATATTTCAGTGAGATGTCTTGAAATAGGCGATCTTGAATCTAAATCAATTTCTATAAAAGGAATTGGGGTCCTGCCATATATCAGATAACATCAGCATTTTCTGACAAGATTATTCCTGTAAACAGATTCGAAGTAGCATTTATGGTTCAAAAGTTACAACACTTTCTTTTGTTACAGGTAACTGAAAATGGCTTTGACTAAAGAGGAGAGAACTGAGGTCATTTTGACGTCTGGAGAACATGGTTTTAAGAGCCGGCACTCAGATACACCTGTCAAGTGATTAATTTCCGCCGGCCGAAGTGGCCGAGCGGTTCTAGGCGCTACAGTCTGGAACCGCGCGACCGCTACTGTCGCAGCTTCGAATCCTGCCTCAGGCATGGATGTGTGTGATGTCCTTAGGTTAGTTAGGTTTAAGTAGTTCTAAGTTGTAGGGGACTGATGACCTCAGCAGTTAAGTCCCATAGTGCTCAGAGTCATTTTTTGCTTAATTTCCAAATTCCGAGAAACTGGGACTGTGGCTTACAAGGCACGGAGCGACCGTCCTAAAACTGCTATTGAAAAGCGCTCAACGCAGCCCACGACGTTTGCCAGAAGAATGTGGAATCAGCCAGTCGTCGATTGTACGAATCCTTTATGCCTTTCAATCGTGTCCATTCAAGATACAGCTACTCCAGCACCCAGAAGAGGATAACCCAGACAGAACTACGCAGTTTTGCACATTAATCCTAGAGTAAGTTCAACAAGATCCCTCTTTCGGACAAGATATTCTGTTCAGTGATGAGGCAAACTTTTTTTGCCAGTTGTGAAGTCAACTGTCACAACCACAGACACTGGAGTGACCGGAATCCACACTGAACGGAACTTTTCGCGGTAGTTTGTGGTGTAAAGGTTATGGCGTAGTGTGGAATATGGAGTACCCATGTAACTGGACCCATTTTCATTGACCAAAGCCTACATGGTCAATGCTACCTGAAAATGTTGCAAAAAGTGGTGTTTCCCTTGGTTCTGAATGAAGCTGGTAGCTTTTCTTCTTACTTTCAACTGGATGGGGCTCCATCACATTACGCAACAGTTGTTCGTCAGTGTTTAGATGGTCAATTTCCTGATCAATGGACTGGCCGACGTAGTTCTGTGGTTCTGTTCTCATACTACTTTACTTTTATCTGTGGGGCCATTTAAGGCAACTCGTATATGCAGAGGAAATGAGAACCAGTCACCATATCGAACAACGCACTGAAGAAGCGTGTGCCAGCACTTCTGTGGAGATCCTTCTGTGAGTGCATGAAGACTGGATTCAGCGCCTTCAAATGTGCGTTGACCGAGCGGGACACTATGTTGAACACATTAAATGACTGTCCTTTATGGAGAAGAGTCCAGCTTGTAATTTCAACCAAAACGTGTTGTCACTTTTGAACCGTAACAGCTACTTCGAGCCTGTTTTCAGGAATGAACTTGTCGGAAAATGCTGGTGTTATCTGATGTATCACACGACCCCATTAAAAAAAAAATTACTTACATTCAAGATAACCGATTTGAAGATGGCTCCCATGTTCAGTACCTACCATGAAAGATAGACCATCTCACCCATGCCTTGTTGAAATATTCAGTTTTCCCCATTCTTGTAGGGCTTTTGATATAACAGGGAGTACTGCGACTTTTGACTCACCCTGTACTGTTTTTCAAATCTTTGATCCGAAGCTTTTTAAACAGGGAGAAATGTTATCCTGTGAATAAACGTATACTCGACCTCCGCCTAAATTTCTTTCCATAACATTGCATTGAGAAGGTTGAGATTTAGCGTGGAACATCAGCGAACTGTTTGCTACGGAGAGGAGATCAGGTTTAACCTTTGTTGCATACTTAGAGATGTTTCGCGTATTGAGATGAAGAATACCACGAACGACATGGCTTTTTAGTTGCAATTGCCAATCACACTGTAGACATACCAGATTATGTTTAGATGACGACCTGATTCTTGCGGATGTGTAGTAGTACATCGATTAACAAGCTGTGTGTGAGAGTATGTAGCCTTCTGAGATCCGAAATCAACAGCACTGAGTGAAAAACAATAAATACATCCAGTTGGATATAAAGAATTACGGTAAAAGGAAATAAATAGCTTTAATTCTTCGTAACATCCTTCACGTAACGGTTGCCGTTCGAATCGGCTTTAAACATAAAGAGGCAACCGTAGTTTGTGAATAGTGTTGCTTCTCACTATCATGCTGCCCCGGGTTTGATTCCCGGTGGGTTTCAGGATTTTCTCCGCTCGCGATTGGGTTTGAGTGAGTGTCGTCATCATTTCATTATCTCCAACGAGCAAGTCACGGAAGTGACGTCGGATAAAAAGAATTGACCCAGACGGCCGAACTCCACAGAAGGGGACACCCAGCCAAAACTGTCATACGCCCATTTCATATTTTTAGATAAAGTGTTGCAACTAATAGCGTCTCAAGTAATGACATCACTATCAGATTTCTCGTAGCTCAAGATCTAATGTTAATCTTTGTTAGCGGTCCTTCACTTACTTATCTTTGCGAAACATCGATCTTTTCAGCGCTCCTGCACTTGCCTGTAAATCCTCTCTCTGGAATCATATCCAGTTGTTGCCGATAGACTATTCTACCGCTTCTTAGAGTTTTCATTCATTTGGGTACTCTTTCTGGGAGTAGCATTTTTCACAAAAGTTAGTGTATAAATCTTTATTTTCCCTTCCGTGTCGTATCACAGTAGAAAAAGTAGGCCTAATGCTAATCATTTTTATTGGCCGCCAAGAATGAAGCCATAGGTTTTTGAAATGCACCGCGATAATAATATAAACGAATGGTAGCGTCTTTTGAGGTGACACAATACCAAATCTATGTAACACAGATTTCGGTAAGACTGAAAGAAGAAAGAATAACGAAGTGAAATTCCTCCTTCTTTATAGCAAAATGTGCAATGTTATAGCAACAGTGGCACCGTAGGAACAGCTCACATCGCTGTGGTTATGTATGGCTTCATTCTTCCTTGAAAAAGGTGCTCATGACATTGTTCTTTAGCACCCTATCCACAAACCATCGGCACAACCACCACCACGACCACCGAAGTTGACCTGTTATGATTCCACGTTCTCAAAAAAAATCTTTGTTGACAACACACTAAACGTCCCTGAAAGATTTGTAAGTAATTTTAGGTCAACAAACTAAACATATCAGAGATCAATTTTTTTAGGGAACTGCGGGAAGGCTCACTTGTTTCAAAAATTTCTGCCTAATCTAGTGAGAAGCCACATAAAATGATAGTAAAACGGGCACAGTAGCTATCCACCAGCTTAAACCATCATCAAGGAAGGAATGTCGTACTCATCTCTGAAAACTCTGCAGACTATTACATCACATTCATTCCCTAAATTGACAAAACAAGTAAGCCTTTTACACGTGTAACTCTGCAGGTAACTTACATGACATTTCATATGAGTAATAACACAGGATACTTCCTTCGAAATGCACCTAGATTTAACAGCGTCCCTTTTCAATTTCAGATTATTGAGATTCACTTCTAAAACAACGTCCTGGTGTCACTCACTGGACACACTGTAAGGCAGCAAAGTTTGAACTCTGTGACGTCACGTTGAACTTGTAACGGACGGTGGCGGTACGCAGAATGATTAAGCTGAGCTTGTTAAGATGCGTCCACACAGTACCTTTTGTGCGTTCAACTTCGTGTATGCCCATAAATTTCCAACAGCGCAACTACGCACGTACATTTGAGCATGCGTAGTTTCCTAGAGATGGTGGCCGCGCATAAAGCTCACTGCTAGCAGCCTTCGTTGGGAGTCTTTGCATCTTTAACAGACGACAGGCAGGCGGGGCCCATCAGAGTTTAATTATGCACTGTGTTAAAGATGTGCTGTGAAGCGATTTATGTGCAGTATCTGTTGACTCTAAAGGAAGCAGTCTCAAGTTTATGCATGATTACAAACAAACAAAAATGTCTTATGGAGTGCCGCTGCTGGAGATTATTTGAATAAAAATTTGAGATGCGTTGGCCTGGGCGTCAAGTATTAGATCAAAAGCCTCCGACCATATTTCTGTAAAGAACAAGATACCATACGTTTCGAAGTAGGAAAACAGAAAAGAATAAGCCAGAAACTTATAAAAAGTGTATGTGAAAACTGTGGACGAATATTCATGCTATGGCGACTTAAGAGCACAACAACTGGGGAGCCTGACATCTGAACAAGTATTGTAGCTCCTCAGCATACTGCTAGGAATGGAAATGAAGGACTTCGACGGCACAAAAAAATATAGATTTGAAAAACACAAACTCCGTTCTAGTGAATTCAAGCGACTATGAAATGGCCACATTTGTCGAGTCCGATAATGTTAATCTGCATATTATCTATCACGATTAAAGTTGTGTAAACAAATAAAATACAAATGATTCATTGAAAGCTATACTAACCTTCAAATAACTATTAAGAACCTCCCTTAGTATTCTCAGTTTCAGAAATAGCCACTGAAATACTTTGTTTTGAAATGTGGAATAAATATTTGAAACTGGTATAAATGTCCCCGGTTAATTGCTAATGAAATTTTAACGCAGCTTTATCGCTGTAGTTTCCCGAGCAGAAAATCTAAAATCCCGCTGTGACCTCCTTCCGAAAATTGCAGACAGTGCGTTGTCACGACTGTATTTTTCGGACATCTGTTGTTTAGATACTTCTTTACCTACAGTCGCTTTATCGTTTTCGTCGCCTTTTCATCAGAATAAAAGTACACTACTGGACATTAAAATTGCTACACCATGAAAATGACGTGCTACAGACGAGAAGCTTAACCGACAGGAAGAAGATGCTGTGATATGCAAATGATTAGCTTTTCAGAGCATTCACACAAGTTTGGTGTCAGTGGCAACACCTACAAGGTGCTCACATGAGGAAAAAAATGGTTCAAATGGCTCTAAGCACTATGGGACATCTGAGGTCATCAGTCCCCTACACTTAGAACTACTGTAAGTAGGCTGTTTAGGTTTTTTATATTGGTAACGCCACGTAGCGCTCTGTATGAAAATCACTGGCTGTGCTGTGTGCAGTCAGTGGCTGGTTGGCATTGTTGTAATACTCGCCATTGTAGCGTTGGGCAGATGGATGGATGGATGTTAGCAGCGCGTAGCGTTGCGCAGTTGGAGGTGAGCCGCCAGCAGTGGTGGATGTGGGGAGAGAAATGGCGGAGTTTTGAAATTTGTAAGACTGGATGTCATGAACTGCTATTTATATTATGACTTTTGATGATATTAAGGTAAATACATTGTTTGTTCTTCATTTGCTAACTATCCCTATCAGTAGTTAGTGCCTTCCGTAGTTTGAATCTTTTATTTAGCTTGCAGTAGTGGCGCTCGTTGTATTGCAGTAGTTCGAGTAACCAAGATTTTTGTGAGGTAAGTGATTTGTGAAACGTATAGGTTTCTTTTGTAAGGGATTTTTGAAAGTCAGATTGCGTTGCGCAAAACAAATATTGTGTGTCAGTTTAAGCACAGTCTTGTACAATTTTTCAAAGGGGACGTTTCACTACTGAAACCTAACTAACCTAATGACATCACACACATCCATGCCCAAGGCACGATTCGAATCTGCGACCGTAGCAGCAGTGCGGTTCCGGACTGAAACGTCGAGAACCGCTCGGCCACAGCGGCCGGCCGACACCAGGAAATTTTCCAACCGGTTTCTCATACACAAACAGCAGTCGATCGGCGTTGCCTCGTGAAACGGTGTTGCGAAGCCTTGTGTAAGGAGGAGAAATGCGTACCATCACGTTTCAGACTTTTATAAAGGTCGGATTGTAGCCTATCGCGATTGCGGTTTATCCTATCTCGACATTGCTGCTCGCGTTGGTCGAGATCCAATGACTGTTAGCAGAATATGGAATCGGTGGGTTCAGGCGGGTAATACAGAACGCCGTGCTGGATCCCAACGGCCTCATATCACTAGCAGTCGAGATGACAGGCATCTCATCCGCATGGCTGTAACGGATCGTACAGCCACGTCTCGATCCCTGACTCAACAGATGGGTACGTTTGCAAGACAACAACCATCTGCACGAACTGTTCGACGACGTTTGTAGCAGCATGGAGTATCAGCTCGGAGACCATGGCTGTGGTTACCCTTGACGCTGCATCACAGACAGGAGCGCCTGCGATTGTGTACTCAACGACGGACCTGGGCGCACGAATTACAAAATGTCATTTTTTTGGATGAATCCAGGTTCTGTTTACAGCATCATGATGAGCGCACATTGGAAGCGTGTATTCGTAATTGCCATACTGGCGTATCACCCAGTGTGATGGTACGGCGTGCCGATGGTTACACGTCTGGGTCACCTCTTGTTCGCATTGACGACACTTTGAACAGTGGACGTTACATTCCAGATGTGTTACGACCCGTGGCTCTATCCTTCATTCGATCACTGCGAAATCCTACATTTCAGCAGGATAATGCACGACCGCATGTTGAAGGTCCTGTACGGGCCTTTCTAGATATAGAAAATGTTCGACTGCTGTCCTGACCAGCACATTCTCTAGATCTCAAACCAACTGAAAACGTTTGGTCAATGGGGGCCGTGCAACTGGCTCGTCACAATACGGCAGTCACTGCTCTTGATGAACTGTGGTATCGTGTTGAAGCTGCATGGGCAGCTGTACCTGTACACGCCATCCAAGCTCTGTTTGACTCAATGCCCAGGCGTATCAAGGCCGTTATTACTGCCAGAGGTGGTTGTTTTGGGTACTGATTTCTCAGGATCTATGCACCCAAATTGCGTGAATGTAATCACATGTGAGTTCTAGGATAATATATTTGTCGAATGAATACCCGTTTATCATCTGCATTTCTTCTTGGTGTAGCAATTTTAATGGCCAGTAGTGTAACACAAGCTCGTAAGCAATGAAGGGGATGCAAAGCGAAATGAGGCAACGTTTTGACACGAGATCACCCATGGCTACATGCGTTCTTTCCACAAATTTTAGTGCATCCCCGTTATTCCCCTGCGTCTGCGATTACGCACGACGGAAGAGGCATCGTGTGGACATACCTTTACAACACAGTAGACATGGCTGCTTCGGGCGCGTCACTTTGCCGCAAGATCTTGACTGTAGCGGCCTGTCAAAGCGTGACAGCTGCGGGAACAGGCTAAAAAAAGGTGGTGTCAGCTGCTCCGCAGACCGGCGTTTAAATGTATACACAGCCATTATTATCTAAACAAGGAACTGTCACTCACCGCTACAAAGTATATTTGTTTTTTTTAGTCTTGTTGCATTCATAGAGTTAATTTTGTTGTCTACCCGAAAGACAACTTTCTTCCCTAAAGCGACAGTTTAATAATATCCTAAAATGTAGGTAGCCTTAACCGAGAAAATTACATTGAGCAACGCTTAAATTCCTTATTCGTGATAGCAGATTTTGGATGGTTTCGTCCCAGTGGGAGTCCCGTTTGTTTCCATTTCTTTGACTTGCATTTACGTTTTGTCGTCTTACTGAAAAACATTTCGCCGGTTTGTGCGAATTATTTTCTGATCTGCGCAATTCGGTATTTTTATACCTCCATGCAAGTAGACAGCAAATGAAATTTCACACTGACTGGCAGTTTCTTGGGCACAAATGATTACCTACAGAATGGATAGGCTATTTTTATTTCAATCAATGTAATTTTTAGGAGTTCAAATTAAGTTTCATTTCACTGCACACATTTCTGTTGGCCATTGTATATGCACAATATGTGAAAAAAAAGGACTGCTAGTGCTTGCATATGTGTTGATAATTCAGCAGGGGACTGGTTAACAGCATCGCTGGTTCTAAGGGCATTCCAAAAAGTTTTGTGAGTACACAAGTGGTGGTGTATGGACATGCTATACTGTCCGCAAGACTCTTGGATGGTGATTGTGCACCTGCACAGTCGCAGCAGATGGCTACTGGCCATCTCTACCATTGATGACCCACCAATATCATTATTTCTACCAGGACTACAGTGGGTCTGCTCTGTGACGACCTACCTACCGATATTCTCCAAAATTTCGACTGACTCTGCTGTGGGTTTGCTCTGTTGTGGCCCATTACCTGTCTGCATGTCAAGAGTCAGCACTGTCTTTCCGCTGAAAGGACAACACTACTTCTTCAAGACTGCAAGGAAGTCCACCACTTCCGTGTGCATTTTCTTTTACTTCTCAGACTTTGAGAAAAACGCTGCAATTTTACTGTGATGAACGATCAGGACTGTCTTCATGGACTGTGAGAAAATCTTTGGTTTTGACCCACAGTGTATCAATAAGTGTGTGCATTGGATATCTTTGTTACTGTAATTATGAAAAAAATTTTCAAATATGTATTGGCCTGCCACGGATATGAATCGTCGTTCTCTCGGAACAATTTGTAAATTTTTTTTGTGGGGAGCATGGGGACTATGAAAGTAGGATGTTTAGGTTCTTATATTAGTAACGCCACCGCCACGTAGCGGTCTCTATGAAAATCACTGGCTGTGCTGTGTGCATTCTATGGCTGGTTTGCATTGTTGTTTGCTATTGTAGTGTTGGGCAGTTGGCTGTTAACAGCGCATAGCGTTGCGCAGTTGGAGATGAGCCGCCAGCAGTGGTGGATGTGGGGAGAGAGATGGCGGAGTTTTGAGAGCGGATGATCTGGACGTGTGTCCATCAGAGACAGTAAATTTGTAAGACTGGATGTCATGAACTGATATATATATTATGACTTTTGAAAACTATTAAGGTAAATACATTGTTTGTTCTCTATCAAAATCTTTCATTTGCTAACTATGCCTATCAGTGGTTAGTCACTTCAGTAGATAGACTCTTTTATTTAGCTGGCAGTATTGGCGCTCGCTGTATTGCAGTAGTTGGAGTAACAAAGATTTTTGTGAGGTAAGTGATTCATGAAAGGTATAGGCTATTGTTAGTCAGGGCCATTCTTTTGCAGGGATTATTAAAAGTCAGATTGCGTTGCGCTAGAAATATTGTGTGTCAGTTTAGTGTTCATCAGAATAAGTTCAAATGGCTCTGAGCACTATGGGACTTCACTACTGTGGTCATCAGTCGCCTAGAACGTAGAACTACTTAAACCTAACTAACCTAAGGACATCACACACATCCATGCCCGAAGCAGGGTTCGAACCTGCGACCGTAGCAGTCATGCGGTTCCGGACTGCGCGCCTAGAACCGCTAGACCACCGCGACCGGCATCAGAATAAGTAAAGAGAGTAATGTCTGAGGACGTTCAGTTTTGCTCAGCTGTTTGAAATGCATATAATGTAAGAGGTTTATCAGCACATTCAATCAAAATTTTTTCTAAGGGTACGTTACATGTGGAACTAGTCGGGGACGACCAATAAACGTTTCCGGCTAAATACGAGGAGCAGGGCGTCGTATAGCTTGTCCCGTACATCACACATCGCCATGAGTGCGTGATTTCGGGAAGATAGCAAGATTGAGGTTTAACGTCCCGTCGGCAGAGTGGTCATTAGCGATGGCCACAAGCTCTAAGTGTTTCAAGAATGAGGAAGGAAATCCGCCATGACTTTTCAAAAGAACGATTGTGGGATTCACCTAGAACTATTTAGGCAGATCACGGAAAACCTAGATCTGGATGACCGGCCACGGATATGAACCGTCGTTCTCTCGGAATGTGACTTCAGTGTGCTAACCACGTTCCAATTCAAATGGCATGAACACACTGTCGTTTCCAAAGATTGTGCTCCCATAAGCCGAATAACAAGGCACCGTGTTTGGCTTTCATAGCAGAAAACCCGCTTCCAAAGCCACAGTCAGTTCATTCTCTTAAAATCTATAGTTGGTTGCTGTTAATTGATGACAGCAGTACGCTACGGAAGTGTTTAGGTCACCACTTTTGTATTGATTGTCTCTGCACTTAAGTAAGTTGTTTGCATAAGCGATCCCTCAATGTTATCTATGGATAAAAAATTCTCGGTTTACTCGGAGCGTCAAATTCGGATAAAATGCCAAGCTTTTGATGATTACGTCCTTCATCGTTGTCAGGGGGCTACATCTAACTGCCGTGAAACTGGCGAGGCTGCCACTTTGTGCCAGAGGCGATATCAGGAAGACGGCGCATACAGAAGTATCGCCCTCTGCGTCCGTAGATCATGTTTCCGCTCTCTATCCAGCGTCGCTTGCAACGCCATTTTTTCATCGGGCGGTGAACTAGCAGACCTCTATGCTCTTTTTTTATCAAATGCACGCTTCTACGCCTAGCTCAGTGAACAGACCGTTACTTTCACATAATCTAATTTCAGATACTGTCTTGATTACAGAGATCTAGTAATTAGATACATGAGCAAGAATTCTCGTTTGTTCGAATTAATCTTGTGTTTATTGAAGTGGCTGTGGTAGGTCACTTATGACTTTTAGACACTGCTGTATTTAAAGTGTAGCTGATGCTCAGCACAACAATCTGCAACTGTCCGTATAGACTGCCCCACGTAACTTTTGCCACACTCACGAGAAATATTGGTATGTCCCTCGTTCCCCCCAGGCCGAGTTTATCTTTAAAGAATCGCAACATTTCTTTAATTTCCTGTATGACCGGAAGACAGGTCTCGTTCTTGACAGTTTAGAACTCTATCTTACTACACTGCGTAACAAATTAAAGAATCAGTTTTTGAAACACTCTAATTGCTTCCCAATGTGAGTCATAGTTTGAAATTTGACTCAAAGGTGTCTACAAGTTGGTTGACTGCGACGTCACCCTGCAGCTCAGCGACACATCACATTGCCAAGTTTCGACACATACGGAGAAAAGGCGACAGCTCAAAATTTCATGTGAGCTGTAAGGTGGGTTAAAGATATCACATCGATACCAAATTTCGCCACAATAATTCCCAACGCCAGTTCAGAGGTGTCACACGATAAGAAGGTCGTCACACACTCTCTTAACCACATTACACCCCTTCTCATGACGTCTCTGCGAAGGAGGTGAGAACCGCGATACTCAAGGTTGAACTCACTTGGCCGATGAAAACATTTTACACGCATCGCCGCTAAGAATTGACAGGAAGAGGCCTTAGGGGGTGGCTTAAAGGGCTTCAGTAAAACCATCCCTTTCCTTGAGGCGTTGATTCTGGGAATTTCGCGGTCGGAAACAACAGTTCGCAGTGCAATGGGCAACATGGCGATGTTTTTGATAGTGTTTGACACTGTTTACACCTGCGGACATTTCAACCCTTCTTTAAGAACATTTTGAGGCTGCCTCCCCATTGAAGTGATCGCACCACTTTGGAGTGCAGCGCAATCACAATTTTTGCTCTCAGGTACAGGTTGGAATCACTAGGACCATTAAAATTCATTCCACGGAATTTGAACGTGATCCAAAGCATCAAAGGGTAATTATGCTTTTTCAACCCGCCTGTTTTCCGCCCTCTATGGCGTGATCACGCTGGATAACAACGTTAACAAGTGCTTAGATAAATTGGTAAAGGATCCCCTTAAGACCCGGAGTTCGGCAATACCCTCTATGCCATCCCCGCAACTTCGTTGATCACATTACAAATGTACCTGTCAGCCTGGTGGTTACTCTAGCACCTGAAGGTAGGCAAACCACACCAAAGGGGTGTCGAAATGGTTGCGTAACTCTCAGGCGCTAGAGTAGCTGCAGATGCGTCGAAACGAAGAGTGAAATGTGGGTAGAAGGGTTGTGACGACCTTATCATCGTGTAACACGTCCATGCTGGCGCTGAGCAGAATCGTGGTGACATTTTGTGCAATGAGACATCACGAAGTCTTTTTTTTCGCATGTGTCGGCACCTTGCTCTTTGTAGAACCACGAAACCCGAGGGTAACGTCGCAAGTTGCTGCACCTTTGCACCATTACAAGGGAAGTTTGTCGTCACCTTTGAAACGAATTTCAAACTTACACGCCGCACTGGGAGACAATTATGGGTCTTCGAAAAAATTTATCCTCTAATTTAATTTCGCAGTGTAGTTGTCGCACAGCAGAGCGGCAGAGTGGAAGCCGCGCTGTGTAATTGTCGTTCGGGCTTGGTTGACCTGCTTTGCTTCTTGGTTTTCTCGACAACTTTGACCAAATATAAAGTTAAGTACGGTTTTTTTCGGTACAACTCTTTAGATAACAGGAATTTCCGATTTATGTTACAATTTTGTCCAGGTTGAATAGCTTCACTTCCAGGACGTCAGGTTCCTCTCTGCATTTTTCTACCCTGTCATAGAATCCATTCTTTGAAGTCGTGTGAAAGGCAAATCCCTCAGTTAAAATTTCACCTGGACGTTCTCTATGTGTAAGTATAGCAGTAGAATTGGTGAGCAGTTTGCATGTTCATCCCACTCGTTGCAGTTGTAGATGTCAATCTCATAACCATACAGAATCTAATTTGTATGGGTAGAATGCGTCTTTTCTAAAAACATGTATTACGTTTTAATATATCCTTCAACTCTTTCCTGGAAACAGCTTGTTACCGTTCTTGGATCTGTTTTGCAGTCACGTGGAGTTTGTTTGCTAAAATAACGACATTGCCAACGGACGCTACATAGACGAACGTGATACCAGTCTTTTAAAGTTAAATTGAGGAGACTGTGTGACTGCCAAGCTGTTGAGGTTAGTTTCTCGATACGGTAGTCTAACGAGATGGTAATCATAGAGTTTTAATTATCATCTCGAAGAAAAAAAACTAAAGTTGACTACAGTGTTGATACACACTGAAATCCCCTCACCGCAGCGCCCTAGCACGCCACCAGCACAAGCAACACAAAATGGCGAAGACCACCTCCACTCCATCAAAGAACACTGCCATTTTGTATTATCTTGCATTCGATACAAATGTCCAAAAGATACCACTCTTCTTTTTCTCATTACTTCTGATGTTTTCTATGTTTCGATAAATTTCAGTATTACTATTTAATTTCCAATCCTAAATTATTTTTGTTGACCTATTATTTTCCAAATGATTCTTCTTTCAAGTATTTCTAATCATATATATTATTTCTCAATTCAATACCACTTTTCTCAACAGATACTAATTGTACAGGGGTGAATGAGGTAGCGTTAGAAAGGTACTTTAACCGCTTCTGACATTGCATACTGCTTCTGCTCTAAAAGTTACTGTTTGTGGAAAATTGTAACAAAAATCAGAGTTTTAACTATCATAGCAAAAGAGCATGGTCGTCCAGCATCATACCCACATTTTACGAATCTAACTTATTAATCACAAATAAGAGACTTCCTTTCCATATTATCTTATTATAAATACCATTTTCTTTGTTTTAAATTGCTTATTATCTGGATAGTTTGTACAAAACATTGTCATAATAATCGTGACCACTGCAGCAGTCCATTATCTCTGCTCGTCATAGAAGCTTACTTTCGAAACCTAATATACTTTGTCATTGTAGCTTTGAATTATGATTTACCTATTTTTAATACGGCGTAATGTGTTTTCATAAAGCACAGAGTGCAATTAAAGCTAAAAATACAGTCAGACGTTACCTTGGCTATAGTGACATACCAGGTAAGAAGCGAATATTACATTCTAACCTATACATTTCGCATTTACGTACTTTCTTATTTTTATATTCGTTTTGTCATTAAACTTCACTTCAACCACAGGTAAATATTACGGTCGAAAGCTAGAAATTACCAGCAATGATGCTTGGTTATGTATATATAAAGATGTATCATAATTCATGATTATTATATCACATCGTTCAGTTCATTTTTAACTATGTTTTCTTGTCATTCCCACAACTACCCTTACACCAACGATTAAACTTATTGCACCTACCACCATTATTTAAAATTGCGAAAATGTGGAAGTCTTGCACCGGTCCCGTGGTTTATTTAAATTATCATTAAACGAATGACATTCGTTTGCATACAGACAGTCTCGTGTCACTAGTGTACTGCAATGCCTTACTTTTGCATTTTTAGAGAGACATGTTTTGTTGTAGTACCCTTTTTAGTTTTGCAGTGTACCCTTCCTATTCTATGTCTTCTTTCCTCTACAGCAGATTTTTCCAAACAATTTTCTGTTGGATTATCTCCACAAAATATATAAATTTTGTAACCTTTTCAATTTGGCCAATATCTTTATTCAGAAATTCTTAAAACCATACTCCTGTCTACTTTTTCTAAAACATTAATTTCTTTTACAGCAGACGTTACATGTTCAAAAAGTGTAGCAAAGTCAGATAGTTTATTCCAAAAATTTTTGTTATGTCTTTCTTGTCAAATCCCATATTCATTCAGTTGTTCCTTCCAAACTATCACTGTTTTTTCTAGAAGACAAAAAGAACTGGAGGTAGGCCATGGCCTTTCCGTGAAACTGTGTTTATTTCGAAGGGCTGGGATATTTCTCCCATAAATTTCAGTTTAGATACTGTGTTTGTAAGTGTTCACGAATTAGATTTGCTAATTTAGACATTACACCAAATTATCGGATTATTACATCTATAGTTTGTCTGTCAATGGAATCAAACATTATTATAATCGGTGGAAACAAGCTCCTGTTAAAAAACAGGCTCATTTATTCAGCCGATCTCGTTGTCATCACGTCTTTGTGTCTCTTTGTCACTGTCCCCAGTTTCACAGCTACAGTCTCTTTCGTTCTGTCCTACTAAAAGTGTCTCCTCTTATGTCTCTACAGTTCTCTCTCTTACTGATACTATCTCATTCCCTCCTCCCCTCTGCTGCTGTCTCTTCTCACAACCACTCACTCTCTCTCTCTCTCTTTCTTGTTGTATTGTCTGACTATCACTGGCTATCACCCATTTCCACTTACTCCTCTTTATTTCATCTCCAACTTGCACTGCCTCTGTCACTCTTTTTCTATCACTATTCTGTCACTATCAACTATGTTCCACTGCCACTGTGGCCCTCTCTGTCCGTCACACACGCTGCCACTGTCTCCTTCGCTCTTTCTGTATCAGAACCACTATCTTATATCTTCCAGTATTTATTACTTTTCCTTCTCTTTCCCACTGTCATGCTCGTTCTGTCTCAGCATTAGAAAAGGTGCAAACGTGGTAGCGTACCAAAGGTTTTGGAAAAAAAAAACTTTAAAGACGGTGTACTGTGATAGCTGGTCCGCCAGTTTTCAGTCATACTCTTTTAAATAGGAGCATATTCAGCTTTTTTGTGCGCCGATAGGCGTATTTTCCGCCGGTTCACCTAAATGACCACCCAGTATTGTTCTACTCTGTTCAGAAAAATGTTGGAAAATATCTCGTGTGCAACTGGTAGCAAGGAAATTCCTGTGTAATTATTATCTGCTAGTTTATTGTTTTTCATACGTAGAGGTTGTACAATTATTCAGATGATGATGATCATCATTATCAGTGTTCTGCCCTAGGATAGGTCTTCACGTGTAGCTCTTCATTCAGTCCTGTCATTCGTTACCCTCTTCCTTTTCTCATAACTGTTTCCTCTCCTTATACTGTCCATCAACTGGTATCTTCTGCGTGCTCTTCGTTTTCGGTCATTCACCTTTCGTTCCATAGCATCCGTGAGTAAAAAAATCTCTTCTCATTCAGTGTGCAAGCGAATTGGGTTTCCTTTCCCTAATTACATGGAATTTCTCTCTTTTTGCTCACTTTTATTAGTCTGCCCATTTTATTCCTTCCATCTTCCTCAAATGCTGAGTGTCCATGTCTCAGCTCCACGTAATGCGACGCTCCTCATAAAGCACTTTGCTAGTCTTTTCCTCATGTCCATGCACCGACTTATAAACCACCTCCTCTCATTAAATGCCGTTTGGCAATTACTATACGTATTTTCATATCCTTACTACATCTCATGTCGTCTGTGATTATGCTTATAGTTGAAAGTACTGACTTATTATATATCGTCCTGTCCTAATTCTAAAGTTGTTCTTACTTTCTTTGCAATGTCACAACACATTTTGTCTATTTCTTACAAATTTTTATTCTGATTTCCTCACAGAGGCTACTTAATTCTTTTAATATTCCAGTCATAAGTGTTTCGCTCTCTGCCAATAACCCCGCATCATTCGCAAATCAAACACATTTTACCCTAGTACCACAAACCCAAACACTTTTTTTTTCATTTCAAACAGTTCTGAATAATATGTTCCAAAGACGTGTTAAACGGTACTGCGGAGAGCCAGTAGGCTTGCCTGACTCGCCTTCCAATTGTGCTTCCCTCTGTCATCTCATTACCAGTCTGTACTCGTATTTTCTGTTCAAGATAGGTTCTTAATCAGCCTTCTGTCGCTCTATTCTACACCATTCTTCCTTCCTTAGAATATCTATTAACTTGTACCATTGTACTTTTTCCAAGTCTGCGAAAATAGTATAAACTTCTTTTCCTCTTCCAATGTATCTGTCATCTATAGTTATCAGCTGTCCAATAGGATCTCTTGTATCTTTCCCCGCTAAATTCATACTGTTACTCTACAATACTTCTTTCCGGGTTTCTTTAAAGTATTTTATTTATCACCCATACTAGAACCAACAAATCATTTTTTATGTAGTTTTAATTTTCGAGACGACGATTAAATTTTGAACGAGAGTGGGGTGAGACCATTCTCCGTGCCTCACTCTAGCCTTTTCTCAGTCATGTTAGAGAGCCCACCCAGCAGCTGTACTTGCGTGTGATTTCGTTAGATCAGAGGTAGTAATCAAGCATCGTATAGTGCCCACAACTACAGGCCTCCCCCCACTCGTTGGCGCTGCGGTCCTCTTATTACCGTCGCCATTACGGAGGCGGAGGCGACTCACTGAAGCGCCGAGACGCGACCCGCCCGCCGTGAGCCCCCCGTGCAGCGGCCGGCCGGCCGGGCTGCCTGCCTGCCTGCGGTCTTCCCACACCCCGCACACGAGCTGCCGCCACGAAACGGATTACGTAAAGAGCAGAGCGCACTGCCCCCGGCCAGCGCGACTCTTTACGTAACCGCTAATTGCTTGCTCGCCTTTCTGAAGATGCGTATCTACGGTAATTTCCACAACCCGTACATTTGTTCCTGTCGTCCTACGTACCTCACAGACCGCTTGCTTCTGCTTCACGTTTCTACAAGCACAATCGTGATTATTATCACTGGAAATGTGCACCGCCGTACTTGCCAAGGCAACGGAGAAGTCCGTCACTGACTGAACGTAAGCGCATCGCAAACAGGCTTTGCGACAAATGTCGACATTGCCTGAGAATATTCATTTGTCCGATGCTCAGACATGTCATGTCTGCTTCGAGCACTTTGTCGTCTGGTGTGGAGCAGAAAGGTCGAGACTGAAGGTGCTAACCAAAGAATGCGACGGTTCTGCAGAAATCACAATCGGAAGCAACTGCCTGTCGAGAGATAGTTGTACAAGAATCGGGATACTGCACTGTAGTAAACACACAAAAATGTAACACGAAATGCGCTTAGTGATAGCTATATTTATGTTCCTTGTTATTAGAGTGAAGCCTGAGCTCGTGCAAGATGGTAACCATCTGTCAGCAATAACTGTCTCACCAATTGTACAGAAACCGGTGGTAGCTTCGTATCAGCAGTTGCCGTCAACCATACATTTCTAGCCTCGTCTCGTTGCATTATTGAAGTATACTCTAAGATAAAAAGAAAAAAGTAACGCGCTACGAAAGAATCATACGAATGGGACGGAAATCGGTAGATGTGACTTACATCTAAAGGCAAACAGATGATTACAAAAAAATGGTTCAAATGGCTCTGAGCACAATGGGACTTTACGTCTGAGATCATCAGTCCCCTAAACCTAACTAACCTAAGGACATCACACACATCCATGGCCGAGGCAGGATTCGAACCTGTGACAGTACTGGTCACACGGTTCCGGACTGTAGCGCCTAGATGATTACAATTTCAGAAAAAACTCGATGATTATTCAAGAGAAAGAACTTCGAAAATTGAGCAAGTCAACGACAACATATGGCCCTTGTGCAAGCAGTTATGCGGCTTGGCATTTGTTCATAGATTTCTGGATGCCCTCCTGAGTGACGCGGTGACAAATTCTGTCCAACTGGTACGTTAGATCGTCAAAGTCTCGAGATGATGGAAGGGCCCTCCCCACAGTGCTCAAAATGTTCCCAGCTCGGGAGCGATCCAGTGTGCTAGCAGGCCAACCTATGATTTCGCAAGCACGTGGACAATCATTAAGAACTCTCCGAGTGTGTGGGTGGGAAGTATTTTGCTGAAATGTAAGCCCAGGATGGCTTCCCATGGAGGGCAACAAAATGGGGCGCAGAAAATGTAACGATCACTGCTCAGGGTTTCTCCCGACGCGTCTTCGCTGACCATCGCGGCTCAGTTAGAAGTGCGACTCGCCACTTAAGACAATTATACTCCAGTCAATGAGATTCCAGTCCAAAGACATGTCTGGAGAAATCCCGACATCCCAGACAGCGGTGCGATATCAACCTCACTGTCGCCCGCCCTACGGCCTCGTTCCCAAGAGTGATAGCCTTGTGTGTCATTTTATTTCATAGCAGGTCCGCTTTGGTTGTCATCCGCGGTACCGTTACAGTATGGCGCTACGTGACGATACTGTACGCTCCGTTTTGTTGTCCTTCACAGCAAGCTATCCCGCACTTACATTTCAGCAAGATAACGCCCTCCCGCAAGTGGCGAGAGTTTCTACTGCTTGTCTTTTTGCTTGCCAAAACGTACCTTGGCCAGCAACGTCGCCAAATCTCTCTCTTAGTTGAGAACGTTCGTAGCGTTACGATCGGGGCGCTCCAGCCATCTCAGTATTTTGACGATCTAACGCTCCAGTTCGACATATCCCACAAGAGGACATCCAACAACTCTATGAATCAATGACAAGCCAAGTAACTGCTTGCATAAGAACTTGAGGTGGACCAATGGGTCATTGAGTTTCTCAATGTGTGAAAACCTTTCTCCTGAGTAAATTACCCAGTTTTTCTGAAATTGTGAAATTGTCATTTGTTTGCCTGTACATGTACGTCACACCTACCGTGGTGCATCATAGAGTGTACTGAGTTCTGCGTTGCATGGTTACCTTCCGCAACAGCAGTTACAATCGATTAGTATTGGTTTTTTCGTCTTAAACTGATTGCCTATAATTAAAGAGTATTTTTCATGAGACGCATTTCGCTTTTATTGAAAAAACATCTTCTTCATCATTTTGGTAATATGGTACTACATACACAGTATCTCTGTATATTTTGGTACTTACAGATTGAAAACAGTATTTCCTTGCAGAATTTAAGTGCGAATTACTGACACTGTTTTCGCTTCTTTTACACACATTCTGTGAGCTACTGCTTGTTCCTCCACTGTTAGCGAATGACAAAGTATAAAAAAATTGGTTGCATCTTCACTTTTCGCAGCTATAGCAGTTTTTCCCTTCTTAGCTGTCATTTTTTCTTGGGTTGCACCCCCATTTTTGCCGCTTCAGTTCACTTTCGTAAAATATTATTATACACTCCTGAAAATGGAAAAAAGAACACATTGACACCGGTGCGTCAGACCCACCATACTTGCTCCGGACACTGAGAGAGGGCTGTACAAGCAATGATCACACGCAAGGCACAGCGGACACACCAGGAACCGCGGTGTTGGCCGTCGAATGGCGCTAGCTGCGCACCATTTGTGCACCGCCGCCGTCAGTGTCAGCCAGTTTGCCGTGGCATACGGAGCTCCATCGCAGTCTTTAACACTGGTAGCATGCCGCGACAGCGTGGCCGTGAACCGTATGTGCAGTTGACGGACATTGAGCGAGGGCGTATAGTGGGCATGCGGGAGGCCGGGTGGACGTACCGCCGAATTGCTCAACACGTGGGGCGTGAGGTCTCCACAGTACATCGGTGTTGTCGCCAGTGGTCGGCGGAAGGTGCACGTGCCCGTCGACCTGGGACCGGACCGCAGCAACGCACGGATGCACGCCAATATCGTAGGATCCTACGCAGTGCCGTAGGGGACCGCACCGCCACTTCCCAGCAAATTAGGGACACTGTTGCTCCTGGGGTATCGGCGGCGACCATTCACAACCGCACACCGTTAGGCCGTCTTTCGCTCACGCCCCAACATCGTGCAGCCCGCCTCCAGTTGTGTCGCGACAGGCGTGAATGGAGGGACGAATGGAGACGTGTCGTCTTCAGCGATGAGAGTCGCTTCTGCCTTGGTGCCAATGATTGTGTTTGGCGCCGTGCAGGTGAGCGCCACAATCAGGAGTGCATACGACCGAGGCACACAGGGCCAACACCCGGCATCATGGTGTGGGGAGCGATCTCCTACACTGGCCGTACGCCTCTGGTGATCGTCTAGGGGACACTGAATAGTGCACGGTACATCCAAACCGTCTTCGAACCCATCGTTCTACCATTCCTAGACCGGCAAGTGAACTTGCTGTTCCAACAGGACAATGCACGTCCGCATGTATCCCGTGCCACCCAACGTGCTCTAGAAGGTGTAGGTCAACTATCCTGGCCAGCAAGATCTCCGGATCTGTCCCCCATTGAGCATGTTTGGGACTGGATGAAGCATCGTCTCACGCGGTCTGCACGTCCAGCACGAACGTTGGTCCAACTGAGGCGCCAGGTGGAAATGGCATGGCAAGCCGTTCCACAGGACTACATCCAGCATCTCTACGATCGTCTCCATGGGAGAATAGCAGCCTGCATTGCTGCGAAAGGTGGATATACACTGTACTAGTGCCGACATTGTGCATGCTCTGTTGCCTGTGTCTATGTGCCTGTGGTTCTGTCAGTGTGATCATGTGATGTATCTGACCCCAGGAATGTGTCAATAAAGTTTCCCCTTCCTGGGACAATGAATTCACGGTGTTCTTATTTCAATTTCCAGGAGTGTATCTCTCTCTCTCTCTCTCTCTCTCTCTCTCTTTCTCTCTCTCTCTCTCTCTCTCTCCCCTCCCCCCCCTACCCCCCCCCCCCCCCCCACACACACACACGCGCGCGCTCGCTACTACTTGAAGCTACGGTACTGTTTGTCTGTTTGTCTTGTGACGTCTTGCAAAAGTGAGGTGAGTTGTGTAATCTACCCTTCCCGTTGAAGAGGTTTTTTTTTTTAAAGAATTGATTTGTGATCATGAGAAGACAGTTAAGAACTTCATTGCCATACTGACCTTGCGGAAAAATAACTCGACAAGATAATATCGGACTTCGTAATGAAAATTTAAAACGATGGTAGGCTTTTGGATTGATCTTGCGATATGCAATTACAGCTGCTACAAAGGCGGGTGGTCAGTGGCATCGCCGCATAAAGATGGCCGATTTGATTAACGCTCACCAACGATTTTTGCTGTAAAACCATTTAGAGAAGCAAGTTACGACAAAAGGTGTTTAAAGTGATGAGCAGTTGCCGTCTACATCTCATTAATGTTTTTAATTATCATAAAATATACAAGAAAGAATTAAACCACTTTCTGCATCCAAGAGAGGAAAGATGGTAGTGGATGCTGCCGCTCCAGCATTTACTCTCTAAACAAATTACAAATGATAAGTTGACGCAACACACTTTTAAGCTACACATATGGTCAGTCACATCATTCTTTGATTCTGAAAGCTGTCAGTATTCTTCGGAAACATTCTGTTATAAGTGGAAAAACACCAATATGGGGTAAGAAAAATTGGGTTCAAAAAATTACCAAATTTGAAAGTGCAACAAGTTATTTCGAATTTAACCTCCACTATCAACGAAGCACAAAGCAACTGTTCGCAGAGTATGTAATCAATAGGCAAAAAAACCGCGAATATTGTGCACGCCGAATTTATAAGCAAGTGCCATTTTCAGTCTATAAGTACCAAAATGTAGAGACATACGATATATCCGTATTTCCAGAATGAACATAGATGTTGCTTTACAAATAAAAGTGAAGCACATGTGGTGAAAAAATACCCTCTAGCTATTCCCATTAAGCTTAACAGTGGAAAAAACAACGATAATTTTTACATTTTGCTTTTCTATCCAATGCAAGGAATAAAATCTTTTATTATCTCGAATTCCATATCATCTTCTAAAAAGATTGTCTTACCTTCTACAGAAGAAGAACAAGACTTCGATTAACCACGATATGACGTTGTTCCACCAGCCTGTGCTCAATATGCGAAGGATCTATGGAGAGTTGAGCAGTTTTCGGGGAATTTCGGTTCTGATCTGCATCGTGCTTTTGTTGGTAGAGTCGGCGACTGCTCACGTTCAAAGTAGAGGACGCAGTACCGTACTGCCATCCATAGAGGTTAACTATGCATGACATTTTTATCTGTCTGTACGTATATGAAAGATTAGGACACCATGGCGCTACCCGACCAGCTTGGGGAACTAGATTACATTTGATCTGAAATGAATGAGTCGCCCCTGCTACTGTGCTTGTTGCAAAGATGCTGACCAACGCAGGAAACACTGCTCCATGGGAGTACCAACCTCTTGTTTGTTAATGTGCGTTTTGTACGGCAATAGTGGGAAGTTTTTGCTGCTTACCCTTTTTTTTATAAAATAAGTGCTCTGTGATTGCAATAACACTACAGAAGGAGACATCAGTCACATCCTCTTTACATGTGCAAAACGAGAAGGCACAGACTATCTATATTACAACAATTACGTCATCGGAAGGTAGAGTATCATACTTTCTTTGGATACTGATGCGTATACCAAGAAACTTTTCAAATTTTTGCAAGTTGCCGGGATATCTCTCTAATAACAACCAAACACTGGGAACTATGCTGGCTACCATGATAACGTAAATTTTATATGTATAGTTATTTCAGTTTAGGCTCTGAATAGTTGTATTTGTAGTGCTCCTATATTTTTCGTTTTATCTGTTAAATTGTGGTGCCATGCAAAATTGATAGATAGCATGTTCAATACCTTTGTTAGATGTATTTTTGAATCTTTATTTATATTTGTGCCAATACAACAATGTTAACCGTTAACGTTGTTATATAACTGTTATGTCGTCGATTTACGGTTTGCGCTACATGTCTCTCATTTAACTAAACGGCCGTTAGCTAACAGAGGCCAAATAAATAAATACTCGTTTGTCACATTGGCAAAAACGTGAAGCATACCATCCATGGACATTCTTTGTTTAAGTTAGAAGGTGAGAAGTTGAGGAATTTGAAGATTTTGTGATTAAGTGTGGTAGCATGATCCATATTTTGAGCAGCTCGCTACTTAGTATTTTGCCAAGTAGCTTCTGTTGCTTAATTTCTTATAATGTGTGGCCTCCTTTTGTCACAATAACTCTGAATTCGCGAGCTTCTCAGATGAGAAGAACGTGTGTTTTCTCTACACAGTCTTCCGTATAATTTAGTATCTTCCCACAGTTTTATCATCTTTTAGTAATTCCATTTGAGTTTTTATAAAAATTTGCTCTGTGTCAATTTTATATCAATTGTCCAGTGCAAATAAATATCTGCTTCTCTCCTACAAAGAACCTTTTACTAAATGGGAACTTGAACTGGCCCGCTCCTGTTCCCACAATTCAGCCCCTGGCCCTGATTCCATCTCTGACCAATTGCCTCAACATCTCAATCCTCCACGATGACAATATCTCCTCTGAGTGTGTAACCATATATATTTGGCTCCAAGATGTTTTCCGCTCTCAGTGGAGGGACAGTATTGTGATTTCTGTACCTCGATCGTTACCAACCAATCAGTCTGATCATTGTCCCCTGGAAGTTATTTGAATGGATGGTGCCTCATCAGATGTGTTGGCTTCTTGCAATATATCACACGACTATTTATATACTTATCAGAAAGGCTTTCAAGAGGGAAGAACACTAACCAGTTATCTTGTTCAGTTGGGACCACAGTTCGATAGGTCTTTTGTCAGCACTGCCAACTTGTCACAGTTTTCTTCGATCGTTGTAAGGCGCATGACACAGGTTTGCGCCATCACCTACTATTTACACTGCACGAGAGTGGTCTTTGTGGCATACTCCTAATTTTGATTTTTATTCGACAATTCCTGTCACATCATTTGTTGTGAGTACAGGTGGGCACCATTCCCAGCACTCTGCGGTCACAGGAGAATGATGTTCCATAGGGTTCCATATTAAGTGTCCTTTTTCTCATTGCTATTAATGGACTCATGGCCTCCATTGGACTATTGGTCACTCCTACTTTGTATGTGGATGATTTCAGTATCCAGGCTGGTTCCCATTTGTTGGCCTATGCAGAGTGACAGCTCCAGGGTGCCATCAGGTGATCTTTTTGCGTCAAATCTCTCACACAGTTTTCAGTTCTCTGCCCTCAGATCGCAAGTCTAGCGTTTCTGAAGCCATAATGTGGTCCATCCCAATCTGGATCTCTGATTTGACACCCAGGCCTGACCATGGCCCACCATTTCCATTTCTTGGGTCTTCTTTTGGACAACAAGCTTACTGGGTTGCCCCATATCGGCCATTTGAAGATTGGCTGTTCCCATAAACTCATCCTTTGCCTCCACGCACACACCTCTTCGGGCACAGATTGTTCAACTTTTCTATGCCTTTGTCAGGCTTCAGTTCTGTCCCATAATGGCTGTCAAGTTTATGACTCAGCTTTCCCTTGACACAGTCTCTCTTGGAGCTGGTCTACCATCCATGCGCCCCCCCCCCTCCCCTCTTCGGTTCAGTGGCCCCAGCTCAAGGTTTCCTAAGCCATCATTATCTGCTCTTTTGCTACTCACCCCTCCCATTCTAGTCTTTCTGCAGCTCCGCTTACGTTGCCCACCAGCTGCCCATCCTCAGCGGCTTTACTGCTTGGGGTTCGGCCTCACTTCTCTTAGCTGCGACTTGCATCTTCCCTGTTTGTCCTGTACCCCATGTTCTCTTCCAAATCCCCCCCCCCCCCCCCATCCTCGTTAGATCCTCAGCTCAAAATTCGGATAGATCTCTCTCAGGGTCCAAAAGCCTCCATCGCTCCAATGGTGTTCTGTTGTTTGTTCTGCCCACTGTTATTGAAGTTTGGAGATGCTTTTTCCTTTTTGCAGTGATGCCTCTAAATCCGCCGATCATGTGGCATACATCTTCATGTCTTCTGTCGGCAAGGAACATCGTCTCTTTCCTGCCATGAGTTGGGCGTTTACAGCAGAACTGATGGTTATTTACCAGGCCCTTGGCTTCATGGGACAGTTCTCCCTCATTCGAGTTTTGTTACATACAGACTCAATGACTACTCTTCGTGTTATCGCCCAGTGTTTTATTCTGCCTCCCTTGGTCTCTACCATCCATGACCTTCTAGCCACTCTCGGCCCTGTTGTTTGTTCAGTTGATTCCCTCTGGGATTCCAGATGCATGAGTATCGTATCCCAGGTAATGTGTTTGCTGATTGTCTAGCTGGGAGAGTAGCCACCTAACATTCCCCCCCCCCCTCCCTCCCCCCTTGTCTATGACCTCTACAGGGGTAAATTTGTGACATCACATAATGTTCTGACTGTTGCCTATCCACTATCTCTATGTATTCAATTTATTACCTCACTGTAGGGTTAAAAAGTCATACAGGCCAAAATGTGTTTGAATAAATCACTGTGCCTGGTAGGATGTGTCGAGACGAACTTACGGTAAACATGCTAATCATATTCTCTGCAACCTTTACAGTAACCTAGTGGAAGCAAATTAATATGCTCAGGAAAGCAACAACCAAGCTAAAAATGTCCAAAACGGTGGATGAAAAGAATACTGGGAACAAATTAAATCTGGTATATATAAAGTAACAGAAAAGGTAGTTGGGAAAAACCATACCAAAAGAAGAGGTAACAGGTTAAGCAGATGTTATGCAGATTATCGAAAACTAAAGAACATACAAAAACGCAACTGACGAACAAGGGAAAGCTGAATACATAATACTAAGGAATTTAAGCGATGGAGAAGCTAGGACAGCAAAAAGAGAGTTTACCTGGGTAAAGGCCAGAGTAGTGGAAAGAAATATGCAAAGTTGAAGAACTTACATAGCCGACAAAGCAGCAAATAAATTCAACGAACCAAAAACAACAACCTCGGGTACAGTAGAAAACAAAGAGAGAGAGAACTACTGTTTGGTGAAGACATGGTGAAGAAATGTAAAGAATACTTGGAAGAGTTTTAAGACAGAAAATTTATTGGGGGTGTAATAGGACAAGAAGAGGAACCGCACGATGACAAAGGAGACGACATTCTGCAGCAATAATTTGAGAAAGCTTCTAAAAATCTACGGGAGAACAAAGAAACACATTCCTGCAGAAATAATTAAGCTTGATTGTGACATAATGTAAAAGACGCCGCTGAAATAAATGACGTCCATCCGTAACATGGGACAGATATCAACTGACTTCAAGGAATGTGTGATGGTTGCTATACCGAAGAAGACATAGACCACGAAATGTGATCTGTACTGACCCTTCGGCCTAATATCATGCCCATAAAGATCATTCTGAGAAGAACTGAGGAGAAGGTGAAGGATGTGCTGAGCGAGATCAGCCTTGATTCAGGAGAGGATTAGGGATAAGAGAGGCAGTTCTGCCACTGAGGCTTCTTATCGAAAAGCAAATAAAGAGCAATAAGCCAACTTACAATGCGTTTCTAGACCTTAAAAAGGCGTTTGACAATGTTATCTGCCAAGAGAGTTCAGAGCGCTGGAGAAGGCAGGTCTAAACTACAAACCAAGACATGTGGGTGATACCTTCTGTAAGGAAGAACTGGCTCTGGTTAGGAATTTTCATCAAGAACAAGACTCAAAAATTAGAAATACTCAATACTCAATGCTTACATGCAGGAAGCTATAGACCAAGTTTGCGAAACTACTGAGGTGGGGATCAAAGTTAATGGCCAGACGATAGACGTGCTGCGTTAAGCAGATGACATTGCCGTGTTCATGTAAACGAAAGAAGATCTAGAGAACGTTCTCAGCACAAGGGAAAGAATTTTCTGTATCCAATGTTGTAAGAAAATAAACAAGCGAAAGACTAAAGTGATGGTATGCAGTACTGAAGAGGAGTGGAAGAGTTTACCTACTTGGGAATCGGGATCACGAGCGATGGTAGCGGCCGGAAAGAAATTGTGAGCAAAATAGAACAGGCAAACATTGGGTTTAATTTGAGAAATAACCTGCTCATCGACAAGACCATCAGTCTGGAAATAAGGAAACAAATCATGAAAGCAGTTGTATCGAAAAACAACTAAACTTAAGTCCATCCGAAAAGGCCATGAAGGCTCAACGGTAACGGCCCGCCGCCGTGTCATCCTCAGACCACAGGCGGCACTGGATGCGGATGTGGAGGGGCATGTGGTCAGCACACCGCTCTCCCAGCCGTATGTCACTTTACGAGATTGCAGGTGTTTGGAGTGTTCCCGTATACGTGTGTGAAACTCGGACAATACCAAAACAAGAGAGTAAATGGTTAGAAGCCCTCGAGAAGGATGACGAAGATTAGCAGGAGAGACAAAAATGGTTCAAATGGCTCTGAGCACTATGGGACTTAACATCTGTGGTCATCAGTCCCCTATAACTTAGAACTACTTAAACCTAACTAACCTAAGGACATCACACACATCCATGCCCGAGGCAGGATTCGAACCTGCGACCGTAGCGGTCGCGCGGTTCCGGACTGAGCGCCTCAATCGCTAGACCACCGCGGCCGGCTCAGGAGAGACAGAGTTACGTTGTAGAGGTAATGAAGAGAGTACAGGAAACTATATCTCTGTGGGAGCACTTAAAAACAAGAGGAGGCAAATTCATAGGATACATATTAAGACACAGCAAAATCATTGGAACAGTAACAGAAAGAGCTACTGAGGGAAGAAGTTGGCGGGACGACCAATGGTGTCATACTGCAGCGGATCACAAATGATTTGGAATGACATACATATGCTGATGTCAAGAGGATGGCAGGCAGAAGAGGAGCGTGGCGTACTGCTCCAAACCAACCTCAGGTCTGAACAACAAAGAAAAACAGAATGTAAAATGAGTTTGATGCTATCGGACGCACTTGGATGCAGAAACATGAATATCGTATTATAACGAACATCGTAATATAATGCTTCGTCGCCGTAAGCTCAACGGACCATAATCTTTACTGAACAGAAAAGGGAACGAAATCGATGGCGATTTCTTTGAGGTGGTCATTCTGGACAACTGGGTTATCGACATCGGAAAGGGCTGATAGGGAAGAGAAATATCGAACATTCAGACTGAAAGGGACTTTCATGAACCAGTGGAGAAAAAATACTTACGACGTGGATATGATGTTTTCCTATTAGAAACTGAGGTATATATTTACTTGTAGTACGACCCTGTAAACAATACTATAGCGGTTCGCAGAGACGAAAACGTATACCAAGTTCAAGGAAATGGTGCGTTATATTTAACTTCTAATAGCATGCGGTCCTGGTGCGCTTACTGAATGTTTAGAATCTTTTTGGTGTAAGTGGATTTATGAACCAAGGAAACTATTTATTCTGTCACTTACATAACTGCATATGCTTAAAAGTCGATACTGGCTGCAAAGGGACCCTTTTTTTCAATTTCTTAATACGAAACACGTATAGGGTTTCATACCCTTTTTAGCGCCACACTGTGTGTACCAATATGTCATTAACAGGCTTTATGACATCGTTCACGTGACGTATCGATACTTACAGTGTACTGTTGAAGATTTTTGCTGGTGACTTTTAGCTACCTAAAGTTTCTGAGATCAGTACGAGCTGCAGAGCACCAAAACTATAAAACAGTTCCTTGCGTTATGAAGTGCTTTCTCCTACAACCGAAACGGAGCAATTAATTTCAATAAGGTGTTCTTGGCACTGCACCCCGTACCACCTGCCCTTTTTTAAGGTGTAGCATATCCCCAGCAAAAATATTGTTCCCTGTCCTGTTTTGCCTCTTAGCATATACATTTCTGAGCGACAGTGTGTTGACCATCTGCTCCGTACCCCCGGCCGTAGCTAAGGCGAGCGGTCTCCTGTGTTTTTCCAAATGCAGTGGACGGCTGGCTGGCGTCCAGATGTCGGCGTGGCGCTCCTAACATTCATCTACCTTGAATATGTGTGACGGCCTCCGAATAAATTACCGGAAAGCACTCACGCCGAGCCGACGGCGAGGAATCTACTGCATTCTATTGATAGGAACTTGCCAGATGTAAACCATTATCTGCCCTTAACAGGCATTAATAAGGAAGTCCTTATATGGGGTCGGTTGAGGCAGACATTCTTTTACGTTTCTACAGTCCTAAGTCATAAGATTGTGCTTCACAAAATTCCTTTAGTCTTTACATCACTGTTTCCATACATATGTCGGTCTTCTATGTAAATACTTATGTTGGTAAATGTAGAAGCTGTGAAATCCGTAGTCGTACAGAGAACTTACTGGATGCTCTTATTATTGCCACCTTCCCTTCCCCGGCCGCCACCTCCCCCCGCCGGCTGAAATTAATGCTCAATTGATGACAGCACCGTATGGATTTTGCGTGCAATAACAGTCACCTTTAAATAACACCGGACTGTAGCGAGACTGATGGTTCAAATTTGGTCCACTGGTGTATCGGAAATTGATCTAAGACAAGTTTTGAACGTTTGAAAGAAGTTTGTTTCGTTTGGTTTATACGTGCAAAAAGCACGTTTTTTCTGGACGTGTTTGAAGCGCGCCACTTTCATACTTTAAACTTGTACGAACCGGTTCAGACTTAACACGAAGGTAGGTAAATAAAGTAAGAAGAAAATTTCTTTATCCACTTATCTTTAACCATTGTCGAATTATTATGGTTTACAGACGAACTAAAAGTAGCACATAAAACTCGCTCTTACATGAACTGAATGCGGAGAAATGTTTAGAATGAACCACATAATTCGTAAGAATGTTGACAAATACATGAACTTAGTGGTCGTCCTGTTGGTTTGAGAAATATTTATCCGTTGTCACGATTTAAGCAACGTGGCAAGAACCAACACCGGATCAATGGTCGCCCAAGTCAACAAGATTGCAAGCCTATGGGGATCTAATGTCAAAGTCATGGCAGAGTAGGTGTTGGAACCCAGAATGAAATACGTTCCTAACATAACACAAAAAAGTGAATATGTCATGGGCTGATTTATCGATGCAAAAAGAGGGGAACTAGGTTTTCTACTTATCTGGCAACTTCGAAGACATGTAAATAAAAACATTTTGACATTGTCACGTGTTTTCAAGATTAACCCTATATCCCCAGCGCAGTGAGCTCCGTTAGCTGCAAGGTGTTGACGCACCTGCGTTTTTCGATTTATAGGTTGGTGCCCCTGACCTGTGCCAAATATCCAGAAGATTCGTCTGCCATAGTAAACAATATAAACGTTCATATCATATGGCTGAAGAGCTAAAAAAACGTTTTCTGGTGGTGGGGAGAAAATTTCTGGGAATGGATTAAAAACGTAGGTATGTCAAGACGTTTTGATTTACATGTCTCTGATGCTGCTAGATGCGTCAAGAAACTAGTTTCTTTTGCATCCCTAACACTGGCCAGGACATATTCACCCATTTCTGTGCCAAGACGGGAGCAATTTTCATTCTTACCGTTATACTGGACGTGAGTGTAATGATATGTAAAGACTGCTGCTTGCCTTCCGCTTATAGCACCCAGTTTTGCAATGAGGCTGTCTTTTGTGTAATCATAGATTTGAGCCGGCTGAAGTGGCCGAGCGGTTTATAGGCGCTACAGTCTGGAACTGCGGGACCGCTGCGGTCGCAGGTTCGAATCCTGCCTCGGGCATGGATGTGTGTGATGTCCTTAGGTCAGTTAGGTTTAAGTAGTTCTAAGTTCTAGGGGACCGATGGTCTCAGCAGTTAAGCTCCATAGTGCTCAGAGCCATTTGAACCATAGATTTGATATGCAGAAGGTATGTCAATCGTGATATGTCACAAACAAGTCAGCTGTGCATTACACGCCTTTATCAACGCCTGAAATCTATAGCATGCACAGGAAGACTACTTAATATTTTCAAAACGCAGGTCAGTAGTTGAATGCTCATCCACCAGAGTGCATTTGAGTCGCGCACTCAGTTCACATGAATAGCAAGATAATGAAAACGTGGCACACTCAGACGAACCAATACAAAGAATGACAAGGTTCGTGGCGAAATGAAACCGGTAGAAATGAATTAACGTGCAGTATATTCTCACTAAACACAAGAAGATAATATATAAGAAATTATCAGCCTCGATTGCGCTAATGAAACCAACCTTTACCTATGTTCCAGTCCAAGCAATTGTGCCTTCTTCAGAAGATAAACCTAATTCTTTAATATGTCTACGAGGGCATGGACTAGAAATAAAACTAAAACAGCCTGAATAGGTGTAGTCACATTTAAAAAATGCGGTACATAGGCATTAAACTTTTGTAACTCGCCTCTCGAAGTACACTGCCCATCACATGTCAAAAGCATGAATAACCAACTTCTGCAGCGCAGACGTGCAGGAAATATTGAATGAGATACCGACATGGATATGGCGCCATGCTCACTCCAATGTCTGTCCAGCTGCGCTGTTTTCCGGTTGAGTGTCCGTAGCGCCAACAGTCAAATCGAGGTGAACCCAGAGTTCTCGATTGGGTTTATCTGCGGGAAGTCTGGTGGCTAGAGGAGTACAAGAAATTCAACCTGGTGCTACTGGAACCATGTGCGTACACAGCGAGGTGTGTCACACTTTGCATTCCCCTATTGATAGATGCCATTGTGCCGAGTAAGAAAGAGACTGCATGTAGCGATAGACGTGGTCCCCGAGAATAGATTCACCCACTGTGCCTTTGAGAATGACGGGATCATACAGGGAATGCCACGAAAACTTTCCTTGAATATAACGCTCCCTCCTCCGGCGTGGAGCCCCGACGATTACTCTAGAGTGTTCGGTTTCAGATGTTTAACGCCGTACATGCCAACGACCATCTGCCGCATGGAGCAAAAAACCTGATTCTTTCGAAAACGCCACTTGTCCTCCATTGATGTGCATATTCCAGCCTTCATCGCCTATGGACAGCAATCAGCAAGATCCATGAAAAAGACACATGCTACCGAGGTACATACGCACCAACATTCGATGAACAGTCGATGAGGAGACGCTGTTGTTTTATTGTATAAAGAGGTGGAGCCCCTCCAAGCACACACCGGCATGATGGCCAACTCAAAAGGTCTACAACCATCTCTGCTTAAGGGCTAGTTTTCACTAGAGTGAGGTGTCACGGGATGTGGGTATTGCAATGTTTGCGTACTTCTGGTTAAGGTTAACCATTGATACGCGATAGCCTGGAGGAAGATTGGCTCTGAGTCGAACGAAGGGTAGCGCTTTGAAGGGCAGAGGAAAAAAAGTGCCAAGGCAAGAGCCAAGGGGAAAAAACCTCTGCGATAGTTAGGTCGGGTGGTAAGAGCAGTAGCGGATGTCTTGCTGCCTGCGATAGGTCATACAATGGTAGGCTTTATTAGTAGTGGGTATCATGCGTGTCGATACCTTTGACTTTGTGCGGGGCTGTTACTCGACGGCTGCCGCTGGGTGCCGGTGATGACCTGTAACAGTTAGGTTCATCATCGTTTTGTGTCCGATAGGTCACATATCGGATGCACACTGTAGGGTGATGTTGGCGACTTGTTTGTGCGTCAGTGGGTGAGCTCGTCGATTTCCCTGCTGTGGCCTGTTGGTCGGCTCTAATAGCAGCTGGTAATTTCCATTTAACGTTGCTGATATGCAGGGCCTTGCCGACGTTTATTGCATGTTGGCGTATGTTAGCTTACCACAGGTGGTTATGGCCTAGCTGGTAGTGTCTTTGGCCGCTTATGCTTCCACCTATGGTTGTGCGAGAGAGAGACGCTGTTGGTTGCGCATTTGTTCATCTGGACGGTCAGTTGCTCAACAGTTGCACCACTATTAGCCCGTACGAATCTTCACAGCCGTCGTTCACCACTATCATCTATGGCTCGTGGAACACCACAGTAGCCTCGGTGCCGATTTTGGATAGCACGATTTTCCCAAGTACTGTATACTTTAACCACGGCGGCTCGCGATCACTTCACAAACTTAGCCGTTCCGGAAATGCTTCCACCCTCCTCCCGAAGCCAAAGATCACGTCCTTTTCCACGTCAGATAAATCGCTCTTTTTCAGCGTTACGACAACAACTGCGCTGTTTTCTGCGTCGTCCTGACACGCCATAAACAGAGTGTCTGTCCTAACAGTCGGCAGCAGCATTTTATCTGGTGTTTTAGCAAATATCTAAAATTTCGTTTTAGCATTGCGCAGCTGTAGCCAGCTCAAACACCTACTGCTCATCACGCATTTCATGCAACGCCCAGTGTTGACGGAATGCGTCGGTTTGTTTCCCGGTGAAAACAAAGTGATACTTAAAGCGGAATTGTACGTCAACATTTGACAGAGCTGTCTCAGGTTAGTCCAGTCCAATATTCGTTTTATCGATATGTATTAACATGAACAATAAAACAAGAAGCATAACCAGTACTCCAGCACTGACAGCACTGCCCTGACCCGCGCTGCCTGCTACGGCCAAGCAACCAGCGTTACTGAGTCGCTATTGGATTGACGTTTATTCTTCGTGTTTTACTGTCTCTGTCCCTTCTAATACATATCGAGGAAACAAATATCTGACTAGACTATCTGGGAACCCTCTATCGAATGAGGATGTCCAATTCCGAATTAATAATAATTTTGTTTGTAATGGGAAACAAACCGACGCTTTCTGATGTCACTCGGAATCGCATGAAAGACGAGATGAGCAGCAATTGTTTGGACTGATTCTAGCTATGCAATGCGCAATGCAAATACGAAATTGTAAAATTCTGCCGAAACACCAGAGAAAATGTGCCTGACGATTCATTAAGAGACACCCCACATACTCTACATTGCTAGCGCAGGCTAAGCGCAAATTGAGACGCGTATAGCGCGTGTGGCGCGACGCAGCGCACCGCGCGTTTTTGTAGCATCACAAGTTCAAATGGGACCGCGCAAATTGCGACGCGACGCGACTGGGACGCGACACGCGCCTGCGCCAGGTCACGCGGCGTTGTAGTTGAGGCACAGTTTCTCTCGCCGGGCGTCGCGCTTGCCTCGCTAGCACCGTGGGAAATTTGAGGCGGGGAGCGGCCATATGCTCACATCGGAACGGCGCATATGAGCAGTGGTAGTATTGCCCATTCGATAAATTTTGCCTTAATGTGTACTAAATTTCATTGCTTTTTGGTAGTGTTTCGTTTTCCGCCATTTAAACGTTCCAGCTTTCTTGGTTATTTTATTTATTTATTTATTTATTTATTTAACCTGATCAGATTAGGGCCATCAGGCCCTCTCTTACATCGGACCAGTGTTCCACACATGCAGCATTTCACACATCAGAGTTACATCATGACCATAGTGTAAATGAGAATATTAGCTTACTCTAGTGACAATATGAGTAAAGAGTAGTGACTAAGACCCAATAAAGTAAATGCGGCAGTATTTTTACAACAGGTGCTATACATACAGATTATGATAAAAGCAATAATAATAACAGAAAAAATGTAATGATAAACATGACTAAGACCTAATAAATTAAATGCTGGCAGTATTTTTACAGCAGGTGCTATACATACAGATTATGACAAAAGCAATAATAATAACAGTAAAAAAAATCAAATAATAATGACAAACATGAGAAGGTTTGGCAATAGTAATGAAGGTTTGTGCAGATGTGTGTAAAGTAGATGTTTACTAGTTTAGCGTGTTTTGGGGAATGGAGATTTAAGGAGGGGGAAAGAGGGAAGTAATGAGGTGAAGTGCTTTCATGTACAGAGGAAGGCATTACTGTTGCTTAAGTAGATACGTCATTAACTGTTTCTTGAAGCTGGACATGCTTTTAAGTTCTCTAACATAACGAGGGAGGTTATTCCAGAGTCGGGTTCCCGCTACTGTAAAGGACTTGGAGAAGGTGACTGAGCGATGTAGTGGAACGGAGAGTATTTTATTATAATGGGAACGTGTGTTTCTGTCATGTTGTTCCGACATGAGCGTTAGGGACGAGGAGAGCTATGAGGGACAGTTTACATTTATAAGGCAGTAGATGAGACAGAGTGTATAGAAATCTCTGCGTTTGTCTGCACGCAGACAGGATAATTTTGCCTATGCTGGTGAAATGTGATCAAAAAGTCGAACGTCACAAATATATCGGACGCAGGCATTCATGACCAGTTCTAGACGTCGGGAATTTTCCTGAGAGAGGCCTTGTAGGATAATATCGCTGTAGTCAATGATTGAGAGTATAAGCGTTTGCACTAATTTCTTTTTCTTATCGAAAGGGAAGAGTTTTTTATATTTTTGTAGGACATGAAGGGATGCTGACGCTTTTTTGCACACAGCAGTTACGTGCTCTGTCCAATTTAGATTTTCATCTATTATTACTCCCAAGCTCTTTGCTGAGGGAGAGAAGTTAATATTTGTTCCATTTAGGATAAGAGGTGGTACGGATTCCCGATGTTTTGGGCTAACGAGCTTAGAGTGACCAACAAGTACCACTTGGGTTTTAGATGGGTTTAGTTTTAGACCTATGTCCTGTGCCCATTTTGACAGTGCATCGAGGTCAGTATTGAAATTTTCAATAGCTTTCTTGAGATTGCTTGGTTTCGTACTTAGATACAACTGAAGGTCATCAGCATACATATGGTATTTGCAGTAGGTCAGAACCGATGACACATCGTTGACATACAGAGAGAAGAGTATAGGACCTAATACTGAGCCTTGGGGAACGCCTGACACTACCTGCCGCCATTGTGATTTTATATTCCCAGATAGGACGCGTTGCTGACGAGACGTCATGTTAGTACATTGTAATTTTCTGTTATATATAGCTGTATAGTTTTGTTTTTCTTCTGTCAAGAAAAATGCACTCTTCAGTAATTGATGAGCCATTGGCCGCTGGAATTGTATCATATGCCACTGCTATGTTTTCAGATCGCAAGAAGGGTCAGAGGGTAGTGAATAAGGGGCAAGGAATATTATAAAATAATGTGATTAAGAATCAAGGCAGGAAAGTAAAACAAGGTTATGTTCTCGCTGCGTAGTATGCTGGCGTATCTGCACAATCTGTTACAAAAATTTAGAAAGGGATAATGTCCACAGGTGTGATCCTTTTGTGCTCCTGGTAAAATGTGTCCAAGATCTGAAGTATAGAAATCTCAGTGTGATTACTCTGATATGGATGTAATAATGTAATACGACACATTGTACTACATGCACGTGAACATTACATTTCCACTCCAAGCTAGAAACAGTCGAAAAGCAGTCACAAATAACAATGTTTTAATTGGTTCCACGTGATGAGAAAAAGCATTTCAATTGCTGCATGCACATTATCAGCATTAATAAACTAACTATACAACAGAATACATAAAGGAAGAAAATGGTATTATTACGAAAATAGGAATCTCCTAAAAGAGTGTTATGATTAGACATATTTAATTTGTTGAAATGTACTGCTGACCATGGCAGAGTTACTTTCATGACAATGTTTTTCGAACTCCATCTCACAAGGCACACATGGCTAGCTTGTGCATTCCTGTCGCACGCATTATCCTCCGCTGCTGGCAACATACTGACCATTGTGTTGTGCGACAGATCAATTGTTTATTTTTCTCAATAGTAACTATTTTATTCGCGATCACACATTGTCAGTTTGGCAAGCCGTAGGTGAGTAACCAATGTCTGTTATGTGCCTATCATTCCACCTGAAGGAACGCTCGTCATTATTTTGATACTGCTCAGATCAAGAGAAGGAATAAAATCCTTTGGTAAGTTTCCATTCCAGTCGCTCAGTGCTAAAAATACGACTGGTTACGGAGATCCCACCAAAATTCCAACAGAATTGGGAATGTATATTTGTGTGAGTTGTTAACCTTTCCTTATTCGAAGAAGCATCACCGTTTGTGAGTAATGGCCACATTTGTCTTGGTGACTGGTTTAATTTTACTTCCTTTATCACAGTGTAATTTGCCAAACTCATCTCTCAGCAGCTATTGCGACAGAATTCCGAAACGTAGTGCGTCATTAAACAAGAAATTGGCAATCACAGAGCTCAATAGCTTACTAAAAACCTCATAGTGTCGGTTTGCAGTAACATAAAACAGAAACTTCATGTTTATTTTCATATTAGGAAGCTCCTGTTTCGCTAGCTGTCGATAACTCTTAAACAATTAGAGTCACTGGAGTTAAATAAATAAAAAGAGAAGTAGAAGTACTGGTATATCGCCATAGATAAGAAAGGTCAGTGTGTTTAAGAATTGGCAAAACACTCTCCTCCTTGTGTGCTATCAGTCGCCGAACTTTCGTTTCGATGTCTGAGATATGAGAGATGTGGCGAGTTTTTCACTCTCGCAGGCGTGAGTCGAAAGTGATCGCGCTACATGGGATTCATTTGCTAGACATCGGAGGCAGATAGAGACCTCCTCCCAAGTCTAAACAAAAATTCAGCGTGTTAGCTAAATTTCATATGCAGCAACATATGGTGTAAAACGACCCCCAATATTCGTTGCAAACTTTTTGAGTCTTGCGTAGTGTCTTACTAAAATGTGTACATCACAATAAGAATGGCCATTAGCGAGGTGATGGTCACTTCGCCACGAAGCTCACATATAACGCTACAAGTATGGCAAAAATCATGTATTTTCAGTGAATAGTTTCTGTAAAATCTTTTGAGCTTCGGTTCTGTCAGAGCTCAGCGCCGCCAGTCGGTGCGTGCCAAGTACGGTCTACGCGTCTGCAATATGCGCTGCGCCCGCGTGACTCGTGCGGCACGTGCGTGTCGCGCTGTAGTGTCGTGTCACGTCACAAGTGCTATACGCGTCTCAATTTGCGCCTAGCCTCAGAGTGGCGCTAGAAGTGCCACTATGTGGATGCAAATCAGGTTCGTCTTATATAAACGATGTAACGATCGTGAGCGTTATTTACCTTTGAGATTGGACGTGATGCGTCGTTAGTCTAGGCTGCCTTTAAGGCGACAAAGACACCATTGTCACCACCTCACTGAGTCTGAACGAGGTCGTGTAATAGGGCTGTGAGAGACTGGATGTTCCTTCTGCAGAAAGACTTGGCAGAAACGTAGCTTCTGTACATTATTCTTACCAGCGGTGATTACGAGAATGTAGGGTCGTGAGAACGGACTCCGGATGGCCACGTTGCATTACCGTGGCGATACACCATCGTGTTCGGCAAATGGCTCCGGCGCATCGTACTGAATCTGCAGAAGCAACTTGGGCAGCAGCTGGCAACACAGTGACGCAAAAAACTGTTACAAAGCGATTACTTGAAGGACAGAACCAAGCCAGATGTCCTGTGGCGCGCATTCTCCACTGACTCCAAACTACCGACATTTGCGAGTTCAGCTCATTGGGGGGCCTGGTGGAGGCCTGTTGTACTTTTTCTGATGCTGGTTCTGTCTCGTTGCCATTGATGGCCGTGTGTTTATTAGAAGAAGGCCGGTTGAGGACTTGCAGCCAAGAGACCTACACCTGGTTTCGTATAACACTAGGAGCACTCTCGTGGTTGACCCATTCACTCTCTCTGCAAATCTGAACGCCAGTCTGGTGATTCGACCTGTGGTGTTGCCGCAAACGAACAGCATTCCAGGGGGTGATTCCCACCTGTATAACTCTCTCTCACAAACCACTGTTGTGGCTCAGCATGCTCTACAGTGTGTCGACTTGTTGCGATGGCCTGCTCGATCACCAGATCTGTCACCAATCGACCACGTAAGGACATCATCGGACGACAACTCCAGCATCATCCACAACCAGCATTAATCGTCCCTGTATTGACTGACCAAGAGCCACAGGCATGCATTTGAAATAATTCTGCCAATGCGACTGTTGCAGAAAAGCCGTATAAACAAACTATCCAACATATAAACACAAACAAGGACGAACTTCCGCTAATACAAAAGCCAGCACTGTGCAAAGCAGAGATTTTTTCATCTCACCTTTGTATCTGTTTAATTTATTAATGTAGTAGCTTCTGAGCCAAGTACATTCAACTGTTACGAGCATAAGAAAAAAAAACCCAACACGAATATAATTGTAGTATGTGAGGTCCGGCAGTTACGCAAAATACCGCTTTTTCTCACTACCCAAATATGTTTCAGCACCACTGTGCCATCATCAGTGGATTTCTGTTTTATCCAATCTGTAATGTGAACATTTTTACTAAATGATTACAAAATTATGTGGATATTTAGTTCAAACAATAGTTCGTTTCTTTTTGTTAATACCTTTACACTTGGTGTGAATGATATTTCAGGACCAATTGTGTATTATTCATTATGGGTAGCTTGTCATCTGTAATAAATAATACACAAGTGGTCCTGAAAAATCATGCACATCAAGTGTAAAGGTGTTGACAAAAAGAAACGAACTATTGTTTGAACTAAATATCCACATAAGTTTGTAATCATTTAGTAAATATGTTCACATTGCAGATTGAATAAAACGGAAATCCAGTGATTATGGCACAGTGGTGCTGAAACGTGTTTGGGTACTTGGAGAAAACGGTGTTTTGCGTAACTGGCGGGTCTCACATCCTAGAGTTTTAACTGCAGACACGGTAAACACAAGGAACTGCAATTCCAAATGATGAATACAAATAAAATAAACAGAAACAAGAAGAAAGTGATGTATGTATGGCTAAATTTGAAATACTTAATTAACTAAAGTTTGGGAAGTAAGAAAGAAAGGAAAGGAATGAAGCATAACCGATAATACCTCAGTACAGTATGGTCCCTGTCCTTAATGTGACTGGAGTAGTGTTGAATAGACATCGAATGTAACTTCCAGTCAGTGGTGGGAGTATCCTACAAAACTGTAGCGTTTCTCAGAGCTACGGTCGAAAACGCTCAAGCTCCCAGTCACGTTGTGGTACCGCCTTATACATCAACTTCGTTATCGGTACTTGCAGTTGACACAATGATTTGGAACACGTCACGGTAGGGCTAATTAGTATTGACCACAGCAGTCCTACGTCTTCCGGCGCCGTTCCGTCGTTAAGTCCTACTTGGCTGCTTTCGCATCATTTGTAGCGGTAAAACACCATCGACAATGATGTTCCCTTGTTGCCCCTATTTCTGCACTACAGCTCTTAGTTGAAGATTTCTCTAAAGGGCAGTACAGTTCGAAAGTAATTTCCCTTTTGTGGTGATATAAAATTTTTTGCATTACTAAGCCGCAAAAAGTTTTATGAATAGCACATAAAAATTAATATTTCGTCCTCTATCATCCTTGACTACTGCAACGCAGTGTTGATATCTCGTACCCGCAACTAAATAAATTATCTATTCAAGTCAAGATCGAAAGGCATCTATGCAATCATAGGAACACATCAGACTATTGTTCAATAGAGAACGGAAATCGAGAACATCCTATGTCGTTATGTGCGAATGGCATATGAATAAGGTGGGATCGAAGCCTACCAAACTCGAGTGAATTGTTATCGTCAGACAATGGATTTTAATAAAACCCGACATAAAGTGGTATCCTCTGTGGATAGACGATACATTTAATGGAAAAAAGGTTTGTTTTTTTCATCTGAGAGCTAGGTGATATTATCTGGTTTCGACAGTGATATGAAGACACCGTTTCTGGATTTTTTTTTTCAGGTAAGAATCACAGATATGGTGTTATCCTTGATGACATGAGCCGTGCGCAAAGGTACTTAAATGATCATCCAGTGGTTGCTCCACGTATACTCATCAGATCTTTAGCTTTATCCGTGGAATTCAAACAGCACACAGTGACTCAGATCTGCGAGTTCTATGGCTGACTGAAGTTGCTAATCATAGATTCAGCGTATAACAGTCATTAAAAATCTAGTATCTTCTTCATCGTGCGGAATTACTCATTTCAAATTGACCTTCCTTGAAACACAAGACGAGCATCCTGCTGCGTTTACTCGAATGGCGTTGTCCTCGTTGAGGATACAAAATTTCTAATCTCCTCCGCTGACTCTAATTAAAAAAGGACAGGGAATATGTTGAAAGTTATCATGGATGTATATTTGTCATTCCACTTTATTTAGGTAGCAAACAGCGGATTCTTTTCATATCTATGCAAGTCAATGTGTATTTAGAAGTGCAGCGCTCTAAATAGGCAAACGATAAGTAATGTTCTAGAAATTCACTGCCATACTAATGGATAAAGAGGGGACAAACAACGAACATACGCGACACTGTAGTGTGGCAGTGTTGGCTGGGAGACCCCGAAGGACAGGCTCAGCCACGTGCTTGGTTAGGTTTTCTTCTTTTCTTTGCATAAAATGGAACCTGAACTTCGCGAAGTGTGATTAAGTATATAGGCGGCTGTAATGGGCATGCGTAGTGTGATGTCACTGTTGTGCTGTGCGGTGATGCGAGGAAGGAGAAGGTGGAATCCGCTGCCTGCACATAACCCACTCCTCTCAAGGGAGCAGCCGAGCCGGCCGGAGTGGCCGAGTGGTTCTAGGCGCTACAGTCTGCAGCTGGAGGACCGCTACGGTCGCAGGTTCGAATCCTGCCTCGGGCATGGATGTGTGTGATGTCGTTAGGTTAGTTAGGTTTAAGTAGTTCTAAGTTCTAGGGGACTGACGATCCCAGAAGTTAAGTCCCATAGTGCTCAGAGCCATTTTTTTTTTTTTTAGCAGCCGAGCTTAACGTCCCCATCCGAGAAGAGAATCGCCATCAACCGTGTCGCATTTCCCCACTCCATAGAGACTGCGATGAGGTCTAGAATTGAATCCAGGACATTGACACAAAGTCTGTTGTTGTAATATACCTAAATTTCTAACAGATTTTTTTGTAACTAGTTCGTGAATTATCTAAATTCAGATGCTCATCTCATAACCTACTTTCCTAGTTTCAGTTGCACTCTACAAACATGTAGCGACTACTTCTCTAACGTTCCGCTATTAACGAACACAATATTCCAGGGATATGTCTAGTACACTTCTAAAGCAATGCTTAGGGATATCGAAGGAAGCTTTCAAGCTGGAGGAGAGTCCCAGTCAGAGCATAATCTTTTGATTTTTAATGTTCAACTTCAGTGTCACGTAGAACGAAAAGAGGCCAGTTCCCCAAAACAGAAGTGATCAGAATCGTACACAGCCTACGCGCAGGTTTATAAGCCATGGACCATCGGAGGGCAATTTCTAACGCAATGGTCCATTCTCTTTGCATAAATGTTTGTTCGTTTTCGACAGATATACAGGACATGCAAAATTATAAAGAAACTGACATAATACGTACAATTCCCTCCCCTGCCCTACGCCGCCACTGTATCCAAGGTGGCAGGAAAGATCACAAAGGCTTTCCTAATGAGAACTATTTCTACGCGCGAGCTGAGGGACCAAGAGGGCAAATTCGCAAATCGTAATGCAGTAATGTGCTACAAGCTGTCAATGCGCCGTATTACCGGCTGCGATGGCCGAGCGGTTCTAGACGCTTCAGTCCGGAACCACGCGGCTGCTACTGTCGCAGGTTAGAATCCTGCTTCGGGCATTGATGTGTGTGAGTCCTTAGGTTAGTTAGGTTTAAGAAGTTCTAAATCTAGGGGACTGATGACCTCTGGTGTTAGGTCCCATAGTGCTTAGAGCTATTTGAACCATTTTGACCATTTTGCGCCGTATTTGCTTTGTTTTCTCCATTTCCGATTCTATTATTCTTGCATAAAGAAGACTTAACGCTAGTAATAAGAATGCTATTTTTCCTTAGACAATGACATCATAAAGTAGACTTTTCTAATCGTGTTCATGATATCAGATTGTAGATAACACTCATAGATTTTTTGTTATTTATTTGTTATAATCATCATCATCAATGTCAAACATTAGATACGTTGAGTTCTTACAGAGCAATTTTAGTGATTCCATTTGTTGAACGTAGTTCCTCCACGTTATTCTGAATTTTTTAATAACATCTGTAAGCAATGTTCAACAAAAGCATGAGAAAGGGATACAAAGACAAGAATGATGGAAGAAAGGAATATTAATTTTTAAGGTCCCGTCAAAACCGAGGTCAGTACAGAGCAGAAGCTCGGATATGGAAAGAATGGGGAAGAAAAGTGGCCCTGCCTCTTTCAAAGCAACCATCCTGATATTTACCTTATAGCTCCTCCATAGATTCTAACCTCCTTGCCAGCAACAGTCATTAATAGTATATACGTTTCCTAGTGAGGCTAGTTGTGTGAATTTGATAAATGATATCGGGTAGCGGTCTCATTATGGGTTCGATTTTATGTTGCTCACTGTGTTAGAAGGAGAAATGAGATTTACAGCATTTGTAGAGTCAGGATTTACTACATATACAGATTTAAAGAATGCTTTTGAGAATGTTGTCTCGACTACTCTTTGAAATTATGAAGGTAGTACGAATAAAATACAGAGCGTGAAACGTTGTTTACAACTTGCACAGAAACCAGACAGCATTAAAGAGACGAAGGTCACTAAAGAGAAGTCGTAATTGAGATGGGAGTGAGACAAAGTTGTAGCCTATGCCAGATGTCATTTAACATGTACATTGAACAAGCAGTAAAAGAAACCAAGGAGAAATTTGGAAATGGAATTAAATTTTGTGGAGAAGAAATAAAAACTTTAAGATTTGCCGATGACATTGTCATTCAGTCAGAGATTGCAAAGGATTTGGAGGAATAGTTAAATGGAATGGATAGTGTCTTGAAAAGCCATTACAGGAAGAGTAACAAAAGTAGAATAAGGATTATAGAGAGCAATCGAATTAAATCAGGCGATGCTGAGGGAATTGGATTCGTAAATGAGACGTTAAAAGCAGTGAATAAATTTTGCTACAATATTTGGGAAGTAAAATATCTGATGAAGACCGGAGGAGGGAGGATATAAAATGCAGACTGCCAATAGCAAGAATAACATTTCTGAACAAGAGGAATTATATAATATCTGATATTAATTTAACCGTTAGGGAGTCTTTCCTGAATTTATTTCTTCCAAGTAGAGCTCTGTACTGAAAAGAAACGTGGACAATAAGCGGTTTAGACAAGACAGGTATACACGATAAGAATGCTGAAAATCAGATGGGTAGATGGATTAACAGATGAGGACGTGTTAAATAGATTTGAATAAAAAAGAAATTTGTGACACAGCTTGGCTAAAGAAAGGGGAATCAATGGACAGGATATATCCTGAGGCATCAAGGAGTTGTCAGTTTGGTAATGGAAGGAAAGACTTGCACCAGGTGACTAACACGGAGAGCTGCTTCCGTCTTCAGACAGCACATCACAACAACTGTAAGTGTCTCCACATTTAATTTCTATCTAGTGTCAAAATTCGTGTTATGATGACGGTACGAGTATTCCGCTAATTAGTGAAGAAATCTCATTTCTGAATATTCAGTTGCCTTATTGGGCCAGCTTTCGCAACAGTAAGACAGTAATTTTAGTAATTATGAGAGCAATTTCTGTCGCAGAAACAGATTAAATGACAAAGTTTTATACATATTAAATCTCAATAAAAATAATTTCGTATTATAATTGACGCAGAGCACTGGTAAGAAACTGACGTGGAAGTATACTCGCATTATGATCACAAAGGCTTGTCACTATAATATAACGGTATATTTAATATTAATTTACTTCTAAAAGTCCCCCTATATGTAACTGCGAAATCCCTCCTTCATATTTCGCCACGAGCACTTATATAACGCACGCTCCTCTCCCTCTAAACCCCCCCCCCCCCCCCCGCCCGTGAACCATGGGCCTTGCAGTTGGTGGGGAGGTTTGCGTGTCTCAACGATACAGATAGCCGTACTGTAGGTGCAACCACAGCGGAGGGGCATCTGTTGAGAGGCCAAACAAACGTGTGGTTCCTGAAGAGAGGCAGCAGCCATTTCAGTAGTTGCAGGAGCAATGTCTGGATGATTGACTGATCTGGCCTAGTAACATTAATCAAAACGGCCTTGCTGTACTACTACTGCGAACGGCTGAAAGCAAGGGGAAACTACAGTCGTAATTTTTCCCCTGAGCATGCAAATTTACTCTGTGGATGAATGATGATGTCGTCGTCTTGTGTAAAATATTAAGGAGGTAAAATAGTCCCCCATTCGGATCTCCGGATCGGGACTGCTCAGGAGGACGTTGTTATCAGGAGAAACAAAACTGACGTTCTGCGAATCGGAGCGCGGAATGTCAGATCATTGAGCAGGCAGGTTAGAAGATTTAAAAAGGGAAATTGATAGGTTAAAGTTTGATATAATGGGAATTACTGAAGTTCGGTGGCAGGAGGAACACGACTTCTGGTAGTTTGAATACAGGATTATAAATACAAAATCGAATAGGGGTACTGCAGAAGTAGCTTTAATAATGAATAACATAATAGGAGCGTGGGTAAGCCACTACAAACAGCATAGTAAACGCAAAGATAGAACGAAGCACACGACTACCACAGCAATATAACTAGCTCCGCAGATGGCGAAGAGGCTGATGAAATGTGTGATGAAATAAAAGGAACTATTCAGATAGTGAATGAGGACGCAAATTCAATAGTCATGGATGACTGGAATTCGATAGTAGGAAAAGAAAGAGAAGGAAAAGTAGCAGGTAAATATGGAATGGAGGAAATAAATGAAAGAGGAAGCCGCCTGGTAGAATTTTCCAGAGAGCATAACTTAATCATAGGTAACACTTGGTTTAAGAATCACGAAAGAAGGTTGTATATGTGGAAGAGGTCTGGAGTTATTGGAAGGTTTCAGACAGATTATATAACAATAAGACAGAGATTTAGGAACCAGGTTTTAAATTGTAAGACATTTCCAGAGGCAGGTGTGGACTCTGACCACAATCTATTGGTTATGAACTGTAGATTAAAACTGAAGAAACTGGAAAAAGACGGGAATTTAAGAAGATGTGACCTGGATAAGCTATAACGACCAGACATTGTAGAAAGTTTCAGAGAGAGCGTTAGGGAACGATTGACAAGAAAGGCGGGGGGAGGGGGGGGGGGGAAATACAGCAGAAGAAGAATGGGTAGAGCTTTGCTAGATAAAATAGTGAAGGTAGCAGAGGATCAACTAGGTGAAAAGAAAAGGGATAGTAGAAATCCTTGGGTAACAGAAGAGGTACTGAATTTAATTGATGAAAGGAGAAAATATAAAGATGCAGTAAACGATGCAGGCAAAAATAAGCACAAAAGTCTCAAAAATCGACAGGAAGTGCAAAATAGCTAAACAGGGATGACTAGAGGATAAATCTAATGTTGTAGAGGCCTATATCACTAGGGGTAAAATAGATATTGCCTACAGGAAAATTATGGAGACCTTTGGAAAAAAGAGAACCACTTGTATGAATATCAAGAGCTCAGATGGAAACCCAGTTCTAAGCAAAGAAGGGGCAGCAGAAAGGTGGAAGGAGTGTATAGAGGATCTATACAAGGGCGATGTACTTGAGGACAATATTATGGAAATGGCAGAGGATGTAGATGAAGATGAAATGGGAGATACGATACTACGTGAAGAGTTTGACAGAGCACTGGAAGACCTGAGTCGAAAGGCCCCGGGGGTAGACAACATTCCATTAGAACTACTGACAGCCTTGGCAGAGTCAGTCCTAACAAAATTCTACCATCTGGTGAGCAAGATGCATGAGACAGTCGAAATACAAACAGACTTCAAAAAGTACATAATGATTCCAATCCCAAAGAAAGCAGGTTTTGACAGATGTGAAAATTACCGAACTATCAGTTTAATAAGTTACGGCAGCAAAATACTAATGCGAATTCTTTACAAACAAATGGAAAAACTGGTAGATGCCGACCTCGGGGAAGATCAGTTTGGATTCCGTAGAAATGTTGGTACTCGTGAGGCAATACTGACCCTACAACTTATTTTAGAAGATAGATTAAGGAAAGGCAAACCTACGTTTCTGGCATTAGTAGGGGGCAAATACAGGGATCGAATGGTTATTTATAATTTGCACAGAAACCAGATGGAAGTTATGAATCGAGGGGCATGAAAAGGTACCAGCGGTTGGTAAGGGAGTTGGAGCTTATCCCCGATGTTATTCAATCTATATAGTGAACAAGCAGTAAAGGAAACAAAAGAAAAAAATGTGGTAGGAATTAAAATCGATGAAGCAGAAATAAAAATTTGAGGTTCGCCGATAACATTGTAATTCTGTCAGAGACAGCAAAGGACCTCGAAGAGCAGTTGAACGGAATGGACAGTCTCTTGAAAGGAGGATATAAGACGTACATCAACAGAAGTAAAACGAGGATAATGAAATGTAGTCGAATTAAATGAGTTGATGCTGGGGGAATTAAATTAAGGAATGAGTCAAAGTAGTAGATGAGTTTTGCTATTTGGGGAGCAAAATAACTGATGATGGTCGAAGTAGAGAGGATACAAAATGTAGACTGAAAATGGCAAGGAAAGCGTTTCTGAAGAAGAGAAGTTTGCTAACATCGAGTATAGATTTGTGTCAGGAAGTCTTTTCTGAAAGTATTTGTATGAAGTGTAGCCATATGGAAATGAAACATGGAAGATAAATAGTTTAGACAAGAAGAGAACAGAACCTTTCGAAATGTGATGCTACAGAATAATGCTGAAGATTACATGGGTAGATCACGTAACTAATGAGGAGGTACTGAATAGAATTGGGGAGAAGAGGGATTTGTGGCACAACTTGACTAGAAGAAGGGATCGGTTGGTAGGATATTTTCTGAGGCATCAACGGATCACCAATTTAGTATTGGAGGGCAACGAGGGTTGTAAAAGTCGTAGATGGGGACCAAGAGATGAATATACTAAGCAGATACAGAAAGATGTAAGTTGCAGTAGGTACTTGGAGCTGAAGAAGCTTGCGCAGCATAGAGTAGCATGGAGAGCTGCATCGAACCAATCTCTGGACTGGACCACAACAACAACAACAACTACTACTACTACTTATATGAGTGCTAGATACGAAACTAGTCCTAATCCAGCAACCGCTAAACTAAGATAGTAATTTCGTCACAGTGACATATGACTCGTATTGTAAAGAAAAAGAAAAAAATCAATATCAAGTCGTTAATATTGTGGCAGTTATAAGCCGGTAACTTAATTTTAGTTTGTACTGTAACTCTGATAATACAGATAATATTATATTCTATGCGTGTAGCGCTGTCGCACACATAGTAGAAGTCACAGACTTCCTGTGTCAGGAAATAAATGACCTGCACTGCACTAGCTTGATACGTTACTAAACAACTTATTTGCAAAACAGCACTCTACATAAGGGATAAATAGAATGTGGTACCGATGTTTTTAAACAGTGTGGCCTTGTATTCGTGAGAGTGGATCTTTCAGTCTCCGTACGGAGATCTCGATCTCGGTTATCCGTTATTTACTTCTGACAAGTACCACAGCCGGCAGACTATTTGTCCCATCCTAGTCAAACTAGGTCGTCAAGTATGTAAATGCGTTTGTGAATGAACTAAGCTTTTTCCTAAACTACAACACCAAGGCATGACCAATAGCCTTGTCAAACTCATCCATAGAAGAATAAAACTGTTATTACATTGTCTATTTCGCAAACTGCAGCTCTTCGCTAACCATTCAGACATGCTTAATTTTCTAAGAGAGAACTCAAATATGTGAATTCAGCACCAGGTAACCTAGTTCTCTTTAAAAAAAGAAAATACAATCATCTCTGAATATCATGTTGAACCGTAGTTATCACTTTTTTCGTATTTTCAACTTCATGAAGGTAATCTCTGTAATATTTTAGAGTAATACTAAAAATTTTAAAATTTTGTAAATGGCTAGAGCAGCAACCGTAGAACTAAATCTTCTTGTAGAAATAGTTAACAGCCAGCAGTTGCAAACTGGAAGTTTTATTAAAAACCCCTTTACGCGCTTTCAGCTTTTATAAAAAACGTCTTCTTCATAAGGAAACATTGACAAGTGGATTACATGTTTTAATATACCTCTGCGTGGCAGAGGTATATTAAAAAATATATTTTAACATACCTCTGCCACAACACGTAATATTTCCTTCTGAATATTGTGGCAGAGGTACGTTAATTTAACGTACCTCTGCCACAAAATGCTGTCAGTGTTTCCTTCTGATGATCAGGTTTTTATAAACGGTGGAACCACTGTAAAGGGGTTTTAATGAACATTCTAGTTTGCAACTGATGGGCTGTTTACTATTTATACAAGAATATTTAATGTTTTGTTCGCTACACTGTCGTGTGTAACGTTGTGAAGGACTAATTATAGAGCAATATCGTTATCACTTGGTTCTTAGTCTGTTATTGCTCTTTGAAATGTTGATAGTCGTATTAGGAAAACTTAACCGCGTGATTTCGACCTGATGCAACGCCTGCTGGACTTATTGGGCTTTTGCGTTTAATTGTTTACAACTACCACACTACCTTTCCTTTCAATTGTTTTTTTTATCTTCGTAAACCGACAAAGCCTGGTCTTATAGCGACATGCCTTCCTCCTGCTGTGACACTTTCCTGTTACAGGAATAGTCACACAAGTTGCAGTAAACAAGGTAAGGTTTTATTCTACTAAAGGAAAAGCACATTTACTGTTGAAAATGGAACTACGCTTTTACGCGTATTTACTCACGAAATAACGGAAAACTTGTTAATTTAGTACAGCAGCAAATTTAAGCACCGTCACAAATCGTTTTAAATAAGGAAACATTTAAACTCTTCTTTTAAAATCACACAGCACGCCAATGAAGCCCCTCATAAACTACGCACCTTTCCGATCCAAACAACTGATTTAAAACAAATACATATTACCTCAGTATTCTCTGAGAGCCAAACAGAAAGTGACAGAAAAAATGTACGTTGTTGCAGCTAACTCTTTTTCAGTTCGCACACTTTTATTTTATTAAATAATTAGATGTTCTTTTATCTGTTTCAGACAGTGGATACATTCAGATATTGCGGAATAATTTCATTGGTTGGACTTGTTGATCTCATTTGGTCGTTACGAACATCTACCGCACATCTCATCCCAGTTCATACATCACCACCGATGCCTGATTGTCCTATACTTACCATATTCACTTGTGCTTCCCATATACTATCACAAGAAATTAGAAAATACAATAATCAACAAATCCTTCAATACAATCGAATTTACGTTAAAATTAAATTAACTCTTTCAGTTATTCATTTTATGTCCCACTCTTGTCGCATCATAACTGGTATGTACCTAAACAGCGGTTAAACTTCACCAACTCTGAGACGTTTTAGATACCAGTACAGTTTGGGCCCTGACGAGATGATAGCTCTAATTATTTAGTGGCCCTCGGAGATAAAGCCTTAAATTTCGAAATCGGTAGTGCAATAAATATGGAATTACTGCACCAGATGGTTTTTTTTTTCATCTACAAATTTGGTGCTCAGTTACGGTTGTTCGTCTCATCAAATGCCTCTATTCAAGAACATACAAATTCATTTTTAAAGTATTATTTACTTCAATATGGTAATACAGGTAAAGTCTAATAAAGACATACTCTTCTGAAGTTAGACAGTACACACACACACACACACACACACACACACACACACACACACACACACACACACACACACTTTCACGCAAACACAAATCTCACACATATGATAACTGGCTCTGGAACCAATAGTTGCTACGTCCTTAGATTTTTTGACGTGTTACCAAAATAACACTAATTAACGACATAAATATCACGCATCATAGCGCACATTTATTAACTCTATTCATGTAGGAACACTGTTTAGCCAAGTAAATAGTTAAACGTGTTTTGAGTCCGGCGCCTTGGCTGAGCGGCCAGCGCATGTGACTGTCAAGCGGCGGGCTTAGGTTCGAATACCGGCCGGGTCGAAGATTTTCTCCACTGGGAGACTGGGTGTTGTGTTGTCCTCATCATCATATTCGCCACGCAAGCGGCCAGTGTGGTGTCAACTGAAAAGACTTGCAAATCGGTGGTCAAATTTCTCCAGCCATGAATGCCATACAGTCATTTCCTTTCGTTTATGTTTTGTATACCGTCCTATTTGAGAAAAGTTAATTAACTGAGATGGTTATGCAGTGACGTGTCAAGATCGTGGAGGCGAGTGCTGTATGAATTAGACATGTGGTCAGTCAGAGTGGTTTTCAGATGGCAGTACTCACTCGTGCTGGCACTGCTGAGTTGGAGAAGTGTCTCAAACTCTTTTACACTTTATGCAAACAGCAAGAATGTATTCAAACTTGAGAACACAGCTATGCAGATAGATTTCAGTATTCATTAATCCATCTGTTCATTTAACCATTAGTCATGCCGATCAGGCAAGACGTGCACCAGAGACATTTGTACAAGAAACCGGAAAGGTGTGAGTCGTTCCTGCGCTCTGAGGATTCAGAACAAACGTAATTATGTATACAGTTTGTAAATGTCCAATTTATTGAATGCATTGACTTAGAAGCTTAAATTTTTACAGCGGAAGGTACAGAAGACCTCTGAATTTTAAATAAATTGGAACAGGATACCTCCAGCCGATCCTGAGAAAAAGAGGTCTCAACAGTCTGGCAGATGGACGGACAATAAAGTGATGTTATAGGAGTTCCGTTTCTTGAACTAACATCGTCGCATTCCCGAAAAGTACGTTCAGCTACTCCGCCATAAAACTGAAATAAAATTTCAGAACACTACCCATTTAGGCCGTGTATATAATGAAAATGACCCAGTCACCAGGGTGCTGTTTCTCTTCATTTTCGTTACTGGAAGAATGAAGTAACGACCCTCCCAGGGTTTTGCCTACTATCTGCCACGATGTTTTGATAAATTTATTTTGGGAGACGAGCATAAATTCACGATAGGATTTACCTGCATTGTTTTTGGCCCATCAGTCGTAGTCTAGAGACGGATCGCACCCAACTGCAGAACAGTTTCTGTTTCTAAAATACATCAAGTTCATAAGTTGTTTCCACACTTGTTAACTGAAACATTAATAAATGAATATACCTGTAGTTCATTATGTCAAATAAACTAGGCAACACAACGAAAATGTTTGAAACTCAACATTGTATTAACGAAAACATAACTCTGTTGTAGTGGCATTAGCGAAAAGCCAAATTTACATAAAGGAGACTCAATTTGCCTCTCGCAATTCACGGACAGTTAATCAAACCATTCATTTCACAATCTCTGCCGATACCCATCCAATGAAAGCGAAAGTTCCTCTATACTCTCACTCGCAAAAAATCCTGTCTCGTTGAGAATTAGACCCGTGAAATAATCAAAGCTGCAACACCTACACTATACGTCCACACGCTGACCAGAAAGTTAATCACAGAAACTTCACAAACTTCCATGCTGCTGCCAGCGCTCCTGACTCTTTCGACTTTACGAACATGGTTGTGTCCAATCTCGACACGCTAGAGCAGCTTACAGTGAACTGTCGCCACTACTTCTTTTAGCTTGCCTACTATCCTCAGACTTCAAGAAGAATATAATAATTCCAATCCCAAATAAATCAGGTGTTGACAGAAGTGAAAATTATCGAACTATCAGTTTAATAAGTCACAGCTGCAAAATACTAACGCGAATTCTTTACAGACGAATGGAAAAACTGGTAGAACCCGACCTCGGGGAAGATCAGTTTGGATTCGGTAGAAATGTTGGAACACGTGAGGCAATACTGACCCTACGACTTATCTTAGAAAATAAATTAAGGAAAGGCAAACCTACATTTCTAGCATTTGTAGATTTAGAGAAAGCTGTTGAAAATGTTGACTGGAATACTCTCTTTCAAATACTCAAGATGGCAGGGTTAAAATATAGGGAGCGAATGGCTATTTACAATTTGTACAGAAACCAGATGGCAGTTATAAGAGTCGACGGGCGTGAAAGGGAAGCAGCGGTTGGGAAGGGAGTAAGACAGGGTTGCAGCCTATCCCCGATGCTATTCAATCTGCATATTGAGTAAGCAGTAAAGGAAACAAATGAAAAATTGAGATTAGGTATTAAAATCCATGGAGAAGAATTTAAAACTTTGAGGTTCGCCGATGACATAGTAATTCTGTCAGAGACGCAAAGGACTTGGAAGAGCAGTTGAACGGAATGGGCAGTGTCTTGAAAGGAGGATATAAGATGAACATCAACAAAAGCAAAACGAGGATAATTGAATGTAGTCGAATTAAATCGGGTCATGCTGAGGGAATTACATTAGGAAATGAGACACTTAAAGTAGTAAAGGAGTTTTGCTATTTGGGGAGCAAAATAACTGATGATGGTCGAAGTAGAGAGGATATGAAATGTTGACTGACAATGGCGAGGAAAGCGTTTCTGAAGAAGAGAAATTTGTTAACATCGTGTATAGATTTAAGTGTCAGGAAGTCGTTTCTGAAAGTATTTGTATGGAGTGTAGCCGTGTACGGAAGTGAAACATGGACGATAAATAGTTGGGCAAGAAGAGAATAGAAGCTTTCGAAATTAGATGCTACAGAAGAATGCTGAAGATTAGATGGGTTAGATCACGTAACTAATGAGGAGGTATTGAATAGAATTGGGGAGAAGAGGAGTTTGTGGCACAACTTGACGAGAAGAAAGGACCGGTTGGTGGGAGATGTTCTGAGGCATCAAGGGATCACAAAGTTAGCATTGAAGGCCAGCGTGGAGGGTAAAAATCGTAGAGGGAGACCAAGACATGCATACCCTAAACAGATTCAGAAGGATGTAGGTTGCAGTAGGTACTGGGAGATGAAGAATCTTGCACAGGATAGAGTGGCATGGAGAGCTGCATCAAACCAGTCTCAGGACTGAAGACTACATCAGCAAAAAAATATTTCGCTGCTGCTATTGTGTTTCACCTGCCTTTCACTCCTTCCTATTGACTTGCATCACATTATACTTCAATACAACTTTAGGACTAACCACCCAATAGTAATAAAAAGAGTTTTATGAAAGAGCGTGCCCAAACGCTGATCAAAATGACATCTAAATCTACATATGTATGAATAATACGCAGAAGAATGGGAAAGGAAACTGAGTATCTTTTACTTGAAAATAAATTTGACTTGAGGAAAAGTAAAGGCACCAGAGAAGCAGTTCTGACATTGCCCTTGATAATCAAGGCACGGTCATAGAATTTTCCGAACTAAAAAAAAGGGTTTGACAATAGAAAATGGGGCGAGACTTTCGAAATTCTGAGGAAACTAGGAGTAACATAGAGAAAAAGATGGATGATATTGCAAGACTACACTGGTCTTGTGGTTTGATTTGAAAGGCTACAGGCGACTGTCAATTTACGACCTGACAGCAACCACTTTAAGTTGTTAAGCTTCCATTTGTCTACCTGGCCTTGCATCTGCTAAATTGATTCTGCCCTCTGACAGTGCTTGTTGTTGCTAGCCTGCATTGGAGAATCTTAAATAAAACTTGAATGCTGAAATAATTTAACGAATTGGTGGCCCTGTCATTATTTTAGTCAATTAACATATCAACATACGATTAATCTTATATAAAAATATGGCAAAAGTTTATTGATCATAAAGTAGGACAAACAACAGAAGTTAAGCGAGATGACAGATAAATCGTGAACTGTTAGCAACACAAATAGGTGCAACAAATAATTGACACTCCACTGGGTAGCTATTGGTTGGTAAAGACGATGGTTTATCTGTGTAATCTGTTTACTCTGCCTCAAAACATAGATAACGTAATCTGTAACTACCTATCTATGAATGGATTTATTCTACACAGAAGTGAAACTACGTTGGTGCAACTGAGAACAGGAGGCGAGACTGTGACTCTGATTGGCCTAACAAGCTGGAGCAGCAATACCTTACAGCTTTCTCCATGCGTAGCACTGTATCACGTGACAGTCATGGTACAAGCGTCTGCAGAGTAGCGATGTGCGCCGCCAGTAACTGGTCATCATATGCACGATGTATGCAAAGTCACGGGCTGCCGATCTATTACACTGATCGCAATTACTCTCTTACGGATTCCTGAAAGCTCACGAGATTCCAGTGTGTGACACTCTCGCTTGCCAATCATACCGTGGATCAATTTGACTCACCATACAGCAGTGCACTCATGGAGATCAAATCTCAAGGCAGCAGATCTGACACAAATAAGGTTGTTACCAGCACAGTGAGTTGTCCACGATGTCTGAGGTCTAAACTGCCAGTACAGCAAAGACTCCCCAGTACAGCAAAGACTCCCCAGTACAGCAAAGACTACTCAGTACAGCTAAGACTCCCCAGTACAGCAAAGACTCCCCAGTACAGCAAAGACTCCCCAGTCAAGATCAATGCCAATGCAAAGTCACGCTCAGCACGAGTGTCCCAAGAACAACCCATTCATAACAAGACGAGAATCTCCTCTCCAGACCGTTTCCCCATTCCTCTCTTTCATCAAATCTCAGTAAACTCGAAGAAAACACCCACACAACTGCCCCCACAAGCGTTTTGTGCCACTCACAAGACTCTACAAGCGCCACCTCTTTCTTTTGACTTGTCTACTCCACCCTCAGGCTAATCCTAACCGAAGTTAATAATATTCTTTTCCCTGCTAGAAAAGCAGCCAATCCGAGACTCATAAATTACTGCGCAGTGAGGAGATGTTACGCTCCTGAATCGTTTTTCCTGCAGCTGCTTTAGGCAGGGAACAAAAGATTTATCACAGAGATCATTATCTCGTAGGGCCAAACGTTACAGCATGTCCGACGAGGGCCTCAGCTAAACTAAAATAAATGGTTTTGTGCCCCAAAATAGACCATTTCAGAGCCACCATAAATGTTCAATTCTGTCCTAAAATTCATCAGAAGGCTTGAGTCTTCCTAAAGAAAAACTCCACAGGCACAGGGACGACAGCACCTGACGGCTCCATCCCTAGTGTCTGGTCCATGGCGAACATGGAAACTCATCGATTTTTATGTCCTCCATCCCTTTACACAGTGGGCGTTTACGACACTGTCCAAACGCTTTCGCTGGACATCCTACTTCTCTCTTGCATCCCTGTCCCTGCTGTGGCCAGAGACGCGTAACAGGTGCACCCAGGTAGGCAGTTTTTGGCCTCTTTGGCCGAAAGCACTGTCTGAACACTAGTGCGAGAAATTCTTGGGACCAGCATTCTATCCCCATTAAATGGTTTGAAATGTTCCTCTCCTTGCACTTGTCTTCCAACCCCAAATGCGCACTGCAAGATTTACTGTTAAGTAACCAAACTGCTTGCTTGTTCTCAACTCCAAAAATTACAAACCAAAGGAGAGCTGTCATAAAGATCCCACATGCTTTAACGACGTATATGGTCACATGAATGCCTCCTCATGTTCATAACTTCCTTTCATCTCACAAAAATGATAGGTTGTAATAATCACATTAAAGAGAATCCCCCCCGCCGCACACACACACTTCTCCCCACATACGGTCGATTTCTGCATCCAACAGGGAGCAGAGGAAATCATCAAATAGTATTCAGATCTAGCAGCGATAACGTAAGTGTTAGGGGTGACTTTATCAACGAAGACTGCATCATGTAAAAGAAAAAAAATAGTATGGTAACTTGATCTCATCCAGCACAGAGGTCACTCTCTCACACCAAGTTGCACGCCAGCAAGAAGAACATATGAACACTGCTGAGTGTAGGACAATTCATGTGAACCCTTCAGCCTCCAGCTAAACGATTACTAAGTGGTTGAAAAGGTCTTGCAGCAGTACTTTTACTCATTCATACAACTTCTAAGGTCAGAAATGAATAATGTCCCTAATCACATTACAATTCTGTGGATTTCATACCGTTCTCTGCCTCAATGATTTATCCGTGCTCATTCATCCACCAGGTTTCAGTCATTCATAGTATATAAACGGACAATAACCATAATTTAAGAAACAAACTCGTCCTTAAAATTTAACAAGGAAGTAACATGAGTCATCTGTTGTGCTTTTTCATAAGGCAGTGTAATATTGTTTGCACCACCTACAAGACATTTGCATATCACGCTTTTGAAACAGAATTTACATGAATGCTTAACAAACAATCTTTATTAGAAAATCTGTAACAAAAATTAAATCCGTTTCACAAGAAAGTATACAGAATTGCATGAGAATAACAGTAGAGAAACATCCTGCCACTCTCTCCACAAGGATTACACAGGTAGAACATGTCAATGTACAGCACAGCTGCGCCAGATTGTGGGTTGTTCTTCACTCAGCTCTTGATGTAGGAGCAGCAGTGGGTGGCTCTGGTTCCCCATGTTGTCCATGGAAGCATTAGGAAGGCACCTGGGATGGTGGCATCATCTCGACCTAGCAGCAATAGGCAGTCTGGTGCACTGTTGGGTGTGATAGATGTGTCATCTGGTGGGAGCAAAATGAGACAGTGGTGTTGATGGACGTCGGCCAGCGTTTCCAAATCAGGAAGTGACGTCTCAACCCCTGTCTCTTGTACCCAGTAGCTGAACGATTGCAGTCTTCCCCTGGATTATCTGGCGAGACAGAGCTGTTTTTGGTGAACAAACCTTCTCCTGAAAATGATTTGTTGCCTCTCAATGTGTCAGTTGGTACTGTGTGATGTCTCCGTAGTCACCAGTGCCTGTCTGCACCACAGCGCTCCACTGTAGGAGCAGCTCATCCTGATTGTGGTAATCTGACTCTGCACAACATCTTTAGAGGGTTGTGTCCTCACGGGGAACTTCTCCAGGACTTGTTCAGGCGTCGACTTGTCTGCAGGTCCGCCAAGAGTGTGGCATGACAACAGGGATGAGCTTCCTGCCCAGAGGATCCCATTCACAACCGTTCAGTGGATGGTTGCTATCGACTGTCAGTTACTTGGCGCCATGCTGTCTGCCAGGCTGTTAAAGAAGTGGCGTGCCATTAACGGAGGGCTGCCCTTGTAGGGCGGGCCGCCTCCCGGGTAGGCTGGATTACTGCAGCTGCAGTGGCGCAGTTTTCCCTCCGCTTTAATTCTAGTTAGGCTTCGAAGGCAGCTGGCTACCCCCAGCTGTCCCGACTTTCATTCGGCGCTGCCGACTGGCCCTTCGCTAGGCAGGTTTCTGGGCCGCCCAAGCCGCAGGCGTTCTCCTTCAAGCTGCATTCTTGTTCTCCTTGGAGCAAGATAATGGGCAACGATCACGTGATCCAAAGAGTTGATGGCCATTTATCGCATAGCTAAAATGCTGCTTGGACCCAGAGCTTATTTCAGTCACCGTGCATGGGTTATCACGCCACAAAAGAGATATCAGTTTATACGAGGAGCCATCACTTACGACAAATTTCTGTTCAATCCTGAATGTGATTTTTAAACAGGCAGTGAACGCATTGAACGCTGATTTAACAACCACGCAACTCATCTGAGAACATTTCTGAAAGAGTCATGTCATAATCTAATAAATGGCAATTCAGTAAACAGACAATCTTGACTACACTTTAATATCACCTAGAATTTGCTTGTTCGTTGAAGTTCTATGCACAAATTGATTCTAATGTAAACGAACTACTATAAACACCAATTCTACGATTGGTTCCACATGACAGATATGGTGAATACCAAGAGATTTCCTTGATTTCAAAGTTTTTAGTTCCACTGTGTACATGTGAGTAATCCTAATGCAGGAGGACAGGTACACTATAGATAGGGTAGAATTTGTGGCAGTTGTTTCTGCTTATTAGACAGATGGAAACTTTTAACCAACACCTTTTGACCGATGAGGAATTTTCTTACGCTTGCATTTCTATCCCAGATTTCTTTTCATGTCGCTCCCAACTCACACAGTCTCCTGAGTGCCAGATTAACAATATGCTTGCGTTGCACTCGGGTTTTCTGTGACTTCACGCATTAGATCTCTGGGTTTCCTATTATTGAGAACAGTCACTGGTGCTATTTTAGTGATTTCCTGTTGTTTCGTGCAGTACATACGGGTTCCCAGGCTTTTCATTATCCTTTCTGCCGATTGTAGATGCCATATGGATACGTATATTGGCTTAATTCTGTATTTTCTTAACATAGCTTTCGACCTCTCTGACCAGAACTGGGGACACACTGTGAGAGATAATACTATTTGCAGGACCTTCCTTGGTAGGAAATTTTTACAGAAGGCTCTGCACACTCTCTGTGCATTTGTCTTTTTCAGAGGGGTTAAGGTGACACACTTAGATGTCAGCTCCCTAGATGTAACTAAATCCTCTACCTGTATGCACAAGAGAGCCCATTAAATCGGTTGCAGCAAAGTGTTTTAGTTTTGATGGAATTATGGGATGCAGAGGTGCATACTTTGATTTCTGCAGGCTTTACACACTGCCAAAACCCTCCAGATTCGTCTGTCTATACCTTTAATGTGGAACAGTGTGCGTAATTTCAGGTAGTATTTCCTGGTTCGAAAATGTGCATAGCTAAGGTAAGTGTGCCAGATGATCTTGTTCACATCTTGAATTCAAACACGCCAAGGCGCTCCTTCCCCTTCACTACGAAAGAACAAGATTCCTTTTCGCAATAGGTGGAATTGAATGAGTTTCGTTACCATCTTGTCCTTTAACCTCTTGTTTTTCTCCCAAACAAGAAAAATCGAAATTTTTCGAAGCCAAACACGTCCGCTGAAGCTTCCAACTCGGTAACCAAGTAGTTTCTCTCACATTTACTGAGGACACAGCTTCCGAAAACGATGGTCTTATGCACCATGCTTCCTCCTTGCTGATATCTCTAGAAGACCGCTACGCCAAACCCAGGGTATGTGCTGCCGTCGCCAAGCAGAATGCCTCCGCCAGTCTGGGGTGCAACAAAATCGCTACATTTACCAGTGTGGTTCTGAGAGTCTGAAATTCAGCTTCCCCCCACACCGTACCCGTCCCACGACGCCTTCTCCTGGTGAGTTGACATAATCGCAGTGTGGCTAGTTTCTTCACGTGAACGAAACTCTTGCAGAAATTTGCGACACCGAGAAATCAACTGTTGCCTCGATGTTGTCCAGGTCTGGTGACATTCCCTTTGCAGTGATGATATGACCGAGAAATTTTGCTCGAGAGGTCACAGTGGATGAATTTGTGATGCCGGCAGTTACGTCGCATTCCTTGAAGGTCTGTAATATTTCCCTTAAGATCACATTATGTCCTCTGCAAATCGGTTCCGAAATCAAGACATCGTCTGTGTAAGTGGTAATTCTTTGTTTTACGGAATCCTTTAAGATACTATCGAGTCCCCTACTGAAGGCAGCTGAGGACACGTTTAACCCGAATATTAGCCATTTGAATCCGTAACAACTACTGAAGGCGAGGAATCCAATGTATTTCTTGCAGTCTGGGTGGAGTTTAATTTGCCTGAAACTGTACCGCCAGTCGGAGGGCGAGAATACTGTTACACCGTGGAAGCATTGTCTGAACACCGGTGGAAGAAATGCTTTGGGGCCAGCACTCTGTTCCCAGTAAGTGCTTCGAGTGCTCCTCACGTGGCTTCCAAGTCTTAAATGTCCAAATAATAAACTGTCTGCTTGTTCTCAATACTATTCAACGGAGAGCTACCATCCTACAAGCATTAACAATGTACATACTCCCGTCAACGCCTAGTCATGTTGTCCTGTCGTCTCACAAAAATGATGTCTAGGGTGTAATAACAATATTAAAGAGTAGCCTTGTACACGAAAACAAGTGACCTGTCCTGTCTCAGTATACAATGGGCACAAAAACTCACTCGAGTTAGAAAGGATGCAAGACAGGAAGGTAGTCTTTCGACTCTACTGTTCAATCTGTTAGACATCGAAGAAACAGTGACAGAAATAAAAGAAATCTTTAGGTATAGATTAAAATTCAAGGGAAAAGGAGAGCATTGTTGAGATTCACTGATGACATTGCTATCCTCAGTGAAAGTTAAGAAAAGTTACAGGACCTGTTGAATGAGGCAAACGCTTTAAAGAACATGGAACATGGAATAAGCGTGACCCGAAGAAAGTAATGAAGATTAGCCTCAAAATTGCGGACCACAAACTAGATAAAGTGAAGGAATTGTGCTACCTCAGTGAAAGTTAAGAAAAGTTACAGGACCTGTTGAATGAGGCAAACGCTTTAAAGAACATGGAACATGGAATAAGCGTGACCCGAAGAAAGTAATGAAGATTAGCCTCAAAATTGCGGACCACAAACTAGATAAAGTGAAGGAATTGTGCTACCTTTGAAGTAAAATAACCCATTATGGACAAAGCAAGAAGGATATAAAAAGCACACTAGCAGAGGCAAAGAAGACATTCCTGACCAATAGAAGTATACTGGTATTAAAAATAGACGTTAATTAGAGGAAGAAATTTCTAAGAATGTACTTTTGGAGCACAGCATTGTATCGTAGTGAACTATGGACAGTGGGAAAACCGGAGCAGAAGAGAATCGAAGCATTCGAGATGTAGTGCTAACCAAGAATGTTCAGGTGTACTGGTACGAAGATGTTCCCCGTAGAACTGGTGAAGAGAGGAACACATGGAAAACACTGACAATAAGAAGGGAAAAGATGATAGCACATGTGCAAGGCATCAGGGAATGACTTCAATGGTACTAGAGGGAGCTGTAGAGGGCAAATACTGCATAGAAAGACAGGGATTGGAATACATCCAGAGAGAACAAATGCTGCAGTTGCTCCTCTGAGATGCAGAGGTTGGCAAGTAGCATAACACAAGTTGGAAGACTGATAACTCAAAAAAAGATAAAGTGACGTATTTTCGCATGCGGTGTTGTGTGCAGCAAATGTTTGTAGGTATGATATGTGAAATGTTTGCCTAATTCATTTCCATCTTTGGTCTAGATACGTCAGTGCCCGCTGGCCTGGCTTACCAGCCCCTGTATGCGGTCCAGCAGTTGAATACCTTGACCACGCTATACGGCATATCAGACCGCGTATAATTCAGCTTTCCGAATTGGAAATTCTGCAGTCATTTTTACACACAGAGGCATCTCACCTGTCAGCAAAATTTTCCAACACGGGCTACGAGCTCCCGAGTTAAAGTGCGTTCTTTTTACTGCTCTATATCAAGCGTAACACACCTTCAGGAGTTTCCCCAGTTACCTTTTGCGTGGCTTGGAACGTGTAACCAGATTACTCAGTACTTCGTTTTGCACAGTGTAATCACAGGTCTGCTCAAATCGAAACAGAGGTGTTCATAATGGAACCTCTCATACCACCGTTTAAATTTCTGGCAAGCAAAACAGAGTTGGCCACGGCTGCAAGCACTGGCTCCCGGGGACTGTCTCGACGCTGGTCATGAATTATTGCGGATGTTAAAATATAAGAAGCTTCATATTCTACGCTCATGCGGTATAGACCTCTGGACAGAATAAAATTGCACAATATCCTCTGTAGGACCGTGCCAAACAGTAAAACGTCGCAACACTCAGGTTGAGTAAGTCTGATCGTAGAGCTTAACAGGGGAAGCTGGAAAGCCAGCACTGCGTCATTTTGCGGGAGCGATGAACACACCGGCGTATATGAAAGCGATGCGAGGCTGTACGCAACTGCGCTGAAACATGGCAGACAAACACGTTATAAAGTTTGAACACAAAAGTACTGAAAGCGCGGTAGTCAAAACCTCAAAAATAACACGAGCTACCTATGTTATCTTAGAAGAAAGATTAACGAAAGGCAAACCTACATTTCTAGCATTTGTAGACTTATAGAAAGCTTTTGACAATGTTTACTGGAATACTCTCTTTCAAATTCTGAAGGTGGCATGGATAAAATACATGGAGCGAAACACTATTTACAATTTGCATAGAAACCAGATGGCAGTTGTAAGAGTCGAGGGACATGAAAGGGAAGCAGTGGTTGGGAAGTGAGTGAGACAGGGTTGTAGCATATCCTCGATGCTATTCCATCTGTATATTGAGCAAGCAGTAAAGGAAACAAAAGAAAAATTTGGACTAAGTATTAAAATCCATGGAGAAGAATTTAAAACTTTGAGGTTCGCCGATGACATTGTAATTCTGTCAGAGACAGCAAAGGACTTGGAAGAGCAGTTGAACGGAATGGGCAGTGTCTTGAAAGGAGGATATAAGATGAACATCAACAAAAGCAAAACGAGGATAATGGAATGTAGTCGAATTAAATAGGGTGATGCTGATGGAACTTCATTAGGAAATGAGACAAAGTAGTAAAGGAGTTTTGCTATTATGGATCAAAATAACTGATGATGGTCTGAGTAGAGAGGATATAAAATGTAGACTGGCAATGGCCAGGAAAGCGTTTCTGGAGAAGGGAAATATGTTAACATCGAGTATTCATTTAAGTGTCAGGAAGTCGTTTCTGAAAGTATTTGTATGGAGTGTAGCCATGTATGGAAGTGAAACGTGAACATTAAATAGATTAAATAGTTTAGACAAGAAGAGAATAGAACCTTTCGAAATGTGGTGCTACAGAGGAATGCTGAAGTTTAGATGGGTAGATCACGTAACTAATGAGGAGGTATTGAATACAATTGGGGAGAAGAGGAGTTTGTGGCACAACTTGACTAGAAGAAGGGATCGGTTGGTAGGACACGTTCTGAGGCATCAAGGGATGGAGGGCAGCGTGGAGAATAAAAATCGTAGAGGGAGACCAAGAGATGAATACACTAAACAGATTCAGAAGGATGTAGGCTGCAGTAGGTACTGGGAGATGAAGAAGGTTGCACAGGATAGAGCAGCATGGAGAGCTGCATCAAACCAGTCTCAGGACTGAAGACCGTCCGCAGCTCGTGGTCGTGCGGTAGCGTTCTCGCTTCCCGTGCCCGGGTTCGATTCCCGGCGGGGTCAGGGATTTTCTCTGCCTCGTAATGACTGGTTGTTGTGTAATGTCCTTAGGTTAGTTAGGTTTAAGTAGTCCTAAGCTCTAGGGGACTGATGACCATAGATGTTAAGTCCCATAGTGCTCAGAGACATTTGAACCATTTTTTTGACTGAAGACCACAACAACAACAAACGTTAAAATATAAAAAGATTCATATTCTACGCTCATGCAGTATAGACACCTTCGGACAGAATAAAATTGCGCAACATTCTCTGTAGGACCATGCCACACAGTAAAACTACGCGACACTCAGGTTGAGTAAGTTTGATCGTTGAGCTTAACGGTTGGAGCTGGAAAAGCGTGTCGTTTTGCGGGAGACGATGAACACATTGTCGTATCTGAAAGGGATTGGAGGCTGTACGCAACTCCGCTAAAACATGGGAGAGAAACACGTTATAAAGTTTGAACACAAAAGTAATGAAAGCACGTCAGTCAAACTCAAAAATAACACGAGGTACCTATGTCATTAGCAATAGTTTTTTAGAGTTTTCTGTTTCACTAAGTGGCCTTCCGTGTTTCGTGGGTTGATATCAACAACTAAAAATGGTGTTATTTGTTGACTATATAAAGTAAACAGTTTTTCTCGGTAATGTTGTGGAGTTAGTGCGTAAAAATGAGCAGGGGACTACAGTGGAACAGGCCAAATAAATCAAAATCTTTAGCCTCTCTGCAAAGCATCATAGCGACGAATACATTTTTCAAATAACAAGTCCATTCAAAAAGTGCCGATTGTGATCACATTCTTGCTGTATAAGCGATGTCAGTGCAGTAACTACGACGGCAGAACAACGACTGTAGACAACGAATGCGAATTTGACCACTCAGCCGTGAGCAGGCAGTATTGAGTAGCGCACATGCCACAGTTGTGTGTCTACGTTGTTGTCACGATTCGTAATGGAGCAATATTTCTAAATCAAGTGTTCAAGACGGGATGTTTTGAAGAAGAGAAAAATATGTGCAAAATCTGTCCCGCAATCCTTGACTCCGGAACAAAAACAACGACGCCTGGATGCCTGCCGCCTCAAGATTGAAATGTAAATCGCGGACAACTGTTTTCTGAAGAAAAAAATATGAGTGACGAGACTTGTTGTTATTAGTACAAGCCTAGCACAAAACGACAATGTGCAGAAGCTCTCACGAAGGATCAACGCTTTGACGACATAACCGACATACAAGCCAACGTGAACCACCAGTTGAATAACATCCCACAGAACAACTTTCCTGACAGTTTCACACGGTTGTATGAACGTTCTATGCGCTGTAGTCAAGTTGGGGGTGCGTAAAATTTCAAATAAAAAATGTGTTATTCCCAGAGCTATAAAAATTCTACGCAATTTTCCGCTCGTAACTGCAAGCGGATATATTGAAATTCATGGTTGCTTTAGATTAACTTTCCCCAAAAAACTGGACAGTGTTGCTGCAGGCTCCCTGACAGCGCGGGGCGTTGCCTGTGCTGCACGTGCTTTGTGGGTAGCCACTTCTGCTTGGAACAATATACATCTCTCCGGGCAGAGCAGAGGCGCCGTCAGACTTCAACACGAAGTGTCATGTGTACGACACTGGGCTCATATTTACAGAATATATTTTAAACACTCACTCTGTGACTCTTCACTCAGTTTTAGTGGCTCTTCCTCACGACAAAGATTATTCAGCAAGACCAAAACAAGTTCCATCACCATTATTATCCAATCAAGTTCGTAATCACTCTGTAATGATATCTGCGTCATATGAAATATGAAAACGCGGCGTTTCAAAAAGGCTCATCCAATTTCACAAGATTACATTTATGGAGATCGAAAATTGCAGTTAATTTTGATTTACGAGTTTGATACCATCACATATATTATTTCTGAAGTCGACATGCCTTTTTGTCAACACTAACTAATCGCACAGGGATCAATGTGGCACCGCTATAAACGTTTTCTAACCGGTTTCTGACCTTGGATACCAATTTTGCGCTAAAACGTACTTTCTGTGTAAAATTTTAACATAAAACAGACTTTTAACTATCACAGGCAAAAAAGGCATCATCGATGCCCACGAAGGTAACTTATTAATCACAAATAAGAGACTTCCTTTTTATATTATCTTACCACAAATAGCATTTTATATGTTTTAAAGTACTTATTAACTGGATACTATGAATACAGCATTCACATAGAAAATAACCGTGACCATTGCATCCATTCTCTCTGTTCCTCGCACAAGCTGACTTTTCTAAACGAATGTACTTTCCGAAATGACAAACACATTTGCCATTGTGGCCTTGAATTGTGGTTTACGGATTGATACTGCGGCCTAAAGTGCTTACTGTAATAAGAAATGTTTGTTGATGTAAAGTTATAAGTAATGAAATGAAATGACCGTATAGCTTCGTTGGCCGGGAGGCCCAGTCCGGGGAAGTTCTTACTGCATCCGACCCCACACAGCGCGACTTGTGCTTCGATGACGATGAGAGGATGTTGAGGACTACACAACACCCAGTCCACGGGTGGAGAAAATGTTCAATCCTGCCGGGAATCGAACCGGGCAAGCTGCATGGGAGAAAAGTTTCTTTTCACTCAGTTAAGAAGACGGATAAGTTGTAAGTCACGTCGCCCTACTCACAGTTCCTGATCTCTCTCTACCCGTCGTACAAGTCGTCACAAACATGCAGAATGCAAAACTCATTTTTGTACACTTGGAAATGTCTATACATAAATTCATGATTATTATTTCACGTCGCTTTCCCTTTTTTCTACAACTACTCTTATCTGAATGACTACATTTATTCCAAATATTGTTGCTAATTAACATCATAAAAGTGCGAAAGTTTCACACCAATCCCATGGTGTTCTTCATTCTCGAAACAAAAATCCAATTTTGCAAATGCATATCTTTCACAGGCATATACGTGCAATCTTTGAGTACATGTTTACAGTTACGTACAGGATCGACAAATATTTCACTTAACTTTCGCAAATTTTTCATGTGCCCTCCACCGAACGCATATACTTTAGTTACATGTCTGGCGTTCTTGATTTCCGTACTGTTGCTAATCAGCATCACAATTCACCCTAAGTCGCTGGAATAGGATGCACAAAGACGAAGTCTTTGAGAAACTTCCACAAATCATCATGTATATCAGGCGCTCTTGTAGCTGTAGGCTGCAATGCTGGTGTCATCGTCGAATATTTTGAGCTGTAGAAGATGTAGTCCCGTACTTGTTATGAATAGTAAGCCGCAAGGCTGTGATTGAGTTGCACCTGCTGAACGGAGACCCAAAACGCACTTTTTGTTGTTTTATCACTGTCATGACTTTCGCAGGTTGGGTAATGAACAAGAGAGCATGCGAACCACCTCAGGGTAACACCTGTCGCCAGCCACACGGACCTTTATCTTACAACTGGCGCCATGGTAAACTTTTAATACCGACGTGTAAGTTAAAATTCACCCTAAGTTTCTGTCGTCATGCTTATACACTCAGGTGAGAAAAGGCATGGAATAGAGATATGCACATATACAGATGGTGGTAGTATCGCAAACAAGCGGTATAGAAGAGGAGTGCTTTGGCAGGGCCGTCATTTGTACTCAGCTGACTGATGTGAAAAGGTTTCGAAGTGATTATGGCCCCACGGCGGAAATTTAAAGACTTTGAACGGGGAATAGTAGTTAGAGCACATGGGACATTCCACTTCGGAAATCGTTAGGGAATTCAGTATTGCTAGATCCACAGCGTCCTGAGTGTGCAGGGAATACCAGATATCAGACTTACCTCTCACCACTGACAACGCAGTTGCCGACGGCCTTCACTGAACGGTAAAAGCTGATGGCAGGGTTCGAGTGTGGCGCAGATCCCATGAAGCCATGGACCGAAATTATCAATAAGTCCTGTGCAATGGTGTGAGCTGAGTTATATGGAATGGCCTGGGTGCCCTGATCCAACTGAGCCAATCACTGATTTGAAAAGGTTATGTTCGACTACTTGGAGACCATTTGCAGCCATTTATGGATTTCGTGTTCCCAAGTAACGATGTCATGTGACCGGGAAAAGTAGTTCGCGATTGGTTTGAAGATCGTTCTGGACAATTCGAGCGAATGATTTATCTACTCATACCACCCGAAACGATTCCTACCGCACATTTATGGGACATAATCGAGAGTCAGTTCGTGAACAACATCCTGCAAAGGCAACACTGTCGCAATTGTGGACTGCTATAGAGGCATCATGACTCATAATTCCTGCAGGGGACTCCCAACGCATGTTGAGTCCATGCCATGTCTGCCTGCGGCAGTACATCGGGCAAAAGGAGGGCCGATACGATGTTAGGAGCCATCTCATGACTTCTGTTACCTCAGTTTACATACATAAACACACACACATTTGTGAAATCGGATGAACCTTTCTGAAACATCATTTATAATGACAGCCAACGGCCTTGTCGCATTGGTAACACGGGTTTCCGTCAGATCACCGAAGTTAAGCGCTGTCGGGCTGGGCTAGCACTTGGATGGGTGACTATCCCGTCTGCCGAGGGTTGTTGGCAAGCGGGGTGCACTCAGCCCTTGTTTGGCAATCTGATGAGCTACTTGATTGAGAAGTAGCGGCCCCGATCTCGGAATCTGACATACGGCCGGGAGAGCGGTGTGCTGACCACGTGCCCTCCATATCCGCATCCAAATCAGGCCTGTGGGCTGAGGATGACACGGCGGCCGGTCGTACCGTTGGGCCTTCATGACCTGCTCAGGAGGACTTAAGTTTTTTTTTATATAATGACATGTGAATCGAGTGAGGAACCTATGTTTGCATTTTTCCCAAACTTCCCTCGTGTGCCACAGTGTATTTTTATGATATGATTCCCTGGATTTTGTCTCAAGTTAGTGAAACCAGGAACAAATTGAGCCCGTATAAGAGGCAGAAGCCTATGTTTCACCTGATTTTACGACCCTCAAACAATTTATGTCCAGTAACATAATGGAATCAGCTAGTAAACGTAAGAGGAAAAGTGTATGCAAGTTAGTAGATCATCAGTAACGAAGGGCATCTGATTATTTACAGACCATTCGCTAAAATAAAAAAAAATAGCAATTAGTTGAGTAGATCTGAATTTCACACTAACTGCGTGGACTGGAGTGACACATTACACGTTACGTAACACAGTATAGTGCTGAAAGCTGTCGCAGGTTGTCATCACGCACCTGAAAATGTGATCCGGTTGTTGTCACGAGGAAGTTACGTTCGCTTCACAAAAGTCGTGCTAATTGCGCACAGCTCTTAATGAGAAATTGCATAACACGGCTGCTCATTATACTTTTTCGACAACGGACGTCACGTCATGTAACTGCGATGAAGTACTGGCAAATCCTTTCTTTCACGAATTACAAATTTTTTAGCTCACTTTTCTGTATAATATATTATTATTAGCCCAATGCTATTGCATCAGCCACGGAACGGCTGAATTATGTAAGGAAAGGAGGCATTAATTTAACGAGAGCCAAGGTGATGTAACAGCGCGGCTTCCATAAGAGATAATTTCACTACTATCTTGATATTTTTTACTATTAGTATTTACAAAATGTTCTGGTCTGCTCTTCTGGAAAAATGGGAGTTGAAAGTCTCACTTTCCAGAACAGAAGTGATCCCTCTTGCGTTACTTAGCACACGTTACACTTAACAGATATTAAAAATTCCACATGGTTTCAGTTATTTGATTAAATACCTGTGCACCTTTTAGTTCGCTTTGTTGGTGCTCTGGTCTTCAGTCCATAGACTGGTTTGATGCAGCTGTCCGTGATACTCTACCGCGTGCAAGCTTCTTCATCTCCAAATAACTACTGCAACCTATATCCTTCTGAATCTGTTTAGTGATTCATGCTTTGGTCCCCTCCTACGATTTTTACTTTTTGCGCTTCACTCCAAGACAAAATTCATGATCCCTTGATTCCTCAGACCGTGTCCTATCAACCGATCTCTTCTTCTGATCAAGTTGTGCCACAAATTCCTCTTCTCCCCAATTGTGTTCAGTTCCTCCTCATTAGTTACGTGATCTACCAATCTAATAAAAAATGGTTCAAATGGCTCTAAGCACTATAGGACTTAACTGCTGAGGTCATCAGTCTCCTAGAACTAAGAACTACTTAAAACTAACTAACCTAAGGACATCACACACATCCATGCCCGAGGCAGGATGCGACCCTGCGACCGTAGCCGTCGCGAGGTTCCGGACTGAATCGCCTAGAACCGCTCGGCCACCATGGCCAGCCCAATCTAATCTTCAGCATTCTTCTGTAGCACCACATTTCGAGACCTTCTGTTCTCTTCCTGTCTAAACTGTTTATCGTCCACATTTCACTCCCATACATGGCTACACTTCATACAAATACTCTCAGAAACGACTTCATGACACTTAAATCTATACTCGATGTTAACAAATTTCTCTTCTTCACAAACGCTTTTCTTGCCATTGCCAGTCTACATTTTACATCCTCTCTACTTCGACCATCATCAGTTATTTTCCTCCCAAAATAGCAGAGCTCATTTACTGTTTTAAGCGTCTCATTTCTTAATATAATTCCCTCGAAATCACTTGATTTAATTCGACTACATTCCATTATCGCCGTTATGCTTTTGTTGATGTTCATTTTATATCCTCCTTTCAAGACACTTTCCATTCCGTTCAAGTGCTCTTCCTGGTCCTTTGATGTCTCTGACAGAATTACAATGTCATCTGCGAACCTCAAAGTTTTTATTTCTTTTCCACGGATTTTAATTCCTACTCCAAATTTTTCTTTTGTTTCTGGGATCTTTCTTCAGGATCTTCTAGTGCAGTTAGCTACAAAACCGAAGATGTTTCTCCCGATGTCCAACGGGCACAATATTTCGCGGATCGAATATATCGCCAAAAATGGCTGCTCGAGCAAGAAATACGCCGGGAGAAACTGAAGAATCACATCAAAAAATATTTTATTTTCAATGAGAACCTCAAAGAAACCCTGCAGACTTACGCTAGATGTCATCTGTTAGAAAGTACGATTATACCTACAGTATAAGTTTTGTCTAATATTTTCTGTGGCAGCATGACCATTTAAGTTGTAACGTGAGTTAAGCGTGCAAGATATGGAAGCATGTCCACGGAGACAGACGTGGACAAGCACTGCATTGTGTCAAACGTAATAAACGCAAAGTGATGAGAAAAGAGTAGCAGAACATAATGAATGTCAAAACTCGTGTCCTAGTTCAACAGAGTAACATATCACTATAAAGTTTCTGTACAAATTGCAAAAATAGTGTAAACTATTGCAGTAATGACGTAAGTATATGGAATAGAAGCAGTTTGAGGAAACTGAGCGATTCAAATGTTTTCAGGATGGAAAGAAAACTGATTACAATTCGTCACGTTCATCCGAGAGGTGTAAGGTACAAGTGGCAACACGATATAGACAGAAATCACAAAGGTCATGCGATACCTCCTGATATCGCGTCAGACCTCCGTTTTCCCCCAGTAGTGCAGCAACTCGACGTGGCATGGGCTCAGCAAGTCGTTCGGAGCCCCTGTCGAAATAGTGAGACATACTTACTCTATAGCCGTCCATAACGGAGAAAGTGTTGCCAGTGCAGGTTTTTATGCACGAACTGACCTCTCTATTATGTCCCACATATACTCGGTGGAATTAATGCCGGGAGGTCTGCGTGGCTAAATTACTCGCTCTAATTGTCCAGTTCTTCAAACCAGTGGCGAACAATTGTAACTCGTTGACATAATTGTTTGGGAACATGAAGTCTATTATGAATGGGTAAAAATGGTCTCCAAGTAGCCGATCATACACATTTCCAGTCAGTGAACGGTTCAGTTGGACCAGAGGACCCAGTCCATTACACAGCCCACGCCGTTTTGGAAGCACCACCAGCTTGCACAGGCCTGGTTGACAGCTTGGATCCATGGCTTTTTAGGGTCACACTCGAAACCTACCATCAGCTCTTACCAACTGAAATCTAGATTCATCTAACCAGCCCACGGCTTTGCAATCGTCTAGGGCCAAACCGATTTCGTCACAAGCCCACGAGAGGCGCTGTTAGCAAAGGCTCTCGCGTTAGTACTCCGCTACCATAGACCAAGAACGCCAAATTTCGTCACACTGTCCTAACGGATACGGTCGTGATACATCCCAGGTTGATTTCTGCGGTTATTTCACGCAGTCTTTCTTGTCTCTTAGCACTGACACCTCTACGCAATAGCCGCTGCTCTCGGTCGTTCAGTGAAGGCCGTCGGCCACTCCGTTGTCCTAAGTGATAGGTAACGCCCGAAACTTGGTATTTTCGGTATATTCTGCTTACTGTAGATCCGGGATATTGAATTCCCTAACGATTGCCGAAATGAAATGTCCCATGCGTCTAGTTCCAACTACCTATCCGCGTTCAAAGCCTGTTAAACATGTTGGACACCTTTTCACATCAATCACCTGTGTACAAGCTCCACCAATGCATTGCTCTTTTATACCCTGTGAACGCATTTCTCTCCCCATATGTATAAGTGCACGTAGCTGTTCCATGATTTTTGTCAGTTCAGTGTATTTCCGAATTATATCGCAGTTGTTGAGTGACGAACAACAGTTGCGAATATAGTCTAGATTTAATTGGTAGGTATGGCAGAGATTTTGTCAGTTATTATCATCTCCATCTCCATCAGTACTCTGCAAGCCACCTGACGGTAAGTGGCAGACGGTATTTCTGGTACCACTAACTGATCAGCCCTTCTCTGTTACACCCGACAACGGTGCACGGGATGAATTATTGTCGCTAAGCCTCTGAATTATCTTTAATTTCTCGATTTTTCTCATATTGGTCTTTCCTTGTCTTTTCGCGAGATATACACTGCTCAGCCAGTACATTATGACACCGATCATCTATCGATATAAACCCGTCCAGGCGGTAGCAGCGTCACCTGGCGAGGAATGTCTGCAAGTCAAGACACACGCACGGTTCATGTAGTGTCTGCGAGCTTGGTGTGCATGTGTAGAAAGGAGAAGGCGCACTATGTAACTGAGTTTGACCGACGTCAGATTGTAATGGCTCGGTGGCTCGGGACAAGGGTCTCTTAAACTGCAAGACTTATCGGATGTTCGAGGAACGCTGTGGTAATCATCTTCAACACGTGGCGAAAAAAGGTGAAATAATGTACTGACGTCGAGGTGTTGGGTGGCCACCCCTGATTACAGATCTCGGATGTCGTAGACTCGGAAAACTGGTAAGATAGGACAGGCGGCGAACTAACATCACAATTTGATGTTGGGCAGAATACAAGTGTGTCTGAACACACAGTGCACCGAATGTGCCTAACAATGGGTCTCCGCAGCCGATGGCCCCATGTACACTGAAGAGCCAAAGAAACTGGTATACCTGCCTAATTTCGTGTAGGGTACCGATACATTCGTGAAATGGTCATACTTGAAAATCCCCACTTCATCGCTCGTGCGCCGACTATAGCACCACGTTCAAACTCACTTAAATCTTGATAACCTGCCAGTGTAGCAACAGTTACCGATCTAACAACAGCGCCAGATACTTACCTTAAGTAGGCGATGCCGACCGCAATGCCGTATTCTATTTGTTTACATATCTCTGTATTTGAATCCGCATGCCTGTACCAGTTTCTTTGCCACATCAGTGTATATTCCGCAAACTAGCGTAAGGTGCGTGGCGGAGAATACCTTGCACCAGTACTTGTCATTTCGCCCTGATTTCTCGTATCTTATCTTCGTGGTCCTTACGCGCAACGTACGTTGGCCGCAGTAGAACCGTACGGCAGTCAGCTTTAGATATGACGGTTGTCTAAATTTTTTTTCAATAGGCTTTCTCGCAAACAACGTTGCCTTCCCTCCAGGGATTTCCATTTCTGTTCCCGAAATATTTCCGTAGCAATTACGTGTTGTTCGAACCTTCCGGTAACAAATCTAGCTGCCCTCCTCTGAATTGCTTCGACATCTTCCTCCAATCCGACCTGGTATGGATCGCAAACACTCCAGTAGTACTTAAGAATATGTCGTACCAGCGTCCGATATGCGGTCTCCTTTACAAGAGAACCACTCTTTTCTAAAATTCTCGCAATAAACCAAAGTCCACCATTTGGCTTCCGCACCACAGTTTTCACATGGGCATTCCACCTCATATTTGTTAAAGATTCGGTGACCGATGGATTGGTAGAGGCGGACCAATTCCATGGCCTCCACGCTCTCCTGACCTCAACGCTCTTGCCTTTCATTTATGGGGGCATTTGAAAACTCTTGTCTACGCAACCCCGGTACCAAATGTAGAGACTCTTCGTGCTTGTATTGTGGACGGCTGTGATACAATACGCCACTCTCCAGGGCTGCAGCAGTGCATCAGGGATTCCATGCGACGGAGGGTGGATGCATGTATCCTCGCTAACGGAGGACATTTTGAACATTTCCTGTAAAAAAGTGTTTGAAGTCACGCTGGTATGTTCTGTTGCTGTGTGTTTCCATTCCATGATTAATGTGATTTGAAGAGAAGTAATAAAATCAGCTCTAACATGGAAAGTAAGCGTTTCCGGACACATGTCCACCTAACATATTTTCTTTCTTTGTGTATGAGGAGTGTTTCCTGAAAGTTTGGCCGTACCTTTTTGCACATCCTGTATAGATTCAATCGTTTCAGTCGAAATGTTTTATTTCAGACAAATTGCTACTCGTGTTAAGAATTTCTTTTCCAATACTGCTGGTTGGTGAGTGAATGTTTATATTAATACTGTGCAATTATCAGCAAATGGCCAGTCCAGCAACATCAGTCGACACATCCATTTGCAAGACGAATTTGTTTTGCTGAAGGCGACGAACCAGTTGTGGCTGTTACAGTCTGCGAGATCGTTAATTCGCTCAAAAAGATGCTTTGCAGATTTTTCGTCGAGAATACATTTTGTAACATCTACTACACAGGGTTTAATTAAATTCGCATCGACAGTGTGCACTCCGCCCGCTTGTGCAATGCGGTGGCTGACTAAATTGTAATGCTTATGAGCTTTTTCATTCACAGTTTGAGTAGCATTCTTCATAGTTTTTTGACTTCTTAGTAACTGTCCTCTCTTAAGTATGAAAATTCTTTATTCTTGTGTTTGTAATCGGAGTTTGTAACGTTGGTGCATCTTATCGGGTACCATGGCACTGTTCAGAAGTAGCTTGCAACACAACATGCTTGTGAGCCGTTAGAATAAAAAAAAAAAAATAAATAAAAAAAACCGAAACTGATGTAAGACCTTTTTTACACGTTTGGTAAAAAAATTAGATGTCTTACTGCTTGAAATCTTCTGAAATCTCGTAGTCTTGATCGAAAATCTTTGAGGTAGACGCTGCATCTTCCAGTGAACTACATGTGAACTTTCAATGCATGATTATGCTGCGAATACCTTTCAGCCAATACTCAATTTTATCTTTCAAAATCAACAGTTTAATTTTACAATATGACAAACGTAGAGCTTTAAATTTCACAGCTGTATCCTGTATACTGCGGTCCAAAAGCAATGCGCAGATTCACTGTGCTGAATTGAACAGCACATTGCAAGCGCAAACTCGAGTAGGAATTGTGTTCCGAGCTGTACGGCGCGTGGTTGTATAGACGCAGGCAGTGAAGCATAGGTATCGACGCGAAGAAATCCTTGGAGGTGGTTCGTGGACAGTAACATTCCTGAAATGGAATGGCCCGCCTGGAATCCCGACTTGAACCTAGTGGAATACCTTTGCGAGAAGTTTAACCGATCACTGCGCTCTTGGTCCCCAGCGTCCTTCATCATAAGTTTCTTTGGTTTTGGCTCTTCAGAAGGGATGGACTGCCATTCCTGCACTGACACAAGACTCCCCATTGAATGTGTTCCCACCGTAAGAAAGCCGTTATGAAAGTGAATGCTTGACGCTCCCCACATTAATATGCACTAATAAGTGTCCAGATACCTTTCATCAGTTAGTATATGCAGTTTTTCTTCCCAGAATTCTCAATCACGTTCCATAGAATATTTTTTACACTTCCGTACGGGCTACACCGGCGTGAAACGGTTCTAGCAGAGCGTCTATGAATTCTTTCCATGTTTGTTATAGTGCCTACTTGACAAGGATTTCTAACGCTGGACTAGTGCTCTAGAATTGGCTGGTTGCACCAGCTTCTCGTCTGTGATTTCATTTAGAGCTGCGATGCTCTTTCCCAGAGTCGCTGCATAAGTCCAAGTCTTTCACCTAGCATGAAAATAATTTGTGGTGGTTGCCGCTTTATTATAGCGACGTACCCAAGACGCTCACCACTAATGTTTTATCAGATACTTTCTGTTGATATAACTGTTTATAGATATTATCTTACATTTATCTGCATTTTAAGAGAGCTGTCATTCATCACATTGAATGGCAATATTGTGCAATTCTTTCTGCACATTCTCATGATCGTCCGATGACAATCCTTACCTGCAGGCAGCAACAGTGGCAGCGAACAATCTTACGGTGTTAGGGAAATCACCGACCATCTAAACAACAGGACGGATCGACGCGGGTTTGAACCGTTGTCCTCCCCAATGTGAGTGCAGTGTGCTAACCATTACGCCACCTTTTTTTTTTTTAACCATTACTACAGTAGGATAACTGACACTCAGTAACAAGACAGAAAGTTCATAATTTTGTGAAAAATAAATAATTAAAATGGGGGCATGAGGGACATTCGAACACGGACCTCCCAGGTTTTTTTTACGCTGACCACTCAGCTTTTTCTTTTTTAAAATTTTTTTAGAGGCGTGGAAGGCAGGGATAGGGCAGAGCGGGCAGGGGTCGTAACCCGAGTCCTGGCCACAGTGTCTGCCTTGCCCGTCAAGGTATCAGGTATGGTAAGGGGAAATCTTTTGTGGGAATTTTTATTTATTTTTATTTATTTATTTTAATATATTCGTAATTTGTATTTATACAACAACAAAAATAAATGTACCTAGCACCGCATCGTACTCTGAGTAAACAAAACAATATAACAATATCTCGGTACTTTCCTACACCAAGGTAATATATATGGGGAAAACGAAAAAAATAGTGTTTTTCGTACACGATGCAGAAGGGTGTGTCACTACTCTCCTTACGCTTCATCATCCAGGTACGTCTTCATGTATGTGGCATGTTATTCCATCGAGAATCGGACATAGTCTTGTTAGCTCAGTCAATGGGTATCTTCTCGTACCTGTTGATGATCCTGCTGCGTGGGGGGTCGCGTTGGGCACTCCCTAAGTAATTAGAAAAATATCGTCGACATTTTGGGTTCCGTACGATCTTGCAATGACGTTCTTGTAGATAGTTCCAAAAGCCTATTACATCTTTAAGTCCATCGTGAAATAAGTATTGTACCGCGTGCCCACGGATCCACGTGACAGCGTTGGTTTTGGTGCACGGGAAATTCTCTTCATCCGGAAATAGTAGAAGCCGAGGTGTGATGTGTTTCGGAGTCAGTCGTAGAAAATACGACAAAATCTGGCTTACCGAGCGCCATTCGTATTCTGCCGGTGCTCGTCGGTGTGTGGTATTCCACAGTCTTCACATAGAGGCGATTCCGCCATATTTATCTTGTGAAGGCGTGATCGGGTGGTCTATTTATAGTTGACTGTGGAGTACCCTGTGAATCGGACGTCTGTATCCAGTGTAACCGCGCGTATCGTCCGCCAAACCACCTTTCAATTAACCTGAGGGTTTTTGGCCTCCATGATGTTTGGTGGGCGCCTCTGTTACAGGAAATGATATATATCCAGCACCTACGCCTGTTTCGTCGGTGGTACTGCGATACTGTCAAAACTGTGTTCAATGTAAAAGTGCCCGAAGTAGTAGAAGGGTGGGAGTATATCTTGCGGCGTCAGTGGGGGCATAAGAGAGGACGGAGCTGAGGACTCCAGCAGCAAACCTGTCAAACTTTCAGAGTGGTGGCGCCACAGCTTGATGTGTGAGCTGACATACAGGACCACAGCTCTGTCATGGACATGGACTAGGCCAAGATCTCCCCTTTCCCGGGGAAGGGTCAGCGATTCATAGTAGTAGTAGTAGTAGTAGAGGCGCACGACAGCAAGGTCTTCAGCGCCCGTTCAGTAACATAGTGAGACGGTGTCAAGAAAAATCCCAGAACAGGAATATAAAACGGAACAGAAAACATGGGTAACAATCGTTGAAAACATGTGCTCACCCACACCAAAGCGTGGGATGAAGCAGAGCGTCAGCAGTAAAACATGGACAACACAGGAAGAAAATGATAGAGGGAGCTAAAACAATGTAGCAGATGGAAGTGGCTGGCTGACCGCAAGTAAAAAATGGGAGGAGTCAGCCACTCTACAATACACTAAAACCTAAAAGTTTAGGCCAGAGTCCAGACACACCACAAAACTTAAAAACCCTAGACACACACGTCTCATCATTAGCTAAAACAGAAGGCATATCCCCATCAACTTGTGCTTCTGCCCGTGCATCACGGTATAAAATGCAGTCTGTTAAAATGTGCCGGACAGAGATGTGCACACCACAAGCATCACAAAACGGAGGATCCTCCCGCCGTAATAAAAAAACTATGTGTGAGAGGACAGTGCCCAATCCGAAGACGAGTGAGGGCCACCTCTTCCCGCCTGAGCAACCGGCAGGAGGAACGCCACGGCCGAGTGGTTGACTTATCAACAGCAGTTTATTGGCTGTCACCGCCAGCCATTCGTCCTCCCACAACTCCATGCACTTCCTGTGGAGTGCAGTGATGACTGACTGCAAGGGAATAGGACACTGGACCACATCCTGCTCTCTGCAGGCCTCCTTGGCAGCCCGATCCGCCTGTTCATTGCCCCATATGCCGACATGACCTGGCACCCAGCAGAAGGATACTTCTGTACCCCGCCGTTGGAGCAAGTACAGTTGGTCATGTATCAGCTGGACCATCTCCTCAGTTGGATACAGATTTTGCAATGATTGTAAGGCACTAAGAGAATCGGAGCAGAGAAGAAATCGATCGCTCCGAAAACGATTCATCTGCTCCAGTGCCTTCAGGATCGCGTGGAGCTGCGAAAACGGTATATTCAGCAGGGAGGCGAATCAGAGTAACTTGATCAGGGAACACTACAGAACAGCCAAGGAAATTCTCCTGTTTGGAGCCATCAGTGTAAACGACAGCGAAACCGTGATGCACATCGAAAATGTTAATAAACAGAGATTGGAATGTAAAATCTGGTGTGCGATCTTTCTTAAAATTAGTCAAATCTAAAATAAGTTTGGGTCTCCGGAGGAGCCAAGGTGGAGATCTGCTCCAACCGCGACGCAAAACACAAAGACCAGCCATAGACATCGCAGCGAGGCAGTCCTGTGCGCGAATCCCATAGGGCTGCGTCGCACGTTGCCGGTTATGAAATAACTGTGCCAGAGAAGGCTGAGCAACGGTATGGTATGCAGGGGTGTATGGTGTGGACAAAGTTTTATACGCCTGGCGCACTGTAAGTAGCCGTCGCCGCATATGAAGTGGGGGTTCACCAGCCTATGCACAGAGGCTTGGTATGGGGCTAGTTCGGAATGCCCCAGTGGCCAACCGAAGCCCTTCATGGTGCACAACGTCCAACATCTTTAAGTAAGAAGGCCTCGCAGACCCATACACCGTGCACCCATAATCGAGCCGAGATCTCACAAACGCCCTGTAAAATTGGAGCAGACAATTCCTGTCAGCTCCCCATGCACTGTGGCTAAGACATTTTAAAATACTTAAAGCCTTAAGTGACCACCGTTTCAGGTCTTTAAGATGAGGTAACCACTTCGAGTCAAAAATGAGACCCAGAAACCTCACCGTATCTTTAAAATTAAGAATAGTGTCCCTCATCCGCAACTCAGAAAAGGTCAAAATCGAACGAGAACGGTTAAAAAGAACACATACAGGCTTCTCCGTGGAAAACTTAAAACCACTCTTCCGCGCTCAGTCATCCAAACGCCTAATCGTAAGTTGCAACTCACGAGTTGTCATTGCAAGGCTTGAAGAAGAGCAAAACAAAGAGAAATCATCCACAAACAAAGAACACTGGACAGGACTTTTCACTATGGACGTAATGCTATTAATAGCGATGGCAAAGAGTGTCACACCTAAAACGCTACCCTGAGGGACACCGTTCTCCTGCTCAAAGCGATCAGACAGGACGTCACCAATTCGGTATCGAAAATATCGTGGCGAGAGGAAAGACTGAATAAAAAGAGGAAGACAACCACGAAAACCCCATTCGTGGAGCTGCTCCAGGATGAGACGCCTCCAATTAGTATCGTAGGCCTTCTAGACGTCGAAAAATACACATAGAAGCTGATGACGGCGTAGGAAGGCTTGTTGTATAGCCGCCTCCAGGAGGGGAAGATTATCGAAGGTGGAACGAAACCTCCTGAACCCACACTGAAAGCAACTAAGGAGTTGCCGGGATTCTAACATCCAGACAAGGCGGCGGTTGACCATCCGCTCCAAGGTCTTCCCTATGCAACTAGTGAGGGCAACACTACGGTAGCTAATTGGGCTCGTGCGGTCTTTCCCAGGTTTTAAAAAAGGGATTAAAACTGCCTCACGCCACACGTCAGGAAAGTGACCCGACGCCCAAACGGCATTAAAAAGTGTGAGGAGGATTTCTTCGTTGCGCATTGTGACGTGCCATAGCATACTGTAATGGATGCTGTCGTGACCAGGGGATGTGTCACGAGCTCCAGACAATGCAGAATCCAGCTCCCACATAGAAAATGGGTAGTTGTAAACTTCGTGACAGGTGGACTGGAAGTCCAGACTACATCTGTCAGCAACGGCTCTATGGCGCTGGAAACCTGGATCCTGACTGGTTGTTGCAGTAACTGTGGCAAAATACGCTGCCATAGTCTGAGCAATGTCTCGCGGATCTGTGTGGAGAGTGCCCTTATTCATTACAGCAGCTATGGGGCACCTTACTCCTCTGCCAGAAAGTCTCCTGATGGTCTCCCACACGATGGAACTTTTGGTAGAACGGTTAATGGTGTTCAGGAACTTTTGCCGCGACCACTTCTTGCTCTTGCCCTCGCCACCCGAAAGGCTGCAAGATTCCCAGCAGTCGGCCGACACTTGAACCGACACAGAGCCGCACGCCTGGTCCTGATTGCAGAGCTGCATTCGGTACTCTACCAAGGCACAGGTGACATCTTCCAGTGGCCTGTGGACTGTAGAACGGACCGTTTTGGTAATACCACCCACACCTCAACATTCGCACAGTGTTCGAATTGGGCCAACTGGCTATAAAGTGTCCAGTCAGCTCCACTGAGCACCCATCGTGGTGGTCTCCTTTCGGGGGCCACGCCATCTGGCAGGTGAATCCAGATTGGGAAATGATCACTGCCGTTCAAGTCAGCGACCACTTCCCAGTGAGCACTGGCAGCAAGAGCAGGAGAGCAAAGTGAGAGATCAATGGCAGAGAACGACCCAGTCGCCATGCAGAAATGAGTACTCTGTCCTCCATTGAGCGAGTAGGCACAGGATGACAGGAGAAGCCTCTCAATTGCTCTACCCCTTGGGCAGGTAATTGCAGAGCCCCCGTGGGACCGATATGGATCCTTCGAAATCCACTTTTCTTCCTCCCAGCGGAAAGGGTGGGCCGCTGGAAGGTTCTAACACCCAGTCTCTTAAGAGGGCTCGTGTAGTCAGTCCCCCTGACTCCGGCACTTCTTTGACAAGTCCAGTCTTAAGTAACAGAATGCATTCTGGTAATCCGAATGTGTTTCTCATTGCGAAACGGAAGCGATTCATAACTGATTTTGAAGAGCATGCCTGTAGTGACGTAGGCTCCAAATGCCGCTAACAGACGTCGAGCGATCAGGAACGGTATTGGAAGAACACGCGCTATGTGTGGAAGGCGCGATGCGAGGTAAACATTAATGTGTCCTTTGAAGAATGGCGAGGGTCGGCATACGAAGACTGTTGTTGCAATATGCGGCGGTAGTTAAGAGCCGCAGTGCGCCGTATGTCGTCGTGAAGCTGGGGTCAACCCCTCTCCTATGGCCATGGCGACCGATTTGGTGACGTTGAGACAGTTTCTGCAAGCCACACCGTATGTGGTAATCCACTCCAGTGAGCTGATTACAACGTCGCGATTGCGGAGCACGAGAATCAGGTCGACTGCATATGCTGTACAACGAAATGTGACGTCACGTAAGGTGAGTCCGGTGAGGCGTTGGCGGAGGCCGCAGAGGAGCGGTTCCAGTGCCAGAGCATAGAGTATGGTCGACAAGGGGCAGCCTTGACGCACCAATCGGAAAATCGGGAGGGACTGCGAGAGACGCCCAATAAAGAGCACCATGGAAGCCGCCCCTCGGAAGAGGTGCATCACGACGTCTGTGAACTGCTGTGGGTACTGCACGTGTTGGAGAACGGGCGTTAGGTACGCGTGACCCACTCGATCAAAAGCTTGGCTAAAATCTAATGACGTCAGTGCTGCCGGGAAGCGGCGCGCCCTCGCTAGGGCTAGTATGTCAAGGTATCGACACAATGCTGTGGTTACGTTATTGATACCCACTAGGGAAGTCTGATATGATGAGATGACGTGAGGCAGGATCGGTCGTACACGTTTGCTAATAGTCTGGTGAATATCTTCATGTAGCAGTTGACGAGTGTTAGCGGGCGGTAATCATGTACTCGAGTCCCACCTTTAGGTTTGTGAACCGATACAATTATACCTTCTACGAAGATCACGGGGAGTGGCACTGCTGGGACATAAGCTCCCGACAGATGTCAGTCAACTTGGGAGCCAGTAAATACTGGAAAGTTCTATAAAACTCCACAGAGAGCCCGTCGGGGCCAGGAGACTTACTCGCCGCTCCTTTACCTGTGAAGTCGATAGCTTCGTCTTCCGTAATATCGTTCAATAATTCAGTTTGTAAATCATGTGGGACAATGCCATAAACCAGCTGTGAAACTCCTGTCATCGTCGTCGGGGTGGAACGTTGTGCGTAATGGTCGAAGAAGGCTGCACCAATATCGCGTTGTGTGGTGTGGTGATGGCTGTGCCCAGTGGTGATGGCCTGTATCAGCGCTCGTATTCGCAGTGTACGTTCTCGAATGACGTGGTACACGGTAGGTCGTTCCGTTGCGAGTCTGTCTTGTGTTCGTGCTCGGACGATCGTCCCTTCGAGGTGTCGGCGCATCTGTGCCTTCGCACGCTCTGTCATCTGTCGTACTTCTGTGAGTGCCGAGGAGGAGCATTCGCGGAAGACGGCGAAATAAAAATCGAGAGTCTGCCGCCTCCAAGCAGCAGTCTCACGACCATCTACATCTACATCTACATGACTACTCTGCAATTCACATTTAAGTGCTTGGCAGAGGGTTCATCGAACCACAATCATACTATCTCTCTACTATTCCACTCCCGAACAGCGAGCGGGAAAAACTAACACCTAAACCTTTCTGTTCGAGCTCAGATTTCTCTTATTTTATTTTGATGATCATTCCTACCTATGTAGGTTGGGCTCAACAAAATATTTTCGCATTCGGAAGAGAAAGTTGGTGACTGAAATTTCGTAAAAAGCTCTCGCAGCGACGAAAAACGTCTATGCTGTAATGACTTCCATCCCAACTCGTGTATCATATCTGCCACACTCTCTCCTCTATAACGCGATAATACAAAACGAGCTGCCCTTCTTTGCACCCTCTCGATGTCCTCCGTCAATCCCACCTGGTAAGGATCCCACACCGCGCAGCAATATTCTAACAGAGGACGAACGAGTGTAGTGTAAGCTGTCTCTTTAGTGGACTTGTTGCATCTTCTAAGTGTCCTGCCAATGAAACGCAACCTTTGGCTCGCCTTCCCGACAATATTATCTATGTGGTCCTTCCAACTGAAGTTGTTCGTAATTTTAACACCCAGGTACTTAGTTGAATTGACAGCCTTGAGAATTGTACTATTTATCGAGTAATCGAATTCCAACGGAGTTCTTTTGGAACTCATGTGGATCATCTCACACTTTTCGTTATTTAGCGTCAACTGCCACCTGACACACCATACAGCAATCTTTTCTAAATCGCTTTGCAGCTGATACTGGTCTTCGGATGACCTTACTAGACGGTAAATTACAGCATCATCTGCGAACAACCTAAGAGAACTGCTCAGATTGTCACCCAGGTCATTTATATAGATCAGGAACAGTAGAGGTCCCAGGACGCTTCCCTGGGGAACACCTGATATCACTTCAGTTTTACTCGATGATTTGCCGTCTATTACTACGAACTGCGACTTTCCTGACAGGAAATCACGAATCCAGTCGCACAACTGAGACGATACCCCATAGCTCCGCAGCTTGATTAGAAGTCGCTTGTGAAGAACGGTGTCAAAAGCTTTCCGGAAATCTAGAAATACGGAATCAACTTGAGATTCCCTGTCGATAGCGGCCATTACTTCGTGCGAATAAAGAGCTAGCTGCGTTGCACAAGAGCGATGTTTTCTGAATTACGTGTCAATAGATCGTTCTCGTCGAGGTGATTCATAATGTTTGAATACAGTATATGCTCCAAACCCCTACTGCAAACCGACGTCAATGATATAGGTCTGTAGTTAAATGGATTACTCCTACTACCCTTCTTGAACACTGGTGCGACCTGCGCAATTTTCCAATCTGTAGGTACAGATCTATCGGTGAGCGAGCGGTTGTATATGAGTGCTAAGTAGGGAGCTATAGTATCAGCGTAATCTGAAAGGAACCTAATCGGTATACAATCTGGACCTGAAGACTTGCCTGTATCAAGCGATTTGAGTTGCTTCGCAACCCCTAAGGTATCTACTTCTAAGAAACTCATGCTAGCAGATGTTCGTGTTTCAAATTCTGGAATATTCTATTCGTCTTCCCTGGTGAAGGAATTTCGGAAAACTGCGTTCAATAACTCCGCTTTAGCGGCACAGTCGTCGATAACAGTACCATCGGCACTGCGCAGCGAAGGTATTGACTGCGTCTTGCCGCTTGTGTACTTTACATACGACCAGAATTTCTTCGGATTTTCTACCAAATTTCGAGACAATGTTTCGTTGTGGAACCTATTAAAGGCATCTCGCATCGAAGTACGTGCCAAATTTCGCGCGTCTGTAAATTTTAGCCCATCTTCAGGATTTCGCGTTCTTCTGAACTTCGCATGCTTTTTCCGTTGCCTCTGCAACTGCGTTCGGACCTTTTTTGTGTACCACGGGGGATCCGTTCCATCTCTTACCAATTTATGAGGTATGAATCTTTCAATTCCTGTTGCTACTATATCTTTGAATTTGAGCCACATCTCGTCTACATTCGCATAGTCAGTTCGGAAGGAATGGAAATTGTCTTTAAGGAAGGCTTCTAGTGGCACTTTATCCGCTTTTTTAAATAAAATTATTTTGCGTTTGTTTCTGATGGATTTGGAAGAAATGGTATTGAGCCTAGCTACAATGACCTTGTGATCACTAATCCCTGTATCAGTCTTGATGCTCTCTATCAGCTCTGGATTGTTTGTGGCCAAGAGGTCAAGTGTGTTTTCGCAACCATTTACAATTCGCGTGGGTTCGTGGACTAACTGCTCTAAATAATTTTCGGAGAATGCATTTAGGACAATCTCGGAAGACGTTTTCTGCCTACCACCGGTTTTGAACAAGTATTTTTGCCAACATACCGAGGGTAGGTTGAAGTCCCCACCAACTATAACCGTATGAGTGGGGTATTTATTTGTTACGAGACTCAAACTTTCTCTGAACTGTTCCGCAACTGTATCATCGGAGTCTGTGGGTCGGTAGAAGGAGCCAATTATTAACTTAATTCGGCTGTTGAGTATAACCTCCACCCACACCAATTCGCACGGAGTATCTACTTCGACTTCACTACAAGATAAACCACTACTGACAGACACCAACACTCCACCACCAATTCTGCCTAATCTATCTTTCCTGAACACCGTCTGAGACTTCGTAAAAATTTCTGCAGAACTTATTTCAGGCTTTAGCCAGCTTTCTGTACCTATAACGATATCAGCTTCTGTGCTTTCTATTAGCGCTTGAAGCTCAGGGACTTTTCCAGCGCAACTACAACAGTTTACAACTATAATTCCGGCTGTTCCTTGATCCAAGCACGTCCTGTAATTGCCAAGCACCCTTTGACATTGCAGCCCATCCCGCACTTTCCCGAGGCCTTCTAACCTAAAAAACCGCCCAGTCCATGCCACACAGCCTCCGCTACCCGTGTAGCCGCCAGCTGAGTGTAGTGAACTCCTGACCTATTCAGCGGAACCCGAAACCCCACCACCCTATGGCGCAAGTCAAGGAATCTGCAGCCAATACGGTCGCAAAACCGTCTGAGCCTCTGATTCAGACCCTCCACCCGGCTCTGCACCAAAGGTCCGCAGTCGGTTCTGTCAACGATGCTGCAGATGGTGAGCTCTGCCTTCATCTCGTAAGCAAGACCGGCAGCCTTCACCAAATCAGATAGCCGCTGGAATCCAGAGAGAATTTCCTCAGATCCAAAGCGACACACGTCATTAGTGCCGACATGTGCCACCACCTGCAGCTGGCTGCACCCTGTGCTCTTCATGGCATCCGGAAGGACCCTTTCCACATCAGGAATGACTCCTCCCGGAATGCACACGGAGTGCACACTGGATTTCTTCCCCTCCTTAGCCGCCATATCCCTAAGGGGCCCCATTACGCGCCTAACATTGGAGCTCCCAACTACCAGTAAGCCCACCCTCTGCGATTGCCCGGACCTTGAAGGCTGAGAATGATCCTCTGAAACAGGGCAGGCGGCTGCATCTGGCTCAGCCAGAGACAGTGCCTGAAACCGGTTTGTCAGACGCACCGGGGAGGCTTTCTGATCAGCCTCCGGGGACGCCTTTCGCTGCCTGCCACGCCTTGGAACGACCTCCCAATCAACCACAGGCGAGGGCTCAGCCCCACTGCGGGCAGCAACCGGGGCAACCACAGCGGAAGACCGATCTGGGGACAGACGGGATGAGGTTGACATCCCCGTGATACCCGAGTCCGGCTCCCCACAGTGGTGCCCATTGGCAACAGCCTCAAGCTGCGCGACCGAAGTCAGCGCCGATTGCAGCTGTGAGCGAAGGGATGCCAAGTCAGCCCTCATCCGAACACAGCAATCGCAGTCCCTGTCCATTCTAATTGATGTTTAACAACAGTTACTGAAACACGAGTCCGTGCCTAGATAACGCAAGCGGAACACACAAAGAATGTATCAACTAACCTGTACAAATGCCTAACGACTGCGCTACAGTCTGCTGAATTTACGATTACAGTAACTAAAACTCGAAATTGCACCTCCTATACGAAACTCACACGCAATTTAAATAAGAATCTACGAAGTAAACACTAAAGCGCGATGCTACAACTACCATACGTAATAAAGGTTCTCCGTAGGGCCGGCTTGGCGCAGTTCAACCCCCAACTGATCGATGTAGCATACGTCAGGAGGCGGTGCACTCACGAACTCCAAATGTCTTCGATGGCGCGTCGACAATCCGAAGAAGCGAGATGAGCAAGGTTTAACTTCCACGGATGTCGGCTGTGCCACACCCGTTGGCGACGAAGGGTGACGGCACATATATAGGCCTCGTGATCTGAAAAGTCTACGGGAAACGTAAATCCTATCGATGCGACAAGACGAGTAAGTCGAGAAATGGGTGTATCCCGGTCGATTTCCTCGGACATGTTCCCTTGTATCTACCAGCTGGAGATCGCTGATGAGTGTCCCAAGCTCGAGGAACGGTGAATGGCGTGTGATCTGATCTTTAGGTGCTTCGGTGCTATTGAAATGGCCCCATAATACCAAACCCATCGAGCCAGCCCTGAAAAAGCGGTGCTATTCCTCTTGCGAAGAGGAGCGAACGGTCGCGACGGCGATTCGTCCCGGAAAGGGCGTACACATTGATAAACTGGACGCTTAGCACCGTTACGGCCATTCCTCTAGAGTCGGGAAGATATCGGACTTCGAGCGCCTCCAGGCCCTTTCTGAGGAAAACTGCGACTCCGCTATTAGTTGGCGAGGCGTGGGACACATGACCATACATTCGCGGGGGATCGGTGACGAAGAGTTCTTGGAGAAAGATAATGTCAACGTCTGCTGCATTGAGCATGTCTTGGAGCAGCGGCAACTTCGTACGTGTCCGAATGGTGTTAATGTTGATGGTCGTTAAGCGGTAGGTCTGTAGATCGTCTCCTGCAGTGGGGGCCGCCGTCAGCGTCGCCGTGAAAGATGGGGCCTGTTATCTGCAGCCGCGTCCGCGCCGTCATCTGTTGCTACTCGGGAGAGGCCGAGGTGTGGGAGGAGAGACCCCTCTCCTCATCCACCACAGCGGCCGTAGAATCGTCTTCAATGCCGTCCGCCCAAGTTCCGTAGGTTAACAGTGTCTGCGGTAGAACACTTGTGAGCTGAGTGACTAAGGGTGAATTTGCAGTTGTTTCCGGTTGTGTACCAATGGCTGTGATATGTTTGCCCTAGAGAGCGGAAACGGGTTTGTCGAAATCAGACAAAGTAACAGGTGAGGGCGATCCTGTCTCATTCATGTTCCTCGTCTCGTCGGTCGTCCGGTTGTCAACTGGAGAAAAAGTCCGCTGAAGGCAATCGTCTGAGGGTGTGCGACGTCGCTTTTTATGTCTTCTCGGTGACCTTTGTTTGCGGACATGGGTTTCTGTGTCCGAAAGAGTTTGTGGTTCCCGCATCGCATGCCCCTCAGGGAGAAAAGTAGATGTCGGTACAACCCTAGCGGCGAGTTTCATTCTCTCGTCCGAATTGTGGAGTCGATGGGCGGCTTTCTTCAACCTCTGTGGACGCCGTAATGTTGTTGGTCAATCCAGGACTGGCGACAGGTGTGCATTCTAACGCTTGCTGTCTTCCAAGAGCTCTCTCGTCTGCCATGACAGTCGATAGTGTCACCCATGCGTAATTGAGGGGGAGGGCCGTGTCATGTAATGCAATTTGTGTAAAATTACGTTGAATACACGCCGAGCGTACATGAACGTCTTTGCCGCAAGCAAAACAAGTACGAGGCTGTCCATCGTACATGTGGATAACACAGCCTTTGTTTTACACAAAGGCTTTTTCCTGAAATAGTGCTAATTCCTCATTCTGTGTCTGAAGCTTGTTTTCCTCCACAAGCATCACATTAAGCTTACAATATACTCTAGGATTCTAAAGCAAATAGGCGTCAGTCATATTGATCTATATTACTGTGCATACATCTCTTCCCCTTTTTTTTCGAAAAAGAGTGACTACAGAGACCTATTCGCTGCGCAAGAGATATTCCATAAGAATGAGCTAATAAAGACGCTAAATCCACAGCGTTTCAGTGTTATATCTAATCGGAATTCCGTCCGGTCCTATACCTTGATTAGCTATAAGTAATCTAAACTGCCGGCCGCGGTGGTCTCGCGGTTCTAGGCGCTCAGTCCGGAACCGCGCGATCACTACGGTCGCAGGTTCAAATCCTGCCTCGGGCATGGATGTGTGTGATGTCCTTAGGTTAGTTAGGTTTAAGTACTTCTAAGTTCTAGGGGACTTACGATCACAGATGTTGAGTCCCATAGTGCTCAGAGCCATTTGAACCATTTAATCTAAACTGTTTTTCAGTACCCGAGATGCTAATGTGAAATCTCCTTTTTGGTCTAACTCTGATAATGTAAAGTCCTTATGCATTCATATATTTCAAGTGCGGTATTTAGTATTTTTGTTTTTCCCTGCCGTTTTCAGTTTCGACATCAAACGGATGCCCTAGAGATTGAATTAAATCTATGGACCCGTTCATTACTTTAGGTACGATCAGAACTTCCTAGGGTTTTCTGATAGATCATTTTCCATATTGTGACAATGAAAATTATTGTAGGCCTCAGACATGGCCCTGTTACAATCTCTTTGCGGATGCTGAGCTGCTATTAACATTTACAATAACTTTTATAGTGAAAGTGTAGTAATCTCTGTTGTCACAATATCATCCCAGTGGTTCCCTTAAATTGAAGGTGAGTCTTCGCCGACATTTATTACTGAGCTTACGACATACTAGAATGGACCGCCGTGCATAATGTTTTCAGCTTTAACCCCAGCCGGCCGCTGGTGGCCGAGCGGTTCTGGCGCTACAGTCTGGAACCGCGCGACCGCTACGGTCGCAGGTTCGAATCCTGCCTCGGGCATGGATGTGTGTGTTGTCCTTAGGTTAGTTAGGTTTAAGTAGTTCTAAGTTCTAGGGGACTTATGACCTCAGCATTTGAGTCCCATAGTGCTCACAGCCATATGAACCATCTTTAACCCCAATTGACTGAGTCTACCAAATCGCAAATAAACACTTTCCGTTCGTCCTTTAACTTCAAGCAAACACACTCTGCTAGCGTTCTTGACGACATCATGCCTTTGGTCTCCTTTGTGCCTCTATAAGCATCGCGTTCACTAATTCCTAATTCTGTGGTGACACTCTCGAAAAAGCAGCGCGGGGTAGCAGCCCGGTCTTAGGCGCCTTGCCACGGTTCACGCGGCGGCCCTCGTCAGAAGTTCGAGTTCTCCCTCGGGGATGGATGTGTGTGTGTGTGTGTGTGTGAGTGTGTGTGTGTGTGTGTGTGTGTGTGTGTGTGTGGGTGGGTGGGTGGGTGGGTGGGTGGATGGGTGGGTGTGTGGGTGTGACAAATTTCAAAAATTACGCTCTCGAAAACATCGGATCCGTTTCTAGTCAGGAGGCCTAAAACATTTCTTTCGTTTGTGCATTGTCTGACTAGTTGTTCGTGGTAGTTGATACGAAACGTATTCAGTACCACTTCGCAAGACTGTTTCTCTCCATCGTCGATTACGAATTCGTAGTATTCCTATACAATACTTACTAGTTTAGAGGCAACGCCATTTACTACCGTTTGCTTGTGGTATTTCACTGCTACCGAGTTTAGCCGACCTAGAATGTCTACGGCCTATACATCTGAATCCGGTGGTCGATAGACCCTGGCTACTCACGCCTACATTAGTTTGCAGTCGGATTCATTTTGAAGCACAGTAGACACAATTTATCCGCTTGTCGCTTAAATATTCCTCGTCCTGGAGACACTTTCTTTCAGACGTACAAGGTGTTCAGAACATTTTGCAAAGCTATAATGGTGTTACTGGAAAGGTTGTGATGAGAATTAATTTAAATTAGATACATTTCACGGTTTCCGAGTGAATTAGTGGTAAAGACGCCGCATGCGCAAGTTTAAGCGGCCCGCCATCTGCAGATGATAGCAGATGATAGAGCAGGGAATTGCTCAGCCTTTGTCTTGGGTTCGATCCTTCTATCGTCCCATATCCACACTCTAGTTCAGTATTAGGAAACCAAACGAGGAACACGTTCGGCGACACCATCTGAAAAAATATGAATGTGTCTCAGAGAAAGCATAAATTCTTCCATATGTAAGACAACCGATGGCTACTATAATCTGAATCCTCCCAAAAACAAAATTAAATATTATATTCAGGTCTCTCGTTTACCTCTAGCAGAGAAGTTCTCCTCAGTCACGATGGCGCTCCCTCAAAAGTAACTGTCACTTCTAAGAACGTCATCACTTCCATACCATTTGCATTCCCATTCGAATTAATTCCAAAATCTAAATAAACGGCTGGTGACGGGATTCACGTCGAATATTAAGACAGTGTTTTGCGCAATTTAACAAACTTTTTTTTTTGCTAGAGATATGAAATAGCTGGAAAGACCTGCACCCACCCACCAAAAATTTTCCGTTTCAGAACTGTAATGCAAGACGTGGTACGTTGAGCGTCTTCGTAGTAGCTATAAATGGCTAAATTTTTATCTATCACTGTTTTCATACGACTGGGGAACAAACAACTACTAAAGTGCGTACGATTCGATAACACAGTAATTCCAAGAAGATAGTAAAACTTTCCGGTTTTACTGGAGTAACAACCATCTCGGTAATTACCAACGAAGTCCTTCACAGGGAGCTAGTTGCTACTAATACGCTCTATTATCAACGTCTCCCTCAGATTTTCTCATCCATCGACCTTCCACATGCTTCTCTGAACTTATATATTTTTTTTTCTCCTCTTTCCCAGATCTCTTAATGTCTGCATTGAATTTCGTTGTTCTTTCACTTCCCATAATTCGGCCTCTGTTAGTACCTCATTGTTCTCACCATTTAGAAATGCTATGTTACAAGAAATGTAGCTATCAGACTTTTGAAAGGACGGACATTATTGAAATAATGTTGCTGATGATTGTAGCTGCTTTCCATACTCTTATTATCGTTAGTATTATTATTGTTATTATTATTGTCACCATTGTAACGTTAAATATACATCGATGACAGGCGATGATAAGCGGGGCGACTCTCTCTATGTTGTTCCCGATCCTTTGTAATAATTTACGATTTTTAAATAGCAGAAATCTATTGGCAATTAAAGGAGAATATTTTTCCGAAAATTCGATTGAGACTCTGCAGCTACATGAGAAAATCCGACTGAGGTAAGGACGCAAAACGCATGTTTAAAAGCTTGTGTGATTGTTTAATTTACGTTGGATATTTTTAATAAAAATTTCCCCACTGGCGTTCTTCAGATCTTTTTCACCAGACAGTTCACCTTAAAAGCATTATTTACTCGCGACCAATTACGTGTTTATCAGATACAATGTGCTCAATCACGCTTACTGCACCCGAGTATGATAAATTTATTGCCAGTAGAGGTACGAAAAATCCGATTGCCCATTATTCTGCGTTATTTTTATAAGTTCGGGAGTAGAATTAAAATTCATGGTGAAAAATACCAACAATAGGATTCCCTGATGACACTGCTAGCCTCAGTGAAAGTGAGGAAGGATTAAATAATTTGTTGAACGAAATGCAATCTACATTACGAATCGAGAATAAACCGAAGAAAGCCGGAAACAACGAGCAAGAGCACAAATGAAATTAGGGTGAAACTTAACATCAAAACTGGTGACTACTAAGTAGAGAAAGCGAAGCGTTCTGTCACATTGGAAGTAAAGAAACAAATGCCGGACGAAGCTAAGGGGATACCGAAAGAGCAAAGAGGGCTGTCTTGGTCAAGATGACTCTAGTAGTATCAGGCATCGTTCTTAATTTCAGGACAAAAATCTGAGAATGCGCGTTTTGAGCGCAGCATTGAATGGTAGTCTATTATGGATTGTGGAAAAACCGGAGCAAGAAAATCGGAGCGTTTGAGATGTGTAGAGAGGTAGGTGGGATGGAGATTTTCTGCAGAATTGGCTAAGAAAGAAACACAGGGAAAATGCTGACACAAAGAAGGAACAGGATGATAGAACGTATCTTAAGACATCAGGTTGGTTCAAATGGCTCTGAGCACTAAGGGACTTAACATCTATGGTCATCAGTCCCCAAGAACTTAGAACTACTTAAACCTAACTAACCTAAGGACATTACAGAACACCCAGTCATCACTAAGACATCAGGGAATAACCTCCATTGAAGATAAAAACTGTAGGGGAAGGCAGCGATATGAATACCTTAATAAATAATTGACTAAGTTGGGTGGAAGTACCGTTCTTAGAGGAAGAGGTTGGCGTGTGAGAGGAATTCGTGGTGGGCTGTGCGGGCTTTCAAATAAACAGTGTGAGGTGTGGTGGCCCTCAACTACATATCCTCAGAGTCAGAGTTGAAGTATTAAAAGTTTTGGCTAGGTTTCGGTGTCTAAGGTGTGGGATACCTAGTTGCCGCATTACAAGCCAAATACTGTTGAGTCTACAGTATACAATATAAATACACACATGAATCGAATGGTGAAAGGTTCCTATCACTCGGCAGTTGCGAATTCTGAATGTAACATAGAAATTTATAAATGAAAGATTGCAATTAAATGAACTCTGCAGGTACTATTTTAACGACTTTAAATGATGAGTACGATATAGAAGTACCTTTAAGAATGCCGTTTATTACTACTATTATTGGTGTCGATGGTCCAGCAATTTAATAAAATATAAGTTGAATAACAGGGAACCAATAGATTCCTATTTCACGTAATTAGTTATGAACAACAACATAACTCGCGAGATATTCACTTCTAAACGCATACTACGTCTTCACTGCAGTAGCCACGGAAATCTCATAAGTGCACAAGTCGGCGCTACGAAATATTCCCGCGCCCACGCGCAAACTACTCCATTCTCCAAGTCCTTCCAGCGATCGTCCATCGCGCCTCCTGTCCAGCGCCCCTTGTCCAGCACTGCCATCCAGTCTCCCCCTTAACGAGCGCTGTGATTGGCTAGAGCGCTCCCGCCATGTCTTCAAGCCAACACACACTCACAAACATACTGAAACACATACGACATACTGGACATACATTAAAATAACTTGAAATTAAATAAATATTCCTACGGCTGGACTATAAACACGCTCTAGCGCACATCATTAAATCAATAAACAAATCAAATAAACATATATCAAAGGAATAGAAACAAAAGCAGGCCAGTAGGCCAATGTCTCTGTGCTTTCTACAACACAGTAGATATTTGACCAATTTCTTCATGAATTGTTTATATCGGATATACACAAAGACATAGACGAATAAATATACACTCCTGGAAATGGAAAAAAGAACACATTGACACCGGTGTGTCAGACCCACCATACTTGCTCCGGACACTGCGAGAGGGCTGTACAAGCAATGATCACACGCAAGGCACAGCGGACACACCACGAACCGCGGTGTTGGCCGTCGAATGGCGCTAGCTGCGCAGCATTTGTGCACCGCCGCCGTCAGTGTCAGCCAGTTTGCCGTGGCATACGGAGCTCCATCGCAGTCTTTAACACTGGTAGCATGCCGCGACAGCGTGGACGTGAACCGTATGTGCAGTTGACGGACTTTGAGCGAGGGCGTATAGTGGGCATGCGGGAGGCCGGGTGGACGTACCGCCGAATTACTCAACACGTATGGCGTGAGGTCTCCACAGTACATCGATGTTGTCGCCAGTGGTCGGCGGAAGGTGCACGTGCCCGTCGACATGGGACCGGACCGCAGCGACGCACGGATGCACTCCAAGACCGTAGGATCCTACGCAGTGCCGTAGGGGACCGCACCGCCACTTCCCAGCAAATTAGGGACACTGCTGCTCCTGGGGTATCGGCGAGGACCATTCGCAACCGTTTCCATGAAGCTGGGCTACGGTCCCGCACACCGTTAGGCCGTCTTCCGCTCACGCCCCAACATCGTGCAGCCCGCCTCCAGTGGTGTCGCGACAGGCGTGAATGGAGGGACGAATGGAGACGTGTCGTCTTCAGCGATGAGAGTCGCTTCTGCCTTGGTGCCAATGATGGTCGTATGCGTGTTTGGCGCCGTGCAGGTGAGCGCCACAATCAGGACTGCATACGACCGAGGCACACAGGGCCAACACCCGGCATCATGGTGTGGGGAGCGATCTCCTACACTGACCGTACACCTCTGGTGATCGTCGAGGGGACACTGAATAGTGCACAGTACATCCAAACCGTCATCAAACCCATCGTTCTACCATTCCTAGACCGGCAAGGGAACTTGCTGTTCCAACAGGACAATGCACGTCCGCATGTATCCCGTGCCACCCAACGTGCTCTAGAAGGTGCAAGTCAACTACCCTGGCCAGCAAGATCTCCGGATCTGTCCCCCATTGAGCATGTTTGGGACTGGATGAAGCGTCGTCTCACGCGGTCTGCACGTGCATCACGAACGCTGGTCCAACTGAGGTGCCAGGTGGAAATGGCATGGCAAGCCGTTCCACAGGACTACATCCAGCATCTCTACGATCGTCTCCATGGGAGAATAGCAGCCTGCATTGCTGCGAAAGGTGGATATACACTGTACTAGTGCCGACATTGTGCATGCTCTGTTGCCTGTGTCTATGTGCCTGTGGTTCTGTCAGTGTGATCATGTGATGTATCTGACCCCAGGGATGTGTCAATAAAGTTTCCCCTCCTGGGACAATGAATTCACGGTGTTCTTATTTCAATTTCCAGGAGTGTATTCATAAGCATGCTGCTACGATTTTCTCGTGTGGAGTACTTATGGCCTGACGTGATCAATAGTAATCGACCACTTTGACCTCCAATATCTCATGTACTACTCAAGTTACATGCCTATAATTCATACCAATTTAGGTTTACACTAACAGCTTTCTCAAGAGACATCGGATGAAGAGTCCATATTTTGGAAATTTGTTGCTGGGTGTTATTTGTATAATTTACAGTCAGATACTAAACTTTATGCTAATGAAGATATTGAAAATCTGATTACACCGTCAGAATCGTCATGCAAATGATGGTAATGTACACGTTTCTTTTTAAGGTATCACGATTGCTCTGGCTATTAATTTCTACATGAACTGCGAAATGTCTGCTATTACGGTTTCACAAAGTCCGCCATCGTTGGCACTCCCGGCATGCACATGTCCTTCACCGACACAAAGCACCGTCCTGGACACCGCGTCAACACCGAGTTACCAGCCACGCGGTCGGCCTGGCCCACGCGCTCGGCCACCCCTCTCGCACCGGCCGATGCTCGGCATCACGAGGCCACCGACGAGCCCCGGCCACGCCATCTCGGAACTTATAATATTTTTAGGGCGCCACAACTCGCCCGTTACGTCACAGCTGTATCAAGGCAATCAGAAGACTGATGACCAAATAAGGATTTCTTTGTGACATTGCAGCGTATCTCGAAGAAAAAAATCTCACATTCCTTGTACTGTTCTGCAGAATTTCTGGACATGAACCTTTCTCATTACATTTTGAATTCATTTTCAGAAGTATTAAAATACTAGTGCAAAACATACGTTTTGTACAGGAAGCCTCATGATAAAATTTCACTGTGTAAAATTTAAATTTATGTATCTGACATCCAGTAGCGTCATTGACTAGTAACTTTCAAATAGAAAATTTCGTTTTTATTCAAAAGGAAAAATCCTGGAAACTTGCTGTATGTTATTCTGTTATGTTCATTGAAACATGGGACTGAGGGAAAGCAGGAAAGGTGTGGATGGGGCCTAATCAGTTACCGTTGGCTGTGCAGAAAACACATACATAAAAAAACTCAACAATCATTTTTAAAAGATTTTACTACACTGGCGGCTGAAAGCCTTATTAGAAGAATTGCAAGTCATTGTCGGTTGAATAACGCAAGCAATATTACACACAACGGCTGAAGGCCTCATTAAGAAGGTTCAAAATTATTCGCCGGCTGAAGGCCAGAAGCAATTTCAAAATTACAGAACGGCACAAGACCTGAATTACGAATAAGGTGGACAGTTACACGTTAAGAATACTAAAAGGCCTTTTAACAATCTTAATAACTGTAACAAGTTATAGTGACGGCTGAAGGCCTTATCAAGACAGAACTGAAACTATTTGTCAGCTGAATGCCACAACCAATGTTACAAACAATTAACGGCTGAAGGCCAGCAGCAATTTCAGAATACACAATGGCTGAAGGCCTGAATTACAAGTCAGAAAGGCAGTTACACATTAACAAATACTAAGATATTTTCTACTTAGCAATCAAACGGTAACAAGCTATAGTAACGGCTGAAGGCTTTATTAAGAAAATATCGCGAATTATTGGTCGGCTGAAGGCCACAAACAATGTTACACACAATCAACAGCTGAAGGCCTGATTAAGAAGGTTGAAAATTATTCGTGGGCTGAAGGCCACAAGCAATTTCAAAATACACAAGGGCTGAAAGCCTGAATTACAAGTTCGGATGGCAATACATGTTAAAAATGGTTCAAATGGCTCTGAGCACTATGGGACTTAACTGCTGAGGTCATCAGTCCCCTAGAACTTAGAAGTACCTAAACCTAAAGACATCACACATATCCTTGCCCGAGGCAGGATTCGAACCTGCGACCGCAGCGGTCACGCGGTTCCAGGCTGTAGCACCTAGAACCGCTCGGCCACTTCGGCCGGCACATGTTAAAACATTAGGGTAAATTTTAAACAATAATGACAATCTGTCCAAATAAGATGGAGTGATCCACAGACAGTGCTCCCTGGATCGACCTAAGGAAGGTGACTACAGCGGTTAAGTAAGCGGTGAGACATGTAGCCAAGGGTTGTAATCACATAACAGGATGCCAACTCAGTCCGATCACCGGTACAACGATGGAATATTTTTAAGCAAGGGCGAAGAGACAGACAGCACTACGTCTTCAGAAAACACCCAGTGCCGAACGAAACACTAGAACCGAGGTAGACCTTCCAAAAAAAATATGCACAGTACAATACAACAGGCTGTCGAACTACACGCCGTGTCGGACAGCGTCAACACGACGAGGAAAGGTACACTGCCAGAAAAGTATGCTAACCTCCAAGGCAGGTAACTGGGGCGTTAGCGGCCATAAGGCAGAAAATACCACTGGTTGAACTTCACTAATAAGAATAATACTAAATTCAATGATGAATAACAAATAGAGAAAAACGGTTGAAATACTTCATCGCCTCGCAACACTCCACTCGTTGCCACCAGGCTCAGCGGCCCTGGGAGCAACAACCCGCCCACCAAAGGCGAGATCTCAGAATAGTCGAGGTTGCCTTATCAGTTGACTCTTCACTCAACTAAACGTCCAGCGTTCGGTGTGCAATGAAGTAGTCACTCTCCTATCTACCCCTCCTCGATCCGGCAGTGGCAGCACGCCACCAGCGGCTCCGGTTTGCCCTGGCGCTGCGCGGACCTGCTCGCTGCTGCGCCCCAACTGAACTGATGTCCGTTCGCAACTCCCTCACCAAATCCAGCACGAAATCAGCATTAAAATAACTGCTCTTTCAAAACCACAAGATACATACGGATCCGGGAAAACAATTCTACCAACAACTCACAATACTAAAACCAGTCACTGTGAAACAACACGGACGAATTACAAGTCGTCGCAAACACCGAGAAGCCAGAAGCGGTCTAAAGACCAAATGCACGTCGTCCGCTGCGACGACCGACCGAACGACCAACCAACGGTCGTCCCCGCTCAAGTCAGGCACGGGAAAGATCCAAGTATAAATCGTAGACTGACAACTTATTGCTATGAGACTTCCTGGCAGATTAAAACTGTGTGCCGACCGAGACTCGAACTCGGGACCTTTGCCTATCGCGGGCAAGTACTGTACCCCGAGCTACCCAAGCACGACTCACGCCTAAAGGTTCGCAGGAGAGCTTCTGTGAAGTTTGGAAGGTAGGAGACGAGGTACTGGCGGAATTAAAGCTGTGAGGACGGGGCGTGAGTCGTGCTTGGGTAGCTCGGGGTAGAGCACTTGCCCGCGATATGCAAAGCTCCCGAGTTCGAGTCTCGGTCCGGCTCACAGTTTTAAGCTGCCAGGAAGTTTCATATCAGCGCACACTCCGCCGTAGAGCGAAAATTTCATTCTATTGCCATGAGGTCATTTCGACGCCCCCTCCCCCCCACACACACACAGATGAAAGTTGCACTACTCGAATATCACGGTCCATTCAAATGAAACTCGCTAAATCCTGTTCCTGGCGTGGTAGTGCACTCTCGGAACCACATCCTTCCGTCGGACAGTGCATGGTGTCGCCAGCGGTCCGGCGAGCACTGGCTGTCCGGACCTCACTACTGCTCCGTCCCAACTCAACTAGCTTGACATACCACGACCCGGAATACTAGGGGACGCTCCAAGATGATACCACAGTACGCGCTATCGATAAGCGTTGCTGCTGCTGCCACTCACGGACAGACAAGGAGAGCAAACGTGGTGGGGCCAGTGAATACACTAAGAAAACGAGACGCCATTATTACAAGTTGCCAAGCTATGAACGGTATCAACGTGAGTCGCACACGGCTCATTCATATTATAAAGAAGCACAGAATCATGGAGAATGAAAGCTAACAAAACATTAGGCGCTTCAGTTTGGAACCGCGTGACCGCTACGGTCGCAGGTTCGAATCCTGCCTTGGCATGGATGTGTGTGATGTCCTTAGGTTAGTTAGGTTTAAGTAGTTCTAGGGGACTGATGACCACAGATGTTAAGTCCCATAGTGCTCAGAGCCATTTCAATTTTTTTTTTTAACATTAGTTTTACATCACAAGACTTAAACTTTGAACAGCAACACTGAACCGAGTATTTGATAGTAATAAAAAGGGGTAGGAAGTACTTAGAAATTAACAGGCCGATTTTATCATTTGTAACTTTACCTTTATTAATATGCGGTAACACCCGACCACTTGTGATGTAATAAAAGGACTTCTATATTAAAAATACAATAGGAAGTGGGGACACACAAGAAATTTAGTCTGTAAAGAAACACGTATGAAAATTTTTAAAAAAGTGGTCTTCCTATCGTTGAATATGCGAAGACGATCTAAGAACCTTGTGCAGATGTACTAAGACCGAAAAGCGTTGACCTTCTCCGACATATCTAAATTATATGCAGCAGTTTGTGTGGGCACAGCTTCGCCAGAGAGTGTTTCTGGCAGTACGTGGGCTACAATTTACGAGACTCAGATGTGAGAGCACAGATACCACTATTGTTCGCGCGTGACGAAGGCTTTTATTACTGCGAATGGCCTACCAACGCATTTCTATCTAGTTCTGGACCAGCATTGCCCACGTTTACCGTCCGTTCGCTTACTCATTTGTATGCTTCACGCACTCCGATATCTCACGCACAGCTGAACTCATAATGTAATCGATGAAAGCTGGCCGGCAGCGGTGGTCTAGCGGTTCTAGGCGCGCAGTCCGGAACCGCGCGACTGCTACGGTCGCAGGTTCGAATCCTGCCTCGGGCATGGATGTGTGTGATGTCCTTAGGTTAGTTAGGTTTAAGTAGTTCTAAGTCTAGGGGACTGATGACCACAGATGTTAAGTCCCATAGTGCTCAGAGCCATTTGATGAAAGCTGAGCTGCTATTGGTCTATGAACGAAGTACAAGTTGCTTCGCACAGAATTAATCGTTTGTGTTCTTGAAGGCCTGCAGCGTTATACACCTCTTGCACAGACATTATAAGTAGGGAAACCCGGATCGCTGCTTTGTTTAAGGTATTTAGTGCTTTATCGGTTTGCAATAGGTCTCTTTAGGCTAAGTGCCATTTTCTAGCTGCCTGCGAATAACATATGCTTTCATTATTCTTTGTTTTTATTCATATGTATAATTATTGACAATTGTGGGTGATTATACAACAGTACTTGCATCTAGCTGTTTTTGAAGTCCGTGAAATATCGATCATTAAAAACTACAGTTGGTGCTGCCACTGTATGATGACTGCGTTGTTGTGTCCTATAGGTACCGTGATTATATGAATGTGGCAGCTATACTGCCATGTGTCGATCGTTAATGTTGTTGTAGTCGTAACTTTTTTGTTGGCTACGGCCTTTTTTCTGTTTACAAGTCTTTTATTACTTTTGTTAGCTTTGACAGAACAACAGCGATGTTATATTGTAAAATTTTTTGTTTGTATTAATTAGTATATGCGTTTGGCGCTGTAAGCGTCTTAAAGTAAATGTGGTCGGCTACGGATTATAGACTGACAGAGGAATCGCAAGACTGTGTTTTGAGTTACAGATTACACCATCGATACTGTTCATTGTGCATGACTGGACATGTTCGAAAGTCAACTTTTGGGACACAGTTAGCGAGGTAAGTCCCTCCATCATGGCAAGGTCGTACCACATAGGATTGGAAAAAAATCGGTTTTCAGCTGTTCTCTGGCGAAAAACAGAATAAAAACCCAATTGACATAAGTTTTTAATTGACGTGAGACTGGCGCAATAGATGTTCAGAATGTATACATTGTTTTCTGCTACAATTTGTGCTCAAGAAGCAGCATGTTCCCCAACAGATCGCCGGCCGCTGTGGCCGAGCGGTTCTAGGTGCTTCAGTCCGGAACCGCGCTGCTGCTACGGTCGCAGGTTCGAATCCTGGTTGGTTGTTTTGGGGAAGGAGACCAGACAGCTAGGTCATCGGTCTCATCGGATTAGGGAAGGGTGGGGAAGGAAGTCGGCCGTGCCCTTTAAAAGGAACCATCCCGCCATTTGCCTGGAGCGATTTAGGGAAATCACGGAAAACCTAAATCAGGATGGCCTGAAGCGGGATTGAACCGTCGTCCTTCCGAATGTGAGTCCAGTGTCTAACCACTGCGCCACCTCGCTCGGTTTCGAAACCTCCCTCGGGCATGGATGTGTGTGATGTCCTTAGTTAGGTTTAAGTCTAGGGGACTGATGACCTCAGATGTTAAGTCCCATAGTGCTTAGGGCCGTTTGAATCCATAACAGATCGAAGTGTCTCGGGGATCACGTCCAGAATGCATTGAGCAACGAGTGCCTTCAATTTTTTCAGATAACCCCACAAGCGGAAGCCACACGTATTAAGATGAGAAGATCTTGTTGCCAGGCTGATAATTCTAGCAGTTGCCACTGCAGCAGCCGCTTCACTGGCTGTGCAACTTGCGGAGGAGCGCCATGATCCTACCCACACATCCACACTGTTGAAGAGCTGAAATAACGTTGGTGCACAAAACAGTCTCGTAGCATTTCTGTTGAGATGAAACGATTGGCACAACAGAGGAATTCGTGGAGGGACACGTCAAACAAAAGAATAAAAAAAGAATTTACCCGTGATGGTACAGGTAACAGGACCCGCAGGACTCATCTCTTCGAGAAAATACGGCCCCACGATAAACGATGCCGTCAACTCGCCCCACACAGTTGCCTTTCTAAAATGGAGTGGAATCGGTATGAGCGTACTGTTTTCCCGTTCCCCATATTCTGCAGTTCTGCTTGTTAACAAGTCTTGGAGTTGGAAATGGGCTTCGTCTGTCCACAGGGAGTTCCATGGCCATTTATTGTCCACCTCCATGCGAGAAGGAAATTGCATAGCGAACGTCTGTGTTGCTCGTAGGTCAGCAGGAAGCAACTACTGAACATGGGTCATTTTAGAATGAGATTTTCACTCTGCGGCGGAGTGTGCGCTGATATGCAACTTCTGGAAACATCCCCAAGGCTGTAGCTAAGCCATGTCTCCGCAATATCCTTTCTTTCAGGAGTGTTTCGCGGGAGAACTTCTGTAAAGTTTAGAAGGTAGGAGACGAAAGGTGTAAGGACGGGGCGTGAGTCGTGCTTGGGTAGCTCAGCTGGCAGAACATTTGCCCGCGAAAGGCAAAGTTCGCGAGTTCGAGTCTCGGTCCGGCACGCGGTTTTAATCTGCCAGGAAGTTTCATATCAGCGCACACTCCGCTGCAGAGTGAAAATCGCATTCTGTAAACATCCCCAAGGCTGTGGCTAAGTCATTTCTTAGCAATATCCTTTCTTTCAGGAGTGGTAGTTATGCAAGTTTCGCGGTAGAGCTTCTGTAAACTTTGGAAGGTAGGAGACGAGATACTGGCAGAAGTAAAGCTGTGAGGACGGGGCGTGAGTCGTGCTTGGGTAGCTGAGTTGGCAGAGCACTTGCCCGCGAAAGTCAAAGTTCACGAGTACGAGTCTCGGTCCGGCACCCAGTTTTAATCTGCCAGGAAGTTTCATGGGTGATTTTGTATGGACAGCGATGCACCATGTTTTGCAGGATTTTAGACACCGTGCCCGCACGCACGCCCCACGTTCGGGGAATTCCCCGCGCACTGCACGTTTGCGCCCCACCACTCGATCCCTCCTGCAATGCTGTGGCCACATCTTCGAGAGATGTCGGATCAACTGCTTTCCTACACCTTCCACATTGCACTTCAAAAGAACGTCTCTATCGGAATTTTGTAACCGTTTTCTCCAGACCCTTTGCAGACATCGGACCAGTGCCTTTTTCATAGCCTTGAGTCCTCGGAACTTCTGCTGGGCTACTGGCACACAGTGAGCGTTCTCCTAAAAGAGGTTAACCAGGTGCGGGCGATTCTTCATGGCGTCAGTCATGTTAGACGTCTCCGACGCAAACTGAGAAATAGGTGTGTGCCGCCCGTCTGTTTGTGTACATTCTGACGTTCACAGCGCCATCTGTTGGTCAACTTTTTGTTACTTTTTTCCCATGACGTTTCTCCCTGCGTGAACAATATGCTATTCAAATTTGACGTAATTCTGAGCAGTGGTTCTCTGTCTACAGCTTTTTCAAACTGGAACTTTAATTGTGGACATCCTGTATTCATCATCATTAGCTGCTTACTATCCTTCGTCTGCGCTCTCATTGCAGATTAAATTTTTTTTAAAATTTAACATTCTTTATTAAATAAATGTTAGCCCTCCCGGTTGGCCGTGCGGTCAAATTCACGGCTTTCCGGGCGGGAAGGAGCGCCTGGTGCCCTGCACAAATCCGCCCAGCGGTTTTGTGTCGAGGTCCAGTGAACCGGCCACTCTGTGGATCGTTTTTAGGCGGTTTTCCATCTTCCTCGGCGAATGCGGGCTGGTTCCCCTTATTCCGCCTCTGTTACACTATGTCAGCGATTGCTGCGTAAACAAGTTCTCCACGTACGCGTGCACCACCATTACTCTACCACGCAAACTTAGGGGCTACACTCGTCTGGTGTGAGACGTTCCCTGGGGGGTCCACCGGGGGCCGAACCGTACAATAACCCTGGGTTCGGTGTGGGGCGGCGGAGGGGTGAAGTGGACTGCGGTAGTCGCCGTGTGGTTGTGGACCACTGCGGCTGTGGCGGGGACCGAGCCTCTCCGTCGTTTGTAGCTCCCTGGTTAACCTGCAATACAATACAATACAAATAAAAGTTTCGATGTTATTTCCGCCCTGAAAGGAATCCTGGGCTTTAATTGCCCTAGCTAAACTTCATTATTCAAAGTCTGACGCCCTTAAAATCGCGGCATTATAGTCTCTTAGTGCAGGCGGGTACTCTTCTCGAGTGTACTTGTACTTAATGTCGCAGAATTGTATCAAACGTTATAAAAAGAAAGCTGATGTCGTGAGCTGTTAGAATACAAGGATCGACGACCCTCCTCCACCTACCCACTGCTCCGAAAAGGACGGTGGCTCGTGCGCTGCGCGACCTTCAGGCAATCAGCTAGATGCTGCTCTGGCATCACAAGGACTCGCAATAAACGCGACGCTCAGTTCATTCAGATTTTTATGTTCTGGCGAGAAGACAGCTTTCTCGTGTAATGTTAATGAGGCGATAATTTTTAACACTGAAGAGAAAGTAACTTACAGAACATTCAAGAAATTGACACTGACTGCGACTTTGATGCTGTGTAAATTGCACAGTTGGCGAGCTTTAAGCTACTGTATTCCTGAAGAGTGTTAAAGCTCACATACGCCTTCACCTTCAGTAAATCCGCTGAAAAATGTGACAACCTCAGATGTGAGCCAAGGTGATCTGGCATAGTGAGTTGTTCCTCCGAGAAGTTAAGCTACGTTGATAGGAATTTAGCGCGAAAACTGCAACGTAATGTCGTAAGGACTGTTTCCTAACTGAAAATCATAATATACACTCCTGGAAATTGAAATAAGAACACCGTGAATTCATTGTCCCAGGAAGGGGAAACTTTATTGACACATTCCTGGGGTCAGATACATCACATGATCACACTGACAGAACCACAGGCACATAGACACAGGCAACAGAGCATGCACAATGTCGGCACTAGTATAGTGTATATCCACCTTTCGCAGCAATGCAGGCTGCTATTCTCCCATGGAGACGATCGTAGAGATGCTGGATGTAGTCCTGTGGAACGGCTTGCCATGCCATTTCAACCTGGCGCCTTAGTTGGACCAGCGTTCGTGCTGGACGTGCAGACCACGTGAGACGACGCTTCATCCAGTCCCAAACATGCTCAATGGGGGACAGATCCGGAGATCTTGCTGGCCAGGGTAGTTGACTTACACCTTCTAGAGCACGTTGGGTGGCACGGGATACATGCGGACGTGCATTGTCCTGTTGGAACAGCAAGTTCCCTTGCCGGTCTAGGAATGGTAGAACGATGGGTTCGATGACGGTTTGGATGTACCGTGCACTATTCAGTGTCCCCTCGACGATCACCAGAGGTGTACGGCCAGTGTAGGAGATCGCTCCCCACACCATGATGCCGGGTGTTGGCCCTGTGTGCCTCGGTCGTATGCACTCCTGATTGTGGCGCTCACCTGCACGGCGCCAAACACGCCTACGACCATCATTGGCACCAAGGCAGAAGCGACTCTCATCGCTGAAGACGACACGTCTCCATTCGTCCCTCCATTCACGCCAGTCGCGACACCACTGGAGGCGGGCTGCACGATGTTGGGGCGTGAGCGGAAGACGGCCTAACGGTGTGTGGGACCGTAGCCCAGCTTCATGGAGACGGTTGCGAATGGTCCTCGCCGATACCCCAGGAGCAACAGTGTCCCTAATTTGCTGGGAAGTGGCGGTGCGTTCCCCTACGGCACTGCGTATGATCCCTACGGTCTTGGCGTGCATCCGTGCGTCGCTGCGGTCCGGTCCCATGTCGACGGGCACGTGCACCTTCCGCCGACCACTGGCGACAACATCGATGTACTGTGGAGACCTCACGCCCCACGTGTTGAGCAATTCGGCGGTACGTCCACCCGGCCTCCCGCATGCCCACTATACGCCCTCGCTCATTGTCCGTCAACTGCACATACGGTTCACGTCCACGCTGTCGCGGCATGCTACCAGTGTTAAAGACTGCGATGGAGCACCGTATGCCACGGCAAACTGGCTGACACTGACGGCGGCGGTGCACAAATGCTGCGCAGCTAGCGCCATTCGACGGCCAACACCGCGGTTCCTGGTGTGTCCGCTGTGCCTTGCGTGTAATCATTGCTTGTACAGCCCTCTCGCAGTGTCCGGAGCAAGTATGGTGGGTCTGACACACCGGTGTCAATGTGTTATTTTTTCCATTTCCAGGAGTGTATATTCTCACTTCTGATTTACATGTATAACTAGGAAAGCCTATTTGCTAAAATGTGAATTTTTTATGCTACTGAAGCATACTCTACCGATGACACAAGTTAAAAGAATTTCAGGATTCTAGCCACGTCAGATATCTGAGAAACAGGTCTTAAATAAGGAAACAACCTATACACCGGAGCACGACATCTTCCTGTGGGATCCTCCATGTGGCTGCCGTTTAGTGTTGCTGCGTGGCGAGAATTGGCTCAAATGGTTCAAATGGCTCTGAGCACTATGGGACTTAACATCTGTGATCATCAGTCCCCTAGAACATAGAACTACTTAAACATAACTAAGCTAATGACGTCACACACATCCATGCCCGAGGCAGGATTCGAACCTGCGACCGTAGCGGCCACGCGGTTCCAGACTGAAGCGCCTTGAACAGCACGGCCACACCGGCCGGCTGGCGAGAATTGGTTTGCAGAACTTCACGAGATGTATTCAAGTCTTCATCCATGCTGTCAACCAGATGCAGACGAGGCAAGACCGGTCTATCTTTGAACGCGGAAGCACTGATGGCGTGCAGTTCTTTGAAAGTGTATCAAAAGCTGGTAATACGTTCGGAATATCGAAAACAGCTAAAAGACGAAATAGTACAGGACTGGCGAATAGACATGATTGCCGGAGAAACACTGCGGATGAAATCTAGTTCTGATGATGAGAAATATTGAACATTGAACCAACTTGTCACGAAGAGTTATGGAGATCATGCGACAACTTACGATAAAACCCAGTACCTCAATATCTCCTACAATCTGATCTCCGATAAAAGTTCTGCGTTTACTATCGAAACAACGCGGGCAATCGGCAAAACCACCGAAGAAGCGTTATCGCACGTAAATTACACAAAAATCACGCAAAAACCGTTGACTGTAAGACATTGATTTGGCATTACATGCCATCCTTCACGTTTTATTCAGGTGCGTGTAAAATTTAAGGCCTAAAATGTCTGTAATACACAACGACTACTCACTACCATCAAACACACAAGTCCGTCTTTTATGATGTAGGTAGGAGCTTCGTAATATTTCTTTGGTGCTTTTGTTATTCTACAAAACTGAATGATAACAAAAGAGTGTGTATTTGTATTAAGTGACTTGTAATCACCTGTAACACATAACATATCCCTTATAAGAACGTTTGACATGACACCGAAAGTTTTAGAGATTTTATTGATCTACTACACTAGAGGAACAAAGTAAAAGTTTTGCGATGCTTCACGATGATGAGATCCCCATCAGCAATCATCAGACTGCACATATTTTGTCATAAATCACATTATTTAAATCGTCAAAGTTTTTACTCATAGCGAGGAACGCCGCAAAAGGCCTGGAAGTATCATTAAATCCAGTTTCATCAACAACGAAGCGGCGCATCTAAAGGGACTGTGTCGACTGCCCACGTAGACGTAACACGGGCACCTCAACATAACTTTATGAAAAATTGTGGTCTGTTTCAGATAAGATTTAAACTTTACCCCACAAACAGTTCAAAGCACTAAACAGCTATAGAGACGATGTTTCTTCCATCTTTCCCGTGGTCGTCCTCAGGGCAACTTAACTGCTGGGTTCTGAGTGTTTTTCCCCCATTATTGTTATTTCACTTCCCCGCAATGGGAGCGGACTGGCAGCATATAAAACCGCTGTCTTTAGGCAGAAGTTGTACATATTTAACAGAAGTTTTAAAATATACAAAAAAGGGAAATAAATGTTCCTAAGTAAAATTTGATGGAAAGTTTGTATTTTAAAAGTTTTTAGGTGTTTTTACAGTACACTTAAAAAGCAGGTGTTTGTGGTGCATGAAAATATCGTGCTTGGATGTAAATAGAATGCTGAACTTGACTATGGGGCCTTGGGGAACCCCAGTAGCGGCTGAAAGTGAGTCGGGTTAACAGGTGACAACCGAGGCCTCGGTATGCAAGTTTGTCACATTATGAGGAGTGGCAGTTTTTTTTTATATTTGCCACGGTAAACACTTCTCGCAAGTACGTGTTCGAAGGTCGAACAGTCCAGAAATGGTACGCTAATCAGGCCAAATCGCCATGAGCATTGAGGCAAACATTCCACCGACGTACCGGGTTGAAGATACCCGTTTGGTAAAACAACGCGTCCGTAAAGAAATCTTTAACTGCCTACTGAAAATCGTCACCCGACAGGAATTGTCAAACCTTTAAGGCCTTTTTTGAGGTACCGAAGGCGCTGTAATTTCATGGGGAGATACAAGGACTGTAGGGAGGGTGCCCGAGTGTCTCCCACTTCCGTGAGGCTGGTCTCTCAGATCGACTAGCGTCCTGTGTCGAATCACCACTAACAAGAAACTTGGTGTACTTTTCCAAAATGGTGGTTTTAGACAGACATCCTGTCCCATATACATTCTGTATTCTCCGATGAGTTTCTCTCGGTGTTAGTCTTTCGGCAGCGGAGAAAAGAATAAAGGCGCGTTAGTCCCGTTTGGACGCATTTGCTACTGACATCGCCATAGTTCACGTTGCCGCATTTAGCGCGCGCATGGTGAAATGACATGTACGACACATTAGCCTAGCTGTAGTTTCTTATATATCCGCATCGGAGTTGCACTGCGTTGCGCATACACTGCAGCAATGCCCTTATGTAAGGGACGCTCTCTGGATTCCAGAGTTTACATTATTGTCATCAGTCTGCTCAAATGGCTCTGAGCACTACGGGACTCAACTTCTGAGGTCATCTGTCCCCTAGAACTTAGAACTACTTAAACCTAACTAACCTAAGGACACCACACACATACATGTCCGAGGCAGGATTCGAACCAGCGACCGTAGCGGTAGCGCGTTTCCAGACTGTAGCGCCTAGAACCGCTCGGCCACCCCAGCCGGCTCATCAGTCTGTGTGTGATCATACTTCGCAGGCAAGCACTTCGGCGCTAGCGTTGGTTGAAGTCTGTGAGTGTGTGTGTGTGTGTATGTGTGTGTGTGTGTGTGTGTGTACTGGTAGGGAGGCCTGATTTCGAAATGCAGTTGCTGCAGTTTGATATATATCAAATAAAGTAATACATGACGTGCGCTTTTGGGGTCTTTTCCGGTTTGGTCAGTATGTTTGCGCAACTCGTTTTTTTTTTTTTTTTTTTTTTTTGACGATATGTTTCTGTTGTTTCAGGTAATGTCTAATATACATGTACTGACATCACATTTAATGTGGTATCAACGATGCCACGGCATAGTTTCAAAGGTTGGCACTACCACGAGATACAGGCGACAGCGCCCTCTAGCTGGTGCTGTGCAGCTCTACGAGCATCGCAGCTGCTTCACCCCGTTTCATCACGTGCAAGGTGCAGCCAGCCAGGACACTTCTCTTCAACTTCGCACCATCTTGCAAGTTATGTAATCTTATTGGTTGAGTAAAAGGGATTTAAATTCATACAGCAGTACCGACGTGTTTTACCTTTTCCTGATCCAACACACGCGCCGCCTTCCAGGCCTTCTTTTAAGTAATCGTCCTAAAGGAAGTTTTATTTAAAAGCCTAATATTACGAAATTTATGTACAATATTTAAAGTTTTTGCAGTTTTTCACATCTAAGAGTAATAATGTATATGATGGTTCATGTTCTCCAATCTGTTTAGCCGCTCCGTCTATGGCGCTTTGTGACGGTTCGTGCGGCCACTAGAGGACATAATGTTACATCACGTACACAGTCAGGCTACAGTCCAAAGGCTTCACTGAGAAGCAAAAGTGAAAATATTATTGGAAATGTCACACAGATAGTAAAGCTAAGGCGCGAAAGTTACACTAAGCTGCACTGGCACAATCTTAAGAACTGTTTAAAAAACGTAAGAATTGCAGTTATAGTATGTGGACAGTTCGTAGTCAATATGCCTGTGGTGGGTTGGCAGTACGGTAGACTATTGCCTGCGCTACCCGAGCAGCTGATTGGAGGGCAACGACGAAATTGAGGGTTGTACTCAGGGGCAGCGTTTTCGTGCAAGGGGATGTCGTTACCGCACGGCAGTTCTCTTGTAGCCGCTTGTGTACACTGTTGAGCGCAGATCTTTTCGAGCTGCCAGGCGAACACACGCGACGCTTTAGAATAGGATCGCTCGAAACCAGGTCTCGCTGTTCATGCTGTTGAAAAACGCTCCGGCGGAGCACAAAAAATGCGAATAAGTTCCTGTATATTTAAAAGTGGGGAACCGGCTGTCTCATTCTACCTTCCTCAAAACTTTCATAACTTTTCCCAAAGCCAGCCGTTGTGGCCGAGCGGTTCTAGGCTCTACTGTCTTGTTACCGCGCGCCCGCTACGGTCGCAGGTTCGAATCCGGCCTCGGGCATGGATGTGTGTGATGTCCTTAGGTCAGTTAGGTTTCAGTAGTTCTATGTTCTAGGGGACTGTTGACCTCAGCAGTTAACTCCCATAGTGCTCAGAGCCATTTGAACCTTTCCCCAAAAATTATGGATGATCATCATATTCGCGTTTTTTTAACATGCAACTCACCTCAAATTCTGCTAATCTACCTCACATCCACTAGTCCATCGCTGTAAGTCTCTCACGCTTCATCAGTTTGTTGCCCTTACTCACTCATTCTCAGCCCAACTCATGGCCAGCATCTGTGTCTCCCTGTCACAGTCTTAGTTTCCTCCGTTCTATCCTGTTACTACAGTCTCCTTTCACTGTCACTGCTTTCTCTTGCTGTTAATATCCCTTCGTTCCTACTGCTGCTGTCGCTACTCACTGTCACTATCTCTCTCTCTTCCTCGCTGTGATTGCCATACACACTCTCTCTTTGTCACTGGCTCTCGTTCACTTCCACTTTCTCTTCGTCTTTATTGTCATCTCTCACCCCCCTCACCCCCCCCCCCCACACACACACACACACATTCCCTCCCCTGACCGTGTACTGTGTATATTTGTTCTTTTCCTAGCACTGTTCTGTGACTGTCAACTATGTTCCACTGTCAGTGTGTACTTCTCTTTCTCTCGCACTGTCATTGTCTTCTTCACTCTTTCTATAACAAAACCGCTCTATACTATCTTCCAGTATTTCTTATTTTTCCGTCTCTTTTCCACTGCCACTGTCTTCTTCTCTCTCAGGACAAAAAAGCGCGAATATGTTCGCATGCCAAAATTGTTGGGAAAATATTCAAAATTACTGAGGAAGATACAAAGAGGCAGCTGGTAAAAGTAAAAGCCTTCTCAGTCAGTCTTAAGAAAAAAAAAGTCTGCGATATGAGTACTCTTTCCGGCTGGTTCCATTCTTTTCCCTGCTGCACACGGTCATGTAACTCATATGGAAAGAAATGTGTTGGTCAGTAAAATTTAGATAGTTTACTTGTGTGAAATTGAAATAACGCAGAACTCTCTTTACACTTCATACCAGATTTTACGTACAAAAAAAAAAAGAATGTGATTCAGGGTGTGCTCAGATGATAACAGAGATACTTTACACCATATTTCTCCGTGCTACGTCACTTTATAAACTAATTTTTCGCCTCGCATCCGATTTTACGTGTGCAATTAGCGTAAATTTCAGCCTCTGTATCTCGGAAACAGATGAAGATATGAAAAAAAATTTAAATGTTGTTCGAGTGCGGGATCTTATGACTACGTCGTTAAAATTACAACCATTTGCTGTGCACAGCCGTCTCGAAATCCGCGGCTGGGTTTTCATACCCAAAAAACAAGTTTTTGGAGTGTTTCTAGATAATGGATAAAGATTTTTCAAAATAAGGACGTTGCTCTTCTAGACAAATGTCTACAGAAATACTGTTAAAAATTGAGAAATTTGGTGAGGTTATTTATTATTTCAGATTTCACCTCGTAGTGGATTTTACGTGTAAATGTAGGATAACTTTGAGTAGTGGATTTTACGTGTAAATGTAGGATAACTTTGAACCTCTGTATCTTGGAAACGGGTAAAGATAACAAGAAAATTTTCAAGGTTGTTCGGGATCGGGATCTTAGGAATATCTCGTAAAAATTTCAGCCATTCGCTGAGCACAGTCATCTTCCAATCGTCGGCTGGGTTTTGGTACGCTGCTGATGACGAAAATATAATTAAAGAAACGCTTTTCGGGCGTTCTCCAAGGAGCCGTTCATAGTGCCTCCCGCCGTTGACCTCGTCAGATGCAGAGAGAACCAGTCGATTAACTCCATTTGCCTAAGCAGGAGAAAATATGTAATATTCCTATTTTTTCTCTGTACTGTAGGATAGTGACACTAAGACGATCCTCCTGCTGGAAATAAAAATAGTCCGTACCCCAAAGAAGATTCAAAACTCTTGACTCTGCCTTTTTAGCACCAATAGAATCCGCAGTATAAGCACCGGATAATTCCGTTTCTATGAGCGGCGTTTTAGTATATATCGAGTTCGCATACCGTCGCATGCATATCGATTTCAGTAGCTTCTGTTATTTTCCGCTGGTACATACGTAGCGACAACGAGTGATAATCAGTCTGTCAGTTCCGTCGCAGCGTGGAAAACATCTGCGGAATCCTTTGTGGGCCTCAGCAGCTCTTGGATGTTGCGGCCAGTTGGAATTATGGGCTTAAATTGCCCGTGGCGCAGCACGTTGCCGCATGGTCGCTGATGGCTATCATGTAAAGCTGTATGAGCATAGACTGTGCTTTCAAACGTCAACATTGAGCGTGCAGTGTTCAACGCGCCGCTGAACGCTCAGAAACGATGTGACTTGTACTTACGGCACTTGTACCTCGAAGTGGTATGTGCGGTCGCAGTTGGCGGATGCATCTGACTAGCGAACGACTCTGTACACACCTTTCGTCCCTAGTCTACATGGTAGTCAAATTTTTTCTGTGTGTGTGTGTGGGGGGGGGGGGGGGGTGCATAAATAAAAACGGCAACATCCATGAACATGTTATAAAACAAAAAGGAGAGTACCATGTTAGGTATCGGCTTATAGAGTCACATTACAAATAGTACGTTACAAATTTTCAATTGTTCTTCATACGATAAAAATTATTTCATCACTTTCACTTTTTAGTGAAACCCTGAGATCATCCTTAGTTGATCACTGTTGCCAGTCAACAGCTGAATCTTTACAAAATGTGAAATAGGTATCAGAGCCTATAAGAAAACAAGAATGTTATTAAAAAAATGTTTGGATAATGTGAGATACGAAACATCAAGACATCACCCAATTGCCTACAACTCTGCGTGTCTACTCATTACGCTCCATCGACGATGAATACTCTACGACCATATTTTCCATCTCACAATCTCCCGAATGCTTTAATCGTAGGTACGCTATTAACTGATCTTTGATTGCAAGAAATTTTACCAAGAATAATGCGTTTTTCATGCATGCTAAATGTGCCGTTGCCTTGAAACGGCACACTTCCATAATATACAATAATTCTTCAACTACCAATGCGGCGTTACCCGTTACTTTACTGCAACAAATAGTAGAATGAACGACGGGTTTTCGAGAGCTCCTCAGTCTGCTGGTGATTACAAGGGAACCTCCCCATCGCACCCTCCTCAGATTTAGTTATAAGTTGGCACAGTGGATAGGCCTTGAAAAACTGAACACAGATCAATCGAGGAAACAGGAAGAAGTTGAGTGGAATTATGAAAAAAATAAGCAAAATATAAAAACTGAGTTGTCCATGCGCAAGACAAGCAACATCAAGAATATTCCGAGCTCAGGAGCGCCGTGGTCCCGTGGTTAGCTTGAGCAGGTGCGGAACGAGAGGTCCTTGCTTCAAGTCTTCCCTCGACTGAAAAGTATAATTTTTTTTATTTTCAGACAGTTATTACCTGTCCGTCCGCCCGTCCGATGCGAGGTAACTGCGCCGTAGTATGGGGACGCTACACCTAAACGGGAAAATTTGAAAATGTTAAAAACAAATGTTTTGACAGAGCACAGGGAAAACTGTGCGCCTGTGAAACTGTTGCATTCATTTGTTGCAGTTTATGTGACAAACTCTTATGTTTCATCACTTTTTTGGTAGTGATTATCACATCCACAACAAAACCTAAATCGGGCAAGGTAGAAGAATCTCTTTACCCATTCGCCAAGTGTACAAGTTAGGTGGGTCGACAACATATTCCTGTCATGTGACGCACATGCCGTCACCAGCGTCGTATAGAATATATCAGACGTATTTTCCTGTGGAGGAATCGGTTGATCTATGACCTTCCGATCAAATGTTTTCGATTCCCATTGGAGAGGCACGTCTTTTCGTCTGCTGATCGCATGGTTTTGCGGTGCGGTCGCAAAACTCAGGCACTAAACTTATTACAGTGAACAGAGACGTCAATGAATGAGCGGACAGATCGTAACTTTGCCAAAATAGAGAAAGTAAACTTTTCACTCGAGGAAACACTTAAACCAAGGACCTCTCGTTCCGTAGCTGCTCACGCTAACCACGGAACCACGGCGCTCCTAAGCTCAGAACCTCTTTGATGTTGCCTATCTTCCGGATGGACTACTCAGTTTGTATATTTTGCTTATTTTTCCATACTTCCACTCAACTTCTTCCTGTTTTCTCGATTGATCTGTGTTCAGTTTTTCAAGGCCTATCCACTGTGCCAACTTATAACTAAATCTGAGGGAGGTGCGATGGGAAGGTTCCCTTGTTAGAAACGGTATATATTTACATACATATGAACTTCATATGAAAGCCAATATGGCGTGTCGTGACTCTGTACTGAAGAGAGATGGCGTCATGTGAAACATGTGGCGTTCTTCCATGTCACTGGTCTACGTTCAGAAGCACGTAGAGAATATCTGACATGCTGAATATTCCGCTGCACATTCGGAAAGGCCTGCAAAAGTGTTTTTCCATACTATGGCATCATAAAGTTGGCACGCTCAGCCTTCAAACGTACGGTCCACGTGCCGACGGCTTAAGGCAAGCGAGTAACAAGGAGCTGTTCTCCTGCTCCTTTATCTGGTTTGCCTTCGCTGTACCTCACAGATCGCGGTGAGACATTCCAGACTACATATGTCTGACAAGGAATGAAAAAGTGCGTGGGACAATGAGGGTGGATTATGTAGCACAGATTATCGACGACAGTGGATGTTGGCTGTTTGCAGAGTTGAAGACATCGGTACTGGACATGGCAACCAGTGGAAAGAATGAAAGGAAAACGGCGAGACACGGCGCCGGTTGGCCTGTTTCAGGTAGCGCGTGTGCCAGCTACCAGTAGAAGGTGCGTTCGGCTGAGCGAGCCGCCGCTGAGAGCCGATTCGGGGCGACCTGTGGATTGCAGCGGGGCGCGTGATCCTCACTTGCGGGCTTTCGCGCCTGTTGCGTAACGCATCCTGCCCGACCTCACGCAGCGCCTACTCGCCTCCGCCCCCGCAGTGCTTGTTCGGCGTTAAGGACTGTGCTGTAAGGTCTGGCGGAACTTCTGCGCCCACTCAGCGACACAAGTCCCCTGTCATTTTCATTGCCGTAGTGTGAACCTCTTCAGCCACAGCTGATTTATGTGTATGTGCGTATATGTGTGTGTGTGTGTGTGAGTGTGTGTGTGTGTTTGTGTGTGTTTGTGGTTGGGTGGGTGTGCATAGTTGACGTCACATCACTTGAGTCAACATTGAAGACGTCAAGAGTGGAACACAAGTTGGGATTGTTTGCCGAACGGGATTAACTGTGGCCTTGACTACAGTTGACTGCCCGCCCCGATAGCTGAGTGGTCTGCCGGCATGGTAGCTCAGCGTCTTCGGTCAGAGGCTTACGTGCTCTCTGTAATAAAAAAAAAAAAAAAACTGAGTCAATCGATCAACAACGAACATAAATGGATGTGTTACGACGTCCGCCCCGAGCAGGTGCAACGAACAATAGCGAACAAAATGAGATTCTTAAAAAAAGTGGTCAGCGTGAAGGACTGCCGTCCTAGGTGCCCAGGTTCGATTCCCGGCTAGGTCGCGGATTTTTCCTCGCTGAGGGACTGGGTGTTGTGCTGTATTCATCATTATTTCATTCCAATGCCGCGCGCAGGTCGCCCAATGTGGCGTCGAATGTCATAAGACCTGCACCAAGGCGGACTGACCTGCCCCGCAAGGTGCCTTCCGGCCAATGACGCCAAACGCTCCAGTTCCATTTTTAAGTTGACTAAAGACAAAAGAAGCTTCGATCACGATGATTGGACGAATGCGGCCCAATTTCCAGAAGAAAGATGGACGGAATAGAAACGTCTCATATCGGGGGAGACTGCGCTGTCGGAATCTACGCGCTTTTGGCGTACGAGACTAATCAAGAGACTCATTCTCTCGAAAATTAGTCAGGAAACCGTATGGAGGATTTGTAACGGCTTCCCAACGAAGGTTTTACAGTGTTTTATTAACAACCTTAGCAAAATGTGTGCGGGCGTCACAGTGATGCTGTCTGTCAACATTCCTTAGCGTTTGGACTTTATGGCAAGGTTCAATTTTTGTAAAGTGAGCACGCACCGCTGTGCGATAATTTTAGCGCCGTGTTCCGAAAAGTTAATGAACAGCGGGCCCTCGCACTTAAAAAAAGGGCTCATCATGACTTTCCAAGAGCTTCTGTGTCTGTTATTTCGAACACGCTGCAGAAGTTCCGGTGGGTAGCCTTCAGACATCCTCCACACAGACTCGATGTCTCACCATGCGATTTTCAAATGTTTGGCCCTGAAGAAGGACACTCGTGGCCGTCTGTTTGCTCGGACGACGAAAAGGGCACGCTTTGGTGCAATAATGGTTCTTTAGGCATGGCCAAACGTATTTCCATGAAGGCTGTGACCTGATGTCTCAAAGTGGGATAAGTATATTAACAGTTATAATTATCGCTTTTGGAATAATAAAGAGTTTATTTACTTTTTTCCGCGTCTTTCGCTTTCGTTTGACTGAGCACTATAATGTTCTACTGTGTGTGAAATCTTATGGGACTTAACTGCTAAGGTCATCAGTCCCTAAGCTTACACACTACTTGACCTAAATTATCCTAAAGATAAACACACACACCCATGCCCGAGGGAGGACTTGAACCTCCGCCGGGGCCAGCCGCACAGTCCATGACTGCAGCGCCTCAGACCACTCGGCTAATCCCGCGCGGCACTGAGCACTATATAATTGTAAATTAGTTTAATATAAATATATAGTAACTAGCTTTACGATGGTATGTTCAACTAGAAAAAATTGTAACTACTCGATGGTTTGACGAATCTCTCAATAACTGGGCTATAAATCGTAATTACAATATCAGATACTTAATGTAAGATCATTATAATCAAAAACATTTTTCTCGGGACGTATATTACCTTCTGACTTACTGAGCCATGCATTAGTCGAAGGGCTACTCGTATTAAAGAATACAAATGGTCTACAGAGGTGTAATATCTACAGGAAATGTACAGCTGGCTGTGTGTGTGTAGGTTTTCTCTCAGTCGGTGAAAGCAAAACTCGAAAACTGCCGACGCAGCGTGGGAGCAGGCATGCAGCATCCAGGTGCGATCAGTAACTATTTCAGCTTTCAACTACAGAGCGGAAGTTGCTTTATACCAGTATTAGTGATTTATTGTTCTGGTCTACCCACTTATGCAACAAGATAAAGAGGCTACATGGCTCAGTATGCAGCCAAATATAAACGTAAATCTTTTTTGAGAAATAATTTTTTTAAAGCAGAGAACAATATTACTTCGTGACATACAAGGCTGTCTAGATGACAAAGGAAGGCAAAAGATATCGTCGAGACAGGACACACTAAACAACTTATATGAAACAACTTTGCAGCGCGGGTGATGTCTCTTGTCTTTCGTCTATAGCTAATGAATAACACAGTAATGCACATAGCGAACTGCGTAGCAAACTAGGGCTTTCGATCTGAAAATTAATCTTTTATTAAACAGCACAGTCTACAGCTTTACAAAATAAAAAGATTGTCACTTAATTGCAAAGAACATTATGTGCATAAGGTAAAGGTCTGCATTAGAATCCTATGATGTACAGCAGTTGGGATATAATTTTAATTCTGGTTGTTTTACAATTTTACCCAATGTTGCATCTGTGTTAAGCAACTATCTTCAGTGGATTAATTACTTTACTATTTACACTAACAATTTAACACCTGATAAAAAACCGAGTCATGTTTTCGAAACATTTTGTAAGAACGACGCTGATATCTGATTTAATATCCAACACCTCAAAATGGCAACAGATCGTCTCGAAAGTCTGAAGAATTACAATTTAATAATTATATTACACATTACTAACGAAAAGAAATAGTATCATGACGGAGAGCGTGAAATAGAATAATTATATACGTATTAAAAGATCACACATTCACGAAATAGTGGTGAAGCGTAACAAAGCTAAATAAGCGATCCCGGTCCACCACGTAGTTTACATCCGTCGAGAAGTTTGGTGGGAGTACCAGTGTCACTGAAGAGCGAAATAACCATTCCGGAAAAACACCTAGTCTGCGACTACGTATGAAGAGGTTTTACAGAGGTCGCTCTCTCCGTCCAAAGAGGCCTCGGAAGGCCAACGGTGCCGACAGACCGCCGTGTCATCCTCAGCCAATAGGCTTCGCTGGATACGGATGTGGAGAGGCGTCACACCGCTCTTTCAGTCTTTCGGTCGTTGTCAGTTTTTCTGATCGGAGCCGCTGCTTCTCAGTCAAGCAGATCCTCAATTGACCCTACAAAAAGTGAGAGCACTCCACTTGCCAACAGCGCTCGGAAGACCCGGATGGTCACACATCCAAGTGCTAGCCAAGCCCGACAGCGCTTAACTCGGTGGTCCGATGGGAACGCCGTTGGCAGAGATCGCTATCAGTCACAAAATTTATTGAGTACATCAGTTATTTAATGAAGCAACATGTTTCAAGTTATAAATCTCATTTTCAGGCTAACATCTTACAATACAAAAACGTTTGACCAAAGTACACGTAGATGTTAAGGTTATTTTGTAGAGTCTTGACATGTCATCATGAAAAGGGTAACCTAATAGGAAGCAACATTCATTTCGTATATTGATCTGCTGTTCACATAAAATTTGTTAAATAGTCATTCATTTTGTTCAAATGAAATAACTATATTCCTGTGGTGTGATCATTATGTCCGTTGCTATGGCTACTTGGAACTAGTTAATTGTTGCAAATTTGCGAACAGTGGTTAATAAAACCTTCCATATTTGTGAAACAGCCGCGGTCGAGTAACAGTCGGTAGTGCTACTGCCGTACGACTACACCTGCATGAGATCTTCTGGGAACTCTGGAAGAGAAGGAGAGAAGTGCACGCAAACTGAGAACTTCGTTGCGCTGTCGCGTATAGCTCGGTCAGAAATGTCGTTGTCAGCTAAAGGTATCCGCTTTTTTGTGTTGTGCTGAATAGGCTTGTCATCAAACAAGGCACAAAGATAATATTCCTTCCTAGTTTTTAAAGTCATTAAGGCAAGTGGCAACCAATAGTATCTGAAAACAATGAAATTGGGGACGTACTGTCGGACGTTCGGAAGAAAATGCTTCACATAATTCTGAGCACCGCGAGAGCAGGCAAGAGTGAAACTATTGCACAATTAGCATTACAGCTCATGAACACAAACTGATGATTAGACTGTTGCACCAGACCAAAAACAATATTAGTAATATTATAAGTAAGACACATCGTCAGTACAACAGATCCATTTAATGTCAGGGTATCTAAAAAACTGAATGTGACAGAACATACACTGGGCAATTTGTTAGAAACTTTCAGATACGTTTTAAAGTGCACATGAAATTTAACGATTGTAGTACAAGTGCCTTTGCACTACGTCTCCCAAATAACAGACATAAATCCCAAGACATCAACAAAAAGCATTATTCTAAGAAATGGAACAAATGAGTATCTTCTAAAATTTCAGTTTCTTCAGTCATTTGAAAAGTCATTGCGATACGCTTCCTAATTAGCAAGTAGACCTTCCTAATTAGCAAGTAGACGTTCAGAACGAAAAATTGGTCGATAGCTTTCGCCACATTCTGCTACTGATCAATCGGAAATCACCTGTATTATAAAGCGAAACTTAAAATTTAATCTCACCTCATAATAAATTTTAAAAATTTGTTTTGTTTTGTGTTGTTTTCCACACTATTTTATTGCTTACTATTTTTAACCTTCCTCAACTCCACACACAAACAAAATTCATTAGAGTTCGAAATTAGAATTCTATTTATTCAATGCTTAGCTTTACTCTTTTATCAATATAATACCCTTGTAAACGTCTAGCTGTAAAACCAACAAGACAGTATTTGTGAATAAAAATGACTAGAAAACACAAATTTAAAAACGTTGACACTACACTATCTAAAGCATAGTGTTCTATTGCCTCTAAATGAATTAAAATACGTCCACATTCACGTTATTATACAGAGTCTATCAAAAAGAATCATTCTATTAGGCAATCTATATTTCTGAAACTAGTAGACATATATTGTGAATTACGTTGTCCGATGAACGAGAAACTCAAAATGAGTTTTTCATACCTTTTCATAGGTGTTCAATATGCCCCCCCTTCAGACGCACGGCCTATGTAAATGTGGTATTCAAATTGTTCACGCACTGCAGCGAGCATGTCTTGAGTTACAGCTTCCACAGCTGCTGTTATGCGGTGTTTAAGTTCATTCATTGTTGTTTGGTAAATGGACAGACATAAACCATCTTTTACAAACCCCTACAAGAAATAATCACAAACAGTACGTCCGGTGACCTTCGAGACCAGTACCGGTAATGTAAGGTTGAATCATTTGCTCTAGTGCGACGGCTCCATCGTTCAGTAATCTCTTGATTTAAAAATTCCCACACTTCCAGATGCTGCTCCCTAGAGAGAACAATGTAAAACTCAAGAGTTTCCTCTTTCCAACAGTACGTTGTTGAAGCATATATCTCAAATAACACTGTAGTTATGATTTTGTTTTAAAAAAAATCGGAGGATTCTTTTTGATACACCCTGTATTTCCATTCGTGGAGGTAATGCAATATATTCTCTTTTGTAGAAAACCACAAAGCACTCGAGAATGACATAGAAGGCTGAAAATAGTTGTGAACAAATAAAATTAATACACCAAAACTGGAAAATGTCATCTTCTTTTATTAGTTTCAGTTTAGTAGACAGTATAAAATGGCGCCATATATTTGAAAATCATCAGAAAGAAAAGGTATACGCTACAGGGAAAGACGAGTAATCGTTAGAGCGAGGAAACGTTTTGACAAGCACATTTGAAAAGACCGCTCGCAAAATCGTGGTTTTTTTTTGGGGGGGAGGGGTCTTGGTTCTTCGTTCCTATTTGAACTAGGATGGAACAGAAGGCGAAAATTTCTTGTTTATCCCGGAACAACGACCTTTTGTATAACCATTCGGTCTTACTGTAGCCATGTTACAGAATACAAAGCAAGGTTTGAACAACGAATCGGAGCTGGCGCTCAGACAAATTAAGCGAATCGATTAATTCTTTTGCAAATTCTCACTTAATGGCACCATTTGTATGTGTACTGTTCCGATGTCACGAGCAAAAAGCTGTCAACCTCGTCCGAATTTTACGCACTAAACTTCTAATTGGCCCGAGACTGATGGTTCAAATTTGGTCCATCGGTGCATTAGACCTTGGTCTAAGATAAACTTTAACCGTTTGAAAAAAATCTTGATTCGTTTGGAAGTTACGTGAAAAAAATGTGTTTTTCATGGAGGTTTTTGAAGCGCGCCAGTTCTGTGCTTTAAAACTTAGCACGGAAATAAATAAATGGACAAAGTAAAACGAAATTTATTTATCAAGTAATCTTAATCTGTTGTGGAGTATGATGGTTCACATTCGAGCTAAATGTAGCGCGTAGAATTCGTTCTTAGGAGGACTGAATGCAGGAAAACGATTGAAATTGAATCAAATTGAAAAATGCTTTCCTACGCTAAAACTGAAAACTCGCTTTCCAAAATCTAGCTCCATTCGGATCTTACGTGCAAAAACATTTTTGTTAGTTTACCCACACCACTTCTATGTTTCAGACTTCTGCGAATCGGCTCCAATTTTTTAAGAAGGTAGACAAACGGATGTAAATAATGGTCGTCGTGTTGTTTTGTGGAACATTTATCAGTTGCCACGATACAGCAGTTTGAAGCTACGCATAAAAATCTGGTTTTACGCGAATAGGACGTTCTGAGACTCTTTAAAGTGATACAGACGATAATAAAAAATATTCTTACGTTAATTATAAGAAGCGTTGGTAAAATATTAGTTCATGTTTTAGATGCAAAAAATTATACGTTTGCACATCAAACTGTGTTTCTTAGAAATGCGTTACGTCTTAAGCGCTGCATTTGAACATACCTAAATTTAAAAAAAAATGATTATTACAGTTGATTGTCATTTCGTTCTTTATACATTAAAGATTTTTTTGGATATTGGCTTAAAATCGTCGAAAAATCTCTGGATGTGCAAAACGACGCATGTACCGTACCAGAATTATGCCTAGCCCTGTACAAAGTGATATATTGTTTGACTCAGCATTTAAAGCTTTATCGATGGGTCACGACGAAAATTAGACTATCCCGAAAATTGCTATAGAAATAATTCTCAGGGAAAAGATCACCTTATTTCTAATCAATAGAAAATATTTTACTCTGTTTTCTTCAAAAACACTATGCTATTTTAGGGAAAATTTATTTTTGGGAAAAACAAGCTTAAGTTCGTCAGTTGTCAAACAGGACTGAAAAATTAATTGTGTTTGTCGTGCATACATTGTTTCGCAGTTCTTCTGCTTGTTTCAGCCAGTCATATTAAATTCGGACTGGTTGTTGCAACATTTCGCATCATAATTAGTCATGTGAGTTTTACAGGAGCGGGTTGGTGCCGGGTTTTTAATTTTAAATTTTATTATTGCATACTTTGAACAGTGACAAGAATTTTAATATAAGAAATAATAATAAGATGTAGGTATGCATTTCAGTATTTTTGTTATTTCTTGAGCGAATTGTTCAGCTTGCGATATAGTAAGCTTTTAAACAATTTCAGCTGTGTAATCTGGTCGTATCGTAAGTTTATCTACGTAATACAAAGTATTTACATACATTATTATCATAAAATCCTTACAGTATTTAATATTTCGTTGAGTATAATATTTATGTTTGCTGTTACTTCGTTCACTGTAGTAAAGATTTGTGGTTATTTTTCATAATTTTAAAAAATTTAAAAATATAAATTAAAATAACAAAATAATAAAAATAACAAAAATATACAACAAAAATGTAAAAAATAAGACCATTACACCAAAAACCTCCGGTGAACATGTGACCTTGACCTGGTGGTGAGACTTGTCTGCTCTGAGGACACAGTAAGCTATACTGTGTAGGTTCAGCCATGCCAGGCGAATAACCGTAGAGGATCCAGACTAACAACGCCCAATTCAAGCAACATAGTTCAAGAGACAACAAAAAAATTATGGCGAATCAGTCGCTGCCCGAGTCAACAAAAATTTACATTGACTGCCAAGTTATTGCAATCTAACGTCAAAATTACGGCAGAGTAAAAGTTAGGAGCCAGAATGAAAAATTCTTCTACCACAGTACACAAGGAGCGAATATGTCCTGGATACGGCTAGAGATGTAAAATAATGGAACTAGCTTTTCGACGTAACTGGCAACTTTAAAATTTAGATCAAAACATCCTAACATATTCACCTTTTTTACGAATTAACTCTACTTCCCCAGCGTGGCAAGCTCTCTTAGCTGCTAGACATTGGCACACCTGCATCTTGCAATTTATAGGTTAATGTCACTCATTCTGTGCCCAAAATTCAGAAGATTTGCCAGCCACAGTAAACTATCTATATTATCATAAAGCTGAAGAGCATGTATGTAATATTTTAAAACGTTTTTGGGGCTAAAATTCTGAGGATGGATTTGTTCCTGAGGGGGGGGGGGGGGGCTGTTAGCAGAAGGAGAACACTAAAAGAATTTCTTTTATCTCTGTGGGGTGGGGTGCGGGTTGACTTTTCCCCAAGGGGACTCTCTCTCCCCCAAAAACACACCCTTTACGTGTATGTTGAAGGATGTAACAACGAACAGACACAAACGTATAATCCTTCTAGAGAGAATGACACATCTACATTAGGAAGTATCCGAGGGTAGGGTGCATCTATAATAGAAAGTATCTCAGAGTCCATGCATACTAATCTTTAATGACACATTGTTTCATACTGCACGGCTTGACAAATACTATGCTGGATGGCATAACAGGTGTCATGTTATACGACATGTTTCTTTATTTGACATGGAGCATTATCTTACACAACATGGGTACAAATTCTAACAAATAATAAGAGCGAATATGTAAAGATTTTTTCATTTAAATGTCTTTGAAGCTGCCAAATAAGTCGGAAACCTAGTTCCCTTCACTTATATCCCTAACTCTGTTCTGGACATATTCGCCCTTTTCGTGCAGTGATAAGAGCATTTCTCATTCGGGTAAATGTTATGTGGAAGTGCCAAGAAGGAGTAATAAGACTGGAAGGCAAAAATAGAAATCCTCAGAATGAAAACTGTGAACGCAAGTTTGCAGTCTTTCTCATCAGTTCTTCAGTCAGTATATGAATGGAAGTAATTAAGGAAATAAAAGAAACGTAGGATTAAGTTTCATGGTGAAAGGATATCAAAGAATTGAAGGACGTGTTAGTGGAACGAACAGGGTACTGACCACACAATAAGGATCGGGAGTGAACTAAAGAAACAATAAAGTAGTGAAGATCAGCAGAAATGTGACTAACGATAAACTTTACAACAGAATTATGGATCACGTAGAGATGACGTGCAGGGGTTTTGTTAATCTAAAAACAAACTGCCGTATGACAGACAAAGCAAGGACCACAAGAGAAAGAGACTATTAAAGGCAGATCAGCAATGGCGGTCGAAGACTTCCAGCGTAAGCAGTCACCAACTTTATGCCAAAGGCCTTGTCAAGAATGGCGGAGGAATGGACAGAGGTTCAGGTGATGGGAAACTGCCACTACAGGCAGAAGAACCAGCAACGATCAACGGCATGGGGATGCAGAAGGCAATGGAAACCAATGCATTAAAGACATATAATGTGTATCCACAAGTCATGTGGTCTGTAACTGAAAAAGTGTCTTGATTTTCTCTCCATTGGCAAAAGATGCCGCCGAAGTAGTCCCCCATTGGGACTTCCACGAGGGGACTACCAAGGGGAGGTGACCATGAGAAAGAAATTGATTAACCAACGAAAGGATAATGATCTATGAGTCTGGCATGGAACGTCAGATTTTTTAATGAGATACGGAGGATACAAAATCTGAAAACGGAAATGATAAGGCTCAATCTACATATAGTTGGGATCAGTGAAGTGTAATGGAAGGAAGACCGGGATTTCTGGTCAAATGAATGTAGGGTACTATCAACAGCAGCAGAAAATGGTATAACAGGTGTGGGATTCGTTATGAATAGGAAGATAGGGAAGAGAGTGGGTTGCTGTGAACAGTTCAGTGATAGGGTTGTTCTTACGAAAATCGACTCCAAACCAACACCGACAACGATAGTTCAGGTATGATTGCCGACATTGCAATACGAAGATGCAGAGACAGAGAATGTATATGAGGATATTGAAAGGGTAATACAGTATGTAAAGGGAGATGAAAATTGATAGTCATGGGGGACTGGAATGCGGCTGTATGGCAAGAAGTAGAAGAAAATGTTAAAGGAGAATATTGGAATACTACGAACGACAGAGGGGAAAGATTAATCGAGTTCTACAATAAATTTTAGCTGGTAGTAGCGAATACTCTGTTCAAGAATCAGGATAGAAAGAGGTATACTTCGAAAAGGCCGGGAGGTACGAGAAGATTCCAGTTAGATTATTTCGGAATCAGATTCCGAGTTGTAAGGCGTAACCAGCAGCAGATATAGACTCAGAACACAATTTAGTAGTGATGGAGAGTAGGCTCAAGTTTAGCAGACTAGTCAGGAAAAACAAATGCCCAGAGAACTGGGGTACAAAAGTGCTCAGAAATGAAGAATACACTTGAAGTTCTCTGCAGTATAGACACTGTGATAGGGAATAGCTCAGTGCAGTTCGGCTGAAGAGAAATGTGTAACGTCCCCTTAGAAAAATTATACAAGACTGGTCTATCTGAAACGTCCTCTTTGAACAATTATACACGAATGTGCTTAAACTGACACACAATATCTTTAGCGCAACGCAATCTAACTTCCAAAAATCCCTATGAAAGAATGGCCCTGACTAACATTAACCTATACGTTTCACAAATCACTTACCTCACAAAAATCTTCGTTACTCGAACTACTGCGATACAGCGAGCGCCACTACCGCCAGCTAACTTAATAGTCATAATATACGTCAGTTCATGACACCAATGCTTACAAATTTCAAAACTCCGCCATCTCTCTCCCCACGTCCACCACTGCTGACGGCTCACCTCCAACTGCGCAACGCTACGCGCTGTTAGCATCTAGCTGCCCAACACAACAATGGCAGACAACAATGCAAACCAGCCACAGACTGCACACAGCACAGCCAGTGATTTTCATACAGAGCGCTACGTGACGGCGGCGTTACGAATAAAAAAACCTAAACATCCTACTTACATAGCCACCATACTCCCAACAAAAAATTTACAAATTGTTTTGGGCAGTGGCCAATACAGATTCGAAATTTTTTTTCATAATTACAATAACAAAGAAATCAAATGCACACACTTATTGATACAATGTTGGTCAAAAGATAAAATTTTCCCACAGTCCATATAGACAGTCCTGATCATTCATCACAGTAAAATAGCAGTGTTTTTCTCAAAGACTGAGCAATAAAAGAAAATGCACACGAAAGTAGTGGATTTCCATGCAGTCTTGAGATGTAGTGTTGTCTTTCCAACGGAAAGACAGTGCTGACTCTTGACATGCTGACAGGTAATGGGCCACAACAGAGCAAACCCACAGCAGAGTCAGTCGAAGTTTTGAAGAATATTGGTAGGTAGGTCAACACAGAATAGACCCATTGTAGTCGTGGTAATTGGTGGGCCACCAGAGGTGCAGACCCACTGCAGTCCTTCTGGAAATAATGGTATTGGGGAGTCATCAAAGGTGTAGACCCACTTCAGTCCTTGTAGAGATATCCAGCAGCCATCTGTTTGACTGTGCAGGCGCACAATCACCATTGAAGAGTCTTGCGGATAATATAGCAAGTCCATAACCCACCACTTGTCCACTCACAAAGATTTTGGAATTGTCCTTAGAACCAGCAATGCTGTTAACCAGTCCCTTGCTAAATTATCAACACACTTGCAAACACTATCAGTCCATACTTCTCACATATTGTGCATATACTATGACCAACAGAAATGTGTGCAGTGAAATATAATTTACAAGTTACTTATTTTGATGAAATGGTGTCAATTACAATTTTATAACGTAAGAATACAATAACAAAGGTACAAAATACATCATTAAAGAACATAAGAATACAGATAACATTTGTAGTAATACAGGCTTTACAAAAGAATCGGAATAACAAATACATCAGTGTTACAAACATTGTGACATAAGTACATACATAAAAGATCAGAATAACTTTTGAAACATCAGCTTCACACATGAGCATTAAAACAGAACAGAATTAATAATGTCTAATATCTTTACAAAGTAAATAACATATTATTAATGTAAATTATATTTGAGGATAACACTACTCCTCATCATAGTGAATGTAGCTTAGTATTAGAAGAGAAAAAATTCTATGAAACAATACACAGAGACAGGAAGAAAATAAATACACAAGGAAACACAAACACATAGTGGGATAACACAAAAGGAAAGGACAGGGTTTGTTTTCAGGGTAACATTTGGTACTGCAGTCCAACCCAAAACTTCATTCTGTAGATCTTTCGTCATATCTCAACATTTGTTTCCACCAAAAATACAAAAATATCCGATCCAAGCATGCTTTCTGTATTTTGTTCACATCCTCTTTCAAAAATAGTTTTTATCCACTGTACACTAATTTTTTTTGGCCAAACCATTTTCTTATAGCTTCTCAATGCTTTTCTTTCAATTCATCATAGTTAGTTTCTTGTATAGTCTACCCCCTCTTAAGCTAACTTAAACCTACTGATCTCAGATGCTAAACTAAGGGACGATGCAATGCAGCAGCACAAAACAAATTAACACAAACAACAATGACCCAAAAAAATGCAGATTTGCAAAGCAAGCAGCAGTAAATGTAATAACTTATATCTAAACATGACAAACCCACAAGCAGAAAAAATAGTATACTAAAGACAACAATGCATATAAGGGAAAGTTATAATCACATCTTAATGTCTATGTAATTAAAGTGGCGCACTACAAAAAACAAATTCTAAAAAAAATTAGAAAGTACTGCAAAAGAAAATTATATATGCAGTTACTGTTACTAGTCCCTTCTTATTGTTCTTTCCTTTGCAAGTGCTCCTTTTTTTGAAGAATGTGGATCATAAAATTATTATTTAACATATCTGTTGACAGAAAGTTTTCATATTAGCAAAAGCATTTAATTTTATTTTATAAAACCAATGCAGTAACACAGGAAAACAGATATCAAATGAAACAAGCAACTATGAAAGGCATAGCATAAAAATATCATTCAATAGTCATGTGACATTTCATAAGTTAGTACAAATTCTCTCAACTCTCGTAGAAAGACACTTGTAATTATCAGGTGTGCAGATGTAAATAAGTATCTTTCCAAGTAATGAGAGTGTCGTTTTTGCGATGCTTTCTACAAAGGAATGTCAATAGCGAGGATAATGGCGTCTTTATTTTTTTCTCCACCTGTACCTCTGAAAGGCACACACTAATGGCTTGTTTCCAGGTGGCTGCCGCACAGCTGGGTGCCCACGACCCATTACGTGCAGGTGGTCACTTAACTTTCTTACCGAAATATTTACGACACCAGTTTCCGCTACAGTGGCAGTCTCATGTAAAAAATTTCACAGGTCAAGAATTGGCGTTACAAATCTGTAGAAACAAAATCCTATTGATATAACAGTGTCCAAAAAATTTTCGTAGGCATTGTAATACATTCACGCATTTACATACATTTCACCTCTTAAAGTACGATTCTCGGTTTCCCACAACCTTTTTCACAAATCAGAGTCCCTAACCACTACTCATTATTCCTTACCTTATTCGTTGACACGTCTCCAATATCTCAACATATCAGATGCATAGCATAATCAAATAACTCATATAGCATCACCTTATTGATCATAAACATACCGCAACAGTGTAATACACATCGTCATCATAACATAAAACCTCAGCCTAATCTCAAAATCGTCGTAGCTTCCTCCAATAATTTCAAAACCTAAAAAAAATTCTCTGCTCATGTCAAAAGTGTCATCTACCTCAAACGTACTTTAAAAATCATGGTCTCATACCAAATACATCATTCAAAGCTCTCATAGTATCACAATGGTTCTGAAAAAATATGAACAGTTCACAAAGTACCGACAAAATACAATTTCGTAAGTGTGAAGTTATCCAACCGTGTAATTGTGTTAACATCTGTCACTGACGCAGTAATAAAATGTTTGTCTCTCTCAGTTAAATTATCAGATAGCTGTGTAATTTATGTGTTAGAGAAATATGGTACCGATGTGTAAAGTTGTATAAGCAAATACCATATTAGCTAGGGCTCCTTGTGCTTGCCAAACACATGGTACACAAAGTAAGCGTACACCCCCCTGAGGATTAATGTAATTATACCCTCAGGTGTTACAGATTACAGCAGTGGAATGAAATGTATCACGAAAAACTTTCTTTCTAATTCAACAATCTTGAAAAATAAATGGTTTAAGTACCAAATTAATCACTCAAATGCGTGCCCTGTAGTGCTAAATGTGAGTTTTGCTGTAAGATAATTCTGTGGAACTGTCGTACGTCCTCTGTAAGAAAAGTTCTGCAGAAGTCAATGTACTTACCTCATGATAAACAAAAGTGAAATGCTTTGTGTATAGACATCGTAGTTATTACTTACCTCACCGTGATCAAGAAAGTACTATAATGTAACGTATTGTTGTGCTACAGAAAAGGCTGTCTTATTGTAGCTATACCACAAAGTTACTACTAAAACATGTTTTACTTTCCAGGAGAATTCAGAAAAACTGTGCATATATAAAGCAGATACAGCACAAAAGCAACAATGTAAATTGTGTCACACATTAGTAGCGTCGAGATATAATGGTGTAGCTGTAAAATAAACTAACCACTGTGTCATCTGGTATCTGTTAGAAAGTACTTTAAATAAAGAATGTCTTTTCAACTAAACCAAAATGTTGCATTAAAATCTCATTAACAGTATATGTTCTAAGTATGTAAGCCTTATAGTCGTTACGTAATCGTGCAACTAACAAGCAAGAATGTACAAATAACAACACTGTGTCGTCTGTTCACTATAACAATGCATTCGTAATTTCTGTTTAAAAATTTTCCCTAGGTTCTAGACTGGATAGTTAACTTCAAAACATTGTTGCATGTTAACGGTTTCTCAGTGTGACAAAGCATACTAGAAATGTGAAGTTAAATGTTTTATGGCACAGACAAAGTTAAAAAGCAGATTATATTTCAATAAACGGTTTTACATGTGAAATGTGGTGTAAATCTTTACTCTTCCTAGTACACAGAGTTTCAACTTCAACGCAATTATCATGTGGTATACGTCGGATTCTGTAAGGTCCATTGCAAACTAGAAAGAATTTGTGACTCAAGTGTTTCTTCTTATGTGACAATGAATGAGCTTTAATGAGAACTTTCTGACCAATATATAATTTCTTTGCATTTGCTTTACCGTGTAATTTTCTCCTTTTGTCTGCTGCAGATTTTATATTTTTAATAGCCAAATCAATTATGTCTTTGTGTCGAAGTTTACGTGTATTTGGAAAAGGTACAAGCTCTCTGATTCTGTTCGGTGGTTCTTTATTCTTCAGTACAAGAACAGGTGGTAAAGCAGTGGAGTCATGAGGCATTTCATTCAGCACGTTTTGAAATAAGTGTAAATATCTGTCCCAATGCTGATGCTTTCTGTGACAATAAAGTCTGCAAAGCTTATTGATTTCTTTCATAATCCGTTCAGACGGGTTAAAAAGTGGTGAGTACAATGAAATAAAAACAGATTTGATTTTATGGTTACGAAGCATGCGTGACCAAACAGCAGATCTGAATTGTGGTCCGTTATCTGAAATTACTTTACTAACGTGTCCAACTTCACGTAAGAAATTTTTAACAAAGGCCTTGGATACAGACCGTCCAGTGGCTTTACGTAACGGAATGAAAGAAACAAATTTTGAAGTAAGTTAAACAGCGACTAGAACGTACGAAAATCCATTCGATGTTCTAACAAGCGGTCCCAAGAGATCAACAGCGGCAAATTCTTTTAATTTAGTAGGAATGGTAGGAAACAATGGAGCACGATGCGAGACAGTAGATGGTTTCGTCTTTTGGCAAAGTTTACATATAGACAAGACTCTTCGAATTCTCTTTTCCATATTGTTAAAATAACTAGTAGTTCGAAGAATATGATAACATTTTCGTGGACCAAAATGTACATAGCTGAAATGAATGTACCAAATGAGCTTATTAACAAAGTCGTCTGGAATGCAAAGTACCCATAGCTTGTCATCAACAGTGCATCCTTTGAACAGTATGTTGTTTCTAACCAGGTAATAATGACGAATCTGTGTGTGTGTCTTTTCATGCCATTTACTTTTGATGTCTTTCCAAATCGGATCTTTATCTTGTTCATGAGCAATGTCCTTTAAAGATGTGGTGATGAAGTTTTCAAAGGCGACTTTCTGAATGTAAAGAATACTGAAATTTTTCTCGAGGTTGCTTTCTGTGTTACTTTTCTCAAGCCCAGCCGGTGCGCGTGACAGTGCGTCCGCAACAATGTTCTCCTTGCCGGGAATGTAGACTATTGTGAAGTGGAATTCTTGCAGAAACAATGCCCAACGTTTTAACCTGTCATGATTTAATTTTGAAGACATAAGAAATTGTAATGCACGATAATCACTGTATACTTTTACGTACTTACCATAAAGAAAGAAACGGAATTTGTTAAATGCCCAAACGATAGCTAAAGCTTCTAAGTCAGTAACGGAATAATTTTTTTCAGATTTTGTTAGCACTCGGATAGCAAAAGCAATAGTTTTCTGAACGGTAGTGTCATTTTCTATGGCTTTTTGAAATAAATGGGCACCAAGGCCGAATTTAGAAGAATCTGTGCTAAGGCAAAAATCTTGTGAGAGATCTGGATGAGCTAGTATTGGCGCGTTAAGTAGCGATTCTTTCAAAGAATTGAATTCCAACTGTGCTTGTTCGTCCCAGTTCCAAATAGTATTTTTTCCAGTGAGAGAACAAAGTTTTGGTGTAACTAGAATTTGCATATTCAGAAAACGACGGTAGAAATTTACGAGACCTAGAAAACTGCGGACTTGTTTTTTTGTGGATGGAACTGGAATGGCTCTGATTGCTTCTAACTTTTCAGGATCCGGCTGAATGCCTTCAGAAGAAATAATATGTCCCAAAAACTTCACCTTTGTCCTACCGCATTCAGACTTTTCCAAGTTAACTGTAATTTCAGATTCTGCAAAAATATGCAACAAGCTGTTGAGGAAGCGATTATGTTGCTCCCATGAGGCTTCTGCAATCAGAATATCGTCCACATGTAAGGTGATGTGAAGTTTTAAGAGCTCAGGTAATATGGAATTTAACCTGCAAATGAATGCTGCCAAAGAAATGTTCAAACCGAAAGGAAGTTTCCGAAACTGATAACAAACGCCGAAACAAAGGAAAGCTGTGTATTTTCTACATTCTGGATGAAGTTCGATCTGATAAAAGCTGGATCTGAAATCAATGGAAGACAACACTTTTACACCATTAAAATTTTGTAGAAGTTCTTCCAACGTTTGCGGCCTGTCTGTTTCAGGAATAATGATAGTATTGATTTGTCTCGAATCTAAGACAAGCCTGATCGATCCATTTTTCTTCTCAACAACATGTAATGGATTGTTGTATGAGCTTACTGCAGGCTCAATAATGCCCTCGTCAAGCATAGATTGTATTTCTGTTCTAACACGGTCCCTATAATGTGCTGGAATTACGTATGGTCTAACACAAAGTTGGTACTGAAATCCCTTGATTGTTTCTGTTTTCTGAGTAAAAACTGTGGAATGTGCTTGTAAAATCTCTAAAAGGTCCTGCCTATTAGTGTCATTACAGTTCTCAATTGTTTGAATTTTATTCTGAATTAACTCATTAGTTTCAAATATGCCGTCGATATCATCCCTGTCAGTACTTGCAGAGTGATTGTTAGTGTCTAGTTCCGTTGAAAATTCCGAACTGTTGTCTAACAGAAGGTAAAGCCGATTAATTTCCTTGTCATGGTTTGAGAGCCAATCTTCAAATTTCAAAGCTATTGACTTACCTTCTTTCTCTAAACTTATTTCAGCAATGTGAAAGTTTAAGATTGCTTTGTATTCATTGAAAAAGTCTACTCCCAATATAATTTCTGTCGACAACAATGGAACAATAAGAAAGTTCATAGAGAAGCTGTGGTTTTGACAAGAGAATTCTAAGTTGGTTTGTTAACGTACATCTACAGTTTTCCCAAAGATTGCACTTTGTAATTTAATCTTACGTAACGGAAGTGAGGGTCAATCGTTCGATTTGTTGCATTTGCTAAAGGCTGTTTCACTAATGACTGAAATGGGACTGCCAGAGTCAAGTATTGCCGTAAATTTTACGTCATTCACTGTAATGTGAATCACAGGATATGCAATGTTGTTATGTTTTACGTCGTGTTCCTGGAGTAAGATGTCTCTAATGTCTTCCATTTTTACGTAATTACTAGCTACGGCAGCTGCGTCGTCAGTTTCAGAAGTACGTTTTGTGGCTGCCAGCGGTATGAGTCATTGCCTATTGTGTCTTTGTTGGCGCGTGTCGTTATTGGGATTTGGAGACCTAACTTCTACAAATTCACCTTGTCGAGAGGGCCCAGCTCTGTTTGAATCCCGCCAGTTCTGCTGCAATTCAGGTCTGTCGTTACGATCATATCTTCTGTCGTCATGTCGGTAGATTCCATAGTTTCTTTCTTGTCGGTCACGTGGTGGAGAATTTCTCTCTGAATCGTAACTGCGCGCTGGACCGTTGCGTCGAAAGTTATTCTGTCTCCCTTGATAGTAATTATTTTGGTTCCCATGTTGTCTGTTTCTCTGATTGTTTCTGTGATAGTCACTACCGCGGAGAGGTGACCTTTCCCTGTAATTATTACTACTCTGCCAACGGTTTTCATACGGGTGGTGTCTGCTTTGGTCACGATTTGTGTTGTGAGAATAGCCTTGTCGTGTCCAGTTATTATATCTTTCATTGCGGAATTGCGACGGATGTGACCTGTAATTGTTGCGTTCCTGTTTTCGCGTTCCGCGATTGTCAGTGTCAATTTCTAATTCTTGTAAGAGCCCCTGAAAAGCTTCAATGTCGTCTTTGCAACGTCCTGCCAAAATAATATTCCTTAAATGTTCCGGCAATTTCATTAAGCACATGCTGATGAGTTCTGAAGGGCTGTATAGGTTTGAAAGGTATTGATTCTTATGCAACATGTCTTCAAAATACTTGAAAAGACTGGAAAATTCATTTTTTTCGAAATGTTTCATCATTATGATGCTATGTTTTACTCGGTCTTGTGTAGCTTGAGACCAATATGCTGACAGGAAGGCATGATAAAATTCTCCTTCACTGTGACAATCGTGAATGACCGATCGCATTCTTACAGCTGGTTCATTCTCCAAGTAGCCACACATAAATTCTAATCTGTGCTCTAGTGACCAGTTGGGAGGAAAACAATGAGAGAATTGATGAAGCCACGCTTGTGGATGAATGTCGTTGCCAGAATTCTTAAATGTTTTGAATTTACGTGTAGTAATGAACAGCTTATAGTCAAAATCATCGTGTCGGCGAGTCGCATGTCGGTCATTGTTACATCGTTTCAGCGGTTCCATCTCAAAATTCGGTTTACCTTGCCAATTTCTTTCATAATTTTCGAAGTGCCTTGTGTTATTATTTTGTGGCTGTTCCGTATTTCTATATCCCTCTTCCCGTATTGGAGCGCGAGTGTCCTCTGAAATATGTAATTCTTGTATTACCTGTGTCAGCTGATCTTGTACTTCCCAGATTTCTCTTTTGTACTGTGTGTTGATTTGATTTTGATTCTGTTTGAATTTTCTAATTTGTTCATACTCTTCAGCGTCAGTGAAGGCTACAGGTTTTGTGCCATTCAGATAATCATCTACCTTTGTAGATAAGTTAGTGAACTGATCTGAAAGTTCGGCTACTTTATCAGATAGTGAACTAATTTCCTCCATGTGTCTTTCCGAACCAATTTTCAGAGTATCTACTGTGTCCTTTAGGTTATCGGTAGATGCAACTGAGTCAATTTTAGCTTGCAAGGTCTCATGATTTTCATGAACAATATTTTGCAGTTCTTTTATGGCTGCTTCGTGGTTCTGTAATGCATTTTCATGCGGCGAAAAAATAGGTCGAAAATTTGTATTTTTACGTCATTACAGAGTTTTTGACATTTCGATTCGATTTTATGTAACTCAGTAGTTAAATCCTCACGTGTTTGTTCAAGCGTATGTTCCACCAAGTCTAACTTTTGAAGCTTTTGTTCCATTGTGTCTAACTTTTGAAGATTTTGTTCAATTGTGTCTAACTGTTGCTGTGTTTGTCTCTGATTTTGTTTCATTTGTTGCGTTAATTGCAATAATAATGTATTAGTGTCAGGAATCTGTTCCTCTATGCTTTTCGGCAGTGAATTTGCACCGGCAACATTCACATTTTGACAAGCAGAAAATGGGTCTTGACTTATTTGAGAAAACGGTGAGGACGCAAAACCTGAATGTACAGTATTTCCTAGATTGTGTCCTGTCGTTTCGGATTCCTGACGCGAGCTGTTGCCGACCGATCGATCGATAATGCTTCCCTGTTCACTAATTGTTTCACTGTCTACACCATTATTTGACGCCCGCTCCATTTCCCTATGCATAGTTACCAAATTACTACTTAGAACATTAGTTAATTCATTACATGGTGGCGCTAACACACTGCTTTCGTCTTCACTGTCATTTCTCAGTTTACTTTGGAGCCTAGTATTACGTTTATCACATGCCATTATTGTCACAATATTTCACACGACAACACAGAAAAACACAATTTGAAGAGCAAAAATAAGAGACCACATTAACATAGCACTGAAAATAATATCTAGTTAATTGCAAGCGCAGCTGCGAAATACTTGGTGCAAATCTACATGCATGCCACAACGTTTTTACTGCACAACAATGAAAGACTACAACTACAAAGGAGATTCTCTCTACAATTAGGCGCTAGCAATAAACAAAGTCTACACTAATTACACAAACTGCAAGAAAAAATCAGAAGATTCCAGTGAGGTATCCTCGGCTAAGGGTCGACATATGAAACGTCCCCTTAGAAAAATATACAAGACTGGTCTATCTGAAACGTCCTCTTTGAACAATTATATATGAATGTGCTTAAACTGACACACAATATTTTTAGCGCAACGCAATCTGACTTCCAAAAATCCCTACGTAAGAATGGCCCTGACTAACACTAACCTATATGTTTCACAAATCACTTACCTCACAAAAGCTTCGTTACTCGAACTACTGCTTCACAGCGAGCGCCACTACTGACAGCTAACATAATAGTCATAATATATATATCAGTTCATGACACCAATTCTTACAAATTTCAAAACTCCGCCATCTCTCTCCCCACGTCCACCACTGCTGGCGGCTCACCTCCAACAGCGCAACGCTACGCGCTGTTAGCATCCAGCTGCCCAACACTACAATGGCAGACAACAATGCAAACCAGCCACAGACTGCACACAGCACAGCCAGTGATTTTCATACAGAGCGCTACGTGGCGGCGGCGTTACCAATAAAAAAACCTAAACATCCTACTTACAAATGGACATCTCTAAAAAGGGCACTCACAGAAGCTGTAACGAAAAACATAGATACAAAGAAGGTAAATGCGGATAAACCTAGCGTAACACAAGAAATACTCCAGTTGATCGATGAAAGAAGGAAGTACAAACATATAGACATACATGTCACTTAGAAATGAAATAAATAGGAAATGCATGTAGGCTAAGGCGAAATGACTGCATGAAAAATGTGAAGAAATCGAAAAAGAGATGATTGTCGAAGGACTTAATCAGGATATATGAAAGTCAAAACAATCTTCGGTGAAATTAAAACCAAAGGTGCAATGGAATTTACACTGTCAAATGCAGAGGAGAGAGCAGACAACTGGAAAGAGTACATTGGAGGTCTCTATGAGGGAGAAGACTCGTCTATGGCGTGGTTGGAGCAGACACAGGAGTCCAGATAGAAGAGATAGGTAATTCAGTGCTAGGATCAGAATTTATAAGAGCTTTGGAACGCTTAAGATGGAATAAGGCTGAAGAGATAGATAATTTTCACAAGAATTTACAAAATCACTTTGGGAAGTGACAACAAAGCGACTATTCACGTTGGTGTGTTGACTGTATGAGTGTGGCGATATACCATCTGATTTTCGCAAAAACATCATCCACACAATTGGGATGATTGCAAGAGCCAACAAGTGCGAGAATTATCGCATATCAGCTTAACAGATCATGCATCAAAGTACCTGAAAAAAATGCAAAAGAATGCAAAACAAAATTGAAGTTCTCTTGGAGGGCGATCAGTTTAGCTTGAGGAAAGGTAAAGTTATCAGAGAGCCAGTTCTGACATTGCGGTTGATAATGGAAGCGAGGCTGAAGAAAATTCAATACACGTTCATACGATTTGTCGACTTGGAAAACGCGTTCGACAATGTAAATTGTTGCAAGATTTTTGAAATTCTGAGAAAGGTATAGGTAAGATTTACGGAAAGATGGGTAAGTGCAATATGTACAAGAACCAAAATAGAGCAAGAGGACTGGACGACTAAGATTGAACTGCTCGATTTAGAAAGCGTGTAAGATAGGTAGGTAGTTCGACAGAGACTGAAATATGTACAATAAATGATTTAGGACGTTTCGTCAAAGAAATTCTGTAAGATGAAGAAGTGATACGTGAGATGATATAAGGGAGGATGCATCAATGCATCAAAGTAGACAGAGGGTAGAGATAAAAAAATAAATAGTATTACAGACGAAGATTAATTTGAATAGTACCAGTAGTAGTTTCCGTTGTAATTTAGCGTCATTTGTTAAAATATAGGCTAATGAGAATGAGATCTTCACTCTGCAGCGGAGTGTGCGCTGATATGAAACTTCCTAGCAGATTAAAACTTTGTGCCGGACCGAGACTCGAACTCGGGACCTTTGTCTTTCGCGAGCAACTTATATATATATATATATATATATATATATATATATATATATATATATATAGGAAGGTAGGAGAAACAGAAACCTTTATTATTCACAAATAAACATAGTACGTCCTGACACATGATAACTGTCCTAGAAGGAATCTCGCTGCCGTCCTACCATGCAGCATGAAATAACAACAAAATCAAAATCAAAGTGGGGCCATCTCCGGCGCCCTAAAGAAAAGTATTTATGGATATGAAAACAAAATTTGAAGTACATCCATTTGCTAACAGTTCAAGCGTGAGTTCTTCGTAGGTCGCATACTCGCATAGTGTTCTTAGTTGATCACATTACTTGGTCGGTTTCACAACGAAAGCACCGCCGCTCATCTTTGCGCACCCGGCACACCCCAAGCATATGGCGGGTCCGCAAAAACCGTTATGAGGAAATTGGCATACCAATCCTTGTACTTTTGTAGCCGTAATAGTTTTTTGTGTCCATCTTGCAAATATTGCCAGTAATCCATGACGTTCAGTAATTTCGTACGTGTGTCTCTATAGATGTAATGGACCGTCATACCTGTGATCGACGCCACTGGGTTCGTCTTATGACGCGGAAAATACGTTTCCTCTGGGAAAAACACTATGTCAGAACAGACTGCCGTACAGATAGTGCGCCGCATGAACGCTATTATCTTTCTTGCGAGAGTCCAGACAGCCAATGCCTCTCCGCAGAGCAGCCGATGGTCGTCCGTGTCCAGCACGCCGCATTGCTGATACAAGGGCGAATCCGCCAAATGTATTGCTTACCTTTTATCATTTGTAGGGTATTTTCGGTTCACGACAATGTACCATGTTGATCTGACTGATGTAGGTAGGTGGGGGTGGTGGACAGTGCGCCACACCACGTGCCAATCAACAGCTGGGTGTTTGCGTTCCACCCTATTCCGTGCGATCTGTCGAAGAAGCAGATGGTACACGTCCTTCGATGTCGACTGTCGGGTCGTCGGTAAACGCTCTCGAATGTAACTGTGTTCCACGATGAACGTGCGCACATACGTTAAAGGGGGCGTTACATGGCCGACACTGACTGGAGAAAGACGCGATGTTGGTACTAGTTCTTCGAAGATCGTCCCCGTAAGCGAGTGATTCCTGTTGCGCCACCGTTTGAGCATAGTATTAATATACATGGCACGCGCCTTCTCGTGCACGTTCACTAAACCAACGCCCCCCTCTCGCGCTGGGAGGGTAAGCGTGTTGTACTGCACCTTAAAGAGTTATCCCGGGCACACATAGTACCCAAAAGCCGCCTGAATCCTCATAGCCATCGTGCGCGTCAAGGAGAGAAGGTGTGTCAGGTGGCACATCATGGACGCGAGATAAAGGTTGACGAGTAACACTCGCTGCAGCATATCCATCGACCGTAGGGCGTTTAGTCGTACTGCCGTGCGGACTCTGAGTAACAGTCTTCGGTGGTTGTCCGCAGCCGTTCTCGCTGACTCTTTATGAAAGGTGATACCCAAACAGCGGAGGGTTTCCACCGCAGGTAAGGGTCCTTCCGTTCCTGGTTCTAGTCCACGCCCCACATGCATGAATTGTGATTTTCGGTAGTTGACCACACTTCCAGCTGCCATCCCATACGTCTGTAGCCAATCCAGTGCTGTTTGAGTCTCCCTCTCATTCCGTACGAGGAACACAATATCATCCGCGTATGCTCTGCATTTGAATGACAAACGTCGTCGGGAGATCCCGGTAAGACGGCGGCGAAGGCCTGCGAGGCACGGTTCTAAGGCGGTCGCATAAAGGAGGATCGACGAGGGGCAACCCAGTCTCACTGATCTTAAGATCTTAAAATACTCAGTTCTCTCTCCATTGACCACCATCGCTGATCTTGCGCCGTGCAACAGCCACATCACAGCATTGGTCAATAGTAGCGAGACACCCATCCTGTTCATCACCGCCGCTAGGTACACATGATCCACGCGATCAAAAGCATGATAGAAATCTACTGCAACCATCGCCCCCCGGAGGCAGCATGCAGCCGCGAGGGCGACGTCACCATAGTCTTCCATGGCTGTGTGGATATTACTGATGCCGCCAAGACAAGTCTGATCGGCATGTATTCGATTCTCAGCGACTTTTTGATACGACTGCCCAGGATGCGCATGAAGATCTTGTAGTCACTATTAAGGAGCGTCAAGGGGCGATAATCACAAGGCCGTTTGCCACCACGGGGCTTCGGTATCGGTATCATGAGCCCTTCCGTGAATTGAATGTGAACCGGTATTTCTTGCCGCAGAAGCTCATTAAACATACATAGCCACATCGGTGTCATAATGGTCACAAAGGCATGATAAAATTCCAACGGGAATCCGTCTGGACCTGGGGACTTGTTGCAATCACCTCGTGTAATCGCTTCCTCCAGCTCTTCACACGTAATTTAAGATAGACCGTCCGCTTCCTTGTTGACACTCGTCGCGTCTGGGATCTCTTCCAGGACGTTCCCCAGCTCCCTCTGACTCTCCACGTTGCTCGCATAGAATCTGCTAAAATGGTCCGTGAACGCCTTTGCTATGTCCCTTTGTGTTGTAAAACGACGGCCATCGCCGAGATCGATCTCATGTATTAAATTCCTGCATCTTCTTCGTCTTTCCTTTATCACATAATGCATCGAGGGAACCTCGTTGGTAGAAAATCCCGCGACCTCGCGCGTATCATCGTACCTGCCATCCTCTGCGTCGCAAGTTGTACCAGCTTCGCCTTAACTCGGTGGACGGCCGTCTGGCGTTCTGGTGTACGTGATTGAGCTAACAGTTCCCGGATAGCCGTAAAGTAAAACTCAGAGGTCGTGCGCTGCCATTGAGAAACCTCCTTCCCGTAACCTATTAACGTTCTCCATAAAGCTGGCTTCGCGCACTCGATCCACCACTGCAGGACAGAACCGAAAGAATTTCGTAGACAGAGGCAGCCATGCCACGCGTCCTCCACCATGCGACGGCATTCTGCATCTCGCAGGTGGGAGACGTTCATCTTCCAATTACCCTTCCGTCTCCATACCTGCTATCTATCAAGGTTAATGGTACAAATATATGCCTCGTGGTCTGTAAACGCTGTCGGCCATATTTCTAGGTCCACCGTCGACATTGCTAACGACCTTGAAACGTAGATCCGGTCCAAACGGCCCGCGTAGTGGCTAGTAAAAAATGTATATCTTGGTTGGTTGCGATACTACAGGTCCCATGTATCGACGAATTCCATCCCGTTGACCAGCTCCTTAAGTTCTTGGCTAGTAGTATAGTTAGGTTGTTGGTCCTTTCTGTCGAGCACACAATTAAAATCTCCGCCGAGTATGCAACCATCGTATCGTCCCTGGAACAACGGTGTAACCTCATGGGCGTAAAAATCTGCTCTGTCCCTTCTCTTATCCGATCCTGACGGTGCGTATATGTTGATCAAACGATTCCACCTATGGTCACGGCCGTACCACGGGCAGAAGGCAAATACTCGACGTCGTCTGCACGTATCCCTTCCTTTAATAGTATAGCTGTGCCAACGCCTCTCTCGTCACACGGGGAACAGTAAATGTCGTAACCGTAAAAGTCCGAGGGGGGAAGTACCCGAACTTCTTGTAATAGTGCTGTGTCTAAATCCGCAGCCTTTATCTTGTCACTGAGCATCTTGATTTTTACCGGCGTCCCAATGCTATTGGTGTTAACAGACCCTATCCGATGAGCTTGTTGCATGGCGGTCAACGTAGATAGGGTACCGTACGGTCGCTAATTTTGCCGTACATAGGCTGCTGTCAGACTAACGCCCTCCGCCGTCCCCTCATATGGTCGGTCATTATTCCGTGCACTCTGCCGGTCTTACACCGGGAGAGTGCGTGGGAGCAGGTCCTCCGGCATCATCTGGTTCCCACGGGGGTGTTTCTTCTGACCAGTCTCCTAGTGACCCATCGTTGTCGTGCGGTGCAGGCGCCGTAGCCTCCTCAGTAGCCTGTTGACCTCTATCGAGCTCCTTCGCTGTGTCTGAAGCATCGTCAGCGGTAGGTCGTACTGCCGTCCGGCTGGCCACCGTTGCATCCTCGCTAGGCAGTTCTTCTGTATCCATGGTCGTCTGTTCTGTACCCCTAAACTTCTCAGAATTGTCTGCTAGATCAGAGTGGTCGTTCTCCACCGTGAGGCGGCGCTTCTTCCGGCGTTTTGGTGATCGCTGTTTACGTTGCCGCGCCTCGGAATCAGAGGCCAGCATGGTCTCCAGTTGTTTTTTGGGGGCGTCGGAATCGTGCGCCGTCGTATTATCGACGTCTCCAAGTGCCTTATCTGTAGGGGCCGCAAGCGGAACCGAAGAGAGGGCGTCCTGTGACTGCTGCAGGCGGTCCAGCGCAACGTCGTCTTTCTGTGGCTCGCCACGATCCGCCGCTGTCTGTGTGTTCTGGTACGCGTCTGTCTCGCGGCCCACGTCATCGCGTAATGCTGAGACGTAAGTCATGGGGAGCACAGTCGGATGCGGCGTGAGGGGTGGATCATCCCGTGGCAGCTGTAATAACCTTCGGTGAGCACACTCAGAACGTATGTGTCCCTCCTTCCCACATCCAGAGCACGTCCTTGGTTGTCCGTCGTGAATGACAATCGCCCTACAACCGGCGATGTACAAGTATGACGGGACGTGTTTCCATTGAGGATAGGATATTTCTTGAAACTCGCCCACTTTTCAGCCACGTGGGATAGGACCGTTCCGTAAGGACGCAGGGCGTCTGTCACCAATTCTTCTGGCACTTCGAATGGAAGCTCAAAGACGCGGATCGTTCGGAGGCCCATGCCGGAGTGTTCAACTGCTACCGCTCCAACATTCCCGTCCGAATGACAGAAACGAAGTCCTTGTCGGTGTCGAAGTAGTAGTTCGTCACATGCCGCTTCATTGATGAGCTTGACATAGACCACGCTGCTGACTATAGATAATTGTATTCCAACTAGAACGTCAGGTTCGATTTCCACCTCGTCCGGTAAATAACGTTCGATCTCGTAAGCCTTCGGTCGAGCATATTCGGTAACAAAACTAAATTTCAGTGTCGATTTGCGGAACGACAAGGCCATGATTCGTTCTATGTATACCGCGACACACCGCTACACACTTAACGAAAACACCTCTCGCGCAGACGTGCGGCAGGGACGTAAACACCGTCCGAACCGCTGCGCCGCCGAAGGCTGACTGAGCTACCCAAGCCCGACTGACGCCCCCTCCTCACAGCTGTACTTCCGCCAGTACCTCGTCTCCCACTTTCCAAACTTCACAGAAGCTCTCTTGCGAACCTTGTAGAACTAGCACTCCTGGAAAAGGTATATTTGGCGAAAAATGGCTTAGTCACAGAATGATACTTTCACTCTGCAGCGGAGTGTGCGCTGAAATGAAACTTCGTGGCAGATTAAAACTGTGTGTCGTACCGAGACTGGAACTCGGGATCTTTACTTTTCGCGGGCAAGTGCTCTACCATCTGAGCTAGCCAAGCACGACTCATGCGACATTCCGTAGGAGACGAGGTAAGGGCGGAAGTAAAGCTGTGAAGACGGGTCCTGAGTCGTGCTTGCCCGCGAAATGCAAAGGTCCCGAGTTCGAGTCAATATAATGGTCTCATGTTTATGAGAAGTTTTAAGTATGCATAAGGTGTGTGAAATAGTCTTTAAAAATTGATGTGTTCTGGGAGTCCTGTTGGCATGAAGCAACCTTTGCTATTGCGTAAGACAAAATAGTATCACACAATGAGCAATACGACTGATGCGTCAAAAGCTGATGACTGGGATGGTACACAGAAAAATTAAAATTAGAATTCGGTGTCTATTAGAATATTAGTTCAACTTTATGATGAAATACCAATGTTAGTAGTGGCCATCTTCTCATATATTAGTGAATGGTGTGCATATCGTATAGCATGTGGAAACAGTAATATTCACGCCTTGACTTAAAGCCGTGTTATATGTGCCTGGATTTCTGACTTCATTACACTGAAGTTACAGAAGTCATGGGATAGTGATATACACTTATGGCGGTAATATCGCGTACACAAGGTATAAATGGGCAATGCATTGGCAGAGCTGTCATTTGTACTCAGGTGATTCATGAGAAAAGGTGTCCGACGTCATTATGGCCACACTAAGGGATTTAACAGAAATTGAAGGTGGAGTGGCAGTAGGAGCTAGACGCATGGAGCATTGTTATCGGAAATCAATATTCCTAGATCCACAGTGTCAAGAGCGTGCCTCTCGCCGCGCACAACGCAGTAGGCGAATGCCTTCACTTAACGACCAACAGCAGCGGCCTTTGTGAATAGTTTTCAGTGCTAACAGACAAGCAATACTGCTTTAAATGGTGCAAAAATCAATGTGGGACACACGGCGGATCTATTAGTTAGCACAGTAGAGTGAAATTTGATGTTAATGCCTTATGGCAGCAGACTACCGACGCGAGTGCCTTTGCTGGCAGCACAAAATCGCCTGCAGCGCCTCTCCTGGACTCATGACCATATCGGTTCGACCCTTGACAATTAGAAAACCGTAGCCTGGTCAGATGATTTCTGGTTTCAGTTGGTAAGAGCTGGTGGTAGGGTTCGAGTGTGGTGAAGACCTCACGAAGCCATAGACTCAAATTGTCAACAAGGTACTATGCAAGCTAGTAGTGGTTTCTAAATGGTGTGGTTTGTGTTTACATGGAATGGACTGGGTATTCTTGTCCAACTGAAACGATCATTGATTAGAGATTTTTATGGATAACAATGCGCCATATCTCCGGGCCACAGCTGTTGTTCTCGTTTGGTTTGAAGAACACATTGGACAATTCGACCAAATGATTTGATCACCTAAAATGGATCCTATAGAACATTTATGGGACATACATGAGAGGTCAGTTGTGGCCCAAAATTCTGCACCGGCCAATAGAGGCAGCATGGCTCGATATTTCTACAAGGGCTTCCAACGAATGGCTGCGTCCATGCCACATCGAATTCTCCGCTACACCGGCCAAAAGGAGGTCTGTCACAATATTAAGAGGTATCCCACGACTTTTATATGTAGAACTGTATTACGTCGCGAGCATGAAAGTTATGATTTATAACTCTTTTGGTGTATCAGTATTCGCTAACAGGTTATTAGATCTCCAGTTATCAGAAGATAATAATGTCATGGAAGATCAAGCGGAGCAACATTTTGAAACTTAATGACTATGATTAACAGAAATCGAGGATTAGTGCATCGTTTTCCACGACACGTCTGTCATGTGATAATAGGGCAAATCCAAATCAAGTTAAATATACTGGATATTTCAAAATGAAATCGAAATGTCTCGCAAGTGGCTCCGAGAGGAACCAACTTATGATAGGAAATCATATTCGGCAACGCCACGTTACATAACACAGAAATATGGGGACGGAGCAAGGCCTACCAGCAGGTCACCAGCTCCGCGCGACACTGAAATTAAGCTACGATGGATTGCAGGTGGTATTCGTCGCATATGAAGTCACTATGATGAAATCGAATTCCTTTGCTGTAGATATTTAGCCTGTAGAGATTGCTTTGCTGAGAGGGGCAGACGACAAATGCATATCCAGTGGGAATTAGAGACCAGCTTCTTTTTTGGCACGTGTTACTGGGCCTCACTTCACCCGAGTAGCGTAAAGTGTATTTCGTTTGCGAGAAAGCCAAAGCAAACTAGGTTGCTGTTTCAGGTATACTTATAGGCTTCAACTATGTCACAGTACAAAGTAAATGACTTTTTTCAAAGAGATGGATGTCGTATGTACACAGAAATATCAAGAGGACATGTTGAAGAGATGCAACGCAATCCCATCCAAGATGCAACGCAATCCCATCCACAGACACTCGCACAACACGTATTGCGGACAGATTGTGTAACCGTTCGGAGAGTGCAGCATGATGCAAGCCAAACATACATACCACTTTGCGTAAAGTAAAGTGCTTAGTCCTGTTATGTTGATGAAGATGACACAATGGCACTGGGCTCGTATTCAGGAAGACGGCAGTTCATGCCCCGTCTGTCAATCGATAGTTAGCCTTTCCAAGGCTTAACTAAATCGTTTAACACCAATGCTGCGACTGTTGGTTTGCAAAGAACGTTCTTGATTTCCTTCCCATTCCTTGATAATTTTAAGCATTTTTCATTCATGTATGACCCCGATGTCGATGAAACGTTAAACTCTAATAATGTTTTTTTTCTGCGCTCTACTTAACAAGTGCACGAGATGGCCTTCTATCTATGAATCTCTGTCCTTCCATTGCACAGCAGAGAATAGAAATGTTTTCCTATTTCCCACAATGTGTGACGACGTTAACATTTCTTCAAATTTTGAACGCTAAATCTGTGCCACGTTTGTTGTTTAGCTGTACCTGTAGCTGTACCTGGTCGCATTTTAACAAATTACAATTTCATGTTTCATCCCTTTGGCGTGGACGACAGATACACTTCTCTTTTCGTAAAACTCCCTTAGGATTACGACTAAGATAGGATTAAATTACTTCAATTAGCAGTGGCGGATCCTCTTGTGACACAACTGTCCAATGAACCACCACCGAAATATTCCCTACTTACATAATACTCCTCAAGGAGTTCACCTGCCTCTGTGACAAATTGTTTAATAGTTTTTTTGCAGCTTATCCCTTGTTTGACGTTACTGGTCATATCTTACCCATTCTGCTCAACCCGTACTCTAAATCCATTTGTGCAACCCCGAATCCAGTATTCCAGCCGAGTAGTTCAGTGGCAAGGTGTGAAGAAAGGAGCGGAGGAGGAGGTGACTCCTACTGTAATAACTGGAACAACGCTCCAGCATGTATCCAGCAGAGCCTCACCTTCCTCTGCTGCTGCTGCTGAGCTCCGCCAGAGCGGGATTCCTCTGTTCCTTACCGGACCTTACGCCAATCGGACATATACATAGCACGTTTCTAAAGTAACCGTAACTTTACTTTTTTTTTAAGTAACCAGTCTTCCGACTGGTTTGATGCGCCCCGCCGTTTATCCCTCACCCGCGTCATTTTTTTGGTATCAGAGTAGCACTTGCAAACCATGTCTTCGATTACTTGCTCAGTGTTTCTCAATCTCTGCCTCAATGTTTACTCTCTACAGCTCTTTCTAGTGCCATCGAAATTTTTTCTTAATGTCTTAACAAATGCCTTGTAATCATGTCCCTTTTTTTGTCTATGTTTTCCATATATTCCTTTTCTCCACGCTTCTGCGGAGAACCGCTTCATTCCTTACTTTATCGGTCCATGTAAAATTTGTCATGCTTCCGCAACACCACATCTCCCATCCTTAGGTACTCTCTGTTACGGATTTCCCACAGTTCAGTGCCGTATTATGCTGTGCTGCAAACGTACGTTCGCAGAAATTTCTTCCTCAAATTTAGGCTTCTCTCGGTCAGGGACGTCCTTCTTGCCAGTCTTAGTCTACTTTTTGCGGACTCTTTGTTCCATCTGTAAGGGGTTATCTTGCTGCCTAGTTAGCAGATTTCCTTCAATTCTGCTACTTCATTATCAGCAATTCTGATTTTAAGTTTCTCGGCCGGCCGCGGTGGTCTCGCGGTTCTAGGCGCGCAGTTCGGAACCGTGCGACTGCTACGGTCGCAGGTTCGAATCCTGCCTCGGGCATGGATGTGTGTGATGTCCTTAGGTTAGTTAGGTTTAATTAGTTCTAAGTTCTAGGCGACTGATGACCACAGATGTTAAGTCGCATAGTGCTCAGAGCCATTTGAACCATTTAAGTTTCTCGCTGTTCTCATTTCTGCTACTTCTCATTACTTTCGCTTTTCTTCGATCTACTCTCAATCCATATTCTATACTCATTAGACTATTCATTCCATTCGGCAGACCCGGTAATTCTTCTTCTCCTTCACCGAGGCCAGCAATGTCTTCAGCGAGTCTTATCATTGACATCCACCTTGAACTTTAATCCAACTCTTGTACGTTTATTTCCATCATTGCTTCTCGATGTATAGGCTCGCCAGCAGAGGCTACCAAGACTACCTCCCTGTCTTACACCCTTCTTAATGCGAGCAACTCATTCTTGGTCGTCCAATCCTATTGTCCTATCTTGGTTCTTGTGCATGCTGCATATTACCCGTCTTTCCCTATATCTTACACCTACCTCTCTCAGAATTTGGAACATCTGAAAACGTTTTACACTGTCGAACGCGTTTTCCACGTCGACAGATCCCACGAGCGTGACTTGAATTTTCTTCAGTCTTGCTTCCGTTATCAATCACAACGTCACAACTGCGTCTCTGGTGACTTTACCTTTCCTAAAGCAGAACTGATCGTCATCCACTTTGTTATCCATTCTTCTGTATATCATTATTGTCAGCAGCTTTGATTCATGAGCTATTAAGCTGATTGTGCGATTCTACACACCAACGTGAATAGTCGTTTTGTCCCCCAATGACTCGAGAAATTCCAAAGGAATTTTATCCATCCCTTCTTCCTTCAAAAGCCCTTTTAAATTCTGATTCTAATACTCGATCCTCTACCTCTTCACTATCGACGCCTGTTTCTTCTCCTATCACGTCATCAGACAAGTCTACCCGCTCATAGAGCCCTTCAATGTAGTTTTTTCACCTGCCTCCACTTTCATCTGCATTTAACTGTGCAATTTGCGTTTCACGCTTTAAGTTACAACCCTTGCTTTTAATTTCACCGATCGTAATTTTGACTTCCCTATACGATGATTCAGTATTTCCGCCGCGCGGGATTAGCCGGGCGGTCTAGCGCGCTGCAGTCATGGACTGTGCGGCTGCTCCCGGCGGAGGTTCGAGTCCTCCCTTAAGCATGTGTGTGTGTGTGTGTGTGTGTGTGTGTGTGTGTATGTGTGTGTGTGTCTGTGTGTGTGTGTGTGTGTGTCTGTGTATGTGTGTGTGTTTGTCCTTAGTATAATTTAGGTTAAGTAGTGTGTAAGCTTAGGGACTGATGACCTTAGCAGTGAAGTCCCATAAGATTTCACGCACATTTGATTCAGTATTTCCGCCAATCATTTCTTTTTCGATGTCTTCACATTTTTCCTGCAGCCATTTCGCCTTAATTTCCCTGTGCTTCCCATTAATTTCATTCCTAAGTGAGTTGTATTTCTATATTCTTGAATCTTCCTAAACATTTTTATTGCTCCTTCTCTCGTTGATCAAATAAAGTATTTCTTCTGTTACCCATGGTGTCTTCGCAGTTTCCTTCTTCGTACCTGTGTTTTTCTTTCCAATTTCTGTGACTTCCCTTTTTAGAGATGTCCATTGCTCTTCAGCTGAACTGCCTGCTGAGCTATTTATTATTGCATTATCTGCTGTCTCCGAGAACTTCAAGCGTATCTTTCCATTTCTTAATATTTCCATATCCCACTTCTTTGTGCATCGATTCTTCTCGATTAATCTGTTAAACTTCAGCCTACTCCTCACCATTACTAAACTGTGATCTGGGTCCGTAATTGCTATTGGGTGCGCCTTAAAATCCAATATCTGATTTCCGACTCTCTGCCTGACTGTGATGTAATCTAACTGAAATCTTCCTGTATCTGCGGTATTTTCCTATTATATCTCCTCTTCTTTTTCATTATTGAACAGAGCATTAACTATTACCAGTTGAAAGATATTGCAAAGTTGAATTAGCCTTTCTCCTCTCTCATTCCTGCTACCATATCCATATTCTCACGTAACCATTTTTTTCAATCCTTCCCATACAGCCTCATTCCAGTCCCCCATGGCTATTAGATCTTCATTTCCCTTTACGTACTGAATCATCCGTCGTCATTTAGTTTCTCTGTTTCTTCACCTTCTATTTGCAAAGTCAGCATTTATATCTGAACTATTGTTCCCACTGTTGGTTTGCTGTCGATTCTAATGAGAACAACCCTATCACTGAACTGTTCATAATAACTCATTCTCCTCCATGCTCTCTTGTTCATAACGAGTCACACTCGCTTTATATTATTTTCTGCTGCTGTTGATCTCACCCTATACTCTTCTGAAAAGAAATTATCGTTTTCTTTCCACTTCACTTCACTGACCCCCTATATGTCTAAACTGAACCTCTGCATTTCCATTTTCAGATTCGATCTCTTCCGTACCGCTTTTAAACTTTTGAAATTCTCTGCCCCGAGACGCCTTTCGTTGCTATTCCATCTTTTTCTCATGGTCACCTTCTCGTTGGTAGCACCCTCTCGGAGATCCGTATAGTGGACTAGTCCCAAATGTGTTGACAGTGGAGAGATTAACATGACTCTTTTTCAGTTTCAGGCCACATGTTGCGTGGATACAGATGATGTGTGTTTAATATAATGGTTTCCAGCCGTTCATTATTGCTGAGTCTTCCGCCATTTAGGAGCAGTTTCCCACTTTGAAGACAAGAGAGCGCCCTGAACCTCTGTCCGTTTCTCCTCCCACATTGATGAGGTCGTTGGCAGAATGAGGGTGGCTTCTTATGCTGGAAGTCTTAGAACGCCATTGTTGCTAATTTTTATTCGCAATTTAAGCAGTGGTATTCTCGAATTCGGGCCCCAGGACGCTTTGAATTGTAATCAAAGCTGTTACTCCTAGATCAATTGTAGTATCTGCAATGTCAGTGGTCACTGAAATTTATTTATAGAGCAGCAATAACAGCAATAGTCTAATCAGTAACTCAAGGCAAAAATTATCTCTTATTTGTTCCAGTAACCAACACGGTGACTAGACACTACTGTGTTCCGTGAGATGAATTGGTGTGCAGTTTTGAGTTTGATGACGTGAGATCCTATGTGTACTGTGGCTAGTCTTAGAAAGCAAAAGATGTGAAAAATCGGATAAACCAAGGGAAACTTTCCCTCCCCTAAAGATAGAAGATAAGGTCCATATTAAGGATCTAGGGAAACCGACGCTTAGAATCAGACTAGTGAAGCATCATCGTAGAGTTCGAAGTTTAAGGAGAGGAGGATGATTTTTTTTGTACAAGCAATCAGCTTAACGGACTGCATTTTTGTATAGATTTTATGAAAGTTCTCATTTACAGCCACTCTATATTGCGGAGAACGCGTGAGATAAAACTCCACGACCTAACGAACAACTGTACATTATCATTTCTCAGTGAAGAGTGACGTCTTAAGCTGCGCTTAGAATTTAATGTTTACTGTAATATAATTTTGAGTATTTGGTAAATAAGAAAGCTTAGCGACATCATTAGCTTTCATTAAATTGTTCTGCGCAATATTGACAGCTGCCATGAACGCATCTTCAGTCCATTCGCTCAGTCCTCTAGATCAACTGCTTTTGTATTTTTTTCCTGAAACAGAGGAGTATACAAAAAATAAACTGTATTGTCAGGATTGTCAGAATCATTCAAACTAAATCTAATTGTCGTCTGTTTCATGCACATATTGGTACTTCGTCAGTGCCTCTCAGATAACCTCGGTCTGCCATAAATCCCTGATGTCCAAGAGAAATAAGTCACCACGACGTTTATCTACAGGCAGACGCATTTCGCTAAAATCGATATTGTGAAAAGTAAACTTTTAAAACGAGGAAAGAAACTAAGAGAAGCAGTATTGAGTTTCACTCGATGATATTGATATAATAGGCGAAGCGAAAGAACTCTGCTAGCCTGGAGACAAAATAACGCTAGGCGGACGGAGCAAGGAGCTCATGAGAAGCAAACTAGCACAGAGAAAGAGGGAATCCACCGCTAAAAGAAGTCTAATGTCAAACTTAGGCCTTTACGTGAGGGGTAAATAATAAAACGTCTGGAGCACACTGTTGTACTGAAGTGAATCATGGACTTCGGGGAAATCGGAGAAGAAGAGAATCGAAGCGTCTCAGGTGTGGTGTTACAGAAGGATTCTGAAAATAAAGTGTAGAGATAAGACAAGAAATGAGAAAGCCTTCGCAGTATTGATGAGGAAAGTAATGCGTTTAAGACAAGAAAAAAGGGCAGGATGATAAATCATGCATTAAGACATCAGGAAGTGGCCTTCGTATAATTAAACGGGGCGTAGAGGGCATAAAAGGTAGAACAAGGCAGCGATTGGAATATATCCAACAAATAATCGAAGACATTACTTGTAAATGCTACTCTGGGATGAAATAATTTGCACTGGAGAGTCGCATCAAACCATACTGAGGACTGGTGACCGGAAAATATAGGCTTAGCAGGGTCTGTATTTTTCATTTTCATTGTCTGCTTGGCCAAAATGCAGTGAATGAACAGACACTGTCGATGACTTGCAGACGTAGTAAATGTAAGAAATATATTCACAACTTGCGTATACGACTATACGTCAACTGTCAAATTATTAATAACATAAATGGAAGTTTGCTTCGGTCCGGGAGGCGTACATGGATAGCCAATGTGGTTAAGACGACCGCTGGCGTTAAGTGACAAATCCGGATTTGAGTCCTAACCTGACGCAAATTTTCATTTGTTATTTGCCATTTATACAGCTGACGTACAATCTTATTCACGATTTGCGAAACATTTCTTCGACCTGAAAATAATTATTAACACTCATTTGGGTTCACCATATATCTGTAGTGCTGTGGGGTCCATATGCTATGTCCCTTCACCCAGTCGTAAGACAAGACAGAAACGTGTTTGTATGCAGAAGAGGAACTCCAGAGCACATTATATAGGGATGCCTTCTGTAAATGGACGGAGTGCTGAGCGACAACTGACTCGGAAAACATGTTACGATATTTGGTACCACAAGTCAGCCTGGTGTATCATTGACAAGATTTCTGCTTCTGTGTACATAACGGTTCCAGAGTCACATCGTCATCTGAATTAACTTGTTCCCCGTGTGCAACAGGAACAGCAGGGCCGCTAGATCATCCGTCTGCACAGCAAGGAAACCGACAGAACAGGGTGACGTGGGTCGCCATCGCGGCAGCGGTCCGTATCATTGATATCGCAAAATCGAGGGTATGTTTCCTGCAACTAGAGCAACCGTGAGAAACAGTGAGGACAAACTCTGCCGTCCAAAGATAAATGGACGAAGTCGGTAACGGGGTCTTTTAGAACCATCTCTGCAATGACCGCGGTGCCGACAGGATGCACCAAATAACCAAATACCACTTATTGCGAGTAACGAATACCCGTTAGTGATTAGAATAGAGCAAATAAATAAATCACCGACATACTAAAACTTTTCTGGTTGGAAAATGTCAATTTCCTGCAAAATTAAGACATTAAAAAGAAGTTCCTGACAAGGATAGTAGCTTTCTGGTGGTACATTCTGTTGGTCCATTTGAGGATTACAGCTTTGGTCCTTGAAAACTAGTGGTTCACTTCTCACGCTCTACTAATGTGATACACGTCATGCGAATACACAGAAGAGGAGCAGGAGGAAATGATAGGAAACTTCGCTGGTTGAGTAGGTGTTGATATTTCGGTAAATAAAAAATTGAGTAAAAAAATGGTCATCAGTCGCTTAGAACTACTTACACCTAACTAACCTAAGGACATCACACACATCCATACTCCAGGCAGGATTCGAGCCTGTGTCCGTAGCGGTCGCGCGGTTCCGGACTGAAGTGCCAGGATCCACTCGGCCATAGCGGCCGGCCAATAAGAATAAATTAAAGATAATAGGAAGGCACATCGATCTGTCTTAGAGATCCCACAACCTAGTTATCTCGGACGTGAGGGCTCGGCAAATCATCGATCCTGTTTCATTCGAGGCAGCATATAAAATATGTTTAATATTAATTTGATAAACTTACGTGTACAAATGTGTATTTGCATTACGCTTATATTACGTTTGTTACAGGTCGTATGTGCTTTGCAAAGGGCATAATCGCTATATTATTTGCGCACCCTCGACTTCCTTATTTCTACATAGTGTGTGCATGGTGTTTGTGTTGTCTGTAAGGTAAAACCCAATCCAACTTTAATTACAAATTGCATCGTTTTCATTGCAGGTATTATTTTACCTGAGCTTAATAACAATTTTATCATTTAAATTGCACGTATTACTCAAGCTTCTACATATATTAAAATAACAGTTGATCCATTTCCGTGTTACTTATTGGGTTACATGTTGTAGCGGAGGTACTTTAAAAAAATAGCCGAAAGGCGTCAGCGAAATAAAAAATCTCACCTCCATAATATTAAAAATATGCCCAATATGTCGGTCGTCATTGATTAATACTTCACCAATGTGCAGTTCATGCACTGGCATCCCATACCTAATGCTTTGGCTAAGGAAAGCTTCCAGCTAGAGAGAGCAGTAGTAATATGTACGAGGATGTTGTGTACAATACTATCAGGAGTGGGAAGGTTGGTGGGGAGGGGGGGGGGGGGTAGGGGGAGGGGAGGACGGAAGATGATAATCAAAAAATACAACGTATGTGAGAAACTGTGAACATCAAAACCTCGAGAAATACATTTACATAAACAAAGAATATCATCAAAATTAACTGACAGCTGTTTATTTTTTCCTCACAAAGATTTCATTCTACGGCTGCTGCTCCAGCCACATACCAAGTTTAAAATATCCACCAATGTTATGTATGTGTACGAAGTTACATTGGCGCCAGACAGTATCCTCTGGGTCAGATGTGTGTTTTGACATTCATCTGCAACAGCTGACAGAAGAATTTTCATCGGCTGAAAAACAAATCTTCAGTACCAGAAATAAAACTTTTGGTTAACAGGCATGGCATATGGAGCTTCAGTACCAGCAGTTATAACATCCCAGCTTCCTCAACCAAATTATAACATTTCAGCTCCTCAACACCAAATTAAAACGTTGCATTAGGAGGTGTCTGCTTCGTGCAAAAGGTCTTGAGTTCATATTGACGACAACAAGTAATTCTTCATTACAGACGTTTATTTACAAAACAGAACTGACAGACTTCACAGACTCAACAACTGACTCTCAGAGCTAACTGCACTGCATATCCCAACTGGCAACTGACAACTCCTAGGTGTATTAATATCTTTCCAAACAATGAGAGTCTTGACAATGTTTTGTTTACAATATGATAGCAATTCACAACTTAAAACTAAATTAGACATTACAGAATTTTAGTACAGATTAAAGTAAGTAAAAGGATCAGTATATATAAATTCTTACAAGCATAATTTCCAAACAGATTTTATAACATTTTTCTACCAGCTTCTGGATAACCTTAACCAGATTTGTACTGATGTTTCCAGAAATATCTTGACATTTGATTCTGGATATTTCTTGAGTGATTTAGAACAACTATTTATATGTAAAATGATTTAAATCGTGTTTCAAAACGTAAATAAACCTTTTCAGCAATATTTCTTGATACAAATCGTCTTTCGAAATTAGGTTATGAAACAGTTTTCACAAGTTTTCGTATTTTTGCGATCATAATATAGAATTGCTCCATAGAAAGTTCCAGAAGTGTGCATTAAACGTTCATTTACAGACTTTCTCTTTAGCTGGTGAGTTTTTAAAAGTATCTTGTCCATATTATACGAAATAATTTAGCTCAAAACTGATAATTTATACAATTAATCAGAGCTACAGCAAACAGTGAGTCTTTCTGTTACAAAATGAAATATAATTACAAAATTGAATGAAAATAGGTTACTAACACTAATATATATTTACATTAATTCTATTTTTGTTCTTTCTGTGCAAAATGTCCTAATATTGACACAGTACAATATTTAAACATCACCAAAGTTTCCCTTTACATTTTGCATATCTGTATCGACATCCCCTAAAAGTCTACAGTATCGAATACTTCAATATGTCCCAATATGCCCTGTAATGTTACACAACCCCCCCATCAGCACTTCCACGTGAAACACGGAAGGGTTGATGTCCTTACATTACAAAACAGAAAAGTTTTACACATATCTTTGGTGTCTTCTTTCTTGAAGACCGGTGATCTTCTTTCTTGAAGGTCGGTGATCTTCTTCCTCAAAGGTCGGTATACCTCAATGCCACACACTGTATTTCAGTCTCATCTTCACAGTCCGTATGGTTTCCATATACACTGCAGGCTATCACAGGCTGCAATAGCACAGTCCACTATGAATATACAGCATACAGTGGTCAAACCCAGTTAAACATTAGTAAAAGCATTTAATAGTCGGTGGACCAGTTTTTTAAGGACACAGAAATTCGAATTCACTAAAGTCTAATTACTCAAGAAAATTTACTCTAAATAATTTCTTAAAGCTAAGATAGGATAGACTGACAGATGGAGAAAATTGATTATACAGGATCACAGAATAAGTGTAAGATGCAATGCCAGAATACCAAAATGAAATATGACAATTGCATAGCTAGGGGACCTAGTGCTCGCCAAACACTTAGCACACAAAGAATGTATGCTCCCCTGAGGAATCAGATAAATACAACATAACAAAGTATACAAAAATATCCTGGTAAGATTACATATAAAAGTCTATAAACATCTATTATCTAAAATACTTTTTTACATTTTTTTATACAATTTCAGTTCGGTCACGTTTCATAGGCCAAACAGTCTGCCAGAATTTGAGTAGAATGGACGGTAAGCATTCAGATGAGGATTGTCCTGAATCTTGAAAGGTCCAATGTATATGTCAAAAAACTTTTTTCATTCACCACTGATGGCTTTAGACTTCTCTTGTGTTTTAACAAGGACCAAGTCTTCAATTTTAAATTGAGTAGGCTTCAATCTTTTGTCATGTCTACATTTCCTCTTATCACCTTGAGATTTCATGGTCTTTCTCACTATTTCCTCTCTCTCTTGAGTATTTAATGGTTTGCAGACTGGAAAATCAATGAAATCACTAATTGGATGTGGTGTTTTGCTATTATACTGTATTTCATAAGGCGGAAACCCTGTTGAGGAATGCTGTAGGCTGTTCACAACATCTTCGAATTTCTCAACATAGTCAATCCAACTAGCATGATCAGTATTGCAGTAGGTTCTAAAGAATCGCCCAATTTCCCTCATGTATCTCTCCAAAGGGTTTCCTGACGGATGATAAGCTGAAATAAGAATGTGACTTATATTTTCATCTTCAACAAAAGCTTTCCATACTCCAGAAGTAAATTGAGTCCCATTGTCTGATAAAATTTTCTGAGGTTTTCCAACCCTGCCAAAATAGTCTCCTCTGATTTTTGAAATAATGCTCTTACTGTTTGCCTTGCGAAGAGGGTATAACTTAATGAATTTTGAAAAAACATCAACCATAACAAAAATGTAGCAGTAGCCTCCTCTGGTCTTCGGTAATGGTCCATATAAGTCGACAGCGACTAACTCGTGTTGTTCTTTTGGTAACATGTTTTGCATCAATCCTCGACAAGTTTGGTTGGATACTTTTACTCTTTGGCACCTGTCACAACCCGTCAAAATTATTCTAACCCTCCTGGCTATGTTGTTAAAGTACACATTTTCTTGGATTTTCTGGATACACTTTTGAATCCCACAATGACCAAAACTTTCATGAATGTACTTGATGAGTACATTGATGTACTGTTCAGGCCAACATAATTTCCATACATCGCTATCTACACTGTTTCTCTTGAATAGAATCCCCTTGTAGATTTTGTAATAATCTCCCACTTTTTCATGTCCCTTTTTCCCTAAATAACTTCTGATCAGTTTACAGTTCTCATAGTGGTTCTGATTCCGTCGGATGTCATTACAAATGTCTCTGATTTCTTGTTCATTGTCCACCCATCTTAAATACATAATTTTGAATTCTTTTTCACATTCCCCACTGTCATCTTCAAAGTCACCCCCCACAGGTAGTGTAGATAAAGCATGAGCAACTACATTATCGGGTCCTCTAAGATATTTTATTGAGTAATTAAATTGTTGTAACAAGAGTGCCCACCTGGTAATCCTTCCATGATGCAACCTACATTCTTGAATATAAATTAATGCCTTATGGTCTGTGTAGACAACTACCTGGTTTCCCAATAAATAATTTCTGAATTTAGAAAATGCCCAGTAAATGGCCAAAAGCTCTTTCTCGGTAACAGTGTATTGCCTCTCATGTTTTTTCAAGGTTCGACTAGCAAAAGCAATAGACCTGTGTTCTATTTTCCCATTTATATTTACTTCTTGGAAAAGGTGAGCACCTAGGCCATAATCACTACTATCTGCCATCATGCCAAAAGGTAAACTTAAATCAGGACGGTACAAAATTTGACTGTTACATAACTGTGTTTTTATTTCTTCAAAAGCAGCTTCACATTCCTGATCCCAAACCCACATTGCGTTTTTCTTCAGCAATCTGTTAAGACTTGGAGCATTTAGAGCTTCGGTACTAATGAACTTTCTGTAGTAACCGCTCATCCCGAAAAATGACTTTAGTTGTTTCTTGATTTTTGGAATTGGGAATTTTGCAATTGCTTCGAGTTTTTCAGGATCTGGCAAAATACCTTCCTCAGAAATACTGTGCCCCAGAAACTTCAAATTTTCATACCAAACTTACATTTAAACAATTTAAGTGACCTTCCCCCTTTCCTTAATCTATTGCAAACCTCCCTCAAAGTATTAACATGTTCTTCCCAAGTTTCTCCAGTGATCAAAATGTCATCTACATACACAGTTAATTTTGATAAAAGATCTTTTCCCAAAACAGAGTCAAGTGCTCTAATGAATTCGGCTACTGAGACATTCAGCCCAAATGGTACCACACAATACTGGTAACATCTTCCCCCATACAAAAAGGCAGTATACTTTCTGGAATCATTTTCTAATTCTACTTGGTGAAATCCTGATGTGAGATCTAAACTGGTCATGTATTTCATTCTTTCAAATTTATGAAGTAATTCGTCTATATTCTCGGGATGATCGGTCTCTCTTTCCAGATACTTAATTAGGTGTCTTGAATCTAGTACAAGCCTGACACTGCCATCACGTTTTGCAACCACTACCAAAGGATTATTGTATTGGCTCTTACTTCTGTCAATGATGCCCCACTCTTCCATCTTTTGAAGTTCCTTTTCTACATCTTTTCTCTTTGCAATGGGTACACTATAAGGTTTTATAAAGAATGGCTCATGTGGTTTTAATCTGAGTTTACATTGATAATTCTTTACTGTGCCAGGTCTATCATCAAAAACATCACAGTAATTCCACAATAATCTTTCTAACTCTACCTTCTGTTCTTGGTTCAAATTATCTGATTCCCGTAATTTTTCTTGAACTATATCCCCATATTCTCTATCATCATAATCTTCAGTAATTTCCTCTACACAATAAACATTGTCTTTAGAAAATGTAACGTCCCTAATTTCAATTCCCTTATCAGCACAGTTTTGAACCGACATGTCAGTACTGGAACATACTCTCGTCTTAGGATCAAATGCTGCATTAGCTTTTAATATGCAGTCCATACCCAACAGTACATTCTCATTTAGGTCCTTATTACAAGACATCCTTGAGTAAACTGTACATCATTTATACTGAAGGACAACAACACCTGTCTATTAACAATTTTGCTCAGTTTGCCGGTAATGCCTCTAATTTTTATTCCAACAACTGGTAATTCAGCAAAGTCAGGATCACGCTTAATTATATCTCTTAATTTGCTTGAAATGGCACTAATTGGACTCCCTGTGTCAATCAAACAATACCCTTCCCAACCTGCAGCTTTAATTTTTATGTATGGACTACCATTAGTGGTGTTTTCCCTTTCTTCCTGTTCTTCATACAAAAGATCTTCTGCTATCTCATCATACCTCTGTTCCATATTTAGGTTTTCTTTATTAGGCAATACTTTCTTCAAACTTCTAGGTCTACTGGAATTTACTGGAATGTCTGGATTACTATTTACCTCACACACATCCTGAGTAGTACCCCGTTTGATGATTTCATTAGGCTTAAAAGCAGAAACTGGTTCACAAATTTCCCTTAATTTGATCTTAACATCATTGTCATCACTGTAATCTTTAAATTTGTCCTAAACAGATTTCAAAATAATCTCAGATGCATCAGCACAATCAACCCCCCTGTCTCCTAATGTATTACTAAGCTGAACTGGCACTATCTGATTCTCATGTGGAATGTAGTTAGAGTTCCTGGCACAACTATTCTCAACACTATTGCTTATAACATCCTCCTTAACTTCAACATAAACTATTCCATCCAATTCACCATCAAAATCTTCTAGTACATAATCACCATTAGCCTTAACATCAACATTATCATCGTCATTGCCTGAGCTTACACTACAAACACTACTAGTATCACCAACATTACTCACAACACCATCTTCACCAACCACATCCACATGAATATCAGACTTTCCAGAAACTTCATTACGAACATCATTATGACTACTTACATCTAAGACATCACCACACATAAGTTTGTACAATCCAAAATTATCAAAGTTATCCTTACCTTTCATTTCAGCATTAGGTGCTTCTTCTTGATTATATAAATTTGCAATTATATCATCTTCTAAGCCTACTTCATCAAAGGTAGCCTGATTCCTATTACAGTTGTTTCTAGTATTTTCTCTGATGACATTCCAAAATTTCCTGTCAAATTTAATTTTTTCATTACCTCTATCTACAGATCGATCATAAGCATACTGTCTATACTGGTTAGGTCTTTGATTATAGTGCTGTCTGTTCCGGGTGAAATTAGCCTGATTTTGAAAATTCCTTGCCCCAAACTGACAGACTCCCAGTGGAGCATTTAGTCGTTTAAAGTCCTATGTCTGTCGTTTCCCTGCCTCGGGTTACCTTCTCTCATGTCATTACCCCAGGACCTGTTTCGATTTTCCCATTCTCTGTTTGAATTAAAGTGCTGATCATTCCTACCAAAATTTCTTCTGTCATTGCTATTATAATTATCCCTGTTGTTGTTAAAGTTTCTTCGTTCACTATTATTGTTATTATTTCCACGGTTCGGTTCCCACCCTCTGTGTGATGAACCTACGAAGTCGTTAAATCTGTTGTTTTGTTCAAAGGCTCTATCAAGTTTGTCCACATATTTCAAGAATTGTTCTATGGACTCATCTGGACCATATACTAAACCCCATTGTACTCTTTTCGGAAGTCTCCGTTTTAGTGCATCAATTTGAGTTAGCTCATCAAATGGCTTATCCAGATGCACTAATTTTTGCAACTGTTTCTCACAATAAGCTTTCATTGACCCATCAGATTCTCTGTAACTAGGACCATTCAAGAATTCACTTTTGATTCGAGCTTGCTCAGTTTCAGACCAAAATTTGGTTAGAAAACATTTTTCGAAATCTTCAAAGGACATTTCCGCGGAACAATTCTGATTGGCCCATGAAAGCGCCTCACCATCAAGTAATTTCTTTACAGATTTTATCTTAACACTATCTGTCATTATGGACGTGAACTGCTCCTTGCAGAATTGCATGAAGTCTTTTGGGTGTATATTCTTGTCACCGGGATAAGTTTTAATGGTAAAATTTCCCCATACCCCATTACAACTATTACTAAAACCTTTTTGCAACATAGTTTCTTGTATTTCTACAAATTTTCTGTCTACAGTTTTTTCGACATTACCTACTCTACTACAAATTTCTGTGACCTTTTTGTCAGAATCAGATTTGAAAGATTCAATTTCGCTTTCAAAAAATCGTTATGTCTGGTCTAATTCATTTCTCAATTGAGAATTTTCCTCATTTACAAAATCAATAACTTTTTTAAGTTTTGACTGGTTATTTGAAATTTCGTTACTTAAATCAGTTTCAAGGACAGAAATTTTGCTCTCAACCGTGTCCACATGACAACTAAGTTCTTTTTGGTTTGACTCAAAAGTAATTCGCCATTCTTCGAGAACCTGATTAGTGTGAGCAATCTGTTCTGTATTTGAATTTATTTCTGATTTTAAATCACACACAGCCTTCGAAATCGACCTGTCCATCTGTTGTTGTGTCTGTTCTATTTGTTGACGTAATTCGGCATGAGAATCGTCCATCTTCGAGTTTGTGTTATCTAACTTCGAGTTTAACTCTGAAAACATTTGTTTTAACATTTCCAACGTTCCTACACTGTCAGAAGCACTTTCCCTAATAGTTGTACTCGCTACACCGCTGTCAATACTGAAATCTGAGTCTTTTTCCATTATTTTAGGAAGCAGGTACTTATCTTAGTGTCCGGCGGCGGTCGTTGGTGTCCGTGTTTTGCGAAATTTCTTCAATTCCAGGATGGTTTCGCTCGGTTGATTCACCCCTCTTCTTGTGACCCCAGAATCGACGTATTTACTTCTGAAGAATGACTGGTCCGTCGTATATCCACTTCTTGTGGTCCCAAAACAGATGTATTTTCTTCTTGTGATCCCAGAAGAGACGTATTTTATTTTGAAGAATCACTGGGTGGTCGTCATATCCTCTGCTTCCTCCACCAAATTATAACATCCCAGCTCCTCCACCAAATTATAACATCCCAGCTTCCTCAACCAAATTATAACATTTCAGCTCCTCAACACCAAATTAAAACGTTGCATTAGGAGGTGTCTGCTTCGTGCAAAAGGTCTTGAGCTCATATTGACGACAACAAGTAATTCTTCATTACAGACGTTTATTTACAAAACAGAACTGACAGACTTCACAGACTCAACAACTGACTCTCAGAGCTAACTGCACTGCATATCCCAACTGGCAACTGACAACTCCTAGGTGTATTAATATCTTTCCAAACAATGAGAGTCTTTTACAATGTTTTGTTTACAATATGATAGCAATTCACAACTTAAAACTAAATTAGACATTACAGAATTTTAGTACAGATTAAAGTAAGTAAAAGGATCAGTATATATAAATTCTTACAAGCATAATTTCCAAACAGATTTTATAACATTTTTCTACCAGCTTCTGGATAACCTTAACCAGATTTGTACTGATGTTTCCAGAAATATCTTGACATTTGATTCTGGATATTTCTTGAGTGATTTAGAACAACTATTTATATGTAAAATGATTTAAATCGTGTTTCAAAACGTAAATAAACCTTTTCAGCAATATTTCTTGATACAAATCGTCTTTCGAAATTAGGTTATGAAACAGTTTTCACAAGTTTTCGTATTTTTGCGATCATAATATAGAATTGCTCCATAGAAAGTTCCAGAAGTGTGCATTAAACGTTCATTTACAGACTTTCTCTTTAGCTGGTGAGTTTTTAAAAGTATCTTGTCCATATTATACGAAATAATTTAGCTCAAAACTGATAATTTATACAATTAATCAGAGCTACAGCAAACAGTGAGTCTTTCTTTTACAAAATGAAATATAATTACAAAATTGAATGAAAATAGGTTACTAACACTAATATATATTTACATTAATTCTATTTTTGTTCTTTCTGTGCAAAATGTCCTAATATTGACACAGTACAACATTTAAACATCACCAAAGTTTCCCTTTACATTTCGCATATCTGTATCGACATCCCCTAAAAGTCTACAGTATCGAATACTTCAATATGTCCCAATATGTCCTGTAATGTTACACAGTGGATCAAGCTAACGAGCAGCAGAGATTTGGCTTCCTCCGCCGGAGGGCGAAGAGAGAATAATTTTGCAAGCAAAGGGATCTCACACATCTTATAAGAGCTATTCATTGTTTCTAAATGGATAACAAAGTACAAATAAAAGTAGTAGGCAGCAGGCATAAATGTCTGCTATACGCCGAGGAGTTAGACAAGGGTGCTCTCTCTCACTCAATATTTTAACATTATATAAAATTAACGATATGGATGTTAGTACACAACTTTTTGCAGCACGGGGTCCCGGGTTCGATTCCCGGTGGGGTCAAGAATTTTCACCTGTCTCGAGATGACTGGATGTTTGTGTTGTCCTCATCATTTCATCATTATTCATGAAAGTGGCAAAACTGGACTGAGCAGAGGTTAGGAATTTGTACGGGCGCTGATAGCAGCGCAGTTGCGCGCCCTACAAAACCAAACACCATCATCATCATAAGACCAAGTAATTGTTAGTGAGAATGAAAATGTGTACAAGAAGCTGTCTTTAACTTAAGTAAAACAGCCAGAAAATACCATCTGAACGTGTCCATCGCAAGACCAAAATCAATGGCATTTTTCGGACACCAGCTCATGCGAATTAAGATTTAAATTGACAAACACATCATAGATGAAGTTGATAGATGTGCAGTATGTATTACAAACAGGGCAAACAATGATATACAAAATCAGTTAGATCTGTTTAACTATTCCTGCGGAACTTTACGCAGAAAATTGGGAAAGAAAGTCCCCAGAGAACTTTACTAAAATTCTGTATGGTTATATTCATGGTAATGAAAACTGGACCCTTAAGGAGAGAGATGAAAAGACAGTAAAAGCATGTGAAATGAATTTCGTTACATACGTGGCTAGATATAATTTGATGGATAAAAAGAGGAATGATGACATCGGAGCAGAGCTCAATATGCAAAGTATAAATGATATAATAAAATGGTGTCAGTTAAGATGGAAAGAACATATAGACCGCACGGAAGCTACACGACTTACTAAAGCTATAAAAGAACATAAAAGAAGTGGCAAAAGATCTTTAGGAAGACCAATGAAGTGATGCCTTGACCGATTTTGAATTACATCGAAGGAAACAAATGGCCCAATTCTTGATGTAGATGATGATTATGATGATGAGATAAAGCAAAGATAGGCCGGCCGCTGTGGCCGAGCGGTTCTAGGCAGTTTAGTCTGGAACCGCGTGACCGCTACGGTCGCATGTTCGAATCTGCCTCGGGCATGGATGTGTGTGATGTCCTTAGGTTAGTTAAGTTTAAGTAGTTCTACGTTCTAGGGGACTTATGACCTCAGATGTTAAGTCCCATAGTGCTCTGAGCCATTTGAACCATTTTGAAGCAAAGATAATCGTCCTCTTTCGGATCAGGGAGGCCAAAGGTGTTCGCTTTAAAAGTGCAAGGCAACATCACGAGCTATATTGTCAGCGGGGGATATGTTGGTACTTTTCCGAATTCAGCTACTGCGGTCCGCTCGCAGACCTGTAATAAGCCATGCAGCTTCCAAAATAAGCGACACTGTGGCCCACGTAAATGGAATGCGACAATATTTGGTATAGGTGATGTAAACGCGAAAGCGTGCAAGCCCGGGCCTTATATAAGCGGACAGCGTGTACCGTACGGTGAGTGCGCGGCATTTTACATAACGCCGCGCCGCGCCGCGCCGCAGTACAGCTACGGCGCGGCGGCAGATACAAGTACACGCCCTTGTCCCGGCTCGCCTTACGTAAGGCGCGGCTCCCACGCCGGCCCGCGATACCGCTCCAGGGGTCGAAGCGGGCACCCGGCAGACTCCTCCCGGTGCCGCTGTACCGCCTCCGTTACGCGCCGCTCCAGTTCCTGTTAACTCCTGTCCGCGCCGTCTCGCGTTCCTGTTACGAGAGATCCGACTGAACTATCTCCGTGTAGTTTTTTCCTAACATGGGTACCGAGTTGTCAAAGGAGGTTTTACCGGCTTCATCTGCACGCTGTGACAGCTGCTTCTCTCACGGATAGACACAAGAAAACAAGAAACAAAAATCCACACGCAATGTATGTTTTAATGGCATAAAAAGACTTCTGCACTCATTCTGTCTCCAGACAATCGTCGTAGGTCGTACCACTCGCTCCTTCCGGCTCCTGGATTTCCCATCCTGTTCGCCATTTCCCGACCCTCACCTACCTTGGCCTCACCATTAACCATCACCTCACCTGGATAACCGAGCGAGGTGGCGCAGTGGTTAGACACTGGATTAGCGTTCGGGAGGACGACGGTTCAATCCCGCGTCCGGCCATCCTGATTTAGGTTTTCCGTGATTTCCCTAAAGCGCTCCAGGCAAATGCCAGGATGGTTCCTTTCAAAAGTCACGGCCGACTTCCTTTCCGATCCTTCCCTAATCCGATGAGACCGATGACCTCGCTGTCTGGTTTCCTTCCCCAAACAACCCAACTCTCCCTTGGATCCCTCATCTCCACTCCATCCAATCTGAATCCCACAACCACCTCTGACTCCTCAAACACCTCTCTGCCCAGACATAGATGTTAAACCCCTCTACCATCCTCCACACCTACAAATCCTTAATCTGTCCTTCCTCTGTTATACCAGTCCCACATGGATAACCGCCCTCAACCCCAAATTCTATAACTCCCTCCAGATCCTTGAGCGCCATGTACTCCACCTCGCCTTCAATATATGCCTCCCGACCCCCACATAGATCCTCTACGACCTGATTCCTTTCCTCCATCTGCTCCTATTCCTCGAACATATCCACATCCTCTACACCTTCCGCCGCCTTGATCCCCTTCATCCCCTGGTTGCTCCTCTCCTCTCCAGCCTCCACCCTCTGCCACGCCTTCACTGTTGTGTCCCCCCTACCCTCCATCTCTACACCATTCATCTCCTTTCCCAAGGTGGCTTCCATCAACTCCCCCTCTTTGATGATGCCCTCTCTCCCTTTTTATCTCTCCTATCAACTTTGGTCCTCATCTCCCCCTCCTTTCCTCTGTTCTTTCCCTGGGCTCCCTCTCCCCCCCTTCCATCCTGTGTTCTCTGAGCCTAACCTTTCTCTGCCTCCCTTCTCCCACCCCCCCCCCCCCGAGTCCTTTTGCATTCACCTTCTATGCCTTTCCCCACGCTTTGTCGCATCTGCCCAGTCCCCCCCCCCCCCCCATATGGGTCCTCGTCCTCCAGCGGCTCCTTCCTCCCTCCCCCCACTTCGTTTTTTCATCTCCTTCCTCCCTTTTCTTTCCCATCATCTGCCAGGTTTCCCCTGTCTGCCCTCAGCTGTGGTATGTCATATTTGCGCCAATTTTTTAGTGCAGTGTTCAAGTGAGTGTTCAGTGTTCTGCGTCCTTCCAAAGTGTTGTGAACAAAAATCATACTGTCGCTGGGTGTGAATCTTTATATCTCTTGCAAACAGAAACTAGACTGTCGCCATCATGAACCCTTTGTTTTATGTTTTAAGTTCTACAACTTTCCGCCATTTTACCATCTAAGTCACCGATTTTATCGCCAGCTTTTATTATTTATTATATTCTTCTTTTTAAAACAAATTCTGTAGGCTGAAGAGCGGCGTACTAAGCTGTTGCCAGCCCGCCCCCTTCGTGGGGAATCTAAACTCAATAAAGAAAAGAAGAAAAAAGAAATTCTGTCTTGCTTTCCGCATCAACCTATGGTCTCCTGCCGAGACCTGAAGTGGCTGATTAATATGCCTCTCCTGTCCCACACGGAGAACTATTGCATCGTGAACCACCTACTAACTGCATCCTTGTTTGCCTACTTTCTTATTATGCTAAGTTTGTAGAGCCGCATTACTCTCATTTTATGCTAGCACTCCTACACACACTCAATATCCTCTATCAATGTCCATCCAGACTCCTCTTCCTGACTATGGTGTATACCCATAGTGCTACTTATCTCCTCATCCTTGCAGATTTAGCAGACAGGTACTTTTCCTCTCCTTCAAGAGATGAATCATGTTCCACGCACTCCTTTGCTTCCATTTTAAACTGCTAGGTCCAGGATCCCGTCCCTCATAATTCCTACCACATTTTCGTTTCACTCTCCCCCGAAACACACATCACCTACTGCATATTTCATCTTCAAAATAGTTTTCATCCTCCTTCCTTCCGTCTGAAAATCACAAATTCGCGCTTAGGCAGCACCACCGACAGTTTCACAAAATTACAAAAAGACATTAGTTTTCACATAATTAATCAAAAACAAAAACCGTTTTTTAAAAAACCTAAGTAAATTTTCTGTTGTTTGTAAACAATATATAATTTCAACCCAGTTTTTAGGCTTCTACAAGTGGGCATAGGCTTTGCAACGCATTTCTAGTTAGCCACAACATTTAGCCTCTTCGACGCACTATCAAATATCTCATACATCTGCCGATAATATTTCCAAGAGGTAGAACGAGTCTTTGACTATCCAGCTGAGTGTGCATTGTTTTGAAATCTACTGTCGTATTAGGATTGTTTGCCGAACGCACATTCTAAAGCGCATCGCAAAAATCCGTTTTTAAAGCAACAAGCTACATCCTGTAAAAGTTGTCGTATACTGCGTAATACGCTATGAAAACATTTATATAGAAAGTGGTGAAAAAGAATCCACCGATGATATTTGCACAAGGTTAAAAAAACGTTTCTATAGCGATACATTCAATTTTTCAGTAAAACAAGCGATTGAAGGTCGGAAGCGTCGACTTTCTCTTATACGATTTACTTGTGTCTTGGCTGACGTAAGATGAACAGGTAAACTGCCGAAATTTCCATGATTAATTATTCCTTTCACTTTAATTAAATGGTGTCTACGAATTACTGTAGTACTCCTTTTGAATGTCACAAATATATTTTAACATGTTTGTGAGTTGTTATTTTCCAGATGCATGTATCAAGATATACTGCACACATTGTTTGAAAATGGAACCACTGATTCTTCATCGCACAGTGTCATTTAAATATTTAATCAACCATAAGTCAAAGTTGTAGATTTTCCTTCACGTAGTCCGATTCAACATTTTTTTTTAATTTTATCTAGTAGTAATAACAGTCTTCTCACGGTCATTACGCCTTCAACCAGTGATGAATTACAATACCTACCAGGGCTTGATACATCGAAAGCGATGGCACGAAAATATCAGAAATAACAGAAAATAAAGGAATCCATAAACTTATTGCTAGATGTGAATTACAAATCTAACTACATCGTGCCAATGCAGTTGTGGCGTGTCTTCCCCAAGGTTAACACCTTTGTCCATGTACTGCATAATTTTAACAGGATTTAAGTATTTCTCTTTTTTTATCTACCAGAATCGTAATATACGTTACAATCCTACGCTGCAACCTCGTCTTCCTTCGGCGGTACCATCACTGTGAGTTTTGAATGTAGGATAGCAGTACAATCAGAAGTAAAACTACACTACTGGCCATTAAAATTGCTACACCACGAAGATGACGTGCTACAGATGCGAAATTTAACAGACAGGAAGAAGATGCTTGTTATATGCACATGATTAGCTTCTCAGAGCATCATTCACACAAGGTTGGCGCCGGTGGTGACACCTACAACTTGCAGACATGAGGAAAGTTTCCAACCAATTTCTCATACACAAACAGCAGTTGACCGGCGTTGCCTGGTGAAACGTTGCTGTGATACCTCGTGTAAGGAGGAGAAATGCGTACCATCACGTTTCAGACTTTGATAAAGGTCTGATTGTAGCCTATCGCGATTGCGGTTTTTCATATCGTGACATTGCTGCTCGGATTGGTCGAGGTCCAATGACTGTTAGCAGAATATGGAATCGGTGGGTTTAGGAAGGTAATACAGAACGCCGTGCTGGATCCCAACGGCCTCGTATCACTAGCAGTCGTAACGGATCGTGCAGCCACGTCTCGATCCCTGAGTCAACATGTGGGGACGTCTGCAAGACAACAACCAACTGCACGAACAGTTCGACGACACTGGCAGCAGTATGGACTAACAGCTCGGAGACCATGGCTGCGGTTACCTTTGACACTGCATCACAGACAGGAGCGCCTGCGATGGCGTACTCCACGACGAACATGGGTACACGAATGGCAAAACTTCATTTTTTCGGATGAATCCAGGTTCTGTTTACAGCATCATGATGGTCGCATCCGTGTTTGGCGACGTCGCGGTGAACGCAAATTGGAAGCGTGTATTCGTCATCGCCATACTGGCGTATCGCCGGGCGTGATGGTACGACGTGCCGTTGGTTACACGTCTCGGTCACCTCTCGTTCGCACTTTGAACAGTGGAAGTTACACTTCAGATCTTTATGACCCGTGACTCTACACTTCATTCGATCCCTGCCAAACCCTACATTTCAGCAGGATAATGCACGACCGCATGCTGCAGGTCCTGTACGGGCCTTTCTGGATACAGAAAATGTTCGACTGCTGCCCTGGCCAGCACATTCTCCAGATCCCTCTCGAATTGAAAATGTCCGGTCAATGGTGGCCAGCAACTGGCTCGTCACAATACGCCACTCACTAATCTTGATGAACTGTGGTATCGTGTTGAAGCTGCATGGGCAGCTGTACCTGTACACGCCATACAAGCCCTGTTTCACTCAATACCCCGGCGTATCAAGACCGTTGTTACGGACAGAGGTGGTTGCTCAGGGTACTGAGTTCTCAGGATCTGTGCACTCAAATTGCGTGAAAATGTAATCACCTGTCAGTTCTAGTATAATATATTTGTCAATGAATACCCGTTTATCACCTTTATTTCTTCTTGGTGTAGCAATTTTAAAGGCCAGTAGTGTATTAAGGAAGGTTGTGTACTGTGCCCGAGTAAATTAGTCGAAAAGCGCAATGTCAAGCAAATGCTAGGATTCGTGCTCGAGTTATGTACCGTTACATTTAATCTGGCAGGAACATTCATATTTTCTAAAGGTAGAATCCCTAGGACAACCGTTCCACTGATCTTCGAACGTCGACACCGACGGAATGGCGAGAACATTTGAAACGCTTCTCAGTAAGCTTTGAGAAACGCTTCCACGGAAACACTCACAGCATTTTTGAGCTTGTATAGAGGCACTAGAGAGAACCGCAGAGCTCAGAAGAACTACTTCACAGAAGGGAAGGGCAGAAACTGCTGGACGTTCTCCGGCCCACATCTACGGCCACGAATCTACATCTGTACCCCGTAATCCATTATATAGTTTGTAGTGGAAGTGGCTTTGTGTACGTTTGTTACGTCACCCTTTCCTCTTCCAGTACCGAATAGTGCTCTGGAAATACGATTCTTGATAATTCTCAGAGTGAGCTGGGAAGAACAAACAGTCACAGCTTGCCGGAAATCGCTCTCCTCCCTTCATGCAATTCAAAAATTTAGAAAAATATTTCCAACCCATGTTAAACAAAAATTAGCCTAATCTTTACTACTGTGATGTAGTTCAACACGGCACAAATAGTGAAAATTCTAGATGCCTCGAGCTAGTGATGAATGCTTGCGTTAGATACGTGTGCAATATTCGGTTGTATGATCATATCAGTCCTTCATACTCCCAGCTAGGTTGGATACGCCCACATAAGGCACGCGATCTCCACACAATGTGCTTACTTCATCGATTTCTTAGCCACTGGTGGCCCCAATACTTATCTTCTCACATTAAACACCTATCATCATTCCACAATCGCTATACCAGATCGGATACGTCTAGCATCTTGGCTGTACCTTTACATAACACAGCCGGCCGCTGTGGTCTAGCGGTTCTAGGCGCTCAATCCGGAACCGCGTGACTGCTTCGGTCGCCGGTTCGAATCCTGCCTCGGGCATGGATGTGTATGATGTCCTTAGGTTAGTTAGGTTTAAGTAGTTCTAAGTTGTAGGGGACTGATGACCTCAGATGTTAAGTCCCATAGTGCTCAGAGCCTTTTGAACCATTTTTACATAACACAAAATCTTTCTCCGTGTCGTTCTCCATCTCAGCCATACGACTATGGAACGCGCTCCCCTGTGATCTGCGTCTTATCCAGAACTACACAGCATTCAAGAGGGAACTCAAAACTTACATATTAGGTACGATATAGCCACCATTGTTGTGCCCCTCTCAGCTCTTTCTTTCTCCTCTCCATCACAGCTTCGAATTTTACCAGTCTATTTCTCTTCCTCTAAGCTATCTACCTCTTATATATCTCTTTTACCCCATTCTATCGTCTTATGTCTCCGCTCGATGAGAATAACTCGCAAGCTGCAAGAACATAACGAGAAAATTCCCAACTAACAATTGGACAGACATTCACAAAAAAAGTATGTTTACTTTCATGAACATAGTCATTACTATTATTATTATCATTATTATTCTTGATTGTTATAATTATTTTTTATTGTTATAGTTGTCATTGTACCACTGTTATAATCTCTATTTTTTTTTCTTTAACATCAATACTGCATAATAAGTTATATGTCCTTAATGTTCTGCAGAAACTGTAACTCTTTCAATCTGAGTATGCCTGGTTAGGTGTAAGAGAGGGCCTGAAGGCCCTAATCTTGCCAGGTAAAATAAATGCACAAATAAATAAATGAATAAGTATCTCCAATTTTGCCTTCAGGAACGAGGAATCCCAGACCATCGGAGACGAAAAAAACAAAGAAAACCATGTTATTTTATGATGACGTATGTCTTTGGGGATAATGTAAAGAAGGCCTTCAAGATGGAATGACCACTTGGTCAGAAGCTGCTGAATTATGTAAGTTCATCTTCAGCAAGATGAATAGTGAGGTGATGGTCTTGAAACATATATGCAACTAATGGGTCATGTCGTAATGGAGCGGAAACAGCTATAGATGACCCATCATTTCAAACAACCTGGCAGTTTTGTCTCTGATACCGGTCCTATGAGCAATTAAACCATTTAGCACGTAGTAACTTCTATCAAATTGTTGACAACCTACTACGGAACAAGAAAATATCATTAAAATCTAAGTGAGTCATCAATGGATCGTATTAAGTGGCCATTTTCATATAGTTGTCAAACATGAACCATGAGAAGTAAAGTCGTAAGTACAATTCAGGTAACTGAGATGAGGGTCATTCTTAGCGTGGCCGGAAAGGCACGAAGTGGCAGAAACCGGTCCGGAATGAGGAATTCCGAAAACAGGTTAAAGTTATAAGACTACAAGACAAAATAACCTCGCACCGGTCGGGATGGTATGGACGTATGCGAAGCTTGGATGCTAACAACCTACTAAGATTAACGCAAAGATCAAAAAGAAGATGAAGAATCAAGTACAAGAACTGGGACAGTACCGGAGAGAAAGTTTAATGACTGTAAAGGGTGGAGACTCCGTGTTCACCGAGCCTTTTAATAACATGGAACGATGTGGGACATGATGATGATGATGATGATGACGGTAATACGTAGGAAAATGTAATATATTGGTCAACTCTTCTAGAAGTCTACACTTTCTGAAGTTTAACTGTAAACTACATCGTGATGTGGAACACCTCTCTTGTACTGCCTCCCACTGGACTTGGATGAGCATCTCTATGGAGCTTTTGCGCTTGATAAATGAACCTGAAAGGAAACGCGCTGAGCTTGTTTGGATCTTCCCTATTTCCTCTATCAATTCTGTTGGTACAGATCCTTGATTGATGAGCAATATTCAAGTACAGGTCGAACGAGGATTTATAAGGTACATCGTTTGTATGTGAACTACATTTACTAAGGATTATTCCAATGGACCTCATTTTGGCATCTGCCTTACCTGCGATTAGAACGCATTATTTTTATTTCGTGGTTCCACTTTAAATCACCGTGTACACGTACTCCTAATTATTTAATGGATTTGTCCGTTTACAGTAATTTAAATGTAATTGTGAAATTATATAATAATGGTCTTTCTGGTTTTTCAGTGCAATACGTTACATTTCTTTTTGTTGAGGGTCGACTGCGAAACCAAGCATCCTCTGCAGATCTGCCTGCATTTCGCTCTAATTTCTCTGTATACATCAGTTTCTCTGTATACATCAGCATCGTCTACATCTACATTCACAAACATATTCCACCAGCCACCGTATGGTGCGTGGCGGGGAGTACCTTGTACTACAAATAGTCATATCCCTTATAGTCATAGAGCGAGGGAAAAACCGACTATATGCCTCAGTACGAGTCCTAATTTTTCTTTTCTTACCTCTGTGGTCCTTACGTGAGCTGTAGGCTGACGGCAGTACACTCGTTCTGCAGTCAGCTTCAAATGGCGGTTCTCTAATTTTTCTCAATAGAGTTCCTCAAAAATAATGTAGCCTTCCATCTCCCTCCAGGGTATCGCACTTGAGTTCCCGGAACATCTCCGTAATACTTCCGTTTCGATCGAACCTACCTCTGACCGAGATAGGTGGTGCAGTGGTCAGCACACTGGACTCGCAATCGGGAGGACAACGGTTCAATCCCGCGTCCGGCCATCCTGATTTAGTTTTTCCCTAAATTGCTCCAGGCAAATGCCGGAATGGTTCCTTTGAAAGGGCACGGCCGGCTTCCTTCCCAGTCCTTCCCTAATCCGATAAGACCGATGACCTCGCAATTTGGTCTTTTCCCCCAAACAACCCAACCCGCCTGCCTCTGAATTACTTCGATATCTACTTTTAATCTTACTTAGTACTCAAACTTCAGTTGCACTGATGACCTCTACGCGGTTTTCCTTATCCCATGAACCACACCTTACGAAAGTTCTCCTAAAAAATCGAAGTCGCCATTTGCCTTCCCTACTACACTCCTTGCATGCTCATTCAAATTTTATGTCGGTTTGCGACGTTACACTTAGATACACTCCTGGAAATGGAAAAAAGAACACATTGACACCGGTGTGTCAGACCCACCATACTTGCTCCGGACACTGCGAGAGGGCTGTACAAGCAATGATCACACGCACGGCACAGCGGACACACCAGGAACCGCGGTGTTGGCCGTCGAATGGCGCTAGCTGCGCAGCATTTGTGCACCGCCGCCGTCAGTGTCAGACAGTTTGCCGTGGCATACGGAGCTCCATCGCAGTCTTTAACACTGGTAGCATGCCGCGACAGCGTGGACGTGAACCGTATGTGCAGTTGACGGACTTTGAGCGAGGGCGTATAGTGGGCATGTGGGAGGCCGGGTGGACGTACCGCCGAATTGCTCAACATGTGGGGCGTGAGGTCCCCACAGTACATCGATGTTGTCGCCCGTGGTCGGCGGAAGGTGCACGTGCCCGTCAACCTGGGACCGGACCGCAGCGACGCACGGATGCACGCCAAGACCGTAGGATCCTACGCAGTGCCGTAGGGGACCGCACCGCCACTTCCCAGCAAATTAGGGACACTGTTGCTCCTGGGGTATCGGCGAGGACCATTCGCAACCGTCTCCATGAAGCTGGGCTACGGTCCCGCACACCGTTAGGCCGTCTTCCGCTCACGCCCCAACATCGTGCAGCCTGCCTCCAGTGGCGTCGCGACAGGCGTGAATGGAGGGACGAATGGAGATGTGTCGTCTTCAGCGACGAGAGACGCTTCTGCCTTGGTGCCAATGATGGTCGTATGCGTGTTTGGCGCCGTGCAGGTGAGTGCCACAATCAGGACTGCATATGACCGAGGCACACAGGGCCAACACCTGGCATCATGGTGTGGGGAGCGATCTCCTACACTGGCCGTACACCTCAGGTGATCGTCGAGGGGACACTGAATAGTACGCGGTACACCCAAACCGTCATCGAACCCATCGTTCTACCATTCCTAGACCGGCAAGGGAACTTGCTGTTCCAACAGGACAATGCACGTCCGCATGTATCCCGTGCCACCCAACGTGCTCTAGAAGGTGTAAGTCAACTACCCTGGCCAGCAAGATCTCCGGATCTGTCCCCCATTGAGCATGTTTGCTACTGGATGAAGCGTCGTCTCACGCGGTATGCACGTTCAGCACGAACGCTGGTCCAACTGAGGCGCCAGGTGGAAATGGGATGGCAAGCCGTTCCACAGGACTACATCCAGCATCTCTACGATCGTCTCCATGGGAGAATAGCAGCCTGCATTGCTGCGAAAGGTGGATATACACTGTACTAGTGCCGACATTGTGCATGCTCTGTTGCCTGTGTCTATGTGCCTGTGGTTCTGTCAGTGTGATCATGTGATATCTGACCCCAGGAATGTGTCAATAAAGTTTCCCCTTCCTGGGACAATGAATTCACGGTGTTCTTATTTCAGTTTCCAGGAGTGTATTTCAGTGACCTGACCGTGTCAAGCAGCATGCTACTGACACTGAATTCCAACATTACGTGGTTATTTTTCCTACTCACAGATTTTTCTACTTTCAAAGTTAGCTCCCATTTGTCCAGGTCACCTTGTGTCTTTCCTTAGTCACTCAACCACGACACCTCGCCGTACGTCACGGTGTCTTCAGCAAACATTTGCAGATTGCTGCTCAGCCTGTCTGTCAGACCTTTTATTTAGATATAGAATAATAGCGGCCCTTTCACACTTCGCTTGAGCACTCATGACGATACCCTTGTCCCTGGTAAGCACGCGCCGTCGAGGACAACGTACTGGTTCTACTGTATTACATAAGAAGCCTCCGAGCCACTCACGTACCTGGGAACCTATCCCATATGCTTGTACCTTCGTGAACAATCTGCGGTGTGGCACCGTGTTAAAAGCTTTTTGGAAATCTAGGAATACGAAATCAGCCTGTCGGCCTTCATCCAAGGCTCGCAGGATATTGAGTGAGGAAAGGTAAAGCTGAGTTTCGCAAGAGCGATGCTTTCTAAAAGCGTGCTGATTTGTGGACACTAGCTTTTCCGTCTCAAGGAAATTTATTATATTAGAGCTAAGAATATGTTCACAGATTGTGCAGCAAACCGATGTTCTTTTTCTCTTCTTATACTATACGTGAGTCACTTGCACTTTTTTTCTTATCACTTGGGGACTTGCGGTGAACGAGAGGTTCGCGGTAAGTGCAAACTCAGTAACGGGCCAGTGCCGTAGAGTACTCTCGGTAAATAGAAATGCCATTTCGCCCGGATCAGCAGAGTTATTTGTTTGCAACTCTTTCAGTTGTTTCTCTACACTAGGGATGCCTGTCCTTCATATGGGAGTCTGTTCGATGGTCAGACAGTGATATTTGGACAATCCTCCAGCATGAACGATTTCTTAAACAGTAAATTTAAAACTTCAGCTTTCCTTTTGGTATCCTCTATTGCCACAGCAGATTGTTCAACGAGCGCCTGGACAGAAGCTTTCAACCCGCATTGTGATTTTACGTAGGACCAGAATTTTCTCTGATTCTCGTCAAGATCCTTTGCTAAGGCATGGAGGCAGTAGTTGTATGCTTCGCGCATCACTCTTTTTACAGACGCATGAATCTCTACTAAATTTTGCCTGTTTTCATTTCCAAGTTCTCTTTCGAAGAGACAGTGCAACGTCTTTGCTTTCCGTGCATTTCCTGAATTTTGTTATTAGATCACTGTGGGTCTTCACCATCCTTAATCCACTTACTCGGCACATACTTCTCCAGGTTGTGATTTACAGTCCGAGTAAACTTTCCCCTTTATTCCTCTACGCCCATCACATTGGACCGCAACGATGTCCCTTCATTTTCTAAGTGGGTTGCCAACATCTGCTTATCTGCTCTTTCTACCAAAAATACTCTCGTAGCCTTTTTTATTGCTTTGTTAACTTTTGTAACCATCATTGCTATGATGACACCGTGAGTACAAATATGTGTCTCTTCAGTGACACCATCAGGAAGTTGGGACTGATTGAAGCTACAAGCTGCAAAATATTTCCATTTTGCGTGGGCTTTCGAACTAGCTGCTCAAGACATTTTTCGCCCGAAACATCTTCGCAAGACTGTCTTTCCATACTGCTTGCGATGAATCCATAGACTTTCCAGTCTACACTCCTTAGGTTTGAGTCGCCTCGAACTAATATTGCATGCTCTGGGTATTTCCGTGCTACTGAGCATAAACTTTCACTGAATGATACTGAAGCTGTCACGGTGGAATCGGGTGGCCAAAAGAAACGTCCAAAAATTAACTCGATTTCACCTAGACCACATAACTCCTGTCCGTAACGTTACGCATAGGTAGGAGAGTGATTGGGATGCCCACAATTGGTACAAGCGAAGGTGAATTCAATGCACGGCTGATCGCTAGCGTGCCCAGGGCTCAAGGCACGCCACGGCCAGCCCTGCTACTTGGCCAGTTCTGTAGGGGGAATTCTGACATCTGTTGCTCACATGGTGTTTGTGCAGGAGATTCTTCAGGAGATGGCGGAATCTCAGACAATCTTAAAGATGGCAGAGTTGCAGCTACTTTAGATTCGACAATAATTCACCCTCAAGTATTAAAGCAAATCTGAATACGTAGGCTACCTAAGGTAAATGAGACGCATCCAACACAACAACAATATTTTCAATATTTTTAATATTAATTTTAATATTTCACAGTTAATGAATATTTTCGCAATAAATTTCTGAATTAATACCAACAAATACTTAATGCAATTTCAACATACGATATCTCACATGATGCACTACGTTCAAAAAATGTTCAAATATGTGTGAATTCTTAGGGACCAAACTGATGATGTCATCGGCCCCTAGACTTAAAGTAACGTGAAGTAACTTATGCTAAGACAAAGACACACACCCATGCCCCAGAGAGGACTCGAACCTCCGGCGGGAAGGTGCACTACTTCTCTGGAAGCTATGTATCTGTCTCTATTTTTTTTCTTGATTTATTAAGTTTTTCATATCTTTGCATTAGGCAAATGTTTGTCTGAAAATCGTATCCTTCACAGTTGTAGCAAATGAATACAGCATGAATACCTCACATTTTGTCATATTTGTGTACTTATTTAATGAATACTTTACTATTTTTCCAGTAACTGTATTTAAATGTTTCTTACAACTGGTAATACGAAATCATGGTAATTTAAGAAGTGGTCAGAGGCATATGTTAGTTGACGCCACGTTTATAAAAGAATGCCAAAAGACGCTTTTGACAAGCAACCCTAAATAATTGTTTAATTAAAAAAATGGCTCTGAGCACTATGGGACTAAACATCTATGGTCATCAGTCACCTAGAACTTAGAACTAGTTAAACCTAACTAACCTAAGGACAGCACACAACACCCAGCCATCACTAGGCAGCGAAAATCCCTGACCCCGCCGGGAATCAAACCCGGGAACCAGGGCGTGGGAAGCGAGAACGCTACCGCACGACCACGAGATGCGGGCAATTGTTTAATCAATACTTAACGAAAATCTCTTCTCATTTATCATGAGCACACTTGTGCAAGAATGGTGGCTTGTTGATTTATGGACAAACCTACATTTATATTTACTGTGAATGTTCTCAGTATGACCGGATGCTTATAACATTTCGTTACTTCAGTATTGTTGTAATATATTGATTTAGTTCAGGAAGTGGTCAACATGACTCAAATGATGTCTGTAGAACTTAAGAACATTCAGCCAATGGAAAAACAGACAGTAGCGGAACACTGTGGAAGTAAAGTGGAGACCGGGAGCGATTCGTGATACTTGCATGTCTTTCTAGAAGCAGGCAGACCTGCCTGTGATAACGCGTGATAATCGTTCATGTCGGCGATAGACGCTGGGCGGTGAAAGGCCGCTACAATATTCCATCTCCTCAAGGGACTTCATCCGAATGTGCTCCAGAGTAGGAGCCTGCATTATGGGACTGAGGATAGATAGGGTGCGAGTTACTGTCCTTTGTATCACGTGTGTTAATTTATAAATCATCATGCTGAATATTGAATTGTTTTTAGCTGATGAACATTTCGTGTATTGTATTAACGAAACAGGCTTAGTTTGCTCACATCTTTGACGAATATTTGGTTAGGGATATTTTCTGCTATTTTCATAATGCTCTCGACGTAATGTTACTGCATTTGATAAAAGTATTTTCTGTCTTCATTTTAATTGAATACTGTAGGACCACTTGCCATTTATCCGAAACGTCCTTTTCTGAAGAAACATTATTCAACATACTTCTCTGTCGTCTACATCAACTAAAGGCCTTAGAATAGAACCGTTGGTATTAAATTATTCATATAACTTTTGTTTTGTATTTCTGTGTATTTTATTAACTCGCAATTCTAGCCAAAGTACGGACTATTTGACTGACAGGTTATTAATTGCAATGAGTTAGCTGTGGAGCATGAAAGCAGACATCCACAGCTCGACCCTACGACTACATCAAGCTATTTTTCTTTAAACATAGGCTAACCGCGCATAAGCCAACTACCTAAGGAACGAGTAACCACAGGTAAAGACGCAACTGGTTTGCTTGTCTGGAATGGTGTTCAGAAGAGCAGCTACACTAGCGGTAACCCTTAGGTACCATCGCAAGTCACAGTCACATTCGACCTCAACAGAGATATTTTTGTCGGCTGCGATGAACACTCCTCATCCTATTGCATCCATTCTGGCTTTCCGATATACGTTCCATGACTCGATAAATATTCCAGAGATTTCTACTTCAGATTTCAGCCACATTTTGGTACAGAAAGTAATTTGAGCGTGACAAATTTCCTAAAAGACATTAAGTTCGAGAGCTTTGTTTCGGATCCTTCGATGATTTACAATCGAAGTGAGGCTACTGAACACTTTCTCATTTCGCTGTCAGCATGTCGAGAGTCGAGTGCTCATCAGAGTACCTCAAGTTGCTACAAACTACAGCCTCGCGTTAAAAAGACGCCTGTGTTCTCCACAAGTACTGCAAAGCTCTCTGCTACCCGAGTAACTGCTTCCTTTGTGTAGTGCACCTCTAACTTATCCAGATGAGTCCTACAATTCTCCAACCGGTGAAGTGGATCCAGAAACGTGCTGCCAAGATCGTCACAGAGTCGACGGAGCCCTTGGTTGAGACGCTCCACTCGGCTCCAAACAAAGGATAACTAAGGTACCCGTCTCCTCGTGAGGCTGCCCAGCCCGTGCAGGAAGGAGCGGCCACCTGTCCCCTCCCAGGGTGAATCGTAAGCTCATACGGCAGCCTGCACACTGACCTTCCGCCTCGCTCAATGCGAACATGTTACCACCTGCCACTCACTGAAAGTCAGTAAACACGGCATTTACCTGCACGCCGGTGTTTGCAGCCTGCTAGTTCTCCTGGGCGAACAGAGCGAACTGGGACTCACACGATCACTGTTTGAGGAATACATGTCGATATCTACGGGAAAGTTATACTACGCCAGCATAAAAGGTGTTCCTAAATTCTACAACAGACTGACATTAGAGAAATAAGGCTATACTTCTGTACGACGCCTATTCTTGAAAACGGGAAACCCTAAGCATTTTGCCAATCTGCTCCAGTAACCTACGATACACATTTGATAGAAGAAGAGCAAGTTAATCAGATAGTCTAGGTAGAATCGTATGTTCATGTTCTCAGGCCCGGTGGCCTTGTCTCTGTTGAGGAATATTAATTGAATTTCTATCCTGTTGTCACTATCATTTTGACGTTCGTGGGACTATTTAAAGGAGGAACACCAGCAGATCTTCCTCAGTGACACAGTTTTGAAAAAAGGAATTTAGTATCTAGGCCTTCACTCTGCCATTCTACGTTCTAATACCATTATGGTCACAAAGTGTCTGGACAAACGGTTTTGCTACGCTTACTGATTTAACATAAGAATTGAACTTTTTTCGAATTCATTGAACACTTCAAGGTGGCCTTCGTAATTCTATTCTGGATATGTTCTGTTTTTGTTGTCCATGAGGCTTTGGTAGTGTTTATATCTGCAGTGAATTTCTCTTTGTTTTCATATTTCCTCAGTAAATAGATGTCTTAGGCGAACTGTAGAATATTCTTGAACTTCTTGAGTTTATGCTCAACGTTTCCAGTCCCGGAGACGAATGTTTCGTGCTCAGCGCTCAGTTATTACGAAATGTATTTCTTGGCGTTCCTAACAAGCAGAAATAACTGTCTACCTTTCTTTGTATTCCTGTTTACAGCCTAATTCAGTGATTCTGAAACGGCCTCATGACCACTGATTCTCTGTTCTACGTTAACTGAATGGAAACGTTTTGGCTGGTTGATAACCAGTGAATAACCAGATAACCATAACCTCACAAGCCGGTTCTCTAACGAACTACTCAAGGTAATTTTCGTGCCCCTACTACCAACTGTAATATCTTGAGTCTCCCAGTGTATAGCTAATAAACTGAAATTTCTCCTTAGTACCCAAACTTGACCAGGAAATTTACGCACAACTTTCTCTAAGTTTTCCCTGATATGTTCCACTAATGCTGCTCCTGAGGCAAGGAGCCTAGAAGAGCAACAGATTACCATGTTTGATCCACCACATTATTTAACATTCGGAATCTCCTCTAGCCTTACTACCGCTTTAATTACGGCTATAAAAGCATCTCCACGCCGTCAGCTTGTCTTTGCGAATAACATTCCAATCGGCATTTAGCATTTCAATGCTATTAAAGTCTGATTTCAGCTAGCGCTCTGTCTCTAGCACAGTAGTAGAAACGTCTCCATTTCAATACAAAGTCACTATGGTAGTCACCCGGCACCGATGCGCGGGGTTGAGACTGTACGCTGCTCATAATCTATGTCGTAAGTGGATGCTTTACGCACCTCCAAACTAAACTGAGATCAAAATGATGAACGAAGCCTTCCGAGCAAGCCAGGAATCAACTTCAGGCAGCACATGTACCACCTACAATATTCGGAAAGAGTCTGCACCTGCAATCAATATCTATGTGAAAGCGCATCCCCGCACCATGTTCAGGGGTGCTCTGGAACACATAATCGACATACATGAAGGAAAGATTACTGCCTCCACGCCACTACCTAATCAGGCCATCCTACAGTACGGGACACGGTGCCTGTCATCGAGAAGCGTTGACAGGAGTCTAATCTCTCCCCTATGACTACATTATAAGTTCGGTTGGTACCACCTCCATTTGAAGGGCAGAAGGAGCAGCTATATTGTAATGCTTCCGGTGCTCTAACGACGCCTGACAAAGACACTTTGTACTAAATCGGATGTAATAATGTATCCTGTACTGACTGTGCCACTAATAATAATAATAACAATTTGGTGTGACTCAATGGCTCGGTGCAAGCCTATACGCGTGCAGTGGACGCGCAATTAGAGGCGCCGTGTCACGAAAGGCGCTGCCGCTCCCTCCGAAGGTTCGAGTCCCCCCTCGGGCATGGGTGCGTGTGTGTTGTTCTGAACGTAAGTTACTTTAAGTAGTGTGTAATTCTAGGTACCGATGACCTCAGCAGTTTAGCCCCTTAGGGATTCACACACATTTGAACATTTTGAGGAGGCCTATAAATTGAACGGCACCTCGATGACTTAATGACTTTGGTGTTCTTAACATACCCCGGCTAACCAACCGGGGAAAGAGAACCTACAGTTTAACACGGGATAGAAACGACGTGTCGTTTCCTGGCACTTTCGCATCATTGAGAGGTGAAGGCTAGGTTAAAACTCAGACTGAAAAAATCCATCTCGCGACCGTTGTTTGTGCTCGCAACGTTTCGGTTTCCAGGCACGTGCTTTTCTGCTGGAGCACCTGGCCAGATCAGTGCCATAATCAAATATATGTTGAATTCCATACAAACAAAACACCAACCTAATGGAACTTTCTATGCACAATATTCATCATAGGCAGATGCAGTATGGGCGAGGGATCGCATTGCTTTTAACTCACAACAGCAAATACAGATAATCTCACCTTATTCCTGTCCCTTACCGAGTTTCCCTGAATATTTTAGTTGACAAACCAGAAAGACGAACTTTAGTTCACCAACCCCTTTCTTCGCAGTTTTATACGTCTAAGTTTTTGAAAACGGCCACAGGTCGCGCTTCCTTTATTTAATTTTATGTTTTTATAGTACATAAACATGCGTTTAAAGTGGCAGCGCCAAAGATTACACACAAAGTACTTGTAGCGTCTATGGTATAGTGTGTCCAAAGATAATTTACAATTACACAAAACGAAATTTACATTTTAATCGCCTCTTTCGTGGGAGTGATTATAGACATATCTGTACATGTCTGCTTATCTTTCAAAATACATCCGTAAAAGTTACAATAACTTTCAAAATACATTATAAAAAATACACATTTCAAATGTCTTTTCAAAGACCCAAATTAAAATGTAAATTTCTTTTTCTGTAGTTGCAAATTATCTTTGGACACAATATACGAAGAACAAGTACTATTGTACAGTCAGTTTTATATATGGTGTTGTCAGTGTCATCGTTTACCATTGCACTTTAAACGTGTCTTACAGGTACGTTTAAGTGCTGCAGTACGCCAGTTTAGTCTTTAGTGGTGTCAGCCAACTTTAAACGTAATCTTTCGTGCTGTCTGCCAACTTTAAACGTAGATCACCATACCTGAAATATAATACGTACTTTAAGCCATGTCAGTGTAAGTTTTCCGTATTATCTCAATTTGTATTTTTTACTGTGTATATTCTGATGATACTCTTGTCCGTTTGAAGAGCTAAACAGGTAAATAAAAAATACAAGGTGCGACTTGTGGCTGTTTTCAGAAAGTTAGTTTCAACAATTGCTCAGTCCCTACAGGCAATGTCGGGTCTTGCTAAAAAAAGTTTTATATGTCTCCAGTCTACTGGTTCCGTCTACCGCCGTTCGTCCAGTAAATGATGCCTTTAGATCAATATCGCCGACGCAAGTGTTTTGTAACACTTACAGAATCAGTTGCCACCTTACTGTCGGACAACCAGCCTGTCGCTGCATGTAGATAATGCTGACAAAGTGCAGAGTGGCAATTTCGCATATCACAAACCGGAAAAAAGTGACGCTTTGAAAAACACCATCTTTAGTTTATGTCTGAAAAATACATGTACAGTGCCTAGCGTGCACAAAAAATACAATGTAATTATGCCAAGAACACTTCCTTGAAATTTAAAGGAAGCTTATACTATTTCAACATAAGGTTTATTGAATTAATCGTTTAAGTCGAGTTTTCTCAAGTATTTTTGAGTTGCTGGTTTTGATACGATGGTTCTCAGCAACTTACTCAACTTACATGTCAATTTTTAGTCTTCTCAGAAATTCTAGTTTTTTTTTAATAATTTGTGGCATCCACGAGCCAAAAAGTACAAAAGAAGTTAGACAATATCACTCTCTCGAAAACAGAAAAACTCGCTCGACACTTAAGAAATTCTAATCAGCTCCGTAGTAATGTGTGTTCACGTTCATATGAAGCTGAAACTTTAATAACGCTGTTCCTACCGCCGGAGGTTCGAGTCCTCCCTCGGTCATGGGTGTGTGTGTGTGGTTCTTAGCATACATTAGTTTAAGTAGTGTGTAAGTCTAGGGACCGATGACGTCAGCAATTTGGTCGCTTTGCAATTCACACTCATTTTTTAACGCTGCAGTGTGTTCATAATTAACCTCCTACACAATTGTCGTTTGAACAGCACATTAGCTATCTATATCACGAATGCCGTGCGGGATTAGCCGAGCGGTTTAAGGTACTGCAGTCATGGACTGTGCGGCTGATCCCGGCGGAGATTCGAGTCCTCCCTCGGGCATGGTTATGTGTGTTTCTCCTTAGGATAATTTAAGTTAAGTAGTGTGTAACCTTAGGGACTGATGACCTTAGCAGTTAAGTCCCATAAGATTTCACACATATATCAAGAATATACATTACTCCCTTACTGCATACTATACCTATTTAATTTCCATTAACGTTTTATGAGATGCCACGAATCAAGACATTTCTAAAGTCCTGAGTGCTTGGTTTCGGTGCTAATGCTCCTAATATCGATGCAGCAAGCTACGCATGAATTTAGTTACTAGTTTCTCAACTTCATTTTAGACTAAAATTTCTTTTCACTGTTTCTGTTTACTTGCACCATGATGGACGTAAACAACATCGAGAAATCTTCGTTTATTGACTCCTGTTTAAGTAACGAAGACTGTTACGTACATGTAGTACGCTCCCTATCAATGGGGCGTCCACTCACATTAATGTGTGCACTTTATAATGAAACTTAAATTTTATTGAATCATTAACGCTGTCGAACTGAAAACAAAACCGCCATTGAAGAAACAAAATGGTACCGTTCAACCGCCCTGGTCGCGTGAAATAGAATGCGGTGGGTTGTCTGTAGGGTTATCAAGAACGTGTTGTATCATTTACACAGGTTTTCAGAGCTTGTCACGTCCATAGACGAGATAGAAATCAGGAATACTTGTCTCGCAACTGAAGTCTGAAGCCAAGAACACCAACTTGGGCATTTCTTAAAAGCGTACCTAGTCGCTGTCTGCAGTGAGAGGCATACATTGGCGCTAACCGATTAAAATATTCGCCACAACATTAAATCGAAACTACTGTCTTCTCCAGAAGACACTGAACATAACCATACATAGGATAGCGCCGAGCCACCTGGCACTCAAGTGCAACAGACTTAAAGCTCGCCTCCAAAAGAGGGGGCGCAAGGCTTTCGCCTTACATCTCACAAATAGTTCCTAAGTGACTAAAGCTTCTCATAATCAGAAATGAGAAGCAGCAATCTGTATGTACCTTAAAGAAATCTTTTATAGGTAAGATCACATTCAAAACTGTTTTTTGTTTTTAATGATAGGTTTCCGCAGATAAGACTGTCGTCTTCAGATTTTTTCGTTTTATTTATTTATTTATTTATTTTTTACATCATGTTGCATTACTCATGCCATGTTAACATTTCAGTGGAGCAGTGGAGAGTATGCTGCTCATTCCACATAGGTTTGTAATTTTATTTTTGCTAAACCAATGTGGAATTCTCAATACACATTCCACTAAAATGTTAACATGGAATGAGTAATTAACGCATAATGAAACATGATGCACAGCCAAAAATTTTTAAACACCTGACGATGACACATTTACTTGTCGAAACCGGCCAACTAAAAACAGTTTGGAACGCGATCTTGGCTATAAAAAATTTCTTTAAAGTTCTCTAGTACACTCCATCTACCAAACGTGGATCTAAACTGTTACACAGCACCTCTAACATTGTTTTAACACAGACAGTATCTACAGTTAACTATTTGTAAAGTTTCTGCTAATAAATTATTGTAAGTTGTTGCTAATCTGTGTTGCTGTCAATTTGCCAGAGATGTTGCCTGACCCGATTGGCCTGTGACGAGGCTGTATAGTTGCTGCGTCCAAGCAAGTCACACAACCACTTTCGGCCGTAGGAGGTTCTCTTCCTGCCAGCTCGTTAAGTTTGACACCAAGTACCTACGGTGAATACAACGAAAGTACTACAAGATGTGTGTCTTACAGTGCAAATCAATCCACCATAGCTGCTTTTCTCTACTGGCAATAAAATCATTGTGGTTAAGAGTTTACATCGCAAAATGCGAACTGGTGATAAGCAAATAAATCTAGAAATAAAATAATAAAAACGAAAGTAACGTTGTGGACTGCAGGCAATGTGTTTAAGAAGCAATTATTTTCAGAAATGAGCTCATAAAGACGAACCACAGCGCTTTGAAAAATTCTTCAAGGATCCAAAATTATTATTTTAAATTTTAATTTGAAGAACGAGGTGAGACGATATTCTACAACTTTCACAACTTACTGCATCAGCCAAGAGTATTTAATCTGTTAACGCTAAGACCTGTCAACACAAATCAAGCTAACAGTCTAATAATACACACGGGAGAAGTGCAAACCGCTTCGCAAAAGGTTCACTACAGCCAAAAGCAGTGGTTCGAACAGACATGGCGCTCCGTTTCCTGTACTCCGTGTTGAAACTAACCAAACTGTTTGCGTTCGTAACACACGTGTCGCAACTTGTTTGCTGGATTTCTGTTTGTCGTCCAGATAACAGAGGCAGGTGGTGCGCTACATTGTGTATTGCAAGATACGCGGCTTACTTTTCTTTTTTCTTATGAGGACATAACCAGGTTCGAACTTAAATGTCTACGTCGAGTTGAAAAGTGTATAGCGAAGTGGTCGACTTTCATATCGATTATCGAACCACCTGTATCGCTCAGCGGAAGCAACAAGTTTCTGAAGGTCGTCCATCAGAAAGCTAAAGTCTGCTATTCATAACTACTTCTCCAGGTTGTAGGAACAATGAAACGAATAATGTGAGACTTGGGTCAATGAATCCATGAAAAATTCGTTATAGAAAGACATCCTGCCGGCATCGGATAAGTAAGAGGAAAAGAGTTGATGATTTGACTAAAAGAATTCTTTCGCCAGCCATCATTAGTAATTTGCAGAATCAGTTGGCAATCAACGTACTAAGTCAGTGCCCATGATTCTGAACAACATGGAAGACTTGGCTAAAAAGACAAGAACAAGGGCGAACTTCGGATGCGGTCTATCTTGAAGAGATTTGCGGGAATAACATTCTACTACTCCCAACATATTCAAATGCTACAGGCAATTAAAAGCAATGATTTACTGTTTTGTACTATCATAGCTTCGGTCTTTAATCTGCTGTGCCTTAGAGGTACAATACTCAAGGGCAGCCTAGAGTCGTCGGCTTTCATGGTTGTTATCGTGTGGCTACTCTAACTGTAATTTGCCGTTTACCTCGCTAGTCATGGTTTAGCGCCAAAATTTGTTGAATGAAACAGCAGCAGTACAATTCGGTCATATTGTCCGAAATGCCATGAGATTCGACATGGCATAGAACTCATCCACCTGAAATATTCAGGTTGTTCCAACATGTTGAAAACCTTGAAATATCTACTGCTGTACGTAAAACGTCAAGAGCGGCGCAGTGAACATTTATAACAACTGCACCATTAAAATATAGAAATATTATGAGATTGTCTATTACATGAACAAATGAAGATTCCATAAAATCATTTCAGTGTTATACTGTTATAGTCTATCTGTTCTTATGATGCAATATCCAACCTGAACTAAATTTTAAGAATGTTTTTTCATCGAAAAACTTGCATCTACCCCAGAAGATTTACTAAAGAATACCTCATGACCAGGACACAAGACTGCATATTCTATAACAGAATTTCAACCCACGAACAGAGCTTTCGAATAACTGACACAACGGGCCCTATAAAATAATCTATTTTATGATGTATGCAGACGAAAGAATGTAGGAAAATAATATCTAAAGATTGGCTTAGTTCCTATGACAGCAGTGTTCCCAGTGTATCTCAGCGACACATCAATTGCACAGAACATGAAAAACAGCGTGCCACAAGCCATTTTAAGGCTGATTCTGAAAACAGAGGCAGACTCTCGGGATATCTGAGGTAGAAAGTAAATACAGCAGCAGCCTAAACATTACATACAAATGTCCACGCTTGGACCCACCTATCTCTGCAATAGTTTTCCTGAGTAACTAAGAACACCTTAGTCTGATTTCTGTAGCAGAACACAAAATAGTCATATACATCCGAAAATTTTATCTCCCGTTTATGTGTGGAATGGACTATATTTCCAGATTCTGGAATGTACGTACAAATCAAAAACTTTGAACGCTGATGTTCTGTGGGATATTTCCATTATACGTATGAAATTATTATACCAAGCACCGAAAGAAGTTTCAAAATTAACATGTGATATATGCGACTGAGATTAGCGTCCGAACCTGCTCTCCTTTCACTGCGTACGTCTGTAGCGCTGGTGAGATCCACATTACAACAGAAATATTTTCTAGAATAAAATTTTCAATATACAACGGGATGTGCGCTGATATGAAATTTCCTGGCAGATTAAAACTGTGTTCCAGACCGAGACACGGACTCCGGACCTTTGTAGGAGACGAGGTACTGGCGGGATTAAAGCTGTGAGGACGGGTAGTGAGTCGTGCTTGGGTAGCTCAGATGGTCGAGCACTTGCCCGCTAAGGGAAAGTTCCCGAGTTCGAGTCTCGGTCCGGCACACACTTCTAATGTGCCAGGAAGTTTCATATGAGCGCACACTCCGCTACAGAGAGAAAATTTCATTTCGGAAACGTCACGCAGGCTGTGGCTAAGCCATGTCTCCCCACATCCTGTCTTCCAGAAGAGCTAGTTCTGTGAGTCTTCAGGAGAGCTTCTGTGATGTTTGAAAGGTAGGAGACGAAGTACTGGCGGAATTAAAGGTGTGAGGACGGGGTGTGAGTTGTGCTTTGGTTTCTCAGATGGTTGAGTATTTGCCCGCAATGGGCAAAAGGTCCCGAGTTCGAGTCTCGGTGCGGCACACTGTAACAACGAAACTTGGCCCTTTGCTACAGATGCTTTGTGTGCTGTTGTTCACTAGGGAGACTTCCCTTTCAAAAAGAATCAGAGTTCACACAGTTATTGTGTCACCTAGAGAAAGTACTGATGTACTTGTCTCGTGACCCTGAAGTCGCCAGCCCTGCACTAAATACCTGCGCGGTCGCAGAAGAATGGGAATCACAGGCAGTTCAGCGGATCTAGTCATCGTCAAAACAGCAAAACAGTTCGTGCCTGCTTTCCTCCAAATTAACATTTATCTGTGCCACTTTCTGGCTACCGTGTAAAGGATGTACAATTAATTAACTCGATTTTGATCAGGACGCCACACAGTAGATTCGGTTTAACGTGCAGGTAGACTCCATCAGACACACTTCTTTACTTCAGTCGCCTTACAGTGGCTGTCAAGCGTACTTGGGAGAAGCGTACTCTATCTCATTAACGTGATATTCAAATATTACCGTGCTAATAGCAGATGTTACGTACGGAAGCGAGGAAGCCAGGCCCCAGTCAGGGGTAGCGGCTACTGTGTATTTTTGCTGTCTCTCCTTCCCCAGCGACCAAAATGGGCCGGGATGGCGGTGCTAAACAGCGGGAGTGCGGAGCTCTTTCATTTTTTTTTGGAGGGCCTTCGCAGATAGGCATCTGACGCTTTCAGGTCGAAAACATGGCCGGCAGAAAATAATGGTCTAGCGAGCTGCTCTTGGAATTTCAGAGGACCTCTGATGCAAGGCTATTTACTGGTCAAAAAAATGTGTCATCAGTATATTATGGGCAGGCTGGCATATGCCCTCAGCTACGCTACAGATCAGTTTGCAAACAGAACTTTATTTATGAGAATATTCAGTACAATCACCAACAAATTTTACATATTCACATACACCTTTTCCTTTAACCCAGATAAATACAGATTCGTTTACAGATATTTTCCTCCTGTTACGAGTATATAATGTCAAAGAAGAAGGAGAAACATGCTGATTTACCAAAATCCTTATTATCCAATTCAGAAATATGGTAAGTGCGAAAAGCAATAATGTCTTTGTCCACAAAACTTTCAAGTCCAGGAACATTTGGTACTCCTGTACCACCACGAACAATGGCTACGGTAAACCATCCGTTACCATGACCAAATGAATCATTTATATCTAAACTAAAATTAAGTCTGCAACTGACGAAAACAGCAGGACCATCCAGCAGGGCTTGCGCAGCGACAGACTTAACTGGAATACGATTCTTCTTGTCCCCAGCTGTTGTAGCAAATTCGATGTTCTCGATGGTCTTGTAGACTGTTTGTTTCGAACGGCGGCGATATCTTCTGTATCACTGCAATCAACTCTGCCGCTACAATATAGCAGGTCAGCAACTGTAAGCAGCAAATTTCATAAATTATCTGAGAGTAGGCATTAGGAGTGATTTAAAATGGAATGACCATATAAAATTAATCGTCGGGAAAGCAGACGCCAGCCTGAGATTCTGGTGTTAATGGGGAGCAAGTATTTCGGTAACACTTTAATGAGATTCACTGTGTGTCGCCTGCGATATTTTTGACATGGACGACACCATTTGTTGCGGGGATCGGAGATAGGTGTCTCGTTCTTAGTGCGACAGATGTTGCTGGCTCTAATTACCCGCACAATTCTCCATCAGATACCACACTTGCTCCTCTTTCTGGACTCTGGGTACTTCACACAAACGAAGACAAACCCCGTGAAGTGGATTTGTGCACACGCAGTTCACTACTTGTTTGCTGACGGCTAGAAAAAGTCCTTGATTTTTGGCACTTATTCAATGAACGCCATTGTACAGCTGTCCCCAATCAAAAATACAGTCAATTTTTCTCAAACAATTTGCAGTGTCCTCCTTAGCCCCTCCCAGAGTTGGGGTTCTTCTGCAATGAGGAGCTGATCCATCCCTTTTCATCTCTTAAATCTGGTCATTCTGTGGTTCTGCAAAAACGCATCCGTCGATAGTCTCACCGAGTATGGCGACTTGCCACTCACTCCACCTCGCCGGTTTCCTAGTATTCTCGGTGCTATACGAAAAAGGAAAATAAATAAATCACTGATGTTCTTTGTATCTCTTCTCCACGTTCCCTACATTTGCTTTCGTTACTGAGAGGGGGGCGGCGGGGGAGGGGGGGGGGGCAGTGAGGCCTATGGTTGCGACTCCGTCCCACTTTGCCTCCACCCCTCCCTTTGAGAGCCACGGAGTTTTCTTAAGGAAAAAAAGTACGTTCTAACCCCGTCGCAGCTTAAATTTTGAATAAGAATGGTGACTGCAGATTTCCTGCATAAGAAGTCACCCTTATTCTGCCAACGGCCTCCTAAAAGAGAGCGGAAGACGGACAGAGATAGGGAACGCTTTCTTGCCATTGATGAGAAAAATTGTCCTTGAAAGGCAGAAGAATCAGAAAGGATCGACGGCATAAGGATGCGGAAGGAAATGGAAACCATTGCATTAAACACACATAATCTGTATCTACGGAACATGTGACCTGTCACGATAAGCTGGCTGGGCGCTACAGTCTGGAACCGCGCAACCGCTACGGTCGCAAAAATAGAATCCTGCGTCGTACGTGGATGTATATGATCTCCTTAGGTTCGTTGGGTTTAAGTATTTCTAAGTTCTAGGAGTCTGAGGACCTTAGAAGTCAAGTCCCATAGTGCTCAGAGCCATTTAAACCATTTTGTCATGATAATCTCTCTACTGGCAACACATTCGGGATTAATCCACCATTCGGATCTCCGGATGGGGACTGCCAAGGGATAGGTGACAATGAGAAAAAGATGGAATAACCAACGAAAGTGGTGGATCATCTGCGGGTCGGAGTGCGGAATTTCAGGAATTTGAACGCGGTAGGGATGCTAAAAAATCTATAAAGGGAAATGCAAAGGCTCAATCTAGATATATTAGGGGTCATTGAGGTGAAATGGAAAGAATACAAGGATTTCTAGTCAAACGAGTATAGCAGCATAAAATGATATAACGGAAGCAGGATGAATAACAGATTAGGGGAGTGAGTTACTATGGATGGTTCAGTGATCGGATTGTTCTCATCAGGACAGTAAACCAACAGCGACAACAACAGTTCACGTATACATGTCGAGGACGCAACGAGAAGATGAAGAGATAGGAAAAGTATATGAGGCTACTGAACGGGTAATTGAAGGCGTAAAGGAAGATGAAAACCTAATCGACATAGTGACTGGAATGTGGCTGTAGGGGAAAGAGTAGAACATCGGGCTACCGGAGCATAAGAGGTTAAGATTGGTAGTAGGGATGAGAGAGGAAAAACACTAACTGAGTTCTGTAATAAATTTCAGTTAGTTATAGGAGGTGAATACTCTGTTCAAGAATCAGGAGGAGGTATTCTTGGAAAAGATCGAAAGCTATGGGAAAATTGCCGTTAGACGGCATCATGGTCAGGCAGAGTTTCCACAATCAGATACTGAATTGTAAGGCGAACTCAGGAGCAGATATAAAGTCAGATCGCAGTTTAGTAATGATGAAGAGTAGGCTGAAGTTTAAGAAACTTATCAGGAAGAATCAGCGCGCAAAGTAGTGCTACGGAGGTACTGAGGAATGAAGGGATACCCTTCAAGTTCTCTGAGGCTATAGATACTGCAATAATTAATAGCGGTTCAGTTAAAGAGGAATGGACATTTCTAAGTCAGGCAGTCACTGAAGATGGAAAGAAAACTGTAGGTACAAAGAAAGTAACTGCAAAGAAACCGTGGATAACAGAAGAAATATTTCAGTTAACGAAGAAAAATGGACGTAAGAAAATGTTCAGGGAATTTCAGGAGTGCAGAAATACAAGTCGCGTAATATTGAAATGAACAGGAAGAGCGGGGAATCTAAGGCTAATTGGCAGCATGAAAAATTTGAAGAATTCGAAAAGGAGACGACTGTCGACGGCCTGACTCAGCATTCAAAAAATTAAAAGCAATCTTCAGTATATTTAAAAGCAAGAGCGGTAACATTAAGACTGAAATGAGAATTCCACTGTTAAATGCAGTGGAGAGAGAGGCCTCTTTGATGAAGTGATGGAAGATGAAATAGGAGTCATTTTGGAAGAGACAGGAGATTTAGTCTTAGAATCAGAATAAGAAAGGAGCTCTGGGCGACTTATGGTCAAATAACGCAGATGAGGTAGTCAACATTCCGTCGGAATTTCTAAAACCACTGGGAGAAGTGGCAACAAAATGACTATTTTTGCTGGTTGTAAAATCTGTGAGATTGGCGACACACCGTCAGACATTTGGTACACATCATCCATAAAATTCCGAAGATAACCAGAGCCGACATGTGTGAGAACTATAGCAAAATCGGCTTTCCAGCTGATACATCCAAGTTACCGACATAAATAATATACAGAAGAATGGAAAAGAAAGTTGAGGATCCGTTGCGGGACGGTCGGTTTGGCTTCAGAAAAGGTAGAGGCACCAAAGTGGCAGTTCTAACACTGTGACTAATAATAGAAGGAAGACTGAAGAACAATCGTAGACACGAAACTTCGTGGCAGATTAAAACTGTGTGCCCGACCGAGACTCGAACTCGGGAGTGAGTCGTGCTTTGGTAGCTCAGTTGGTAGAGCAGTTGCCCGCGAAAGGCAAAGTTCCTGAGTTCGAGTCTCGGTCGGGCACACAGTTTTAATCTGCCAGGAAGTTTCATATCAGCGCACACTCTCATTCTGGAATCGTAGACACGTTTACAGGATTTGTCGACTTAAGAGGAATTCGACAATGTCAAATGGCGCAAGATGTTCGAAATTCTGAGAAAATTGTGATAAGCTATACGAAAGATGGTTAAAAATCAATATGCATGAGGGCAAAAGGGGAATAACACTAGAAGACCACGTACAAAATGCTCGAGTTAAAAATACAGGGATGTAGTCCTTCGGTTCTACTGCTCAATCTTTACACCGAAGAAGCAATGACAGAAATGAAAGGAAGGTTCAACAGTAAGATTAAAATTCATGGTGGAAGAATACAAATGATAAGATTCACTGATGATATTGGTATCCTCTGCGAAAGTGAAGAGGAATTAATGTGTTGAATGGAATTAACAGTCTAATGCGTGCAGAATATGGATTAAGAGTAAATTAAAGAAAGACGAAAGTAATGAGACGTAGCTCAAATGAGAACACGGAGAGACTTAACATCAGAATTAGGCATAACGAAGTAGACAAAATTAAGGAATTCTGCTACATGGGCAGCAAAATAACCCACAATGGACAGAGTAAGGATGATATAAATAGTAGACTAGCAATGGCAAAAAAAGCATTCCTGGCCAAGAGAAGCCTCTTGTACCAAACCTGGGCCTGAATTTGAGGAAGAAATATCTGACAACGTGCGTTGTGGAGCATACCAGTGTGTGGTGGTGAAACATGGACTGTGGGAACATCAGAGCCGAGGAGAATCGAAGCATCGGAGAATGTGGAAAATTATGTGGACTGATGAGGTAAGCAAGGAGGAGAAATATATGGGAAACGCTGACAGGATAAAGGGATAGGATGATGGGACATCTTAAGACATCAGGGAATAATTTCTGTGGTACTTGTGATAGCTGTAGAGGATACAAACTGTAGAGGAAAACAGATATTGGGATACATCCAGCAAATAATGAAGGCCGTAGGTTGCATCTGTTACTCTGATATGAAGTGGTTGGTATAGGAGAGAAATTCGTGGCGGGCTGTATCAAACCAGAAAGATGACTAATTACTCAAAAAACAGAAAATCTTTCTTAGAGGTCAAAATACAAGGCTACCGAAGCAATAAACATGTTTAAAAAAATCGACCACGACATTGGACAGATATTTCCGCCAACAAAAGACGTCAGTTACGCCCAAAAAGACTGGCTTGGCGTTAAGGAAGATCAATATAAAACTGGTCAACAACTCATACAGATTTCAGTAGTTAGGGGTTCGAGGTGACTCTTGTACACTCATCACGATTATGTTCAGAATAATGGCTGGGTGGTTTTTCTATAACACTACTATCCTGTTCTTGCACCATATTTATCCAATTGAGGTGGGCTTCCGTCTCTGATAACCACTACCGATGTTCAAATCATCAACTAGTCATCCACATTTTGGTTTTCTGTAGAGTTGCTAAGGCGCTGAAACTCATACTAACGTCACTAGCACGTTACAACCTAAATTCCCTCTATCGTCTCTTAATCACTAAGTCGATAGGACGATAATATTCAATAACAACCACATTATGTGACTGAGCCTCTACGGAAACTGGAAAGAATAAGGAAGTTATTCCCAGACCGAGCTGTAGGGAGGCTGCGAGTCATTCCTGGATTATTGACTTAGTGAGAGTATTTCTAGGGAAACGCCGTTTTCCGGCTTTGATAACGTTTGAGGAAATCTAAAAACAAACCTGTAGACTCAAAGATTATTTTGATCACGCATGTGATGCAACTTCACCTCAGTCGAGGCCAGGAGTATGTGCAAAATAACAACTTGTACAGTATTTCGGATATCATGTTAAACGCAATTTTTCCCATAAATTTCTGGGTGAGCCGTTGATATAATACTGTCAAGCCTAGTAAACCACTAATGTGTTCAAATCGCCATTCCATTTGATAAAGAACTTAACTATCCAGAAATAATTTGCTAGTGTAAAGCTAAATATATAGAGAAATAGTCAAAATAACAAGGAAATGGTTCCCTCCTGTCTTTTTCACATTCAGCGCATCTTCAACCAATTCGCCATTCGTAGGCGAGACCGTCAGACCAGGGCCACAATTAACAAAACTGATTAATTTCTGTTAATGAATTTAGTCTAGATTGCAAATATTTTTATATTTTATCATTCTAGTTTCGCCCGTCGGTCACCATCAAACCGCTCAAAGTGAAACGATATTTATTGTTGTAACATGCGATAAACGTAAACTGCTGGTAGGGGAAATAATGACTACTTTGCATTACATACCATCGTCACGACGTGAAAAATTTGATGTACCTGTACCTCATCACAATATTGTAGTTAATGGTATGTTACCATCATCCTGTATTTCAGACTGGTTCTCTGGCTGGACAAGCGGCTCCCGTGGTGTTTCAGTACGTTAACTGTGCAATTAGGCATAAATAAACCCGTGGTATAGCCCGCAATGCCCACAATTTTATCACTTGATGGCACAGTTGACGCCGCAGCTATCAAGTATCATACTTCGTTCAAAGTCAAACAGGTAACACTGCAATGTAGAAATATAATAGGAAAAACAAATTAATGCAAAATTTTAAAAATAATACACTGATATTTCTCGTTGCACAAGCGCTATATACCGGATTTTGGAGACAGTCTCTAATACAGCGAGTTGTAAACAAGACCATAGTACTTGACCGTAACTTCCTAACCTAAACGTGGTTTCATGACGATATACACTGTATCGTTCGACGTCGTGTATGTTAGGCACCTTCATCTTTTTATGTTCCTCCTCCTTATATCCTACTGTATCTTAACCGTAAGTATTATTTCATTTTGACTAACCTGTTGATGAAATTCTAATATTTTGACTGGGATGTAGCGATGGCAATGTTGTTAGTAATAACAACATTTCTACCAGAATGAGTAGATTGAGCACTTGCCCGCGAAAGGCAAAGGTCCCGAGTTTGAGTCTCGGTCCGGCACACAGTTTTAATCTGCCAGGAAGTTTCAACATTTTTACCTTTTTTCTGGTTCGATCATGAGATATTTTCATTAACATGCCGGCAGATCAGATGTTTCATGCACCACAACAGATGTAAACCGCTCGTGTATGAATAGAACACCAATATTTACAGTATTGCAGGCAGCAGACTCAAGGCTGTGAGAGCCTTTGCGACATGAACTTTTTAAGCTGCTATTCGTAGCCAGCAAAATGCTTTCTTTAAACTGTGTTCACAGATTCATTGTATTGAAGAAGTGGCACCATTATCAGGTAACCACCTTCAAAACACCGGTTAACGTTACATTAGGCTAAAAGAAGGTTACTTGGTTTCTATACCGTGTGTCATGACTATCACATATTTCTGTGACATATTGTTTCATTTTTCATGATTATTTTATTGAGAGTACTGGGCACGTTTGCTTGAGAGGCAAGATTTGTATTTTTGTCGCTGGGAAGCTGCCCTCCCAGTGTGGTCTCTAGTTCCTCTTTATCGGCAGATGGCAGTCAGTGAGTCTCGTTAGTAGGAGGCTAGCTCCCCATCAAGCTGATCAGTTTTGCGGAAGTGGAGTCGAGGCAGTCTCCATGCTTTTCTTGGCTAGAGCCGGTGTCTGTCCTCACTGAGGGCAGAGACCGCTATGACACCACTGTCGTCCTCAGAGAATAGCTAATATTATTGCCTTTTCTGTACAGACATTAAAGGATGTAACGCCTTAGTGCCACCCATGAGAAAGTCGGTTACTTTCGCTCCAAATTTATGGTGTATGCAGCCGAATGAGTCACCCCCACCACTGTCCACCACTGTAAACCAATTGGTGGGACACCGCTCCAGCCCAGTAAAAATCACTTGTTTGTTAATGTGCGTCTTTTACACTAAGAGTGGGAAGCTTTTGCCGTGTTATCCTGTTTCTTTTACGAAATAAATAATATATCAGTTTGTCACATTGGCTACCCCTCAGTTGTCCCCTCCATGTAGAGTTCCTTTTATGTTAAATTGGGAGTTGAGGCTGGAGGTTGGAGTTTCTGGGCTATTCGTCTCCTAGCCACTATCTGGTGTTGATAGGCACACCCTAGCTAACTTTCGGGAATGTAAGCCTCTCAATTGTGGTAGTACGAGCCATATTCTGAGCTGCTTGGAAATTAATTGTTCTGACACGCAACTTGTTTTGCTTATTTTATTATAATTTTTGGTCTCTTTTACCTCATAACCTTCTGATTCGCAAGCTGGTTAGATGAAATCTTGCTGCATTTTCTCTACATAGTATTCTACAAAATCTAGAACCCCTCCCTCTCCCTCCACAGTGCTATCGTCATTTTGCTAATAAGAACTTTTCTCTCTGTCAGTTTTGTGTGAATTGTGAGCATCATTAAGATGAAAAAGCATCTGTTAGAATCAGACCTGACCTGGTTTTCAAGATCTCTTAATTGTACTATAATTTTTCCATAGTTAGACGACCCGCTAATAACAAATATACCCAGCTGTATATTTCACTGGTTGTTTTCACCGTGGCAACGTTTCGTTATGTAGAGTGCCCAAATAAAACCAACTGCCATTTGTAGTTAAAGAGACACACGTTAAGTTTCAACACAATTGTTCATCTGTTTCTTTTGCACTTCGTAGCATAGGCAAAATGCCTGTTCTGACTTCACATTCAGATTTGTTCCCATATTTTTTATGTTTTGTAGAAATTCTCCTTTCTTGTGGCTTAGAAAAACATATCTTATTTGGCAGTATATCTTCATTCATTATGTTAATATGTAATTTAATTTTCTTTTGTAATCGTTCACACTTTCCCAAATATTGCCATCATCTATATTCATGGATTAGGTTCAAGAAACCTCTTCTAGCTACAGTTTCTTAGCACCATCGTTTCCTGGTCTGACCTACATCCCTTGGCCGTCTGAGTTTCTATCGCAAAGCTTTTCTCTGTATGTGTTTCTGGTTATATGTGTCGATTGTTCCTGTTTTTGAAGCTACTAGTTATTAATTTTCAGCCTCAGATATTATGTTCCATATTGCTTTTATATCTTTCTCAAACTTGTTGTTGAACTACTCTATCAAACGCTTTTACTCTAATCCTCTTCCTTTTACATTCTTTGTGATATTCTCAGCTAAGTGTACTTTTACATTGTTATTACATTTTAATTAGTTTTTCCCATGTTCTTAACATTCTAATGTCTGAAATCAGAGAACTTGACCTGATACAACTTATGAGCCTCTAAATACTGTATCATTTTTACCTAGATCACAAGTTTCGTTGTTGAGAATAATATAAACAATGAATGATCGTTGACCTATCGCTGTCCACCTATATTTGTGAATAACTCTCTTGCTGGGTATTTGCTAGTCTCAGTTGGTTAAATGGTGCGAACTGCTGAATTGCATGCCTATTTCTATTTAAAACTTCCACAAAGGTAACTACCACTTTAGAAACGGGGACTTTTCCCACTCTTCCATAACGCAGAAATGATAAGTTTCTACTATTTTATTCGATACCTTCTGAATTATTATCGTTTCATCTTTTTTCTGTTTTCTGGGTCACAAGTCTCATAATATTCATCTGGTAACTACCTAAAAGGAGCAGTGAAGTGGAAACGGTACAGACAGAAAAAGTGACTAAACTTTATTACTTCAAAAGTATTCTCCGTAACTGCTAATACACTTATCTCACTGCGAGATAAGAAGGCCACTCGCTTCATAGGAAAAATGTTTGCGGTTGCCTACAGAACCATTATTGTATCCATGCATGCACTTCTTCGTCAGAAGCAAAGCGACGGCTAGAAATGTCTTTTTTCAGGGTCCAAAAATAAGGAAATCGCATCATGGAGGATGTGTAAGGGCTTCCCAGCGAAACGTCCACAGTTTAGTCGAAGCAACCTGTCAACATAATACCCAACCTCATGTTCCCAAGGCTGTTCCGAGCACTCTGTAGAAAATTCACTGGGAAACCTTGACACAACCTTCATAGAGTCCCGATCTCTCCCCATGCGATTTCCATATTTTTGAGCCCTGAAGAGACATTTGTGGCCACCGATTTGCTTTGGATGAAAAAGTGCACGACTGGGTACCATCAGCAGCAAACATTTTTCCATGATGGCATTGGCCATCTTGTCCCACATTGGGATAAATTTATTCACAGTTATAGCAATTACTACCCTGTTTCGCGATAATACAAAAAGTGCTGCCCTTCTTTGAACTTTTTCGATGTACTCCGTCAATCCTATCTTGAATGTCTCCCACACCGCGCAGCAGTATTGTAAAAGAGGTCGGACAAGTGTAGTGTAGGCTGTCTCCTTAGTAGATCAAGGAGATCTGTCATCGTTTGGGAACATGAAGTCCAACAATGGCTGAAAATGGTCTCCAAGTAGCCGAACATAACCATTTTCAATCAATGATCGGTTGACATGGACCACGGGACCCAGTCCATTGCATGTAAACACAACTGACACCATTATGGAGCCAGTACCAGATTGTACAGTGCCTTGTTGACAACTGGGATCCTTGGCTTCGTAGGGTGTGCGCCACACTCGAACCCCATCATCAGCTCTTACCAACTGAAATCGAGACTCATGTGACCAGGCCAAGGTTATCCAGTCGTCTAGGGACTAAGCTAAAAGGTCAGCTCGGAGAGGCGCTACAAGCGATGTCGTGCTGTTAGCAAAGGTCGTCTGATGGCACAGCCCATTAACGCAAAATTTCGCATCATTGTGCTGAGAGATACGAAGTGTTGTTTGTGTGTGTTAGCACTGACAACTCTACGCAATTGCCGCTGTTCGCGGTAGTTAAGTCGACCCTTGTGCTGTCCGTGGCGAGAAGTAATGCGTGAAAAATTTGGTATTCTCGGCACTCTCTTGACACTGTAGATCGAGAATACTGAATTCCCTAACGATTTCAGAAATGGAATGTCCCACGCGCCTACCTCCCATCTACCACTGCACGTTCAGAGTCCATTAATTTCCGTCGCGCGACCATGATGACGTCGGAAACCTTTCCACATACTAATCTCCAGAGTAAAAATGACAGCTCGGCCAACGCAATGCCTTTTTAAACCTTGTGTACGCGATAGTGCCGCCATCTGTATATGTGAATATCAGTATCCCACGTCTTTTCTCACCTCAGGGTAATCGCAGTTAAGCTATATGCGTGGTCACGGAATCCTCTGTTATCACGCTTTTCAATAGATGTTGGCGCAGTCGGCCCTCAGAGGATGAGACAGCTGCTGAAGGCAACGCCGCCACTTGTTAAGAGATGGTGGCCCGTGGCTTGTGCTGGGCGACGTGGAGTAATTATGGAGGAAGCGGCTGGCTGCAGACCGTGATTAATGGGCTCATCTGCCGGGGCCGGCCTAGCGGCTGCGCTGCACAGATAAGCAGGCGCGATATATGGCCCGCAACGCAACACGCGCGCTGTCACTGTAGCTGGCGGTGCATCTCCGCCTATAAATCGTCCCGCAACCTGCTTCGAAGGACTTCTGCGAGAACTCGGCTTCAGATTTTCGGTGGCCGCGACTACTATCTCGTTTCCTCTCTCCAAGTCGCCATAGGGCCTGCATTGCACAACCCACGGACCAGTCGACGTTCACTAAGACTTAAGCTGTCACGCTCGATTTCTACATCTATATCCACATCTACATCTACATTTATACTCCGCAAGCCAACCAACGGTGTGTGGCGGAGGGCACCATACATGGCACTGTCATTATCTCCCTTTCCTGTTCCAGTCGCGTATGGTTCGCGGGAAGAACGACTGCCGGAAAGCCTCCGGGCGTGCTCGAATCTCTCTAATTTTACGTTCGTGATCTCCTCGGGAGGTATAAGTAGGGGGAAGCTGTATATTCGATACCTCATCCAGAAACGCACCTTCTAGAAACCTGGCGAGCAAGCTACACCGCGATGCAGAGCGCCTCTCTTGCAGAGTCTCCTACTTGAGTTTGCTAAACATTTCCGGAACACTATCACGCTTACCAAATAACCCTGTGACGAAACGCGCCGCTCTTCTTTAGATCTTCTCTGTATCTTCCGTCAATCCGACCTGGTACGGATCCCACACTGATGAGCAATACTCAAGTACAGGTCAAACGAGTGTTTCGTAAGCCACATCCTTTGTTGATGGACTACATTTTCTAAGGACTCTCCCAATGAATCTCAACCTGGCACCTAACTTACCAACAATTAATTTTATATGATCATTCCACTTCAGATCGTTCCGTACACATACTCCCAGATATTTTACAGAAGTAAATGCTACCAGTGTTTGTTCCGCTATCATATAATCATACATTAAAGGATCCTTCTTTCTATGTTCTCGCAATACATTACATTTGTCCATGTAAGGGTTTAGTTGCCACTCCCTGCACCAAGTACCTATCCGCTGCAGATCTTCCTGCGTTATGCAGCAATTTTCTAATGCTGCAACTTCTCTGTATACTACAGCATCATCTGCTAAAAGCCGCATGGAACTTCCGACACTATTTACTACGTCATTTGTAATATTGTGAAAAGCAATGGTCCCATAACACTCCCCTGATTGCTCAGCTATGGCTGACTTCATCGTGCGACGAGCATCGTAGGTTTATTTTCTGATTGGACTGTTTTTCAAGGCTAGCATCTTCTTGTGATAGATTCATGATGTTCTTAGATAAATAAAACGTATTTGACTCACCTCCCAGATTTCACTAGTCATCCGTAAAAAGATAGCTATCTTCACCGTCCGTCCATTTCCGTCTGAGACTGATTTTATTCCTGGCGTACAAGCTACGTCAGAGCAGTAACTACGGTGGCAGCTTGGATTAACAGCTGTAAACAACAGATGTACGTTCGGCCAATCATTTGTGAGCGGGCAGCGTTAAGTAGCGGCCGTGCGCCCTTAATGTGCAGATGATGCTGTGGTGTAGCGAGAGGTTGTAACAATGGAAAATTGTACTGAAATGCAGGAGTATCTGCAGCGAATTGACGCACGGTGCAGGGAATGGCATTTGAATCTCAATGTAGACAAGTGTAATGTGCTGCGAATACATAGAAAGATAGATCCCTTATCATTTAGCTACAAAATAGCAGGTCAGCAACTGCAAGCAGTTAATTCCATAAATTATCTGGGAGTACGCACTGGGAGTGATTTAAAATGTAATGATCATATAAAGTTGATCGTCGGTAAAGCAGATGACAGACTGAGATTCATTGGAAGAATCCTAAGGAAATGCTATCCGAAAACAAAGGAAGTAGGTTACAGTACGCTTGTTCGCCGACTGCTTGAATACTGGTCAGCAGTGTGGGATCCGTACCAGATAGGGTTGATAGAAGAGATAGAGAAGATCCAACGGAGAGCAGCGCGCTTCGTTACAGGATCATTTAGTAATCGCGAAAGCGTTACGGAGATGATAGATTAACTCCAGTGGAAAACTCTGCAGGAGAGAAGCTCAGTAGTTCGGTTCGTGCTTTTGTTGAAGTTTCGAGAACATACCTTCACTGAGGAGTCAAGCAGTATATTGCTCCCTCCTACGTATATCTCGCGAAGAGACCATGAGGATAAAATCAGAGAGATTAAAGCCCACACAGAAGCATACCGACAATCCTTCTTTCCACGAACAATACGAGACTGGAAGAGAAGGGAGAACCGATAGAGGTACTCAGGGTACCCTCCGCCACACACCGTCAGGTGGCTTGCGGAGTATGGATTTAGATGTAGATGTAGATGTGTCAGCGTCGTTCATTTCCCAGAATGTTTGTGCAGCACACATTGACACCTCAACAGAAACAACGACGCGTGGGTGCCTGCAGCGACTTGATTAAAATGCGAAACACAGGCATTTCCTTCAGGAAAAAGTCATGACGGGTGATGACACTTGGTGTTATCAGTATCAACCTCCGCAAAACGAAAAAGGACAGAAATTCACATGAAGAGGCCTTGACGACATAACCGACGTTCAAGCCAACGTAACGCGTGAGTTAGACAACATAACAAGGAAGGGCTTTTCTCACAGTTCTGAATGTTCTGTAAGTTGTATTCAAGGGCAGGGAGTCTTCGTAGAACGCTTGAAGCATTAAAACCACCATCTTAATTTCTCTCTATTTTTTATTAATTCAGTCACGAATTTTTTTGGACTGTCGGGCTAGTATGCATTAAATGCGAACATTTTTCATTACTTCAGATAGCATCTGATGTACTAATTATTGCTGATTTATTCCAATGAAAATTAACTGCCTTCCACCTGTACTTCTTAATTTTATTTTGACGTTTCTCTCGTATATGATTATCTCACGAATAAATATATAACGTCAAAACAAAATAAAAAAATTTAGGATACTCCTCACGTATGTAGTAGACGCATGAAATCATCAAAATAAGTAAAAAATACAAATTGTCATAAAATCAATAGTACATTTCATAAAAATGGCAAAATAATATTAAAAATACAGCTGCAAGAAAAAGATCTTTCATTGGAATAAATAACAGCTCATAGACTTTTGCAGTCGACTTAAGTAGCCGATTCATCAAAAGTAATTATTACTGGTTGTTCATTGCTACATTATTATACTAAGCAGTTACAAGATGACACAATGAGGCTATATAGGCGATGCACAGAGACTGTTTTACAGTTTGATTCTAATCTTATCACAATAGTTACACTGTTGTTACTGTCACAGACCCACTTAATAGAGAATGTAAATATTTATGTACAATTTATTTCAATGGAGATATGATGCGGAACATACCCGCCAGGATAGGCGAGAGCGCTAACGCGCTGCTTCCTGGACTCGGGTAGGCTTGCCGGCCCTGGATCCAATCTGCCCGGAGGATTAACGACGACGGCCAGTGTGTCGGCCAGCCTGGATCTGGTTTTTAGGCGGTTTTCCACATCCTACTAGGTGAATACTGGGCTGGTCCTGACGCCCCGCCTCAATTACACGACTCGCTAACATTTGGAATACATTCCCACTCTTTCCCGAGTTACACTAGACGCAGACAGCTGGGATACACTAATTCCGTATGGATATGGGGTGGCAGTAGGAAGGGCATCCGGCCACCCCTTCAACATTAACCATGCCACATCCGTACTTAACCCTGCCGACCCTGCGCACAATGTGGGATAAAGGCGGTAGCGAAAGAAAGAAAGATGATGTGGAACATATACGTGATGCATCTAACTTTCCTGACTGCGCTAGTTGTAGAAGTAGAATGTGATGATGATTATCATGATGATGGAGAATTGTAAAACGGAGATATACACAACTGATTCTGAATATTAATTCCACGGGGGTTCAATGGCTACACGTTACCCAGTGAAACTCTTCCCAATAGCTACTCAAGGAAGAGCCTAAAGCAAGGCAGTTACCGGTGGTTTTGAAAATGTCTACTTTCTCTTTTATCATGTACAACTTCTAATACGAACGATCATTTACTTTCCAGAAAGGCTCTCTGTAATCTCTCCAACACAAATTGAATTCACGTTTTTGAGTAAAGGAAAAAAGCGTCCACAACCTTGTTTCGTTCTTGCGTAAAGTGAAATTTGTCATCCAGAGTAATAAATTGACACAAAAGTCAGATGTGTTCTATTAAAAATAGTCCAAATGTTGGTGAGAATTTCTTTTCGGCGTTTTCTTTGGTGAGCAGAGAACAAAGCCAAACGATACCCAACTGGAACAAAGTTTTCCACTAACTAATTTTTAGAAAAATATGCCAATTTTTCTTGTAAAGCGTGTGTGAGAATACTTTATAAATATTAGATCACGAACAAAATACTTCTAGCGCGACTAGAGTTAAGGAGGGCACTTTACCTAGAGGTCAGCTGCTAATAGCTGCTCTTTTTATTTGTGTTGCGAGATGCAGAAACCATGCATTGGCCATAATAAATGCTCTGAAACTTCAGACAATGCAACTGCAAACTAATCGTCGATTTTCAGTCGTCCAACCCAAAGTGTCAGGAAGTCATTTCTGAAAGTGTTTGTATGGAGTGTAACCATGTATGGAAGTGAAACATGGACGAAAAATAGTTTGGACAAGAAGAGAATAGGAGCTTTCGAAATGTGGTGCTACATAAGAATGCTGAAGATTAGAAGGGTGGATCATGTAACTAATGAGGAGGTATTGAATAGAATTGGGGATAAGAGAAGCTTGTGGCAGAACTTGACAAGAAGAAGGGACCGGTTGGTAGGACATGTTCTGAGGCATCAAGGGATGACCAGTTTAGTATTGGAGGGCAGCGTGGAGTGTAAAAATCGTAGAGGGAGACCAAGAGATGAATACACTAAGCAGATTCAGAAGGATGTAGGCTGCAGTAGGTACAGGGAGATAAAGAAGCTTGCACAGGATAGAGTAGCATGGAGAGCTGCATCAAACCAGTCTCAGGACTGAAGACCACAACAACAACAACCCACTACCCCGCGTTGCCAAATGGTTTCCATCTATTTTGGAATGTTGTTCATGTGGATAATCCTGAAGAGAAAAATAGATATTTCTGAACTTGGCCAAGCACATCATCATGTAGAAAATTAAGGGCCATAACCAGTTTTGGAAATATTTTCGTTTCCGACGGGCGAATAATTTTATGATGGAGCTCTACTTTAAAAAGCAATGTAGTCAACTACTTCCACGGATCAAGTTAGCTCTAGTCTCACATTATTTCAGAACATATATCAACAAAACAAAACTAAAATTTCATTTGCTACAATTTTATCCTTATAACAGGTTGAGTACTCGCCCTCCAAGAACCGTAAAAACCGACCAAGATAGAGGAGAGGTTGACATGTTGGATTTGTTTTCGGAGGAGCTTCGCAATAAGAGAACGACATTGATATTTTGAAGCCTTGTTTCCAGAAGTGAGGCGTGCCTGGAAAGCACCGTCAGCAACAGCAGGGTGCGACCTTTTGAGCCTCGCTCCGGCCCATATTTCAAAAGTAAAAGATTCTTTCTCGAAGCTGTGGAGACGTGGCTTCTGGTTTGTAGATTTATCAGTTGTAAGAGCAAGGGAATGCACTTTTATCACCCTTGGGTCGATGTTTTTAATACCTAAGGAAGGGGTGTCCTATCAGTTAATGCAGAAGTTGACACAATGGAAAATGCAGATTGCGTGTCTTAGTTATAAGATAACTGTGCTGCTGGCGCCTAATAAGGTAATTTCTTCTGAAAATCAGACATAACATATGGTTACATAACAAAAGGAGGAAACTACCCATGCACAATCATTTAATCACCCCTAACTAATTGTTCCTTTGAATGCAATTATTATATGTCTGTTTAGTTTTAAAAAGTTTCGAAGACAACAGACCTTCTACTACCTCTCACTTCGAAAATATAGGTTATCTACGAATTTAAAAATAAAATTATTACGGTAGGGTCAATAACGAAAACTGATTAAGGATGGAAGAATAATTATTTACACTCAGCAGCTGAATACGAAAAAGCATCGACTAGCCCCATGGATAAGGCAATTATTTTTGCGCAAAGTTAGCGTGGACAGAACTACTAAGGAAAGGGAACTGGTGACCAGCGGCCAAGTTAGGTCATAATGTTTCGGACATTGTGACCAAATCCTAGAGTGCACTCTCTAGAGCAGAACCCAGCAAAGCACTACTGTACTGAATCGGAAAGCATTCCGATTTATTGCGTACGATCGCTTCTAGGTACTGCTACCACTTCGGAACATCAAGGGCTGGTGTCCAGCACTGTACTAACATGACATCACGTCTTCAGAATGTACACTATCTGAACAAAGGTAATAGGATACCCCCATGTACTCATAATGTGGAATGGTTTCAGGACAATAACATACCCGGAATGGACTGGCCTGCTCAGAGTCCCGACCTGAATCCAATGGAACACCTTGGCGATGAGTCAGAGTGCCGACTTGGCTCCAGTTTCCAGCATCCAACATCACTGTCTTCTTTAGTTTTGGCTCTTGTGGAAGAATTGGCCATCATTCCTGTGCAGCTATTCTCGTATCTCTTTGAAAGTGTCCCAGGCATTGTTCAAGCTGTCAGAAAGGCGAAGGGTGGACAAATCCCATAGTAATCTCCACTAATGAACGACCAGATATTTTTGATCAGACAGAGGGCGTGATCATTACCACGAGAGACTCTTGAGAAATCTGAATTTAATGAGCACGGATTAACACCTCTGCCCTGGAAGAGTGACGTAAGCAGTCCTCCTCTCGGCCAACACAAGTGCCGAATGGCATGAGGCGGCACCTTTCTTTCTTTTTTAGGTTAGTTCAGGCATGAGTCTGATTTCTAAGGTTAACAGACAGAAAAAAATAGACTCAGCGGCCGCTAAAGCGTACTCATTAAGGGATCTTTTGTCACTTCTTTTCAGTGCACTGCCAGGAGATCCCTGCGCGCAATGGTCGTTTCGACGTGATCTGACTGTTATGAAACTTCCTAGCAGATTGAAACTGTGTGCCGGACCGAGACTCGAACTTGGGACCTTTTCCTTTCGCTAGCAAGTGCTCCATCGTGCTTAGGTAGTTCAGTCGATTGCGCGCGAATGACAGAGGTCGCGAGTTGGAGTCTCGGTGCGGCACACAGTTTTAAACTGCCAGGCGGTTTCATAACAGAGCACACTCCGCTGCAGAGTGAAAGTTTCATTCAAGGCTATTTAAATGAACTAGCCGCTACATTAATTAGTAACTTTAACACTTGTAAGTGTGGTCGATATAGAAACCAGTAAAATAGTTCTCATGTTCCTCAAGAGGACAGTTGTGTCGCTAGTAGATTTTTAATCACTTAAGTTGTTAATTTACATGAATTTTTAGTCAAAATTTTAAAACAAGCCATGTCTACCGCAATCATTCTTCAATGACTCCTACAATTACAAAATGCTACTCATGCTTCCTTTAGCTACTTTTGTCAGAGGAATGAAAGTGATTAGAGCGTCTTCTACTTTAAAGTGTACTGAATTCTCTTCCCTCAGAAATTCGTTCGGGAAGAGACCGCTGCTTTACAGTGTACTAAATTCTCTACCTTCAGACATAGTTGTTTTACACAACCGGCCAGACGTTTCCGATTACTTGTAGTAACTATGGACATTTGGCTAAAACAGAGATTTCGTTTTGAATATTCTATCTTATCCCCATTCTGATAAAAAAGCAAGTGTAAACATGTAAAGACTAAGCACCTGTGTTATGTATTTAGTTGTTCGCCTAATGAGTGACCCCAACAACACTGATGTGCCTTTACCTTCAAACGAAATAAGGTGAAAATATTGTAGTGCGCACACCGACGTAAGAACTGGAGCGTGCAGCAATAATAGGAGGTGTTATTCATGGACGAGTCTATATTTTAAGTATTTGGAAGCCATAGTCAAATGTTTGCTCGTCGACTTGCTGGTGAAGATATGAAGAGCCAGTGTGCAACGCCAGCGGTGGTGAAGCATGGTGGAGGGTCGGTCAAGGTGTGAGGATGTTTCACGGGTGATAAAGTCAGTGATCTATTAACAATTAATGGGACATTAAAGAAGGAAGGATACTGATCAACTATCTAGTTCCGTCGGGCCAGAGTCTTATTAAACGATGGGTTTTTTTCTGCAGCAGGACAATGATCCAAAACATGCTACTGAACTATGGACTGGATATGTCTCCAGAATGATATGTCTGTAGGAAAGAGAAATATGGGAAACTGAAGAATATTATTTTGTCCACTGAACTCTTATGTGATGAATTTGACAGGGAGTCAGAAAGCAAATGATGATCTATGAAATACTTTACAGACGTGCTGGACATCAATATTTGCAAAACCGCTACAAAATCTTAAATCCAGAATGCCGAGAGTTTTTGCCGCTGTTGTAAGGGCAAAGAATGGATGCTCTGAAGGAGCTAAAGTCTAAACCATATTATATTGTAGTTAATGGTGGAAAGAGAAAATATTTATATTGCTGGTCTGTTTATCTTGTACGATGTGTTTTTAATGAAATATGCAGCTTTTTTGTGTTTGATCGAAAACTTTTAATGGGCAACGTTTTTCATCCTTTATGAAATGCCTATGAAAGTTTGCGACTTCAAAACAAAGGATTCGTTATTAGTATCAAAACGTTTTTGCTTCAACTCAGAATTTAATATTAATTTAAATTACCTAGTACATGACGCGTTTCGGAAATAATTCCCCATGCCGTGTGCCCTTTTTCCTTTCTCTTACTGCTTATGACCTGTAAAATGAGGCGGTTCATTCTCGTGAGAGACTACCACGTTTCGTAAATCTCGAGAATTTTGAATGTCGTGTACAGAAACTCACGCTTGCTAATTATCACTTTCACACCTGCCTAGTCAACAAGGTGCGTGAACAAATCAGACACACAGCTCACTTCATTACGATAACGATATTGAAAGACACACATCAATTGGAAATCAATTGCTTCGCCTCCGGCAATGTAGACCAAGGTGCAGTATTTCTTCAGGCTGCAGTTGAAGTTCCTCCTTGACGAACGTGGATTGGATTAGGAACACGTAGTCGTCCCAGGTACGAAGGTTACCGGTCGCTTTTACTTGTCGGTTTTGGAGAGTGGCAAAAACATACAGTTGCTTGATGGCTGTACCACGAGAATGTTGCCCTCACACTGCCAACGGCTCTGTTCCAAAACATCAAAAATTGACTATCTGCCACACCCATAGTATAGTCCTGATGGTTTCTGTGCAAATTTTTCGTATTAAATATTATAGGGGGGGGGATGTGTGTGGCAAACATTGTTCAGTAGCAGCAGGTAACTGAGAAAAGAACATAAAAATCAATGTTTAACAGCTCATCATTATTGAGGCGATTAGAGACTAATAACTGTAGTACAGTTGGAAAAGACTGCGAATTATGTATGACGGGCAACAGGCAGATTCCATATTTTTAGAGTTCGAAAAAAGTTTGCCGCGATACCCCACTGCAGTCTTTAACGAAGGTACGAGCATATGGAATAGGTTACCAGGAATGTGAGTGGCTCCAAGACTTCACAATTAGTTGTTGGATGTGAGGTCCGCCAGTTATGCAAAACACCGTTGTTTTCTCAGTACCCGAAAATATTTCGGCACCACTGTGCCATCATCAGTGGGTTTTCGTTTTTATTTATTCTGTAATGTGAACAGTTTCGTTAAATGATTATAAAATTATGTGCAACTTTAGTTCAAACAACAGATCGTTTCGTTTTGTAAATACCTTTATATTTGGTGTGCATGAATTTTCTGGATCCCTTGTGTGTTAATTACTACAGGTAGCTTGTCATCTGCAACCGAACGTTGTTGATGAGGAAGTATTTTGCTGGGAGTTAACCTATCCCCATTAACACGCAACTCGCCGAAGTGGCGTCAACTCAAAAGACTTGCACCAGGGACAGGTCTGCCCGACGGGAGGCCCTAGCTACAAGTCATTTCCATTTTCAAAGAAGTCGGCACGGTAGCTCAGCGTGTTCGGTCAGAGGGTAAGCTACCCTCGGCAACAACAAAAAAACTGAGTGAATTGACTAACGAAGAACCTAAACTGGTGTCAGCGGACAACCGCACCGAACAAATTCAATGTAGATCAAAATGAGATACCAAAAAAAGGTGGTAACGTGCTTGCTTCCCGTGCAATCGGGCCCAGGTTCGATTCCCGGCCGTGCTGGAGATTTTTCTCCGCTCGTGGGCTTGGTGTCGTCTTGTCATCATCATCAATTCATCCTCATCACCAGCGTGCAAGTCGCCCAATGTGGCATCGACAGAAATAAGACTTGCACTTGGAGGTCGAATTTCCACTTTGGGGCATCACAGCTAACAATGCCATACGTTCATTCCATTTTTTTCTAAAGTAATGAGCGCTCGCCCTCGACAGTGGGTGTTCAACAGAGTCAAGGATATCGTCAGGAGCGCTCCGGGGAAGCGTGATAAGACCGCTGTTATTTCCTGTACACATAAATGATTTGGCGGAAGGGGTGGCCAGTAATCAGCAGTTATTTGCTGATGGTAGTGTGGTGTATGGGAAGGTGTCGAATTTGAGTGGCTGTAAGAGGATACAAGATGACTTAGTCAAAATTTATAGTAGTTGTAACGAATGGCACTTGACACTAAACGTAGAAAAATGTAAGGTAATGCGAACGAGTGGGGAAACAAAGCCGTCCGGAAACAGTATTAGTAGTCTCGTTCTTAACACAGTCACGTCGCTTAAATATCTGGGCATAACGTTACAACACGATATAAAATGGAATGAATATCTGAGGACTTTGGTCGGGAAGGCGAACAGTCGACTTTGCTTAATTGGGTGAATTTTGGGAAAGAGTGGTTCATCTGTAAAGAAGAGCGCATTTAGGACGCTAGTGAGACCTGTGCTTGAGTACAGCTCTACGGTTTGGGATCCGTACCATGTCAGGTTAAAGAAAGACGTCGGAGTCACTCAGAAGAAGGCTGCTAGATTTGTTACCGGTAGAATCAAACAACATGCAAGAATTACGGAGATGTTTCGGGAACTCAAATGAGAATCCCTGGAGGGAAGGCGACATTCTTTTCGAAGTACGCTGTTGAGAACATTCAGGGAACTGGCAATAAAAGTTGACTGCAAAATGATTCTGCTATGGCAAACATACATTTCGCGTGAGGACCACGAAGATAGAGAAATTATGGCTCACACTGAGGCATATAGATAGTTGTTTTTCCCCCACTACATTTGCGAGTGGAAAAGGAAAGGAAATAACTGGTAGTGGTACATGGTACCCTCCGTCACGCTCCGTGTGGTGGCTCGCGGAGTGTGTAGACTTCTTAAAATGTCCGTCCCGATAACTGCGTGAAACACTTCAGGGTAGCCACAAAACAGAAGAAATCAGGAGTACTACACAGGGATTTTAATCCAACTCTAAAGCGAGTTCAATACTTTGACTGCTGCGCAACGGTGATCGCCAAAGTGGATGGAGGATGGAAGTTCGCAAGTTTTTTTCAGCTGTGTCATATGCAGCGGAATCCACTCATAGATGATAGAGAAAGATTCCGTAGAGCTATCAAACAGTGTGGTGTTGACTACTACGTTTCATCCACTTTTACAAACAGCCCCAGACAGTTCAAAAAATGGTTCAAATGGCTCGGAACACTATGGGTCTTAACACCCAGACTGAAGCGCCTACAACCGCTCGGCCATTCCGGCCAGCCCCAGACAGTTTCTGTGGAGTTAAGGTCAGGTGTAATACCGTGCTAGAGTGTCTTGCAAACCAGGAAGGAAAGTACATACTGTTAACACGGCTGTTGTCATCTTTGAAGAAAGGAGTGTTCACACTACATTTAAAATGAAAATTTAAAAGAAATGACAACTCTTGGTCAGGGAGAATGTTAAAATAGCCATCCCGGTTCATGATCACAGTAGCCTGAATTCGTGGGGCAAGTCATGGTACGAAAAGCAGCACCAAAACATCACAGAACCACCTCCAGCGTGAAGTATCGAGCCACTCCCCACCAACACACAAGCACACACACACACACACAGCTGGGTAAACGCCTCATCGGGCAGTAGGTAAACGGACGCCTTGCACCATTAGACACGCAAAATAACGACAAGTCGGAGCACAGTACATGCCTCTGATCAGTTGCAGTCCAGTTTCCGTACCTTTTGGTTCATTTAGGACGGGCAGCTTAATGTATCGCTATTAGCAATGGCCCTTTGTGGTTTTGTTCTTCTTACTCTTGTCTTCAGTCGGAAAACTAGTTCGATACAGCTGTCCATTCTACTACATCCTGTGCAAGCCTCATCATCTCCGAATAACTACGGCAACTTACATCCTTCTGAATCTGCTTACTGCATTCATCTCAAGAGATTTTTACCACCCACGATTCGCTCCAGTACTAAATTGGTGATCTTTGATCTCTCAGAATGTGTCTTGTCACGATTCTTTCTTCTAGTCAAGTAGTGCAACAAATTTCTTTTCTCCCCTGTACTGTTTCATACTTCCTCATTAATTACGTCATCTACCTATCAGATCTGCAGCACTCTTTTGCAGCACCACACTTCAAATTCTTCTATCTCCTTCTTGTCTAAACTGTTCATTCTCCATGTTTCACTTCAATACATGGCTACACTCTGTACAAATACTTTCAGAAAAGACTTCCTGACGCTTAAATTTGTTTTGAACTTCGAAAAATTTCCGGTCTTCAGAAATGCTATTTTTGTCATTGTCACTACACATTTTATATTTTCTCTGCTTTGGCCATTATCACAGACGTTTTGAAACCCAAATAAAAAAACTCATCTGCTACTAGAAATCTCTTGTTTCCTTATCTAATTCCCTTAGCATCACCTGATTTAATTTGATTACATTCCATTATCCTTGTTTTGCTTTTGTTGATGTTCATCCTACACTCCTCAGCCAGAACATTATGACCATCTCTTGAGCCAGTATGTCCAGATTTGTCACAGAGAACGGCGACGGCGAGTCGTGTCATGCAAGCAGTGAGGCCTTGGTAGTTCCCTGGAGGAAGTTGGCACCACATTTGCTCACACTAGTTACCTAATTACCGGAAATTCCGGGAAGGGGAAAGGATCTGTTCGACCGGGCCAGCACATCAAATTGGAACTCGTCACTGTGTTTCTCGAACCACTCCATCACATTCCTGGCCTTGTGACAGGGCGCATTATCTTGCCGAAAAATGCCACTGCCGTCGGGAGACATGATCGTCGTGAAGGGCGTTCGTGGTCTGCAACAAGTGTACGATATTCCTTGGCCGTCATGGTGCCTTGTACCAGCTCCAGTGGACCCACGGATGCCCACATAAATGTTCCCCAGAGTATGATGGAGCCATCACCAGCTTGCCTCCGACCAGCAGTACAGGATTCCAGGAGTTATTCCCCTGGAAGACGACGGGTTCGCGCCCTTCCATCGACATGAGAAAGAACGTATCGCGATTCATCAGACCAAGCAACGCTCTGACACTGCGTCAACGTGCTGTTGACATTGGCACATGCATGGATCGTCGGCAGCGGAGTTAGGAGTGTTCGGTGCACTGTGTGTTCAGAAACGTTTGTTCTCTGTCCATCATTAAAGTGTGATGTTAGTTGCGCTACAGTTCACGGCCTGTCCTGTTTACCAGTCTGCCCAGCCTATGATGTCTGACATCTGTAATGAGTGGTAGCCGCCCAATCCCACCACATCTGGACGTTGTTTCACATTGGTTTCGTCAAGTATTCAAGATATTCACTACAGCACTCCTCGAACACTCGACAAGCCGTGCAGTTTCCGAAATGCTCATGCCGAGCCTGCGGTCCTTTACAATCTGCTCTAGGTAAAACTCAGATAGATCGTGCGAATTCCCCATTTTACACACGGACAGCACGCTCACTGGTACTACATGGTTCGAATGGCTCTGAGCACTATGGGGCTTAACTTCTGTGGTCATCAGTCCCCTAGAACTTAGAACTACTTAAACCTAACTAACCTAAGGACATCACACACATCCATGCCCGAGGCAGGATTCGAACCTGCGACCGTAGCAGTCGCGCGGTTCAAGGCTGAAGCGTCTAGAACCGCTGGACCAACCCGGCCGGCAGGTACTACATGTACCGTGCGTTTGTCTGACTAACAGGCTTCCTCTTCAGGTGACGCTGCTATCGTCTGGACGCGTTGTTATCGGTAGTAAGTCGATGGTCATGATATTCTAGCTGATCAGTGTACATATTCCATTCAAGGCACTGTCCATTGTCAACTGCTCTTGCAAGTCCTCTGCTGTCTCTGACAGATTACAATGTGATCGGAATGCATCAAAGTTTTTTTTTTTCTTATTCCTAAACGTAGATGATTCCTTCACCAAAGCCGCGCGGGGTAGCCGGGCGGTCTGAGGCGCCTTGTCACGGTCCGTACGGCTCCCTCGTAGGAGGTTCGAGTTCTCTCTCGGGTATGGGGTTGTTTTTTGTCCGTAGTGTAAGTTAGTTTAAGTAGTGTGTAGGCTTAGGGACCGATGACCTCTGCAGTTTGGTCCCATAAAATCTTACCACAAATTTCCAAATTTCCTACTCCAAATTTTTCTTTGGTTTCCTTTTCTGATTGTTTAACGTACAGATTAAATAACTTCGGGGATAAGCTACAACCACTGCTTATTTTTATGCCGCATGACTCTTCCGAACAAGTTGTGAATAGCACTTCGCTCCCTTTATTTTACTTCAGAATTTCAAAGAGAGAATTCCAGTCACTATTGTCAAAAGCTTTCTCTAAGTTTACAAATGCTGCTAACGTAGGTTTGCTTTTCCTTAACCTACCTTCTAAGGTAATCCGTAGGGTCAGTATTGCTTCGTGAATCCTACATTTCTCTCGAATCCACACTGAGCTTCCCCTAGGTCGGCTCCTACCAGTATGTTCCACTCTTCTGCAACGAATTCGTGTTAGTATCTTGCAACCATGACTTACGAGGGTTGGAACTTTAATAGTGGCAACTATTTATTTACAGCTCGTACAAAATAAATACGTGTTTCAAAGTTTTACTAGCCTTCAAAGTGGTCAAACAGCAGTGCGTATAACCCGCTGCCACCGATGTGGAAGTCGTAGGATACTCATAGCAGTGCCAGTGCCTCTAAGCTGGTCGTAGATTGTGTTCCAAAAACGAACAGCACACTTCCTGATCATCTGACAGTCATTTTGCAGGACAATGCTCAAGCACGTACAGTGCAAGCTGTTATCGTGTACAGTGCAAGCTTTTACTGATTTCTTTGACTGATGGGGCTGCTAAGTGCTATGCCAACTACTGAGCTCCCCTGACTTAAGCCCTCATCAGTTTAAATCGATTTTTGAACTGAAGGAAACACTCCACGGCATTCGCTTCAGAACTGCTACAGATTCGTCGGGCAATAGACTCCGCCGCTCGAACTGTCAACACAACTGACACTGCTAAGAGTATCCTACGACTTCCTCATCGTTGGCAACGGGTTATACACAATTCTGACGACTACTTTGAAGGTCAGTAAAACTTTGAAACACTTATCTATTTTTTACGAGCTGTAAATAAATTGTTGATACTATTAAAGTTCCAACCCTCTTATTACAAATTACAATTATTAAAAAGAAATAGTTATCCAAAATGATAGTTCGGCTATATTCATACCTGTCCACACCTGATTTCTGTAGAATTGGAAATACTACATTCTTCCTGAAGTGTATCGCCTGACTGATGCATCTTCCATTCCAGATGGTGAATTTTGTCATGACTGGCTATCCGCGCCTGTCACTAATTCCGACGGTATGTCCCGGCATCTTGTTTAGACTTTTGTATTTCATACTCTGCCAAATTCTTATTGTCATCCATCTTGTGTTCATCTTCCATCTCTACAATACCGTTTTCAACTTCATAACCCTCGTATAGACCCTCTATATACTCTTTCGTCGTTTCAATTGTCCCTTCTTTTTGGCGTACCGGACGCAAAATGTCCAACGTCTGTTCTGAAACTGGTTGAGGTGAACCTGCAGTGCTGGCCGGGGTGACCGAGCAATTCTAGGCGCTACAGTCTGGAACCGCGGGACCGCTACGGTCGCAGGTTCGAATCCTGCCTCGGGCATATATGTGTGTTGTCCTTAGGTTGGTTTAGTTCAAGTAGTTCTAAGTCATAGGGGACCGATGACCTCAGAAGTTAAGTCCCATAGTGCTCAGAGCCATTTGAACCACTTTTTCAACCTGCAATCTCAAAGGCACTGGCGTCATGTTCGAAACAGACTGTCACTGACAAGGCGTGACACTTGTCTCCGGCTGTTGTCGGCTATGATTTCTTTACGACCACTCACGCAGCTCTAGGCTGCCTATATATAAATACAGATATACTTTTTCCCTTTCATTATTTTTTCCATACAAATTATAAAAATGTATGTGTGTATGCATGTATGTGTGGATGTATGTTCCACATCTTATCCTAAATCACTAGACCGATTTCAGCCTGTCTTTGTATACGCAGTAAGTACCGTCGGGAAAGAATCATTTTCGTGGCTACTACCACTCATCTATCAAGGGGGTAGAGGTGCGAGTGAAAAAGCAGTGTAGCCCACAACTCGAGAATAGCCGTACTTCACTTATCCATTATTTGAAAATGAGAGCACTTACAGGCTGTCAACAAGCTTTCCACGTAAGTTCAAACGTTAACGATTTTCTCGTTGACGATCCCCACCAAATAAAGACAGGAGGAAAGTTTGGCGCTTGCTGCATTTTCACTGTTCATCCAGTAAAACTGCCACTTGTAGCATGATGCTTTAATTGATTACTTCTTCGTGACACATTTTGCAGACAGTATTCACATATACCACTGAATATACCAGAAAAATTACATCACTGTACAGCACTTAGTTCATTAGATACGACGTTATAAACACTGTATGCGTGAAAAACTATCGCATCATGCTAGACGTTTAAATTTATTGCTTCGTTGGTACTACCTACATTCGCAACATCTTCCGTAGACATTAACGAAATTTGCCGCTGAATGTTATGAAACATCCCCTTGGAAAAATTATACAAGACTGTGCTTAAATTGACACACAATATTTATAGCGCAACGCCATCTGACTTTCAATAATCACTACAAAAGAATGACCCTGACTAACAAATCGTTTTGGGCAGTGGCCAACAATGATTTGATAAAATTTTTCATAATTACTATAACAAAGATATCAAATGCACACACTTATTGATACAATGTTGGTCAGAAGCTAAAATTTTCTCACAGTCCATAAAGACAGATCTGAACATTCATCACAGTAAAATTGCAGTGGATTTTTTTCTCGAAGTCTGAGCAGTAAAAGAAAATGCACACAGAAGTAGTGGATTTCCTTGCAGTCTTGAAGAAGTAGTGTTGTCCTTCCAACGGAAAGACAGTGCTGACAGGTAATGGGCCACAACAGAGCAAACCCACAGCAGAGTCAGTCGAAGTTTTGAATAATATTGGTAGGTAGGTCATCACAGAGGAGACCACTGTAGTCTTGTTAGAGATTACGGTATTGGTCGGCTACCAGAGGTGCAGACCCAGTGCAGTCCTTGTAGAAGTAATGGTATTGGTGGGCCATCACAGATGCAGACACACTGTAGTTCTTGTAGAAATGGCTAGCAGCCATCCGTTGTGACTGTGCAGATCCACAATCACCATCGAAGAGTCTTGCAGACAATATCGCAGGTCCTTGAACCACCACTTGTGCACTCACAGTTTTTTTTCTAGTTGTCCTTAGAACCAGCAATGATGTTAACCAGTCCCATGGTGAATTAGCAACACACGTGTAAATACAGTCAGTCCCTACTCCTCACATATTGTCCATATACTACGACCAACAGAAACATGTGCAGTGAAATGTAACTTTCAAGTTACTTAATTCGATGAACTGGTGTAAATTACAATTTTATAACATAAGAATACAATAACAAAGGTACAAATACATCATTAAAGAACATAACAATAGAGATAACATTTGTAGTAATACAGGCTTTACAAAACAATAGAAATTAACATATACATGAGTATTACAGGAATTATGACATAAGTAAATACATAAACGATGAGAATAACTTTTTAAACATCAACTTCACACATGAGCATTAAAACAAAACAGAATAAATAATGTCTAAGCATCTTTACATTGTAAATAACATATTATTAGAAAAAATCTACAACATAACTCGTATCAGCTAAACACACAAAGACAGGAAAAATACAAATACACAAGGGTACACAAAGACATAGAGGGATAACACAAAAGGAAAGGACAGGGTTTGTTTTACTGCAGTATTTTGCATAGAGATCTCCCTTTGCTCGTCATTATTCCCAAAAAATCCTATTTAAGCCTGCGTTCTGTATTCTGTTCACATCCTCTTTCAAAAATAGTTTTTCTCCATTATACACTACTTTTTTTGGCCAAACCATTCTCTTATAGCTTTTCAGTGCATTTTTTCCAATTCGTCACAACTTGTTCTCTTATATGGCCTACCCCATCTTAAGCTAACTTAAATCTACTGAGCTCAGATGCTAAACTAAAGGACGAGGCAATGCAGCAGCACAAAATAATTAACACAAACAGCAACGACAAAAATTCAAATTGGCAAAGCAAGCAGCAATATTACAACTAATATAAGGCAATGAGCAGCAAACAAGAAAAATAAATTAGTAGTAAAACTGGCTTAGCAGAGTAATGCAAAGTGAAATTTAGTAGCACTATGCCTGGCAAACAGCAGCAGCAAATACAATAACTTATATCTAAACATGACGTAGCCCAAGCAGAAAAATATTACAGTAAAAATGGGCATGTTTAATACCTATGTCAAATCTTAACACTAGGGTGATGCATCACAAGAACTTACGCTAGCAGATAAGTTCCCAAATCGTAAAAAAATTATTTATGCAATTCCTGTGAAGGGAAATGTGTAATTATGTGCCCTCGTTTTCTTGGAACTAGATCATAAATTTATTATTGACTGGATCTGTAGGCATAAAATAACTACATTAGTACATCTATTACATTTTCTTTTAACCAATGCTGCAGTGCAGCTAGAAACTAGATATTAAACAAAATGAGTAAATAAATACATAAAGCAAGCCATATGGCATTTCTCTCAACTAGCAAGACAATAGGCGTGAAATGTTTCTCATCATTTCATTAGGCCTTTCAGTAAATACCATAAATTAAGAGCTCCACAGTATAATCATATGTTTTCAAGTTTGATCGTGTCGTGTTTGCGATGCTTTCTACAAAGGAATGTCAATAGCGAGGATAATGGCCTCTTTTTCTTTCTCCGCCTGTGCCTCTTAAAGGCACACATTAATACTTTTTTTCAGGCGCCTGTCACGCAGCTGGGTGCCCACGACGCATTACGTGCAGGTGGTCACTTACCTTTCTTACTGAAAAATTTACGACACTAGTTTCCGCTACAGTGACAGTCTCATATAAAAATATTCTCACAGTTGAGAATTTGCGTTACAAATGTGTAGAAAATAAAATCCTATAAATATAACAGTGTCCAAAAACTTTTCGTCGGCATTGTAATACATTCACGCATTTACATACATTTCATAACTCTTAAAGTACGATTCTTGGTTTCCAACAACCTTTTTCACAAACCAGAGTCCCTAACCACTACTCATTATTCGTTACCTTATTCGTCAACACTTCTTCAATATTTCATCATAACAGATACGTAGAATAATCAAATAACTCATATAGCATCAGCTTATTGATCATAAACATACCGCAACAGCGTAATACACATCGTCAGGATTACATCATAAAACCTCAGCCAAATCTCAAAACCGTCGTAGCTTCCTCCATTAATTTCAAAACCTGTTCATGTCAAAAGTGTCATCTACCTCAAACGTACTTTAAAAATCATGATCCCATACCAAATAAATCATTCAAAGCTCTCATAGTATCACAATGGTTCCGAAAAAATATGAACAGTTCACAAAGTACAGACAAAATACAATTACGTAAACATCTGTCACTGATGTAATAAAATAAATATTTGTCTCTCTCAGTTAAATGACCACATAGCTGTGTAATTCTGTGTTAAGAGAAATATGGTACCAATGTGTAAAGTTGTATAAGCAAATACCATATTAGCTAGGGCTCCTTGTGCTTGCCGCACACATGGTACACAAAGTAAGTGTGTACCCCCCCTGAGGATTAACGTAATTATACCCTCAGGTGTTACAGATTACAGCAATGGAATGAAATGTATCATGGAAAACCTTTGCATCATTGTACTTCAAAAATCTTTAAAAATAAATGTTTTAAGTACAAAATTAATCACTCAAATACATGTACTGTAGCGCTAAACTGTGCGCGTATAGATATCGAAGTTATTACGTACGTTATCGTGATCAAGAAAGTACTATAATATAACGTATTGTTGTGCTACGGAAAATGCTGTCTCATTGTAGCTATACCACAAAAGTTACTAGTAAAACATGTTTTACTTTTCAGAATAATTCAGAAAAACTGTGCAGATATAAAACAGACACACCGCAAAAGCAACATTGTAAATTGTCACTCATTAGTACTGTCGTGAGATAATCGTGTAGCTGTCACATATACTAACCACTGTGTCATCTGGTATCTCACAGAAAGTACATTAAATCCAGAATGTATTTTCAAGTAAACCAAAATGTTGTATTAAAATCTCATTAGCAGTACTGGTAAATGTTCTAAGTATGTGAGCCTTATGGTCGTTACGTAATCGTGCCACTAACAAGCAAGAATGTACACACACAATAACACTGTGTCGTCTGTTCACTATAACGATGCATTCGTAATTTCTGTTTAAATAAGTTCTCTTGGTTCTTGATTGGATATTTAACTTCAAACATTGTTGCATGTTAACAGATTATAAGTCTGACAAAGCATACTAGTACTGTAAAGTGAAAAGTTATATGTCAAATACAAAGTTAAAAAAGCAGATTATATTTTAATAAACGGTTTTACATGTGAAATGTGGTGTAAACCTTTACTCTTCCTAGTAAGCAGAGTTTCAACTTCAACGCAATTATCGTGTGGTATACGTCGGATTCTGTAAGGTCCATTGTAAACTAGAAAGAATTTGTGACACAAATGTTTCTTCTTATGTGACAATGAATGAGCTTTAATGAGAACTTCCTGAGAAATATTTAATTTCTTTGCATTTGCTTTACCGTGTAATTTTCTCCTTTTCTCTGCAGCAGAATTTATATTTTTAATAGCCAAATCAATTATGTCTTTGTGTCAAAGTTTACGTGTATTCGGGAAAGGTATAAGCTCTCTGATTCTGTTCGGTGGTTCTTTATGCTTCAGTACAAGAATAGGTGGTACAGCAGTGGAGTCATGAGGCATTTCATTCAGCACGTTTTAAAATAAGTGTAAATATCTGTCCCAATGCTGATGCTTTCTGTGACAATAAAGTCTGCAAAGCTTATTGATTTCTTTCACAATCCGTTCAGACGGGTTACAATGCGGTGAGTACAATGAAATAAAAACAGATTTGATTTTATGGTTACATAGCATGCGTAACCAAACAGCAGATCTGAATTGCGGTCCGTTATCTGAAATGACTTTACTAACGTGTCCAACTCCATGTAAGAAATTTTTAACAAACTCGTTGGATACAGACCGTTCAGTGGCTTTACGTAACGGAGTAAAAGAAATTTTGAAGTAAAATCAACAACGACTAGATCGTACGAAAATCCATTAGATGTTCTGACAAGTGGTCCCATGAGATCAACAGCAGCAAATTCTTTTAATTTAGAAGGAATGATAGGAAACAACAGAGCACGATGCGAGACAGTAGATGGTTTCGCCTTTTGACAAAGTTTACAAATAGACAAGACTCTTCGAATTCTCTTCTCCATATTGCTAAAATAACAAGTCGTCTGAATAATATGATAACATTTTCGTGGACCAAAATGTGCATAGATGAAATGAATGTACCAAATGAGCTTATTAACAATATCGTCAAGAATGCGAAGTACCCATAGCTTGTCATCAACAATGCAGCGTTTGAACAGTATGTTGTTTCTAACCAGATAATAATGCGGGATCTGTGTGTGTGTCTTCTCATACCATTTGCTTTTGATGTCTTTCCAAATCGGATCTTTATCTTGTTCATTAGCAATGTCCTTTAAAGATGTGGTGATGAAGTTTTCAAAGGCGGCTTTCTGAATGTAAAGAATACTGAAATTTTTCTCGAGGTTGCCTTCTGTGTTACTTTTCTCAAGCCCAAACGGTTAGCGTGACAGTGCGTCTACGTCTACATCTACATTCATACTCCGCAAGCCACCCAACGGTGTGTGGCGCAGGGCACTTTACGTGCCACTGTCATTACCGCCCTTTTCTGTTCCAGTCGCGTATGGTTCGCGGGAAGAACGACTGTCTGAAAGCCTCCGTGCGCGCTCGAATCTCTCTAATTTTACATTCGTGATCTCCACGGGAGGTATAAGTAGGGGGAAGCAGTATATTCGATACCTCATCCAGAAACGCACCCTCTCGAAACCTGGCGAACAAGCTACACCGCGACGCAGAGCGCCTCTCTTGCAGAGTCTCCCACTTGAGTTTGCTAAACATCTCCGTAATGCTATCACGCTTACCAAATAACTCTGTGGCGAAACGCGCCGCTCTCCTTTGGATCTTCTCTATCTCCTCCATCAACCCGGTCTGGTACGGATCCCACACTGATGAGCAATACTCAAGTATAGGTCGAACGAGTGTTTTGTAAGCCACCTCCTTTGTTGATGGACTACATTTTCTAAGGACTCTCCCAATGAATCTCAACGTGGTACCCGCCTTACCAACAATTGATTTTATATGATCATTCCATTTCAAATTGTTCCACACGCATACTCCCAGATATTTTACAGAAGTAACTGCTACCAGTGTTTGTTCCGCTATCACATAATCATGCAATAAAGGATCCTTCTTTCTATGTATTCGCAATACATTACATTTGTCTATGTTAAAGGTCAGTTGCCAGTCCCTGCACCAAGTGCCTATCCGCTGCAAATCTTACTGCATTTCGCTGCAATTTTCTAATGCTGCAACTTCTCTGTATACTACAGCATCATCCGCGAAAAGCCGCATGGAACTTCCGACGCTATCTACTAGGTAATTTATATATATTGTCAAAAGCAATGGTCCCATAACACTCCCCTGTGGCACGCCAGAGGTTACTTTAACGTCTGTAGACATCTCTCCATTGATAACAACATGCTGTGTTCTGTTTGCTAAAAACTCTTCAATCCATCCACACAGCTGGTCTGATATTCTGTAGGCTCTTACTTTGTTTATCAGGCGACAGTGCGAAACTGTATCGAACGCCTTCCGGAAGTCTAGGAAAATAGCATCTACCTGGGAGCCTATATATAATATTTTCTGGGTCTCATGAACAAATAAAGCGAGTTGGGTCTCACACGATCGCTGTTTCCGGAATCCATGTTGATTCCTACGAGTAGATTCTGGGTTTCCAAAAACGACATGACACTCGAGCAAAAAACATGTTCTAAAATTCTACAACAGATCGACGTCAGAGATATAGGTCTATAGTTTTGCGCATCTGCTCGACGACCCTTCTTGAAGACTGGGACTACCTGTGCTCTTTTCCAATCATTTGGAACCTTCCGTTCCTCTAGAGACTTGCGGTACACGGCTTTTAGAAGGGGGGCAAGTTCTTTCGCGTACTCTGTGTAGAATAGAATTGGTATTCCGTCAGGTCCAGTGGACTTTCCCCTGTTGAGTGATTTCAGTTGCTTTTCTATTCCTTGAACACTTATTTCGATGTCAGCCATTTTTTCGTTTGTGCGAGGATTTAGAGAAGGAACTGCAGTGTGGTCTTCCTCTGTGAAACAGCTTTGGAAAAAGGTGTTTAGTATTTCAGCTTTACGCGTGTCATCCTCTGTTTCAAAGCCATCATCATCCCGGAGTGTCTGGATATGCTGTTTCGAGCCACTTACTGATTTAACGTAAGACCTGAACTTCCTAGGATTTTCTGTCAAGTCGGTGCATAGAATTTTGCTTTCGAATTCACTGAACGCTTCACGCATAGCCCTCCTTACGCTAACTTTGACATCGTTTACGTTCTGTTTGTCTGAGAGGTTTTGGCTGCGTTTAAACTTGGAGTGAAGCTCTCTTTGCTTTCGCAGTAGTTTCCTAACTTTGTTGTTGAACCACGGTGGGTTTTTCCCGTCCCTCACAGTTTTACTAGGCACGTACCTGTCTAAAACACATTTTACAATTGCCTTAAACTTTTTCCATAAACACTCAACATTGTCAGTGTCGGAACAGAAATTTTCATTTTGATTTGTTAGGTAGTCTGAAATCTGCCTTCTATTACTCTTGCTAAACAGATAAACCTTCCTCCCTTGTTTTATATTCATATTAACTTCCATATTCAGGGATGCTGCAACGGCCTTATCATCACTGATTCCCTGTTCTGCACTTACAGAGTCGAAAAGTTCGGGTCTGTTTGTTATCAGTAGGTCCAAGATGTTATCTCCATGAGTCAGTTCTCTGTTTAATTGCTCGAGGTAATTTTCGGATAGTACACTCAGTATAATGTCACTCGATGCTCTGTCCCTACCACCCATCCTACACATCTGAGTGTCCCGGTCTATATCAGGTAAATTGAAATCTCCACCTAAGACTATAATATGCTGAGAAAATTTATGTGAAATGTATTCCAAATTTTCTCGCAGCTGTTCTGCCACTAATGCTGTTGAGTTGGGAGGTCGGTAAAAGGAGCCAATTATTAACCTAGCTAAGTTGTTGAGTGTAACCTCCACCCATAATATTTCACAGGAGTATCCACTTCTACTTCACCACAGGATAATCTACTACTAACAGCGACAAACACGTCACCACCGGTTGCATGCAATCTATCCTTTCTAAACACCGTCTGTGCCTTTGTAAAAATTTCGGCTGAATTTATCTCTGGCTTCAGCCAGCTTTCTGTACCTATAACGATTTCAGCTTCGGTGCTTTCTATCAGCGCTTGAAGTTCCGTTACTTTACCAATGCAGCTTCGACAGTTTACAATTATAATACCAATTGCTGCTTGGTCTCCGCGTGTCCTGACTTTGCCCCACACTCTTTGAGGCTGTTGCCCTTTCTGTACTTGCCCGAGGCCATCTAACCTAAAAAACCGCCCAGTCCACACCACACAGCCCCTGCTACCCGTGTAGCCACTTGCTGCGTGTAGTGGACTCCTCACCTATCCAGCGGAACCCGAAACCCCACCACCCTATGGTGTAAGTCGAGGAATCTGCAGCCCACACGGTCGCAGAACCGTCTCAGCCTCTGATTCAGACCCTCCACTAGGCTCTGTACCAAAGGTCCGCAGTCAGTCCTGTCGACAATGCTGCAGATTGTGAGCTCTGCTTTCATCCCGCTAGTGAGACTGGCAGTCCTCACCAAATAAGATAGCCGCCGCAAGCCAGAGAGGATTTCCTCCGATCCATAGCGACACACATCATTGGTGCCTACATGAGCGGCCACCTATAGATGGGTGCACACTGTACCCTTCATGGCAAGCGGAAGGACCCTTTCCATATCTGGAATGACTCCCCCCGGTATGCACATGGAGTGCACATTGGTTTTCTTCCCCTCTCTTGCTGCTATATCCCTAAGGGGCCCCATTATGCACCTGACATTGGAGCGCCCAACTACCAGTAAGCCCACCCTCTGCGACTGCCCGGATCTTGCAGACTGAGGGGCAACTTCTGGAACAGGACAAGCGGACACCTCCGGCCAAACGTCAGTATCAGCCAGAGACAGAGACTGAAACCGGTTCGTCAGACAAACTGGAAAGGCCTTCCGTTCAGCCCTCCGGAATGTCTTTCGCCCCCTGCCACACATCGAGACGACCTCCCACTCTACCACAGGTGAGGGATAAGCCTCAATGTGGGCACTATCCCGGGCAGCCACAGTCGTAGTCCAATCGGGGGATGCGTGGGACGAGTTGGCCGTCCCCGACAAACCCCCATCTGGACCCCCACAGTGATGCCCATTGGCAACAGCCTCAAGCCGTGTGACCGAAGCCAACACTGCCTGAAGCAGCGTTCGCATCAATGATCTCCTTGCCGGGAATGTAGACTACTGCGAAGTGGAATTCTTGCAGAAACAATGCCCAATCTTTTAACCTGTCATGATTTAATTTGGAAGACATAAGAAATTGAATGCACGATGATCACTGCATACTTTTATGTGCTTACCAGAAAGAAAGAAATGGAATTTGTTAAATGCCTAAACGATAGCTAAAGCTTCTAATTCAGTAACGGAATAATTTTTTTCAGATTTTGTTAGAACTCGGCTAGCAAAAGCAATGATTTTCTGAATGGTAGTGTCATTTTCTATGGCTTCTTGAAATAAATGGGCACCAAGACCAACTTTAGAAGAATCCGTGCTAAGGCAGAAATCTTGTGACAGATCTGGATGAGCTAGTATTGTCGCATTAAGTAGCGATTCTTTCAAAGAATTGAATTCCAACTGTGCTTGTTCGTCCCAGTTCCAAATAGTATTTTTTCCAGTGAGAGAACAAAGTTTTGGTGTAACTAGAATTTGCATATTCAGAAAACGACGGTAAAACTTTACGAGACCTAGAAAACTGCGGACTTGTTTTTTTGTGGATAGAACTGGAATGGCTCTGATTGCTTCTAACTTTTCAGGATCCGGCTAAATGCCTTCAGTAGAAATAATATGTCCCAAAAACTTCACCTTTGTCCTACCGAATTCAGGCTTTTCCAAGTTAACTGTAATTCCAGATTCTGAAAAAATATGTAACACGCTGTTGAGGGTGCGATTATGTTCTTCCCGTGAGGCTTCTGCTATCAGAATATCGTCCACATATAAGATGATGTGACGTTTTTAAGAGCTCAGGTAATACGGAATTTAGCCCGCGGATGAATACTGCCGAAGAAATGTTCAAACCAAAATGGTTCAAATGGCTCTGAGCACTATGGGACTCAACTGCTGTGGTCATTAGTCCCCTAGAACTTAGAACTACTTAAACCTAACTAACCTAAGGACATCACACACATCCATGCCCGAGGCAGGATTCGAACCTGCGACCGTAGCACTCGCACGGTTCCGGACTGCGCGCCTAGAACCGCGAGACCACCGCGGCCGGCTGTTCAAACCAAAAGGAAGTTTCAGAAACTAATAAGAAACGCCGAAACAAAGAAAAGCTGTGTATATCCTACATTCTGGATGAAGTTCGATCTGATAAAAGCTGGATCTGAGATCAATAGAAGACAACACTTTTACACTATTAAAATTTTGAAGAAGTTCTTCCAACGTTTGCGGCCTGTCTATTTCAGGAATGATGATAGTATTGATTTGTCTCGAATCCAAGACAAGCCTGATCAATCCATTTTTCTTCTCAACAACATGTAATGGATTGTTGTATGAGCTTACTGCAGGCTCAATAATGCCCTCGTCAAGCATAGATTGTATTTCTGTTCTAACACGGTCCCTATAATATGCTGGAATTACGTATAGTCTAACACAAAATTTAGTATGCTCACGAACACGAAATTGGTATTGAAATCCTTTGATTGTTCCTGTTTTGTTTGTAAAAACTGTGTAATGTGCTTGTAAAATCTCAAAATAGTTCAACCTATCAGTGTAATTACAATTCTTAATTGTTTGAATTTTATTCTGAATTAACTCATTAATTTCAAATATGCCGTCGATATCATCCCTGTCAGTATTTGCAGAGTGATTGTTAGTGTCTAGTTCCGTAGAAAATTCGGAACTGTTGTCTAACAGATGGTAAATCCGATTAATTTCCTCGTCATGATTTGAGAGCCAATCTTCAAATTTCAAAGCTATTGACTTACCTTCTTTCTCTAAACTTATTTCAGCGTCGTGAAAGTTTAAGATTGCTTTGTATGCATTCAAAAAGTCTACTCCCAGTAAAATTTCCGTCGACAATAATGGAAAAAAAAAGAAAGTTCATAGAGAAGCTGTGGCTTTGACAAAAGAATTCTAAGTTGGTTTGTTGGCGTACATCTACACTTTTTCCAACGATTGCACCTTGTAATTTAATCATACGTAACGGAAGTGTGGGGCAATCGTTCGATTTGTTGCATTTGCTAAAAGCTGTTTCACTAATTACTGAAATGGGACTGCCAGAGTCAAGTACTGCCGTAAATGTTACGTCATTTACAGTAATGTGAATCACAGGATATGCAATGTTGATATGTTTTACGTCGTCTTCCTGGAGTAAGATGTCCCTAATATCTTCCATTTTTACTAGCTACGGCAGATGCGTCGTCAGTTTCATACGTACATTTTGTGGCTGCCAGCGGTATGAGTCATTGCCTATTGTCTCTTTGTTGGCGCGCGTCGTTATTGGGATTTGGAGACCTAACATCTACAAATTCACCTTGTCGAGAGGGCCCAGCTCTGTTTGAATCCCGCCAGTTCTGCTGCAATTCAGGTCTGTCGTTACGATCATATCTTCTGTCGTCATGTCGGTAGATTCCATTGTTTCTTTCTTGTTGGTCACGTGGTGTAGAATTTCTCCCTGAATCGTAACTGCGCGCTGGACCGTTGCGTCTGAAGTTATTCTGTCTCCCTTAATAATTATTATTTTGGTTTCCATGTTGTCTGTTTCTCTGATTGTCTCTGTGAGAGTCATTACCGCGGAGAGGCGACGTTTCCCTGTAATTATTGCTACTCAACGGTTGTCATACGGGTGGTGTCTGTTTTGGTCACGATTTACGTTGTAAGAATAGCCTTGTCGTGTATTATTTATGTCATCGCGGAATTGTGACAGATGTGACCTGTAATTGTTGTGCTTGTGTTTTCGCGTTCCGAGATTGTCACTGTCAATTTCCAGTTCTTGTAACAGTCCCTGAAAAGCTTCAATGTCGTCTTTGCAACGTCCTGCCAAAATAATATGTCGTAAATGTTCAGCTAATTTGATTAAGCAAATGCGGATGAGTTCTGAGGGGCTGTATGAATTTGACAGGTACTTATTCTTGGGCAACATGTCTTCAAAATATTTCACAAGACTGGAAAATTCAGATTGTTCGAAATGTTTCATCATTATGATGCTATGTTTTACTCGGTCTTGTGTAGCTTGAGACCAATATGCTGAGAGGAAGGCATGATAAAATTCTCCTTCACTGTGACAATCGTGAATGACCGATCGCATTCTTACAGCTGGTTCATTCTCCAGATAGCCACACATAAATTCTAACCTGTGCTCCAATGACCAGTTGGGAGGAAAACAATGAGAGAATTGATGAAGCCAAGCTTGTGGATGAATGTCGTTGTCAGAATTCTTAAATGTTTTGAATTTACGTGTAGTAATAAACAGCTTACAGTCAAAGTCATCGTGTCGGCGGGTAGCATATCGGTCATTGTTACGTCGTGTCGGCGGTTCCATCTCAAAATTCGGTGCACCTTGCAATTTCTTTCATAATTTCCGAAATGCTCTGTGTTATTATTTTGTGGCTTTTCCGTATTTCTAAGTCCCTCTTCCCGTGTTGGAGCGCGAGTGTCCTCTGAAATATGTAATTTTTGTATTACCTGCGGCAACTGATCTTGTACTTCCCAGATTTCTCTTTTGTACTGTGTATTGATTTGACTTTGATTTTGTTTGAATTTTCTAATTTGTTCATACACTTCTGTGTCAGTGAAGGCTAAGGGTCTTGTGTCATTCAGATCATCATCTGCCTTTGTAGATAAATTAGTGAACTGATCCGAAAGTTCGGCTACTTTCACTGATAGTGAACACATTTCCTCAGTATGTTTTTCTGAACCAAGTTTCAGAGTGTCCCTTTGTGTTGAAATCGAATGTACTGTGTCCTTTAAGTTTTCCTGAGTTCTTGCAAGTTGCGTAACCACATCGGTGGACGCAACTGAGTCCATTTTAGCTTGCAAGGTGTCGTGATTTTCATGAACAATAGTTTGCAATTCTTTTATGACTGCTTCGTGATTCTGTAATGCATTTACATGCCGCGAAAAAATAGGTTGAAAATGCTCACAAATTTGTGTTTTTACGTCATCACAGATTTTTTGACATTTCGATTCAATGTAATGTAACTCAGTAGTTAAATCTTCACGTCTTTGTCCAATTGTGGTGTCTAACTTCCGAAGATTTTGTTCCATTGTGTCTAACTGTTGCTGTGTTTGTCTCTGGTGTTGTTCCATTATGTCAAACTTTTGAAGCTTTTGATGTGTTTGTCTCTGATTTTGTTCCATTGTGTCTAACTGTTGCTGTGTTTGTCTCTGATTTTGTTTCATTTGTTGCATTAATTGCAATAATAATGTATTAGTGTCTCGAATCTGTTCCTCTATGCTTTTGGGCAGTGCATTTGCACCGGTAACATTCACATTTTGACAAGCAGGAAATGTGTGTTGACTTATTTGAGAAAACTGTGAGGACGCAAAACCTGGATGTACAGTATTTCCTAGATTGTGTCCTGTCATTTCGGACTCCTGAGGCGAGCTTTTGCCGGCCGATTGATCGATAATGCTTCTCTGTTCACTAATTGTTTCATGCCTTCACCATTATTTGCAGGCCGATCCATTTCCCTATGCACAGTTACCAAATTAATTAATTCATTACATGGTGGCACTAACACACTGCTTTCATCTTCACTGTCATTTCTCAGTTTACTTTGGAGCCTAGTGTTACGTTTTTCACACGTCAACACAGAAAAAAAATTTGAAGAAGAAAAAAATAAGAGAACACATTAACATAGCACCGAAAATAATATCTAGTTAACTGCAAGTGCAGCTGCGAAATACTTAGTGCAAATCTACATGCATGCCACAACCGCTTTACTGTACAACAATGAAAGACTACAACTACAAAGGAGATTCTCTCTACAATTACATGCTAACAATAAACAAAATCTACACTAACTACACAAAATACAAGAAAAAATCAGTAGATTCTAGGTTCGAATCCTGGCAGGGTCGCCATATGAAACGTCCCCTTGGAAAAATTATACAAGGCTGTGCTTAAACTGACACACAATAGTTTTAGCGCAAAGCAATCTGACTTTCAATAATCCCTACAAAAGAATGGCCCTGACTAACATTAACCTATACCTTTCACAAATCACTTACCTCACAAAAATCTTCGTTACTCAAGCTACTGCAATACAGCGAGTGCCATTACTGCCAGCTAAATAAAAGATTCGAACTACTGAAGGCACTAACTACTGATAGGCATAGTTAGCAAATGAAAGATTTTGATAGAGAACAAACAATGTATTTACCTTACTAGTGTTCAAAAGTCAAAATGTATATAGCAGTTCATGACATCCAGTCTTACAAATCTCTCTCCCTACGTCCACCACTGCTGGCTGCTCACCTCCAACTGTGCAATGCTATGCGCTGTTAACATCCATCTGCCCAACACTACAATGACAGACAACAATGCAAACTAGCCACAGACTGCGCACAGCACAGCCAGTGATTTTTCATACAGAGCGCTATGTGGCGTTACCAATAAGAAAACCTAAACAGCCTACTTACAATGCACCTACAAACATACATCGTTGTACAATATATATTCCAGGAGGCCTGATGTTAAATACTGAGTACCGTGAAAAACTGCTACATCATGCATGACATCTTAATTTGGTACTTCTTCGTTATATACTGTACTCGCAACACATTTTGCAGACAGCATCTACATATGCCGCTGAATATGCCTACAAAAATACGAGTATGTCATTTTGCGACAGGTAGTTCATGAAATATGACGTGATAAACACTCAGATGAGCGAGAAACTGCTGCATCACGCCTGGCGATTTAGTTTATTACTTCTTTACTGCTACCTCTATTCACATTTCGTAGACAGTAGGTACATATACCACTAGATGTCCATGAAAAATTATATGATTTTGTAGCACATAGTTTAGGATGTGCGACATCACGGACATTAAGCTGCGTCGAAATAAAACTCCAGCGTGGAATTCACTAAACATACAGGTGAAATATGTGCACAAATACGTGTGAAATGTGTGAGAAATACGTGTGACACGTGCGTTTGTGAGAAAATCCGTGGATACAAAGCTCATCCTTAACCCCGGAAAGGATTTCAGTCACATTTGGTGCATATATTTGTTACAGTCTGGAAAGAAATACTGCAGGGGTAGCACACGAGTCTGTTGGGGTGAGTGTGACAACGTGGTGAGAGGAGGGAGTACGAGGATCTGGACAGAGAGAGGGAAGAGGAGGAGATAGAAAGAGGCGGGTGGAGAGAGAGACAGGAAGGGAGATCGGGGAGAAAGAGATGAATGGGCAGAATTGGGACGGGGGGTGAGGAAATAGACTGAGACATGGAATATGAGGAGATGAACAGAGTGAGGGAAGAGGAGGAGATGGACACACAAAGGAAAAGGAAGGAGATGAACTTGGAGATGGGGAGAACGAAGAGGTCAGAGAGAGGGAGAAGGAGATGAACCCAGAGAGAGGAGGAGATTGAGAAAGATAGAGAAAGAGAAGGAGGAGATGTGAGGTGGGAGGAAGAGATGGACAAAGAGGGAAGAAACAGACGGGTCAGGAGTGGAGCAGATGTACAGAGGGAAGAGGTGGTGGAAATGGACAGAGAGAGGGAGAGGTGCAGGTCATAGATAAAAACAGGGGGGTGGATAGATAGAGGAGTGAGGATAGGTGGATAAAGATAGAGAGGATGGGTGGAGCATGGGGGAGGAAGGAGGAGATGGACTAAAAGAAATTGGAATAAATAAATATCTAGACAACACCTCGTTTTGTCAGCTAGTCTTATTACCCACTAAAAATCCAAAGAAACTGTTACATCTCCCTAATATCCTGCAGGGCCCAGCAAGCACACGGAAGTGCCGAAACACGACGTGGCATAGACTCTGAAGTATTGCTGGCGGGAATTGATACCACGAATCCAGCAGGGCTGTCCATAATTCCGTAAGAGTACAAGTGGATGGAGATCTCTTCTGAACAGCACATTGCAAGGCAGCCCAGAAATGTTCAATAATGTTCGTGTCTGGGCAGTTTGGAAGCCGACGGAAGTGTTTAAGAATTGCGTTCTTGGCACCATTCTGTAGCAGTTCTTGGTGTGTGGGCTGTCTCATTGTCCTGCTGGAATTGCCCAAGTCCGTCGGAATACAAAATGGACATGAGTGGATGCAGGCGATCAGACGGGATGCTTACGTACGTATCGCCTGTAAGAGTCGTATCGTTACGTAGCAGGCGTACCATATCACTCCAACTCCACACCATTACAGAGCCTCCACCAGCTTGAACAGTCCGCTGCAGGGTCCAAGTATTCATAAGGTGTTCTCCATACCCGTACACGACCATCAGCTCGATACAATTTGAAACGAGATTGGTGCGTCCAGGCAACATGTTTCCAGTCATTAACAGTCCAATGTCAGTGTTGACGGGCCCTGGCGAGGCGTAACGCTTTGTGTAGTGCGGTCATCACGCCTGAATAAAAAGGAGGCGAGGAATATTGTGTTGTCAGTAGAGAAGCAGTCATAGCGGAATGGCTCGGTCAGCAGAGCTTACTAACTTCTACTGTGGACTGGTCGTTGCATATCGCCGGAGTAATCCATCAGGATTACTTCGACCGTTCTAAAGCTGCTCAAGTTGGCTGTTGCTGATATGATTGTGAAGTGAAAAAACGAACGAACAACCTCAGCTAAATCGGGACCAGGGAGACCTTATGCACTCAATAACAGGGACCGTTGGGCATTGCTGATTATGGTTATAAAAAATCGCGTGAAATAAGTGGACTGAATCCCTCGTGAGTTCCAAAGGGCTACCAGCAGTGCGGTAAGCACAGCGACTACGCTCAGAGAGTTAAAACTAATGGAGTAAAAGAGTCGAGCAGCTCCTTATGAGCCACACATTTCTGGTCAATGCGTAAACGGAGCTTGGAGTAGCTGTGAAATGTGGGGACGACTGGAAACAAAAGATTTGGGGTGATGAATCTTGCTATACCCTGCTGGAATATGGTGGAAGGATTGGGGTTTGGCGAATGCTTGAAGAGCGTTACCTGGCATTCTGTTTAGTGCTAACAGAGAAGTACAGAGAAGGTGGTTATGACATGGTCCCTTTATTGACATTTAGGAAACGCTAAATGCAGTAGGGTATGAACACATACAGCACTGTGTGCTGCGTTCAATAGATGAACAGTTCATAAAAGGTGATTTTTTTGTACCAGCATGACAATGCACCCTGTCGCAAAGCAGTATCTGTGAGGGAATTGTTCGTGGACAATAATATTTCTGAAAAGGATTAGCCTCTCCAGTCTCCCAACCTGAATCCGATGGAACACCTATGGACTTCGCTCCCTACATCGAGTCCAACATCACCAACTTCTCGGCATCGGCTCTTGAGGAAGGATGGGCGGTCATTCATCCTCAACCATTAACACATTCAATGGTCTCTAGCAAAGTTAAGCACTCATAAAGGGGAATGGTGGAGACGTCTAATACTCTACTGGCCATTAAAATTGCTACACCACGAAGATGACGTGCTACAGACGCGAAATTTAACCGACAGGAAGAACATGCTGTGATATGCAAATGAATAGCTCTTCAGAGCATTCACACAAGGCTGGCGGCGGTGGCGACACCTACAACGTGCTGACACGAGAAAAGTTTCCAACCGATTTCTCATACACAGACAGCAGCTGACCGGCGTTGCCTGGTGAAACGTTGTTGTGATGCCTCGTGTAAGGAGGAGAAATGCGTACCATCACGTTTCCGACTTTGATAAAGATCGGACTGTAGCCTATCGCGATTGCAGTTTATGGTATCACGACATTGCTGCTCGCGTTGGTCGAGATCCAATGACTCATAGAAGAATATGGAATCGGTGGGTTCAGGAGTGTAATACGGAATGCCGTGCTGGATCCCAACGGCCTCGTATCACTAACAGTCGAGATGACAGGCATCTTATGTGCATGGCTGTAACGGATCGTGCAGCCACGTCTCGGTCCCTGAGTCAACAGATGGGGATGTTTGCAAGAGAACCATCTGCATGAACAGTTCATCGACGTTTGTAGCAGCATGGACTAGCAGTTCGGAGACCATGGCTGCGGTTATCCTTGACGCTGCATCACAGACAGGAGCGCCTGCGATGGTGTGCTCAACGACGAACCTGGGTACACGAATGGCAAAACGTCATTTTTTCGGATGAATCCAGATTCTGTTTACAGCATCATGATGGTCGCATCCGTGTTTGGCGACATCGCGGTGAACGCACAATGGAAGCGTGTATTCTTAATCGCCATACCGGCGTGATGGTATGGTGCGCCATTGGTTACACGTCTCGGTGGCCTCTTGTTCACATTGACGGCACTTTGAACAGTGGACGTTACATTTAAGATGTGTTACGACCTGTGGCTCTACCCTTCATTCGATCTCTGTGAAACCCCACATTTCAGCAGGATAATGAACAACCGCATGTTGCAGATCCTGTACGGTCCTTTCCAGATACAGAAAATGTTCGACTGCTGCCCTGGCCAGCACATTCTCCAGATCTCTCACCAATTGAAAACGTCTGGTCGATGGTGGCCGAGCATATGGCTCATCACAATACGTCAGCCACTACTCTTGATGAACTGTGGTATCGTGTTGAAGCTGCACGGGTAGCTGTACCTGTACACGCCATCCAAGCTCTATTTGACTCGATGCCCAGGCTTAAGGCCTTCATTACAGCCAGAGGTGTTTGTTCTGAGTACTGATTTCTCAGGATCTATGCACCCAAATTGCGTGAAAATGTAATCACATGTCAGTTCTAGTATAATATATTTGTCCAATGAATACCCGTTTATCACCTACATTTCTTCTTGGTGTAGCAATTTTAATGGCCAGTAGTGTATTAACACTTCTGATCAGCAAGGTACAGCGCTAAAAAGCGACCATTGTGCTCTTTTCAGGTACTGGTTTCACTCTTGAAACTAATGATCCCAGGGCAAAATGATTCCTAGGCCTCAACTGTATGGTATTGCCATACTGACAATGCACAACGTGTTCGATGTAGTCATAAATCAGGTCTGTAGACAGGTTTATAACTTTCTGTTCACGTCGCTCAGCATACAGTCCCTGTGCTAAAAAGCTATCACCAAAGAAAAACTTTTCATTTCCTTAAATTTCAAAATTCTTAAGAGTCGCTATCTTGTTTCATTCAATAATAACAGTAAATTAAAGAGAGCACAGTGAACGGAATATAATTTTCTTCTTTGCTCAAAGAATGTCTACTTGAGACCTGCGTAATACTTTGTATCGCCGCACCGTAACGTACACCTAGTCACGCAAGCTCAGCTCTGCCCAGGTGGCCGCTACTAATAAACGCGTCAGCTACCTCCATTTCCAGTATCCTTTTCAATTGAGTTATAGATCTGCCTGTTCCGACGATCAATCGTGATGTCAGTTGAACATATATATGTGGCTTAGGGCGGTCCTGTTTGATGTACGTGACTTATGCAACACAGTGAAAAACAGAGAACGTTGCTAGGAAAACAATTTACATACCAACACGTATCCACAAAGGTAAAACGACTGTATAGCCGGAATAGCTTCTGTCTTGCGACATCATGCATGTTTCAGTCCTATTCAGCACGTCATCAGCGAAATAATAAATGAAAATCAGCTGTTTAAAAAAAACATGAAAGACAAATAACATTGTTATTCAAGTTCTACAGCGTATTAATAATTCATGAACCGGTTATGTGCTTCTCGAACCATTCTATACGTGTAAATACACTGACGGAAAAAAGTCGGAAGACCAAAAAATAATTAATGTAGAGTAATAAAATTTGGAGACTACATTTGTCTAAGTAACATATTTAATTGGTTAACATTGCAAAAACACAGGTTAATGTAAGCGCGAGATAAGCTATTGCAGCTATGAAAATGCTGGTACATTAATAACCGACCTAACTTCCAGAATGTCAAACGCAAGCATTCAGACGAGAATGCATAGTCTTGGCTCTGCGCACTATAGGACCTAACGTCTGAGGTCAACAGTCCCCTAGAACCTAGAACTACTTAAACCTAACTAACCTAAGGACATCATGCACATCCATCCCCGAGGCAGGATTCGAACCTGCGGCCGTAGTGGCCAGCCAGGCGGTTCCACGCTTTAGCGCCTAGAACCGCTCGGCCACCCCGGCTGGCAATGAATAGTGTTATATAGGTACCGGAGGTCAGTTTGTGTGATGAAGTTCCATGTCTGTGGCACTTGGTCGGCCAGTACAGGGGCGGTAATGCTGTTCATGGACGACGCTGGAGTGGTCGTGCGATGAAGTCCCGTATGTGTTGGATTGGAACACCCCCTGAAATGCTGTTCAGGAATGGCAGCACAACAGGTCGAATCACTAGACTGCCGTAAAATTTTGTAGTCAGGGTGCGTGGAATAACCACTAGAGGCTCGTGCTGTCATACGAAATCGAACCCTTGCCGTACGTCCAGGTGCAGGTCCATTGTGTCTAGCACGCAGACAGGTTGGTTGCAAGTCCTCAACTGGCCTCCTTCAAACCAACACACGGCCATCACTGGCACCGAGGCAGAACACACAACAAATTTCCACCCTACCCTCCACTGAGCTCTCGCTTGATAGAATTGAAGTCGCATATGGCTGTGGTTTGTGGTTAGTGGAATGACGCTATAGGGCGTCTGGTTCGTAGCTACCGTTGAATTAACCGATTCGTAACCATTCGGGGAGTCACTGTGGTGCCATCTGCTGCTCACAAGGGAACCTCCCCATCGCACCCCCTCAGATTTAGTTATAAGTTGGCACAGTGGATAGGCCTTAATAAACTGAACACAGATCAATCGAGAAAACAGGAAGAAGTTGTGTGGAACTATGAAAAAAATAAGAACAATATAAAAACTGAGTAGTCCATGCTGAAGATATGCAACATCAAGGACAGTCTGAGCTCAGGAGCGCCGTGGTCCCGTGATTAGCCTGAGCAGCTGCGGAACGATATCTTCTTGGTTCAAGTCTTCCCTCGAGTGAAAAGTTAAAGTTTTTATTTTCAGACAGCTATTATCTGTCCGTCTTTTGGGAGTGATTCTCACATCCACAAGAAAACCTAAATCGGGCAAGGTAGAAGAATCTTTTTACCCATTCACCAACAGTACAAGTTAGGTGGGTCGTCAACATATTCTGTCATGTGACGCACATGCCGTCACCAGTGTCGTATAGAATATATCAGACGGGTTTTTCTGTGGAGGAATCTGTTGACCTATGACCTTAAACGTCCCCTTAGAACAATTTATACACGACTGTGCTTAAGCTGACACACAATATTTTTAGCGCAACGCAATCTGACTTCCAAAAATCCCTACGAAAGAATGGCACTGACTAACATTAACCTATACGTTTCACAAATCACTTACCTCACAAAAATCTTCGTTATTCAAGCTACTGCAATACAGAGAGCCAGCTAAATAAAAGATTCAAACTACTGAAGGCACTAACTACTGATAGGCATAGTTAGCAAATGAAAGATTTTAATAGAGAACAAACAATGTATTTACCTTAATAGTCATAATATATATATCAGTTCGTGACACCAATTCTTACAAATTTCAAAACTCCGCCATCTCTCTCCCCACGTCCACCACTGCTGGCGGATCACCTCCAACTGCACAACGCTACGCGCTGTTAGCTTCCAGCTGCCGCTGCCCAACACTACAATGGCAGACAACAACGCAAACTAGCCACAGACTGCGCACAGCACAGCCAGTGATTTTTCATACAGAGTGCTATGTGGCGTTACCAATAAGAAAACCTAAACATCCTACTTACATATCCCCCATGCTCCCCACAAAAAAATTTTTACAAATTGTTTTGGGCAGTGGCCAATAATGATTTGATAAAATTTTTCATAATTACTATAACAAAGATATCAAATGCACACACTTATTGATACAATGTTGGTCAGAAGCTAAAATTTTCTCACAGTCCATAAAGACAGTCTTGATCGTTCATCACAGTAAAATTGCAGGGTTTTTTTCAAAGTCTGTGCAATAAAAGAAATTGCACTTGGAATTAGTGGATTTCTAAGCAGTCTTGAACAAGTAGTGTTGTCCTTCCAACGAAAGACAGTGCTGACTCTTGACATGCAGACAGGTAATGGGCCAGAGCAGAGTCGGTCGACGTTGAAGACTATCGGTAGGTAGGTCATCCCGGAGCAGACCCACTGTAGTCCTGGTAGAGATTACTATTGGTGGGCCACCAGAGGTGCAGACCCACTGCAGTCCTTGTAGAAATAATGGTATTGGTGCGTCATCAAAGGTGTAGACCCACTGTAGTCCTTGTAGAGATGTCTAGCAGCCAACTGTTGCGACTGTGCAGGTGCACAATCACCATCGAAGAGTCTTGTGGACAATAAAGCAAGTCCATAAACCACCACTTGTCCACTCACAAAGAATTTGTTAGAAATGTCCTTAGAACCAGCAATGCTGTTATCCAGTCCCTTGCTGAATTATTAACACACGTGCAAGCACTAACAGTCCCAACTTCTCACATATTGTCCATATACTACAACCAACAGAAACGTGTGCAGTGAAATGTAATTTACAAGTTACTTAATTTGATGGACTAGTGTCAATTACAATTTTATAACATGAGAATACAATAACAAAGGCACAAAATATATCATTAAAGAACATAATAGTACAGATATCATTTGCAGTAATACAGGCTTTACAAATGAATCCAAATAACAAATACATCAGTGTTACAAAAATTATGACATAAGTACATACATAAAAGATCAGAATAACTTTTGAAACCTCAACTTCACAGATGAGCATTAGAACAAAACAGAATAAATAATGTGTAAACATCTTTACGAAGTAAATAACGTCTTATTAATGCAAATTATGTTTGAAGATAACAGTATTCCTCATCATAGTGAATGTAGCTTAGTATTATAAGAGAAAAAATTCTATGAAACAGTACACAGAGACAGGAAGAAAATAAATACACAAGGGTACCCAAACACTTAGTGGGATAACACAAAAGGAAAGGACAGGGTTTGTTTTACTGCAGTATTTTGCATAGAGATCTCCCTTAGTTCATCATTATTCCCAAAAAGTCCTATCTAAACCTGCTTTCTGTATTCTGTTCACATCCTCTTTCAAAAAAAGTTTTTCTCCACTGTACACTACTTTTTTTGGCCAAACCATTTTCTTATAGCTTCTCATACCATTTCTTCCAATTCATCATAGTTAGTTTCTTATATAGTCTACCCTCTCTTAAGCTAACTTAAACTTACTGAGCTCAGATGCTAAACTAAGGGACGAGGCAATGCAGCAGCACAAAACAATTAATACAAACAGCAATGAAAATATGCAAGTAAGCAAAGCAAGCAGCAATATTAAAACTAATATAAGACAATAAAAAAAATGAAAAGTTGTCAAAGCAAGCAACAATATTACAACTAATATAAGCAATGTGCAGCAAACAAGAAAAATAAATCCGTAGTAAAACTGGCTTAACAGAGTAATACAAAGTCAAATTCAGTAACATTATGCCTGCTAACAGCAGCAGCAAATGAAATAACTTATATCTACATATGACAAAACTGAAGCAGAAAAAATATTACAGTAAAAATGTTTAATACCTACGTTACATCTTAACACTAGAGTGATGCAACACGACAACATACGCTAGCAGATAAGTTACCAAATCGTAAAAACATTATTTTTGCAGTTCCTGTGAAGGTAAATGTCTATTTGTGCTCTGTTTTCTAAGAAAGTACATCATAAAATGATTCTTTACTGGGTCTGTAGACAGAAAATAGTGATATTAGTACATCTACTAAATTTTATTTTAACCAATGCTGCAGTGCAGATAGAAACTGGATATTAAACAAAATGAGCAATCTCTCAGCTAGAAAGACAATAGATATAAAATGTTTCTCATCATTTCATTTCAGTAAATGTCATAAATTAAGAACTCTACAGTGTAATCATGTTTTCATGTTTGAGGGTGTCGTATTTACGATGCTTTCTACAAAGGAATGTCAATAGCGAGGATAATGGCTTCCTTTCTTTTTTCTTTACCTGTGCCTCTGAAAGGCACACACTATGGCTTTTTTCCCAGGCGACTGTCGCACAGCTGGGTGCCCACGACACATTACGTGCAGGTGGTCACTTACCTTTCTTACCGAAATATGTACGACACCAGTTTCCGCTACAGTGGCAGTCTCATATAAAGATATTTTCACAGGTTGAGAATTTGTGTTACAAATCTGTAGAAACACAATCCTTTAAATATAATAGTGTCCAAAAAAATTTTCACCAGCATAGTGATACATTCACGCATATACACACATTTCATAACACTTACAGTACGATTCTCGGTTTCCAACATCCTTTTTCACAAACCAGAGTCCCTAACCACTACTCATTATTCCTTACCTTATTACACATATACATATTCGTCGACACTTCTTCAATATCTCATCATAATAAATATGTAGCATAATCAAATTCCTCACATAGCATCAGCTTATTGATCATAAACATACCTCAGCACCATAATACACATAGTCATCGTAATAATAACATCATAACACCTCAGTCAAATTCTCAAAATCGTCGTAGCTTACTCCAATAATTTCAAAACCTAAAAGAATTCTCTGCTCATGTCAAAAGTGTCATCTACCTCAAACGTACTTTAAAAATAATGATCCCATACCAAATATGTCATTCGAAGCTCTCATAGTATCACAATGGTTCCGAAAAAGTATGAACAGTTCACAAAGTACAGACAAAATATAATTTCATAAGTGTAAAGTTATCCAACTGTGTAATTATGTAAACATCTGTCACTGATGTAGTATAATAAATGTTTGTTTCTCTCAGTTAAGTGATCAGATAGCTGTGTAATTTATGTGTTGGAGAAATATGGTACCGATGTGTAAAGTTGTATTAGCAAATACCATATTAGCTAGGGCTCCTTGTGCTTGCCAAACACATGGTACACAAAGTAGGTGTGTACCCCCCTGAGGATAAATGTAATTATACCCTCAGGTGTTACAGATTACAGCAATGGAATGAAATGTATCACGAAAAACTTTCTTTGTAATTCAACAATCTTGATAAATAAATGGTTTAAGTACCAAATTAATCACTCAAATGCGTGCCCTGTAGTGCTAAATGTGCGTTTTGCTGTGAGATAATTCTGTGGAACTGTCGTAGTTATCATCCTCTGTAAGCAAAGTTCTGCTGAAGTCAATGTACTTACCTCATCATAAACGAAAGTGAAATGCTTTCCGTATAGATATAGTAGCTATTACGTTTATTGCCGTGATGAAGTAAGTACTGTGCTGTAACGTATTGTTGTGCTACAGAAAAGGCTGTCTCATTGTAGCTATACCACAAAGTTACTACTAAAACATGTTTTCCTTTCCAGAAGACTTCAGAAAAACTGTGCAGATATAAAACAGATACACCACAAAAGCAACATTGTAAATTGTCGCTCATTAGTAGCGTCGTGATAAAATCGTGTAATCTGTTAACTAAACCAAATACTAAGTCATCTTTTATGTCACAAAACTACTTGAAATAAGGAATGTCTTTTCAAGTAAACCAAAATGTTGCATTAAAATCTCATTAGCAATATATGTTCTAAGTATGTAAGTCTTATAGTCGTTACGTAATCGTGCAACTAACAAGCAATAATGTACAAACAACAACACTGTGTCGTCTGTTCACTATAACAATGCATTCGTAATTTCTGTTTTAAAATATTCCCTAGGTTCTAGACTGGATAGTTAACTTCAAAACATTGTTGCATGTTAACAGTTTCTCAGTGTGACAAAGCAAACTAGAAATGTGAAGTGAAATGTTTTATGGCAAAGAAAAAGTTAAAAAGCTGATTATATTTCAATAAATAGTTTTACATGTGAAATGTGGTGTAAACCTTTACTCTTCCTAGTACGCAGACTGTCAACTGAAAAGCAATTATCATGTGATTACGTCGGTAAGGAACACTGGAATTTTGCTCAAGGTTAGCTTATGTTATTTTTCTCTGAGCCAGCCGGCGCACGCGGCTGCCTGCGGTGCGAGTCATTGTCTGTTTCTTTGTTGGCGCGCGTCGTTATTGGGATTAGGAGATCTAACTTCTACCAAATCACCTTGCCGAGAGGGCCCTGCTCTGTTTGAATCCCGCCAGTTCTGATGCAATTCAGGTCTGTCGTTACGATCATATCGTCTGTCGTCATGTCGGTAATTTCTGTAATTAATTTCTTGTCGGTCACGTGGTGGAGAATATCTTCCAGAATCGTAAATGCGCGCTGGACCGTTGCGTCTGAAGTTATTCCGTCTCCCTTGATAATAATTATTTTGGTTCCCGTATTGTCTGTTTCTCTGATTGTCTCTGTGATAGTCATTACCGCGGAGAGGTGATCTTTTCCTGTAATAATTACTACTCTGCCAACGGTTGTCATACGGGTGGTGTCTGTTCTGGTCACGATTTATGTTGTACGAATAGCCTTGTCGTGTATAATTTCTGTCATCGCGGAATTGTGACAGGTGTGACCTGTAATTGTTGTGCTCCTGTTTTCGCGTTCCGCGATTGTGAGTGTCAATTTCTAATTCTCGTAAGAGCCCATGAAACGCTTCAATGTCGTCTTTGCAACGTCCTGCCAAAATAATATGCCGTAAATGTTCCGGTAATTTGATTAAGCAAATGCGGATGAGTTCTGAGGGGCTGTATGGGTTTGACTGGTACTGATTCTTGTGCAACATGTTTTCAAAGTATTTCACAAGACTGGAAAATTCAGATTGTTCAAAATGTTTCATCATTATGATGCCATGTTTTACTCGGTATTGTGTGGTTTGAGACCAATATGCTGACAGGAAGGCATGGTAAAATTCTCCTTCACTGTGACAATCGTGAATGACCGATCGCATTCTTACAGCTGGTTCATTCTCTAAATAGCCACACATAAATTCTAATCTATGCTCTAATGACCAGTAGGGGGGGGGGGGGGGGGAACAATGAGAGAATTGATGAATGTCGTTGTCAGAATTCTTAAATGTTTTGAATTTACGTGTAGTAATGAACAGCTTATAGTCAAAATCATGGTGTCGGCGGGTCGCATGTCGGTCATTGTTACGTCGTTTCGGCGGTTCCATCTCAAAATTCGGTGTACTTTGCCAATTTCTTTCATAATCTCCAAAGTGCCCTGTGTTATTATTTTGTGTCAGTTCCGCTGCTGGCGGGCGGCTCACCTCCAACTGCACAACGCTACGCGCTGTTAGCATCCAGCTGCCGCTGCCCAACACTACAATGGCAGACAACAACGCAAACTAGCCACAGACTGCGCACAGTACAGCCAGTGATTTTTCATACAGAGCGCTATGTGGCGTTACCAATCAGAAAACCTAAACAGCCTACTTACAGACCTTGCGATCAAATGTTTTCGGTTCCCATTGGAGAGGCACGTCCTTTCGTCTACTAATCTCACGGTTTTGCGGTGCGGTCGCAATACACAGACACTAAACTTATTACAGTGAGCAGAGACGTCAGTGAACGAACGGACAGATCATAACTTTGCGAAAATAAAGAAAGTAAGTTTTTCACTAGAGGGAAGACTTGAACCAAGGAACTCTCGTTCTGCAGCTGCTCACGCTAACCACGGAACCACGGCGCTCCTAAGCTCAAAACCTCCTTGATGTTGCTTATCTTGGGCATGGACTACACAGTTTGTATATTTTGCTTATTTTCTTCATAGTTCCACACAACTTCTTCCTGTTTTCTCGATTGATCTGTGTTCGGTTTCTCAAGGCCTATCCACTGTGCCAATTTATAACTAAATCTGAGGGGGGGTGCGATGGAGAGGTTCCCTTGTCATATTTCTGCTGAAAATGCAATACAATGCGACATAGTCATACACTGAACGCGATGGTCTTCCTTAACGGCTAAGCTACGTAGCCGTGCGGAGATCGATCTTCTTGCGCCAGTACATTCTTGTTAACACCGCTGTCAGCGGTCATGTACAGTGGCTACATTCCTACCAAGTCTTTCTGCTGTATTCGCAGCAGGAACACCCATTTGTCGTAGCCCTGTCACACGACATGGTTCAAACTAAGTGATGTGTTGATAACGGTGTCTTTGTTGCCTTAAAAGCGTTCTTGAATAACACCAACTCATCACGTCCAATCTCAAAGGTAATTAACGCTCAGGACCGACAGGAGAGTGTATTTAAAACAAATATGATTTGTATCCTCATAGAGGCGCCCTAGCACCACTCTTATGCAACTGGTGCGAAATCTGAATATCGATTATCTTTCAGATGTAGAAACACGCCTACCAACTTTTGTAAACAAAAACGTGGCACAACTCCTCTTTCGTGTTGTGATTTTTTTCCCGTCGGTGCAGAAACATTATTCTTTTGAAGACTGGTATTAGGGATGTTCTCACCTTTCTTCTCTATAGCACATACGTGCAAAGCCGATATGTTCATAGTTTAATGTCTCGCCGACAGCGATGTTATTACACATGGGAAAGAATACAGGATTAAATAGGAAGCGCCCTTACCAAGGGAACTGAACATTCTTTTGCACATAACGATGTTGTGGTTGAGGAAAATCACGATAACTTGATAAGAATAGCTATCCGTGTAAGTAAAAAAATAAATCAACACCTTCTCCACTACATCACGTTTGTTCGGGTTTTAATTGCCTCGCCGTGATGAGAAAAAGCATTTCAATTGTTTCATGCACTTTCTACAACAGACTACTCAAATGAAAAAAATGGTCGCTGTTATTACGAGTGTGGTGATTAGATATATATTTAATTTGTTGAACTGTACTGCACACAAAGGCAGATCTACTTTCATGACAATGTTTTTCGAACTCCAGCTCACAAGGCACACATGGCTAGCTTGTGCATTCCTTTCGCGCACATAATCCTCCGCTGCTGACTAAACACTGACCATTCTGTTGTGCGACAGATCAATTGTTTATTTTTCTCAATAGTAACTATTTTATTCGTGATCACACATTGTCAGTTTGGCAAGCCGTAGGTGAGTAACCAGTATCTGGCATGTGCCTATCATTCCGCCTGAAGGAACGCTCGTCATTATTTTAATACTACTCAGATCAAGTGAAGGAATAAAATCCTTTGGTAAGTTTACGTTCCAGTGGCTCAGTGTTAAAAATACGATGGGTTACGGGGATTCAACCAAAACTCCAACAGAATTGGCAATTTATTTTTTTATGAATTGTTAACCTTTTCCATTCGAAGAAGCATCACCATTTATGAGTAACGGGCACACCCCTTTTGTTAGCAGGTTTAATTTGAATAGCGATCATCTTTCAGATGTAGAAACACGCCTACTAACTTTTGTAAACAAAAATGTGGCACAACTCCGTTTTGATGTTGACATTTTTTTCCCGTCGGTGCAGAAGCAGTATTCTTTTGAAGACTGGTATTAGGGATGTTCTCACCTTTCTTCTCTATAGCACATACGTGCAAAGCCGATATGTTCATGGTTTAATGTCTTGCCGACAGCGATGTTATTACACATGGGAAAGAATACAGGATTAAATAGGAAGCGCCCTTATCAAGGGAACTGAACATTCTTTTGCACATAACGATGTTGTGGTTGAGGAAAATCACGATAACTTGATAAGAATAGCTATCCGTGTGAGTAAAAAAAAAAATCAACGCCTTCTCCACTACATCACGCTCGTTGAGGTGAAACGCCATGGCTTATTGAAGAAAATGCTTCGATTCGAGATATCTGGACGAATTTGATTGAGGTGAGAATTTCCTGAGAGATACAGATCTGTGTTACGTTGTATAGAGAGTCCAGTAGGCGCAGAGGTAACATGGGTGTCTCTAGAGTATGTACTTTACGATCACTAAAGTGCGCGTCAATTATGACGGCGGCCGAGTTTAGGTTCGTTCTGCGCATCTGACGTCACAAAACTAAGTCAGCCAATGAACAGGGAACGACGTTGCCAGAGCTCGACTGCAGTGCATAGCACGGATGAGTGTCTTCAGTTTTAGAAACGTTCAGTCATAAAGAAATTAACTGAAAGAAAGTAATGTCTTGATAGCAGAATTTCTTTTATAGAAAGTTTGGAAAAAGCATTCTTTATACCAGTTGCTGCATATTCTATTAATTAATTAAGCCAAACAAGCAAGAAGCCTCCTATTCAGGCGATAGCAAGGAAAGGTGTTTGTATCATTCTCACGAACCGCTTTTCCGCAATAAAGAACAGCGATAATTGTTTATTTCCTGTTGTACCTCGACGAAACGTGAGTAATTCATAGTCATACCAACAGTGTTTGTTGGTATTTTGCGTCTCAGGTTTAAGTACTCCAGGAACTATATCCAATGATGAGCTGTGTTAGTGTATTGGTTAAAGTGTTTGGTTGCTCCGTGTAAGATCCCGAGTTCTAACCTTGCTCTGTGCTTAATATTTTCTTTATTTAAAAACAATAGCGAAGTGTCTTACTTCATTAATTTTATTCGTTTGAATGTATTTTTTTCAAGATTCTAGTGGCAACTGAAATCAACCATGCAGAAAGTATACGCTATAGACTTTTACCTCTGCAAACTCTTCAAAATTTCGTGCAGTGGTTTACTACATTTAATGCTGACAATAACTGCGTTGAACATCGAAACAAAATTAAGTCATTTATGGAGTATGAGTCAAGATGATGTGTAAAAATCAAATTTTTGGGCCAAATAGTTTTTCTGAAATCGAGTGGTAAGTGTTTCAAAGCAGTCGGAACACCGTGTGTGTGCATAGGCGAGCACTGCAGTGGTGACATAATGGCCCATCGCGGAATGCGGGGAATACGTCTCTGTAGCAGCGAAAGGGTTAATGCAGTCGTCGTGGCTTTGCTTCATAAACTGCGCGCTGCCCCCTAAAGGTAAATTTGCGAACTATACTATGTCGCTGCTTCTCTTGGCGCGTACAAGTGGCAACGCAGCAATCTCCCGCGTCTGGTCGGGCATGCGCGAACCGCCAAGATAAAAGAATTGAACTGTAGTGTCCGTAATGTATTTAAGTAAAGGACGTGATCGCTAATACTGATTAAAACTGAATCTTTTGAAAAGTTGCTGAACTATGTGTGGTATAGTGTGCTAAATAAACCAATCTGTGATACACTGTATTCTGCTAATGCTGTAAAGATAGCACTAGACTAAATGAAAATGATCCACAGCCGGACTATATATATATGGGCGAAATTATGTAATACAACCACGGTTTCATAGGTTCCATGAACTATAATGAAATAGGAAAACTGCAGATTTACGTCAGAAGCTGCTTACATACTAGGCTTGACGACTTACGCTTGTTGTGCACTGCTTCAGAGTGTGATATCCGTAACAGGTTGTGCTACCAAAGAAACGACAGCGAGAACACCTTGGACTGCTGCGGCTCCTCTGAACAGTCCGCAGCTCATGGCCAGTGGCTAGCGTTGCACGGGGTCCCAGTTTCGATTATCGGCCGTGTCGGGGATTTTCTCCTCCCAGAGTTCTGGCTGTTTGTGTTGTTCTCATCTTCTGATCATCATATGGGAAGTGGCGAGGCCGGATGGTGTGGCCGAGCGGTTCTAGGCGCTTCAGTCTGGAACCGCGCGACCGCGATGGTCGCTGGTTCGAATCCTACCTCGGCCATAGATCTGTATGACGTCCTTAGCTTAGTCAGGTTCCAGTAGTTCTAAGATCTAGGGGACTGATGACCTCAGATGTTAAGTCCCATAGTGCTCTGAGCCATTTGAACCATTCGAAGTGGCGAGACAGGAAATGAAAAGATTTGGAACTTGTACGGGCGCCGATATCGAGCATCCCACAGAAAATCATCATCATCATCCTCCGAACCCTTCGGAAAATGCCTCGGAAGTACTGCGAAACCCGTGCTGGCGTTCAACCAACGAAAGCAACCACACACATTCAGCATATGATGTGTTACGAATAGATCCAACCGATTTCACAAGACTGTTCCTTCTATGCAAATGAAGATAGAAACTTGGAGTAAATTTTAGCTTACGTATAGAACCTGCAAGTTCACCTTGACGCCTGCTGTAACTTTCCGGTTCATATGGTTGCTGGTAGGAGTCTCACTGGAGAAGCTAGCTAGCTCGCCCGCTCTTGGTCATTCATTACCAAACGGGCGTTGAGTTGACATAGTGATAACGCAGAAGCAAAGGCATTTAGCGTACTCCGTTTCAACAGACGCAATTCAGTGACGAGCAGTGTCCCATAAGTAATGCAACACATTTTTCCCTGAAAACAGGTTGGTGTTATTCAAGATTCTAACGCACCATATTATTCCCTACTGTTTTGGTTATAAAACCCTATTTTTCAACGTAATCTCAGCGTAGTGCGGCGGCCATACGCCACCTTACTGAGAGGGCCTGTACGCCCGCATGGTACCGCCCTGCTGGCCACGTCGGAGCCAACGTCTTGCTGCATCGCAGAGTGCGTCCTTCATTGGGCCAAACGGATGGAAGTCAGATGGTGCGAGATGCAGGCTGTAGGTTGCATGACGTTTTTTGAGCTTCTCCCAGGTGAGCAGACTTGCGTGAGGCTTTGCGCTGTCATGGACAAGGAGAAGTTCTTCTGCATTTTTGTGGCGACCAACACTCTATAGTCGTTCCTTCAGTTTCCTGACGGTAGTACAGTACACTTCAGAGTTGATTGTTGCTCAATAAGTGAGGACATTAGACAGAATAATCTCTTACGAGTCCCAGGAGACGGTCGTCTCTACTTTACCAGTTGAGAGTGCGCCTTTGAACTTTTTCTTCGGAGGAGAGGTGGCCGGCCACTGTGGCCGAGCGTTCTAGGCGCTTCAGTCCGGAACCGCGCTGCTGCTACGGTAACAGGTTCGAATCCTGCCTCAGGCATGGATGTGTGTGATGTCCATAGGTTACTTAGGTTTAAGTAGTTCTAAGTCTAGGGGACTGATGACCTCAGATGTTAAGTCCCATAGTGTTTAGAGCCATTTGAATCATCTTTGAGGAGAGGTGGTGTGGAGTCACTCTATGGATTGCCGTTTTGTTTCCGGTTCGAAATGACGAACACATACGTATTTCATCCCCTGTGACGATGTTAGACAAAAAGTTATCATTATCAGCCTCGTAACGCGAAAGTAATACCGCAGAAATGGTCCTTCGTTGGTCTTTGTGGTCTCCTGTTAGGCGGCGAGGAAACCAGTTGGCACACACCTTTGAGTACCCCACCTGGTGGACGAGTGTATCTGCTCTACCCACAGAGACGCCAAGTTGAGCCTCGAAGTTTTTATTGTGATCCGTCGATCACCCCAAATGAGAGGGTCCGAACGTTCTCAACACTGCATGGGTCACAGCTGTGCGCGGACAGCAGGCACACTGGAGAGAGGACAGGTTTGCACGACCTAGATGCGACAGATGCCTCGCCCAACGATTCAAAGTTACGTATAGCCCTTCTACGCATCGGAAATTCGTGCATCTATAAGGGCCGGTATATTTCACAATATTACAGTTTTGATCATGGCTGTTACTGAGCAACCGTGTACTAGTTTCAACATAAGATTAAACAGGCAACCGGTTACGCATAAACGGTAGGTACATTGACCTAGGTTTCGAGATCTATTGGGGGTGCCTTCATCAGAATGAAATGTTGCTAAATGGTAAAATTACATTGCTGTTGGTGTTGTTCCCAGCTGGGCACACGTGGCAAAGACTAGAATGTTTTATTTTACTTTTGTCTTGAGCGTATCCGCTCCAAATTCTGACTACAACTTTTTAGCAATGTAATTTTACGATATAGCAACATTTCATACTGATGAAGACACCCACAATAGATCTCAAAACCTAGGTCAAAGTGCAACCAGTTGGCTGTTTAATCCTATGTTGATATCACGACATTCATCAATAAATTCCTCTTTTTTTCCAATCGAAACTGGCTGAATAAAAAAATATCTTGCATTACTTATTGAATGCCCCACGCCAAACTGTAGAGTGTGAATTTCCTAGAGAGTACACCACTGTACTCCCTACAGCAGAGGGCACTTACGGGTCTGGTATTGCATCACTAGCCCCCAAGGTCGCCCGATCTCGCAGTGTTGTTGTTTTTGTTTCCTCGTTGGTTTGTTTGCGACAGACTTCGTCTACGTGCCTTCCCTGCCAATGACAATATACGAACTCCAACGCCGCATATCATTAGCAGTGAATGTCGTAATTAATTCTAGTCATACTCGAAAAATATGGGAAGAGTGTGACTAGCGTCAACTTGATTTTTGTGTGTCCGGCAGAGAACAAATGGTTCAAATGTCTCTGAGCACTATTAGGCTTAACATCTGAGATCATCAGTCCCCTGGAACTTAGAACTGCTTAAACCTAACTAAGCTAAGGACATCACACACATCCATGCCCGAGGCAGGATTCGAACCTGCGACCGTAGCAGTCGCGAGATTCCGGACTGAAGCGCCCAGAACCGAGGTAGGGAACACATTGAATGTCTGTGACAGGTAGAGGAAAATTTTTGGTCCTAAACGTTACTGTAAAAAGCAGGACAAGTATGTATGTGCATGCAGGTTGAAGATATGTTGTTGTTGTTGTTGTTGTTGTTGTGGTGGTGGTCTTCAGTCCTGAGACTGGTTTGACGCAGCTCTCCGTGCTACTCTATCCTGTGCAAGCTTCTTCATCTCCCAGTACTTACTGCAACCTACATCCTTCTGAATCTGCTTAGTGTATTCATCTCTTGGTCACCCTCTACGATTTTTACCCTCCATGCTGCCCTCCAATACTAAATTGATGATCCCTTGATGCCTCAGAACATGCCCTACCAACCGATCCCCTCTTCTAGCCAAGTTGTGCCACAAACTTCTCTTCTCCCCAATCCTATTCATCACCTCCTCATTAGTTATGTGATCTACCCATCTAATCTTCTGCATTCTTCTGCAGCACCACATTTCGAAAGCTTCTATTCTCTTCTTGTCTAAACCATTTATCGTCCATGTTTCACCTCCATACATGCCTACACTCCATACAAATACTTTCAGAAACGACTTCCTGACACTTAAATCTATACTCGATGTTAACAAATTTCTATTCTTCAGAAACGCTTTCCTTGCCATTGCCAGTCTACATTTTATATCCTCGCTACTTCGACCATCATCAGTTATTTTGCTCCCCAAATAGCAAAACTCCTTTACTACTTTAAGTGTCCCATTTCTTAATCTAATTCCCTCTGCATCACCCGACTTAATTCGGCTACATTCCATTATCCTCGTTTTGCTTTTGTTGATGGTCATCTTATATCCTCCTATCAGGACACTATCCATTCCGTTCAACTGCTCTTCCAAGTCCTTTGCTGTCTCTGACAGAATTACAATGTCATCGGCGAACCTCAACATTTTTATTTCTTCTCCATGGATTTTAATACCTACTCTGAATTTTTCTTTTGTTTCCTTTACTGCTTGCTCAATTTACAGATTGAATAACATTGGGGAGAGGCTACAACCCTGTCTCACTCCCTTCCCAACCACTGCTTCCCTTTCATGCCCCTCAACTCTTATAAATGCCATTTGGTTTCTATATAAATTGTAAATAGCCTTTCGCTCCCTGTATTTTACCCCTGCCACCTTCAAAACTTTCTCTATGTCTACAAATGCTAGAAACGTAGGTTTGCCTTTCCTTAATCTAGCTTCTAAGATAAGTCGTAGGGTCAGTATTGCCTCACGTGCTCCAATATTGCTACGTAATTCAAATTGATCTTCCCCTAGGTCGTCTTCTACTAGTTTTTCCATTCGTCTGTAAAGAATTCGCGTTAGTATTTTGCAGCCGTGACTTATTAAACTGATAGTTCGGTAATTTTCACATCTGTCAACACCTGTTTTCTTTGGGATTGGAATTATTATATTCTTCTTGAAGTCTGAGGGTATTTCGCCTGTTTTATACATCTTGCTCACCAGATGGTAGAGTATGGTCAGGACTGGCTCTCCCAAGGCCGTCAGTAGTTCTAATGGAATGTTGTCTCCTCCCGGGGCCTTGTTTCGACTTAGCCCTTTCAGTGCTCTGTCAAACTCTTCACGCAGTATCATATCTCCCATTTCATCTTCATCTGCATCCTCATCCAATATTGGCCTCAAGTACATCGCCCTTATATAGAACCTCTGTATACTCCTTCCACCTTTCTGCTTTCCCTTCTTTGCTTAGAACTGGGTTTCCATCTGAGCTCTTATTGTTCATACAAGGTGTTCTCTTTTCTCCTAAGGTCTCTTTCATTTTCCTGTAGGCAGTATCTATCTTACCCCTAGTGAGATAAGCCTCTACATCTTTACATTAATCTCTAACCATCCCTGCTTAGCCATTTTGCACTTCCTATCGATCTCATTTTTGAGACATTTGTATTCCTTTTTGCCTGCTTCATTTACTGCGTTTTTATATTTTCTCATTTCATCAATTAAATTCAATATTTCTTCTGTTACCCAAGGATTTCTACTAGCCCACGTCTTTTTACCTACTTGATCCTCTGCTGCCTTAACTACTTCATCACTCAAAGCTACCCATTGTTCTTCTACTGTATTTCTTTCCCCCATTCCTGGCATTTGTTCCCTTACGCTCTCCCTGAAACTCTGAACAACCTCTGGTTCTTTCAGTTTATCCAGGTCCCATCTCCTTAAATTCCCACCTTTTTGCGGTTTCTTCAGTTTTAATCTACAGTTCATAACCAATAGATTGTGGTCAGAGTCCACAACTGCCCTGGAACTGTCTTAGAGTTTGAAAGCTGGTTCCTAAATCTCTGTCTTACCATTATATAATCTATCTGAAATCTGTCAGTATCTCCAGGCTTGTTCCGTGTATACAACCTTCTTTTATGATTCTTGAGCCAAGTGTTAGCTATGATTAAGTTGTGCTCTGATCAAAATTCTAGCAGGCGGCTTCCTCTTTCATTTCTTAGCCCCAATCCATGTTCACCTACTACGTTTCCTTCTCTCCCTTTTCCTACTACTGAATTCCAGTGACCCATGAATATTAAATTTTCGCCTCCCTTCACTATCTGGATAATTTCTTTTATTTCGTTGTACATTTCTTCAATTTCTTCGTCATCTGCAGAGCTAGTTGGCATATAAACTTGTACTACTCTAGTAGGCGTGGGCTTCGTGTCAATCTTGGCCACAATAATGCGTTCACTATGCTGTTTGCAGTAGCTTACACGCATTACTATTTTTTATTCATTATTAAACCTTATCCTGCATTACCCGTATTTGACTTTGTATGTATAACCCTGTATTCGCCTGATCAAAAGTCTTGTTCCTCCTGCCACCGAACTTCACTAATTCCCACTATATCTAACTTTAACTCATCCATTTCCCTTTTTAAATTTTCTAACTTACCTGCCCGATTAAGGGATTTGACATTCCACGCTCCGATCCGTAGAACGCCAGTTTTATTTCTCCTGATAACGACATCCTCTTGAGTAGTCCCCGCCCAAAGATCCGAATGGGAGACTATTTTACCTCCGGAATATTTTACCCAAGAGGACGCCATCATCATTAACCAAACAGTAAAGCTGCATGCCCTCGGGAAAAATAACGGCTGTAGTTTCCCCTTGCTTTCAACCGTTCGCAGTACCAGCACAGCGAGGCTGCTTTGGTTAGTGTTACAAGGCCAGATCAGTCAATCATCCAGACTGTTACCCCTGCAACTACTGAAAAGGCTGCTGCCCCTCTTCAGGAACCACGCGTTTGTCTGGTCTCTCAACAGATACCCCTCCGTTGTGGTTGCAACTACGGTACGGCTATCTGTATCGCTGCGGCACGCAAACCTCCCCACCAATGGCAAGGTCCATGGTTCATGGGGGAAGTAAAATCGTACGGCTCTACTGAAAATGTAGTCCTATTTTTAAGTTAAAATTCGCAAAAACATATAGTCTTGTGAAACCTCATGTTTTTGATACACTCTGTATTTCAGAATCTACGTATCACTAGCGACGAGAAGTCACCTTTCCGGTGCAAAAAACCGCTTACCGTAGTATAGGTTGCAGTGCTTTTCCGTGATTTGCATAGTACACGGAACAAGAATTTAAAAAGTGATGCAGTATAAAATGATTACCTTCCTTTTTTAAATTATTGACATGGGAGACAAAGCGTTTCGGAAACATCAGCATTAACACACAATATTGGACGTAAGAAACAAGACAAGGGTAAGATATGACACAACGAGAATTACAAAATAAATCTATTAGGAAGTGTGAAACAGTGAGGTCTGACGATGGAGATGTTAAAGGTGACTGCTCAAAACGAAAGAAGTCACTGGTTCGTATAAGGTTTTGGTTAGGTTTGGTTTAGTTACAGTGGTAACATGCATGCATGATGAATGGACTGCAGCTGGTAGTCACTAAACCACAGAAAATTCAGCACATGCACTTTTCTCAAAATGGATCGCCGAACACAATGGTTTACTGAGATCATTGGGTGTAAACATTACTCTGCGAGTGGAGCTACCATCGAGACTTTCAGAGGAATAATATTGCATGTCGTCAGTACAACAAAGTCCAAATCGTAAAGCAGGATCGTGAATGAAATGTAACAATTAGCACTGAAGGCACATGTATTATGGACGCCAACGTACTGTCAGAACAGAAGAACTGGATGGAGAGTGTTGTTATTAAAACAATAAATGAATATTCCAGAATATGTAAGCATTACAAACAGCAGTAATTTAGAGAAACTTTTATGAAAAGTAAAAACTAAATATTTGCTGGTGATAGTCTTTGAACCACAGACACGCAGCATGGCAGCTAGCGTCGCAAACTGATACTACACAACGTATGTATTACAACTCGCAAGGTCGTTGTTTCAGTTCTCAATGGAGCTGACTTCAGCACCCTGAATCTCGATCTTGTCATTGATCCTCTGCGTCGCAACGCTGGAAGGTCCTCGCATTCTGATCGCGCTCTTACGTTCTGTTCACTGTCATCATCATGGAAAGTAGTTCCCCCCTTGTATCTTTGGGAGCATCAAGTGGGACTTCAGTTTCCTTGAATGAAAAGAACCCACAGTCAGTCTGCACCGCAGGACTGTAGTAGTGCTTCATACGGAGGATACAGAAGACGTCTCTGAGCTTTTTCTTCTTGATGAAGTGTCATAACCCTCGACGTAGAAAAACATTGAAGTATACGATAAGATCCAAGGTAGCGCTTTAGTAATTTTTCAATAGCGCTGTTTACCAAACGTGTAAAAATCCGTACAAACTCTCACTGGTCGGTGCCCGGCGTTATATTTCTTTCAGCCCTTCTTCTTGTCGTCTGACGTCTGTACACGAGGCGGCTGTGTTGCCTCATTTGTTCTGGCGATGACGTGTTTCACGTAGTCATCAGTTGAAATAGGAGCAGTGTATCCAGTTTCGTTCGGCCTCGCGTGCTTGAAGCACAAAGAACGGTGTGCAGCCTCGAGTGTCAATGCCATGAGATGTGCTGCATACCTTGAGGCAGGGGCGGCCAAGATTTGGGCTCATGGGCTATGCCCAGCCTCAATGCCAAAGCGCTCAACCTCACTTCACATTTCCCCCACGCCACGCCACGCTGTCTGAGAGTGAGGAGGGGGAAGAGGGGAAAACAGCGAGCGCACCGCATTTAAATGGCAGTGAAATCGTGCTGCAAGCGACTGGGTTTTATATTTCAAATTTTTCAACAACACACATCACAAACAAAACTAGTTTTCAGTATTAATTAATTATTTTTGGCGCACTGAAAACATAATTTTTATCAAGTGCAAACTGTCGGCTGACGTATAGATGCAGACAATTTCACAGTTCTTCATACACAAGTTGCAATGTAATCGTGACTGACTTAGTTTCATAATCGAAAAAACGAAAATCTTTCACACAAATATGTGCCTCGAAATGTTGTGGAACTTTTGCAACTTCATGTCAGAGATTTGGAAAGTTTACCTGAGGTAACCAATATAGACGTCCCAGACCGTCATTGAAATTGGAATTAACTTACATGACAATCAGTTATGTCTGCACATGCACAGGTACGCTTTTATCACCAACGGCAAATTACCTTGTAAACAGCCCGAAAAGAGATGTAAGACAGATAGTGTCCTCAGAACCTGTCGCTATAATTTTGCAAGACCACAATGAATTCTTCAAACCTCACACTTTCGTTAACGCCAGTGACCTTAGGGAACTGGATTGTCTTTGTCAGAATGTTTCCTTTCCAGAGCGCAATTTTCTTTTCAGATGACTCCCCATCAAATCAGAAAGAAGAAACCTTGCAAATCTATACTGGGGGCAGTGTGCAATCAAGTCCACTATTAAGTCTGCAATCCATTACGGATGTTATAATTTTCGTTTCAGCACTCCTTTTTCCTTCATAAATCCAACAATATCGAGTATTAAACCGTAAAATCGCAGCAGAAATGCCCTTTAAATTAACCAACGTACTTTGCAAAAATATATAATGTCTGGATACTCTTCGTTCATTTCCATTGAAAACTGTTGCAACTGACTGTGGAATAATGAGTACAACTTTAGGAATTTTACAGTTCATACCACCACGTTTTTCAAGTGCTCCATGCCTACGAATTTATGACAATGTCCTTCTTCACGTAAAGAACAATTAATCCCGGCTGCCTGCCGTTGTAATTTTTTGCTCTTTCATTGTTATCTAAATGTTTAAATTCTCCTTGGATGGTATTATAATGTCGTTTCGTAGAAAATAAACATTACATGTCACTTATGTGAATTGAGAATTCTCATCCCTCTCTTCTGTCATTTCCTTCATTTTAAACGATTGTGATGATAGATCGCTAGACTGCTACTTTTTCTACAAACAGTCACTGAACCTGTGAACGTCGTTCATACCATGAACAAATAGCGAAGTGTAAACATCTCTGATACCATGATTCTGCGGGACTCAGTTGTGCTGAACGAAAAATGCCGCACAGCTAAATGAAATGTCGCGCTGTTCCGGGAACTTCCGAGCAGGACCGGGCAAAACCGAGTGACAGGTCGGGCCTCGCCATATCCACGCCCCCACACGCTGCACGCGTGGAGTTCGGCACGCCGTGGCCGGCCCTGCGCTTAAGGAGTAGCGGTCAGCGTCGCTGGCTCATACCCGAACACCAACAAATACTTGTTATTTGGTATCTATTATCTCTGGAAGGTTCTTGTACGACTGCTGGGCTGTGTCGTCCAAGTTAAAGTGCACATTTACCAAAAACATTACGTCATCCCACCTGTTGTATAAGGTGTACCCAACCGGAAAGGAGAGTTTCGATGTAGCGGCGTTGTATGTAATCCCAGTGGGTGAATGTCTTTGCCGAGAGATGGCGTGGTGGTATTCCCAGTTGCACAAGCGCAATTAACGGCTTCACAATAATTACCTCATTTCTGCAAAGCCGTTTCCGCACTTCGTTGCGTGATGGATTTCTCCGGATCAGCTCAAAGAGCAGTTACCCAGTTTCTTCGCACAGAAGGGAAGCATGCTTCGTAAATTTAACGTAGGATGTACGGAGAGCAGTATGGTGCAGTATATTCTGGTGGTGTCAGCGTCATGAGGCGGTCCGCGTGAATTTCGACACGCCACACACTGGGCCGGTGCATAATGTCACCACGATTTCTACTGTGGAGTAGCTCTTACGGGCGAATCGGCGGATCACCACACGTGACATTGCTATTGAACTGTCGATAAGAAAAGGAACTGTGCATCACATAATCCATGGGATACTACGTAATGGCAAAGTTTGTGCACAGTGGGTGCGAAAAAATTTTTCAAAAGATTGGAAGGCGGCGAGAAAGGGCGTTCGTCTGACACATTTGTTGAGATAATCAGAGCAAGGAACGGATTTCATTGCTGAGATTGTGACATATGATGAAACGGGGTGTCACCGCTTCGACTCTGCCTCCAAACGGACGAGAATGGAAAGGCAGAACCTCGGCACTCCTTGTCTGGAAAAAGCCCGCTCTGCCCTGAGAGTCGGAAAAGTGATGTTCAGCTATTTTCTCGACGAAGAAGAACCTCTACTCATCGATTGGGGAGCAGCATTTTATGCAGAGCAGTATTGCAAAACGTTGATGTGGCTCAAACAGACCACCAAGAGAAACTCTCAGACGGGACTCTCCTTCTCCAGAACAGCATCTGACCACGCAGACCCTCGAGCTTCTACAAAAATTTCCACGGTAGGTCCTGGAAATTGCTCTTTACAGCCCCGATATCTCCCCATGTGACTCGCATACTTCGGGCCTTAAAACAATCTCTGGAAGACCAAAAGTTGGCTTTTGGTAAGGTAGTGCTGGACACTGTGGAAAACTGGAACCGTCAGCAACACAGAAGTTCCTACACTGAACCCATTCACTCCGTTCTCAAGCGCTGGGGTCGGTGTATCAATGCCAAGGGCAATTACGTGTAGTTGTGCTGTTCCACATAAACTGTAATTATAATATTGTTATTAAAATTTCTTTACATATAATTGCAGTCTCCTTTTATTTTGGATACACCTTATGCTTGACTAGTCGGTCGAACCTTTTCAGCCATTTCTCCTTGTCCTGACCAGCGTCTCTGGAGAACACTGATGTATACCTGATGTGTACCTGAGTTACTGCTGTTTTGGAATCCATTGGTCTCCTGAAAATACTTACCATAGGACTCCTGTCCTTTACGTTAGCTACAGCAGTCACAGGATCATGACGTTTCTCTAGAACTCCCTGCCAGCCAGCCCATCTCCTGTCACCATCATGGAGTACAATTTCTGAACTTGATCTACGTACAATACGTCGTATCGATCAAGACTGGGCCGGCCGGAGTGGTGGTGGTGGTGGTGGTGGTTAGTGTTTAACGTCCCGTCGACAACGAGGTCATTAGAGACGGAGCGCAAGCTCGGGTTAGGGAAGGATTGGGGAGGAAATCGGCCGTGCCCTTTCAAAGGAACCATCCCGGCATTTGCCTGAAACGATTTAGGGAAATCACGGAAAACCTAAATCAGGATGGCCGGAGACGGGATCCGGCCGGCCGGAGTGGCCGTGCGGTTCTAGACGCTACAGTTTGGGACCGAGCGACCGCTATGGTCGCAGGTTCGAATCCTGTCTCGGGCATGGATGTGTGTGATGTCCTTCGGGTAGTTCGGTTTCATTAGTTCTAAGTTCGAGGCGACTGATTACCTCAGCAGTTAAGTCGCATAGTGTTCAGAGCCATTTGAACCATTTGATCAAGACTGTTCTTAGCAAAAATTAGCGATGTAGATGTTTTGAAGTATCCGGCATCTGTACCAGATAATATCACGTCATAACCATAATCAGCTCCACATCAAAATGCAATGAAAAACAGCACTGAGACTGACGCCACTTTTATTGCGGACACTAAGATACAAACAGAACAGAGCTCCTGGAAGGAATGTGCTGCTGTTTATACAAACAGAACATTCCAGAATATACAAACTTTACAGACATTAGAAATTTCGATTGCCTTCCAGGAATGATGAATACTAAATAACATATATTTGTAGGTGATCAGGTTTCTGTTGGCAACCCGCAACACGGCAGTGAGCGACGTGAACCACTACTGCACAAGGCCTGAAGCACCGCTAGCGGTAACATTCACAGAGACAAATCGTCTAGGAAGCGCTAAATGACACTAATCTTACACTTCATTTAGTTAAAAGCGATAGTGAAGTTGAATAATTCCAATTTGAAAGGAAATATATACAGGGAAAAGCCAGCAAAGGAAATGGATCCTACGAATTACAAGACTCTCATAGATCTTCGTAATTTATGACTCGTCGGGCATAAATTATCTTGTTCTTCTTTGACTATGACTGGCAGTTATCCTGAGGATGCACTCTCTGGACAATGTTTACAGTACAAGTGTGTGCTCAGTCGTAACAAAGCAAATAGTGAGTCGGCTTACTGACCAACCATTACAAGGATCGTATTCGTTGGTCGTTAATACCCAGGTAGGTTTCTGACATTTCCATTTAAAAACTTATGAACTAGTGGCAATATGCACTTCCCAACTTCGGCCAAGTTGCAGTTAAAGGTAGTCTACACTTCATGTCATCTTCTGCCTCCTGTGTAGAAGAAATTGTCCGTTTTTTTTTCATTTCTCCTTTGTACTTCCCCTATGTTCTATTTTTCTCCTTCCTATGCTCGCCCTTATTTATGCTTTGTCTGTCTTCTCAGATAAGCTGGAGTCCTATCTAACAGTTTCAAGTCACCTTGGCCTGCAGGCAAGAGGGCTCCTCGAATATTAACATTTATGACTATTTTTCTAGCAATTTTGTTCCCGTTGTAGTACTTCCTTTCACTTGCATGATTGCTATTTAGATGTACTGTAATCCTTCTTTAGACCCTTTTTGACAGCGTTTTTTTCCTTTCCTCATTTTACACTTCTATATGTTCCATTTGGTACATACGAGTTGTTTTTACAGAAACAGTAAATTGTTCGTGTACCTGTATGTTTCAACACATTCTTCATAGACGGAGCGAGACTGCTCACTGACTAGCATTGGCTAGCACACTGGACTTGTATTCGGGAGAGCGATCGTTCAAGCCCACATCCAGCCATCCTGATTTAGGTTTCCCGTGCTTTCTCTAAATCGCTCCCGGCAAACGCCAGGATGGCCAAGATGTTGGCAGTACATAAAACTCTTGTCTTCCTTCCTTCATTCATTCGTCTCAGGAATTTGAAAGATTTATTTCACGCTGCATTGCCGGAGGCCTACGGAAGTTCCGAAAGGTTGTCAAAATATCTATATGTTTCTTTATCCAACTCTGAATTATCAACCACAAAGGAAGAATTGTTTTTGTGACTTACTTTTTCTGGGTGCAAGCTGGCAACCTTCTAATACCGCTCGAATTTTCTTTCCATTCTTTCAGAAATAATTATAGCCTTTACGGACTGTAATACACTTTAATGACATGAAAGCGAAGCGAACGACCATATTTTCTCCTCCTTCTTTAGGAGAGATCATTGGGTAAGTAGTAACTACTCTCACCGAACGTCTTTGGCCACTGTAACCTATGTCATTGATCCAGATTCCTAGCAGTGACGTTGACCGAAGCCGAGGGATTTCTGCTTGTACAGTAATGTCCAAAGATTAATTATAATCGAGAAAAAGCGTAAATAGGAAGAGTAACGGCGTACATCTGCTGAAAATAGCTGTCAATATCATCATACAACCCTGAATTGTGTTTTTTGTATACTGACTTTTCTGTACGATTACTTCTTGTTCGATTTCTTCGCGTTTTTTGCGGAGTCATTTCGCTTTATATTCGATAAATTTTGTAACCTTTTCATCTTTTGGTTACACATATTGCTGTATTTCTTGTGTTCCCTGAAAACTTTTGTATATCCTCCCTTCGACAGTCAGGTTAAGTATTACACAAGCTATCTTTACACCAACGTTTCTCAAATCTATACTTGTCTGTTCCACTTCTGTAATTATGTTTTTAGAGCTCACAGCCCCTCTTGAAATAAACTACTGTGATATTCAGCATTGCAGTACGTACACGGCCAGAGAACGTCGAATGCTCATCGTTATGCCTCAGTACTTCAGTAGCCTACCTTATACTGTGTTGTTTCTTCCTCATGATTTTCTTGGGCTTGAGTCTACTCCATGACAGAGCCAATACTTGGCATTAACTGCAGGAATAATACCAAAAACTTCTGCCACTGTTTGTAGACGTGGCTAAAAACTGCCTCAAGTTTCCCAGCCAACTGTGTACCGAAAGCTCGAAGCAGTTGGTGTGTATGGCAGACGTAGAGGCGCACCCTTTTGTTCCGGAAGTAAGGAACATCGAGACTGCACCGTAAGTGGCAAAGTGGCTGTGTTCTTTGTAGATGATCCCCACAGAAGCTTGCAAAAGTATTCTCGATACACATTCATCCGGAGGGAATGTGATAATTGGTATAATTACATCGTAAAAATTACTGTTAATCACATCTGCTGCTTTTGAAGTACAAATGGTCTGTAATTCGCCATAAATGGCGACAATTCCTGACCACATCGAGCTGTTCTCATCGATGCATTTGTCGGGAGTCGGAAGGCTGGCCAACGAATGCCCTGGACGTAAATTGTTTAGAGCACGTTTCGATGAAACGGGTGTGGGGCGGAGGGGGGGGGGGGGGGGGAGGCCTTGAACGTACCTTCAGCCGATACCAAGCTATCTGTCAGACTTCTGCACACCTCAGTGATGAGATTGTAATATCTCTTTATATTCAATGAGTTATTCTGATACAATTCTACCCTTGAATGATGTTTACCAATTTTCTGTCTTCATACTCGCAGAATCTATGCGCAAAGTAGTTTCATACAATAACTATGCCATGAGCGCATAATTATTCTTTGTAGTACTCTCTCTGGTGGTTATTAGAAAAAAGCTTCCGAGATTGTCTTCGTACCGATTAGCCTGAGCATTGTTTGAAGAATTGTGATCTGAATATTGAGATTTATGACAAAAGATAACTGATACGAAATTGTATAAATTTACATTATTTGACATTTGAGAGTTAATGATATTCATCGATATATTGCGTAGTTGTTAATCAGAAGGAAACTTCCGAATGATTGGATACGAACGTGCATTTAATAATCCAAGAGCTCCATTACTTCTTCGGAAGGTTAAACTTCATCAAAGTCAAATATCCGCTTGATCTGAGGTTTCCCGACTGATTATACAACGCTCCCAAAAATACGAGGCATTTTATTTGTGCAGATTAGCAGACTGCCGCAAAGAACGAGCCTGCAGTTATCACTTTGTTTCCTGTTATAAATGATTGATTGCTCGAACGAATTGGGAGCTACATAACTACATAATTACATAGATTGGAGGAAAAATTCCAACGTGACGATCATTTTCATTAATTATATTCCGCTAATGTGAAAAATCTCTAAGCCCGACGCAAAAACAGCGTACAGGATGTGAAAACATAACACGTATATCACGAACACAGAATTTTTGGAACTCCTTTAAAAACAGAGGGAGTGATGTCAACAGCAATTGACATTGCTACAACAATAACAAAAAACCCCTTTCCATTGAAGTGAAGGAAGAATCTCAAGCATCTGTCTAAGCAGCAACAACGACACGAAGCATTTCAGGTACCGAATGCTCTTAGTTTCTCTCCTGGACCATCTGGAAAAGTTTCTGTCTACATCAGCCCGCCTAATCCGTCGTTTCATTTCGCAAGGAAATGTGTCAGCTTGTACTGGGCTACTGTTCACATGAATGTCATTTTTAACCACCACATGGGAGTTTCATTATTACCATAGACTACCAGACCAGTCATGTCATTAGCAGATCATAGATTTATAGCGCCTTAGCAATGCTCTGATAGCTACAGGGAATCCTTATATGCAATGAATAATAAATTACAGTGTTTCCGTATTTGACTGCATTAAATTCGCTCTCCACATAAACTCCTAGCACTCACTCCTCTTACTTGTTTTGTAATCTGCTCCACGTATCGTTCGAAGATGATCAAATTTATAATGGCAGAACAAGCTCTTGGAACCAATAAGGAGCTGTAGGAGGACAACGCACATTTTACATCCCGATTTCCAAAGAAACTCAGAGCAACAAAACATGATTCCTATATATTTTCAAGTTGTGGCAGGTGTTTCGTAATCTTTAATGGTCGATAACCCAACGCCTCATTGTGAGCTGCCGATGCAGTCTTCTAATTTGTTTCTCGAGTATCATCTTCAAGCTGATCACGTTCTAAGCTGTTCAAAACGAAGGATCACTCTCTTTATAAGCCTGCACAAACCTTAGATTCCCTGTTCATGATAAATCTTACTAAGCAAAGATTTATATGACACCAGGGTATTGCACTTTATTCATTTGAAGTAAATACACACTACTTTAAGAAGCTGTACAAACATAACTACTCCCCCAGTTAAATTTACTCTTGACTTCTTTTGTTGCAAGCGTGTATCTGCCTATCAGAACCATATTTCTCTTATGTCAACTCTATCGCAGTGCTAGTACCCGTATTATGTGTTTTGTTTTCATTACATACTAAAGTATGTCCATTGGTAATTACTATTCAGCTAAAGAAGTGTTCATCGCTTGAAGGACAAGATGGAAATCAAGATGTCAGGCAAGCTTTACTTGTTCCACTAAATATATCACACAGTTACATCTTCCGTTACAGATTTAAAACATTTCAGAATATCTCCGCAGCTCGTATCTTCATCGTTACTTGACTTGTGCTTTTGTTTACAAGGAGTGCAGCCTGATTTAGATAAGCAATTTCCATTGCAAAAGGCGTCTGTAATTATGATCGACTCTGCTGAAAGCGTATATCATTTCTGCGATGATTATAGTATGTCGAACGAGCTTCAAGGTTACCGCGATGCGCAAGTAAAACTGAATAGATTATCCGCTCTACTGAACAGTATAAACTATATGCGCAGGGAATTGTATATCCTTCATGTCGTTCAGATGTTTCGTATAAGCGGTGTGGGACGCCTTTATGTTAAACTGCTCGTTGCACATCCAACAATAACTCTTGCAAAGGAATTATCTGCTAACACACTTCCCTGTGAAGTCCAAATATAGCCAGCCTTGGAGAGGAAAAGCGGGAATAGGTGTGGATGGATAGGCACGACAGTACAACACGTGAAAACTGTGGAGGACAATTTGAATCGATACCTGCACGTACACACTGCAGTAACTCATAACAAATCGGTCGAAAAAGGTGACATAATTACTTGGAGCATTATACGTGTAGTTAAAATTTTGTATTTCTGGGGATTCACATTCTTTATATTTTAAAAACGTGATAATGATGCGTAGAAAGCTGTAATGCGATATTCATTTAATCGTGTGATTTGCTAATTTCGACTACGTGTCATCGTCAAGGACAATTGTGACATCTTTACTTCATGACATTTTCAAATCATTCTTAGTTACAAGTAAAAAGTAGCCATATTCCGTTCTTTCGTAAAATAACGGAATATGGCTACTTTTTACTTATAATTAAGAATGATTTGAAAATGAGATGAAGTACAAATGTTACAACAAATGTGCTTGACAATGACGCGTAGTCGAAAGTAGTTAATCGCGTGATTAAATAAAAATCGCAATACAGCCTTCTACGGACCATGTTTACGTTCATTAATAATAATAGTACATCAGAATAATTATCATGTAGTGTCATTACGATCTTCCTCAAGCTAACATAATGTCTACCAGAAAATGAATACGCAGACAAACAACTGATTAAAATTTTAGAAAAATTGAATGATTTATTCAAGATTCAAGCTAGTCAACAACGCCTTGGTTCACCACTGGCACTTATGCAAGAAGTCATTCGGCTTGTCATTGACTGACAGAACTTTTGGGTGTTCTCCCTCCCCTCCCCCCCCCCCCTCCCCGAGGGGTATCGTGCCAAACTCTGTCCAGTTGGGGCGTTATATCGACAAACTTCCTAGATAGTTGGAAGGCCGTGCCCATAACATTCCAAACGTTCTCGATTAGGGAGAGATTCGGCGACATTTACGGCCAAGTTAGGGTTTGAATAGCATGAAGACAAGCAGGAGAAACTCTCGCCGTATACGGGCGGGCATTATCTGAGATTATCTGAGATGTAACCTCTGGATGCCTTGCCATGAAGGGCAACCAAACGGGTCGTAGTACAGGGTGTCACAAAAAGAATGACACGATTTTAACTTGTAATAATATTGAGACAAATGTCACTAGGTAACTGAACTAGCTCTAGATGTAATCAGCAAGGTCTATAGTTTCATTAAAAAACCGCTAGATGTCGCTACGAGCGCTGACCTCAATGCCAACGTGTCTCAATGTTGGATAGGGCGTACAGGACCGCGAGACCAGGCTTCATACACTCTTGGCCTCCTAGGTATCCTGACATAACACTATGTGATTTCTTCCTCGGGGGAGTTATTCGGCTTGTCCTTGACTTACCTCGAGACACTGATGAACTAAAATCCAGAATATCAGCTGCTGTAGCTTCAGTGACAGAAGACACCTTACGCTCAGTTTGGGATGAGTTCGGCCTTCGGCTATATGTCGTCCGTGGTGCAGCCAATGGAGGACATATTGAACATTTTTGATGGATTTTTATAAACTTATGACTAATTTAGTATGAAATTTGTTGGTATTAAGCCCTTCTCCCTAATAAATAATTCTATTTAAAATCACGTCATTTTTTTGGGACACCCTGTATATCGTCGACGCACCACTGCGCTACAGCAGAGCGCCGCGGATGACAACCAAATGCGTCCTGAAACTTCCTGGCAGATTAAAACTGTGTGCCCGACCGAGACTTCTGTAAAGTTTGGAAGGTAGGAGACGAGATACTGGCAGAAGTAAAGCTGTGAGTACACGGCGTGAGTCGTGCTTGGGTAGCTCAGATGGTAGAGCACTTGCCCGCGAAAGGATAAAGTCCCGTGTTCGCGTCTCGGTCGGGCACTCAGTTATAATCTGCCAGGAAGTTTCATATCAGCGCACACTCCGCTGCAGAGTGAAAATCTCATTCTGGATATGCGTCCTGCTATGCAATGAAATGACTCGCCAGACCATCACTCCTGGACATGGGGCCGCATGGCGGGTGAAAGTCATGTTGGTATCCCACTAGCGCCCGGGGCGCCTCCAGACAAGTATTCTCTGGTCAACAGTGCTCACTTCTAAGCCGAACTCATCATGAAGATCGTTCTACTCGAACAATGAGATTCCAGGCCTAAGACAAGTCTAGAGTCGCCGCTGACAGCAATGGGATACCAAACTGGACAAGTGATGGTGCGCGGAGCCACTTCTTTTCATAGCAGGGACCCTTAGTTTGTCATCCGTGACACCTTTACAGCACAACGCCACGTCAATGACATTCTATGCCACGTTTTGTTGCCCTTAACGGCAATCTATCCTGTAAGAGTGCCAGTCCACCCGCATAGAGTTTCTACTGCTTGTCTTCGTGCTTGCGAAACCCTACATTGGATGGCAGTGTCGCCGGATCTCTCCTCAACTGACAACATAAGGGACGTTATTGGCATGGCCCTCCAACTGTCTCGGGAATTTGACAACCCAACGAGCAAATAGGACAGAAAAATGGCTCTGAGCACTATGGGACTCAACTTCTGAGGTCATCAGTCCCCTAGCACTTAGAACTACTTAAACCTAACTAACCTAAGGACATCACACACATCCATGCCCGAGGCAGGATTCGAACATGCGACCGTAGCAGTCGCGCGGTTCCGAACTGAGCGCCTAGAACCGCTCGGCCGCCGCGGCCGGCAATTGGACAGAATACAGCACGATGTCCCTCAGGAAGACACCCAACAACTCTACCAATACTGAACCGAATATCTGCCAGAGGTGGACCGACGCATTATTGACTTGCTTAGTTTGTGAAGTTCTTTCTCTTGAATAAATAATCCTGTTTTTCCGAAATTAAAATTTTTTTGTATTGAAAATCACATCTTCCGACTTCCATCCTATTCGGATAATTCCCTAATCGTATGTCTTTTTTCCCTTCTTAGAATCTATGAGAAATTTCTGAAATTTAGACATGAATGCATTGTGATCTGCTAAATTCTAAAATACACACCGGTTGTTTCACACTTAACAACACAGTAAGTGTGCGTGTAATAAAAGATCTGTATATTTTCACGAAATTCTATCATGATACTCTTAGGATCGTTAACTGCGTGGGCTGGTGTTTGCTATTTTCTCGGCAAACCCGCATGACAAGAGACCTAGTTTTACATTTGCTGCGTAATGTTTATTAAATGAGCGTACAGCACATTGTGACAACGGCCTTGCAGCAGTGGATACACCGGTTCCTGTGAGATTACCGAGCTTAAGCGCTGTCGAGCGTGGCTGGCACTTGGATGGGTGACCCCATGCGCTGTTGCCATTTTTCAGGGTGCACTCAGCCTCGTGATGCCAACTGAGGAGCTACTCGACCGAACAGTAGCGGCTCCGGTCAAAGAAAACCATCATAACGACTGGGAGAGCAGTGTGCTGACCACACGCCCCTTCTATCCGCATCCTCAACTGAGGAAGACACGACGGTTGGAATGGTATGCTGTTTCATGCAAACGATACGTGATAGAATGAAAGTTTCTGTCAGTTTCAAGACATCAAAGATAATTGCCGGTATCAACTAAAGAAATACAAAAAAAGACTGAAGCGCCAAAGAAACTGATATAGCTATGCGTATTCAAATATAGACATTGCAAAAAGACAGAATACGGCGCTGCAGTCCGCAACGCCCATGTAAGACAACAAGTGTTGGGGGCAATTGTTAGATCGGTTACTGCTGCTACAATAGCAGGTCATCAAGCTTTAAGTGAGTCGGAACGTGGTGTTATAGATGGCGCATGAGTGAAGGGACACAGCATCTCCGAGGTAGCAGTGAAGTGGGTATTTTCCCTTACGACCATTTCACAAGCATACCGTGAATATCAGGAATCCGGTAAAACATCAAATGTCCGACATCGCTGCGGCCGGAAAAAGATCCTGCAAGAACGAGACGAACGACGACTGAAGAGAATCCTTCCACGTGACAGAAGTGCAACTCTTCAGCAAATTGCTGCAGATTTCAATGCTGAGCCATCGACAATTCAACGAAACATCATTCATATGGGCTTTCGAAGCCGAAGGCCTGCTCGTGTACCCTTGTACAAAGCATTACGCCTCTCGTGGGCTCGTCAACACCGACATTGGACTGTTGATGACTGGAATCACGTTGCGTGGTCGGACGAGTACCATTTCAAATTTTATCTAGCAGATGGAGTGTACGGGTATGCAGACTACCTCATGAAACCATGAACCTTGCATGTCAGCAGCGAACTGTTCAAGCTGGTGGAGGCTCTGTAATGGCGTAGGCGTGTGCAATTTGAGTGATACGAGACCCCTGTTACGTTTAGATATGACTCTGACAGGTGGCACATACGTAAGCATCCTGTCTGATTACCTGCATCCATTCATGTCCATTGTGCACTCCGACGAATTTGGGCAGTTCTAGCAGGACAATGCGATACCCCACACGTCCACAATTGCTTCAGTGTGGCTCCAGGAACACTCTTCTGAGTTTAAAAATTTCCGCTAGCAACCAAACTCCCCAGACATGAACATTATTAAGCATATCTAGGATGCCTTGCAACGTGCTGCTCAGAAGAGATCTCCATCCCCTCGTACTCTTATGGATTTATTGACAGCCCTGCAGAATTCATGGTGTCAATTCCTTCCAGCACTACTTCAGACATTAGTTCAGTTCCTGTCAGGTCGTGTTGTGGCACTTCTGCATGCTCGTGGGGGTCCTACACAATATTTAGCGTGTGTACGAGTTTCTTTGGCTCTTCAGTGTATATCACTGAATTTTAAGAAGTTGACTATTACAGGACTGTGTTTGAGCACTAAGCTAGATCGCGTCAGAGGGACGTTGTATGATATTCATACACTCTTTAGCATCGCGATTCCAGAAAATATTTTTATGATAAATATGGTCTAAACACGCAATTGCACCGTTGATTCTTAATCAGCACCATTAAAGTCATACTATAGCTGGCGGAAGCCTTTACACAAATAGTTTTTTTTATTCTTTTTGTCTAGTTTCATCATCACGTCGACAACGACTCAGTGTGTTGACGTCTCCTCTGGCGTGGGGTTATCTTCACTTGGCTCGTCAGACTGAAGTCTATAACGAATAGTTGTAACACATTCTTGGACTCTCCTCAGCTATATGAGCGAATTTATGGCTTTGTCGTATTAACGGTATTATGGTTCAAATTCCTCTGAGCACTATGGTACTTTACTTCTGAGGTCATCAGTCCCCTAGAACTTAGAACTACTTAAACCTAACTAACCTAAGGACATCACACATCCATGCCAGAGGCAAGATTCGAACTTGCGACCGTAGCGCTCACACGGTTCCAGACTGTAGCGCCTAGAACCGGTCGGCCACCCCGGCCAGCAACGGTATTACGGTTTTCCGATATTTATTCACTTATGTTGTCTAAAATGGAAGCTCATACCTCGTTCCCTGTTGACGATAAGCTGAACTATTTTCTAAATCCACGGAGTTTCATGCAGTGGAGTGTGTCATTCCTTTATTTTTTATGTCAACGCACTGTTGCCGCCCCCAGCCCCCTCCGATCCTCCTGTCCTCTCCCCACCATGTTATTTTGATAATATTTGTCAACGTAGTGATGATTTACGATTAAGTGTATCGAGAAGTTAATATTAATATTTTTCAGGACATTTTGGCTGTTTTAAGATGTAGACATCAGAAGTCCTCTGAAAGTGCCCAGAGTTGGAAGGCACTACATGTCCGCACGCAGTTCACACTACAGCTGTAGACTTCTCATATATAGTTTGTTACCTCTCAACTGCCACTTGCTGGCATTCAAAACTTGTTGACATCGCGTAATCTCAGAGCCAGAACATCAAATGTTGCTACTAATCACTGCAATACGATCCTGGCCGTGGTGTAGTAATAAAATTGCATTATTGCATAGCTTTGATGGTGTATTCTACAGTAACCCGAGGTTTCCAGCAGTTCTACACTGCCGCTACCAGTCAGCGCATGTACTACTGTTAATATACTGAACAAGTGCTCTCCTTTATGACAGCATGTTCTGGCGCAGCTTTCTTGAAGCTGCCACAGAAAGGAGAGTTATGTAATGAAGAAATTCCGTTTCATCGCTTTACGTACCAACAACTATACTCACACATCCACTGAAGTCAGAATTATGGTTTAATTCTGGGATTTTTTGCCTCAACAGTGTGGTTATCTATGGCTAACAATCGCAATACGAACATACAGCTCAGTTGCTGTGGAGCTCCATCGAGACGATGTACGGTGTGCTCAAAAATAATCGTACACTAATGAGCAATGGAATAAGACAGTAATGTAGCGGCGCTTACCTCCCGTTGATACTGAGACTACACGCCGATGCTTGTACTCTGCGAGGCATCGAACGCAGTGGGAGGCCATCCTGACTCATGGCCACTGAGCCGCCGGCGACAGTATATGGAGACCACTTAAAGTTTCGATCAGTGAGTGCAAATTGCACTCGTTGGCGTTCCAAATGAAACACGATGGGGTACGATGAGGCGCAATTCAGGTAACGTCGTCTTCACGGAATGGTTCTCAAACCGTTTAATTCGTGCGCGAAGGAGAGGTACTTGTCTTAGTCTAGGAACAGGTTGCATACAGGATGCCAGAAACGAATAAATGGGTCTGAATGGTCGTACACTACTCTTCTCTATATTTCACCTTGAGAGACGTCGCCATATCATATGCTTGATTGGTGGTATTCAGTCTCATCAAGTGATTTTGTACACACTGGTGGTTCTTCACTCACTTGTAACAACGAGTTCTCTGCAGCCTTGAAATCTTTTACGGCATGTTTTCTCCCTATACTAGTCTTTGTACCCTGTAATGTGCGATGTAAAGCGGAGGAAGAATTATCAGGATATAATGTGCTTTCGACGACAGTTTGGTGATCCAGGCCATAATGTTGTATGGGTTACTGACCTCCTAACTTTGGAACTCGTTACGCGCACCAGTCAGCTTGTAAGGTTCGTGTCTGATCAACAACAACTGTGTAAGCTGTAAACAACTCTGGTTTAATGTTGCAAACTTGTCACAGAAATACACACATTTACACAGTTTACAATATGACAATGTTACGACAGTTGTCAAATGAACGCATCTCGTCCTCAAAATGTGAAATAATCCTAAACACAACAATGGTAAATTTTAACTTAGAGTTTCTTTACAAAATTATTCTCACGGCTACATCATGATTTTGGCCAGTACTACGATAAATCATCCGATTCCAGTTCAAAATTCGGTACTATTTAGGATGACAAGTCTACGGAGGATGTTTAGTTTTGTGACAAGTTGAGCAAAAGATTACCCAAGGTCGCTCGAGTTTACAGTGGACGCAAGCTGGTGAGCCAACGAGTTTAAACCTCTGTGCACGGTATTTACCTTAGCTGCGATGAGCTATCGTCTGCGAGGCTCCTCTCGGCCACTGAAATTCCTATAAAATCTAATTAAGCTTCTGATTTTTTTTTTTTTTTTTTTTTTTTTTTTTTTTTTTTTTTTTGCAGCAGAAATTCTCCCTAGCCGCGCGGGATTAGCCGAGCGGCCTTAGGCGCTGCAGTCATGGACTGTGCGGCTGGTCCCTGCGGAGGTTCGAGTCCTCCCCCGGGCATGGGTGGGTGTGTTTGTCCTTAGGATAATTTAGGTAAAGTAGTGTGTAAGCTTAGGGACTGATGACCTTAGCAGTTAAGTCTCATAAGATTTCACACACATCTTAACATTGTTTTGAATTCTCCCTATGTTTCTCGTCACGCGAGAAAACATGCACTCATCCCTATTCTTGGAATATGGCGATATGCACGCGCATGGCTGGAGCAGCGTTCATATTAAAATGCTCTCAGTCCTCTCAAGGACAATTAACTAACTGGCTGGTCCGTTTCTCCACAGTGGGAGCTCAATGATGCTACAGCTAATATCTAGCTGAATGTCAGCCGCAGTGAACACACTGTTCACTCAGATTTCTCCTCCACCTCATACAAAGCATTATGCGCTCCGTTCTGCACTTGATGTCTGTTCAGAGAAGAGTCCACGAAAATTTCACTCTCGTCTTTGTCGTAGCTGAACTCTCTCCCCACCTAAGTTCTTTCGTTCTCCATGTCACGGCTTTTTTCGACCAATAGGAGCGTTCCTGTTATTTTGTGGAAACGCTCTCTATCAATAGCAAGAGCCCTACCACTGAACTGCATCGAAATCTCTGCACTTTACTCTTTCCTAGTTCGTTTCCATCAATAGGACGTTTCGTGCCCGCTGACATGTGCACCATTCGCTGTTCACGTGATAAACTGCATTAGTGGTTTTGTTAGTGTCCATTTGGAATTCCGAAACACAGTTTTCTAAAGCTTCTTTGTGTCCTACTTCTGGTTACCCATTACTCGCGCTGCAGTATGCGTCACCTGTCCGGTCGCCGACTCCCGCCGCAGGACACCCCCCTTAAGAGCTGCCCGTAGTGTCTCCCAGGCTGCGGCCTCTGCATCTGCCCACGCTGGCTTCCACACAAAACGTTTCCTCTCGCTGCTTGTTTCACCTTCTGCTCATAGACATGCATTACGTAGGAGTGGTGTGCTAATATCGTCGATTGGAAAATGTTCAAATGTGTGTGACATCTTATGGGACTCAACTGCTAAGGTCATCAGTCCCTAAGCTTACACACTATTTAACCTAAATTATCCTAAGGACAAACACACACACCCATGCCCGAGGGAGGACTCGAACCTCCGCCGGGACCAGCCGCACAGTCCATGACTGCACCGCCTTAGACCGATCGGTCGTCGGGTGAGTGTCATCCCTTTTTGCATTACATACTTATAGGAAAATCTACTCATTATTGCCAAAGTAAGTTAGGTGTCATATTCACCTTCCCGTTATGATGTATAAAACTCTTATATAAGGTGTGAAATTGACTTTCATTGATTTTGCCACCTTACAAGCTATATTGTGACACTGTACTCTTTTTCCCACATGCGTCTTTTCAGGGGTTCTTTCGGCCTGACTTGATTTTTCTGGAAAATAACGCGTGACTGCAGGTGGCGGAGCTCTTGGAACAAGAGTATATTCGGTCCGTTCATCAGACTTACATCCATCGAACACGTGTGGGATGCGTTGACAAGACGTGTTGCAGCACGAACACAATCCAGCGCTAGTGGAGGAACAGAACGCCCTTCACAAGAACTCCTTGTCAATCTTGTTGCCAGCATGGATGCACGTTGCACACCGTACATTACAGTCCATGGTGATCAAACGCCCTATTAAGAACAATTTTCCTCCTTTTGTAATGTCCAGGAGATGATCATTAACCATTGTGACTTACATGTAATTTTTCTGTTTGAATAAGAGTATCATTTCTCTTCGTCTCTCTGAGTTATCGTATTCACCATACTGTAGCAGTTCTTTCTGTGTATGGTCCAAGTTTCGTCGAGCTATGTTATTTGGAAATGACTCGTCATCCCAAAGCTACTCCTGTCCTTTACTTTTGCACGCCTGTATGTCTAAGTAAACGTGTATTTCTACTGTTACGTATGCAAGTGTTATTGGTTGTTTGTCCTCTGTATCAGATGTACTCTATGTCCCAATTTCACTCTGGGAAACAAATATTTTACATGGAGTGCGTGGTGCACAGCAAGATGTTTTTCAACAAGTACCCAGCGCCAAACGCAAGGTTTTCAGTCAGTAAAAATTTATACGTGTGACCCCACTGTCAATGCGCAAAACTCCGACGTTTCGGCCACTATTGGAAGTGGCAATCCTCAGGGTGTTTTTGCCGACTAGAAACAACACCCTTAAGAAGATCATCTGAATAGTGGCTGAAACGTCGGGAATTTTACACACTGACAATGCTTCCAAAAACACACTGAGGAAGGCCATTTGCAATAGCGATCGAAATATCGGAAGTTTTACACAGACAATGCAGTCACGTACAGAGAAGAATTTTACTGACTGTGACAACGGCCGCGGAAGCCTACGCTTAGAAGGTTTTCACTGCACCTTTTTATCGTTACCTAAAAATTTAAAATAGAAAGGTGTTACAACCAAGTGCAACAGAAGCACTGAGACACTAATTTGAAATTTTAAAAAACAAGAGTTTATCCTGATACTCCTGTCAAGATCCATACCTGTAGCTAAACTAACAATCGTATTTTGATAGAAATAAATTTCTTCTAGACCATTTTCGGTAGTCTAGTGTATAGCGTTGCTACCTCTGGAACACGGGGTCCCAGGTTCGATTCCTGACCGGGTTGGTGATTTTCTCTACCCAGGTACTGGGTGTTTGTGTTGTCCTCATCATTTTATCATCATTCTCATCATTCGTGACAGTGGCTAGACTGCACTATGAAAAAAAATTGGACTGTAAGAAAGTTGGGCCTATGTACACGCGCTCAATAAACAAACATCATCATAGACCATTTTCTGAATAAATTGTATCCTTCGGTGTATTGTGTCATCTCTACCGAAGAGCAGCGCGCTCTGTACGAAATACCTCATCAGCTAAAACGTAAAAGCTTTTTTCGGTCCTTCAGTGCTGCGGGTTTGACACTCAAGTAGGAAGTTTGCTACAGTGGGAGATTCTGCACGCCCCCGCCAGCCAGGGCAGGCTAGACAGCTGCATTGGACCTGTCACGCGGACCAGCCAGTTGTTCTCGTTTACGTAACGTGTTTTCAGAGCACTCACATTGCAACCGGTATATCTGGATGTTACGTTTTCTCCATTCCGGCAATTTTTCTGATTCCAAACTTGTTCTCTTCAAACTAGATACACTGCCGTGCCAGCGACCGGTTTCTCCTAATATCGAGGACATTCAAAGTGCGATTTCTCATTTTCCGACCTTGCTCCGAGTTTCAGATGTGAAGCTCGTTACGCGTGACTGTTACGTAAAATTGTAGCTGACGTGCCTAGGCGGATATCCCAGAAAACCTCTGTCACAATATCCGTGTTTGCTGCACATTTCCTCAATATTGGTGCTTAATAGTCGTCTACTACCTTGTCTTTATTTCTCGGTGCATCCCAGCAAGTTAATATTACATCTTAGACTCCGACTGCATGCGTTTCACTACGTAGAAAAACAATTAACGTAAAACTTAGTCGCTTTCCAAACTATGGGAATTCGGGCGGGCATTGGTTCATTTGCCTATATGAGCATCCAGTCTTCCTTCCTTCCTTCGTACACTCATTACTTTTTACCCTGCAATTTTGATCTCTTCGAATAGCGTTCATAATCCTCACTAAAAGATCACCTGCCCTGTTTATTATTTCTGCCTCATGCACAGACAGAAAGTACATTACTTCTCAATAACAAAATGGTTCAAATGGCTCTGAGCACTATGGGACTTAACTTCAGAGGTCATCAGTCCCTAGAACTTAGAACTACTGAAACTTAACTAACGTAAGGACATCACACACACCCATGCCCGAGGCAGGATTCGAACCTGCGACCGTGGCGGTCGCGCGGTTCCAGACTGTAGTGCCTAGTACCGCTCTAGAGGAAAGTAGTATCACACGAAAATTGGGAAAAATGAAAGAAAATTTGCAGAAAAAAAATGCGTGGTGTATTGACTGGCAGTTATCTCTCAGTATTAGTGAGTGTAACCTACTGCGTATAACATTAATGTACGAGTCTTTGGAAGCGGTAACATCCGTCAAGTATCTGGATGTGATTATTCGAAATGATCTGAGATGGAATGATCAGATTACACAAGTAACGGGCAAGGCGAACTCTAGGTAGCGGTTTATTGGTAGAATTCTGAAGCGGTGCAGTCCTCCAACAAAGTAAATTGCTTAGAATACGTTAGTTCGTCCAGTCTTAGACTGGAGTTCGTCTATATGGGACCCTTACCAGTGGGTTCTGATTCACGAGATTGAGAAGGTCGAAAGGAGAGCGGCAAGATTCCTGACTGGTTCATTTAACCATCGCGAGAGCGTTACAATCTTGTAGAACGTTTTAAGTGGGACACACTTGCAGATAGACGACGCGCTAAACGGAAGGGGCTGCTCACTAAATTCCAAAATCCCATCTTCGCCGAGGATGTAGAGCATATATAATTACCACCAACCTTCAAATCGCGTAATGATCACCATTCAAAGATAATGGAAATTAGAACTCGTACTGAGGCGTTCAGGCAGTCGTTTTTCCCTCGCGCGATCCGCGAGTGGAACAGAGGGGGCCCGAAATGACTTTGGCGCGAATTGTGCCCTCCGCCACACACCGCTTGGTGGCTAGCGGAGTATATATGCAGATGTAGATGTAGAAGCTCTCTTGCCATTCTAGTCAACATTACTCGACCTTCATCAAAAATTTACGTTCCAGCCACGCCCTGTTTAAGATCCTAGGTATCTGCTAAAAATAAGCAATTATGTAATGCAAGAGTATCCACCTCGCGAACAGCGTATCGCGTGCAGCCATCACACGATCGTTAAAAATAATCCATAATATTTCATTTGTGTAAATTTATGATTAATTGAATATTTTCAGCCTGGAGTACGATTTTTCATTGCCTGTATCGTTCAGAAGTGCGATGCACAGTTTCTTCGGACATGTATGCCGGACCGAAGGAAGAGGTACTGTGGTGACTACAGCCGTTATAGAATACGCAATCATCAGCTGTACAATGGAATGACGACAATGAATATTTGTGGCGGACTGGGACTCAAACCTGGATTTCCCGCTCTCTCCCTTTATTAATTTATTTATTTTATTTATTTAATTATTGCCAATGTGTCGTTAACCATGTCTCTATAAACGACAATCGTACATTCATTATATAAACTGAGCTGATAAATTACAGCTCCGCCAATTCACTGCTCTTTTGTATCGAGTGTACACAATACTACAGCCATCTGTACACGTGCATTATGTCCGAAGGATCCGCCGACTTTCAACTAAAATGTTTTCCTTGTAGGGGATTCTACATAATGAATGTACGAGCGCACTTTGTAGACACTTGGTTGACAACGTATGGTCGTGGCTTGTGCTCACATAGCCTACAGCTTGTGATAAGCGGCAAACCCGCGTTCTAATCCCAATCCGACTCAATGTTTCACTGTCGTCATTCCATTGTACAGCTGATAGTTGTCCATAGACGCAAATGCGAATACGTTTCATGTATAAATACTTCAGCCTGTATCTCCCGCCCCACGATGCGATTATGCCATTGGTCCACCCTGGCCCCCGTCTTTTTGCTCATATATTATTGTTAGTGTTTAGTCCATTACGTGCGACCCAAGCAATCTAAAAGTTTGGGCACCCCTGATGTAATGTTTTTGACCGCCTTCCTAGCCGAATGATTAGCGTCATTGCCTTCGGTGTGGAAAGACCCAGGTTCGGTTGCCGGCATCTTCTTAGACTTTAGTGAGATAGACAGATGTGGAATGGGGCCCATTCACTCTTCTGAGGCCAAATGAGGAGGTTCTTGAGCAAAGAAGCACCGGCACCAACAGCTTACGTCTGCTGGCAATAACTGTGTTTGAGGGAGAAGAGGCGGGGATTGGCACCTCGTGGGCAGCAGTCGGGCAATCGGAAGAAGACCTGTTGAGCTGTCCTCACACTGCACGAGGCAGCTAACGCTGACGTGGACGGGAACGGGAACGGGAAATCCAGCGTCACGAGACACGGCACGCTCGTCCCACGGGACGTGCCGGTTAACGTGATTTGTGACTCTAGTCCAGTGGTAGCAGTTGGCTGTGTCTGAATCGCAAACCACACAGTTTGTTTAGGAAAACGCACTGGTGTAAAATTCCTACGTTAGCTCTACCAAAACCCACATTTCCTCCCTTGTCCATATACAAATCATGTTGTTCAGTCTGTAACATACAAAAATAAGAACAAGAACATGTTACAAGACGAAAATAGAAGTTTCATTTCCAATCAGTAAGGAAATCACTTATAAAACATCACAAAACAGACAGACTCACTCCTGGGGTAGAACGCACTCGTATTTACATAGCATAGACTATTACAGATAACATTTCTATTAATTTAGTATGGAAGTTCCTGAAACGTTTAGAAAAAAAATTGGATGTAGCGAGACCCGAACCCATTGCCCATGGTTTCAGAAGTTGGCACCGCTACCAACGACGAGTGCACCACGCTAAACTTCTACAGCAAACGACATTGTATTTTATGTCACAACCTTGTGAAGCCTATAATAGCCGATGTATTATTAACTGATATTTAATTATAACAAGTCCCACCAAGAACGACTTGTTTATGATGCATCTTCAATGTACTGTTGCGGTGTACTTTCGTAACACGCGAGTCACAACACCAAAATAACTAAACACAAAAATTCTTTAACCACCAATATGACATTGCCAGTCATTTTATTACGACATACTGCACCAACAGCAGTCGGTCGGTGTGGCCGAGCGGTTCTAGGCGCTTCAGTCTGGAAATGAGGGACCGCTATGGTCGCAGGTGCGAATCCTGTCTCGGGCATGGATGTGTGTGATGTCCTTAGGTTTGTTAGTTTTAAGTAGTTCTAAGTTCTCGGGGACTGATGTCCTCAGATGTTAAGTCCCAAAGTGCTCAGAACCACGCATCAATAGCGTCGCGTTGTTGAGAGATCCTCACTGTGCTTCTGCTTACTAAAACCAAATATTCATAAGTTGTATGTTATAATACCGAAATATGCGCTTCAACTGAAACTACAAATACAATATGGCGTCTTACAAGTTCTACTTCTGACGTAGAGAGTGTTCTTGCCTATTATAGGTTCACGTTGCCGAAATATCGCAGAAAATATTTTCTGTTTCGCACGAGGAAATGGGTCCTCAACGAGAAATAACAGGAAGCGGCAGTACAAAAACCTACAGTTCCACATTAACGTTAACTAACTCGTCCCGTGTTAGTGCGGCTTAATCTGTGAGTTGTTTTGTTTGCTTTATGTAACATTTATGAATGGTGGAAAGCTGTATGCCTTTTACACAGTGATGGAAAAAAATCACAACACAGAAAAAAATGTAGAGCAATGGAAATTTGGAGAAAACGTTTGTCTAGTTAACATATTTAAGTGATTAACATTGCAACATCACAGGTTAATATAAGAGAGGTAAGCCATTGCAGATGTGAAGTGGTGGTATATTAATAACCGGTGTAGGTTCCAGAATGTTGATTGAAAGCTTGTAAACCTGCCGAATGTTGTTGGTATGGAGTTACACTCCTGCTGCACTAGGTCGGACAATACAGAGACGATTAATGCTGGTTGTGGATAACGCTGGAGTTAATGACCCATAAGTGCTTGACTGGAAACATATCTGGTGATAGAGCAGCACGAGGCAACATGTCGACACTCCGTAGAGTATGTTGGGTTACAGCAGCGTTATGCGCGCGAGCGTTATCATTTTGCGAAAAACCTCCTGGAATGCTGCTCATGAGTGCCAACACAATAGGTAGAACCACCAAACTGAGGTACAAATTTGCAGTCAGGATGCGTGGGATAACCACGAGAGTGCTCCTGCTGTCATCGAAACGGCAACCCAGACCATACGTCCGGGTGAAGACCCAGGATGTCCAGCACGCAGACAGTTTGGCTGTAGGTCCTTAACTGGCCTTCTTTTAACCAAATCGTGGCCTTCACTTGTACCGATTCAGAACCAGCTTTCATCGGCAAACCCAACAGACCTCCACCATGCCCTACAATAAGCTCTCGCTAGACACCATAAATTCGTGGTAGTGGCGTTTGGGGTTAGTGGAATGCACGTAAAAGCCGGCCGCTGTGGCCGAGCGGTTCTAGGCGCTTCAGTCCGGAACCGCGCTGCTGCTACGGTCATAGGTTCGAATCCTGCTTCGGGCATGGATGTGTGTGATGTCCTTGGGTTAGTTAGGTTTAATTAGTTCTAAGTCTAGGGGTGAAGAAGAATTAAATGATCTGCTGAATGGAATGAACAGTCTAATGAGTACGTAGTATGGTTTGAGAGTAAATCGGAGAAAAGACGAAGGTAATGAGAAGTAGTAGAAATGAGAACAGCGAGAAGCTTAACAGCAGGATTGATGGTCAAGAAGTCAATGAAGTTAAGGAATTTTTCTACCTAGGCAGTAAAATAACCAATGACGGACGGAGCAAGTTGGACATCAAAAGCAGACTCGCTATGGCAAAAAAGGCATTTCTGGCCAAGAGAAGTCTACTAATATGAAATACCGGCCTTAATTTGAGGAAGAAATTCCTGAGAATGTACGTCTGGAGTACAGCATTGTATGGTAGTGAAACATGGACTGTGGGAAAACCGGAACAGAAGAGAACTGAAGCTTTTGAGATGTGGTGCTATAGACGAATGTTGAAAATTAGGTGGACTGATAAGGTAAGGAATGAGGAGGTTCTACGCAGAATCGGAGAGGAAAGGAATATGTGGAAAACACTGATAAGGAGAAGGGACAAGATGATAGGACATATGCTAAGACATGAGGGAATGACTTCCATGGTACTAGAGGGAACTGTAGAGAGCAAAAACTGTAGAGGAAAACAGAGATTCGAATACGTCAAGCAAATAATTGAGGACGTAGGTTGCAAGTGCTACTCTGAGATGAAGAGGTTAGCACAGGAAAGAAATTCGTGGCGCGCCGCATCAAACCAGTCAGAAGACTGATGACAAAAAAAAGTCTAGGGGACTGATGACCTCAAATGTTAAGTCTCATAGTGCTTGGAGCCATTTGAACCATTTTGCACGTGAAAGGGAGCCTGGCACGGAGATGTCCTTGAAATAACCGATTTGTAACAGCTCGTTGTGTCACTGTAGTGCCAACTGCTTTTCAAATTGCTACTGCAGATGCAATGCGATGCGACAGAGCCGTACGCCGAACACAATGGTCTTCCCTTTCGGTAGTGCGACAAGGCCATCCAGAGCCCGGTTTTTTTTGCGACCTTACGTTCTCGTGGACACCGCTGCCAGCAGTCATATACAGTGACTGCGTTCCTGCCAAATACTCGTGCTGTATCGCAGTAGGAACACCTGTGTTTGTGGCCTTAAAGGCATTCTTGACTAACATCAACTCTCTATGTCCAGTCTCAAAGATACTAACTCTCACGACTGTTACAAAGTATTTAAAGCAATCGTGATTTGCATAGTGGAGCTACAAGCGCCACTCTCATGCTACTGGCACTAAATTTGAATATGCATCGTCTTTCAGATGGAGAAACATGCCTATCAACTTAAGCTTATGACTGGCAACCCGTTCTTGGTGTTGCGATTTTTTTCCGTTAGTGCTTACACACTGAACGCTTGTTACAAAAAGATCACAGCCTTTTCTTAGGGCAAACGACAATTGTAGAATTTGAAATAGATGTTCTGGATTTTCTGAGAGTAAAATAATATTTCACACACGATGTGCTACTGGCATCATACGTTAACTATAACGGCCAGTCAAATGAAAACGAGAAAGATGGGAAAAACAGTTAAACTGTTTACTGTTTCAGAAGTAATTGCCATAGCTGGTAATACGAGGGTTGGAACTATAGTGGCATCTATTTATTCACAAACGATACAAAAGAGATACGTGTCTGCACCTGTTACTGTACTTCCGTATAGTCACCAGCGTTGTGTAGAACCCTTTGCCAGCGATGTGGAAGGCGTAGTATACCGTTAGCAGAGCCTGTTCTGTTGATGGTGCGAATGGAGCGGTCTACTGCTGTCGAATATCTGGAACAGTTCTGAAGCGAATTCCATGTAGTGGTTCCTTCATCTTCGGAATCAAATCAAAGTCACAAGGACTTAAGTCGTATTACTGTTCGTTTTTGGAGCATCACCTGCGACCAGCTTTGCGAAAGAAGCGGTGACACTTTCTGCGCAACCCACCCATCATTTTGCACGACAATGTGCGGGCGCATACAGCGCAAACCGTGGCTGCTCTGTTCGGTCGATGGGAGTGGGACGTACTGTACCATCCACCACACTCCCCTAACTTAAGTCATTGTGAATTTGATTTCATTCAGACGATGAAGGAACCACTTCGTGACATTCGCTTCAGAACTATTCCAGAGATTTGACAGGAGGTTGACAACTCCATTCGCACCATCAACAGAACAGGCTCTGCTAACGGTATACTACGCTTCCACATCGCTGGCAGCGGGTTCTGCACAACGCTGGCGACTACTTTGAAATAGAGTAACAGGTGCAAACATGTAACTCATTTGTATCGGTTGTGAATAAATAGTTGCCACTATTTAAGTTCCAACCCTCGTATATTTATCCCACTGTGAGGACAATTTGGTGAATATCTTCATGGAAAAATGTCTGTGGTTTACTAAGGAACAATTATTGTACTCACACTTGCATCTCTTCGTCCGAATGAAATTGACGGCCACCGATGTCTTTCTTCAAGGCTCCAAAACTGTGGAATTCGCACCAGGAAAGGATTATATGAAGGATGTATAACGACTTTGCAGAGAAACTATTGCAGCTTAGCCGAAACAACCTTGGCAACATATTTCGACTGCGCCACAGCAGTTTTGCTGGGAAGCCGTTGCACGTTCTCCATTCAGTCCCGAGCTTTCCCCACGCGTTTTCCATATTTTTGGAGTCCTGAAGAAGGCATTCTTGGCCGTCGATTTGCTTCGGACGAAGAGGTTCCTGGCGACCGCAGACATTTTTCCATGAAGCATTGACAAGTGCGATAGATGTATGAACAGCTATGACAATCACTTTGAAATAATGAACAGTTTAGTTACTTTTTCCATCTGTCTCGTTTTCATTTGACTGTTCCTTACATAATTAATGGTTCAAGTAACCAGCAAAGATGATAAATACAAAGTTCTAAAAATGAAATCAGTACATGAGCTTGTTACAAATTTCACTGCAATCGACTTTAATACTTCGCAGCATGTTTACACAGATTTCATATTAAGAATTATTTGAATTTTCTCTTATGAATAATATAACAATCTTCTCGAAAAATTGCACATTTTCTGTCAGAAATCAGTATAGGGGTCGGCGTCATTATTTTATACAGTTTTGTTTTTCTTGGTACAGGGTCCCAATAGTTGTTAAGATTTACATAGTTCTGATTAACAGAGCTTTGTTTACTTAAAAATTTGTTTTACCAAATAGTATTTTTACTTAAGAGTTCATGTCTTTAAACATTTTGTTATAAATTATTAGTGCAACATTATTGCTGCAATATTTCGTGGTTCCGAGCAAATCCGACTAGTAATGTTCGTGTTTTAAAGGATATTCGTGTTTATTGCATACAATTACAGACACAGTAGACCACTTTATAAGGAAAGACAAGACAAGCACGATAGAGTGTGAACATTGTAGAGTTCATAATTTTGGTATCAGGAAGTTAATCATTTTTATATTGCGCCAATACATCTCAACATACTTTGCACTTTTGAGTAATGAGGGAAAGTGACGAAACATTGTCACACCACCATTATCAGAAACTGCTGTACCGCCACCAACGCCGCTCCGACAATTGCGCTCATGATCATCACACTAACGATTCAGTATTTTTGTGCACAGAACAACAGTACTTGCCTTCAACTACGTGGTGACACTCCATTGGATAATCTCTTTCAGAATCTTGCATTTTCTTCGTTGTTCTACGCTCAGAGTTTCTACGGTATGGGACTGTATGTGTGCTGCTGTGGATGACAACGGAAATAAACAGAGAAACTCCGCATCAGCCCAACTCTACCCCTCTCGTATCTCTCTGTTCTCCTGTTTAATCATGGGGAGGCCTAATTCTTTACTGCTACTCTGGTACTCTATTGTTTGTGTAAGTCAAGTAGTACGTTCTTGATATTAATGTGGTATTTAAAAAATACGCACAACTCACTGGACCTCGAGATACTGACCTCTCCTGCAAAACAGCAACTCAGAATTTCGAGCTTACTAGGGGAAAATGGAGTGGTTACTGAGCTAATTTACATACTGGTTGCACTTCACAATGCAATAATTTAAATGGTTAACAGTCATCAGAATTAAAATCCATTCCCAATTAAGAAACAGTTGCCAAACCGCAAGTCATTTAAACGTAAAAAGTTCCTGTAAATTTATCACAATAATTAGTTATTCTCTAAAGCGTCCACATGAATACGGTTATTAAAATATTGTAGGAGAACAAATTTAAATATCCTGATGAATACAGATATAGATATCTTGTAGAATTACAAATTTAAAACAAATACATCTCAGACATGTGGCCTCCACGAAACCAATATAAACAATTCTGACCACTGGCACACACAGTGACAAACCTTCCATGGTATTCAGTTTCCTTATTCATCTCTGACAAAAGTAAAGCAGGTTAACAATTACACGGAAGTCTGAACATTAACTAGAATTAACAACCCGCATTAAGATTTAAGAACTTAGGTGCCAAACTCCACTTAACGTAATAGCTTACAATCTGCATCTTTGCTTGAAATTAACCCGAGGAGGTCCCCCTCTAATATGCGAAATAACCAGTGCGCCCACACGTCCGTAATGCCTCACGGCTGCACATACAGCTCACGCTGTAGGTAAAGGCCACCGTATTCGGTAAACACGAAGTGCGAAATAACCGTCCAAAAAATAACATGCTGTACAAAATGTGACTGACGGTATGGATGTGGCTTACGTTGTGTTGCGGAAGGGAAGGCTACCAAAAGATTGAAACAAAAAATTGCAAAGTGCACCAAGTCTGTAATAAGTTTCACTACCCGTAGTACGTATCATCAAACTTCTAACCGCAGCCATCATCATCCGAACTCGGAATGGAAATCCAAACGCAGTCCTCACTTAAGGAAAGCAGAGTAGAGTTGCAGTTCAGTGTATTGTAATTCATAGACACCGAGCACAGAACGTGCCCCAACGTCCTTAAGGGGGCCTCACCGAGAGAGGTGGTGCAGTAGTTAGCACACTGGACTCGCTCTGGGGAGGACGACGGTTCAAATCCGCGTCTGACCATCCTGATTAGGTCCTCCGTGGTTTCCTTAAGTCGTTTCAGGCAAATGCTTGGATGGTTCCTTTGACAAAGGGCACGACCGATTTCCTTCCCTATCCTTCCCTAACACGAGTTTCTGTTCCGTCTCTAATGACCTCGTCGTCGACGGGACGTGGAACACCAATCTCCTCCTGCTCCTCCTCCTCCTCCTCCTCCCAGAACGAGCCTCCACAAAGTATTACTCAGGCTCCGAATGCAATCAATCATCCGTTCGATGCAATGCGACTAAAAGCTTCTTCTTCCATACTTTTTCCGCTCTAATTCTCTCCAGTACGAACGTAGGTTACAACCACAGGAAGTTTCCAAACGGAGATGCGTAGTGGCCTACAGCCAAACTGTCACCGCTCCGCAAACGACGTCCGCTACTAGTTTGGTGTGTACGTTCGGAGCGATTTTGTTTTGCATGTTGGTATTCCGGTGGCTGTAGGTTTACTTATCGATTGTGAGTTTTTATTTGCAGTTCACTGTTGCTATTTGAGATTACATACTGTCATTTGAAGATATTAAGTGGAGCTGTGGACATTAGAAAATGGTATGCCAGGATGAGATATCTGACTATTTCCGAGTCAATTGAGGGGAGGCAGCCAGAAGGATCTGCGCCCTGAATGGGGATAATGCCATTAGACCGAGCACCGAAAGAAAATCTTTTCTCGTTTTAAGGAATATCGTTTTGACATCACTCTTCGGGTTCAGGAAGACCTTTGGAGATTGGTGAAGATCGTTTAAACGCGTTAATCTACAATAATCCACGTTACTGTAATCCAGAACCGGGAAATGTATTGCGATCGTTCCACCATCGTGCGACATCTGCATGTGATGCTGAGGGTTCGAAAATCGGATGTATGTTCGAACTCAAAATCAGTCCAAGAACAACGAACAGGAAGACTGCGTGAAACGATACCACTCCACTATAACGCCTGCCCGCGCTAAAGACAAAAAACACTATAAAGGAGTTTGGTTTGAGAGTCATTCCGCACGTACCTTATTTGCCTGGTTTTGCGCTCTCACATTTTCACCTTTTCCACTCTGTATCGAACAACCTTCGAGGAACATTGTATTGTGTACTTAAACCGGGAACCTAGAAACGACAGAGAGAGGCTTCGCCCCTCCGTAGCCTTCAGTGGTTCAGAACCCCACAGCAGGCCACAGCAGTCCATCCCACCGCCGGCCCACACTGAACCCACGGCTGTTGTGCGGTTCGGCCCCCATTGGACATCCTCCCCCCTCCCCCCACCCCCCTCTCTCTCTCTATCTCTCCCAGGAACGTCTCATACCAGACAAGTTACATCAGTCCACCGTACATTGACGAGACTTCTCGGCATATGGCGCAGTGAACAATTCCCTCAGAGTATAGGCCCAGCGGCAAATTCTAAATGCGCGGAGAAAGCGGTACAAAAGACTTTCGATTCTCTTGTAATATAACGTGATATTAGCTTTTCTTTCAATTTATTTGAAACTTCATGAAGTTTTTCTTTTTGCGACGATCGCTCACCAAGGTGGCATGAAACTCCTTTTCTGTTTCACTCTATGAGTTATTTTCGACCCTGCTGAACACTGAATAGCTCTTATCCATGCGCCCTCAGTGAGAGTAGTGTGGACGATTACAAAGCTTAATTAGCGTACCCTTCAACGAATTAAATCGCTAACGTCATAAAATGTAACTCATGAAAATTATAATGAAGTTCAAATGGAGCTGTTTCCTTAGTAGCATCTTTTGTGCATCGCACAGTCCTCAGCTTAGTCTCTTGTTGATCAACACACAGTCAGTCACAAACCGACCTTGCCGCACGAAGGACCATTTGCCAAATGCAAGTAAGTACTGGTTTGCCTTATTACAAGGCCAAAAACTCTGATCGGATACAGCCAATGTGAACATTAGGCAGCAGAGTTCGTTTCAGTGCTATCAAGCTTTGAAACTGTCCTGTCTCGAGCTTCGCCCTCGTCGTCTCCCTGTAGCAAGCAGTATTTCAGCCATGTGTACGTGCAGACTGAATCGACGAATGAAAATTTGTACCCATGCCAGGATTCGAACACGGGTCTCCTACTCTCTAGGCTGACGTACTAAAGACTACCCCACCCTGGCGCAGTGACTTTTCACACATGCACTGACTACACTAGCACGCCTCCCAACTCAATCCAGATTCTAAGTTGTTCGATTATAGTGGGAATACAAAGTGAACTGAAGCGTGAATAAATCTGGATTGAGGAAGGATGCGTACTAAGGTAGTCCATTCAACAATACAAAGCTACTGTGCCAGGGTGGCATAGTGGTTTATACATCTGACTAGTGAGCAGAAGACCTGAGTCTGAATCCCAGCCTTGGTGTAAATTTTCATTCGGCTCTTCAGTCTTCTACTATACGTTACAGACGTTTGGAATGTCTCTGGAATGATATACACTCCTGGAAATTGAAATAAGAACACCGTGAATTCATTGTCCCAGGAAGGGGAAACTTTATTGACACATTCCTGGGGTCAGATACATCACATGATCACACTGACAGAACCACAGGCACATAGACATAGGCAACAGAGCATGCACAATGTCGGCACTAGTACAGTGTATATCCACCTTTCGCAGCAATGCAGGCTGCTATTCTCCCATGGAGACCATCGTAGAGATGCTGGATGTAGTCCTGTGGAACGGCTTGCCATGCCATTTCCACCTGGCGCCTCAGTTGGACCAGCGTTCGTGCTGCACGTGCAGACCGCGTGAGACGACGCTTCATCCAGTCCCAAACATGCTCAATAGGGGACAGATCCGGAGATCTTGCTGGCCAGGGTAGTTGACTTACACCTTCTAGAGCACCTTGGGTGGCACGGGATACATGCGGACGTGCATTGTCCTGTTGGAAGAGCAAGTTCCCTTGCCGGCCTAGGAATGGTAGAACGATGGGTTCGATGACGGTTTGGATGTACCGTGCACTATTCAGTGTCCCCTCGACGATCACCAGAGGTGTACGGCCAGTGTAGGAGATCGCTCCCCACACCATGATGCCGGGTGTTGGCCCTGTGTGCCTCGGTCGTATGCAGTCCTGATTGTGGCGCTCACCTGCACGGCGCCAAACACGCATACGACCATCATTGGCACCAAGGCAGAAGCGACTCTCATCGCTGAAGACGACACGTCTCCATTCGTCCCTCCATTCACGCCTGTCGCGACACCGCTGGAGGCGGGCTGCACGATGTTGGGGCGTGAGCGGAAGACGGCCTAACGGTGTGCGGGACCGTAGCCCAGCTTCAGGGAGACGGTTGCGAATGGTCCTCGCCGATACCCCAGGAGCAACAGTGTCCCTAATTTGCTGGGAAGTGGCGGTGCGGTCCCCTACGGCATTGCGTAGGATCCTACGGTCTTGGCGTGCATCCGTGCGTCGCTGCGGTCCGGTCCCAGGTCGACGGGCACGTGCACGTTCCGCCGACCACTGGTGACAACATCGATGTACTGTGGAGACCTCACGCCCCACGTGTTGAGCAATTCGGCGGTACGTCCACCCGGCCTCCCGCATGCCCACTATACGCCCTCGCTCAAAGTCCGTCAACTGCACATACGGTTCACTTCCACGCTGTCGCGTCATGCTACCAGTGTTAAAGACTGCGATGGAGCTCCGTATGCCACGGCAAACTGGCTGACACTGACGGCGGCGGTGCACAAATGCTGCGCAGCTAGCGCCATTCGACGGCCAACACCGCGGTTCCTGGTGTGTCCGCTGTGCCGTGCGTGAGATCATTGCTTGTACAGCCCTCTCGCAGTGTTCGGAGCAAGTATGGTGGGTCTCACACACCGGTGTCAATGTGTTCTTTTTTCCATTTCCAGGAGTGTAGTTTCATTTTATTAATGCGCCTATGCCTGGGGCACAGGCAGAATGCCCCATTTCATTCGGTGGTGAGGTACTACTCAGATGGAGAGCCTCTACAATGGTGTTCGAGTTTAGTAGGAATAGCAAGTGGGTCGAGGTGTGAATGGGAATTTGGATTGAGGAGAGAGGCATCTTAGGGCATTCTATGCAGCTCTACAAAGGCTCTGAGCCAGGGTGGCGTAGTGGTTAGCGCATCTGCTAGAGAGCAGGAGACCTCGGTTCGAATCCTCGCCTTGGCACAAACTTACATTAGTCGCTTCTGTCTGTATATATACACTCCTGGAAATGGAAAAAAGAACACATTGACACGGGTGTGTCAGACCCACCATACTTGCTCCGGACACTGCGAGAGGGCTGTACAAGCAATGATCACACGCACGGCAGAGCGGACACACCAGGAACCGCGGTGTGGGCCGTCGAATGGCGCTAGCTGCGCGGCATTTGTGCACCGCCGCCGTCAGTGTCAGCCAGTTTGCCGTGGCATACGGAGCTCCATCGCAGTCTTTAACACTGGTAGCATGCCGCGACAGCGTGGACGTCAACCGTATGTGCAGTTGACGGACTTTGAGCGAGGGCGTATAGTGGGCACACGGGAGGCCGGGTGGACGTACCGCCGAATTGCTCAACACGTGGGGCGTGAGGTAGCCACAGTACATCGATGTTGTCGCCAGTGGTCGGCGGAAGGTGCACGTGCCCGTCGACCTGGTACCGGACCGCAGCGACGCACGGATGCACGCCGAGACTGTAGGATCCTATGCAGTGCCATAGGGGACCACACCGCCACTTCCCAGCAAATTTGGGACACTGTTGCTCCTGGGCTATCGGCGACGACCATTCGCAACCGTCTCCCTGAAGCTGGGCTACGGTCCCGCACACCGTTAGGCCGTCTTCCGCTCACGCCCCAACATCGTGCAGCCCGCCTTCAGTGGTGTCGCGACAGGCGTGAATGGAGGGACGAATGGAGACGTGTCGTCTTCAGCGATGAGAGTCGCTTCTGCCTTGGTGCCAATGATGGTCGTATGCGTGTTTGGCGCCGTGCAGGTGAGCGCCACAATCAGGACTGCATACGACCGAGGCACACAGGGCCAACACCCGGCATCATGGTGTGGGGAGCGGTCTCCTACACTGGCCGTACACCTCTGGTGATCGTCGAGGGGACACTGAATAGTGCACGGTACATCCAAACCGTCACCGTACCCATCGTTCTACCATTCCTAGACCGGCAAGGGAACGTGCTCTTCCAACAGGACATTGCACGTCCGCATGTATCCCGTGCCACCCAACGTGCTCTAGAAGGTGTAAGTCATCTACCCTGGCCAGCAAGATCTCCGGATATGTCCCCTATTGAGCATGTTTGGGACTGGATTAAGCGTCGTCTCACGCGGTCTGCACGTCCAGCACGAATGCTGGTCCAACTGAGGCGCCAGGTGGAAATGGCATGGCAAGCCGTTCCACAGGACTACATCCAGCATCTCTACGATCGTCTCCATGGGAGAATAGCAGCCTGCATTGCTGCGAAAGGTGGATATACACTGCACTAGTGCCGACATTGTGCATGCTTTGTTGCCTGTGTCTATGTGCCTGTGGTTCTGTCAGTGTGATCATATGATGTATCTGACCCCAGGAATGTGTCAATAAAGTTTCCCCTTCCTGGGACAATGAATTCACGGTGTTCTTATTTCAATTTCCAGGAGTGTACATCATAAGTGTTTAAGACTTGATAAGATCTGTGGAACCAAACTGCTTCATTTGATATTTCAGACACATGCTTTACTTTTGTTGTGGACGCATTCAACGAGCATGCTTCGATGTAATGGTGACACCACATCAAACCACGAGCACTTTAGTAGTATTCAAATGCTTGGGACCTATGATATTCAAGTTACGTAAAGACGTGTGTTTTTTGCGTTGTCTTTGTTCTCACTTTCAGTTACTTAAGAACATGTGGCGATCTGAATCTGTCAGTCATCTTGGCTTCTGTAAGATCATCTGACTTGCAAGCAGATTCTCTCACTCGTGATAGTGTTTCGAAGCGACTTGTGGCGTTACCCTTTGGCCTTTCCGCGATGTTGTTCGGAGGGACTCACACTCCGATTCACTGTTTGTCCGCCGCCACCACACTAAAACTGTACACCGAGCTGACATCTCGTACACAAGGAACAAAATGACAATGCGTTGGCGGTGTTGTCATTTGTATTCAAGTAATTTATGTGAGGAGGTGTCCGACGTGATTATGGGCGCACGACGGGGGTTAATAGAGTTTGAACGCGCAATGGTAGTTCAAGATAGGTGCCTGCGATATTCCATTTCGGAAATCGTTACGGAATTCAATATTCCGAGGTCCACAGTATCTACAGGGTGTCGAGAATACCAAATTTCAGGCATTGCCTCTCACCTCGGACAACACAGTGGGCGATGGCCTTCGTGGCATTTGCTTACAATTGTCAGTGTTAACAGACAAGCAACGCTGCGTGAAATAACGACACAAATCAATGTGGAACGTCCGACGAACGTATCCGTTAGCGTTAATAGGCTATGGGTGCAAAAAACAGACGCAAGTGCCTTTGCTTGCAGCACGAGATCGCATGCAACGCCTCTCCTGGGCTCGTGACCATGTCGGTTGGAGCCTAGATGACTGAAAAACCACTGCCTGGGCAGATGAGTCTCGAATTCAGTTGGTAAGAGCTGATGGTTGGTTACGATTGTGGCACTGTCCGCACGAAGCAATGTCAACTATGTGCAAGTTGGTGATGGTTCCATAATTGGGGTGGGCTGTCTTTACATGGAATGGACTGTGTACTCTGGTCCAACTGAACCAATCATTGACGGGAAATGGCTATGTTTGCCTACTTGCAGACCATCTGTATCCACCGATGTACTTCATGTTCCCAAACAACGATGGAATTTCAATGGAAGACAAAGCGTCTTGTCACGAGGCCACGATTATTCGCGATTGGTTTGAAGAGCATTCTGAACAATTCGACGGAATGATTTGGCCACCCAGATTGATGGACATCAATCCCATTGAACATCTATGTCACATAAGCGAGGGGTCAGTTTGTGCACAAAATCCTCAATCGAAAACGCTTTCGTAATTATGGACGGCTATAGAGGCAGCATGGCTGGATACGACTATTTCTGCAGCTGACCTCCAAAGACTTGTTGAGTCTATACCACGTCGAGCTACTGCTCTACGCCGGGCAAAAGGAGATCCGACACGATATTAAGAGGTATTTCATAACTTTCGTCACCTCAGTTTATTTCTAACCTGCTTGAAAATCATATTGGTTTACTGATACATTCCGACTTCGAGAATTTATTATCTTATACTTTTTTCGTGAAAAAACCATTTCCATTACTTGATGGAGAAACACATCCATGTCGGAGACAAGTGACCATTCAGATTTGGCACATCTTTGAAGTACAGGAAAGTCTTGATCGCTCAGTTCATTATGAAGAGTTAAGCGTCACAAAATTTTACATCACACTAAAGCTGTGGAATGAAGTCTACAAGAAAATTAACGATAGGAAATATGTACATAATAACATATTTAAGCATCTTAGTATTCCATATACAGAAATTTCAATCAGCATTGTACTTAAATTGAAAACAAACTTCAGTAAAACGCTCACGGGAGTTACTATATAAACTGAATACACTACAGATCTCATCGCGAGTAGGCGTATTTATAGTTCCGCTGTCTGTTCGAATAGAACCAGTGCCAAACTGAATGCAGTGATTAAGATATAAAAGAAGAAAAAGGAGGCCAGTAGGTGGCGCAAGCTTTAACTATAGAAAACAAGTCAAAGAATAACTTTACAAACAACTGTGCATTGCGATTAAGTATATGTCAGAACCTCGTAAAGCAACTTGCCAAAGATACATTTATGCTACTTTTATGGGGAGAAACTCATATACCGACAGCTTAAAATGGTCGTCATTAGGTTAGCATCGTAGACGACGCTACAGAGAGAGTAGTTAGTCAGTAACGGAACAGAAGACGTATTTGCAACCAATCGCTATAAAAAATAAAATATGAGTTATGCAGAAATAAGTTCAAAACCATCACAAAATTGTCACCAAGAGTAGTCATATTACAATAGACGAACATATAATCAATGACATATAACGGAATCATTTAGGTAAGCCCAAATTAGTGCCAACAGCCTGAAATAAAAAGGAATTGTTATAACAATAAAAGGGATTATTGTAATTTTTCAACGTAATGTCGTACGACTGCCCAGCTGTTATCAGTTTAAGTCATCTAAAAATGAATTGTTACATGCGAATGACCAACTGTAATTATTACAATAGTCAAACAAGCAATGTATGACACAATAAGACCACTTAGGTGAGCCTGGATGAGTGGCAATGGTTTAAAATGAAACTGAAGCTAACATAACAATTTTTTCTTTGTTTTATATCAGAAAATGTAAATGTATAATATCAGAATCTATAACAGCTCGGCTTGAAGTAGATGCACGACAACATCCAAGGTACACCTTAGTATATTGTGGTTGAGGATTTAAAGCTAAGATCATTGGTTGTCAAAAACTAATGCCTAGACAATCCTAATGCTGAAATAGTGCTCATAGTATTTTGGAATTGATGGATTCCGTTTGGACATGTAGTTTGTATGGAATACAATGCGAACGTGTATAACAGTGTGGAAATGTAGAACTATACATAACAAAATAACCGCCTTGAATTGGTAGCTAAACCCAAACGTTAAACTTTCGTAAGGTTAGCCACAATATAACGTACATGTATGCAATTATATTCGACAAGGGAAGTTAAATTTACCACACCCATAAATCGGAACGCATGGCGAGGAAGCATGCGCGTATCGCGATAAAATTATGAAGTCATTCAAATGAATAGCATGAAGTATTAACGTTGGCGAAATACAAAGTACAAAGCAGTGAATCTTCTGTAATTGTAGGAGCTACACAGCGAGGCAGGTACGTCGCATTGGCGGCGGCCTGAGAGAAGTGGCTCCCTCTCTTGGGGTCGAATGAATCTATAGATGAAGCCTGGCAAGACAGCCACATCAGATCGTCCCACGAAAATGGAGGCACCATCTAACAGGGCGGGAGATATTAACGTACATTCATCTATAATGGCCGCATAGTATATAGCTCAAGAATTCTAGATGATTATGACCAATCTAAGCAACCTTAGGTTAAGTGCGAAAAATCTGAAATACATTTCGTGTAGCGTCTTTAAATAAATCTAAGAATCAGTTCCTTCTGAAAAACTATTGCTCATTAAGTAACCTAAACGATTGGCGGATTCGATGTGTATATACAGAGTGATTATAATTGAAGTTAAACTTTCAAACCGCTGTAGAAATAACACCACTGGTCAGAAGCACGTCAGATTGCAACAGGATATTATCGGAGAAGGGGTAAAATATATGGCAGAAGAAAAATAAATAGTTACAAAACGTAGCAATATATGGCTCTGTAAGCATCATAATTTAATAGTGGTTGACTACAAATGACAAATGAATCACACAAATGCCTAAGGTTTAAACAAACTGTACTACTAAGCATGCATGGGTGTAGTACAGGTGTGATAGTGTTAGTTATATACGCCTATACACCATGACAAGGCTCCAACACGACGGGAAAAATCGATTTTTAATTGTCCTGAGGCCAAAAACCGCATAAAAAGCATCAATCAAAATCAAATCGGATTATTAATGTCCGCGTGACTGACGCAAAACATGTTCACACATCCACGCTGTTGCAGAGCTGGAATGACGTGGTTGCGCAAAAGACACTCATAAAGGTTACCAGTAACGGTATAAGTAACAGGACCGGAAGCACCTGTCTCTTCGAAAATATATGGCCTTGTGATAAATGATGCCGTAAACCCGCACCACACAGTGACCTTTCCAGGATGAAGTGGTACTGGTTGATTTGCATGTGGATTTTCCATTCCCATTATTCAACAATTTTGTGTATTGACATATCCTGTCAGATGAAAATGGGCTTCGCCTGTCCACAAATTCTTCCACGGGCAATTATTGTCCACTTCCATGCGAGAAAGAAATTCTAAAGCGAAGGTCTCTCTTGCTGGCAGGTCAACATGAAGCAACACACGGGTAATTTTGAACGGATAGCAAAGAAGATTGTTTCGTAGAATTTTACGCGCCGTGCTCACGGTTATGTCCAATGTTCTGGCAATTCCCCGTGCACTACACCTTTGCACACCACCACTCGTCTCCTCCTGCTTTTCTGTGGCCACTGCTTCCACTGACGTCGAATCAATTCGTTACCTCCGTCTACCAGTTTTCACACCAAAAGAATCCCTCTTTTCGAACTTCCGAATCATTTTCTCCAGACCCACGGCAGTGATCGGAACAACACCTTTCTTAAACCCTTCAGTGTCCGGAACTTCTGCAGAGCGACGTGTGGACAGTAATCATTCTCGTAATACAGCTTTACAAGCAGAGGGCGATCCTGCATTGAGACAGTCATAGCGGACGTCGCAGAAGCGAAAGGAGATAGAGCCATGCACCCGGCGTGTTTATACCAACTTCAGTGGATCGTGTGCATGACAGGTGTTTTCATTTACGTATTCTGACCAATATAGCATCGTCTATTGATCAATTTTTACACTCTTTTTTTCTTCTGCCCATACGTTTCCGCCATTCTCCGATAATAATCCGTCGCAATTTGACGTCACTCTGACCAGTGGTGTCATATCTACAGAGTTTTGAAAGTTTAACTTTAATTTTAATCTTCCAAAATGTTTGATCTCCTTCACCGCACTGATAAACCCCTACTCCTGGCCCTAGGCGGAGTAGGCCATCACAAGAATATCCACGTTCAGACACAACCTTTACTCAATGATTGTACCACCATCTGATTCTCAGCCTCTTTTTGATAAAACCTAACCAGTACGTGTGCCATCATCTACATCCGACCTAATAATTCCATCCCCTGTGATATCGTCACAAACACTGGCCATACCTTTTCCACCTATATTATCGTCGCCAACCTCAACATCAATGGTCGATTCCCCCGTAAAACTCCGGTAGAGGTATCAGTTTATGGACTGCATCCAAGGGAATGTTGTTCCCATTCCACAGCACACCCAGCCCGGATGCCGTCCTACCTAGCATCTCCCAACCTCCTTGGACACATCACTGCAGAAGTCCTCGACCCAACTGGAAGTGACCACCTACTCGTCCTCCTCACCATATCCTCCCCCCCCCCCCTCCCCACCCCCGTCTCCACACAAAACTTGTCCATGACTATTCCCATGCCAACTGGAATGTCTACTGGAAATCCACAGATACCCAGATAGGAAACCACTACCTAACCTCGCAGCAACCCAGTGATCTAACGCATGTCACAGCCTTCCTACAGCAGATCTTGTCAGATGCTATGTTCACACTTATCCCCGCTAAAGTCATATATCCTCATCGCCCCTCTCTCCCACCACAGGTTGTACTCCTCCTCCATGAATCTCATTGCTTATGTCACTCCTTCCTATGGCCTCGAGGCCGGGACACACTTACACGCCACCGGCAGCTACAGCGACACTTAAGAAATTTACTCAATGCCAAGAAACCCCGGGGCTGGCGACAGACACGCACCAGTCTCAATGCTATACTCCCCGTCAACTATTCCAAGTACTGGAAAGCATTTCCCCGACTTACTGACAATCACCCCGTCCCTCATTAACCGATCCTTCAGACAATCTTCCCTTACGGAACGGTTGTAAGGGGAGCGAGACGCAGTGGAAGTTACGCTGGCACCAGGGGGCACTGACCCTGTCAGGCGTCGTCGTGCCGTGGTCGGTGGTGGGCCGTGCGAGCCGAAGTTCGTTTCGGCCGAGTACGGAAGCAAAGCTCGTGAGTGGACGACGCGGCGTGAGACACACACCACGTCTAGAGGACAGTGTAGAGGTGCGGAGGCCTGAATACAACCATCTTCATCTTATCACTGTGACAAGACTTCTATCTGGCGCTGCCACCTTTAACGCTGTGAATTCTGGTTGGTAAGCTGTTTTCCCATTCAGGATCGTTCTTATATGATTAACTGCTGGGTATCGCTTTACTACTGTTGCATTGAGCAGTGGTACAGGAGCCGTTGTGTTTAAAAGTATTGTGTTGTATGTTAACCGGGGGCCTAGAAACGACGGAGAGACTCCGTCCTCGCCGCAGCAGCAGTGGTCCGCTACCCCACGACGACTACCGCAGCCCACTCCACCCCTCGCTCCGGCCGCTGTGGCCGAGTGGTTCAAGGTGCTTCAGTCCGGAACCGCGCTGCTGCTACGTTCGCAAGTTTGAATCCTGCCTCGGGCAAGGATGTGTGTGATGTCCTTAGGTTAGTTAGGTTAAGTAGTTCTAAGTTCTAGGGAACTGATGACCTCAGATGTTAATTCCCATAGTGCTCAGAGCCATACCACTGTCCCAGACCTAGCCCCCAGCTTCCAGTACACCCCAATCACAGCTCAGGAAGTTCAACACATCCCCTGGTCAGGACCATGTTAACTATAGACACATCAAAGAATGCCCTCTCTCCTTTCTCATGGCCCTTGACACCCTGTGTAGCACTATTCTCCACACCAGCTACTATCCCGACCTGTGGAAAATCTCCAAAATCCTGACTTTCCTCAAACCAAAATTTAAAAAAAAAAAAACACTGATACCTCTGAAAGATGGCGTTGCCTTCCGGGCAGACCACTGTCGTAGTAATACCTGTCAGGCAATTCCCCTTTCATTTTGTTTTGGTGATGATCATACAATTTCACTTTCCTTTGGTGTATCTAAATTTTCCCTGATTGATATGAATCTGATGGACTATTAGGGTTAGGGTAAATCACTGATTGAGCTCACAATACTTGCACGACTTGAGTGGCAGTAGTAAAATTAAACTCGGCTATAGAGACAGATTTCACAGATTTTTGGACGCTTCAGGTGACCCTTGCATTAGGAGCAGCTTGGCAAGGTAACCACTGCTGACCCATGATAAGTTTATTCAAGAACACTGGGAGAGGGCGGGGGGAGAGAAGGTAGTTGATTGTAAACATGTCCGGACACCCAGGCGAAACTTTCTATTTTCGTGGACGTCTCGTCTTTCACTGGTTATATTGGTAACGTTGCGCAGCTTCGGAAAATTCAGAAGCTATCAATCGTTTTCACGACCATCTTTTTTCATAGTAACCTTGTACTCGCAATCCATTGCATACTTAATTATATTTTGACATGAGAGACCAACCAGTGGAACGACACACAGAGTGCACTTGCCTAGATTGGCATGCTTCCAATCACAGCAGCCAATCCCATTTACACGTCAAGTCCAGTTAGTTTCCACGAGTTTATTGCTAACCTACCTGAGTTCATGTTAATGCAATGTTATACAGTTTAAGTTTCTGTATATATGTTTGTTCTCTCTTGAGCCTGATATTTGTTAATAAATCGCTTTGTGGTACTTTAGAACCTGTTATTGATTTTCATTCCCTACAATATTTTGTTGTGGGTTTGAAGGAATTAAATTAATTTTAAGTCAGGCTAGTCAACTAATTATGTGCTCCACACATGGGCCACTATTATGTCAGATTTCGCTGCGCTAATGATAAACGTGGCAACTCTTGGGTGTAGTGGTTACGACTTTCTAGTCCTTTGGCACATGGGGAACTGCCGCCACCATAGGCTAGCTTGCACCTCCTCGTACTGTCCCATATGCCCACCTCAGTGTTTAGCAAGGTCTTGGAATCCATCCATATCCGACGCATCTACTGCCATTTACACCAACACATCTGCTTCTTATTCTGTCCCTCCTTTTCTGCTGATGACCAACTCTCCCATTTCCCATCCCCACAGTTCAACACTCACAAATCCCCCATCTTTATCTCCATTGACCTACAAAAAGCATATGACGCACGTAGCACTCTGGTCTCCTTTCCAAACTCCAGACTTACACTATGTGATCAAAAGTATCTGGACACATGGCTGAAAACGACTTTCAAGTTCGTCGCGCCCTCCGTCGGTAATGCTGGAATTCAGTATCGTGTTGGCCTACCCTTAGCCTTGATGACAGCTTCCACTCTCGCAAGCATACTTTCAATCGGATGTTGGTAGGTTTCTTGGGGAATGGCAGCCCATTCTTCATGGAGTGCTACATTGACGAGAGGTATCAATGTCGGGGGAAGAGGAATGGCAGCCGGCCGCGGTGGCCGAGCGGTTCTAGGCGCTGCCGTCCGGAACCTCACGACTGCTACGTCGCAGGTTCGAATCCTGCCTCGGGCATGGATGTGTGTGATGTCCTTAGGTTACTTAGCTTTAAGTAGTTCTAAGTTCTAGGGGACTGATGACCACAGATGCTAAGTCCCATAGCCCTCAGAGCCATATGAACCATGTGGGACTGGAGCGAAGCCGGTGTTCCAAACCATCCCAAAGGTGTTCTATAGGATTCAGATCAGGACTCTGTGCAGGCCTGTCCATTAGAGGGATATTATTGTCGTGTAACCACTTCGCCACAGGCTTTGCACTATGAACAGGTGCTCCACCGTGTTGAAAGATGCAGTCGCCATCCCCGAATTGCCCTTCAACAGTGGGAAGCAAGAAGGTGCTTAAAATATCAATGTAGGCCTGTGCTGTAATAGTGCCACGCGAAACACCAACGGATGCAAGTCCCCCTCCCCCCCCCCCCCCAATGAAAAACACGACCACACCATAGTACCACTGGTTCTGAATTTTACTGTTGGCACTACACATGCTGGCAAATGACGTTCACCAGGCATTCGCCATACCCACATCCTCCCTTCGGATGGTCACATTGTGCACCATGATTCTTCAGTCCAAATAAAGTTTTTCCATTGTTCAATCGTCCGTTGGCATTTACTAGCATGATGTGTGGCTTATGAGCAGCCGTTCGACCATAAAATCCAAATTTACTCGCCTCCTGCCTAACTGCCATAGTACTTGTAGTGGGTTCTGATGCAGTTTGGAATTCGTCTGTGATGGGTTGGATAGATATCTGCCTATTACACTTTACGACCCTCTTCAGCTGTCGGTGGACTGTCAGTCAACAGACGAAGTCGGCCAGTACGTTTTTGTGCTGTACTGTGTATTCACGTGTCCATTTCATTATCACATCGGAAACAGCGGACCAAGGGATATTTAGGAGTGTGGAAATTTCGCGTACAGACATATGACACAAGTGACACCCAATCACCTGATCAGGTTCGAAGTCCATGAGTTCTGCGGAGCGCCCGATTCTGCTCTCTCACGATGTCTAATGACTACTGAGATTGCTGATGGCAGTAGGTGGCAGCACAGTGCACCTAATATGCGGGTGTCCGCATACTTTTGATCACATAGTGTATGCACTTTCAGTCAACTATGTCCACCTTATTGCATCCTTTCTCCCCACTCGCCCGTCCTTTGTCACTGTTAACAACACTGTTTCCTGTACCTTCCATCCTACCGCAGGAGTTCCCCAAGGTTCTGTTCTCTCCCCTCTCCTTGACCTCTTATATACTGTCGACAGGCGAAAACCACCTCCTTCTGTCCACCTCGTTCAGTACACGTGATGACATCGCTTTTCTTCTATTCTACGCTCCAACATTCTCCAAGATCCCTCCACATTAATTAGTTTACCCCGGTGTAACCAATGGTTCCTCAAGATTAACCTCTCCAAAACCCAGGCAATAGTAATAAAACGCACCGCCCAGCTATTGTTATAGAACCTTCAATCTCTATGACTATACCTCATCATTTACGACTTTCCTACCCACCTCACTAACATATGAAAATACTTTGTGCTTACCTTTGACCGGTAACTAAGATGGAAATCTCACTTACTAACCATTCAACAGGAAGCCCATAATAGACTAAAACTACTAGTTGGTCGAAGATGGAGATTACACCCCTCCACTATCCTTCACAGACACAAATTCCCTATCCGCCCCATTCTTTGCTGTGCCAGTTTGCCTGGATATCTGTCCCCCGCGATCTCAAGTTCTGTTAAGTCCCTCCAGATCCTTAAACTCCATGCTTTCTTCCTCGCCTTCTGCATCCGCTTACCATTCCCCACAAGGAAAATGTACCAATTCGTCACATTTCCGCCTGTTCTCACTTAAATAAGACTCCTCTGGTTTTCTACATCACCTGCAAACTCGAGTCCAACAATCCTGTTGTGTCCCCTCTACGCTCCAGTCCTAGGGTGCAGCCATGCCTCTACCTGCACGTACCACCAAAGCTCCACCTGCACACTCTCACATCCTCTCCCAAAGAAATTTCAATCGTCTCCCTCTCCCAGATCATGAATTCCGCCCCAAAATATACCCCTCCTACCAATTCTGAATCCACTCCCCACCACCCACCCCCCCAGAGCTCCCTTCTCAACCTCTTCCCCATCCCACACCTCCTCCTCTCCCTCCCCCCCCCCCCCCCCAGTCGTTCCCCACTCCATTTTTATATCAATTCAATAAAATTGTTCAAATGGCTCTGAGCACTATGGAATTTAACATCTGAGGTCATAAGTCCCCTAGAACTTAGAACTACTTAAACCTAACTAACCTAAGGACATCACACACATCCATGCCCGGTGCAGGATTCGAAACTGCGACAGTAGCGGTCGCGCTCTTCCAGACTGTAGCGCCTAGAACCACTCGGCCACCATGGTTGGCTCAGATTCACAGATGCCAATGCCAGCCACTCCTCTCACCCTGTCACAAAAATACCTATCCCTATCTCACTGTCGTTGCCATCTCTCACTAGCCCTCAGTTCCCATCCCTGTCACTCTCCTCTCTTTCTCTGTAGTTACTTTTCCTTTCGTCTGCCATCCCAAGGCAGGTTCTTTCGAGTTTTAGTAAAAGTGTGCAGTGCTCCGTTTTTAACAGTCATTGTCTCGTCTGTGTTGCTCGGTGTCGTTCCAGTGCACTGTCGTGTATTTTAATTTACCTCATGTGGTTTTTAAACTGTGCCGTCCAACCATGTATTTCATGTATTTATCACTACTTTAAACTGTTCAGGCAGCGTAATTACGTTAGTCTTTCACAATCCTCGTATTTCATGATTATTTTAAAATCACTGTCATTACGTCTTCATATTTGTGTGGTAGCGTTTGAGGGTGTATATTCCCCTAAGAAATAAAAGGTCTGCGAGACGATTATGAGGGGCGACGTGCAATACCTCAAGTCCTTAGACTACAGCCAACAAGCTATATTTCTTCGTTTTCAAATACTTTTGAAGAGCACGGGCATTATTGGTATATTAGTCTCCCCGTATCTAATACTGAAATCTTTCCCCGTCTTACCAACAAAGAAGTTATCGCAGTCTCCACCTTTATCTTATATACACCTTATTTACTAAAAATACTTCTTGCTTTCTATCCTACGTCATTCCTTAATCGCATGTGTAAATTACCTCCCGTTTTAAACGAAACATTAACATTAGCCATTTTCAAAACTTTCTCAATTTTTCTCACAGTGGAGTACATTGTAGATTGGACTAACGAAACGACCTCTTTCATCCTCCTTTTTGACTTTGATTTCTTCTTCTGTGTAAAATAAAACAATATACTAATACTTTTAGTATTATATCCATCTCCTACAAATACTTAACTAATCGTCTGCAATTCCTCATTCGTATCTAACCTCAAAATTCTGTGAATCATGGAGAAAAAAATAGCCCATTTGCAGGTGTTTGGATGACATGAATCTTTGTCTGTTACATCAGCAGTACAAGAGGATTTACGAAATAATCGAAAAATCGGATTATTATATTTCCTTGTAATAGAGATATCTAAATAATTTTGTGTCTCGTTCACTTCCACTTAGAAAGTGAATTTAATATTAGGGAGCATAGTACTAAAATGGAGCATAAATTAGTAATATCCTCATCACATTCTTCATACAACAGCAATATGCCATCTACATCAAATGGTATAATTTAATTTTTGGTGCGAACTTTGAACGTGATTCAATAAATATGCATTTCAAAATCTCTCCCAGGGTACCGGCAAGTGGATTACCCATAAATAAACCATTTAGCTGTGAGTAGAATTTGTCGTTGAAGGTAAACAGGTTGCAAGACAAGGACAATTCTAGTAACTCTATTATTTTCACAAGCTCTCCATGGGAAAGCACATTATGGTCCAATAAATTCCTTCTACTATATCAAGGGTTTCATTAAGCGGCATACATAAGTTACCAATATCCAGCGAAGCTCAACTATCTGGTACTTGCTAAGTTTTGAGTTTGTCCGTTAATTCATAGAAATTTTTTACGCTAAACGTCTTCGGAAAAATATAGGCTTCTTTTAATTTTTTGTTTGAAATTCTGTTAAGTTCGTAATTATGACTGCAACAATTATTAACAATAGGCCACATAGGCGAAAGTTGCTTATATAACTTGACTTGAGATCAGAGATTTGGTATTTTTGAGTTCATCTTTGATTCTCTAAATCAGTTTTAAACAAGAAGTTAATGCTCAACAAATGCCTTTAGGTCATTGCACAAATAATTCATCATGTCGGTTGAATCTCAAGTGTTCCTGTACCCTTGGAGAATTTTTCAGTTCGTTACGTAATCTGTGGCAGAGAGAAGAACCACAGGGTTACCTTTATCTGATTTTGTAACAATAACATGCTAGTCATGGAGCTTTGTATTAAGCTGTTTTAAAATACGATTGCAGTCCACTGAACTCTTGGGTAATGCGTTAAAACCTCTGAGTGCCACATTTGTCGCTACTGCGACTTCGGTTTGTTGACATTTAGATAGCTTAGCATACTCACATACTGTTTTAACCTCCCTGATAGTATTTTTAAAAGCTGTTTATTCATACGAGGAGCGAGGTTATGCTTCATACCCTTATTCAAGATATTTAATTCATCGGGGGAAAATATCTAATGTTAGAAACATCAACTACGCGATCTGCAAATTTATGAACGTTCGTTCTATGGCAAGCATCATATTTCTAATAACCACAGAGTCTGCACAGGTTGCGTTTCTAACTATGAAATACCATGTCTTCTTCATACTCATTAGCATCAGATAACAATTTTCTAATGTTATGGAAGTCTACGTGAATACTCAGCTTCTCTAGATAACACTGAAACGCGAAAGCTTTCTGAATCATAATGGCTTTTATCCTATCTCCATCACGAAGATAACTTTTGACATGAGCCACTTGAGACCTACGTATTATCTTAGGAAAATTTCCTGAACGATCTTTAAGCTGAATTTTTGCATAGTTAGGTGTGATACTATAAGATAAACATTTCTTATTAAATCGCACTTATATGAAGGCCTTCGATGCCTTCAGCCTAAAAATATAGCACCTCTTCACCTCATTTACAGGTGAAGAAGCACAAAATCCATTAGTTTATGGGGAAATACATCCATGGTAGAGGCAGGCGACCATTCAGATTTGGCACAAAGAAAGATCTTGATTGCACTATTAAAACTGAAGTATTCGTAAGTTGTTTTATACTGTACAGAAGAGGAAATACAAGATAGTAAAAAAAGAAGAGGATAGAAAAGTTCCTTTCGCTAGTCTGAACTACAATGGTCCCCACTGTTACATAATTACGAAATGTTGAAAAAGGCTAATATCAATGTTTCGTTTAAAACTAGAGGTAACTTACACAGACGAGTGCACAGTACTCGCTGCTCGCAGGTCAGCGCTCACCGACTGCTCGCGGAGCACGTTTACTGCGAAGCCCAGTCCTTGACGTAAACAATTTCACCAGAAACATTCCGGTAAATGAAGATTCAAGTTCCGCTGGCTACACGACCATCACAGACGCTGTACAAGCTCGGGAAATTAGTTGTTCACTTCTCAACAGAATAATTCCGACCTTCAGCTCGATCAATGTAGGGAAACGAGGGGAGACCTAAATCACAGTTACCGCACGGGGATTTCAACCCCGCTCGCTTTCAGAGCGTGTCCCTTTTCTTCCTGATGGCACCACATCGCCCGCTCACCACAGCTGCGGCCAGCTGCCTCAGATGTGACGCCACCGTAGCAGCGGCCCCGGGTCCGGACTCTGAAGATTCCACAACAGCTCCCTCCCGCAACAGGAGCCGTGCTTCACGTTATCAGCTAGGCGGTAGCAACATCCTCCCGCGGAGTTGTTCCTCGTCGATGCCAGCGGCCGACACCTGGCTCTATAAATCGCTCTCGTCGAGACCCCCAGAACCAGTACCGGTCCGCGCCGAAGCAGTCCCTCTGCAGCTGCAGGCAAGTTCCTGCACGAGCTGCGTGTTCTGTTCACTCGCGATGGTTACGTAAGGGCGAGAGGCGCGAATAGTACCGTGTTGCCAGAATAAAGGCAGAAAGCTTTCTCATGTTACAAGGTGTTTCACCAAGATTCGTCCTGTTTCAATAATTTATCTTGTATGTGAAAGAAGATAATAACGTGGGGTGAAATTTTAACTTACGCATCCAATTCCTATACTTCAGGGACATAAACCGATGAGATCCAAATACTAAAAACGCTATCATGCCAGAGAAGACTACCGTGTACCACGAATAACACCAATGCTAAACGCTCGTTCCGTTAACCTTCTCGAGCACCCCTCCTCGTCATCTCTGACAACGAATGACCGAGATTTTGCGATATTCTCAAACTTAATTAAAACCGCACGTTGTGCGATTTGAACACTTCTCCGTTTACTACTTATATCGCCTTGTGACATGTAGTTGTTGTTATGGTCTTCAGTCCTGAGATTGGTTTGATGCAGCTCTCCATGCTACCCTATCCTGTGCAAGCTTCATCTCCCGGTACTTACTGCAACCTACATCCTTCTGAATCTGCTTAGTGTATTCATCTCTTGGTCTCCCTCTACGATTTTTACCCTCCACGCTGCCCTCCAGTACTAAATTGGTGATCCCTTGATGCCTCAGAACATGTCCTACCAACCGGTCCCTTTTTCTTGTCAAGTTGTACAACAAGCTCCTCTTCTCCCCAATTCTATTCAATACCTCCTCATTAGTTATGTGATCTACCCATCTAATCTTCAGCATTCAACTGTAGCACCACATTTCGAAAGCTTCTATTCTCTTCTTGTCCAAACTATTTATCGTCCATGTTTCACTTCCATACATGGCTACACTCCATACAAATACTTTCAGAAACGACTTCCTGAGACTTAAATCTATACTCGATGTTAACAAATTTCTCTTCTTCAAAAAACGATTTCCTTGCCATTGCCAGTCTACCTTTTATATCCTCTCTACTTCGACCATCATCAGTTATTTTGCTCCCCAAATTGCAAAACTCCTTTACTACTCTAATTCCCTAATCTAATTCCCTCAGCATCACCCGACTTCATTCGACTACATTCCATTATCCTCGTTTTGCTTTTGTTGATGTTAATCTTACGTCCTACTTTCAAGACACTGTCCAATCCGTTCAACTGCTCTTGTCTCTGATAGAATTAAAATGTAATCGGCGAACCTCAAAGTTTTCATTTCTTCTACATGGATTTTCATACCTACTCCGATTTTTTCTTTTGTTTCCTTTACTGCTTGCTCAATACACAGATTGAATAACATCGGGGATATGCTACAACACTGTCTCACTCCCTTCCCATACACTGCTTCCCTTTTATGCCCCTCGACTCTTATAACTGCCATCTGGTTTCTGTACAAATTGTAAATAGCCTTTAGCTCTCTGTATTTTACCCCTGCCATTTTTAGAATTCGAAATAGAGTATTCCAGTCAACATTGTCAAAAACTTTCTCTAAGTCTACGAATACTAGAAACGTAGGTTTGCCTTACCTTAATCTTTCTTCTAAGATAAGTCGTAATGTCAGTATTGTCTCATGTGTTCCAATATTTTTACGGAATCCAAACTGATCTTCCCCGAGATCGGCTTCTACCAGTTTTTCCATTCGTCTGTAAAGAATTTGTGTTAGTATTTTGCAGCTGTGACTTTCTAAACTGATAGTTCGGTAAATTTTCACATCTCTCAACACCTGCGTTCTTTGGGACTGGAATTATTATATTCTTCTTGAAGTCTGAGGGTATTTCGCCTGTCTCATACATCTTGCTCACCAGATGGTAGAGTTTTGTCATGACCGGCTCTCCCAAGGCCGCCAGTAGTTCCAATGGAATGTTGTCTACTCCCAAGGCCTTGTTTCGACTCAGGTTTTTGAGTGTTCTGTCAAACTCTTCACGTAATATCGTATCTCCAATTTCATCTTCATCTACATCCTCTTCCATTTCCATAATATTGTCCTCAAGTACATCGCCCTTGTATAGACCCTCTATACACTCCTTCCACCTTTCTGCTTTTCCTTCTTTGCTTAGAACTGGGTTTCCATCTGAGCTCTTGATATTCATACAAGTGGTTCTCTTTTCTCCAAGGTCTCTTTAATTTTCCTGTAGGCAGTATCTTACCCCTAGTGAGATAAATCTCTACATCCTTACATTTGTCCTCTAGCCATGTGACAATAATACTCTTATGTCAACCGAGACTGGACCTTGTTGACGGTTTCATCGTCTACGCTAGCATCACAAATCAGTCGAAATGCTCTTGAAAACTCGTCACTTAAATCAATTAGAGAACATATACTTTACCACACACACTTCCAACATTTTGAATTCTACTATTAACTTCAGTCAGCATTTACACAGCTTATTAACTAATTAACCACCATTCACCCGCAGGATCAAAGCACCTTAAATGCTCGTCGCTTAATTCTAACATATTTATTCCTCTTAAATGATGGGTTCCACAAGACACCGAGATGCTTCTTCCACAAAACTTGTACTTCAGTTATCGTGTTTGTTAGTGTTTTCAATACTTTTGCTTTACCACCAAATTCTCTAATCAATTCATTTATTGTTTCTCTGTCTACCGAATCAAGTGCTTTCTTGAAATCGATAAATGTTACTACATTAGGTTTGCTGATTAACATCCTGCGACTCTCTTGTTGTGGCTTACTCATCGAGGTATATCAAACACAGCTGTGGCACTTGACATTTTGAGTAATTGTATAAGTGGCAGGTTTTCTGGACTCGAAGTTCTTCTAAGCGACTGGATGTCATATTGTTCATTACAAATATTAATGCCATAAATAAATTTTTATATGAACAGATCAGGATAAGTGTCTTTCAATGATGGGAGCAGTTACATTTGATAGTATACGAGGAAGTACAAAGTAGTACAAAGTTACGTAACAAATTTTACAGTGCACCGAGTCAGGGGTTAATGAGGCGGGAATCAGTTGACACCCCATTTTGGCTAGAATAGTAGTATTTTCCAGTTTCCATTTAAATATGTTTATTAATATCGGAAGCGTCCTACTGTGGTTTATTTACAATAAATACACCATGATGGCATCCACATTTCTGCGTTGATTAATGGTGGCTACCCATAATCCTACAGAAGCCGCACTTTATTGGTTTAGAGCACGATACTGCCATGACTGCGAGGGACATCGTTAGTGGAAACTGCAACATGAGGCAAGTATGGAACCGTCTGAATGCTTGCTGAAGAGGTGAATTCATGGCCGCGCTAACCTCACCTTATCTCCCTCAGTAAAACGGTTTTGCCCAGTGCATCTGTACGGTACCTATTGTCAAGAGAGCATAGAAAGACCCATGACAGCTTGCAGTATTGTTGCCAGCTTTCAACTGTGAAGTGCTTATGGCTGCAGGCGAAAACAGTAGGCATCTACAGAGCTGTGACAACACTTTAGAGATTCAACCTCAAAGACATCAGTAAGCATGAATCGATGAATGCATAATGGACCATAATATAGTGGAAAAACTTATGGCATAAATTCCTTTATTTGTTGGACCGTTGAGCGACTTGATAAGCACCGTCTGGCCACATGATGTTGTTGACAATTTCCATTCCTACTGGTTCCCTCCTTTCTCTTCTTCTCGGCTCGTTGTAAAACCTTACTAAGACACCTGGCATGGCAGCTTCTTTTACTTGACTTGCGCAAGCTGATCATCAGTGTTGTTAAGACGAGCCAGCAACGGGATTAAATGGTGGGTTGGGTGGACATATTTCAGCTACCTTCCGTTGACAGTCGGGGCGGTTTTCCTGGTCTAAATCTGTTGCTGTGGAGTTCCATTCCATCCGTTGTGGTGTGGTTGAGGCTGTTGGAAATTGTCGCCTCCATTCATTTGAATCCATTCCGTCTTCCTTTCATTACATGGTCGTTGTGGATCTGCAGAATTGCGTCCTGAATCAAAGGGCCGATGTCAACTATAGTTTCCACGATGCACGAATTATAGTTGTTGACGCAGATTCTTGAAGACCTCTATACATTCCGCTCTATGTCCTGCAAGAATCTACTGAAAGTGTGGTGATAACTTGATTATTTCTGAGGGACTGTGAGACAAGTCGAGGAACTAATTTTCCTTGAGCATCACTTCCAAGAATTTCATGGGGCTACGTGCTCCAGATCTCTCTACGTCACATCCCATAATTATCCCCACCTCCACTCCCTATTGTCCAGTTTTCAGTCAATAGCTGCTTAAGAATTCATCTTGGTACTCTGTACGTCAAGCACTGACGCATGATCAGTCGCATTCCCGACGCAGTACCTCCCTCCAGAAGTCTGCCGAAAGATTCTAATCAATGCATTAACGACCACAGTAGAAAACAAACAATGATTTAATTGTTCAAGTCAAGAATTTGGATGCATCGAGTTTCCACTGTCCTTGAATGTTTGAAACTTTCTATCTGATAAGTAGCACTTGTGGTCAAAATGTTCCATATCCGAGGAAATTTTTTATCGCTGTAATCTGAGCATTCCCCAAGATTGATTCTGCTTGCAGCTGACAACCCTGGGCTCCTATCAGCAGGTGCTTGATTATCGCGCCCTATTTCGCACTCACACATTCTGCTAAATGGTACTCAATTATTTAGACTCGGAGTGGTACCATGACAACCTAATATTTCGGCTGCTCACAAGCTGACGCAACCAAGGTCCACCTCCAATTGTGCTGCTTTACCTTGCTGCAGTCGTCCAATTGCGTATGTGAACACTGTATTTTTCTAATAAGCATTCAATTAGTGATCTTAAGATGCTCCGTAGCCACACATAGGTGGTGTTCAAACTCCTCCGATGTGCACTGACCTTTATCGTCTAGTGGGTTACCCATTTGTCAGTCTCCCCATGTGATTTTCGTGCATGTCTTTCTTGAGTGTCCTGTCCTCAGTTTGCTTGTCAATTCGCAGTATTTGTTCTAATGTTTTCGACATTTCATTTACTCTTGCAAGCAAGTAAGACAGTTCGCCTGCTAACAACCCTACCACAACAAAGGTCAGCATTTAATAACGATTGTGGTGTTGCTCACGCTGCTAAATACTGCATTTTCGGGCAACAACTAAGTTATTATGTGGCAGGTGTTATTAGAGCACAGTTAATAAAGTCATTTCATGTAATAATCAGAAAACTAGGCACTCATCTTTTGTGTTTACCACGCTGGTCTCGTCGTAAAATCATAGCTCAATCGTTGAAAATCTCGGTGGTTATGATTCCAAGCTCGGATGCAAAGAGGCCTAGGTTTTATCCCGCTGTATTCAAAAGTTTTGTAGATGCGCTTCACAAACCATTCTTGGAGGTTACACTTCTGCTGGACAATGGTGATGTAAAAAAAAAAAATAATCAGCACTCCGAAATTAAGTTACACTTCCTTTTAATATCACTCGACACACTAAACATCACTTCACAATACAAAACATACTTCAACACATCTTCCTCACAGTCACTGTTAAAGTTCACATTTTATAAAGTGACTACATTATGCGTCTTTCCAACATGACGTCCAACACTTTACTTTCTCAAGGTCCGACTCTCTAAGAACTCAACAACTAAGTAACAATCGCTTACGCTCCCAAAAATCAGAATTACAAGTACGTCAAAGATCATAGTGACAAAAGAAAGAATACACATAAGAATAATATCATTGCAATACAAACATATCTATGTATCAAAAGTGAAATCAAATCTGAATGTTGTCTCAGATATATTTTAAGTAGTTAACAGAAATACAGTGGAATATTACTGGTATCGAAAGTTTCAGGTGAGGTACCGTAATGGTTACGTAATTCAAGAACCATTACATCCTCTAGTCTTCCCAGTAGCCTCGTACGTTTTCTTCACTGTTTTACTATTCTGTTTTGCACATGACTCCATACTCCTTTGGTCATCCTTATTTTCCTTCACTATTCTAGTATTCTCCTTTGCATCTGAATCCAGTCACTTCAGCTCTTCCTTAGTTTCCTTCGCTTTTTTACTATCCTCTGTAAGCAACCCAAGGAACCCTGACAGTAGGAGAGAGCTGGGCAAAGTGGCTATGGTGGGCAGAGTAACCGTTGGGGTCCTGGGGAACTATGAGATGCTGGCATTGCGCTGGACATGCTCTAAGTTATTCTCTCCATGAAATTTAACCAGTTGTGCCACTCCTCTGAGTTATAATAAATGTAAGGCAAATTGGTCAGCTTACATATTTATTGTGGAGAGAGAATGTGACTTTGTCATTTTAATTAGATTGTCACATCTTGATTCTGTTATCTTACTTCATTAACTGAAACTTCTGTCGTGCAATTAGAGGTCAGCGTAGACAAAGTGGCCATATCAGCAATGGTTTCAGGCCAGTTTGCCCGTCAGATGCTGTTTGTGTAGGGCGGAAACGTTACTTACAGGAAGCCCTCATAACAGAAGCAGCAATTAAAGAAAGAGAGATAGAAGTAAACAAAAACAAATAAAAACGAAAAGTATCTGAAGAGAAGAGAGGCAATAAAAAGAAGAGTGTGAAGTGCAGGGAACCCAACCCTAGGAGAAGAGCTGTTTCAACGCCAACGATGAAAACAGTGTTCGCGTACCACGATGAAAAATTTTCAGATTCACGGTCACAAGTGCAGTGAATTTAGTACCAGTTGTGCTCCCTCTGGGTCAACAAACTCTGTGCAGGAGTTGAGAAACAAAGTTCGACTTATTCGTGAAAAGTGTGAACAATTTAGTCCGAATCATTCTGCCCCTTTGTGAAAGTTGAATTGTTTAAAGTGCTTAATTTCATCCTAAGGTAATTGAACTATACGATATTGTACTTCAGTAGTCGCAAATTATAAGCACTCATTTCTATGCGTTTCTGTATATTGCTACTCAGCTCAAAGAACAGGAACACCTTAGACTGGCCACTCTGTCCAGCTCTCTTCGTTATCACTTTGTTCCGCTTTTGTGGGCAAGAATGGCAAATGCGAACTCAAGCGAGCCTTTGAAAGGGTTTGTTAGGCGTTTCCACACAGACTTCCTCATTTAGTTCCGAACTATAATCACTTCATCAACTGGATAAGGAATTATCGCGTCCAGATCGTCCTCAACTTCCCCTCTCGTTTCACCCGCTGGTGAGTGGTTTCCGAGACCGACTGCAAGTATACCTGGGCTTGAAGCCAAAGAGTTTCGATCTCAGACAGCTGCCGTCTTCTCACTGCCCTGATTCATTTCCGTACTCATCTGATTAATAAGCCCGAGACCCGCCTCTCTTCTTGCTACGGATTCGCATCCAACTAGAAAGACTGCCGACACACAATTAACCCCTCTCGCTTCCTATTCCGACATACACAGGCACACAAAATAAACTCATAAATTAAATTTCATCCCACCTTTACGAATTATTGCATTAACTTTCTCTTTACTTTGCATATAAAGTGTAAAACATTTCCAAACAATTATTTTCAACACCGTCATCAAATTGACCAGGAACACACAAACATTACGTTTAAATGCAAAAGTCATTTTCTAGCTTGATCGGAAGACAACCAATCGGCAAGGGTCGCCATTTTAATGTAAGACGCCACTGATTATGGGAAAAATTGTACATATTAAATCAGTGTTCTGTATCGAGCATCCCCTATCAATATGCACCTCGCCCACTGCAATTCAGATGTGTGATAATGAGGTAGGCGCAAGAAGCGAACAGGTTGGTGGCCCTGACAAATGAATCTCAGCTTTAGGTCTTGTACTAAATTAATAATATTGTGTTTGAATGGGAGGGTACGTTCATTACTGAAATTAAAGTGGAAATCATTAAAATCATGATTTATTGACAAAGTATGACTAGATGTAGTACAACACAGGCATACAATTACTAATATGATTATCTCACAAATGGAGATGAGTGAGAGATGGAATCTGAATCCATGTAAATTAATTTCTTATTATATTTGAACAGAATGGATATCCCAGGAAGAAATGGGAGAAATTCTGGTAATAAACTCGTGACATACCTAATTGTATAGCAAAAGTAGAGTCTCACTAGTCATGATGACTCTATCGATTCCGAAAAGTTAAGGGGGTCAACCAAGCATGCAGACCAAATAGCAAAGACATGGGCAAGGCGGAATGTCATGATGCATGATCGATCTGAGCCCCTAGTCATGTAAGGCACACAGATGCGCTTGCTTCCATATCAGTCCAACTGCCTCCTTGCTACATGAACTTATACTTAATGTGTGGGGCAGGATTTTGAGATGCCACTGCAGCAGATGGAGAACTGCAGAAAGCAATCGTGCATCTCTTTAATGTCGGACATGGAAGCCGTACCAGCCACCAAGCCCAACACTCTAACAAAGATGGTGAATCAATGTAGCCGGCCGCTGTGGTCGAGCGGTTCTAGACTCTTCAGTCCGGAACCACGCTGCTACTACGACGGCAGGTTTGATTCTTGCCATGGGCATGGATGTGTGTGATTTACTTACGTTAGTTAGGTTTAAGTAGTTCTAAGTCTAGGGTACTGATGATCTCAGATATTAAGTCCCATAGTGCTTAGAGCCATTTGAACCACTTGAATCTATATAAAACGCGAAAATCGTGATTGAAGAACCATGAATGAAATTAGAGTCGAGAACCAACAATGAGGCTACAACTTTCACTCTGTAGTGCCTTCGCTCGCCATGCTGCCGGAATTACACTTAAGCAAGTCAGAAGGAATGTCACAATCTTGGCGAATAGAGTCTATGACTCTAATGTTTCTCTCCATTACGCAAAATTTATAGCTTTAGTCAATGGTATCAATTTTATTAAGTTAGCCAGGTGCATGAGAGACTACTGATTCAGAATGTTTCCACCAAATGACAGAACTCTGGTTCTAAAGTTTGCGAATTCCGATTAAGCAGAACGCAGCCTGGTTTCTGCGTCCAGAACTGCATGTGGACAGTCTCTAAATAGCGACGCCAGAAACGTGTCAGTAGACTACAAATCTGTCCCTTAACAGTGGCGCCATGCATTTCCCACATTCTGAACCAATCTTATCATGCTGGGCAGGCTAGAGGCGCTCACTGTTCACTGCCAGATTTCTGATGCCCTACACAACTTGTGTGTGGTTGTCTGCAATCAAGAGATGTACCACAAATATCATAAACTCATGGACGTGCTTTTGACTGTAAAACCAATCACAGGCCGATGAGTCGGTCAATCCCCTCCCCGCTCCCCACTGAGCGGGTCCCTGAGCTGTCTGTTTGTAGGCCCACTGTGATTGTGTGGCAGACAATACTTGCTTCCAGTCATGTAGCATCGCCATGCGAAAAGAGAACGTAGGGCGCAATGTGTGGCACCAGATAGTAGTCAGGGCCAGCAGGTAATAATGTGCCAGTGAAGCCGACACACCCAGACTATACATCCAATTGCTAAAAAATCGCCCACACAAAGGTGAACATGTTAAGGCAGACACACTTGTTAGAGGCTTTGAATAGGCAGCTTAAGAGAACTGCGCCAACTAGACGCCCCAAGTTCGCCGAAAACATCAATCCCCTCATATGCGGCTTGCTAACAGCCCACTTGAGGGAACAACTACCACACAGTACCCAGGTCTCAGCCCTTTTCTGGCCCCCCAGTCCAAGTGTCGCTCTTACTATTATAATGGCTCCACCTCTGCACCGCTACCTGCAGGCGCCAATCGCTACATGCCAGCCCGCACTCCTCCCCCCCCCCCCCTTTTCCCCTTATGTCTGGTATGGAGAGAGCTGCTTCACGTCTGCTGGGGGCAGGTATGATTTTCCTCGTGGTCGCAGTGTGCTCACACACAATCAGACTGATTGGCGACCTGCTCGGCGGAGGGTTGGCCAGCTCGCTGGACTGGGCGTGGGTGGCTTAATGGAATCACCTTTATCATAGCTCAGCCGCTACGATCAGTAACTAAATAGCGGCTCAGTATAGAAAGAAACACTACAAAATAGGAAAGAGTGACGTCAGCCGCCATCATTTCTACCCCAAATCTACATTGTGCCTGCATCACTCTAACGACAGAAAAACTTCATATCACATTACAGGATTAACTTAAGTGCTTACTAAGAATGAAACATCAGGCTTGCTACAGCCAAACGTGTTTCACCTTTACATCAAGGGCCTTGGTTATCTGCTTTAAATATTACGGTGAAAGTGCTGATGCAGTTCTGACCTCTTGATTCGAATGGAATCTTGTGAACTGAATGATGACCTACAATGTCCAGTGTACAATTCTTGCCGATTTTTCGCTCTTCGACCACTGTTGTTGTTTGCTGCTGTAGGCATATTGATACTCTCTCGCAGCTTCTTGTTCTTAGTGCATAGTGTAACTGGGAACAATATTTCAAAATCTCTGACTATACCTTACTGTTTCAGTATCACGACTGACTTGGGAAGCAGGCGAGTGGAGGCGCTGATATGTGTTACTAATCATCTTCCTGCGTGTATATATCTACATGACTACTATGTAACTCACAATTTAGTGCTTGACAGAGGATTCGTGGAATTGCTGTTGGAAAATTTCACTGTGGAAGTTTTATCACTGACATTTAATGTTGTTCTGCTGTTTTCTTGCTCTGAGTTAATGTCTTTCCTTTCCACTTCTCCACCTTTCCATTCTGAGATAGCTCTTGAGAAAAACGAACGCTTAAATCTGTCTATGCGAGCTCCGATTTCTCTGCTTTGTTTTTATCATCATTTCTCCTTATGTAGGTGGCCGTCAACAAAATATTTTCGCATTCTGAGGAAAAAGTTTCAAATTTCGAAAATACTCCGCCACAGCGTAACAAGGTCTCTGATTTAATGACTGCCACCCCAGTCTCGTGTCGTAACCAGTAGTCTTACTCCCCCATTTCTCAATAATACAAAGCGAGGTGCCGTTCTTTTCCAATATTCTTCGTCCATCGTACCTAGTAAGGATCCCATACCGCGCAATAACACTCCAGATAAGCATAATGTAGGCAGTTTCTTTAGTAGATCTGTTGCGTTATGTAAGTGTTCTACCAATAAAATGCTGTCATTGGTTCGCCTTCCTCACAAGATTTCTTTGTGACAGTTCCAGTTCCGACTTGTTCGTAATTGTAATCCCTAGGTATTTGATTCAAATGAGAGCCTTCAGATTTATGTGGTTCATCGTGTACTCTAAATTTAACGGATTCCTTTTAGTAGGCTATTCGGATGGATGACCTCGCACTTTTTGTTGTTGGGAGTGAATTGGCACATTTCTCGCCATACAAGTATCTTGTCTACATAGTTTTGCAAAGCTGTTTTGATCTGCTGATGACTTTACTAGACCGTAAATGACAACGTCATCTACAAAAAAATCTAAGAGGATTTCTCTGGTTGTCCCCTAAACCGTTTATACAGATCTGAAACAGCAGAAAGTACTTAATACTTGTTTCGCGAATGCCAGGTATCACTTCTATTTCACTCGATGTCTTTCCGTCAGTTGCTACGAACTGTGACCTTCATGAAAGGAAATCGCGAATCGAGTCGCATAACTGCGACGTTACTCCATAGGCACGAAATCTGATTAGAAGTCAGTTGTGAGGAACGGTGCCAAAAGACTCCTGTAGACCCAGAAATATGGAATCATTTTGAAACCCCCCTTTCGATAGCACTCATTCTTTCGTATGAATCAAAAACCAGTTCTGTTGCACAAGAAAGATACTTCTGAATCCGTGCTGTGTAACAAAAGATCGTTTCCTTCGAGGTAATTCATGATGTTAGAACACAGTACATGTTCCAAAATGCTATTCCACATCGGCGTCAGTGATATGCGTCTGTAATTCAGCGGTTAATTTCTATTTTCTTTACTGTGTATTGGTGTAACGAGTGCAGGTTACCAATCCTTAGGTACGAACCTTTCGTCGAGCGAGCGGTTGTATAAGATAGCTAAGTATGGGGCTACTACCTCAGCATACTCTGAAAGGAATCTGACCGGTATGCAGGCTGGACCGAAAGACTTGCCCTTATTAGGTGACTCAATTTGCTTTGCTACACCGTAGATATCAACTTCTAAGCTACTCACGTTGGCAGTTGTTCGTGATTCGAATCCTGGAATATTTACTTCTCTGGTGAAGGAATTTCGAAAGACCGTGTTTAGTAACTGCATTTTAATGGCACTGTCATCGGTAACATTACCATTGCTGTAGCACAGACAACCGATTTATTGGGTCTTGCAGCTAGTGTATTTTACACATGACCAGGATGTCTTTGGCATTTCTCCCAGAGAAACTTGACTGAAGCCCGCCATCAAGTCCAAACGCCTAGGAATGTTGACGGACGACATCATTCTGTTACAGGTAATTCCCACTCACATGTTACCACGGCTGTTTGGAATACGCTGCTGAAGTTTTACTGGAAAGCTCTTACACATCCTCAATGCAGTCCGATCCCTCCCAATGCAACTTCTATATCTTTGGATCCCTGAAGGAAGACATTCGTGGCTGTCGATTTGCTTCGGACGAGGCGGTACAGGCCAGCTTGCAACAAACGTTCGGTAGGCCACCGCGAACAAATTCTGTGAAGGCACTGACCGTCTTGTCTCACAGTGGGATAAATGTACTCATATTAACGGTTCTGCACTGTTGTTTAGTGAAGAAAATACGGCCTTACCTAGTATCGGATCAGAATTGTGTTTCGGTACAGGACTTCATTCCAGATACAACTCAACACGCCATTCTTAACGGAACAAAATCGACCATCTGAAGGAATTTTCGGGAGTGTTACAATTCGTGTTAATGGCCTATTGGATGACACTGGAGGCTCCGAAAGGCTCCACGTGGACGACGCTGTTGAATATAGGCAGGTTGCAGAGGACCAACAGTTAGTGCAGAGACTGGCAGTTCATCCTGAAAGTAAATAAATGTGACGTACTGCGCGTAATCAGGCGAAGAGATCAGCTGCTCTTACGGTTACACTGTTAACGACAGATCTCTATAAAAAGTAAACAGCCTAAAACACCTAGGAACCGCGTAAAGCTAGGTATAAACGTGAGAGTTTTTCACTCTCAGAGAACTTTTGCGAGTAATACGTGTCGCGTAAACAACGCCGAGAATCAGTCGAGTGGGTGTGTCCGAGATTGGGTTAAGGTCTCGAATAATCGCGCCCTGTGAGTTTAGACCTGTCGTGTAGATGGCAGAATCTACCTCTCGAAAGCTGCTCGCGTATGTCTCAGGCACGAAAAACTACACCCGCATTGACAGGAGAGCTGAGTGTACTCGGAGAGTACTGAGCGGTCGTACTGAGTCCCAGATTTGCGCCGTGTTTCACAGTTCGTGCATCACCACATCGCCGTACTCCTCCACTCATTAAATAAAGTTACTCGCGAAACTGGGTGTTTTGAACCATAATTTGTGGCCGTAGTACAGTTTCTGAGCGAAGAAATCTCCCATTTTACATCCTAAACGCACAGAACTAGCCTGTAGCTCAAAAATGGTTCAAATGGTTCTGAGCCTGTGGGACTTAACATATGAGGTCATCAGTCCCCTAAAACTTAGAACTACTTAGAGCTAACTCACCTAAGGACATTACACACACCCATGCCCGAGGCAGGCTTCGAACCTGCGACCGTAACAGTCGCGTGGTTCCGGACTGAACCTCCTAGAACCGCTCGGCCACCGCGGCCGGCATAGCCTGTAGCCAGTTTAAAAAGTTCTAGACTTAAACAGTGGTGTATGACAAATGACATACAGTAACTTAGTAGCTATATTACATACAATTAACAAACGACAAAAAAAAAATTGTCTCTGAAGAGACTCGATCACTCGTTAATTTGAAACAGGAATCAAGGGCTAGCGCGCTGTCCAATGCTCCACTTTTTTTTAATACCTGAAATCTTTAGTTTTGTAGACAGTTGCTTTACCAACTGTTTTATTTTTTCCAAGTGCTCCACCAACTTCCTTTCTTTTGCTTTTTTTTAGCTTCGAGAGCGTTTTTCAAGTGAAAAACTAATTACAATTTCTCAGTAACAAGTAAAACATCTGGTTTGAGAAGGCCAGGTAGACAAGCGCCGAATCCCGAGGCCGACCCATGTCTGTGCTGCAGCCCTACGCTGTTCAGTTTTAATTTATTTTATTTATTTATTTTTCTTTTTGCAAACTTGTAGAGCGGAAAAACAACTTAAAACAAGTCCACCCATCCGTAGCACTGAAAATCCCGCAAGGTGATAAAGGTTGGCAGACAGGTGGAGTCCGAGGTGTAGGCATATCATGTTGCGTTCCGAATCGCGCGGGCTCCTGGCACGTCGGAAACGCGCCAACTTAGTGGGGGCGTGGTAAAAGCTCTATTAAGGTAATCTGCGAAATACATGATATAACGGGAACAGTGCGGAACCTCCACATGTTCATACTGCAAATACTGTCAAAAATCGAGTGATTAGCATCTCCATATGGTGTAATTATGTAATAGGCGTATTTAAACTATTTTAGCATGTAATTATCTGAACTGTTTCTTATTTAAATTGTTTTGTTAATTAAATTGCATTGTGTATTATTGAGAAAGAGCGGGAAACCGCGCATAGATACATTTTGAGAAAGAGCGGGAAACAGCGCGCAGTAATACATCTGTAATGGTAGCAGGGATTGTCTGCACCAAAAACCATTGTTGGCGGCGAGACCGCACTTTTGTAGCATTGAGCGTTGGAAGCGAGCAGTTGCGAGTAAGATGTGAGACGAGGCAGTCGTAGCTAGCGAGACATGAGAGGAGGTCGCTGTAAGCGAGGTATGGATTAACACTTTGAAAGAAGCGGTGTGCTCGCCAGCCACTCGCTATATGTAGCGCAATGCTAGTTTTTAAGAATTTTTGTAAAGAACTATGCCCCTTGTAATTGTTTGTCAAGATCGTTCTCAGAATATAGTTATGTAATTTTGATGGAAAATTAGGTATGTAGCGCAACGCTACTTTTTAAGAATTTTTGTAAAGAACTATACCCCTTGTAATTGTTTGTCAAGATCGTTCTCAGAATATAGTTAACTTCTACAAGATTAAATGCATTAAGAATTTTCTATCCCAAAATCATTCACGTAAATGCTTTACGGAATTTATTGTTATCTTAAAAGAAAAGTCTAAACTGAGCTTCAGCTTTTATCAAATCTAAATTAACTTCAACTTAAAGAATTCCAGTCACAAAGTATTATGAAACTCCACCAGCAGCTTATAATTATGTTAAAGAGAAGTAAGTATATTCATTCCACAGTTTGCTGTAGCAGTCAGATGGCGATCCAGTATAAATAATTAAAGGTAAGAATCAGTCTTAATAATTTCAGGTAACGACTGAGGGCCACGGCGACAACACATTTTATGTTTCGTCGTAATAATCAGCAGGTAGTCTTGACAAAGCAGCAGTTAAAAGATTTTAAGAGACGCAGCGTTCAGTCAGCAAGCAAACGTTCATCCAATATTAGACGGGAAGGTTTCAATGGATATGCCAAAGTCCAGCCGTTTATCCAGAAAACCGCCCGAGACATTGTAGCAGGGAAATATTCCATAGCTGGGTAAAGAAATGGCTCAATAACATGCAGCTGCACTCTCATAATACACGCGACCATTTGTCGTCCCAATAACCAGACATCCGCAGCGGCTATACAGTTGAATCGGTGATGATCATCGTCGACACTACGACAGACGGCACATGGAGGAGAGTCCTCCAATCCTAGGCCATGGCACCGCTGATGAGCTGGATTCCCTCATGTCGCATAGAACCAAGTAGATCGGAACACATTGTGATAAAAGTGCCGTAAAATGATAGTCCACCGCAACAATAGAAATCTGCATTCTACGACACCACGCTGGGAAAGGACATAGAAATTCTTCGCCTGTGGTCGGAGTTTTCATTGGAGTTCGGTGCAAGTATAACGGACCTCCACAATGAACGTCGAGATGTGTACAAACGCGTGCATGATGCTACCGACATGGACCGGCGGGGAGAGGGGCACTGGCAGAAGGACGGCAGGTAAACGTTGCGTAATGGAGGCCTCGAAACTGCCTTTTTATACATAGTGGCCATATGAAGTGCCGCCTCACGATAGCGTACGTTCGTAAGACCAAGCTCTCTTGCACGCTGCAGGCGAGTATGTGTGCCGTTGTGTACTTTGAAGATGGACCCAACCGTCAGAAAATATGCGAATGCATCGGCATAGGTAGAGAGTGCGCATGTGAATCATGCTGGATGCCACTTAGCCATTTAGATAGGCAACACGCTGCAAAGGATCGAGGTGGCGTAGGGAGTTGTGACTAACTGGGAGTCACAGTCATGTAAATGTTTTTGAAAGACATCATGTTTACGCAAGTGGCTGTTAAACTTTTTATTTCCACAATTGCAATTTCAGCCTTACGCCATTATCAACTGCAGATATTTTGGATTTAAGCCATGTCAACTTATACACGCTGACACATTTATAGGTCGTCCTCATTTGCTGTTATATACATTCGTAACGCTGCTGTATACAGGGTGTTACAAAAAGATACGGCCAAACTTTCAGGAAACATTCCTCACACACAAAGAAAGAGAATATGTTGTATGGACATGTGTCCGGAAACGCTTACTTTCCATGTTAGAGCTCATTTTATTACTTCTCTTCAAATCACATTAATCATGGAATGGAAACACATCAACAGAACGAACCAGCGTGACTTCAAACACTTTGTTACGGGAAATGTTAAAAATGTCCTCTGTTAGCGAGGATACATGCATCCACCCTCCGTCGTATGGAATCCCTGATGCGCTGTTGCAACCCTGGAGAGTGGCGTATTGTATCACAGCCGTCCACAATACGAGCACGAAGAGTCTTTACACTTGGTACCGGGGTTGCGTAGACAAGAGCTTTCAAATGCCACCATAAATGAAAGTCAAGAGGTTTGAGGTCAGGGGAGCGTGGAGGACATGGAATTGGTCCGCCTCTGCCAATCCATCGGTCACCGAATCTGTTGTTGACAAGCGTACGAACACTTCGACTGAAATATGCAGGAGCTGCATCGTGCATGAACTACATGTTGTGTCGTACTTGTAAAGGCACATGTTCTTGTAGCACAGGTAGAGTATCCCGTATGAAATCATAATAAAGTGCTCCATTGAGCGTAGGTGGAAGAACATAGGGCCCAATCACGACATCACCAACAATGCCTGCCCAAACGTTCACACAAATGAGTCGCATGTCAACACAAGCACCGAAGACAACATTACTTTCTTTCAGTTGCGACAACTGGCGGTGAATCGAGGAAGTACAGTACATACTGACGAAACTAAAATGAGCTCTAACATGGAAATTAAGCGTTTCCGGACACATCTCCACATAACATCTTTTCTTCATTTGTGTGTGAGGAATGTTTCCTCAAAGTTTGGCCGTACCTTTTTGTAACACCCCGTATAACAGCAAATGACAACGACCTATAAATGTGTCAGAGTGTATAAGTTGACATGGCTTAAAGCCAAAATATCTGCAGTTGATAATGGCCTAAGGCCGAAATTGCAATAGTTGAAATAAAAAGTTTAACAGTCACTGGCGTAAACATGATGTCTTTCAATGAAGAAGTTGTGACTGATCATCATACTGGTAATTCTCAAAGCTTGACGAAAGTTGACCGCCGTTCCACGGCGCGTTGACGACGTAAAGGTGTTCCGAAGCTGGCGGAGACGGTGGACACAGGGCAGGGACGCCAGATCTTCCAGGGGTACCCTGCGACCAGTAGACAGCGCCGTGAATCTGCATACATTCATCACTCATCCAGCCGCCCTCACATGGGGCATATGGGTGCCGAGTATAAGGGCGACCTCCTCCCAAGAACTAACCACCAGCAGCAGGCCATCTGCGTCCAGACACTTAACCCGTCAGCTGACCTGTGAATGGCTGCATCGCGACTCTATAAAGGTGCACGGACAAGGGGGCAGCCTTGACAGGCCGACCGTTAGATCGGTATTTGACCCACCAAGCGCACCATGACCTGGGTCAACGAAAGCGCGCTGCTAAAGAGCCACCGAAGGACGCTGGTAAACCAAGCAGGGAAGCCCATCCGTTCTAAGACAATATAGAAATACAAGGTGCACCCTGTCAAACGAGTTGTTAAAATCTACGCTTGCGATCGCCGTACGAATTCCGCACGCCTCTGCCAGCGCAATTACGTCACGACAGTCTCCAGCGGTTGTCTGGACGATAATTGTGCCAACCGACGTAGTTTTCTAGATGGAGAGGACACATGGTAAGAGGGGTGTGCAGCGCGCCGCCAGTAACCGCGCAAGAATCTTATGATCAGTATTTAATACGATAAGGCGGTAGTGGGTTGTAGTAATTCCAAGTGTCGGTTTATGGATGGGAACAATAATGCCCTCGATAAAAGCTTGCGGAATCGCAGCTGGAGGCGTGATCAGTTGCTTACTCATCTCCATCCATCGTGTACAAAAAAAAAGTGTGTGAAAACTTATGGGACTTGAGTGCTAAGGTCATCAGCCCCTAAGCTTACACACTACTTAACCTAAATTATCCTAAGGACAAACACACACATCCATGCCCGAGGGAGGACTCGAACCTACGTCGGGACCGGCCGCACAGTCCATGCCTGCAGCGCCTTAGACGTCTCGGCTAATCCCGCGCAGCCCATCCTGTACACATGAGACGACAAAACGTGTGGTAAAGTTCAGTAGGGAGCCCAATAACGACGCAATTTGCACAGCGTACTCCTGAAGACGGCGGCGGTGACCTCCCCGGAGGTCCCATTTACGTAATCCCCACCTCAAGCGTCCACGACAATATCATCAAAGTCCAGGACGGCCCAATCTTCGGCACTCGGTAGACTCGCCGATAATGTTCGACAAAGATGTCGACCCTGTCCGTTTGGCAGGTAACCCTCTGCGCACGGTGATCTACTACTTCGGTGACTTAAGTTTTGTCTGCGGTGTTTGCGATCGTGTACAATAACGCGTAAAGGGTTTCTCCCGCCACGCAGCATCAGGTCTGCGGGCATGCATCACAACCCCCTGCAGTTTCCGGCGAGTATAGCTTGTAGCTTCGTCTTGATCATGCTGTGTTCATTTTGCACTTCCGGGCAAGGTGAGTGGTCGTCAATGTCACGAATATCGTTGAAGTAGAAGTCTGCAGTGTGCCTGTGCCAAGCGGTCACCTCCCTGCTGTAAGTGATGAATGTGCGACGAAGAATCGGTTTGGAACATTGCAGCCACCAGTGCACCACTGATGAGTAGGATCGGAGTCGCCGTTCACACTTCGTCCACGTCTCAGTCATATGTTAGCGAGTTTCAGTGGTTCCCGATTCCTTCAAATATCCCGGCGGGGAAGGAGCAATGTACACGTGTACGCGCAGTGGTTAGAAAACGACAAAGGCTTCTTGCGCTCTACATCGAACACCGCATTCACCGCCCGCGGGAGACATAAATGCGGTCTAACAAACATTCCGCATGGCTCTTGTGAAACGTGAATCCTGGGTCGTCTACGCGCCGTAGGCCTACCGCCCAGCAATCTCCAGGGGCTAGATTGTGAACAATGAGACGCAGCTCCTGGCTGGTATTAATCTTTACCGCCGAGTACAAATTAAAGTCCCTTCCAATGACAAGATGTCCATGCCAACCTAAAAAGACTGGGGCAATCTACTCCGCATAAAATCGTGCCCTTTCACGCCGAAGCCCGGTACTAGGAGGAGTACACACACTAATTAGACGCGTGGATTGCTGGAAGGTGGGAGGTATATGATGTCCTCAATCAGGATGCCATAGCGTACATATACTGTCAGCCCACGGCCAAGGTTATCACCACTGAGAAGCATAGAAGTGATGTCCTCGTATCCGTGGTTTCTTTTTTTTAGTCATCAGTCTTCTGACTGGTTTAATGCGGCTCGCCCCGAATTCCTTGTCTCTCTCTCTCTACAGTTTTCACCTTCTACAGCTCCCTCTAGTACCATGGAAGTCATTCTCTCATGCCTTAACAGATGTCCTATCATCCTATCCCTTCTGCTTGTCAATGTTTTCCACACATTCCTTACCTCTCCGATTCTACGCAGAACCTCCTCATTCCTTACTTACCAGTCTACCTAATTTTCAATATTCGTCTGCAGCAACACATCTCAAACGCTTCTCTTCTTTCCCGGTTTTGCCACAGTCCATGTTTCACTACCATACACGGCAGTGCTCCCAACGTACATTCTCAGAAATTTCTTCCTCAAACTAAGACCTATGTTTGATACTAGTAGAGTTCTCTTGGCCAGGAATGCTCATTTTACCTGTGCTTGTCTGTTCTTTATGTCCACCTTCTTCCGTCCGTCTGTGGATATTTTGCTGCCTACGTAGCAGAATTCCTTCAACTAATTCGTGATCACCAATCCTGATAAGCTTCTCGCTGTTTTCATTTCTACTACTTCTCATTACTTTCGTCTTTCTTCGATATACTCTCAATCCATACTGTGTACTGATTAGACTGTTCATTACACATAGCAGATCACGTAATTCTTCTTTACTTTCACTCAGTATAGCAATGTCACGTTGAATTATAATTCCACTCCCGAACCTTTCTTTTATTTCCATCATTGACTGAACAGTAGGGGCGAAAGAATACAACCCTATATTTTTATCAACCTTTCTCTTACAATTTTTAATTTATCATGGAACCAAGTGTGTTCGGGAAATACTTCGATTTGTAACTAACAGAGAACTCATTGCACCTCTCAAGTGTTTCTGTGTAGATACAGTAAATTGCAAGTTTAGCATAACAGCGCCCCAGACGGAGCAGTACTGCGGGGATTTGCGCAGATTAGAGGTAAGAGCTAAATATTTTGATTTTTTTATTCATTCTATCAGGGACAACTTAAGTCATTCAGAGACAGTTTCTGTCATCAGTTTATCAAAACTAATTGTTGTAGGTTTCATGTCAAACTTCATTATTCAGGCAATTTATATTGTTCAAAATTCTTGCAGTCAAATTGATTACTTTTACAGTACGAAAGACTTCCCTTTATATTACGACAATTAATTATTATGACAATGCAACTTTGAATTCTCAATACGACAGTTCATTTGTTATTGCCGCACAGACCTTACAATCAGAATCAGTAAATCAGTCTTTTTTTATATTATTTCCATAACTTTGAAGCTGACCCATATTTTTCTCAGAATTTCGCTTTTACCAAGTCGACAAATCCTACTAAAGTGCCGTGGTTTTCCTTTAGTCTTGCTTCCTTTATCAACCGTAACTTCAGAATAGCCTCTCTGGTTCCTTTACCTTCTCTAAACCCAAACTGATCGTTATCTAACACATACTCAGTTTTATTTTCTATTCTTCTGTAGATTACTCTTTTCAGCAACTTGGATGCATGAACTGTTAAGCTGACTGTAAGATAATTCTCACCCTTGTCAGCTCTTGCAAGGTTTGGAACTGTGTGGATGATGATTTTAGAAATTCTGATGGAATGTTGTCTATTCCTTATGCCTTATTTGTTCTTAAGTCCTCCTAAGCTCTCTTAAATTCTGATACTAATACTGTATCCCCTACCTCTTCGTACGTGGTTCCCTTTTCGTATCACACTACCAACCATATTTTAAATACCATGAAAGAGGAAGCGGGATGGTATCGTGATTGGTAGTCACAATTTATAATTAAGACGGTTTATTGACATTACGCCTTTTAAGGAATCAGACAATTACAAATTGTGGACGAGCCACTAGATAAAGCTTTGCAAATACAGTTAGAAACCCAACGTACTAAGTACGCAAATAAACAGTCCCTTAAGAGAAAGTTATGAAAAACTTAATGTGCCAGGCACTTATAGAAACCTTAAGCATAGCAATTGCCAATTACTTCACATAGCCACTTCATCAAACTCCTTAAAACCAGTTATTACATTAAGATGGCCACACTTAACATTCTTCACTGAAAACTTACTATTTCAATCCGTTAAAGAAGCACTTGTTAAAAGGTCAATTACAAACTTAACGTTGCCCTCAATTTAGTTTCCTTTATTAAGAAAACCGAATTACTAACAAACTTCAGAAATTCATATAGGATTTTCCTCAAAATACGTAATGAAAACAGTTACCAATAAAGGGTGACTTAATGACACTTCAACACTAGTGCCAAGCTAATATTAAATTACATAATATGATAGAACCACTTACATAAAAAACTACAGCATAAACCCTGATCTTTAAAAATGAATGTTCACGTGCTCAGACGAGTTCATAAAAGACTACTAGAAAGAGCTGCGCAAGGAACTCAGCAGATGCTATGCAATTTAAAGTTTATCCAGTTGCCAGTCGCTAATATTTAAGGAAACAGGTTCGTATAAGAACAGGTTACACACAATATACATTTATATATCTACCAGCGTAACCCGCATTGGCGGAACGAAGATAAATACTAAACTTTGCAAGGCGGTATGTGAACAACTCTCGGCAGTGGCCAGGTTCTTAAACACTGCCAGGCCAAGACTTCCGATGACATTTCACTCCCCGCCAAAGCGCTGGCACAATCAAATATTTTTGCGCGAATCACGAAGACATTCCAATAACTCTGAAACATAGAGCACTCGCAGAACTTTTGATTGGATATATGGGTGAGCGTGTAAAGGAACACGTTACACTACAGATAAATTCGGAACTTTGACATTAAGCATTTTACGCATGGACAGCTGAATTAATAGAGTGCAAGCTTTGAAAACGCCAACAAAATCATTCGATTACAAGAAACACAGAGCACTAGTAAAACTTCTGATAAAACTTTCAAATAACGGCCATCATTTAACATGCCCTCAGTCCGGATGGTTGCTTCGGCTGCGCGCGTGGCCGACGCTGATGTCGAACGTGATTCTTGGTGTTCTCCCTGGTTGCAGCGAAGGCGGCCTTTCTGCCTGAACGGCGCGACTCCCTCCCATTTTCGAACACGAAAGGCCGATTGCGTGAACAACACTCCCCTAAACGACGCAAAAGGAGGCGCCGTACGTGATACCACGGTGACGGAATCACCGCTGGCGCGGAGCGAGGATTTTGAAGAAATAAAGAGTCCCCGTCGTTAGGGGAGGCGACATGCTAATGTCAACTTCTGCGCCGTACGATGAGTGGCTGCAGCGCTTGCGACCGAGTGCCTTCGCAGCTTCACATGAGCGACTTGTAGCCATCCACACCGGTAGGCTGCAGCTCCACGTATACCGTACCGCGACACTGATTATTAACGGCGTCGGCGCACCGGGCTCCTGAAGAAATGATATCGGCGTAGGAACTAGACGTTGTAATGTTACAGTAGATGCATCTCGCAGCCCTACCAAGCGTTTAAAACGCGCTCCCACGCAGCGTCATTAATCATATTAACGTAAACGGTATTACAGAGAAACGAAATGGATACCGAGAATTTCCAATGGTGGGATCTTCACCTCCTCATGGAGGAAACGCTCAACACCAAAGGCTTTTGGTTGGGAGTGTAATTGAAAAAATGTCATGATCCGAATGTGGGACTACTCCGGAATCTTTTGTCAATGGAGATATCATCCTGCGAACCTTGCAGAACTACACTCCTGGAAATGGAAAAAAGAACACATTGACACCGGTGTGTCAGACCCACCATACTTGCTCCGGACACTGCGAGAGGGCTGTACAAGCAATGATCACACGCACAGCACAGCGGACACACCAGGAACCACGGTGTTGGCCATCGAATGGCGCTAGCTGCGCAGCATTTGTACACCGCCGCCGTCAGTGTCAGCCAGTTTGCCGTGGCATACGGCGCTCCATCGCAGTCTTTAACACTGGTAGCATGCCGCGACAGCGTGGACGTGAACCGTATGTGCAGCTGACGGACTTTGAGCGAGGGCGTATAGTGGGCATGCGGGAGGCTGGGTGGACGTACCGCCGAATTGCTCAACACGTGGGGCGTGAGGTCTCCACAGTACATCGATGTTGTCGCCAGTGGTCGGCGGAAGGTGCACGTGCCCGTCGACCTGGGACCGGACCGCAGCGACGCACGGATGCACGCCAAGACCGTAGGATCCTACGCAGTGCCGTAGGGGACCGCACCGCCACTTCCCAGCAAATTAGGGACACTGTTGCTCCTGGGGTATCGGCGAGGACCATTCGCAACCGTCTCCATGAAGCTGGGCTACGGTCCCGCACACCGTTAGGCCGTCTTCCGCTCACGCCCCAACATCGTGCAGCCCGCCTCCAGTGGTGTCGCGACAGGCGTGAATGGACGAATGGAGACGTGTCGTCTTCAGCGATGAGAGTCGCTTCTGCCTTGGTGCCAATGATGGTCGTATGCGTGTTTGGCGCCGTGCAGGTGAGCGCCACTATCAGGACTGCATACGACCGAGGCACACAGGGCCAACATCCGGCATCATGGTGTGGGGAGCGATCTCCTACATTGGCCGTACACCTCTGGTGACCGTCGAGGGGACACTGAATAGTGCACGGTACATCCAAACCGTCATCGAACCCATCGTTCTACCATTCCTAGACCGGTAAGGGAACTTGCTGTTCCTACAGGACAATCCACGTCCGCATGTATCCCGTGCCACACAACGTGCTCTAGAAGGTGTAAGTCAACTACCCTGGCCAGCAAGATCGCCGGATCTGTCCCCCATTGAGCATGTTTGGGACTGGATGAAGCGTCGTCTCACGCGGTCTGCACGTCCAGCACGAACGCTGGTCCAACTGAGGTGCCAGGTGGAAATGGCATGGCAAGCCGTTCCACAGGACTATATCCAGCATCTCTACGATCGTCTCCATGGGAGAATAGCAGCCTGCATTGCTGCGAAAGGTGGATATACACTGTACTAGTGCCGAAATTGTGCATGCTTTGTTGCCTGTGTCTATGTGCCTGTGGTTCTATCAGTGTGATCATGTGATGTATCTGACCCCAGGAATGTGTCAATAAAGTTTCCCCTTCCTGGGACAATGAATTCACGGTGTTCTTATTTCAATTTCCAGGAGTGTAGCACTCCTGAAAGAAAGGAGATTGCGCAGGCATGGGCTAGCCACAGCCTGGGGGATGTTAACAGAATGAGATTTTCACTCTGCAGCGGAGTGTGCGCTGATATGAAAGTTCCTGGCAGATTATAACCGTGTGCCAGACCGAGACTCGAACGCAAGACCTTTGCCTTTCGCGGAAAGTGCTCTACGAATTGAGCTACCTAAGCACGTATCACGACCCGCCCTCACTGCTTCAATTCTGCCAGTACCTCCTCTCCTACCTTTCAGACTTCACAGAAGCACCTGCCCGCGAAAGGCAAAGGTCCCCAGTTCGAGTCTCGGTTCGGCACACAGTTTTAATCTGCCACGAAGTTACGTGTCTGCGCACACTCCGCTGCAGAGTGAAAATCGCATTCTGCTACTGTCGATATTCTGATCTTATTTGCCATGATCACAGAGCGCGAAGCCCGCGAGAGTGTAACAAGGGAAACTGCCCGTCAAAACCTGAACACACATCAGGCATGGAAACAGGAATAAGATGTACTGAACCGTGAAAAAAGGCAAAACACAAATAGTGAACGGTGCTATGACAAGAAGTGCAATAAGAGCAGCCTGAAAGAGCGCTGACGTTGTGGTTAAGTGGTCACGATGTTGGAATGCCATGCGGGCGAGCCTTGTTCAGACCTCCTTTGTGACAATTTTATTTTCCGCTGTTCGCTTTATTCAAATTTGTGTCTGTGTCGTGGTGTAACGTCTGCTTGCAACAGTGAGGTGTAAGGAAGGAACCTATGATAGCAGTTGATTCTGCACAGCCACCCTATCAGCAGTGGCTTTCGAATGGGAACCGCAAACGTTTGATGACCAGGTGACAACTCAACCGATCCTCCCCCAGAAAACACGTCTGGTATACCATACGCAGCATTAGTGACAGTATGTGTGTCTTATTATAGGAATCTCTTTCCGAAGCACCCAATCTGAACCCCTGGTACGTGAGTGAGATATGCCTCCTTGCCAGATGTATGTGCACGTATGAATGTGAATTTAGTCACTCCGAAGGCAATGATCAAGACCTAATAGTTTGTCACGTAAGCTGCAACAAACGAAGGCATCAGTTTCACAATTACACAGTTAGACTGTGCTCTGTCAAATCATATGTTTTAATGTTTTTGAAGTTGCGTTCCGGTTTGGAAGTTTTTTCTCATGAATTCATTTGTTGTACCATAGTTCATAACCGTTTATTTGCTTTTTCGTTTCTGTGAGAATTCTACGTGGTATCTCGCCAGTTCTCACAACTCATCTCGTTTACTTCCGATGGTAACGCATTCTTACCACGTGATTCATGTTTTATAACCAATGTATAGTATGATAACTGCTAAGACTACAGAAAGAAAACAAACACTTCCATGACCGGACGGATGGCTCAATGTTGTAAAACAAAATAAAAATAAATGACACGAGAGAGTTTTGAACACGGCTCGTCCGCTTTATAGTCCAACACAGTGACCACTTTTTTTTAATGTCGTTTTGTTCGTTATTGTTAGTGACACTTGTTCGGGCGAACATCCCATGATACTCATTTACGCTCATTGTTGATCCATTCACAAAGCTTTTTTTTTTTTTTTTTTTTTTTTTTACATAGGGCAAATAACCCCCTGACCGAACACTCCGAGCTACCGTGCCGGAAAACCACTAAGCCGAGGTTGTTTGTGTACGCTCAGTATTGCGCTTGTTAATCTTGGACCATCATTTCTATTTTTGCTATTTTTACAGTTCAGTACCCTTCTTCATGCTTGACCTGTGTTCAGTTTTTTCAGGCTACCCACTGGGCCATCTTACTACTAAATCTAAGGGAAGTGCGCTGGGGAGTTTCCCTTCTAAGTCACTATCTAAACTAACACTAGCTCACACGCTCCGTAAACGGAAGTACGACAGGTCATCTCTGGGTAGCCGCTAAGGCCAGTCTGACAAACGAAAATAAAAGTTTTGTTACTGCAGGAACTCTATCACGCGTTAACTCGGAAATATTAATAGAAGATTAGCGTGCTACCCAATGCTCGATGTCAACACTGCAACTTATCGCTCTATCAACGTGTACCGTCATTGTCGGGAAGGTTGCTAATTTCGCGGTGACTGAATGATATTGGCATCTCCGCAAAAAAGTAATACAGAAAGCTACCAGAAAATTGACTCAGGACGAAGTGTGCATTTAATTACTTTGTACTAGGAAAGGCAAGCATTGTGGAATGTACAGTTACTGGACGGAAGGAACTGAAGTCAGAAGCAAAGTTTGTTGGCTGAAATAGCTATAGTTTTTCAGCACATCAATAAAAGAAATTTAGCCGAATATCCGCAACTTTCGCAATCAGGCAAACAAGTTTTATAACTTGGATTGATTAACGCAGGAAAATGAAGCTATGTGACTTCAAGTAATATCTTCTATCTGAATTTTATATGACATGGTATTTATTGATTATATTGTCATATTGTATGTTGAAGAACAGACCTTGAGGAACTTACGAGTGGTTCCTGAAGCCAATACAAGTACAAACGTTCGTAAAACTGTATGTCCGGACATGGATCATTCATGAGATATTCACCCCGTTTGGCTTTTCAACGGCTGTGGGTATCAATATGAAATTTCTGTAATGTTATCGTAATTGTTACTATACGAAATATTAAAGACGATAAACGTAGATGATACTAGAAATATTAGTGTCGCAAGTAGTCTGTCTTCAACACTAATGATTTACATATAGTATTATAGTATCTATAGACTGTTTAAAATTACTTGATAGTTGACGTCTGTCACTTGGTGCTGCAGTGTTGCCACTTCGCCTACCACTCAGTTACAGGCGACACGCGAACACGACGCATCGCTTGAGAAGTGCTGAAATGCAGTTCGCGAAACGCGGAGCGATGTTGGAAGCTGAAGCCATTAGGTACAGCGGGAACACGAGATACTCTGTCCACAGCTAATTTTAAAAGACCAGTGACAACTGCGATAGACAATGCGTTTCGTAGCTTTGAATTTACATCGTGTCCTAACCCAACCACAACCTCTTGATGTCCAATATATCCGAAAAACGGCGGTCACAAACCTGTGGAAGAGCCGTTAATGACGCCAGCTTTGCTCACGGCAATTAAAACTGACCTGTGCGAACAAACCCAAGACAAAAAAATACAGTTTCAGCACTAAAAGCGAACTGCAACATCCCGCTTCTGCTACTCGAGCTGATGCGATACCGACCTATGAGTAGTCCTGGTTGGAAATCATTTGCAAGTTATAAGCGACAAAGGCAGATTCCAAATGAAAAAAGAGTGATATGAAGAAAAATAAGAGCATATAAAACAGTCGATACGATGACGAAAATAATGCGACAAAACACAAAAAATAAAATGTTACATTGAAACCAATTGACTGAAAATAGTAATAAACAGAGTCATTTTGATAAAAGAATGTCGTCACCCAACAGGATTCGAACCTTAAACCTTCTCTAACTCAAACTGTAACTTTAACATTCCGCTAGGAAAGACCCTGGAATTGTGATGTTACATTTATGTATCTCTAGAACGAGTTACAATAATCTTTTGCTGGCTTCAAAAAGTCCGGTTTCACACCATGTGGTATGAAGTTTGCCTTCTGTATGCTGATCTCTGTGGTGATAATATTTGAAGATATGAAGCCGAATCGCCTCTTGTGCGAAAGGATACAATAGTCTTTGACCAGTGATGTGACCGAAATGTGCGTCATTCCGTTTCCATCCTTTTGTAAGTGTTGTCTTGGGTGCGTTTATCATGTGTGATGAAGCTCGAAATAGAAGGATCCAAACACAACAAGAAAAAAGCCAGACACGGAAATGGAGGTGAACTTGACAGTTTGTTGTGGCAGTTTGGGAACGACGAACAGTTCGGGCTTGAAGTTGAGCTGTATGATTGGAGGAAGACACCTCGAATAAGTGAAGTGTCAACTATCAAGTAATTTTAATCAGACTATAGATGGGCAGTACTGTGTCCAGTTATAAATAGTATTTCTTCCTCCTCCATTGTTGATCATTCTCGTAAAATTTCGATATCGTTATAAGCATCCAATCACAAGCTCTACCGTGAAATTCTTGCATGCTCCTACCAGGAACAAAGACATTTGCGTTTTTTCTTTGTCATTCAAAGCACCAAAAGTGCAGCTGCAGCCTGATCCTCTTGCATCGCAACCTTGTCTTTCAACCAAAAATTATGGCATACAAATATCATAGAGAGTGAACTCTCAGCTATCGCAGACACTCTCACCCTGCTGTGTGGAGGACTCCCACAGAAAGTACTCACAAGGAACGTTCAGATGGTAACTATCAGCAAAAATTCTCCCCTAGTGTAAGCAGTTATGAGAGTGCTGAGAGTACCAAGAAGAACAAAAAACTCTCTTGTCTCCCTAAAGTGGAGTGACCACATAAAATATATAGTAGGAAAAGCTGTTGTTTTCAAGAACGCATGCAAGCAATATATATCGAACGCGCGACTGTCGCAGAGCGAGATATTGATTTTGTTTACAGCGATGATACGTAATCTGCGGCGAAGAACCTCAGTTCGCACAACAGCACTGACACATAATACGAAGCATCTAGAGTTTCCATTTGTGTTAGTCTAACGTGGCACGATTTGATTTCTAAGTTGAGTACCGTTGCAAATTATTTGGGCTTCTGCTGGAAGTACCATCTGCTGTCGAATCATGACACCTGAAATTGTGTGGATTCTTATGGGGAGAATTGCGTCAAACTTGGTTCAAGAAGTAGCGGTTTTGAGTTCCCATTACAGTTGTAGCAAATGTCGGAAAAGAACAAGGAAACGCACGTGGTTTGATAGTTGTAAACTGACAATACAGCAGAGCACCATCTTGGTTTCATGCTAGATTAAAGATTACACAGTAGAAAACGACAGCGTCGAAAACTGCACTGTAGATTAATATTGTTTGTGACTATTACGGTTTCTGTCTGTTACGTAATTCTGACAAATGACAGTGATCCAACGGGTGATGACAACAATACTGTATAAATGAATGTGTCTCACGTAACTCGAAAATATGGGAAAGGATGACTTCCCAAGAACAAAACTGACCAGGTTTGTGTATTCGGAGGCATAGAAAGAGTGTCAGAAAAACGTTTCATTGTGAAAACGTATTCCAAGACGAATCAAACTTTAGTGCCTCTTATTAAGAACTTCAGCTTGCCTGGCTCCAAAGTCATTACAGATGGATGGAAACCGTGGAACACTTTGATGGAAGAGAGATTTCACCACAAATCTGTAAACCATTCTGTCCAATTCGTGTCTTCTGACGATCCATCTGTGCACACACATAGCATCGATCGATTATGGAATGAAATCATCCATCGAAAGCGAACGACGACGACCGGGAGACTGGGATGAACTGAAAAATGTACAATACATCTACTTCCACAATTTGCGCTTAGCTGGTATAAAATGTCCCTGTGAGACTGCTAATTTTCTAAAGAGATGTTGCCAGAGTATACCCCGGCTTTGGAAAAAAGGACTTCTCCCGTCAGCAGCAAAGAGATTACGCGGAATTGCCCAGGACGAAGATAAGACAGGTGAAATTACATTTAATGTCGTTATTGAACAATTTTCATTTATTATTTTTGTCGTTTCCAATGCTATAACCTAAATCCACATCGTCGATCTTTTAACTTGGATGCCGTGTTGTGCTATCTGTGAGATAGGGGAAAGCAAATTATTATTTGTGGGGATTTCAATGTTGATTCACTGAAAGAAGAATGACCTGGAAGTTTTGATCGGTTCTTTCAAGTTGACATCTGTCATTAATGTTCCTACTTGGGTAGTAAAGAACAGCAGCACGTTGATAGATAACACTTTCATACACCAAGATAAGTTGAAAAACAAATTCCTGCCCTATTGAGAATGGCCTTTCTGATCACGGTGCTCAGCTAGTTACAGTATATGACATAGCTGCATTCAGTAATTCGAAACTACCCTCCAAAGTTGTGTGTTCAATTAATTACTCAACAATTAGAAATTACAGAGAAAATCTTCAGCAGTTAGATTGGGCTGAGGTGCACAAGGAACCCGAGGCTAATTTAAAATATACCTTATTTCATGATACACTTGTAAGAGAATTTTAAAACTGTTTCCCCAAGAAAGTAGTTAAATTTAATTATAAGAAACCGTGCTAAAAATCTTGGCTTACTAAAGGAATAAAAACCACAAAAGGGAACTGTATGTAACAACATGAAAGAGAAATGGCCCAGAAACAGCCAAATATTATAAAAACTACTGTGCTGCATTAAGAAAGGTTATTAAAAAGTCCAGAAGGATGTGAATCAAGTCTGAGATTAATACCTCTGATAACAAATCAAAACTAGTTGGAATATTATTACAAGGAAGACCAAGGAAGACAGGGCAACCAAGAGTACAGGATGATGGCATTACCATCAAAGCTAATGGAAACTTGACAGACAACAACCCGGAAGTAGAAAACATTTTGAATAATCATTTTTTAAATGTTGTAGAGAAAATAGGATCTAAATGTTCATTAGAAGAAGCAAGGTAGTTCATGGAAGAGGCCTTACCCACACCCTTTGATACAATTGAAATTCCACCCACCCCTTCTGAAATCAGGAAGATATTAAACTCTCTCAAGAATAAAAGTTCACATGGAATGGATGGCATTTCCAGCAGGATAATAAAAGCTTGTTCCCAAGATATAAGTGGGATTCTTAGCCACATTTGTAATAGCTCTCTGAAGCAGGGTATTTTTCCAGACAGACTGAAGTATGCAATTTTTAAACTACTGCATAAAAAAGGGGATACGTCTGAAGTCAACAACTACCGCCCAGTCTCTCTTTTGACTGCCTTATCAAAAATTCTTGAAAAATTAATGTATTGCAGAGTAGCTTTACACCTTTGTAAAAATAAAGTTTTAACAAAATGTCAGTTTGGTTTCCAGATAGGTTTTTCAACGGAAAATGCTACATATACTTTCACTGATGAAACATTAAATGCTCTGAGTAACTGGAAGTCACCCGTTGGGATTTTTTGTGATCTCTCAAAGGCTGTTGATTGTTTAAATCATGGAATACTTCAAGATAAGCTCAAGTACTGTGGTATGAATGTGACAGCGCTCAGTTGGTTTATATCATACATAAATGGAAGAGTGCAGAAAGTTGAAATAAGCAGTTCACATAATACGCAAAAAACTGGTGATTTCTCAAACTGGGGAACAATGAAGAATGGGGTGCTGGAAGGTTCGGTCTTGGGTCCTCTGCTGTTCTTAATATGCACTCATGGAAATGGAAAAAAGAACACATTGACACCGGTGTGTCAGACCCATCATACTTGATCCGGACACTGCGAGAGGGCTGTGCAAGCAATGATCACACGCACGGCACAGCGGAAACACCAGGAACCGCGGTGTTGGCCGTCGAATGGCGCTAGCTGCGCAGCATTTGTGCACCGCCGCCGTCACTGTCAGCCAGTTTGCCGTGGCATACGGAGCTCCATCGCAGTCTTTAACGCTGGTAGCATGCCGCGACAGCGTGGACGTGAACCGTATGTGCACTTGACGGACTTTGAGCGAGGGCGTATAGTGGGCATGCGTGAGGCCGGGTGGACGTACCGCCGAATTGCTCAACACGTGGGGCGTGAGGTCTCCACAGTACATCGATGTTGTAGCCAGTGGTCGGCGGAAGGTGCACGTGCCCCTCGACCTGGGACCGGACCGCAGCGACGCACGGATGCACGCCAAGACCGTAGGATCCTACGCAGTGCCGTAGGGGACCGCACCGCCACTTCCCAGCAAATTAGGGACACTGTTGCTCCTGGGGTATCGGCGAGGACCATTCGCAACCGTCTCCATGAAGCTGGGCTACGGTCCCGCACACCGTTAGGCCGTCTTCCGCTCACGCCCCAACATCGTGCAGCCCGCCTCCAGTGGTGTCGCGACAGGCGTGAATGGACGAATGGAGACGTGTCGTCTTCAGCGATGAGAGTCGCTTCTGCCTTGGTGCCAATGATGGTCGTATGCGTGTTTGGCGCCGTGCAGGTGAGCGCCACTATCAGGACTGCATACGACCGAGGCACACAGGGCCAACATCCGGCATCATGATATGGGGAGCGATCTCCTACATTGGCCGTACACCTCTGGTGATCGTCGAGGGGACACTGAATAGGGCACGGTACATCCAAACCGTCATCGAACCCATCGTTCTACCATTCATAGACCGGCAAGGGAACTTGCTGTTCCAACAGGACAATGCACGTCCGCATGTATCCCGTGCCACCCAACGTGCTCTAGAAGGTGTAAGTCAACTACCCTGGCCAGCAAGATCTCCGGATCTGTCCCCCATTGATCATGTTTGGGACTGGATGAAGCGTCGTCTCACGCGGTCTGCACGTCCAGCACGAACGCTGGTCCAACTGAGGCGCCAGGTGGAAATGGCATGGCAAGCCGTTCCACAGGACTACATCCAACATCTCTACGATCGTCTCCATGGGAGAATAGCAGCCTGCATTGCTGCGAAAGGTGGATATACACTGTACTAGTGCCGACATTGTGCATGCTCTGTTGCCTGTGTCTATGTGCCTGTGGTTCTGTTAGTGTGATCATGTGATGTATCTGACCCCAGGAATGTGTCAATAAAGTTTCCCCTTCCTGGGACAATGAATTCGCGGTGTTCTTATTTCAATTTCCAGGAGTGTATATTAATGACTTGCCATTCTGTATTCACGAAGATGCAAATCTGGTACTTTTTGCCGATGATAAAAGTACAGCTATCACACCCAAAAGACAAGAATTAACTGGTGAAATTGTAAACGATGTTTTTCAGTAAATTATGAAGTGGTTCTCTGCAAATAGGCTCTCATTAAACTTTGACAAAACACAGTACATACATTTCTACACAGTAAATGGTATGATACCATTAATAAATATAGACTTCGATCAGAAATCGATAGCTAAGGTAGAATATTCAAAATTCCTAGGTGTATGCACTGATGAGGGGTTGAACTGGAAAAACACTCAAGATCTGCTGAAACGTTTGAGTTCAGCTACTTATGCTATTAGGGTCATTGCAAATTTTGGCGATGTACAATTAGCTTACCACGCCTATTTTCATTCTCTGCTTTTGTATTGCTTGGTATTCTGGGGTAACTCATCATTGAGTAAAAGAGTGTTCATTACACAAAAGAGTGTAATCAGAATAATTGCTGGCGTTCATCCAAGATTATCCTGCAGGTACTTACTTAAAGATCTTTACTGTATCCTTACAATATATATATTCACTTACGAAATTTGTTATTAACAATCCGAACGAATTCAAAAGTAATAGCAGTGCACATGGCTACAACACTACTCAAGGTTATATCTAACTTTGGCTCAGAAGGGGGTAAATCATGCTGCCACGAAAGTCTTTGGTCACTTATCTTATAGCATCAAAAGTCTGACAGATAGCCATACAGCATTTAAAAGGAAATTAAAATAATTTCTTAATGGCAACTCCTACTCATTAGATGAATTTTTGGATTTAGTAAGCGGGTAATTTCAGCAACCCCCAAAAAAATTAAAAATATTAAGTATCATGTAATATTTTGTACAATGTAATATCTTGTATACACACCTTTTATTAACCTGACACGTTCCATATCATTACGAAGTGTGGTATTCATGATCGATGGAACAAGTACTAATACAATCTAATCTTAACGTAGTATTTCCGATCGCTGCAAATAAAATCGATATCTTGCTCCGCGACAGTCGCGCTTTCGATACATATCGCTTGCAAGCGTTTTTGGAAATTACTGGAAAGCATGTGCCAGACGAGATTCAGTGGGAGAATATTAAGTAAGAAGTGCCTTACGAAACACTCGTTTGACCGATTCTTGACATCCTGGTATCCTTATCAAGCATCATTAATAGAGCAGGTCCAACTAAGAGCGGCGCGTATCATCCGGAATCGTTTCCTCGGCGCGAGAACCTTACTGATATGTTCAACGAACTCCAATAGCAGACGCTACAAGAGGGGCATTACGCATCACGGAGAGCTTTACTGCAGAAACGTCGAGAACGTGCATTCCAAGGAGAATAGAGGAATATATATTTCTTTCTCCCACATACTTGTTGTGGAATGATTACAACGAGAAAATCAGAGAAATTAGTCACACGCACCTTAAACAACAGTCATTCTTCCCACGCCACATTCGCGAACGCAACAGGAACGTGGTTGCGGAAGTACTCTCCACCACACAGTGTAGGATGGCTTGCGGATTGTAAATGTAGAGGTAGAATTCCAATAGCAACTTCATCTGAGGTATCGTTTCCTATGTGTTGCAAATATTTGCGGTGTCACTAAGCTTCTGCGAATGGGACAATCACAGATGTTGTTCACTATACATTTTCGTTATGTGATGACAGCGATTAACCATAGTACTCAACGTATTTCTACGATATGGAGAAGAATAGCAAAAGCAATAATACAAATGTAGAGAAATTTACATGAAATTTGTGTTTTGTTACGCAGATGCGATAGGACAACATCTCTGCGCTTGCAAAATCGACATACAACAGACAGCTGTATGCTAATGACAATTCGTGCTGTGAAAGAGGGCTGTGGAGGGAAGTATTTCCAGCTCGGTAGGGTGACTGAGCCACTCAGTTGGGGGAACAACGAGAAAGATGCAGTGACCAACTGTAGTCGCAGGTGGTCGAGTGGTTCTTTTTGTAGCTCACACCGATCGCAATTTATAACTTCACGTTCAGCCAACGACGAGCGAAGGCTATGACAACCACGAAAGTTGTTTTTATGCGCCTTTAAGAATAAAACTTGGTGTTAGGCCAGACACGATTTGACCTTGCTGCAGCCACAGGATGGGTAATATTTCACCTAGAAAGGTTGTGCGCTTGTCACTGCTTTGGTTGATAGAAGGAAGACCTTTCAGATATCTCATCACTTTAATCTATTTGGAAAGGTAAATTCTGTCGGCATAAAAGTAGCTGTATCAGAATATCTAACACCTTTAGGTTGTAATTAGGACCTTGAGCGTCTCTCAGAGTCTCGTGCTGCCACAGTGCCCAACATTATAAGGAGTCGTCAATGTAGGGAAATGGTACAGCTAATTTTAAAGTTTATCTTCCATCAGGCATGTTGGAAAAACTTCAGAAAACCCAAAATTTACCGGAATTGTCTCGCAGTTGTTCCAGGTTCGTGTCACGTCACACCTAATCTAGCTAAACCCAGGCGATGGTAGTACTCAGGAGGGAACGGTACATTGTTTATCGTTCTCGTGAAGCAATCAGATCTAGACGTCAAAGTTCACAGCAGTTCTTCATAAATTCATTTATCCTGCGAGCGATGTGACAACATAATTATTTCTTGTGATTGTTTAACTTGTTTTTAGTGTGGATGATTGTTGCATGGTTGGTAATTCATCTCGGCAACTGTATGCAATGTTGGATATAGGCCTCTTCCACAGAGTACCAGTTATTGGACCGTTTTAATTGTCTTCATCTGAACATCAGATTCACTATGGAAATTGAAAAGGAGGGAAAGTTACCTTTTTTGGATCTACTAGTTTATAGAAAAGAAGACGGAATGGTTCAAATGGCTCTGAGCACTACGGGATTTAACATCTGAGGTCATCAGTCCCCTAGAACTTAGAACTACTTAAACCTAACTAACCTAAGGACATCACACACATCCATGCCCGAGGCAGGATTCGAACCTGCAACCGTAGCGGTCGCGCGGTTCCACACTGTAGCGCCTAGAGCCGCTCGGCCACCCCGGCCGGCCCAAGACGGAACTCTCGGACACAGGGTTTACAGGAAACCGACTCATACCGACAGGTATTTAGATGCTACCAGTTGCCATCCACCTTTACAACGTACGGGAGTCCTTCGGAGCTTATACTGTCTCGGATGTTGAAAATTTACCACCAAGTGTTCAATAATAACGGCTATACAGACCGACAAATTCGACGTGCTTTTGGGTTTGGACCTCTAGCTGAACCTTCTGAAGACACCTTTAGGTCTGTGCCTTTTCTTCCGTATGCTGGGAATGTGTCCGCCAAGAAAGGTAGAGTTTTGAAGAAATATGAGATCAGATGTGTTTTTCGTCCACCAGCTAAGATTCGAGCACTTCTTGGCTCCGTCAAAATGATTTAGGTTTGAGGAAGTCTGGCGTTTACAAAATGCCGTGTGTGTGCGGAAAATTTACATTGGTCAAACTATTCGTACCGTAAATGACAGGTTTATTGAACATTATCACCATACGCGATTATTACAACCGGATAAATCTGCCATGGCTGTGCATTGCCTTACAGAGGGACACAGGATGCTATATAATAAGAAGCAAGTAGTTGCAAATGCTTCGCGGTATTGGTATTGTGTTCTAAAAGAATCTTTCGAAATCAGACTAGCAGATAATAGCATTAATCGTGATAATGAATACCCGCTAAGTTAAACGTGGAATCCTTTTTTATAAGACATGAAGAAACAAGGGCATCTGAACCGGCCGCCTATGAATAATCATTTGTAACGATATATCGTTTTCGACAGTATTCACCACCGGAGGTGCTGCAACTCTTTTTGGCACCAGGGGGCAGCAGGAATGATTGAGAGCGTGCGTACTGTATCTAGCGCATGCGCTGCTGTACTTCCGATGCATATAAAGATGCAGTCATTTGCGAGTGGAATCAGTTATCGGCGAAAGCACCGTAGCTTTTCTTACCTGATGATGGCGGTCAGGTGCACCGCGGAAATATTGTTCTCAGATGACAGTTTGATCTGGCTGGAAACCCGACAAGTGTCTGATATAATTCACACTGTCTTTTCCCTGGTACATTTTTTATTTCGTTTCTCTGTAAGCTGTTCTCAGTACAACACCATTTCAATTTTGTAGCAGGGACTGTCAATTCCTCAATTACTCTTTTCTCTTACTCATTTACTTGTGGGTTTTTTCTCTTCTTGTTATTCAGAAAGTGCATCTTTCCATTGCTGGTCAGCCGTCACTCATGTTTTGAACTGTTTGCAAATATAACGTCCATGTTTCACTTCAGTAAAGCCATGATGTCTGCTTGATTTTTAAGTATATCTATCAATAATATTTTCTGTGCTATGAAGCCATTATCACTGGCCAGGTCGCAGATTGGGAGAAGGCAGATGCATACGACTTCCATTGCAATCCATAAGGCATTCTCGTGGTCATGAGCGGATTTCTTATGAGCTATATCTGATTTTTGTTATCAGACTTAAAGGTATGCTATATTTATTTCATAATTTTACAAGCAAATTTCTGGTAATATCGTATGACTTCAGTTCAGAATGCTGGTAATTTTCTTACGTTCTAATTCAATTCCTACAGTGAACTGCTCGACCATTTATAAAGATGTGTAATCATTATTGGTGTCAACTGAACCTGAACCAACCCTCGTAATAATGTAACTAAACCGGGTGTACAATTTGTAAGATGCAGCTCTGTGCTTGTAGCTTGCCATTCTATGGATATCGATGTTCATGGAGACAGAGCGCTAAATTTATGAAGGATGGGAGGAATTAGCAGTTGGAGCATATTTATAGGGAGCATCCTCTTTTCAACAGGACGTGATTTAAGGAAATTCCAGAGCTCGGGATTCCCGAATGATGTTAGAAACTCCACTCCACCTTCCATGTATTACCTCTGCGGTTTACACACAGCATAACTAACTCGAGCAGAACGTCGGTATCAGCTGGTGCCGTCCAAGCCGTGGCCCTGACATTGTGCCAAAGATCTCACAGCAGGCGGCTGTGGAATGCATCTCCAGCTGGTGTGACGACTCTGAAAAGGTTTTTGCTTCACAACCACACTTCTACAGTCTAAAATGACTGTGTCCTTAGGCGAATTCCCAGCTGGCTTAACGTCCTTTCAATGGAAACGTGTAAAGACGGCCAGTTTATTGACTCGAGTGGCTTCTGCCTGTAGCTGAGTATCTCGTACCACAGTGATAACAATTTTAGTTGGATTACTTTCATGTCGCACAACCGTCAGTGGCGCTACTTATAAAAGGGATATACAGCTCGAAAATGAACCTGACCAAGGTGAGCAGAACCTGTAGCACAAAATGTACCGGTCTGTTTGGGTGAGCGTGCTACACACATTATATAACATAGCTTCTAATGTTTTTACGTAACACGTCTCTCAGTATACTTTTTCCCTTCACATCTTGTCGTTCAGTTTTAGCCAACTAAATGTCACTTGGTAAGATGTTTCCCCCGTAAAATAACGGAATAAATATCCTTTTGTTAAGATTAATCACGCCATCTGCAACGAAGTCAATACAAATGGTGCCCGCGTCCTTCGACACAGAGAAGCCTACAACATTCTGGAAGAGTAAATCATGCGCGCGTTCGAGTGAAATGGTTTGGTAGCCCAATCGGACTATGCCCCGTTACCCCTGGAACCTGTCGGTTCGTAACCTAGATGATCATAATCATTACGTCCAGATATCGATCTGTAACGGGCCCAAGAATATTTCTAACCATACCTTATAGTACTGTAATAAGCGATTAATCACTCCTTGGTTCCAACTTCAGATATTTGATATGTGCCTAGGTGAGTTGGCTGTCTCCCGAAGGTATGCATATCGTTTCAGCTCATCTATAATAAAGCAGTGACAAACTATAATTGACACTACTCGGTATTAAAATTGCTACACCACGAAGATGACGTGCTACAGACGCGAAATTTAACCGACAGGAAGAAGCAGTCGAGATGACAGGCATCCTACCCGCATAGATGTAACGGATCGTGCAGACACGTCTCGATCCCTGAGTCAAAAGATGAGGACGTTTGCAAGACAACAACCATCTGCACGAACAGTTCGACGACGTTTGCAGCAGCATGGACTATCAGCTCGGAGACCATGTCTGCGGTAACCTTTGACGCTGCATCACAGACAGGAGCGCCTGCGATGGTGTACTCAACGACGAACCTGGGTGCACGAACGGCAAAACGTCATTTTTTCGGATGAATTCAGGTTCTGTTTACAGCATGATGATGGTCCCATCAGTGTTTGGCGACATCGCGGTAAACGCACAATGGAAACGCGTATTCGTCATCGCCATACTGGCGTATCACCCGGCGTAATAGTATGGCGCGTCATTGGTTACACGTCACGGTGGCCTCTAGTTCGCATTGACGGCACTTTGAACAGTGGACGTTACATTTCAGATGTGTTACGAGCGGTGGCTCTACTCTTCATTCGATCCCTGCGAAACGCTACATTTACGCAGGATAATCCACTACCGCATGTTTCAGGTCCTGTACGGGCCTTTCTGGATACAGAAAATGTTCGACTGCTGCCCTGGCCAGCACATTCCCCCGATCTCTCACCCACTGAAAACGTCTGGTCAATGGTGGCCGTCAAAATACGCCAGTCAATATTCTTGATGAACTGTGGTATCGTGTTGAAGCTGCATGGTCAGCTGTACCTGTACACACCATCCAAGATCTGTTTGACTCAATGCCCAGGCGTATCAAGGCCGTTATTACGGCCAGAGGTGGTTGTTCTGGGTACCGATTTCTCAGGATCTATGCACCCAAATTGCGTGAAAATGTAATCACATGTCAGTTCTAGAATAATATATTTACCCAATGAATACTCGTTTATCATCTGCATTTCTTCTTGGTGTAGCAATTTTAATGGCCAGTAGTGTATATTGCGTGTGCAGGGCACTGTTTGCCCGAAAAAAGACTCAATGAGCATTTTCCGATTGTATGCACTTAAGATTCTCCAGCTGCCTTCTTTTGTATGTTATTCCTGAAGACATTTCAGTTTCGTCTTAGTGACTGCTAAAGGAATGTTTTCATAGCATGCCCAACCTCAAAGGAAAACATCGTTTCGGTCTTCACTACAAACAAAATATTATCTGTGTTGTAGTTTTACGTGTCGAATAAACTGAGTGGCTGCAATTACTTTAATATGATATTAAATACAATCATGTATTTTTGTGATGGGGTGATAACCGAAATGGTCTGCAATATCTTCTCGATTTTATAACGCAGCGACCTTACTGAAAGGCTTGCTGCTAATATGAAGAGCCTTTGTATTATTGTCTTCCCGAAAACAGGTAAACATTTAAAGTGCACAGTTATATTAGAGAAGCCATAATTGTTTCAGGAAAGTATTTCATTTTCTTCAGTCTTTCATTGGATGTAATTCCTATCAACGCTAAGTTAGAAACTCACATAAACTTAGGCAAAGCTAATTACTCCTAGTATGGATTAACATCGTTTCTCTAGCAGTGCGCTACCCGATACGCCAGTGCTCCGGTTCGTGCGACCAGCGCCAATTTGTCGCCGATTCTTACCCTTTCTTGGCAAACCCACCGCACATACAATTAAACACCCGCAGAGAAATCATTGCAAGCATCATTTAATACCTTGTAATAAACGCCTGGGTTGGGTTAGGAAGTGAGTCCACAAGGTTCTGCTTGTTAAAGCCACCCGATGAGGATTTAATCGCGCAGTCACACCAAACTGTAGGAATGCTGTTGTCGGCGTTTTGCACGCTGTTCCTACATGTCCCACAGATTTTCTATGGGGCTCTATTCAGATGATTTTTCAGGTTAACCTAGATGTAATATTTTTCAGAAAACCCGTCACATGTTCTTCAGTCCGACGAACTTCGCTGTTGTCGTCTTTATGTGCCTGTGTGAATAATGGCCTCTTGCGACGTGACCGACTCCAGATGTTTACTGCATGCAGTTTCCGTCGCAACGTTCTCTCGCTAATAGCTTGGGATGAAGTTTCATTCACTGCCTGCAGCAATTCCTCTCGGGTTTGGAAGCGATTTTGATTCATAAGCCGTCAAACGCTTCTCTGGTCCCTCTCAGTGAGGATCTTTTCCCAACCACAACTCTGACGTCGTGTTTCTCGGCTACGTGCTTTACACCACTGCTTGTAAACACACTGAACAGCAAATCCAGCAAATTCACACATTTGAGGCCATTGACACTACCAAACACGATTGTCCCTTTTTGACACTCTGTTACGTCCTTGCATTTGATTAGATTAGATTAATACTTGTTCCATAGATCATGAATACGACACTTCGTAATGATGTGGAACGTGTCAGGTTAATAAAAGATGTCTGTACAAGAAATTACATTACACAAAATATTGCATGACACTAATGATTAAGTTTTTTTTTTTTTTTTTTTTTTTTTTTTTTTTTTTTTTTTACTTACTTTATATCTAAAAATTCAGCCAATGAGTAGAAGGAGTTGTCATCTAGAAATTCTTTTAATTTATTTTTAAATGTTAGTTGGCTATCTGTCAGGCTTTTGATGCTGTTTGGTAGGTGCCCAAAGACTTTTGTGGCAGCATAATTTACCCCTTTCTGTGCCAAAGTCAGATTTAACCCTGCATAGTGAAGATCATCCTTTCTCCTGGTGTTATAGGTATGCACACTGCTATTACTTTTGAATTGGGTTGGATTATTATCAACAAATTTCATAAGGGAATATATATACTGTGAGGTTACTGTGAGGATCCCTAGATCCTTAAATAGATGTCTGCAGGATGACCGTGGGTTCTGCAGGATGACCGTGGGTCTACGTATAGTGTCCGCTTAAGAAGAAGAAACGCGCACGTGGTCGACCACGTGTCTAGATCGCCGCGCCATCTATAAAGGATTAGCGGTACATCCACGAGTGCGCTCTGCGGTGGCTAAACTTTGTCCAGTGAGTTTAATCAGTATATGCCACTAATAGAAGTCCATGCCATGTCCCTACGTAAATTTGATTGTAATATTCCGGTTGCGAGTACCAGGGATTATGCGTTACCGTAATTTGATACGACAACGCTCTTTGCTCTGACGACATCTCTTTGCTGAAAAAAAAGAGGAGCACCTATGTGTCCTTGTAATTGTTGGAGATAAGAAATGCCGATTGGACATTGTGCCTTTTTGAGGTCAGATAAGTTTTGAATATGGAAGTAATGTGAAGTGCAAAGGCCAACATTTAATCCCGATTATCAAGAATAAAAATTGAATTTGTGGAAAAAAAGAAGGTAAATATCTTGAAACGTCCCTTTAGAAAAATTATACATAACTGTGCTTAAACTGACACACAATATTTTTAGCGCAACGCAATCTGACTTTCAGTAATCGCCACAAAGAATGGCCCTGACTAACATTAACCTATACGTTTCACAAATCACTTACCTCAAAAAAATCTTGTTTACTCCAACTACTGCAATACAGTGAGCGCCACTACTGCCAACTAAATAAAAGATTCAAACTACTGAAGGCACTAACTACTGATAGGCATAGTTAGCAAATGAAAGATTTTGATAGAGAACAAACAATGTATTTACCTTAATATCATCAAAAGTCATAATATACATAGCAGTTCCATTCTTACAAATTTCAAAACTCCGCCATCTCTCTCCCCACATCCACCACTGCTGGCGGCTCACCTCCAACTGAGCAACGCTACGTGCTGTTAACATCCAGCTGCCCAACCCTACAATGGTGAGTATTACAACAATGCCAACCAGCCACTGACTGCACACAGCACAGCTCAATGTCTGAGCAATAAAAGAAATTGCACTTGGAAGTAGTGGATTTCTAAGCAGTCTTGAAGAAGTAGTGTTGTCCTTCCAACGGAAAGACGGTGCTGACTCTTGACATGCAGACAGGTAATGGGCCACAACAGAGCAAACCCACAGCAGAGTCAGTCGAAGTTTTGAAGAATATTGGTAGGTTGGTCATCACAGAGCAGACCCACTGTACTCCTGGTAGAGATTATGTTATTGGTGGGCCACCAGAGATGCAGACCCACTGCAGTCCTTGTGGGAATAATGGTATTGGGGGTCATCAAAGGTGCAGACCCACTGTAGTCCTTGTAGAGATGGCCAGCAGCCATCTGTTGCAACTGTGCAGGTGCACAATCACCATCGAAGAGTCTTGCGGAGAGTATAGCAAGTCCATAAACCACCACTTGTGCACTCACAATTTTTTTTTAATATCCTTAGAACCAGCAATACTGTTATCCAGCCCCTTGATGAATTATTAACACACGTGCTAACACTATCAGTCCCTACTCCTCACATATTGTCCATATACTATGACCAACAGAAACGTGTGCATTGAAATGTAACTTACAAGTAACTTATTTGATGAACTGGTGTCAATTACAATTTTATAACATAAGAATACAATAACAAAGGTACAAAATATATTATTAAAGAACATAATAGTACAGATAACTTTTGTAGTAAAATAGGCTTTACAAAAGAATAAAAATAAACATGCACATCAGTGTTACAAAAATTATGACATAAGTACATACATAAAAGATCAGAATAGCTTTGAAACATAAACTTCACACATGAGCATTCAAACAGAACAGAATTAATAATGTCTAACATCTTTACAAAGTAAATAACATATTATTAATGCAAATTATATTTGAGGATAACAGTATTCCTTATCATAGTTCACGTAGCTGAGTATTAGAAAAATTCTGCAACATAACTCTTATCAGATAAACATATAAAGAAAGGAAGAACATAAGTACACAAGGGTACACAAACACATAGTGGGATAACACAAGGAAAGGACAGGGTTTGTTTTACTGCAGTATTTTGCAAACAAAACTTTCTTTACTTCTCGGAGATCTCCCTTCATTCTTCATTATTCCCTAAAAGTCCTATCTATACCTGCTTTCTGTACTTTTCTCGTATAACCTCTCAGTGCATTTCTTCAAATTCATCGCAACTCATTCTCTTATATAGGCTACCCCCTCTTAAGCTAACTTAAATATACTGACCTCAGGTGCTTAACTAAGGGACAAGGCAATGCAGCTGCACAAAACAATTAATACAAACAGCAATGACAAAAAAATGCAAGTAAGCAAAGCAAGCAGCAATAAATGTAATAACTTATACCTAAACATGACAAACCCACAAGCAGAAAAAAATAGTACACTAAATACAACAACCCAGATAAGGGAAATGTATACTCACATCTTAATGTCTATATAATTAAAGTGGTGCACCACAAAAACTTATTCTATGAAATAAATTACCAAGTACTTGAAAAGGAAATTATGTATGCAGTTCCTGTAAAGGGAAATGTCTTTTTGTGCTCCCTCATTTTTTTTGGAAGTATATCACATTATTATTATATACTGGATCTGTAGACAGAAAATATTTATATAAGTACATCTATAAAATTTTATTTTAACCAATGCTGCAGTGCAGCTAGAAACTAGATATTAAACAAAATAGGCAAAGCAAGGCGTGAAACGTCATTTGCTAGCCATAAGGCATTTCATAATGCAGTAAACAATCTTCCAACTAGCAAAACAATAGACATGAAAAGTTTCTCATCATTTCATTTCAGTAAAAATCATAAATTAAGAACTCTACAGTGTAATTATGTTTTCAAGTTTTAGGGTGTCGCATTTACAATGCTTTCTACAAAGGAATGTCAATAGTGAGGATAATGGCCTCTTTTTTTCTCTCCACCTGTGCCTCTGACAGGCACACACAAATGGCTTTTTTCAAGGCGTCTGTCGCGTAGCTGGGTGCCCACAACCTATTATGTGAAGGTGGTCACTTAACTTTCTTACCGAAATATTTACGACACCAGTTTGCACTACAGTGACGGTCTCATATAAAAAGTTTCACAGGGCAAGAATTTGCGTAGAAACAAAATCCTATTGATATAACAGTGTCCAAAAAATTTTCGTCGTCATTGTAATACATTCACGCATTTACATACACTTCATAACACTTAAAGTACGATTCTTGGTTTCCAACAACCTTTTTCACAAACCAGAGTCCCTAAGCACTACTCATTATTCCTTGCATTATTACAAATATACATATTCGTAGACACTTCTTCAATATTTCATCATAATAGGTATGTAGCATAATCAAATTCTTCATATACGGTAGCATCATCCTATTGATCATAAACATATCTCAAAAGCATAATACACATCATAGTCGTAAGGATATCATAACATCTCACTCAATTCTTAAAACCGTCGTAGCTTCCTCCAATAATTTCAAAACAAAAAAAAATTCTCTACTCATTTCAATAGTGTAATCTACCTCAAACGTACATTAAAAATCATGATCCCATACCAAATACATCATTCAAAGCTCTCATAATATCACAATGGTTCCGAAAAAATATGAACAGTTCACAAAGTACAGACAAAATACAATTTCGTAAGTGTGGAGTTATCCAACGGTGTAATTATGTAAACATCTGCCACTGATGTAGTGAAATAAGTGTTTGTCTCTCTCAGTTAAATGATCAGATAGCTGTGTAATTTATGTGTTAGAGAAAAATGGTACCTATGTGAAAGTTGTATAAGCAAATACCATATTAGCTAGGGCTCCTTGTGCTTGCCATACACATGGTACACAAAGTAAGCGTGTAGCCCCCTGAGGATTAATGTAATTATATCCTCCGGTGTTACAGTTTACAGCAATGGAATGAAATGTATCACGGAAAACCTTTATATCATTGTACTTCAAATATCTTTAAAAATAAATGTTTTAAGTACAAAATTAATCACTCAAATACGTGTACTGTAGCGCCAAATGTGCGTCTTGCTGTAAGATAATTCTATGGAAGTGTCGTAGTTATCGTCCTCCGAAAGCTAAGTTCTGCAGAAGTTAATGTACTTACCTGATGGTAAACAAAAGTGAAATGGTTTGCGTATAAATATCTTAGTTATTACGCTTATTGGCGTGATGAAGAAAGTACTGTGCTGTAACGTATTGTTGTGCTACGGAAAAGGCTGCCTCATTGTAGCTATACCACAAAAGTTACTACTAGAACATGTTTTACTTTCCAGAAGAATTCAGAAAAACTGTGCAGATATAAAACAGATAAACCGCAGAGGCAATATTGTAAATTGTCACTCATTAGTAGCGTCGTGATATAATAGTGTAGCTGTCAAAGAAACCAAACGCTAAGTCATCTTCAATCTCACAGAAAGTACTTCAAATAAAGAATGTCTTTTCAACTGAACCAAAATGTTGCATTAAAACCTCATTAACAGTATATGTTCTAAGTATGTAAGCCTTATAGTCGTTACGTAATCGTGCAACTAACAAGCAAGAATGTACAAATAACAACACTGTGTCCTCTGTTCATTATAACAATGCATTCGTAATTTCTGTTTAAAAATGTGCCCTAGGTTCTAGACTGTATAGTTAACTTCAAAACATTGTTGCATGTTAACAGTTTCTCAGTGTGACAAAGCATACTAGAAATGTGAAGTGAAATGTTTTATGGCAAAGACAAAGTTAAAAAGCGGATTATATTTCAATAAACGGTTTTACATGTGAAATGTGGTGTAAACCTTTACTCTTCCTAGTACGCAGAGTTTCAACTTCAAAACAATTATCATGTTGTATAGGTCGGTAAAGAATACTGGGATTTTTCTCAAGGTTAGCGTCTATGTTATTTTTCTCTGAGCCAGCCGGCGCACGCGGCTGCCTGCGATGCGAGTCACTGTCTGTCTCTTTGTTGTCGCACGTCGTTTTTGGGATTTGGAGACCTAACTTCTACAAATTTACCTTGTCGAGAGGGCCCCGCCCTGTTTGAATCCCGCCAGTTCTGATGCAATTCAGGTCTGTCGTTACGATCATATCGTCTGTCGTCATGTCAGTAGATTCCATAGTTTCTTTCTTGTCGGTCACGTAGTGGAGAATTTCTCTCTGAATTATCACTGCACGGTGGACCGTTGCGCCTGAAGTTATTCTGTCTCCCGTGATAATAATTATGTTGGTTTCCATATTGTCTGTTTCTCTGATTGTCTCAGTGACAGTCATTACCGCGGAGAGGTGATCTTTCCCTGTAATTATTACTATTCTGCCAACGGTTGTCATATGGGTGGTGTCTGTTTTGGTCACGATTTACGTTGTAATAATAGCCTTGTCGTGTCCAGTTACTCTTTCTTTCATCGCGGCATTGTGACGGATGTGACCTGTAATTGTTGTGCTTGTGTTTTCGCGTTCCGAGATTGTCAGTGTCAATTTCCAATTCTTGTAAGAATCGCTGAAACGCTTCAGTGTCGTCTTTGCAACGTCCTACCAAAATAATGTGTCGTAAATGTTCAGGCAATTTGATTAAGCAAATGTGGATGAGTTCTGAGGGGCTGCATCGGTTTGAAAGATACTGTTTCTTATGTAACATGTCTTCGAAATATTTGACCAGACAGGAAAATTCAGATTGTTCAAAATGTTTCATCATTATGATGCTATGTTTTACTCGGTCTTGTGTAGCTTGAGACCAATATGCTGACAGGAAGGCATGACAAAATTCTCCTTCACTGTGACAATCGTGAATGACCGATCGCATTCTTACAGCTGGTCCATTCTCTAAGTAACCACACAGAAATTCTAATCTGTGCTCTAATGACCAGTTAGGAGGAAAACAATGAGAGAATTGATGGAGCCACGCTTGTGGATGAATGTCGTTGCCAGAATTCTTAAATGTTTTGAATTTACGTGTAGTAATGAGCAGCTTATAGTCAAAATCATCGTGTCGGCGGGTAGCATATCGATCATTGTTACGTCGTGTCGGCGGTTCCATCTCAAAATTCGGTGCACCTTGCCAATTTCTTTCATAATTTCCGAAATGCCCTGTGTTATTATTTTGTGTCTTTTCCGTATTTTTAAGTCCCTCTTCCCGTGTTGGAGCTCGAGTGCCCTCTGAAATACGTAATTCTTGTATTACCTGTGTCAGCTGATCTTGTATTTCCCGGATTTCTCTTTGGTGTTGCGTATTAATTTGATTCTGATTTTGTTTGAATTTCCTAATTTGTTCGCACTCTTCTGTGTCATTCAGATCATCATCTACCTTTGTAGGTAAGTTAATGAACTGATCCGAAAGTTCGGCTACTTTTTCCGATAGTGTACTTATTTCCTCAGTGTGTTTTCCTGGACCAAATTTCAGTGTGTCCATTTGTGTTGAAATCGTATCTACTGTGTGGTTTAGTTTTGCTGAGTTTTTGCAAGTTGCGTAACCGAATCGGTAGATGCAACTGAGTCAATTTTGGCTTGCAAAGTCTCACGATTTTCATGAACAATAGTTTGCAGTTCTTTTATGGCTAATTCGTGATTCTGTAATGCATTTTCATGACTCGAAAAAATAGGTTGAAAATGTTCACAAATTTGTGTTTTTACGTCATTACAGACTTTCTGACATTTCGATTCGATTTTATGTAACTCAGTAGTTAAATCTTCACGTGTCTGTTCAAGCGTATGTTCCGCTGAGTCTAGCTTTTGAAGCTTTTGTTCCATAGTGTCTAACTTTTGAAGATTTTGTCCCATTTTTTTCTAATTTTGTGCAAGCGTTGTGTCTAACTTTTGTAGCCTTTGTCCCATTTCTTGCATTAACTATAATAACAGTGCACTGGTGTCTGAAACATGTTCCTCAGTGCTATTCGGCAGTGCATTTGATCCGGCAATATTCGCATTTTGAAAAACAGAAAATGTGTCTTGATTTATTTGAGAAAACGGTGAGGACGCAAAATCTGAATCTACAGTATTTGCAAGATTGTGTCCTGTCATTTCGGAATCCTGAGGCGAACTGTTGCAGACCGATCGATCGATAATGCTTCCCTGTTCACTAATTGTTTCACCGCCTACACCATTATTTGCAGCCCGCTCCATTTCCCTATGCACAATTACCAAATTACTACTTTGAACATTAGTTGATTACATGGTGGCGCTAACACACTGCTTTCGTCTTCACTGTCATTTCTCAGTTTACTTTGGAGCCTAGTATTATGTATTTCACACTCCATTATTGTTACAATATTTTACACGATAACACAGAAAAGCACAATTTGAAGAGCAAAAATAAGAGAACACATTAACGTAGCACTGAAAATAATACCTAGTTAATTGCAAGCGCTGCTGCGAAATACTTGCTGCAAACCTACATGCATGCCACAACTGTTTTACTGTACAACAATGAAAAACTACAACTACAGAGGAAATTCTCTCTGCAATTACGCGCTAGCAATAAACAAAGGCTACACTAACTACACAAACTACAAGAAAAAAATCAGAAGATTCCAGTGAGGTATCCTCGGCTAAGGGTCGACATATGAAACGTCCCCTTAGAAAAATTATACATAACTGTGCTTAAACTGACACACAGTATTTTTAGCGCAACGCAATCCGACTTTCAGTAATCGCTACAAAGAATGGCCCTGACTAACATTAACCTATATGTTTCACAAATCACTTACCTCACAAAAATCTTGGTTACTCCAACTACTGCAATACAGCGAGCGCCACTTCTGCCAACTAAATAAAAGATTCAAACTACTAAAGGCATTAACTACTGATAGGCATAGTTAGCAAATGAAAGATTTTGATAGAGAACAAGCAATTTATTTACCTTAATATCATCAAAAGTCATAATATATATAGCAGTTCCATTCTTACAAATTTCAAAACTCCGCCATCTCTCTCCCCACATCCACCACTGCTGGCGGCTCACCTCCAACTGAGCAACGCTACGTGCTGTTAACATCCAGCTGCCCAACACTACAATGGCGAGTATTACAACAATGCCAACCAGCCACTGACTGCACACAGCACAGCCAGTGATTTTTCATACAGAGCGCTATGTGGCGTTACCAATAAAAAAACCTAAACAGCCTACTTACAATCTTTACGAGCCTTTATTCGATGTTGTATCCTCCGACCTTCATAAAAATTGTTAGTGTGTTTAGCAATGCGATTCACAGTGATTTCTTCGCGAATTAACAATACTGGGCGAATCTGCTACAATTACAGTCCGTAAGACGCGCAATATTTCGCCGTCAGCTTGTATGTGCAAGACGTACCCTAAGCGACCAGTTTGTTAGTAAGAAGATATCATATTACCACTGTTGATCAACCTTATCATTCTGAAAGTGTTCCCAAAAAAAGAAAATCTTATGGCGACTGTGAGTGAATATTGTAGCTGCTGTGGGAGACGGCGTCTTCATAGCGAGTTTTAGCAGTTTTCTCCGACTTTGCCTGCCCTTCTCTTGGAACCGGAGAATCAGAAATTTCCGACCGTCAACTCATCCTGTACATAAACCGTTCTCTCCTTACAGCAGCCACGAAGAAAACACATTCATCTATAGAAAAAAATTTCTCGGATTGTTTGTATTAGACAGGTAAAAATTTTATAATGTATGCATCTAGGCAAAAAAATTCGAAAGAGGTTTTTTTTAATGCTGTACCTGTCATATCTTTATCAAAGACAAAATTCAAAGAGCAAGTTAATTAATTAATAATTTTTGTTTTTCGTAGCAGTTTCATTTCATGCATTACGCTGTGTTTTAATACAAAAGATCAAAGCAGAGGGGAAATATTCTGTCATACAAAAGGAGATGCTGAGCCTCATGTACTTGGTGTGATATACTTCCTTTGCTATTTTTATGGGATAAAATTTAAAGTGATAATGGATCACACACAGTGTCGAAGGAGTTCTCGGGGTTAGGAGATCCGTCAAGTAGATTTACGCGTTGGGCGCTGAAATTAAGAGAGTTTGATTTCAAAATAATGTGTAGGATAAATTCGGGAGAGATGGTGCACAGTTTCAAAATCGCTTATATGAAGTCCCATAGTGCACTTTTAGTAATTTTCTTGTACTACAAAACACAATAGTTGTGTTTGAGATACGACTTTTTTAATTTTTTTCATTGTAACATTTAAATGTAATATTTGACAATGAAAACATCTTTACATTGCAGCGTCTATCCCTTACGCTATGGGTGACATGCCACGCTCTATAAAACAGCAAAACTACCACGTTTTTTTAAAGTCAAAACCTATATATGTGCGTGATTATAAATATGTTGTCTGGTGAAGAGAAAACGACGAAGTGTTAACAGCAGTTTTTTTTTTAATAATATCTTACTTATGCATCTAAGTAGTTCACTGGTTTGGATAACTAGTGCACTTATTGATAGTTGAAAACAGTAAAACTAAGACATATGTTATGTTTAGTCAACACAATCAAAAATTCCAAGTGAAATATTAAATCAAAGACAGAAGTAATATTTACAAACGTTGATTCGGTGTTTTACTCTAAAAATTAAAAATATAATTTTATATACAAATTGAGTGTACTTATTTTGTCAGTATCTGGGGAAGAAATTAAAGTAATTGGCTAATGTATATATACGGGAATATCGAATAATATTGCGCATTGATCTTCATGAGATATGTGAACACCCTAAAAATGCATGCCAAGTTATTTGAACGCGAATACAAACAAAACAAACGTTTTCACTTATTTAAAACTGTTACTTGATTTGTGCGGAAGGATCCCTAACGAAAAAAAGTACAGCGTTTATACTATATTTTGTTACAGCATTTATCCCGATGAATATGGGAGAGATGCAGCACCTTATAAATTCCGAACCTTGATAGCCAAGATGGCCAAACTAGAGTCCAACCACGCCCAATAGAACTTACTGTTAACACATCTACTCAAACATTTGGAAATGTTTGACTCTTTATCATAGACTCAAGAATAATCACGAGGCTCAAATCCTTGAAGGGATGTTTCTAGACTTACTTCAGTTATTTCCCCAGAGCTGATGTAAGACGTACTCGATCTAAATGTAAATACTTTTATTATAGGTTGGCGTCTACAGAGCAACTGGTTTGCCAATACACGCACGCTTTTTTGGCGTTTACCTAAACTATGAGGGGTGCACATTCTGTACCACATGCAGTGCCTCTCCCAGATTTACCATAAGCATAGGAAGAATCATGTTAATGCAAATGGTCTCAGTAAGTTGATAGCTGTGTTATAGACAGTAGATTATACAATTGCATAGTGGCAAAGAGAGCAAGACTTACACGGGATGCATACATACTACCTGCAATGCAACTCTAGCCCATCACACGTGATGGTGCATAATACAAGAGGAAAAAACTTGGCCAGGTGTTTGCTTCCTGTCATGCTGCAAGAAGAAGTGTGTTACATACAACACAGATAATTTGTTTTAGATCGAAGAATAAAATTTTTGAGCTGACTAGAACTATGTCCAAAAGTAGTGTGCCTGCCCGATACACAATCGTTGCAAAATAAATAAAACACTCAGTAACACAAACAAGCAAGGAGCACATTGCCACAGACAGTGCGAGAGAGAGCGCCAGAAGACCTGAGTCAGCACCATGACATTGCTGCAAAGGAGGTGTAACTCTGCTTAAAGACTATGCAAGAAATCCTTTCAGGTAGCAAACCTTACATAAAAGGACGCCTTGAAGCTCTGAAACCAAACACTAGTTGAGTGTAGAACGCTGAAAGGTTCAAAAAACTGGTCTCCTGCCTGGGAAAATCACATAATAATCACTATTTGACCCTCCCCTTCCTTCCATTCAGGGCTCAGTCTGGTCATTCTGTCTGCATCACTGATACCAACGGAAGGTCAGCTCCATTGGCTGTCGTATGAACTGGTGACATATGACGGCTGCCTGTCGCTGCCAGTCTTAAGTAAGCTTCTTAGGGTCTAAACCCATCCAGTTGTGGAGGGCAACTCTGTGAGCTGCCATTCCTGCCGGTCACAATGGTGACTTACTGAAGATGAAGCCTAGGCAGATCTTCTTTAGAAGAACTAATTTATTTGACTGTAGGCTGTTCGACCTGGGAACTGGACACCTGTGGCGCCACACCTTGGCGGCGTGTGTACCTCCTTACTGGCTGTATGCTGGGACTGCTGCTTAGACTGCCTCCCATGTTGCTGTTGGAACTTCTCTCTACTCTTTATCACAATAACCACCATCCAGGGTACACAGATTGCTGGGGACAACCCTAAGGGTAACTGTGCTCAATGGGAGATCTGAGACTTTGGCGTTGGTTACAGTCACTCTAGGCTGTGGGGTCATGCCTACCACCGCTCTCATCTGCACAAGGCCACAGAACTGACCACAGGCGACACTATGGGCTATGCCTACAGATTCCACTCAATACATTGCTGTGATGTGTTGTGTTATCCAGTCATGAAGGGCATCTAACCATCCAACATTACTGGTAGCATATGCATAGACAAGTTGTAAAGCGGTGTACCATGTGCCCAATGGGTGGATTTGAGCCACCAGTATATACTCTGCAAACGTTGCCGGAAACTCAGTAAACCTTTTGAAATTACTGATGGACAATTTGGGATCTTTTAACCAGTTACCAGTAGAATACCATAATAGATCATTTCTCACAATATATGGGAGTGGTAGTTATAATGAATCAGCAAGTTGCCATAGTAGAACATACAAAACTGAATAATTAGTTACTAAACTGCAGTGTTCTAGAAATGACAGAGTAGCACATGCAATGTCGAATAATTGGTTACTACAATTAAGAGTTCCAGAAAGGATAGTCACTAGTTAGGACTCCCACTTGATGTCAGAATTGGTGAAGTAGATGTGCCATTTACTGAATATTCTTAAGCTAAGGACAAGTCCATTACATCCACAACCCAACAGAAGAACAGCGTGCATACAAAGAATGATAGGGAAAATGGTAAGCCTCTAACTAAATAGCTGTCACAATGATTGGGATACATTACTGTCATGTGTAGTTGTGGCTTGTAAAAGTCATGAAACCAGAGACGTAACACAATACGAGGTCACAAAGTGCGTTCATCATTTGAAGTAATCAAACCTATGGTGTAACAAAAAGATAATCCAATGCGAAATTTTGGGAACACGTTCAGAGAGAATGAAAGGAACTGCAGAAGACTACTGACAAGGTCCTTGAACGATAGGAACAGATGGGGCAGCGTAATGCTAAACTACAAAGAATCGTGCGGGTAAGTGTGTTATGTTGACAGCCACACGAAAGGGAAAAACAAAGAAATTCGTCACCCACTTCCAGGGTCCATACCAAGTAACTGCAGTTACCTCACCAGTGAAGATCAAGCTGCAGCTTCCGACACATACATTGGTTGCACCCATATCGGATGTGTCCTCTTCAGGATGCCCCAGATTCATTGCAACCGGTTCCAGCAGTATACCCAAAGAAAGAGGCAGAAGATGACTGAAAGAAGTAGAGACACGCTGCAGCTAGATGCGTATTACCGTATCAACTGAGGCCACAGGAGTAATAGTGCATTAAGATATTGGTGCGTTACATTGAAGTTACAAAAGTCATGGGATACCTCCTAACATCGTGTTGGACCTTCTGTTGCCTGCATGGTGCAGCAACACGATGTGGCGTGGACTCTGCAACTCTTAAGTCCTCTGCAGAAACATTGAGCCATGCTGTCTCTACAGTCGTCCATAATTTGCGTATGTGTTGCCTGTACAAGATTTTGTGCACAAAGTGACCTCGATTATACTCAATAAATGTTCAATGTGATTCATGTCGAGGGATCTGGGTGACCAAATCATTCGATCGAATTGTCCAGAATGTTCTTTACATCAATCGCGAATTATTGTGAGCCAACGACATTCCATGACTATTTGGGAACATGAAATCCATGAACTGCTGCATATGGTCTCCAGGTAGCCGAACATAACCACTTCAAATCAATAATCAGTTCAGTTTGACCAGAGGACCCAGTTCATTCCATGTAAATACAGTACACACTATTACAGAGCCACCACCAGCTTATTCAGTGCCTTGTTGACAACTTGGGTCCATGGCTTCATGGAGTCTACATCTACATCTACATGACTACTCTGCAATTCACATTTAAGTGTTTGGCAGAGGGTTCATCTAACCACAATCATACTATCTCTCTACTATTCCACTCCCAAACAGCGAGCGGGAAAAACGAACAACTAAACCTTTCTGTTCGAGCTCTGATTTCTCTTACTTTATTTTGATTATCATTCCTACCTATGTAGGTTGGGCTCAGCAAAATATTTTCGCATTCAGAAGAGAAAGTTTGTGACTGAAATTTCGTAAAAAGGACTCGCCGCGACGAAAAACGTCTATGCTGTAATGACTTCCATCCCAACTCGTGTATCATATCTGCCACACTCTCTACCCTATAACGTGATAATACAAAACGAGCTGCCCTTTTTTGCACCCTTTCGATGTCCTCCGTCAATCCCACCTGGTAAGGATCCCACACCGCGCAGCAATATTCTAACAGAGGACGAACGAGTGTAGTGTAAGCTGTCTCTTTAGTGGACTTGTTGCATCTTCTAAGTGTCCTGCCAATGAAACGCAACCTTTGGCTCGCCTTCCCGACAATATTATCTATGTGGTCCTTCCAACTGAAGTTGTTCGTAATTTTAACACCCAGGTACTTAGTTGAATTGACAGCCTTGAGAATTTTACTATTTATCGAGTAATCGAATTCCAACGGATTTCTTTTGGAACAAATGTGGATCATCTCACACTTTTCGTTATTTAGCGTCAACTGCCACCTGACACACCATACAGCAATCTTTTCTAAATCGCTTTGCAACTGATACTGGTCTTCGGATGACCTTACTAGACGGTAAATTACAGCATCATCTGCGAACAATCGAAGAGAACTGCTCAGATTGTCACCCAGGTCATTTATATAGATCAGGAACAGAAGAGGTCCCAGGACGCTTCCCTGGGGAACACCTGATATCACTTCAGTTTTACTCGATGATTTGCCGTCTATTACTACGAACTGCGACCTTCCTGACAGGAAATCACGAATCCAGTCGCACAACTGAGACGATACCCCATAGCTCCGCAGCTTGATTAGAAGTCGCTTGTGAGGAACGGTGTCAAAAGCTTTCCGGAAATCTAGAAATACGGAATCAACTTGAGATCCCCTGTCGATAGCGGTCATTACTTCGTGCGAATAAAGAGCTAGCTGCGTTGCACAAGAGCGATGTTTTCTGAAGCCATGCTGATGACGTGTCAATAGATCGTTCCCTTCGAGGTGATTCATAATGTTTGAATACAGTATATGCTCCAAAACCCTACTGCAAACCGACGTCAATGATACAGGTCTGTAGTTAAATGGATTACTCCTACTACCCTTCTTGAACACTGGTGCGACCTGCGCAATTTTCCAGTCTGTAGGTACAGATCTATCGGTGAGCGAGCGGTTGTATATGAGTGCTAAGGGAGCTATAGTATCAGCGTAATCTGAAAGGAACCTAATCGGTATACAATCTGGACCTGAAGACTTGCCCGTATCAAGCGATTTGAGTTGCTTCGCAACCCCTAAGGTATCTACTTCTAAGAAACTCATGCTAGCAGATGTTCGTCTTTCAAATTCTGGAATATTCCATTCGTCTTCCCTGGTGAAGGAATTTCGGAAAACTGCGTTCAATAACTCCGCTTTAGCGGCACAGTCGTCGATAACAGTACCATCGGCACTGCGCAGCGAAGGTATTGACTGCGTCTTGCCGCTTGTGTACTTTACATACGACCAGAATTTCTTCGGATTTTCTACCAAATTTCGAGACAATGTTTCGTTGTAGAACCTATTAAAGGCATCTCGCATCGAAGTACGTGCCAAATTTCGCGCGTCTGTAAATTTTAGCCCATCTTCGGGATTTCGCGTTCTTCTGAACTTCGCATGCTTTTTCTGTTGCCTGTGCAACAGCGTTCGGATCTGTTTTGTGTACCACGGGGGATCCGTTCCATCTATTACCAATTTATGAGGTATGAATATCTCAATTGCTGTTGCTACAGTATCTTTGAATTTGAGCCACATCTCGTCTACATTCGCATAGTCAGTTCGGAAGGAATGGAAATTGTCTTTTAGGAAGGCTTCTAGTGACACTTTATCCGCTGTTTTAAATAAAATTATTTTGCGTTTGTTTCTGATGGATTTGGAAGAAATGGTATTGAGCCTAGCTACAACGACCTTGTGATCACTAATCCCTGTATCAGTCATGATCCTCTCTATCAGCTCTGGATTGTTTGTGGCTAAGAGGTCAAGTGTGTTTTCGCAACCATTTACAATTCGCGTGGGTTCGTGGACTAACTGCTCGAAATAATTTTCGGAGAAAGCATTTAGGACAATCTCGGAAGACGTTTTCTGCCTACCACCGGTTTTGAACAAGTATTTTTGCCAACATACCGAGGGTAGGTTGAAGTCCCCACCAACTATAACCGTATGAGTGGGGTATTTATTTGTTACAAGACTCAAACTTTTTCTGAACTGTTCCGCAACTGTATCATCGGAGTCTGGGGGTCGGTAGAAGGAGCCAATTATTAACTTAATTCGGCTGTTAAGTATAACCTCCACCCATACCAATTCGCACGGAGTATCTACTTCGACTTCACTACAAGATAAACCACTACTGACAGACACAAACACTCCACCACCAATTCTGCCTAATCTATCTTTCCTGAACACTGTCTGAGACTTCGTAAAAATTTCTACAGAACTTATTTCAGGCTTTAGCCAGCTTTCTGTACCTATAACGATATCAGCTTCTGTGCTTCGCCTCTTATCTGAAATCTGGACTCATCTGACTAGGCAACGATTTCCCAGTCTAGGATTCAATCGATGTGGTCACGAACCGAAGGGAGGCGCTACATGCGATGTCGTGCTGTTAGCAAAGGCACTCACGTCCATCGTGTGCAGCCATAGCCTTTTAACGTCAAATTTTGCTGCACTGTCCTAATGGATACATTCGTCGCATGTACCACATTAATTTCTTCAGTTATTTCACGCAGTGCTGTTTGCCTGTTAACACGGCAAAGCTACACAAACGTCACTGCTCTCGGTCGTTAAGTGAAGCCGTCGGTCACTGCGTTGTCCATAGTGAAGGTAATTCCAGAAATTTCGTAATCTTGGCACATTCTTGACGCTACGGATCTTGCAATATTGAATTTCCTGTAATGGGAATTTCTGTAATGGGAAGTCCCATGTGTTAAGCGCCAACTACCATTCCGCGTTCAGTCTTAATTCCCGTCGTGCGGCCATAATCCTGTCGGACACGTTTCCAAATTTATCACCTGCGTACAAACGACAGCTCCGAAAATGCACTGCCGTTTTATATCTTGCGTAAGCGATACCACCGCCATCTTTATGTGTGACTTTTGTCATCTCAGTGTATTGGACGCTTTTTTTTTTTTTTTTTTTTGTTTCATGTGTGACACTAACAAAGAGATTTGAATTTTGTAGAAATAGCGAAGGAAATTGTTGCAGAATTATGAGATATTAGTAATGGATGAAAATCTGTGGGTAAATTTTATATTGTGATAGGTTAACGATTAACTTGGGGAATAGTGTGTATGTTGTTCACCTGATTTATCATGTTTTGTAGTTCATATTTTCAAATGTGCGTGAATTCCTAAGAGACCAACTGTTGAGGTCATCCGTCGCTAGACTTACGCACTACTTAAACTATCTTATGCTACGAACAACACACATGCCCATGCCCGAGGCAGAACTCGAATCTCCGGCGGGAGGGGCAGAGCAATTCGTGACATGGCACCTCAACCCGCTCGGCCGCTCCGCACGGCGTCCTTGTAGTAATGTGGCGACTTGTTCTGTTTGCAGGAGAATGTCGGACGACTAGGAAGTTAGTTTATTGAACAGGGACCCAAATTGTGGGTATTATTTTTAGATGGTGGACTTCGTTCAAGGAAGGGAAAGTAATAACTTTCTTTTCTCCAAGTGATGCCACTAGAGACTATGACAAAGGTGTATCATAGTACTGCGGTGGTGAACCTCTACAGATGCAAACGGGTGATCGCGTTGCAGGAACAACTACTGAAGGGAAGGATGTTGTAAGTAGGCTGTTTAGGTTTCCTTATTGGTAACGCCACATAGCGCTCTGTATGAAAAATCACTGGCTGTGCTGTGCGCAGTCTGTGGCTAGTTTGCATTGTTGTCTACCATTGTTGTGTTGGGCAGATGGATGTTAACAGCGCGCAGCAGAGGTGGATGTGGGGAGAGAAATGGCGGAGATTTGAAATTTGTAAGACTGTATGTCATGAACTGCTATATATATTATGACTTTTGATGATATTAAGGTAAATACATTGTTTGTTCTCTATTAAAATCTTTCATTTGCTAACTATCCCTATCAGTAGTTAGTGCCTTCCGTAGTTTGATTCTTTTATTTAGCTGGCAGTAGTAGCGCTCACTGTATTGCAGTAGTTCGAGTAACCAAGATTTTTGTGAGGTAAGCGATTTGTGAAACGTATAGGTTAATGTTAGTCAGGGCCATTCTTTGTAGCGATTACTGAAAGTCAGATTGCGTTGCGCTAAAAATATTGTGTGCCAGTTTAAGCACAGTCTTTTATAATTGTTCTAAGGGGACGTTTCAATGTTCTCCAATCAGGAGGACATAATCTTGACGAATAACCAGTGTATGCTGAAATTAATTTATAATGCATAGCAAATAAAAAAGAGGTGTGAAGGCTAAACGAAGACTTCTCAGAGATTACATGGAAGCAAGGAAGAAGGGAATGTTAAGTGAGATACGAGAGGAGTTCTGTGTGCTGTGTCTGTCGTATGAGCGCCTCCACAACCGACTGGCACGAAGACGTAGACCTGAGGACGGTACTTCACATCTTAAAAAACGGTTGAAGTGAGAGTGGACAGAGGCAAGTGGCAAACAGTTGAAAACGGTATTTGGAACGGCAAATACCAATGACACTGGGAACCTCAGAGACAGTCTATGTTCAGAAGGAGGCAGAAGATTCCACAACCCTGATGAATCGGCACTTTACACAGCCAACAAATTTATAGCAAGGAATATTGAATAACATTATAATGCTGCAGGGGTTAACGGCATAGCTAGCGAGTTTTATAAAAACGGCAACCAGCTCTGTAAACTAGTGTTTGACTATAAAATAACCCTCGTTGAACCTATTGTATACCAGGTTGGCTGTGGCAATGCTTGCTGATAGTGAAAGAGCTGGCTACATTGAGACAAAGAAGTTGCAGGAAGCCATGCACAACGCAGTGCGTCAGCAATCAACCTTATCTTCTGTTGCAAGCGTCGCAGTTTCTGGCTGGCTTACGTCAGGAATGTGATGAACTAACAGCTACACTCCTGGAAATTGAAATAAGAACACCGTGAATTCATTGTACCAGGAAGGGGAAACTTTATTGACACATTCCTGGGGTCAGATACATCACATGATCTCACTGACAGAACCACAGGCACATAGACACAGGCAACAGAGCATGCACAATGTCGGCACTAGTACAGTGTATATCCACCTTTCGCAGCAATGAAGGCTGCTATTCTCCCATAGAGACGATCGTAGAGATGCTGGATGTAGTCCTGTAGAACGGCTTGCATAGAGACGATCGTAGAGATGCTGGATGTAGTCCTGTAGAACGGCTTGCCATGCCATTTCCACCTGGCGCCTCAGTTGGACCAGCGTTCGTGCTGGACGTGCAGACCGCGTGAGACGACGCTTCATCCAGTCCCAAACATGCTCAATGGGGGACAGATCCGGAGATCTTGCTGGCCAGGGTAGTTGACTTACACCTTCTAGAGCACGTTGGGTGGCACGGGATACATGCGGACGTGCATTGTCCTGTTGGAACAGCAAGTTCCCTTGCCGGTCTAGGAATGGTAGAACGATGGGTTCAATGACGGTTTGGATGTACCGTGCACTATTCAGTGTCCCCTCGCGCTCACCTGCACGGCGCCAAACACGCATACGACCATCATTGGCACCAAGGCAGAAGCGACTCTCATCGCTGAAGACGACACGTCTCCATACGTCCCTCCATTCACGCCTGTCGCGACACCACTGGAGGCGGGCTGCACGATGTTGGGGCGTGAGCGGAAGATGGCCTAACGGTGTGTGGGAATGTAGCCCAGCTTCATGGAGACGGTTGCGAATGGTCCTCGCCGATACCCCAGGAGCAACAGTGTCCCTAATTTGCTGGGAAGTGGCGGTGCGGTCCCCTACGGCACTGCGTAGGATCCTACGGTCTTGGCGTGTATCCATGCGTCGCTGCGGTCCGGTCCCAGGTCGACGGGCACGTGCACCTTCCGCCGACCACTGGCGACAACATCGATGTACTGTGGAGACCTCACGCCCCACGTGTTGAGCAATTCGGCGGTACGTCCACCCGGCCTCCCGCATGCCCACTATACGCCCTCGCTCAAAGTCCGTCAACTGCACATACGGTTCACGTCCACACTGTCGCAGCATGCTACCAGTGTTAAAGACTGCGATGGAGCTCCGTATGCCACGGCAAACTGGCTGACACTGACGGCGGCGGTGCACAAATGCTGCGCAGCTAGCGCCATTCAACGGCCAACACCGCGCTTCCTGGTGTGTCCGCTGTGCCGTGCGTGTGATCATTGCTTGTACAGCCCTCTCGCAGTGTCCGGAGCAAGTATGGTGGGTCTGACACACCGGTGTCAATGTGTTCTTTTTTCCATTTCCAGGAGTGTATGTTGGAGATTATTCCTCAACAGGCGAAAACCCTCTCACAGTTTTACCACTTCATGTCAGTGGAGGTTAGCATTTGTGGGTATAAATGCCCGGAACGAGCACTCTGCTGGGAGGAGGGGTGGGGAGGGGGGGGGCTAGGGGGTCGGCTTTGGGAGAATTTATGCCAATCAGGCCAAAAGGGAAAACACAAACACTGATGTCAGCAGACAACCTGCATCACTGCCAACAAGGGTAAATGACAATTTTCCCATTCTAAGCGAGCCAGACTACCTTAGTGAAGTAAAACTTATTTTAGAAGGTAGAGAAGTGGAAGTATACCTGCAGGAGATCCTTGCACTGCAACTCTATTTCCAGCAAATCCATGGTAGGTATGTTCCAAATATGTCCCATTGTTGGTTTTCGCGAATTGGTACGGGCAGGGGCGAACTAAGGGTAGAGAGGAGCTGGAGCTGATTGGCAACGGTGTATTTATAAGCAGTACATCTAGTTTACCAATGTAACAGTGGCTAAATTTCTGAACATGACATATCCTCTCCTGTATGATCCTTACAAATCTCTGGATGTTCTACCTCCCTAAACCCTGACCTTTCTGAACAATTTCTTACATTCCAAGCTACTGAGCGCATTAGATGAGTTGATAGCAGCACAGAATGGGAATATCAGCGCGAAGCAAATGCTTCGGCATGTGCAACGATGTCTCAGTAATTTCCAGTACAGAAACATGTTGACAGGTGTCTGATCTTCAGGTATTATCTTCATTCTGGTTCTCAGTTGTGCACCCACTATGTATCTACAGCGACCGAGTGGTTCACCCTTAGAATGGAGATAGTCATTAATCATACCAGCCACTGGACACTGTAAACTGGACTTGGTTAGCGTAATAGCAGTTGGAAAGAGAAGATAAAATAAAATGTAAAATGTAATGTTTAAGTGATCTGTGTACATAATACCAGTCTGCGATCTGGTGGGCTAGATCTTTTAAACAGCGGACATCTGCAACACCACCACCTTCTAAGCCACATTGGTGCTGAAATGGCGTTGCGAAAGCCTCCACTCTCACACTGAAGTGAGCACATTTACCATACGCCAGGCCCTACCATCTGTTGTCTAGGCCTTGTATGTGCTGGTAAGTGGCACTTCCCCACACTGAATCGTAGGCGTGTGAGTGTAAATGCTGGCCATCCAGACCCAACAGTATCTGTCGTCGACTACTGCCTATTCCGAGAAGTACTCCACACCAGATGTCCACTCAATTTGGTTCATCCCATCTCAGTTATAACAAGTTGCTGCCTCTGCTAGCTGCTGGTCTATGAGCTGCATCTAGTCCTGATCCCATCGGCAACTAAACTGGGACCCTTTAGCTGGGACCTACTGCTGGTTGACATCAACAGAGTCCAGGGCGCCTTCTGGCATTCCCCCACTCGCAGTTTGTGCCACCAGACTCTGACTTACTTCTGAGCCACTGCCTGTGATATGTGCCTACACTGTGCTGACGCAGATTCGTGCTCATGGGCTACTGATGCTGCATTCTCTGCCAGCATCCCATGTTCAGGCCGAATTGCACCTAATTTCCACACTGTCACTGACAGTCCGGGGTACACCGGTCAGCACTTGACACTGCTGTAGCGCTACCAGTGTGCTGGAACCACTATGCTGCATCAGCATATGACTTCGAGCTGCAGCGACATGTTTACCACACGAGGTCACTCACTGCCATGCCCTGCTGAGTGAAGCTACTAAGACCGCAGCCACATACCACCTAATTTTTGTACAGTTAACGCTGCCGCCCTGGGTCAGCATGCGCCACTGCGACGCTGGCTACATCGTCTGTATGAACTACACTAAATACACCTTTTACTGTTACCACTATTTTTGTGGTTTTACGACGGCCGAAGAAGTGGTTTCTCTTACCTGCTGCCCTGTCAACCACCTTGCAATGGAATCACTACTCATGACATGGTTCTTAATGCTCAGACCATCCTGACCATCGATAGACTATTACTGTGTCGGGTACTACAGTGACACACCAGAATTTGAATAGCTCTTTCCAGTTTTGGGTATAGAAATTGGACATATTGCATCATTCAGTCCGTGAGATAATAGGCGAGTTGTGACGCCCTGGAAATATTGTGTGTTCGGAATCGGTGCGGCCGCACAGGACGCTCGTCAAAGACGGGGCCCGGCAGCAAACACGTGGTGGCATACATCAGCCGCACGAGATGGGTGGCACCAGCGCATGGTCCAGCCGGGTGGCTGGGAATTCCCCTGTGACGAAGACGGGGCATTGTGTCGATGAAAGAGATGTCTATGCCGGGAGTGCCAAGGACGGTAGACTTTGTGAAACCTTAATGTCAGATATTTCACAGGTCGAAGAGGAAGCCGCCTGGTAGAATTTTGCACAGAGCATACATTAATCATAGCTAACACTTGGTACAAGAATCATGAAAGAAGATTGTATACATATAAGAAACCCTGTAGGCACTAGAAGGTTTCATATAGGTTATATAATGGTAAGACAGATTTAGGAACCAGGTTTTAAATTGTAAGACATTTTCAGGGGCAGATGTGGTTTCTGACCACAATCTATTGGCTATGAACTGTAGACTAAAACTGAAGAAACTGCAAAAAGGTGGGAATTTAAGGAGATGGGACCTGGATAAACTGAGTAAACCAGAGGTTGTAGAGTGTTTCAGGGAGAGCATAAGGGTATAATTGACAGGAAGGGGGGAAAGAAATACAGTAGAAGAAGAATGGGTAGCTTTGAGGGATGAAGTAGTGTACGCAACAGACGATCAAGTAGGTAAAAAGACGAGGGCTGGTAGAAATCCTTGGGTAACAGAAGAAATATTGAATTTAACTGATGAAAGGAGAAAATATAAAAATGCAGTAAATGAACCAGGCAAAAAGGAATACAAACGTCTCAAAAATGAGATCGACAGGAAGTGCAAAATGGATTTGCAGGGATGGCTAGAGGACAAATTTAAGGATGTAGAGGCTTATCTCACTAGGGGTACGATAGATACTGCCTACAGGAAAATTAAAGAGACCTTTGGAGAAAAGAGAACCACTTGTATGAATATCAAGAGCTCAGATGGAAGCCCAGTTCTAAGCAAAGAAGGGAAAGCAAAAAGGTGGAAGGATTATATAGAGGGTCTATACAAGGGCGGTGTACTTGAGGACAATATAATGGAAATGGAAGAAGATGTAGATGAAGATGAAGATGAAATGGGAGATACGATACTGCGTGCAGTGTTTGACAGAGCACTGAAAAACCTGAGTCGAAACAAGGCTTCGGGAGTAGACAACATTCCATTAGAACTACTGACGGCCTTGGGAGAGCCGGTCATGACAAAACTCTACCATCTGGTGAGTATGTATGATAGAGGCGAAATACCCTCAGACTTCAAGTAAATATAATAATTCCAATCCCAAAGAAAGAAGGTGCTGACAGATGTGAAAATTACCGAACTATCAGTTTAATAAGTCACATCTGCAAAATACGAATTCTTTACAGACGAATGGAAAAACTGGTAGAAGTCGACCTCGGGGAAGATCACTTTGGATTCCGTAGAAATGTTGGAACACGTGAGGCAATATTAAACTTGCGCCTTATCTTACAAGAAAGATTAAGAAAAGGCAAACTTACATTTCTAGCATTTGTAGACTTAGAGAAAGCTTTTGACAACGTTGACTGGAATACTCTCTTTAAAATTCTGAATGTGGCAGGGGTAAAATACAGGGAGCGAAAGGCTATTTACGATTTGTACAGAAACCAGATGGCAGTTGTATGAGTCGAGGGGCATGAAAGGGAAGCAGTGGTTGGGAAGGGAGTGAGACAGGGTTGTAGCCTCTCCGCGATGTTATTCAATCTGTATATTGAGCAAGCAGTAAAGGACACGAAACAAAAATTCAGAGCAGGTATTAAAATTCATGGAGGAAAAATAAAAACTTTGAGGTTCACCGATGGCATTGTAATTCTGTCAGAGACAGCAAAGGACTTGGAAGAGCAGTTAAACGGAATGGACAGTGTCTTGAAAGGAGTATATAAGATGAACGTCAACAAAAGCAAAACGAGGATACTGGAATGTAGTCGAATTAAGTCGGGGGGTGATGATGGAATTAGTTTAGGAAATGAGACACTTAAAGTAGTAAAGGAGTTTTGCTATTTGTGGAGCAAAACAACTGACAATGGTCGAAGTAGAGAGGATATAAAATGTAGACTGGCAATGGCAAGGAAAGCGTTTCTGAAGGAGAGAAATTTGTTAACATCGAGTATAGATTTAAGTGTCAGGAAGTCGTTTCTGTAAGTATTTGTATGGAGTGTAGCCATGTATGGAAGTGAAACATGGACGATACATAGTTTGGACAAGAAGAGAGTAGAAGCTTTCGAAATGTGGAGCTACAGAAGAATGATGAAGATTAGATGGGTAGATCACGTAACTAATGAGGAGGTATTGAATAGAGTAGGGGAGAAGAGGAGTTTGTGGCTCAACTTGACAAGAAGAAGGGCCCGGTTGGTAGGGCATGTTCTGAGGCATCAAGGGATCACAAATTTAGCATTGGAGGGCAGCGTGGAGGGTGAAAATCGTAGAGGGAGACCAAGTGATGAACACATAAAGCAGATTCAGAAGGATGTAGATTGCAGTAAGTACTGGGAGATGAAGAAGCTTGCGCAAGATAGAGTAGCATGGAGAGCTGCATCAGACCGGTCTCTGGACTGAAGACCACAACAACAACAATTGTTTATGAATTTAATATTGTGTGTTAGAGCGTGTTTATGGTCCAGAAGAAGGAATATTTATTTAATTTCACGTATTTAAATGTAAATCCAGTATTTAGAATATGTTTCATTATGTTTGTGATGTACGTTGGCATGGAGACATGGAGGGAGCGCTCTAGCCAATCACAGCGCTCGTTGCTAAGAGAGACGTATGGAGGTTGGGGAGGAGCATCGTTTCCGGGGAAGACCCGAGGTAGTCCTGGTAGTGCGGGAGTTCTGGACCGTACGGCACAGGACACGGGGGTCCGGGACGCGACAGCGCGACGGACGCACAGTCGCGGGAAAGACTTGGACAATGGAGCAGTTTGCGCGTGGTCGCGGAGGATAGAAATATTTCGGAGTGCCGATCTGTGCTCTTGTGTGATTTCCGTGGCTTCTGCAGTGAAGACGTAGTGTGTGTTTAGAAGTGAATGTCTCGCGAGCATGTTATTGTTCGTAACTAATTACGTACAGTAAGAATCTTATATTTTATTTTATTGCTGGACCATCGATACCAATAAGTGTTTTGCAGAATAATAATTCGTTAAGATAGTACCTGCAGATTTTATTTAATTGCAGTCTTCCAGTTATAAATTTATATGTTACATTCATAAGTCATAACTGCAGAGTGACAGAAACCTTTGACCATTCGATTCATGTGTGTATGCTTATCCTATACTGTAGACTCAGCAGTATTTGTCCTGTAGTGCGGCAATTACGTATCGCAGCCCCCAGACAACGAAAATCAGCCAAAAGTTTTAATATTTCAACAATTCTGAGTCGGATGGTGCATAGGTATTTGAAAGCCCGCAAGTGGTAAAATTGGTCACAATTACATTTTTACGTTTTTCATACGTTTGTATGTGTCATGACATTTGCCTGACAAATGGACCTTTATGAGGTATTTTATGTATACAGACTGAAGCGCCAAGTAGAAATTTGTACCAAGGCCGGGTACGGAACCCGGCCAGGTTAATCTGTACAGTTGTGTGAACCGCTGTGCCAAGTGGCTCGTTCCGCACGCTACAGGCTCACCGCCCAAAACCTTCCCGCTTTGCGGCTGGCGCCCCCGGCGTATCTACAGAGTTACCCAGACAAAGATCGCCAACGAGGGGTGAAATCAACAGAAGGCCGAGCCCGCACGAGTAACTCATCACTCAAAGATTCCTCCATGTCTTCTCTGTAACACTGTTGCAGTTTCCTAGCATACTTCAATTATTTGGCGTTGTCTCGTCAGGGAAAATTCCTTAGGAACGCAAGATTGTTATAAAACTCTTCCAACGACTTTTTCCTTTCCTGCAATTCAGAAATCAAATGTCTATAGTAATCAGAAATGTATTCGCCCTAAAGTCTTCCTTTCCTTCAGAAGCAGTATCACATTCGGCTTTTTTGTCCGCTTTCAGTTTTCTTGACTTTTTCCATTCAGTGACGGTTTTGTTCGTATTTATCTTACTCTTTCCGGTGCCAGCGTTTTCATATGCGTCGTAAAAAGAACGATTCTATCGATTACGTGTGTGCAACTTTATTACAGTCTCAATATCGCTATCAACACTTCGCAACAATTTGTAACATTAAATCGGTACAGTATCGCTTACCAAAAAGTTGTCTCCTCGCATCTTTGTGAAGCCTTTCCAGTTTTAGCAATTTGAAGAACTTGCAAAGCTGATATTATTTCTAACATTGAGACTATAGTAGACACCCTAACGCCCAGACCAACAGACTTCTGAATATCGTTTTACAGAGACTGAACTGTTTAATTTTGAATGCAACATACTGAAACGGCTTGTCGAAGCAGAGATGAAAGTGTAAATCTGCTGTAAGAAACGGAAAAATGAAACACCTTGAGGACAGCAATCTGCTGCACACGATCCAATTACTGTAAGGGAGAGAGCTGCACATGGTACGTACACAGCAAGAGGACTGATTTGTTTAATTCTAACGCCAGAGTAAGCAGACCCCTGGGTAAGAGAATGTCTAAATCATACTTACTTAACAAATTTATTAATGAGTCAGGTAAGTCTTCCGATTTGTGCATTGAATTTGTGGCAAAACAGATAAATCTTCGATCAGGAAATCCGTCTGTAGATAAATACTCTGTAACAAAAGATAGCTGGCCCACATATGTGAAGCTGGAGTCTAATTTGGTGGAAAAGTAAGAAGATTCCTTCACTTCGTGTACAGTACACCTACTTGTTAACCCTTTCTTCCGGAACTCATAAAATGGCTCTGAGCACTATGGGACTTAACACCCGAGGTCATCAGTCCCCTAGAATTTAAAATTACTTAAACATAACTAACCTAAGGACATCACACACATCCATGCCCGAGGCAGGATTCGAACCTGCGACCGTAGCGGTCGCGCGGTTCCAGAATGAAGCGCCTAGAACCGCTCGGCCACACGTAACTCATATGAAGTTGTAACTTCACCCTCACTTATCGATCTTAATGACAGTGAAAAATTAAACCGCGTGCACCTAATGGAAATTTGGGAAAAGCAATAGTCACCGAAGTTAATTTGTCGGTAAAGCGGGAGGAAAGGGTTACATCTAAATTAAAGGAAAAATGCAAATGAAATTGGTGGGAATTAATTTTGAGAAAAGGGTAAAATGAATAAAGAAAGTAAATGTGCGGTCGTTACGTTAAACAATTAACTGGCGTTAATTATATATTTGAGATTTAGGGAAAATAACGGTCGCCAGTCCTATGGACAACTACTATAATAACTGAAAAAGGAAGGTCATTGCACATACAATTAGCTCTAAAAGCGTGGCAACTGAAGGTTGACACGTGTTTTGTGAAAACTGGATGTGTCAGAAGTAATAAATTTCGCTACACTCTGACTTAATTTAGCAAAAGAATTAATGAAACCGGAAAATTGAAGTTAATTTAGTGACTGGAATTAATAGTGAGCTTTGTTTCTGAAGCACTACGAAATTCAGTAAAATAAAGTTAGTCTTGGGCTACCTTAACAATCATTTCAAAAGCTACTTGACTACGCAATTTAGAAATAAGAGTGTTAACTTTGAACTTGAATTAAATGATTCTGAACAATTAACAATAGTAAAATTTAGTACGTACCCAGCTGAGCTGCAGTCACAGGTGAGCTAAAATATGGTAACAAAACTCGCACTCTTAATTTGTGCTTGTGTAATCTAAATATTGTAGCCAGCTATGAATACCTTAAGTGAACTTTGAAATTAAAGCAGTGAAATTACTTTAATGCTGATGTATGAATTTCAGCGACACTCGGGTTCATTCCAGAAAAGGAAGGGACCCTGCTGGGTAATGCAATTAGGACAATGAGCAACAAAAGTTCATGCTAAGATGCTGTATTTTGGTGATGCAACAGTTTGAAAAGCTGAGGTCTGCCATACGGTTCTAAAACTCTACGTGCTTTTAGTCTTCCTTGTTGGCTAATTGAAGGTTTGCAGTCGTCGATCGAGGAGGTGGCGACAGTCACTCATTGTCGGCCGTCGCTGTTGGAGAAGCTAGATGTTGGCGCGCCTTCTTCTCGACACCGTCACCAGGCGAAACGGGCTCTTGATGTGCGCCAGCTAATGCTTTCCGTCCGCGACACCGTATCACAAACTATCATAGCAAGTCGAGCGCAATTACATGCTGGCAAACCCCGAAAGCGCGACAACTCGCGGAAGTGTCACACAGCACACTTGCTCCACCGAACTCCTCCAGCCAGACTCTCTCTGCCCGCGCTCCATGCGGCAGAGTTAACACTACCAAAGATCCTAAACACTTTGGTTCTCCACACGACCTATAAAAATACAAATATTTACAGAACAAACCAATTATACATCGACACACACACACACGCACATACACACACACACACACACACACACACATATATATATATATATATATATATATATATATATATATATATATATATATTAGAACAATTACAATATATATACACACAAATGCCATATCTTCAGGTAACAAAATAAGGAAAAAAATTATATTACAATAGATGGAAATAAGAGGATATGCATTACCTTCGTTACAAAGTGTCAACACGTTTGAAAAGAAAAGTATGAACAGCTCACTTTCTTTTCCCAATGAAATTCTATATCTTTAGCTAGAAAAGGATAGAATCCTGCTGTCAGCTGTAGTGTGATCTCGAAATTTCCGCAACGTGTTGACCCAAACTCATAGTTGCAACCAAGTCTTTCACGGAAAAGCTGTAGACCACAGAAACAACTCGTTGTAACACATCCTTCTGAGACTTTTGTACTCTAGCTTCTAGAGTTAACAAACATTTCCTATGTTCAGCTGGATTTTCAAACACAGTCAGTAGGGATTGCCCGTTTTTCTAGTCATCAAAACCCTCATTAGGTTTTGCAAACATTAATGTTCCATTAACAGTAATCATGGAACACTTTTTGAGGTTGTACCAAAAGTGATCTTTGTTTTTTCTCACCATTGCTCATGTTTCTAAAAAAACAAACTTTTACGTATCTCTTGATCAGCGATAAGCTCACAAAGGAATTCATTTATTATCCAGTTCGCAGGATCGTCAGATACTGAATCACTATAATCATTCGCTGTATATGCGTCATTTGGGCCAGCTGAAATGATAGGTTTTACGTCATTATTGCTATTATTTCTAGTATCAGAAATGCCTGACGCAGATAAACCATACGCTGCACTATTTTTTATACTGTTGGCCACATTATTAAAATCCACATTATTACACTCTGATGTTTATAGACTCGAGATGGAACTGGCTCGCTTGATTTTTAAATGACATCGATATTTGCGCTCTTTCTAATAATGTCCTCTTTCTTTATTGCTTTAGCTTTTGAGACATTCTGTTTCCGAGATCTACTTTCTCTTCTCTGACTGTCACTACTTTAATTGATACAAATATAAATCACAGACTGAACAACTGCACACTTTACAGTTTCATATTACGTTGAACACCTAGCCAAGCGGCCGGCTGCTAGAATCACTGAAGACATTTTCTTTGAATCTGAATTGTCACGATTGAGTGTCAACACCAGTTACTCCTATGACACTTATGTGCGTCTCTCATCACAAAGCTTAACGCCGAGCAATGAGAATTTCCTTACTAAGGCAAACCACATTAGAATGCACGATGCTGTATAAAGTGGCTAATGATCACATTGTACGAAGTAATGTCATTACTAAAACAAAAACCTTTCATTTTTCTGTTGGCTGAACCGACCGTTCATGAAATTTCAGCTGATTGTTATCATGTTCACACCCGTTTCATTGTGAGGTAAACTCACGTTCTCTTTTTAAGAGTTGTAAGTAAATTGTTTACAAAAACAACAGCAGCTTATAAATTAGCCTTAAAATCCGCCGCCCTAGACAGATGCGTAGTCTGCCTAGGATTAAATGCGCCTCGGTCTGGGGCGGAATTTCTATTCATATCAAGACCCCTCTGGTTGTCATCCAAGGCACCATTACAGAACAGCAGTACGTCCATGACGTAGGGGAAGGTGGGGGAATTATACGCATGTGGGTAATCCCACGCAGGCTGATTTACGCAGTTTGAGTAGCTTACGCCAGCCATTTTCCTGTGGCATTGTTGGAGCAGTGAAGTATTGTTTATTTTGAGCGTGTCTCATGTAATTCTGGTCAGCTGTATTTTGCTAGGTAACTGCTACTATAAGTTGCTTTATTGTAATTCTTGGGTATCAACTACTAACCTTAGATGAAACCTTTAATTTAATTGTAGACTTGTCCCGCTATTTGAATTAGGTGCCGAGTTATGCTTATGTTAGTCATCGAACGCACAGTGGGGTAATGCCACGCAACTGTTGAAGTGCGTGGTACTCCCCCTTGCAGGTTATATTTTCAATACTAACGAGTTTTTTTTAAATTTCAGATGGGTAGATATTATAAAAGAAAAACCCAGAAATCAAACTGGACACAAGAGGAACTTTGTAAGGCTCTTGATGCCATCAAATCTGGAAGAAAAATAAGAGAAGTATCAAGAGCTTTCGTGATTCATGAAGCTACTCTGCGAACGAGAATGAAGGTTAAATATATGGAGGGTCCAAAACTTGGAAGAAACCCAAAATTTTCGACAGAACAGGAAAATGAGATTAGGGATCATGTTATTACAATGGCCAAGCGGTTCTATGGTATTACATGCATCCAGCTGCGAAAGATTGCGTTTGAGTATGCAGACGGTAACAACATCGCAAACAATTTTGATAAGTCATCTAGGTTAGCTGGAAAGGATTGGCTAGCTCTATTTTTAAAGAGAAACCCAATTATTTGCATGAGAAAACCTGAAGCAACTATCATTAACAGAATACAGGCTTTTACTGAAGAAGAGATTAATGCTTATTTTAAAAATTTAGAACATGTCTTTGAAAAATATAAATTTAAAGAGGAGCAAGTGTTCAACATAGATGAATCGGGCATAAATACTGTACAAAAGCCCGAGAGAATTTTGGCTCCTAAACGTATTAAACAAATAGGTGGGACCACATCTTGGGAAAGGGGGAAAAACGTGACTGTGACATATCTTCTCAGTGCTGCTGGTACCTACATCCCCCCCGCTTCTCCAGGAAGAGGATGTCAAATCTCTTAAGTAAAGGTGGACCAGTTGGAGCAATATACGGTTGTTCTATCAATAGCTGGTCCAATGAGTCATTTTTCGAATGGATCCAACATTTTCAGAACAATGTAAAATCAACTATTGATGACCCTGTGCTGCTGATTTTAGATAATCACAGCAGCCACATTTCACGTGATATTTTTGAATTTTGTAAAAACATTCTATTGTCATGGTAACCATACCTCCATACACTTCTCACAAGCTTCAACCATTAGATGTTACCTTCTTTTCTTCTTTGAAATCAGCCTTCAACTGTGAATGTGACGTGTATATGAAATCACAGATCTATTAAAAATTACACTATATGAGTTAGCAGAACCTTTTAATAAGGCATATATTAAGGTCGCTACCATGGACAAAGGGCATTCAGGGTTGAAGGCATGTGGGTTTTGTCCTTTCAACCCAAACAAATTTGAGCATGACGACTTACAACAATGTGAGATGTTCAGAGATGTTGTCCTTGATGTAGAGGTTCCGAATGCAACAAATGGAAATGAAGTGGTTGCATCTACAAACGAGCCACATATCCCCAAAAGGAGTCAAGAACAGATTCCTGGATCTTCAGCAGACGATGTTCCATTTCTAGTAGGCCTAGAAGAGGTCACAACAACATCAACTAAAAGTGCATGTGTCAAGCACGTTAGTGGACATATCTCCTGTTCCAAAACAAAATGATCTACATCTGCATCTACATGACTACTCTGCAATTCACATTTAAGTGCTTGGCAGAGGGTTCGTCGAAGCACAATCATACTTTCTCTCTACCATTCCACTACCGAACAGCGCGCGGGAAAAATGAACACCTAAACCTTTCTGTTCGAGCTCTGATTTCTCTTATTTTATTTTGATGATCATTCCTACCTATGTAGGTTGGGGTCAACAAAATATTTTCGCATTCGGAAGAGAAAGTTGGTGACTGAAATTTCGTAAATAGATCTCGCCGCGACGAAAAACGTCTTTGCTTGAATGACTTCCATCCCAACTCGCGTATCATATCTGCCACACTCTCTCCCCTATTACGTGACAATACAAAACGAGCTGCCCTTTTTTGCACCCTTTCGATGGTAAGGATCCCACACCGCGCAGCAATATTCTGATAGAGGACGAACGAGTGTATTGTAAGCTGTCTCTTTAGTGGACTTGTTGCATGTTCTAAGTGTCCTGCCAATGAAACGCAACCTTTGGCTCACCTTCCCCACAATCGTCTTCCTAAGACGAAACAAGCCAAGGGAAAGCATAAGGGAAAGTCAGTGATCCTTACAGCAACTCCAGAGAAGAATAAACTCCTAACGGAGTTATCAATAAAGAAACAAAAAGATGCCATGAAAAAGAAAGCTGAAGGGAACAAGAAAAGAAATCTTAAGGATAAAGCAGGTAAGTGCAGAAATCTGCAACTTAAAAAAAGTCTCATAGAAGAAACAGACATATAAGAAGAAACACCACCAATAAAGTGAAAGTAGCAGCGAGGATGAACTAAATCTGGACTTGCGGAACATTTGTGATGACGATGAAATGGATGATATGTATGTTTAGTTTGTGGAGAGTTTGGGAAAGATGGAGAACTATGGTACCGATGTATTTCTTGTAGCAGATGGACTCATGAAGAATGTAGTGGCTGGAACACTCCAAAAGGCTACAAGTGCGATCTTTTCTGTATGTGAAAATGCACTCTTTTCACATCAATAAAAATGTAAAAAACGGAAATTATAAGAGATGTTTGTAGAATTACATTATTTTGTTCTTAACTATACTGTTTACTATTTGTAGTAACTACTAAGTAAATAAAAGTAGCAGGTATTGTCCATTTTTATGGTTTGTTTGTTTTACGTTTTATTACCCAGCACTTTTAGTGTCATTACCCTCAGGGATGGGGAATACCACGCATTTGCACTTTTTTTTATTTTAATGTTAAAAAATTAAGGTACTGTTTATAACTGTTTACAGGCGATTGGAATATGTGGAGAAATGTCCATTGTATGGCATGGACTTATTTTCGTAGGTTTTAATGACTTAACGAATGGTTCACATCGATTTTTCCTTAGGTGCGTGTATTTCCCCCACTCCCCTACTACGCCCAGTTTAGTTGTCCTTCATGGCAACCCATCCTGGGCTTACATTTCAGCAAGATAATGCCCGCCCGCACACGGCAATGGTTTCTGTTACTTGCCTTCGCGGTTCCCAAGCCGTGCCTTGACCAGAAAGGCCGCCGGATCTCTGCCCAGTTGAGGACGTTTAGAATGTCGTGCCCAGGGCCCTCCAACCCACTCGGGGTGTTGACAACCTCACGTGCCAATTGACCAGAATTTGGCACGACACCCCTCAGGAGGACATCTAGCAACTCTGTAAAAAAAATTCAGACCGAATAACTGATTGCATGATTGGCAGACGTGAACTAATGCGTTTATTGACGTGCTCAATTTGTGAAGCTCCTTGTCTTCAAATTGTCATCATTTGTTCTTCTGAACGTGTACATCACATCTACCGATTCTCGTCCCATTGGGATAATTCCTTCGCGATGCGTCCTTTTTTCTAACGAGAAAAAAGACGGAAAAAGTTGTACTTAAATATGTGGCATGGTCTCTTACAAGTATCCCGACAATCCCGCCATTAAATGATGCAGTTACTAGAAAAATCTGTGGGTGCATCTAGAAGAGTCCCTGTGACAATTGATATGTAGCAACCTATCTCCAAACTGTATAGTTTTTTCGGGTGTATTGCCGAGGACTGTCGTCTTCCTTGCGCGCTATTTTCGTGATGTGACTCGTCACTTTCGTCAGGAGTCTCGCGAGCCTGAAGAATTATATATCCCCTACACCATCATGTGCTCTGTAGGGCCCAAACAGAAGCCCTGCTGGCTAGTGCTCAGGCGAGCAGCTCGATTCCGACTCGTATTTAGGCTTACGTACTCGTATTTCATTTATTTTAAGCTGGCGATGTTGGAGCTATCAGTCCCTCTCTTACATTTAGCCAGGGATTCTACGTGCTTTCATTACGATACACATGTTATAAGTTACATACAATGGAGAAAACAGCATTTGTAAAATAGTACACATCAATAGAGACAAATTACAGGCAGTAGATTTTAAATGTCAGCGGTATCGGAAGCGATATAACAAAAAGTATGGAAGAGAAAGGAGGAATGAGGTAAAACACAATTAATGAAGTCAGACGAAAATGTGTCGTGATTGATTCAAATCGTCGTTGAAGAGGAAACCTGGACCAATTTCCCTTCTAAAATGTCAGACATGCGCTTGTAATACTTACCGGTTTTAACAGTATTCCTATGACGTAAAATGTGGAATTCTGTACGCGTATCCAGCATAATGCATGTCTACGCCAGGACTCCACCACCACGGTTAAACTGGTACACTGATCATTCAGGACAGTATGACCACAGGCGTGCTACCGATATAAACCCGTCGAGGAGACAGCAGCGACTCCTGGCGAGGAATGACCCCAGTCAGACACATGCACGGTGCACATACTACATCACGCGAAGGATACGATGGCCGATGAACAGTGACCAGTTTTTGTCCAAAGCACTAGACGAGTTCATTCGTTTCTTCGGAAGGGGAGGCCGATCTTCCAGCAGGTCGCAGAGATAGAATCGATGCGCACGCCCAAAAAATGTTTCCCAAACGATATTCGCTTGAAAAAATTTGCTTCACTTAAGCTTTACATGTCAGGTTCATCATGACGTGCCAATCATTTCGTTAATGGTCATAGTTTTTGCGATATTTACGTGGAAGTAAGACACTGCGCGAAATTCGAAAAATTTTGCGATGAAAAATAGAGGTCGCCATGACTTCGAGTTTGGTGCATATTACATAATATGATGCAGCATATCAAATTTAGCTGACATGCTAAATTTTTCTTTTGACTTAATTGAACGTCTCTATCTGCCACCAATCTCGACAAAATTGATATGACGTAGCACACTCATTTGCGATCGCACCGCGCCAGCGATAAAGCCACAGTGAAATATTCAAAACATTCCTCATATTTCATAAAGGGTTTGAGATATCGAACTTCATTATCCACCATGTTATTCCAGTGACTACCGACTTTTTCGATGAAAGAATGCAATATTTAATGACAATCGATAGCTGGGGAAACGAGAAATGCTATGGGTTTTGGAACAACACAAATGAGGACATTACACTTTTATTTTGTACCGAGAGTGATGCTTTTTCATAAGGCACTGACCTCACTTTTTCTTGGTACCTCACTTAATAAATTTAATAAAAACACTTTTTCAGAAGTATTTTGCAACTGCATCTGCACAACATGTTAGTGAGGTGATATTGTATAAACTACGCTGCGTTTTAGCAAACGAGGAAAATTTTAACATGGGAATCACCGAACTCGCCACTCATGACGATTCTCTGGACGCTACAAGCGTTTAATAAGCCAGGCGAAAATATATCGCACCATTTTCGGCCAAATTCTTTTTATACACTAAATAAATGTAAATGTAGTGTGACTAGGGCCTCCCGTCAGGTAGATTGTTCGCCAGGTGCAAGTCTTTCGATTTGACGGCACTTCGGCGACTTGTGCGTCGATGATATTGTGATGATTAGGACAACAGAAGACCCAGTACCTGAGCGGAGAAAATCTACGACCTAGCCAGGAATCGAACCCGGGCCCATAGGATTGACATTTTGTCGCGCTGACCACTCAGCTACTGGGGGAGGACTTTTTACACACTAACCAGAGCAGACCTGTCCGGAGATCTTTCTGAATGGCTACTATGCAAGTGTGGGTGTGGAGGCCCCCAGTTAATATTTACAGACAATGTGAGCACAGCCTTCAGTTTAGAACGGCACTTCCCCTCCAGAGCTCGAAATTTCCCTACAGCGCCTGCCCATAACCCCTATCACTTTCCCTGTCCCCACATGTGCCCTGTCATCTGCGCATCTACCGACCACGTTATTCTGCGCTCGTCCGCAGCTCGTGGTCGTGCGGTAGCGTTCTCGCTTCCCACGCCCGGGTTCCCGGGTTCGATTCCCGGCGGGGTCAGGGATTTTCTCTGCCTCGTGATGGCTGGGTGTTGTGTGATGTCCTTAGGCTAGTTAGGTTTAAGTAGTTTTAAGTTCTAGGGGACTGATGACCTCGGGTGTTAAGTCCCATAGTGCTCAGAGCCATTATTCTGCGCTCACTGTCAGCGAGCACTCTGTCCGTGTGTAGAATGGGGCGCGATCTATCTGAGTTTGACCGAAGGCAGATTGTGATGGCCCAGACGCTCGGCACGAGCATTTTGGAAACTGTAAAACTTGTTGGGTGTTCGAGGAGTGCTGTGGCGAGTGTCTTCAACATGTGGAGAAATCAAGGCGAAAGCACGTCCAGCTGTTGTGGGGTTGGGTGGCTACCCCTCGCTACAGGTGTCAGACATTGTAGGCTGTGACGGAACTAACATCAGAATTCAATGCTGGACAGAGCAAAGGTGTGTCTGAACACACATTGCTCCAAACACTTCTAACGATGGCCCTACATGGCAGATAACCCATGCGTGTGCCAATGTTAACACCATGACATCAGCAACTGCGACTGAAATCGACACGTGACCGTCGGCACTGGACGCTGGCGCAGTGGCAGAGCGCTGGATGCTGTGACTAATCCCCATACCTTCCTCATCACGCCGATGGGAGAGCGCAAATGCGGGAACAGCTCCTTGGCACCTGTATTGTAGGGTGGAGACAAGCTGGCGGCGGCTCCATTGTGCTCTGGAGAGCATTCACATTGGCATCCATGGGTCCGCTGGAGCTTGTGCTAGGCACCATGACGGCCAAAGGGTATGGTACATTGCCTGCAGACTACTTACACTCCTTCACGGCCATTATGCTTCCCAGCGGCAGTTGCGTATTTCAGCAATATAATACGCTATGTCACAAAGCCGGGAGTGTTATGGTGTGGTTCGAGGAACCCGAACTCGCCAGGTCTGAATCCGATCAAACACTTTTGGGATGTGGTTGAACGTGGTGTCAGGGCACATCGCCCTTCTCCCCGGACTTTGCGCGAATTCGGCGACTTGTGTGTGCAGATGGGTTGCCAACTTCCTCCAGCGACCTACCAAGGCCTCACTGCTCCCGTTCCAAGACGCATCGTAGCTGTAATCCGTGCCCAAGTTGAACATACCGGCAATTAGGCAACTGGTCATAATGTTCTGGCTGATCAGTGTATCGTTAAGTGACGTTCCTGTGATTGTTTTGGCTCCCCACCAGGAATATGTGTGACAGGAATCATTCTACAAATTGTAGTGAAAGTCATCTATCAAACACATTCGTATTCATTTCAGGTTCACTATTAATTGTGCTTTCGCTGGTCCATTTCGGGGCTTTAAGTTGAAACACACCGCCCGATGTGTGTTCTCAGCGGTAGCTCGCACAATACCGACGACCTGATGATTTTATTAATTGTGCTTTCGCTGGTACACTTCGGGGCTTTATGTTGAAACACACCGCCCGATGTGTGTTCTCAGCGGTAGCTCGCACAATACCGACGACCTGATGATTCTTGGATTGTCGTCACTCTAAACCATCTTTACTGTATGTCATGTGCTACGCCAAATAAGCCAATATTGATACGCGAACAATCTTTTGTGTGTAGATCTGTCGTTAAAGCCCTAAAATATCCACTAGATATGATGCTATTTAAAAAGAACGCACGCTCGTCCATATGAGCTAACGCGTTATGGCACAGTTCTCTAAGCAAGTCGAATTCGAGTCAGTCGACTGGGTATCAAAGGTCATGCAGATTGTACTGAGCGAATCTAAAGATGAAGGGATACATCTGACCTCCTGATTCATTATGAAAAGTGTATGGCCACGGAGAATTTATACTATGTACTCCAGACAATAGTGCTGAATAGGATCTACTTTGAAAACTTGGTGGCTGAAGCGATAGAGGGCTCTGCGACATAGCTCTAGTTGTGCCTGGGACAAATAATAGATAACATCTACATCTACGTGATTACTCTTCTATTTACAATAAAGTGCCTGGCAGAGGGTTCAATGAACCATCTTCATGCTGTCTCTCTACGTTCCACTCTCGAACGGCATGCGCGAAGAACGAGCTCTTAAATTTTTTTGTGCGAGCCCTAATTTATCTTATTTTATCGTGATAATCATTTCTCCCTATGTAGTTGGGTGCCAACAGAATGTTTTCGCAATCGGAGGAGAAAACTGGTGATTGAAATTTCATGAGAAGATCCCGTCACAACGAAAAACGGATTTGTTTTAACGATAACCACTCCATTTCATGTATCATGTCTGTGACAATATCTCCCCTATTTCGCGATAACACAAAACGAGCTGCCCTTCTTTGTATTTTTTCGATGTCATCCATCAGTCCCAAGTGATGCAGGTCCCACAACGCACAGCAATGCTCCAGAATAGGACGGATAAGCGTAGTGTAAGCAGTCTCTTTGGTAGACTTGTTGCACCTTCTAAGTGTCCTGCCAATGAATCACAGTCTCTGGTTTTCTCTACCCACAATATTATCTATGTGATCGTTCCAATTTAGGTTATTTGTAATTGTAATCTCTAAGTATTTAGTTGAATTTACAGCCCTCAGATTTGTGTGACTTAGCGCGTAATTGAAATTTAACTGATTTATTTTAGTACTCATGTGAATAACTTCACACTTTTCTTTATTCAGGGTCAATTGCCCCTTTTTACACCATACTTATATCTTATCTAAATCATTTTGCAAGTCGTTTTGATCATCTGATGACTTTACAAGTCGGTAAATGACAGCATCATCTGCAAAGAATCTAAAACGGCTACTCAGATTGCCTCCTATGTCGTTAATATAGACCGGAGCAATAGAGGGACTATAACACTTTCTTGGGGAACGCTGTATATTACTTCTGTTTGACTTTCCGTCTATTACTACGGACTGTGGCCTTTCTGACAGGAAATCATGAATCCAGTCGCACAACTGAGAAAATGCTCCATAGGCATGCAGTTTGGTTAGAACAGTTGGAACAAGTCGTTCTGATTATAAAATTAGCTAAAGTAATAAATCATTTGAAATAATAAGGCACTGAGTGACAACTGGTCATAAAATGCACTGTCAGTCGTCGACTGTCAAAACCTATGAGATTCATTCGCCTCTGTACAGTCCCGCTAGAAATTAGTTTCTAACGCCCTACATCCACATCGACAGTGCTCTGACTGACAGCAGGCTGTCGACTGCCCCGCATGTCTCTGCGAAAGCTACATGGCTTGGAGTTCTCATTGTCCGGCTTTAGCAAGTCATGTCCAGATTTCTACGATTTCTTTCCTATATTGTGATTTCATTCCCCTGCCCCATATGGGTAGGGGAAGGCTGTCAGCGGCACAATCCGCCACTCTTCAGCTGAGTGACATGATAGCTAATACAAGAAGAAAACTATACATATAAAGGCGATAAAAATGGAAACATAAGAACAGAGTAAGGGGACATAATGGAGGTAAAAATACGCTGACATGGAGGTGTTCATGGAGGCACAATTAAAAAAGCGACATAAAGTTAAAAAAAAACGCAGTTGGCGATTCATAGAGCGCAAAAATGGCAGGGCACTGAAGTCACATGCACAGGTTAAAAGTTGGCCACAGTATTCAAAACACTTCAGAACAAGACATTTAAAAATACTTAGTGATGAAGCACACACAACGAAGAATAAAACTACCACGAGGGACCTGCCGAAGGAGAGGTCTGAGAGGATGGAAAAGGAGGGGAGAGCAAGGTGCAGATAGGGACGGGGCGTGATGAAAAGAGTAGGGGCGTCAGGGGTGCACCAAGAGGCAGGAGATGAGTGGAACAGTAGATGAAGAGGGAAGACAAGGCAGGAGGAAGTGCAGAGACACTGAAGGGGAACACAGGAGAGGGAAGGGGCGTAGAAGGAGAAAGCAGGGGGAGGAGAGGGAGCCTTAGAAAGAGGCAGAAGGAAGGTGGAGTTAGAGTTGGTAGGAAGGGTAGATGTCAGGGCGAAGCTCATCATCTGGGAGGGGTAGGTGCTGGTCAGATTTCTATGAGCGTCTGTGGCCAAATATGTACATGTCTGGCCCATCTCGCTTTTGTTAGGCTTTTTAGTTATAAAGCACAGAACACACAACTTACGACATATACAGAGTGACTATAATTAAACTTTGAAAACGCTGTAGGAAAAATATCGCTGGTCAGAATGTCGTAAAATTGCAACGGGATATTATCGGAGGAGGAGTAAAATATATGACAGAAGACAAAAAATAGTGTGAAAATTGATCAATAGATGGCGCTGTGCGTGTCAGATTTCGTACATGAAAACACACCGAGTACACAGCTTTTTCTCCTTTCGCGTCTGCGACGTTCGCCATGACTGTCTCACTGTAGGATCGCGCTCTGCTTGTCAAGCAGTATTACAAGAATGATGACTGTGCACATGTCGCTCTTCAGAAGTTCTGGACACTGAAGGGTTTGAAAAAGGCCGTTGCTCCGATGACTGCCTTGGGTCTAAAGAAAATGATTTGGAAATTCGAAAAGACTGATTCTTTTGGTGTGCAACTTGGTAGGAGGGAAGAAACGAACTGACTCGACATCTGTGGAAGCAGTGGCCACAGCAATACAGGAGGACACGAGTGGTGGTGTGCAAACGTGTAGTGCACGGAGAATTGCCTGAATATTGGACATAACCGTGAGCACGGCGCGTAAAATCCTACGAAACATCCTTCCTTGCTATCCTTTCAAAATGGACCATGTGCACGAGTTGCTTCCTGTTGACCTGGCAGCGAGAGAGACCTTTGTTTTAGAATTTCTCACTCGCGTGGAAGTGGACAATGGAAGATTTTGTGGACAGATGAAGCCGACTTCCATATAACAGTATATGTCAATACACAGAATTGTCGAATATGGGCAACGGAAAATACGCACGCAAATCAACCAGTACCACTTCATCCAGGAAAGCTCACTGTGTGGTGCGGGTTTACGGAATCATCTATCATAGGGCCATATTTCTTCGAAGAGACATGTGCTTCCAGTACTGTTACCTGAACCGTCACAGGTAACCTTATGAGTGTCTTTTGCGCAACCACGTCATTCCAGCTCTCCAACATCGTGGGTGAATGGATGGAATCATTTTCGTGCAAGATGGCGAACCTCCGCACGTTGCAAATCGAGTTAAGCAGCTCCTGAAGCGGGTTTTCGAAAATGCTAGAATTATCAGCCACCATTTCCCTACAGCCTGACCGCCCCGATCACCTGATTCAAATCCGTGTGACTTCTGGCTGTCGTGGCTATGTGAGAGATGTTGTGTTCAGTGTTCCGATTGCAAACTTACCTGCCTTTAAGGCACGCATTAAGCAGCACATTCTGAACGTGACCCCGGAGACAGTTTGATCAGTTGTGGAACATGCTGTTTCTTGATTTCAACTTGTTGCAGAAAATGGTGGACTCAATTGAAAATGTTTGGCACTAGTCACACGGAAATTAATAATCCGATCTGATTTTGATTGATGCTTTTATGGGGTTTTGGCCTCAGAACAGTTAAAAACCGATTTGGGTGATGCTCTTCATGCGGTTTTTGGTCTCAGGACAATTAAAAACCGATTTCTGCCATCCGATGTGGTATGACCTTGCGGTGGTGGATGGGCTTACGTAACTAACCGTATCACACCTGTACACCCACGCACGCTTGGTAGTACAGTTTGTTTAACGACAAACGTTCATCTTAGGTATTGTTGAATGATTCGTTTGTCATTCGTAGTCGACCGCTATTCAATTATGATGCTTATAGCGCCATCGAATGCTACATTTTGTAACTGCTTATTTTTCTTCTGCCGCACGTTTTCCCCATTCTCCTATAATATTCCGTTGCAATTCGACGTCATTGTGACCAGTGCTGTTATTTCTACAGCTGTTTGAAAGTTAACCTTTAATTATAACCACCCTGTACATCAGAATCAAGTGGAAGAGTTTAGAGAAAATGTGAAAAATGTGTGCATAACTTCAAAGATACTTAAATCTTGGAGATGAAAATTTAAAACGCAGTTACACCAGTTTTAGTGAGTGACATTTCTTAATGTTCCAACCTCGGAACAATGAGCAGAGGTTATAGGTATTTCGTCTAGAAAAAACGTAAAGCTTGATTAGTGGCAAAATTTTTCGTACTCAAGGTATCAAACAAAGATGACCACGGCTTTAAAAAGCGTTTGATACATGAAAAGTAGATAGTTTATATTGCAGCATGACAAAGAATTTTAGTCGGAATTACTTAAATTTGCTGAATATTATTAGGCAATTCTAGGCCATAATGCCAACATCGAAAGGATGTCCTCTTCTTTCATGAACGCCCAGTGGATAAAGGAATGAAACAAATTCCAAATCGACAGAGATGATGATATGTAGTTTCAAATTATTTTGTCAAGAGTTCCAGAAAAAGATTTACAAGAAAAATAACTTTCTTGATAAAGCGGGTTCAAATAAGGAACAGCAAGACTTAACTACGAATTACTGTTATTTCTTTGTAAGTCCAATTGACATGACAACGCTTATTGGCAAACTTTTCGTTTTCCGTTCCAGAAGAATGGATAGTTGTTTAATTTGTTTAATGAAGAACTTTTAGTTTATTTTGACAAAGATTATCTTAGGAAGAAGATTAAACAATTAAGAAAAATGAGCACTTATTTGTTAATAAAATTGTCAAGTTATAGGCTGTTTAATTCGCGTTCTTTTTAGTTAAGCTTGTTTAATTTAGATCTCGTAAAAACATGAGTAATTGATTACTAGTAAACGACAAAAAATACCCATTGCCTCCTTTTCTTTGATGTTAAGCTACTGTATTTCTCAACCGATTTCGCTTATTACAGGCATCGTCACTCCAGGAAGAGCTGTACAGTGAAAAATCAAAACTACGTCAACATCAAAAACGAATGACACTACCGATATGAAACGCACTGAAGCTTTATTTTTGTAGGTATGCACTTCATCACGGCATTTATTTATCCTTATTTGACGTTGACGTTTTGATTTTTCATTCTACAGCAATTTATCCAGTGACGATGCTCTTCGCAATATACATAAATGACCTTGTGGATTAGATCGGAAGTTCACTGAGGCTTTTTGTGGATGATGCTGTGGTGTATCGAGAGGTTGCAACAATGTAAAATTGTACTGAAATGCAGGAGGATCTGCAGCGAATTGACGCATGGTGCAGGGAATGGCAATTGAATCTCAACGTAGACAAGTGTAATGTGCTGCGAATACAAAGAAAGAAAGATCCCTTATCATTTAGCTACAATATAGCAGGTCAGCAATTGGAAGCAGTTAATTCCATAAATTATCTGGGGTAGGCATTAGGAGTGATTTAAAATGGAATATTCATATAAAGTTGATCGTCGGTAAAGCAGATGCCAGACAGATTCATTGGAAGAATCCTAAGGAAATGCAATCCGACAACAAAGGAAGTAGGTTACAGTACGCTTGTTCGCCCACTGCTTGAATACTGCTCAGCAGTGTGGGATCCGCACCAGATAGGATTGATAGAAGAGATAGAGAAGATCCAACGAAGAGCAGAGCGCTTCGTTATAGGATCATTTAGTAATCGCGAAAGCGTTACGGAGATGATAGATAAACTCCAGTGGAAACTGTGCGGGAGAGACGCTCAGTAGCTCGGTAAGGGCTTTTGTTAAAGTTTCGAGAACATACCTTCACCGCGGAGTCAAGCAGTATATTGCTCCCTCCTACGTATATCTCACGAAGAGACCATGAGGATAAAATCAGAGAGATTAGAACCCACACAGAGGTATATCGACAATCCTTTCCACGAACAATACGAGACTGGAATAGAAGGGAGAACCGATAGAGATACTCAAGGTACCATCCTCCACACACCGTCAGGTGGCTTGCGGAGTGTGGATGTAGATGCAGATGTAGACGATGACTGAAATTGGTCAAACCTTTGGAGAAATAATATTGCACGTGTACAGCCGAAGGGTCAAGATGCTTTAGTACAGTTGGCTGACAACTGTAAGCAATTACCTTTATATCGTCCTCTATTTCTCTATTTCTATTTAAAACAGATAGGCCTTTACGGCAAAACGTTTGGCTAAATAGAACGGCATGCTCACAAGTAATGCCACCGAGTTTTCATTCTGCTTTCAGTTACTGTTGTGGCATTACATATCATGCATATTAGTCGGTGGACTTTTTCTCTTCACTGAGCCAAGTTGTAACCATCTGCCTTTAGAGGACACAAAACTGTAGCGTGTAACATAGTGGTGTGTAACGTAACTATGTACAAGTGCGAGAAACAGCGTGCAGTAATCTAGTTTCCAACTGCACAAAACCTGCCACCAGCTGAAATCGATAGAAGAATGAAAACAACGTACGACGTGATTGTGTCTAAATCAGTAACGTTCGACGTTGGGTTGTTCGTGCTCGTAACGAAGGAAACTGTGGTGCTAACCTCAACGCATGCAGTGGACGATCGCGTTCGGCAACTGACGAGATCATGGGAATCATGTTGAACTCGTTACAGGAAATCTTCGGCTGACACATCGCCAAATCTCAGGTAAGTGTGGCACATCATGAGAGCCTGTACAGGCCATCATTGCAGAGCTGCGTCGCAGAAAACTGAGTGCACGGTGGCTGCCTTGATTTCCTCTCATGAGGTCATCAACCGATTCCGACGAGACTCGTCGGTTACCCTACGCGATCGTCCACTCCGAACTCTGTCGCATACGTTGAGGTTAGCACCACCGTATCCTTCACTGAATGCACGAACGACTCAGCGTCACACATTACTGGTGGCCATACAATCACCAACGCACACACCTTTCAATCTTCTATGGGTTTCAATTGGAGGCAGATTTTCTGCGGTTATAAATTCGATTACATCAAGCTGTTTCTCATGCATCGACATAGTTACGTTGCACACCACCATTTTACACGCTACAATTCGGAGCCCTCTAGCGGCAGAGGTTTGCAACCTGGGGTCAACGAAACAGGGAAGTCCAACGACTGACATGTAATACTGCAACCGACCTTGAGAACAGAATAAAAAATTCGGAGGCATTACTTTTCAATATGCCCTGGTGTACCTATAAAGATCTCACTTGTTCTCAATACTGTGATATCAAATCCAAGAAAGTTATTTACGAAGTTTCGTAAATGCGAAGAATACAGCGACGGAAAAATAGTAATACCAACAAAGAGTTGTGCGACATAAACGAAAGTTGGTAGGAGGGTTTCTACATCTGAAACATGATCGTCTATTCCAATTTCGTGCCAGTCACACAAGAGTGACGCTACTAGCACATCTATGATGATTCCAAATCAGGTTTGTTTTAAATACACGCTGTAGCAGTCGTGAGCGTCAGTTACCTTTGAGAGTGGACGTGGTGAGTCGATGTTCGTCAAGAACGACTTTAAGGTGGGAAAGATGGCATAATCAACACCTCACTGAGTTTGAATAACGTCGTGTAACAGCACTACATGATCTTGGATGTTCCTTCTGCGATTTTGCAGGAAGACTTGGCAGGAATGTATCCACTGTACATGACTGCTCGCAGCGGTGGTAACGAGAATGTATGGTTGCAAGAAGACCAAACCCCGGACGGTCAGGTGGCACTACCCAGAGAGAATACCATCGTGTTGGGCGTATAGCTCTGTCGAATCGTACTGCATCTGCAGCAGCAGTTTCAGTAGCAGTCGACACCACGTTACACACTGGACTTTCCAAGAACAGTTCCGAGCCAGATACCCTGTAGCATGCATTCCACTGACCCCAAATCACCACCATTTGCGACTTCACTGGGGTCAAGCGAAATCTCATTGGAGGGCATGGTGGAGGTCTCTTATGTTTTCTGATGAAAGCTGGTTTTGCCTCAGTGATGGCCGTGTGCTTGTCAGAACGAGACCACTTGAGGACTTGCAACTAACCTGTTTGCGTGCTAAACCCATTGGATCTATGCCTGAAGTTATGGTCTGGGATGCCATTTCGTATGACGGCAGGAGCACTCTCGTCATTATCCCACGCACCCTGAGAGTCTGGTGTCTGGAACCGTTGTCCTGCCACTCATGAACAGCATTCCAGAGAATGTTTTCCACCAGGAGAACGGTTGCTCACATACTGCTGTTGTAATCCAACATGCTCTACAAAGCATGGTCATGTTATCTCGGCCTGTCCAATCGTCAGATCTGTCTCCAATGGAGCACATGTGGGACATCATCGAACGACAACAGCAGCGTCATCCATTAACAGCACTAACCGTCCCTGTACCGACCGATCAAGTGCAACAGGCATGGAACGCAATGCCACAGACTGACATCCGGCACCTATACAACACAATGCATGCACGTTTGCATTCAACAATCTGACGGTTACGTAGGTTATTATTGGGCAGCATTTCGCATTTGCAATGGCTTGTCACACTCTTACAAAATGGTTTAAATGGCTTTGAGCACTATGCGACTTAACTTCTGAGGTCACCAGTCGCCTAGAACTTAGAACTAATTAAACCTAACCAACCTAAGGACATCACACACATTCATGCCCGAGGCAGGATTCGAACCTGCGACCGTAGCGGTCGCTTGGCTCCAGACTGTAGTCGCGCTTACATTAACCTGTGATCATGCAATGTTAATCACTTACATAGGTCACCTAGACAAATGTATTCCCGAAATTTCATGCTCTGCGTTAAGTACTTTTTGGCATTGCGATTTTTTCCCGTCAGTGTACGATTCTGTAGGAAAAGTAACACGGTTTGATTCATGTAAGGATTGTTTGTCATACGCCCTGGCTTTTCCGTTTGGAATTATGGTAATGCTAGTAGTTGCGTAACATTCACCCTGGCTTTTCCGTTTGGAATTATGGTAATGCTAGTAGTTGCATAACATTCACGTTCTTAGCTTTTGTGCTATTACCTGCACCTCAGTGTAGTTGCCGAGAATTTCCTCGAACAAGAAGTTAGCAAGAAGAGAAAACTTTCCAGGACAAAGAAACTGACGTCGCACCCCGTATTTGTGGCGTCACGTCATAGATCACCCGGTTCCGTGGGTTCGAAATAAGGGGTTTCCCGTGGCAGCATGAGCCAGATGGCGACCGGCCACAGGGGCTCCCCTTACCGCTGCAACCAGCACTCTCCCCCCACGGCTCCGGCAGGTTACGCAACAGCAACAGCCAGGAAGCGGTTACCCGGGCGACACGCCACTGTGGCGACGAGGCGCCCCTTTAAACAGCATCGCACCGACACCACAACTTCCTGTCCTCACGTTACACATGCTCATCCTACTCCCACAGGGCAAAAACAGCGTCAAGCACACGACTATTTTTAACCTTTGAAAACTGTCAGCAAAGTTAACGCTTCATTTAACACGATGGTATTATGGGGAACGTTGTACCACTGGCCGCGGCTTGCTTCCGACCTGTTAAATGTCGAAGGTCGATTCATGAAGAACGACAACGGAACGTCACGCAACTGAGAGGCAAAGCCACGTTAAATGGCGATAGGCTCTCGTCAGGGACACACCACGTCGCATAACTCAGTACTGTACGAATGGATGAATGTTACGCTGGAAGGTCGTATTTAGCCCAAGCATGAAAGGAATCGTAGTATTTAGCAGCATTGATTAAGGGCTGCAGCAAAATTCTTTATCTATGTCTGTGACAAAACTGCCATGACGGATAATATATAACCTGAAAGGGAGTATAAAGGACAGTGCCTTATAAGCTCTAGAAAATATTTAGAAACACAGAGAAGGACGATTCAGAAGGCAAGACACACATACATAATCAGATTTTTCACTCTGCAGCGGAATGTGCGCTGATGTGAAACTCAGTAGGTTGAGCACTTGCCCGCGAAAGGCAAAAGGTCCCGAGCCCGAGTCTCGGTCCGGCTCACAGTTTTAATCTGTCAGGAAGTTTCATATCAGCGCACACTCCGCTGCAGAGTGAGAATCTCGTTCTGGAAACATCCACCAGGCTGCGGCTAAGCCATCTATCCGCAATTTCCATTCTTTCAGGAGCATTAGTTCTGCAAGGTGCAAAGGAGAGCTTCCGTAAAGTTTGGAAGGTAGGAGATGAGGTACTGGCAGAAGTAAAGCTGTGAGGAGGGGGCGTGAGTCGTGCTTGGGTAGCTCAGTTGATAGCCGGCACGGTAGCTCAGCGTGTTCTGTCAGAGGGTTAGCTGCCCTCTGTAATAAAAAAAAAAAACTGGGTTAATCGATTAACGAAACGGGTGTCTCACGACGTCCGCCCCGAGCAGATGCGACGAACGTAAATGAACAAAATGAGATTTTAAAAAAGTTGGTAGAGCACTTGCCTGCGGAAACCAAAGGTCTCGAGTTCGAGTCTCGGTCCGGCGCACAGTTTTAATCTGCCAGGAAGTTTCACACATACATACTTTTGTCTCTAATTTCCTTTAAAATCTAAAAGCTACAGCAGAAAATTACAGAAGTGGCAACTGCACCGTTTCTGAGACTATTCATTAAACTTTTGCACCAGCCTATGAGCGTTATTTCTATGTCACAGTGTACGTTTTTACGAATTTCGATTACAGTGAAATTCTGTTATTATTTCTCTTTTAGATATTGCATCTCTTACGAGGGAGAAGGGATTTAGCTTACTATGCAAACATCGAAACATTGTGTGAGAAGAGTAAGTAGTAAAATGATCATTAATAGTCAAGAGCGAAGAGAATACATTATATAGGGAGAGAGAATTGGCCTGCACTAAATCGGATCACTTGGGACCATCGTTTCGTCAGTGTAACGTTCGAACATTCTTGTAGCACTCGAAGTGAAGGTAAGATGACGTTGCATTTGTGTGAATGCCGCTGTTTGCTAAATATTTCGGCATGTTTTCGCTTTACATTTCCTGACATATGTACTGAAACGGCCTGCGCTGTTGTTGTGATCGTCAGACAAAACATTACTTTGATGCACCTGTCCTTGTTAATCTATCCCACTCAGGCCTCTTCATCTCTGTATAACTACTTAAACATAGGTCCACATGCCACTGCGTACTACAGCCATGCTATGGTCTCTTTCAACATTTCTTACACCTCTCGTTTTCATCCATTGTGAAATTACGTTTCCTTGATGCCTTACGATGCGTCCTGCAGTTAGTCCCTCTTCTTTTTGACCATCGAACAAACTCCTTGCCCTGAAAAGTAACTGAAAGTCCAGGGTTCGGTTGGAATCCCAGTTACATTTTACACAGAATACTCTTTAGTACTGACCCCTAATTTTACTTGAATTTATCACAAATCTCTTCCCAGCGATAAGTCCCAAACGCAAATGACACCTGTCTAAGAAGCGTAAGAGGACGGACCCACAAAATTACAGGCCAATATACTTGAAGACCTGTATATAAGAAGGGTAAAAGTATCGACCTGCAAAATTACAGGCGAATATCCTTAAAATCGGCTGGCTGCACTATTCTTGAGCATATTCTACACTACTGGACATTACAATTGCTACACCAAGAATAAATGCAGATGATAAACGGGTATTCATTGGACATATATATTATACTAGAAGTGAAATGTTATTAAATTTTTACGCAATTTGGGGGCATAGATCCTGAGAAATCAGTACCCAGAACAACCACCTCTGGCCGTAATAACGGCCTTGATACGCCTGGGCATTGAGTCAAACAGAGCTTGGACGGCGTGTAGAGGTACAACTGCCCGTGAAGCTTCAACACGATACCACAGTTCATCAAGAGTAGTGACTGGCGTATTGTGACGAGCCAGTTGCTCGGCCACCATTGACCAGACGTTTTCGGTTGGTTACAGATCTGGAGAATGTGCTGTCCAGGGCAGCAGTCGAACATTTTCTTTATCCAGAAAGGCCCGTACAGGACCTGCAACACGCGGTCGTGCATTATCCTGCTGAAATGTAGGGTTTCGCAGGGATCGAATGAAGGGTAGAGCCACGGGTCGGCCGCCCAAAGTGGCCGAGCGCTTCTAGGCGCTATAGTCTGGAACCACGCGACCGCTACGGTCGCATGTTCGAATCCTGCCTCGGGCGTGGATGTGTGAGATGTCCTTAGGTTAGTTAGGTTTAAGTAGTTCTAAGTTCTAGGGGACTGATGACCTGAGAAGTTAAGTCCAATAGTACTCAGAACCATTTGAACCATTTGAACCCACGGGTCGTAACACTTCTCAAATGAAACTTCCACTGTTCAAAATGCCGTCAGTGCGAACAAGACGTGACCGAGACGTGTAACCAATGGCACCTAACACCATCACGCCGGGTGATACGCCAGTATGTCGATGACGAATGCACGCTTCCAATGTGCGTTCACCGCGATGTCGCCAAACATGGATGCGACCATCACGATGCTGTAAATAGAACCTGGATTCATGCGAAAAAATGACGTTTTGCTCTTCGTGCACCCAGGTTCGTCGTTGAGTACACCAACGCAGGCGCTCCTGTCTGATGCAGCGTCAAGGGTAACCGCAACCATGGTCTCCGAGCTGATATTCCATGCTGCTGCAAACGTCGTTGCTGTTCGTGCAGATGGTTGTTGTTTTGCAAACATCCCCATCTGTTGACTCACGGATCGAGACGTGTCTGCACGATCCGTTACAGCTATGCGGATAAGATGCCTGTCATCTCGACTGTTAGTGATACGAGGCCGTTGGGATCCAGCACAGCGTTCCGTATTACCCTCCTGAACCCACCGATACCATATTCTGCTAACACTCATTGGATCTCGACCAACGCGAGCAGAATGTCGCGATACGATAAACCGCAATCGCGATAGGCTACAATCCTAACTTTATCAAAGTCGGAAACGTGATGGTACGCATTTCTCCTCCTTACACGAGGTATCACAACAACGATTCAGCAGGCAACGCCGGTCAGCAGCTGTTTGTGTATTAGAAATCGGTTGAAAACTTTCCTCATGTCAGCATGTTGTTGGTGTCGTCACTGGCGCCAAACTTGTGTGAATGCCCTGAAAAGCTAATCATTTGCGTATCACAGCATCTTCTTCTTGTCGGTTAAATTTCGCGTCTGTAGCACGTCATTTTCGTGATGTAGCAATTTTAATGTCCAGTAGTGTATTTCCCTTCATAGAGGCCTTCAATGCACTCTTTCCACCTATCCGCTCTCTGCTCTCATTTGACGGTAAAATTCCCGTTCCGCTCTTTGTGTTTCCACCCTTGCTTTTAATTTTATCGAAGGTTATTTTGACTTTCCTATAGGCTGAGTCATTCATTCCGACAATCATTTCTTTTTCGATTTCTTCACATTTTTATGTAGCCATTTCGTCTTAGCCTTCCTGGATTTTGTTTCATTCCTCAGCAACTTCTATTTCTGTGTTCCTGGATTTCCCTGAACATTTTTGTAATTCCTTCTTTCAGCGATCAGCTGAAATATTTCTTCTGTTAGCCCTGGTTTCTTCGCAGTTGGCTTATTTGTAGCTATGTTTTTCTTTCCAACTTCTGTGATTGTTCTTTTTAGAGAGCTATTCCGCATTGTTGCATCTATAGCCTTAGTTCACTTCAAGTGTATTTCGTCATTCCTTAGTACTTCCATAGCCCTTTTTTTTTTTTTTTTTTTTTTTTTTTTGCGCCCGCGTTTAGCTTCGTGTAATTCCCGCGGATTTGGGATCTCTCTGGCCGCAAGAGCGCATAGTGCGTTACAGTCTCTGGTAGCGGGCAGGTCGGTGGAGAAGGCTGTACAGAGTTGCGGCGACTTGGAGAAGAGGAGAGCGTAACACGGGCGGCGAGGAGCGCAAGTGACATGGCGTGCTGTTGTGGACTATCGTCTGCCGTGGCCCTTCGGCAAGGGTGGAGCCTTTGCTGACCGCGGCTTTGGTAAGGCCGAGTGTTGGTCGCAGCCGTGCTCGTTAAAAGCTACTTTAGCAGGACGCACAGTATTCGGCGTGTCCTCTGCTAATGAAGTTGGAAGCAGTTTGTGTCCGTTGTGGTGCCGGGTTGGTGTCCGGTCTGATCTTTGCAAGTACTGGAAGCGGTAGAGTCTGCTGGATGATACACGTAGGTTTCCGACTACGAGTAATCTTGAAACTTCCTGGCAGATTAAAACTGTGTGCCCGACCGAGACTCGAACTCGGGACCTTTGCCTTTCGCGGGCAAATGCTCTACCATCTGAGCTACCGAAGCACTACTGACGCCCGGTACTCACAGCTTTACTTCTGCCAGTATCTCGTCTCCTACCTTCCAAACTTTACAGAAGCTGTGAGTACCGGGCGTGAGTCGTGCTTCGGTGGCTCAGATGGTAGAGCACTTGCCCGCGAAAGGCGAAGGTCCCGAGTTCGAGTCTCGGTCGGGCACACAGTTTTAATCTGCCAGGAAGTTTCATACTAGCGCACAGTCGGCTGCAGAGTGAGAATATCATTCTGGAAACATCCCCCAGGCTGTGGCTAAGCCATGTCTCCGCAGTATCCTTTCTTTCAGGAGTGCTAGTTCTGCAAGGTTCGCAGATGAGCTTCTGTAAAGTTTGGAAGGTAGGAGACGAGATACTGGCAGAAGTAAAGCTGTGAGTAGCGGGCGTGAGTCGTGCTTCGGTAGCTCAGATGGTAGAGCACTTGCCCGCGAAAGACAAAGGTCCCGAGTTCGAGTCTCGGTCGGGCACGCAGTTTTAATCTGCCACGAAGTTTCATATCAGCGCACACTCCGCTGCAGAGTGAGAATCTTATTCTGGAAACGAGTAATCTTGTCTCGGCGCCCTCTAAACAATCGTTTGTCAATGGGCGCTGAATTTTATGAGAAATCACAGTGAGCATCCGATTATTCTGCAAGTCACTTGACGTCGCGTGGTGACTCCATATATATATATATATATATATATATATATATATATATATATATGTGTGTGTGTGTGTGTGTGTGTGATTGATGAAGGTTATGCCTGTTACTACTTAGAGTTCAGTTCTGTTGGCTAGTACCACGAGCTCGAGCTGTTCAGTAAATGGTCTGCATCTACAAAAGAAAACTGAAGAAGAATTCCTGTATTTGTTGTATGTTTAACTTTCACTAAATAATTAACGAGTTGTCTCTGAGTTACAGATAGAAGATTGTATCTCTTGTTAACTTAGTCTTGTTAAAGATGCCTGAGTACCATAGCTGAATTTTTTAATGAACGTTTCTTGTAGTGCGGTAGCGCCAACCGCCGTCCTCCGTTGGTAGAGAAGGAGGAATTGTTGCTACTGCTGATAAATTGGAACCACATTTGTCAGTCATTTTGGCTATATAGAAGGCAATTCTTAGATTTTTGCTTTCTATAAAAACTAATGAATTTATTTTTAAAAAGTAAAAATCCAGAATAACATTAAAAAGTTGCCTCCACAACTGAAAAGACTGAATTTCAATAACACAACTGACAGCAAACACCTCAACACGACAACAGTAAAAAATCACTTCCTTTTAGAAAAGAATATTACATGAAATAAAAATACATTTACATTACAAACAGCAAAACGTATTTTCAAATGAATATGTCATAAATATCGACCATCGGCTATTGCCAGTAATTATCAAAACGCCATTGCCTTCGAAGTTAAGAAAAGACACAATCACCTATACTGTAACACAGAGACAACTCCTTAAATACTTAGTAGAAAGTTAAACATACTATAAATGCAGGAAAGGACGAACGTTACACAGGAAACTTTGACTTGACTACTGACGCATAAAATTTTTCCTCAGTTTTTCTTTTTTTCTTTTTTAGTAGACGCAAATAATTTAGTAAACAGCTCGACCTTTTGATGCTACCCAACAGGTAACTATAGATGTGGCTCAGAAATAACGTAGCTAGATTAAACAATTTTCACTGACTATAAAGTACAATTCGTAAATCATAAGAATTACATCTTCATTTATATCCTTAGATTCTAAAATCAGTGTGGAATAGTGGCAGCCGAAAGCTCACACACACTGACAGAACTGGATTCAAGTAGTATCAACCATAACCCTCATAAGTAACACATTTATATATGTAACAGCGGGCATCCATGATGTTGTGGTCTTCAGTCCTGAGACTGGTTTGATGCAGCTCTCCATGCCACTCTATCCTGTGCAAGCATCTTCATCTCCCAGTACCTACTGCAACCTATATCCTTCTGCTTAGTGTATTCATCTCTTGGTCTCCCTCTACGATTTTTACCCTCCACGCTGCCCTCCAATACTAAATTGGTGATCCCTTGACGCCTCAGAACAAGTCCTACCAACCGATCCCTTCTTCTCGTCAAGTTGCGCCACAAACTTCTCTTCTCCCCAATCCTATTCAATATCTCCCCGTTATGTGATCTACCCACCTAATCTTCATCATTCTTCTGTAGCACCACATTTTGAAAGCTTCTATTCTCTTCTTGTCCAAACTATTTATTGTCCATGTTTCACTTCCATACATGGCTACACTCCATACAAATACTTTCAGAAATGACTTCCTGACACTTAAATCTATACTCGATGTTAACAAATTTCTCTTCTTCAGAAACGCTTTCCTTGACATTGCCAGTCTACATTTTATATCCTCTCTACCTCGACCATCATCAGTTATTTTGCTCCCCAAATAGCAAAACTCCTTTACTACTTTAAGTGTCTCATTTCCTAATCTAATTCCCTCAGCATCACCCGACTTAATTTGACTACATTCCATTATCCTCGTTTTGCTTTTGTTGATGTTCATCTTATACCCTCCTTTCAAGACATGATACGGAGTCAAAATAGCCACCTTACGACACCAAGTGATCAGATGCTCACCGTGATTTCTCGTAAAATCCAGCGCCCAGTGACAAACGCTCGCTTAGAGAGCGCCGACAGAAGGATGTAACGAAGATTACTCATAGTCAGAAACACACGGGTATCATCCAGCAGACTTGCAAAGATCAGACAGGACTCCAACCCGGCACCACAACGGACACAAACTGCTTCCAACTTCAGTAACAGAGGACACACCGAATACTGTGCGTCCTGCCGAAGCAGCTTTTAACGAGCAATGTTTACGGCTGTGACCAACACTCGGCCCCGCCAAACCCGCAGTGAGCAAAGGCACCACTCTTGCCAACGGCCCATGGCACACGCTTGTCCTCAACAGCACGCCACCTAACTTGCGCTCCTCGCCGTACGTGTCAGACACTCCTCTTCTTCAGGTCGCCACAGCCCGTAACTGTCTTCTCCTCCGATCTGCCCTCTACCGGCGACAGTAACGCACCATGCGCTCTTGCGACCAGAGGTATTCCAAATCCGCGGGAAATCTTCAACAGGTGGGAGGGTTCAATTGGACTGCTCTTCATCGCTATTACATTGTTACATTATATTATAAATACCATACGAGCAGAACATTTATATTCCCATAACTTGTAATTTTTCTTCTGTCGTTTTATAACCTGTACCTTGGGCAGGAAGAAAAAAGTTAGTTTAAAAACCTCTTTCGAAATTATTGTAAATAGTTTCTATAAGACTTCACTCATCAATTCTGAATTTTCCATTCTCTTAATATGCACTGCCTAGTAAAGAACAAGTGAACAATCCAGAAGACATGGGTGGACGTCAGTGTAACTTCGTACTATGTCATCGACGAGTATGTGAATTATAAAAGCTGCAGTTATCTGTGACAAATGGAATGGATACCACAGTTCACCGGCGTTGTTTGCGTTTATTGCTCTTACTATGCCTGACAGGGTATATAAGTGGCGTGAACGGGATCAGAAGTAGTGTGTTCAATGCGAGGGACGTGGAGAGACCACGTACTTGAGTGAGACAGTGCTATCAGCGCCAGACAGAATCTGAAAGAGGCTTCATTTTCGGTGTCCATTTGACGAGATGGCCGAGTTGTATCCAGGTTTGTGGTGTATTTGTATGTGACAGTGGCCCGATGTTGGACTGCATGCTCGCGTGTGGGCAGCTGTACTTGTCATCAATGTTCCAGTCGACCACGTGTGACAACTACAAGGGAGCATCGCCATACTGTGCACCAAGTACATGGAAACTGCTTCACATCTGCGTCTAATGTCCGAAAAGACGTAATGGACTCGCTGCAACAATCTTTATCATTTCTCAATGGTCCAGATAAGCAGCAACCGTATTAGGAAACTACTGAACAACAATCTCTAGCGGCTACGCCGATTACTTCGGGAGATAGCCCATTCTTCCAACGTTAGGAAGAGGTACAGCAGTGTTATTCCTGGCGTCATGGTGTGGGAAGCCATTGGATATGTCAAAGGTCTAGTTTACAAACTGAAAGAAAAAAGGTGCAAGTTATGGGAACGCAACTGTCCCACACATATCCTATTTATAACAAAAACTAGATATATACATACTAGTTCAGAAGCGAGCGCTAAGTTGCATTAGAAGGTGCTGACATCAGCTCCTCGAGGCCACGACTGAGGGAGCTCTGATGGCACAACACTAGCTCATGGGCATGCTGCGTCCTCATGTGTTACTTGTCCGCAGCTCGTCGTCTAGTGGCTAGCATTGCTGCCTCTGGATCACGGGGTCCCAGGTTTGATTCCCGGCCGGATTAGGAATTTTCTCTGCCCGGGAACTCGGTGTTTGTGTTTTCCTCCTCACTTCATCATGATCATGATCATCATCATCATCATCATCATCATCATCATCATTGTAATCATTCATGACAGTGGCCTGATCCGACTGTGTAAAGAGATGGACTGTGTAACAACTGGGACTTTGTACGGGCGCTGATGAGCGCGCAGTTGAGCGCCCCACAAACCAAACATCATCATGCGTTACTTCTCAGGCAACAGCATCTTGGCAAAAATTTTCATCAGAACAATGCTCGTTCACACACGTCACGTGACTATGAACTGTTTGCGTGATACTGAATGCTCCCGTGTCCAGTGAGATCCACAGGTCTGTCCCTGATAGAGCGCGTGTGGAGCCACCAAAGACAACTTTGCCTAGTTGCCAGTATCCAGGAAATCAAGAACCACACACAACAGTTGTGGGACAGCTTGCCTCAAGAAAGGATATATAGGGCTTATGACGCCTTCAAAAATGGTTCGAATGGCTCTGAGCACTATGGGACTTGACATCTAAAGTCATCAGCCCCCTAGAACTAAGAACTACTTAAACCTAACTAACCTAAGGACATCACACACCTCCATGACCGAGGCAGGATTCGAACCTGCGACCGTAGCAGTTGCGCGGTTCCGGAGTGCAGCGCCTAGAACCGCTAGACCACCGCGGCCGGCTTTGACGCCTTCCCAATCGCATCAGTGCATGCACCGAAACCAGAGAGGGTGCAACATCATAATGATAAGGGTCTGGCAATTACGTTTCTTAGTAACTTTAACTCAATTTTGTCGTCACTGAAATAATCCGAAAAGTTTCATTTCGTTTCCTCTTGCTCCTGCAGGTGCTTCACTCTTTTGGTCAGGCAGTTAATTTCATTGAAGGAATAATTTACAGTAGACAATTTTAACAAGATACACAGAATTTCGATTGCTTGTTTCACGTGCGCTGTCTGAATACATTCCTTAAAAAAGGAGTGAAAAACTTTCTCCAGACAGGTACGTCACATACAGAGTTGGAGGCCGCAGCCTTCCCTCTTCTCTGTAACAACATTTCTTCTGCTGAGAGCTTATTTTATATGTCTTAAGTCTGATATCCGCTTTCAGAACAGTCATATAGAATATTGGTAAGAAGTTGTAAATCACCGACAAAAGGGCAAGGGTGGTAAAGCCCTTCACACCTTTCCTATTTTGATTCTCCAGATTTAAAACTATTAAGACCTTTTCCTAGATATCGAATTTTCGTAATGTCACTGATAGTTCATAATACATATATATAATTGCAGGTTAACCTCCAAATGTAGAAAGTAAAACCAAATTTCATGCTACTGCTACTACTAATAATAATAAGAATAATGTGCACAACAAGAAAGAATACAAAAAGCTCGTAAAAGGTTGGGATTAGTGCAAAACCTCTATAATAAAAACTGCTTATCTTTAAATGCCAAAATTAGACATTACAAAACAGTAATTAAACCATCAATGTTATATGCCAGCGAAATCTTGGCGCTAAACAGGAAAACTGATATAGAAAATCTGAAAAGAGAAGAAAGAAAAATAACTACGAAAATTTTGGAGCCAAGATGGACCGAGAATGGATATAGACGACAGACAACGTCCAAAACTGAAGAATATTCTAAAATAGAGACAGACATGAGGAAAAGACGCCCGAATACAGATTAATAAAAAGAATAGTAAAATACATAGATTCCCTCGCTGATGGAGGAGAATGGATCCAATGGATCCCTTGGAATTAGCCAAAATTAACAAAGGAGAAATAGACATAAGGAACAATTATGGAATAAAAGTAAAAAAAATGAATGTTACACCAGATGCAAAAATCCGAAGAACCGGAACAAAATGGAGCGAAGAAAGATGTGCTAGATTTTTGCAAAGAATGAAAAATTGGTGGGCAAATAAAGAGAACCATAAGAACGGAAAATGAACCATCTTTACTAAGTGTCTTACACTCTGGAAGCCTTGCAACTAATAATAATAATATTAATAGTGGTGAGCTAATATTTTAAGTGCATCAGTATTAATGATTTCATAACTGACAGTACATGCCAAATGTGCCAAAGCTTAAGGTCGAAATTACACAGACGGCAGAAGATCTGAAAGAGAGTACTTACACATCAGGTACCAATAATCGAGAATTAATAATTCAGAAGGTACGTGGTCTAAGATTAGGATCCAACGGTCAGAAATGAATAATTCAGGAGGTGCGTGGTCTGAATGAGCAGTGCGTGTGAGGCACTTGTTTGTAAGCTGCCTGTTTTCCATAACAAACAACTGCCGGGCTCATCGACGTTGGTGGCTCCCCTAAAAAAATACACAAGTTTATTGAAGCTTTTAATCTCTTTGTGCATACTCGAGTAATATATGGTCAACGGGCTCAAGGAAAATGAAATTATATATTTGCGTTCACCGAACATGTTTCAGAACAGATGCGACATCCTCAGTGAACGTTTATTTCTTCTAAATGTAAATTATGGAAATGCTGTATGTTTTGAATATGAAGACAGATGGTTATTGCTTGTGTTATATTATGTTAAAGTCCAGCTGTATACTACCTTTAGATTACATTTCGTTTGTCTGTCACTGTCAACGTATTTCCGTCACACATCTATATTAATGCAGTATGCCATATACCGGGTGATCAAAAAGTCATAAATTTGAAAAATGAATAAATCACGGAATAATGTAGATAGAGAGGTACAAATTGAAACACATGCTTGGAATGACATGGGGGTTTTCTTAAAACTAAAAAAATACAAAAGTTCAAAAAATGGCCGACAGATAGCGATTCATCTGATCAGAACAGCAATAATTAGCATAACAAAGTAAGACAAAGCAAAGTTGATGTTCTTTACAGGAAATGCTCAATATACCCACCACCATCCATCAAAAATGGCTGTGGTCGAGGAATAATGTTGTGAACAGCACTGTAAAGCATGTCTGGAGTTATGGTGAGGCATTGGTGTCGGATGTAGTCTTTGAGCATCCCTAGAGATGTCGGTCGATCACGATACACTTGCGACTTCAGGTAACCCCAAAGCCAATAATCGCACGGACTGAGGTCTGGGGATCTGGAAGGCCACGCATGACGAAAGTGGCGGCTGAGCACACGATCATCACCAAACGACGAGCGCAAGAGATCTTTCACGCGTCTAGCAATATTGGGTGGAGCGCCATCCTGCATACATACCGTAAGTTCCAGCAGGTGTTTATCAGCAAGGCTGGGGATGATGCGATTCTGTAACACATCGGCATACCACTCACCCGTCACGGTAGCAGTTACAAACCCAGAATCACGCATTTCCTCGAAGAAAAAAAGGTCCGATAACTATAGTTTTTTTGGTTCTAATAAAGCTCCATGTCATTCCAAGCACGTGTGTCAGTTTTTACCTCTATACCTACATTATTCCGTGATTTATTCAGTTTTCAAATTTATACTGACTTTTTGATCACCCGATATAAATAGGTTTGCTCACAGAACAGTTCTCTCCCAAACTAGACGTGAATTGGGACATCGATGGAACGTATATTTGAGCAACAAACGTCAGCTAATGTCATCTTTTGCGCTTTGTTGTAGTTGGTAGTCTACGCCTACTGAGATGAGATTTTTAGTTTTACAATACGCCTTCTTGTACCATTCTTTCTTTTGCCTTGACTATTGTAGATGTTAGTCAATTAAGTATTTTATCTCATTAAGAGAAACGTTTCAGTGTAATGTTTATTGTGTTATGTAACTCTAGAAGCGCTCACGTAAGTTTTACTCGTGTTCTTGCACAGTTTTCCGCTTTCGAAAATCAGTTTCCAGGCTGCTTCACTGCACTTAGCATTATTACTGCCCTGTTCATTGTATAATATCCAGTCATCGTCTGCGGTACCCTATATGGTATTCCCTATTGTTTGCAGTTCATGGCCGGTTTTCCATGATAGAACACTATTTCCTTTCAGGCATGTATTTAATGTACCGTGAAACAGTATTCAGTGCCTGGAAACCCAAAAGAAAACACATTACGTACTAAATACCGACTTCTGGAAACTGACGGGTCATTGTTGCGCATCACAACTGAAATTTTTTACAGTATTTCGAGCATAATAATTACTACAAAAAACGGAGAATAAAATATAGTTTCAAGTACTTGCCCTCTTAATCATTGCCATCAGCCACGCACCTATAATTTTTGACTGATTACACTTTTTCATAGCCCTGTCACATAGACGTGGATTGGTTAACTCAAGAGTAATTTGCTGTTTCATATAGCTTTACAGTTAACAGGAATTGCGTGTTGTGGCCCAGTCAAACAGCTCGTTTTCAAGGGAACAGCTCATGCATCGAAAACACGCGATGCTCACTTTTTTCAAAGGGCATGTTTGTGGTCATCGATGCATTCAGCCGGTTTTCATGGCTGATACCCAGTAAGGCTATGAATGCGGCCGTCGTGACACACCATTTGGGAAGAGTATTTGCACGTTTTGGTCTACCAGAGTTTTAGTTAGTGATAACTCACCTTATTTTGATCCTACGAAATTGAGGCATTTCTGCTTTCAGAATGCTGTTAAACATGTCACCACTGTTCCATATTATCCAAAGCGTTCCTTTGCCGAGCTAGTCAATCACAACTTAAAGGTGTCCCTAATAATTTATCATAGTAAAGATCCCAAAGAAGTGGGGTGAGTCACTTAACTTCGTAAGTTTTGCGTTCAATACGGCAGGGCTCTAAGCCACTCATTGAGCTTGGATGTAACCTGTCTCGTTAATTCTCCCACTTCCAACTTGTGGGAAATAAACGATCTTCTCCCTGAGAAGATGAACGTCGCCACCATCAGAAATAATTGGAAGAGGGCTCTTAACAACGTTAAATTGGCTAACAGCCGGCAAGCAAAACGGTACTTGGTCCTCGTTGAAAACTTTAAAAGGTTTAGTAGTTCCGCAGACAAGATTACGGGTAAGACGCTCCAGAGATTTTTTCCGACATTCCGAATTGTCGAGATGCCCACCCCATTCTCGTTTGTAGTTTATAATGTGGCTACAGGGCAGCAACAGCGGGTTCGTGTTAGCTAGATGAAGGCTGCGGGGCTTCAGGGTGAGGTAATGGCAGCTTAGAATTGAATTTTCTGCCCCCTCCCCCTTCCCCATGACCTTTTTTTAAGCGATGGAGGATCAGCCGGTTTGGTGCTTGCTCGATCTGGACTGCGATAGCTCTATTTGATTTTACGTGTTGTGTCATCCTCCTAAAGATCGCAGCGATCGCTCTGGTGGCAGCGTGGCGCCATGTTCCTCACGAGACTTCCTCAAGCGGTGAGCAGAAGCGCTTGGGTACATGAGGCCCAGGAAGAGACACAGTGAAGCTCTGCCTCAAGGCTGATCCTTGTTGTCAGCAGGAGTCAATGTAGTTGCGCGCAGAGTTCGTAAGGAAGGAAGGCGCAGCCGTGGTATCACTGATGTCCGAGTCTGCTAGGGGCAAGGGGCAAAGCTCACTCTCACTCGGCTATGGGCAGCCTGTGTATCCCAGTGCCGACCATCACTTGTGAATTACGAGACACGATGTTGTCTTGGTAGAGTTGAGTCATTTGTTGGACGCCGAACGTTCTTGGTTATTTTGGGACGAGGTGTCATCTCGTACACTCTGCAGGATCGTGGCCGCAGGTGAGAGAGTCGTTTGCTGCAACTGTTTACCCAAACCGGTCGACACATCGTTTGGTAGGGTGCTGTTTGGAAAAGGCGAGCATAGCTTGTGTCCGATGCATCACCTCCGTTCCGAGAGTTCCGAAACCTGTACAGAAAATTGGAATAGAGATCAACATTAACATCTTTTCCGCCTTTTTTATTTCTCATGAAAACCACACATTATATGTTGTACCATCATATAGCGAGACACTCAGAGGTGGTGGTCCAGACTGGAGCACACACCGGTACCTCTAATACCCAGTAGCACGTCCTTTTAAGCTGATGCATGGCTGTATTCGTCATAGCATACTATCCACAAGTTCATCAACCACTGTTGGTCCAGATTGTCCCACTCCTCAACAGCGATTCGGCGTAGATCTCACAGAGTGGTTGGTGGGTCACGTCGTCTATAAACAGCCCTTTTCAATCTATCCCAGTAATGTTCGAGAGGGTTCATGTCTGTAGAACATGCTGGCCACTGTAGTCGAGCGATATCGTTATCCTGAAGGAAGTCATTCACAAGACGTACACGTTGGGGGTGCGAACTGTTGTCCATGTGTGTTGCCTATATGGTTGCACTATCGGTTTGAGGATGGCATTCATATCGTACAGCCGTTACGGCGCCTTCCATGACCACCAGCGGCGTACGTCGGCCCCGCATAATGCCTCCCCAAAACAGCAGGAAACATCTACATTGCTGCACTTGCTGGACAGTATGTATAAGGCGTTCTGCCTGATCGGGTTGTCTCCAAATACGCCAAATACGTCTCCGACGATTGTCTGGTTGAAGGCATATGTGACACGCATCAGTGAAAAGAACGAGATGCCAGTCCTGAGCGGTACATCCGGCATGTTGGTAGGCCCATCTGTACCGCGCTGCATGGGGTCATGCTTGCAAAGATGGGCCTCGCCATGGACGTCGGGAGTAAAATTGCGCATCATGCAGCCTATTGCGTACCGTTTGAGTCGTAACACGACGTTCTGTGGCTGCACGAAAAGAACTATTGAACATGGTGGCGTTGTTGTCAGGCTTCCTACGAACCATAATCCGTAGGTCATCCACCGCAGTAGTAGCCCTTGGGTGTCCTGAGCGAGGTATGTCATCGACAGTTTCTGTCTCTCTGTATCTCCTCCATGTCCGAACAACATCGGTTTGGTTCACTCCGAGACGCCTGGACTCTTCCCTTGTCGAGAGTCCTTCCTGGCACAGAGTAACAATGCGGCCCGATCGAACCGCGGTACTGACCGTCTAGACATGGTTCAACTACAGGCAACACCAGCCGTCTGCCTTCTACCTGGTGGAATGACTGAAACCGATCGGCTGTCGGGCCCCCTCTCTCTTAAAGACGCTGCTTCTGCTTCGCTGTTTACACCTTTGGGCGGGTTTGGTGACATCTCTGAACAGTAGAACGGTCTGTGTCTGTGATACAACATCCACAGTCAACGTCTATCTTCAGGAGTTCCAGGAACAGAGGTGACGCAAAACTTTTTTTGATGTGTGTATTTTCGTGGCGAAGACGCTTACCACTCAACCTAAATCCTCGCTCCGTACCAATTATAGTAGCTGGAATAATAAGAAGACAAAATATAAAAACAGGAAAAAATAATATTTGAATTAGTCAGCTCTATTTAATTGTATTCGTTAACCTAGGAATATCCTTGAGGTTTTTTAATTCTAGTTCTTACATTGAATTGTAGGATATCAACTGCCGTCGAGGTTGGCAGATCTATTACTAATTAGCTCGAGTTTGGCCGATCTCTTACTACTTAGGCCTCCTACATTTACTACCAAAATCGACGCTACATGAGCCTCAGATATCTGATGTATCAATATAACTTGAGTCTTCACAATACTTTTTAGGTCTCCTACAGATAAATTATGGATTTAATATTCGACATGCGTTAATATATTTCATGTCGTCCAGTTTGTCTTGCGCATTACGCTGTCGTCAGTTTATATAATCTCCTAACACAACAATTAATAAACAATATATAAGCTATGTATTGGTGCATTCTTCACATAAAACATCCATATGTTCCCTTGAGATACTTTTAAGTAGTTGGTTGCTCTCAATAGTGTCTTCATGGTCTTCTATCGATGTCATAATTTATTGGACAGATAGTCAATAAAGTTCTCCTCGCATGTACTGTCATCGTTTACCTAACTAAATATCTATACTCTGAGAATGTCCCCCAAAGTTAATTCCCAGCCTGCTAGTCTGGTTCCCAGTATTATAAATGTGGAAATAACTCCGCCTGTTGCGTTTTCACGGCCAAACCGCTGAACATATTTCAATGAAACTTAGTACGGGGACAGGCTACCTCAGAAAGTAAAATAAGAAAAACTAGTTGACCCATAAGACCTCACTCCCTCCAGATACACTATTGGTTAGTGATTCTGTACATGTAGATACATCTTGCGTTGAGGCAGTTGATGGATGGGCGGAGGTTGAAGGGGCGACGCAGATCACGAGCTGTTCTTTCCCAAACAGGCAGACATGTGAGAGCAGCTGTCGCTATTGCGCGTACAACAGCTTACTTACTCAGCATCACCCTCATTATAACAAAACTGCTGATATGTGAGACCTGCATGGGAAACAGATAGTTATTTTTATGTCTGTCACCATACATTCGTGCAAGTGTGGCATGATAAATTTGGTTCTCTCAAATCTCAAAACTCGATCTTGATCCTTTCTCAGTTAGGAAAAGTCTCGTTTGCTCTAACAAATGATTTTTTTTGTTTTGTTTTGTATTCATCAGTCCCCTGAATAGTTTGATGGGGTCCTCCACGAACTCCTATCCTATGGCAACCTCTTCATCTCAGAGCAGCACTTGCAACCTATGTCCTCAATTATTTGTTAGACGTACCCCAATATCTCTACAGTCTTTGCACTCTACCGTTCCCTCTAGTACCATGGGAGTTATTACCAGATGTCTTAACACATTTCATACCATCCTGTCCCTTCTTTGTGTTTTCCATATATTCCTTTATTCGCCGATTCTGCGGAGAACCTCCTCATTCCTTATCATATCAGTCCACTTAATTTTCAACATTCTTCCTTAGCACATCTCAAAAGCTTAGATTCTCATCTGTTCCTGTTTTCACACAGCCCATGTTTCACTGCCATACAATGCAATGCTCGAAACGTCCATTCTCAGAAATTTATTGATAAAAGTAGACTTTCCTCCACCATGAGTTTCCTTTCTGCCAGACCTAATCTGCTTTTTACCTCCTCCTTGCTCCATCCGTCGTGGGTTATTTTGCTATTCTGGGTATCATACTTCCCTAAATTCATCTACTTCGTGATCACCAATCGTAACGTTAAGTTTCTCGATTTCCTCATTTCTACTTCAGATTACTTTCGTCTTCCATCCATTGACTCTCAATCCATTCTCTATACCCATTAGACTGTTCATTCAGTTCAGCACATAATGTAATTCTTCACTTTCATTCAGGGTAGCAATGTCATCAGCGAATCTTACCATTGCTATCCTTACACCTTGAATTTTAATTGCACTTTTAGACCTCTATTTTATTTCCATCATTGATTCTTCGATGTATAAATTGAAAAACTACATCACTGTCTCGATCCTTTTTAATCCTGCTGGGATTGAAAAGGTGTTGCACACTTCTTCCCCCTCTTGGTTGTTGCACATTTTGTATACTATCCACCTTTTCCTGTAGTTTACCCCTATTTTTCTCAGAATTTCGAGAACTTTGTGTCATTTTACATCATCGAACGCTTTCTCCAGGTCGACAGAACCTCTGAACATGTCTTGATTTTTCTTTAGTCCTGCTTTCATTATCAACCGCAACGTTAGAACTACCTTTCTGGTGGCTTCATCTTCCCCAATGCCGAACTGATCGTCGTTTTGTTTTCCATTCTTCTGTATATTATTCTTGTCTGCAGTTTGGTTGCATGAGCTGTTACAGGGAATTATTGAATTATATGAAATAAAATCGTGATAATTTCTGAACGGTTTGCGTTAGGATGTTGAAACTGTAGTTGGCCGGGGGTCATGATGGGAATTCGTATGCACATGTTCTCGCGCCTTGTTGTTGTCCGCCATTTGCCCGTGAAAATGTCACAGTTGTAGCATTTGGGGAACTGAGAATCCGCATTTTGCTATCGAGTAGTGTCTTCAGCCTCAACGGGTGACTATGTGGTGTGTAATGTCCAGTCACCGAATAATCGGTGCAATATTCCTTGATGGCACGGTGATTACCGAAAGGTATGCGAAGGTTTTGGAAGATGCTTTGATAGCCATTATCAAGAAGTGATTCAAGCAAGACGGAGCTAGATCCCATCGAAGCAGGAGTGTGTTTGATGTCCTGGAGGATCACTTCGGGGGCCGCATTCTGGCTCTGGGGTTACCCAGAGACCACTGACACGGGCCTGATTGCCCTCATGGTCTCCGGATCTGAAAACATGCAACTCGTTTTTGTGCGTCTGTTTAAAGACAAGGTGTACTACAATAAATCCAAAACCGTTGCTGAGCTGAAAACAGCCATTCACGAAGTCGTCGACGGCATCGACGTTCCGACACTTCAGCGGATCATGCAGAATTTCGCTATTCGTCTGCGCCACATCATCGCCCATCATGTCAGGCATATTCAACTTATCATAACCAGAATCCGAATATCTGTAGTGAAGTTTAGATGTTGAATAAATTGTGTGCCCGCCTTAGCTTGTAACGTATTTACGTTTTTCATGCAGCTCAATAATTTCCACTCTGTAAGCTGACTGTACAGTAATTCTTGCACTTCTTGGCTCTTGCAATCTTGGGAATTGTGCGAATGATGTTTTCCCCAAAAGTCTGATGATATATCACCAGTCTCATACATTATAGACACAAAGTGAATAGTCGTTTTGATGCCATTTCTCCCCACTGATTTTACAAATGCTCATGGAATATTATCTACCCCTTCCGTCTTATTTGATTGAAGTCCTCCCAAGTTATTCTAAATTCTGATTCTGACATTAGACCCCTTATCTCTTTCGTACTGACTCCTGTATCTTCGTCTGTCATGTCATCAGAGAAGTACTTCCGGTCATAGAGGCTTTCAGTGTAGTGTTTCCACGTATACGCTCTCTCCTCTTCATTATCAGTAGAATTCGCACTGCAGTCTTAATGTTACCACTCTTGCTTTTAATTTAATTCCTACATGCTGAGACAGGCCTGCGGACAAGCATTTCTTTTTCGATTTCTTCACATTTTTCATGCTTCCATTTCGCCTTAGCTTCCCTGCACTTCCTGTTTATTTCATTCCTAAGTGATTTATATTCCGGTATCCTTGAATATCCCCGAACATTTTTCACATCCTTCTGTCATCGATCAACTGAAGTATTTCATTTGTTATCAATGGTTTATTTGCAGTTACCTTCTTTGTACGTATGTTTTTCTTTCCATTTTCTGTGACTGTCCATTTAGAGATGACCATTCCTCTTCAACTGAACTGCCTACTAAACTATTAATTATCACCGTGTCAGAGAACTTCAACGGTCTCCCTTCGTTCCTTAGTACTTCCATATCTCACTTCTTTACGCAATAAGTCATCTCTTCATCATTACTAGACTGTAATACCAGATTTCGGAGTCTCTGCCTGACGATGATGTGATCTAACTGAAATCTTCCCGTATCTCCAGGCCTTTTCAAAGGATACCACTTCTTGCCATTCCTGGACAGAGTTTTGCTATTACTAGCTGAAATTTATTGGAGAAATCGATTAATCTTCCTCCTCTCTCATGCCTAGTACGAGGTCCATATTCTCCCACAATCCTTTCTTCTACTCCTTCCCCTACAACTGTTTTCCAATACCTCTTAGATTTTAATCTCCTTAATTACCTGTTCAATATATGCTTTATCTCCTCATTCTCTGCTTGCGACTTCGGTATGTATACCTGAACTATCATTGTGTCCTGCCTAGACAAAGACTATTTTCCTTTCATATATATATATATATATATATATATATATATATATATATATATATATATATATATATATATATGATGCCACAACCAACACATGCACCCAACAATCTTACTACTTCACCACACATGCATAAAACAATTGATAACAGAAGTTTGTAGTGTGATAACCCAAGTTTGTAGTCTGCTATTACGAGTAGTATGTTTTTAGGTCGGTTAGTACCTCTAGTTACGTACAGCAACAGCAAGCCATTAATGTTTATTTTCCCCTGGGCAGTATGTCAGGTGCTGAAGTGTGGACACAAGGGTGCAAAACGGTTAGTCTATAGTGACAGGCGTAGTCCAGTCAGTGGTGCAGTTACGTCCATGCAGAAAATTGTGACATGTTTGTAGAAAGAACGTTCAAAACATAAAAACAACCATACACTGATGTGTATACATATTAAGGTACAAAATATGAAACTACACTTATGCCCATTTCACATCGTATAATATCATTAGGAAAGATGCAGTTAGGTGGATGTATTTGCTTGGAAGAGCAGAACGGGGCAGTTTGAATAAAAGAAAATAATGTCATGAGACAGGCTATAACTAGGTTCAAATGGCTCTGAGCACTATGGGACTCAACTGCTGTGGTCATCAGTCCCCTAGAACTTAGAACTACTTAAACCAAACTAACCTAAGGACATCACACACATCCATGCCCGTGGCAGGATTCGAACCTGCGACTGTAGCAGTCGCACGGTTCCGGACTGCGCGCCCAGAACCGCGAGACCACCGCGGCCGGCGGCTTTAACTAGAGATGGGATGAAGAACAGTCGATACTTGATGCATTTCTACTCACACAAATGCAACCCCTAATCGGGAATATTACTCGAACTATCACACCAAAACACTTCAGAATGCAGTGTCTAGCAGGACTGCTGGGTAATAAATGTTGGTCCCTTGACGGTTTACATATTCGTTCATCTTAATTTCTCTGATACATTGGCGTCTACTAATGGGAAGTAGTTCCCCAACCCAGTCATTTGTTTCCAATTACTGTAGTTCAGAGTCGTGGATTGCCAAAATTGCCAAGATCTTGCTTTTCTCACTTTCCTCATCATTTTAATGGCTCGGAGGCTAACCGGACAAGATTCCGACTTGAATCTAAAGGACTGAACATCGCTTCTCAGTCGATCTTACGATTTTATCTGTCACTTATAACAGCTTTTGTTGCTGGCTATAATTTTTATTCGTAAAATGTTGGAATTTGGTTCGAAGTCCAACGTCAGCTGTAGGTCCCCCTATAACTCCATGGGTAAGTCAGTGAAAAGGTCTGCAGTAAACTATTCATTGTAGAGCACTGAGTATTCAAACCAAAGTTTTGAGGACAACTCTATCTTACCCTAATGACAACTATTCCTCCGAGTGTGAGTCCAGTAGCAATTAGTTGTGTCTGGTTACACTGCCCAGCTGACACTTTAGGAAATGCGAAAGTATTCCAAATGTGTAATCGCTCTCGTGAAGCAAACTTCTTCCACTATCCTTAGGACTAGATTGTTGCTCGTTTTCCGAGTGAAGTATCATTATGCTGCTGCTCACAAACATGCATGTTACAGAATATATCTGACAACAAAATCATCCCCATCATTTGCAGATCGCGTTCATTACGCGGATTGTGTTGCCTATTTAACAACTGAATCAAATTCAAAATGGTTCAAATGGCTCTGAGCACTATGGGACCTAACATCTGAGGTCATCGGTCCCCTAGACTTAGAACTACTCAAACCTAACTAACCTAAGGACATGACACACATCCATGCCTGAGGCAGGATTCAAACCTGCGACCGCCACGGTCGTGCTGCTCCGGACCGTAGCGCCTAGAACCGCTCGGCAACAACGGTCGGACAACAATTGAATCAACGAGGGATATGGTCAAAGTGGAGCACTGCACAATCTACATTAATTTCCAATGCTAATATTCAATATTAACGTCTTTTATTTGTTGTTGTGGTCTTTAGTCCTGAAACTGGTTTGATGCAGCTCTCCATGCTACTCTATCCTGTGCAAGCTTCTTAATCTCTCACTACCTACTGCAACCTACATCCATCTGAATCTGCTTAGTGTAGTCATCTCTTGGTCTCCCTCTACGATTTTTACCCTCCACGCTGCCCTCCAATACTAAATTGGTGATCCCTTGATGCCTCAGAACATGTCCTACCAACCGATCCCTTCTTCTGGTCAAGTTGTGCCACAAACTTTTCTTCTCCCCAATCCTATTCAATACTTCCTCATTAGTTATGTGATGTACCCATCTAATCTTCAGCATTCTTCTGTAGCACCACATTTCGAAAGCTTCTATTCTCTTCTCGTCCATACTATTTATCGTCCATGATTCACTTGCATACATGGCTACACTCCATACAAATACTTTCAGAAATGACTTCCTGACACTTAAACCTATACTCGATGTTAACAAACTTCTCTTTTTCAGAAACGCTTTCCTTGCCATTGCCAGTCTGAATTTTATATCCTCTCTACTTCGACCATAATCAGTTATTTTGCTCCCCAAATAGCAAAACTCCTTTTCTACTTGACGTGTCTCATTTCCTAATCTAATTCCCCCAGCATCACCCGACTTAATTTGACTACATTCCATTATCCTCGTTTTGCTTTTGTTGATGGTCATCTTATATCCTCCTTTCAAGACACTATCCATTCCGTTCAACTGCTCTTCCAAGTCCTTTGCTGTCTCTGACAGAATTACGATGTCATCGGCGAACCTTAAAGTTTTTATTTCTTCTCCATGGACTTTAATACCTACTCCGAATTTTTCTTTTGTTTCCTTCACTGCTTACTCAATATACAGATTGAATAACATCGGGGATAGACTACAGCCCTGTCTCACTCCCTTCCCAACCACTGCTTCTCTTTCATGTCCCTCGACTCTTATAACTGCCATCTGGTTTCTGTACAAATTGTAAATATCCTTTCGCTCCCTGTATTTTACCCCTGCCACCTTCAGAATTTGAAAGAGAGTATTCCAGTCAACATTGTCAAAAGCTTTCTCTAAGTCTACAAATGCTAGAAACGTAGGTTTGCCCTTCCTTAATCTAGCTTCTAGGATAAGTCGTAGGGTCAGTATTGCCTCACGAGTTCCAACATTTCTACGGAATCCAAACTGATCTTCCCCCGAGGTCGGCTTCTACTAGTTTTTCCATTCGTCTGTAAAGAACTCGCGTTAGTATTTTGCAGCTGTGACTTATTAAACTGATAGTTCGGTAATTTTCACATCTGTCAACACGTGCTTTCTTTGGGATTGGAATTATTATATCCTTCTTGAAGTCTGAGGCTATTTCGCCTGTCTCATACATCTTGCTCACCAGATGGTAGAGTTTTGTCAGGACTGGCTCTCCCAAGGCCGTCAGTAGTTCCAGTGGAATGTTGTCTACTCCAGGGGCCTTGTTTCGACTCAGGTCTTTCAGTGCTCTCTCAAACTCTTCACGCAGTATCATATCTCCCATTTCATCTTCATCTACATCCTCTTCCATTTCCATAATATTGCCCTCAAGTACATCGCCCTTGTATAGACCCTCTATATACTCCTTCCACCTTTCTGCTTTCCCTTCTTTGCTCAGAACTGGGTTTCCATCTGAGCTCTTAATATTCATACAAGTGGTCCTCTTTTCTCCAAAGGTCTCTTTAATTTTCCTGTAGGCAGTATCTATCTTACCCCTAGTGAGATAAGCCTCTACATCCTTACATTTGTCCTCTAGCCATCCCTGCTTAGCCATTTTGCAGTTCCTGTCGATGTCACTTTTGAGACGTTTGTATTCCTTTTTGCCTGCTTCATATATTGCATTTTTATATTTTCTCCTTTCATCAATTAAATTCAATATTTCTTCTGTTACCCAAGGATTTCTAGTAGCCCACGTCTTTTTACCTACTTGATCCTCTGCTGCCTTCACTACTTCATGCCTCAAAGCTACCCATTCTTCTTCTATTGTATTTCTTTCCCCCATTCTTGTCAATTGCTCCCTTATGCTCTCCTTGAAACTCCGTACAACCTCTGGTTCTTTTAATTTATCCAGGTCCCATCTCCTTAAATTCCCACCTTTTTGCAGTTTCTTCAGTTTTAATCTACAGGTCATAACCAACAGATTGTGGTCAGAGTCCACATCTGCCCCTGGAAACGTTTTACAATTTAAAACCTGGATCCTAAATCTCTGTCTTACCATTATATAATCTATCTTAAACCTGTCAGTATCTCCAGGCTTCTTCCATGTATACAATCTTCTTTTATGACTCTTGAACCAAGTGTTAGCTATGATTAAGTTGTGCTCTGTGCAAAATTCTACCAGGCGGCTTCCTCTTTCATTCCTTACCCCCAGTCCGTATTCACCTACTACGTTTCCTTCTCTCCCTTTTCCTACTGTCGATTTCCACTCACCCATGACTATTAAATTTTCCTCTCCCTTCTCTACCTGAATAATTTCTTTTATCGCATCATACATTTCATCCATTTCTTTGTCATCTACAGAGCTAGCTGGCATAAAACTTGTACTACTGTAGTAGGTGTGGGCTTCGTATCTATCTTGGCCACAATAATTCGTTCAGTATGTTGTTTGTAGTAGCTTACCCGCATTCCTATTTTCCTATTCATTATTAATCCTACTCCTGCATTACCCCTATTTGATTTTGTGTTTATAACCCTGTAGTCACCTGACCAGAAGTCTTGTTACTCCTGCCACCGACCTTCACTAATTCCCACTATATCTAACTTTTACCTATCCATTTCCCTTTTTAAATTTTCTAACCTACCTGCCCGATTAAGGGATCTAACATTCCACGCTCCGACCCGTAGAACGCCAGTTTTCTTTCTCCTGATAACGACATCCTCTTGAGTAGTCCCCGCCCGGAGATCCGAATGGGGGACTATTTTACCTCCGGAATATTTTACCCAAGAGGATGCCATCATCATTTAATCATACAGTAAAGCTGCATGCTCAGGGGAAAACTTACGGCCGTAGTTTCCCCTTGCTTTCAGCCGTTCGCAGTACCAGCACAGCAAGGCTGTTTTGGTTATTGTTACAAGGCCAGATCAGTCAATCATCCACACTGTTGCCGTGCAACTACTGAAAAGGCTGCTGCCCCTCTTCAGGAACCACACGTTTGTCTGGCCTCTCAACAGATACCCCTCCGTTGTGGTTGCACCTACGGTACGGCTATCTGTATCGCTGAGGCCCGCAAGCCTCCCCACCAACGGCAAGGTCCAAGGTTCATGGGTCACTCAATTTCATTTAAATTTGAGACGAGACATTTTTGTCTTCTTCGTAATTTAGCACATTTTCAATAATATTTATGCAAGAAAAATTATTGATATGGTCCATTATGCAAAATTTCGGTCTTCCTATGACTATCATGTGGTTTCCAAAACTAATGATCTTTCCAAAAATTTCCACGATCTGCTTTCTGCAGTCATCGTTGTGACATAATTCATACTATGGGTAATTGTCGGCCCTGCAAAAGTATCTTACTAAAGTACAATTTTATTACTTGTTTAAACGTTACGGTTTCTACTTGGATTAGCTACAATGAAAAATTTTGCTTGTCTTTACTCCAGCCAGAGCAGCTCATGCAGGCCTGTTCTGTATCCGATTTATTGCTTATCCCGAATGTTCAAGTGCTTGACAGACAGTAGATATACGACACAACCTGGCGCTAGGTGCCTGTCTAATGTAATAGTAGCATCGATGAATGTAGTGGAGTGATCATTTCTCCTTATGCAGGTGGGTACTAACAAAATATTTTCGCACTCGTATAAGAAAGTTGGTGACAAATTTCGTGAAAAGATCCTGTTGCAACGAAAAACGCCTTTGTTTTAATTATCGCCACCACAATTCATACCGGTAGCACACTCTCCTCTATTTCGCAACAATGCAGTCTGCACACCTGTTGTACTTTTTAGATGGTCTGCCAGTTAATAATCACCGTCTTTGATTTGCCTTTCCCACATTATCTAAGTGATCGTTCCAGTTAAAGTTGTTCGTAATGTACTAGGCAAATAGGAAGAGGGGAATCGGCGTTGTCTTTCCGAGGAAACCATCTCAATATCCACCCCATCGATTTGTGGAAACCGTGTACAATATACATATACATATATATATATATATATATATATATATATATATATATATATATATATATATATATATATAAGGAGGCCTGGCGTGGATTTGCCCCCGCTGCTAATGGATGCGAGTCCAGTGTGCTCATAACTAACCACTGCACCATCACAATTACACATTCGGGAGAAGTGTGGCTCAGGGTTATGTCTGGTAGGTGTCATGTATAATTTTTGTATCTTAATCGATTGTGAGCGAGCAGTTTCGTGGAACTTAGGTTATACTCATCGGTGTGAGCGAGGGCGCATTGGGCAGATAATAATGTGTTAGGGTAAATAAGCAATGGTAATGTTATGTTTCAAATGTAATGCGTTTAATGAAAATGATTATATCAGGATTGTAACGGAAACTGATTTGTGAAAGAAGAAGTTCAATGGAACTAAGTGTATACCAAAAGTGGAATGTCCCAGTAAATATTGTATTGATGTTACTTTTTCTTCACTATTGCTGAGCTATTGGACAATGTTGGTTATAGTACTGAGAGTTGCTAGACTTGAAAGATAGGAAAGTATATTTTTTGGATGCTAAGACGTTCATTAAATTTAAAATCAGCCTTTAGCAGTTTCCACAGTATGCAAAAAACTTAGTGTTGTCATTTATACGCATATTTCATTTTTCACTTACCTTTCTCCTACAATTTTTGATTGATCACGGTTTTTTCAAAAGTATACTTCGATCTGAAACTAACAGAGAACTCATCGCACCTCACGTGTGTGTGTGTGTGTAGATATAGTAATTTGCAGCTTCAGCATAGCGGCGCACAAGACAGAGCAATACTGCAACGCGTTACGCAAATTTGCGCAGAATAGAGGTAGGGAATAAATATTTTAATTTTTTTTACTCAGTCAGGGACAGCTTATGTCATTCAGAGACATTTAGATTTTCTGGGTCGGTTTTATGTCAAACTGCATTATTCAGGCAGTTTATATTGTTAAAAATTCTTGCAGTCCGACTGATAACTTTTACAGTATAGAAGACGTTCCTTTACGACAGTTAATTATTATTATAATGAAGCTTTGCTTTCACATTACGATAGTATAAGTTTAGTTAAGACAGTTCATTTAATATTACAGCTCAGACCTTACCGTCAGAAACAGTATTTCAGTCTTATTTTTATTAATTTAGATAACTTTCACGCGATTTTCACAGTTTCCTTAACCCGATTGAGCCCAGTGTCAATATGAGTTCAGAACGGCATGGTTTCCTTTCCCATCCTTGTCTTAAAAAGTTTCTATACCATCTATAATAGCCTAGCCGTAAACTAAACGTTAAAATCCAATCTGCCTTCCTTCCTCTTTTTTGTAATAATGATATCTGATGATGACTACTCCAAGTTCGACCTTGTAAGATGTGTAGAACAAAGTGATTTGGACTTACTTCAAATATACCTTTTTTACTATCGATTTATATATGTTCCTTTAGACGCTGTCTAAAATGATGATTTAACATAAACTGAAGTTTCTGTCGGTCCTTGACAGAAAGAAATAACAATGTAAAACAGGAAACATTGTCATGGTGTACTGCAAATACCATTTATTTGAATTGATCACAAGCTGATTTTGGCTTCTAGCTTCTTAGGCCATCGTGAGGTGACAACTGAAAGGCAGCCATTACGTTATACTTGGAAACAATTATTTAGAGAATTCATCCGACAAGATAAGCTTAGGAAACAGGTTGTTAGTTTTGCGTAATATTTGAAGGTCATTACATTAAAGTCAAACTTATTACGATCTTCATTTAAGTGAGGATAAATATCAAAGCTCTAGTCTTTATCAATAATAATATCTTTACTCAATAAGAGTGAAATAAGAACATTCATTAAAAAGGCGACATTAATTTCTATTGAAATACTTAAAAGCATTTCACCGTTAAAATAAGTTCAGAACAAGACAGTATCATTATCTGAGGTGGCTGTGTCGTCTCTCTCCGTAGCATTATTTTGTACTGGGCAGTATTGAAACAATTTTTAACACTTTCCGTTTGTGGTATATACTAGTATACTATTTGTATTGGAAAGCGAACTTCCGCAAGGAACTAATTTAATCAGTTTTTTTGCTACGTAGCGCATTTCATTGCTACTCGCATTTAAAACTAGCCGTTGTCCGTATGTGCGAAATCCCACACGGAAAATTATCGAAACAATTAAAGCAGAGAGTGACATTATACAGCCCAGTTCTCTGTTTTGGTTTTGTTGATGTTCATTTTATAATCTCTTTTCAAGACGCTATCCGTTCCGTTAAAATGTTCTTCCAAGTCAGTCTAATAGAATTACAACGTCATTGGCGATCCTGAACTTTCATTCCCTTACCGAACTTCACCCTTGTTTCCTTCGCATTTTGCTTAATGTTCTGACTTAATAACATTAAGGATTGGATACAACCCTGTCTCACTCCCTTTTAAACTACTGCTTCCCCTTCATGTCCTTTGATTATTATTTGTCTAACTCAATCTCGTTTCTGTTCAAATTGTAAACAACCTTTCTCTCCCTTTATTTCACTGCTGCAGCGTTTAAAAATTCAAAGAGTGTAGGCTAGTCAACACTGTCAAAAGATTTCTTCAAATCCAGAAAATCATTACGACCTCACACGTTCCTACTGAAGTGTAGATGGGTGTGCGCAAGTAGTAGTCTGGTGGAGGTGGAGGTGGAGAGGAGATACAGAAGGTGAAGCAGCCAGTGATTGACGAAAATATTTGATTTTCTAGTTACACAGTCGCGAAAACAGCGCGCCCATTTCAGCAAACTTTTCATCACCTGTCCTCTTAATGTTCGACCGACACAGCTTTTTTTGGGTGGAACATAAAAATATAACTTGTGTAACATCCACAACAGTGAACTTGTTGGATGTATTTCAAATGCCAAAATATAATGTTTGGCACAGCGACAAAGCAAGCCCTGAGCATGTCTGGTTCTTGCCCCAGAACACCCGACGTCAAGTCGATTACCTGTGTTATTCTGAGTTGGTCACATGGACAGGTCTCATTTTTGAACGACACGATAGAACAATTTTCAAACTTTGCAACTGTAGTAAAATTCATTTCCGGCCAAAATGGACGTGTCTGGTTAATGCATCAAAGTCTTCTATCCCAGAATTCAAAATGTCCATTTGTAAAGCATTTGTGATGGTGGCTCCACATACGCTTCGGGAATGTGTGGCATAAAACGGATTTTCGCTTAAATATTGTCAGTGTGTCGCATAAAACACTCGTAAAAGATATTAAATAATTCTGAACTTTCTTTTATATTCTCTACAATTGTTATTGCTATATATTAAATTGTCATAGCCATTTGTAGTCGCTATATTCATTTTGATTTGATATGATTTTGTTTTTATTGTAGTTAGATGTGTACATGGTGTTCGGAAATTCCCGTTTCAAACTTCTAGGACTTGCAGAGGGGAGTGAGATGATAATACTTTTAATTGGAACCCTTGTCCGGAAACATATCTGTTCCTAAACGTGTGGTACGTGGTAGAAATATTCTCTGTGACAAATCTAAATTGTTCAGTGAGAAAAATTTACGTCTGCAGTAATAAGAACGCAGTGGGAATGTATTCACATCTGTTGGACGAATGTTATGAAAACAAACACTCCAAGCCAACATCTCATGACAATTAATCAGTAAAGAAAACACCACATGTTATAAGGAAAGCGTGTAAACCGTCTTAAGATGAACAACAACGATTGGAAACCGCAGCAGGAAACCCAAGGAACTCAGTGGTCTGATTAACGTTATTTAATTGCAATCACATTAACTACTACACTGAAGGCTAGTTCTAAACATCAGAAAAAGCAAAGGATGCAACTGGTTGCACGATAGATGTCAGTGTCTGAATCCATTTGGTTGCCTGGTTTCCATTTGGCTGCCCCACATATAATAATACGCATGTTCCTCTTTGCCTCCTTTCTCCCGTTAGGCACGGGATGTTTGCTAGAGAAAAAGTCAATCTATTCTATGAAACGTGAATAGTGATTACCCTCAGCTTGATCATGGTATTCAAAAAGGATCTAATGTTTGTCTGAAGTAGTAGCGAAGAGTTTTTTGAGTATGGACTATTTTTGACCTTGTACATGGCTGCACGTTCAGAGACCGTGAATAGTTACAACTGAAAGAAAATCAGCCGTCGGTCACTATTTTTAACAAGTTAACCTGGTTTCGACACTGCTAGGAGTGCGTTCCTCAGAATTTTAAAGAAAGAATGGTCTATATTCTATAACATGGTCACAGAATTATGACTAAAAATGTATGATAGAGTATGAGTACGGAATCGTCGTGAAAGAAATTAACTTTGTATACACGCTCATGTAGAAAACGATGCAAAAATACATGTATGGATGAAAGGACTTGGTGTACTTGCTGTGCATGTAACTGTAACTGGAGATATTACCTTATACTATAATTATTAATAAAGTGTGATCCATGACCTATGTAACCGCTAAACGTACGTCTTTCACGACGGTTCCGTGCTTATCATACAGTTTTAGTCATAATTCTGTGACCATGTTATAGAATATAGACCATTCTTTGTTTTAAATTCTGCGGAAGACACTCCTAGCAGTGTCGAAACCAGGTTAATTTGTTAAAAATAGTGACCGAGGGCTGATTTTCTTTCAATTGTGACTATTTTTGAATTTATGTCGTTCTTTGTTATAAGGAAACATTGTAAGGTAGCTATAATTTCGCACCTTACAAGCACTCATCCACATACTTTGCTACGATTTACAACCACAATTAGGTATCATTTGACAGGTTGTACATCGTATATATGAACATTTAAAGGAGATTGACATTATACATAAGCCTTGTAAATTATTGTTAACACTTATTACGTGAAAGGTGACGGAATGTCTTTATTATCAGAACGGCGTAATGAATGATTTCCTACACCAGCAGAGGTTGGAAAGCCAGTGGAGATGAAACGGCAGACAGAACTCAAGCTCTGGGTGGATGGCCCACACAGGTGTTAGTCCTACTTAAAAACAGGAAGTAGCTAGGCGGACGTCGTTGTACCTGAGCTCTAGAGGACAATAGGGCATTAACGTAATGGCTGCCTTTCAGTTGTCAACTCACGATGGCCTAAGAAGCTAGAAGCCAAAATCAGCTTGTTATCAATTGAAATAAATGGTATTTCGCGGTACACCATGGCAGTGTTTCCTGTTTAACACTTATTATGTTTTGTCAAGTACCGACAGAAAGTTCAGTTTATGTTAAATCGCCATAATTTTAGAGAGCGTCAAAAGGAATACATATCAGTTGATATTAAAAAAAGGTGTATTTTGAAATAAGTCCAAATTACTTTATTTGTGGTATATATCTTACAAAAAAATGGTTCAAATTGCTCTGAGAACTATGGGACTTAACATCTGAGGTCATCAGTCCCCTAGAATTTAGAACTACTTAAATCTAACTAACCTAAGAACAACATACACATCCATGCCCGAGGCAGGATTCGAACCTGCAACCGTAGCGGTAGCTCGGTTCCAGACTTAAGCGTCTAGAACCACTCGGTCACAACGGCCGGCCAGCGCGCCCACAGAAGGCTGGTATCAGGTGCCGGGCAATGGGTTGGCGAAGACGCGCGGGTGTCAGCGCTGCCCGTCCACACGGCTCTGCTGCTGCCGACGTGCCTCGCAGTGTTGTGTTGGGCGGCAGCACCTCATCTGCCGTAACTGTGAGCAGAGTCGACATTCTCCTCCAGCGGTAATCGGTGCCGGTCCCCAGGATCCGACTCCAAACCAATCGCTGGCGTTGGCGGATCCCACTGGCTGGGGGCTGGAAGGACATTAATTCGACTTTCGGCCAATCTAGGCTGCCATTTGACCACCGGGCCTGCAGTCGCGTGAAGACTGCAGAAGTATGTTGGTGAATTCACAGCGGAAGCCAGCGAACAGCAGCAAACAACTCATTGTTCCGCCGACGTTTAGGTTATCTGCGTGGCTGGACGTTCAAGCCTGGGACTGCTGGCCGCGTTCCGAAGGGCTCTTGGTTGAAGTAACAGCCGGGTCAGAGATAGCCAGGCAGGTGGCAGCGTGGTGGAGTAAGGTTGCCTCGGTGAATCGTTACAATTCCCCTGCTTATGGCACCAGGCTTATCCCACCTCATCTGCGCCCCTTCACTAAATTTCTCCGGAAGCCAAGATGACTTTCCCCGAGGTCAGCCTCTACAACGTTTTCCATTCTTCCGTAAATAAGTTCTGTCAATATTTTGCATCCATGACTTAGTAAACGTCCATAATATTCACACTTGTCAACACAAGCCTTCTCTAGAATTTAATTTACAACATACTTCCTGAAGTCAGTATTGTCTCATATCTTGCACGCCAGGTAGAATAATTTCGTCAGGACTGGCTCTCCCAGGAAAGTCAATAATTCTGAGGGAATGTAGCACACTCCACTTCCCTGCGCTCTGCCTGGTTCTTATAGTGTATCACACCTCCCATCTCATCTTTCCCTTCTTCCATTTTTATAATACTGTCCTCAAGTCCATTTCGCTTACAGAGAACCTTTCTATACTTATCCTACCTCTCAGCTTTCCATTTTTTTCTTATTACTGGCTTGTCAACTGAGCTCTTGGCATTCGTACAACAGCTTCTCTTTTCTGCTAAGGTCTCTTTAATTGTTCCGCAGGTGGCGTATATGTTTCCCTTAGAAAAGTACGCTTCTAAACCCTTACATTTGTCTTCTACCCAATCCAGCTTAGCAATTTTCCACTCTTTGTCAACATCATTCTTTACCGTTCGTACTGCCTTAGACCTGCCTCATTTTCTGCATTTGTATATTTTCAACTTTCTTCCGCTAAATTCAATGTCTCCTGCGCCGTCCAGGGTATTCTATTAGGCCTTTTCTCTTCAGCAATGTGACCCTCTACTGCCTTCCCTATTTCATCCCTCGAAGCTACCCATTCGCCTTCTGCTGTATTCATCCAGCTGTTTCAGTTAATAGTTGCCTAATGCTCTGTCTGAAACCCTCAACAACCTCTGGTTCCTTTAGTTTACTTAGATCCTATCTTCTTAATTTCCAACCTTCTTACCATTGCTTCAGCTTCAATACGGAGTTCTCCGCCAGAAAATTAGTTATAGTCCACATCTGCAGCTGAAAATGTCTTACAGTTCGAAATCTGGCTTCGAAATCTCAACCGTACCGTTACATACCGATTTTGAATCTTCAAAGATCCCTTGCTCTTTTGCATTCATACACCCATGTCTTAGCGATGATTAAATCATGCTCTGTGCAAATTTCTACCACGTGGCTTCTCTTTCTTTCCTTTCGTCCAGTCCATGTTCTGTTTCTGCTTGTCTTTCGTTTCCTACTACCAAATTCTAGTCACCCGTCACAAATAAATTTCCGTGTCCCTTAACTATCTGAATAATTTCTTTTATTTTATCATACACTCTTTCTACCTCTTCCTCATCGACAGAGCTAGTGGTGGTAGTTAGTGTTTAACGAGGTCATTAGAGACGGAGCGCAAGCTCGGGTTAGGGAAGGATTGGGAAGGAAGTCGGCCGTGCCCTTTCAAAGGAACCATCCCGGCATTTGCCTGAAACGATTTAGGGAAATCACGGAAAACCTAAATCAGGATGGCCGGAAACAGGATTGAACCGTCGTCCTCCCGAATGCGAGACCAGTGTGCTAACCACTGCGCCACCTCGCTCGGTCGACAGAGCTAGTGAGCATACGCACTGAGGTGATAAAAATCATGGGATAGCGATATGCACATATACAGATGGCGGTAGTATCACGTACAGAAAGTATAAAAGAGCAGTACATTGCCGGAGCTTTCATTTATACTCGGGCTATTCATATGAAGAGATTTCCGACATGATTATGGCCGCACGACGGAAATTAACAGTGTTTAAACCTAGAATGGTAGTCGGAGCTAGACGTATGGGACATTAAATTTCGGAATTCGTTAGGGAATTCAGTGGTCCGAAATCCACAGTGTCAAAAGTGTGTCGAGAATACCAGATTTCAGGCATTCTCTCTCACCACGGACAACGCTGTGGGCGACGGCCTTCACTTAATGACAAAAATGTCTGAGCACTATGGGACTTAACTTCTGAGGTCATCAGTCCCCTAGACTTAGAACTACTTAAACCTAACTAACCTAAGGACATCACATACATCCGTGCCCGAGGTAGCATTCGAACCTGCGACCGTAGCAGTCCCACGGTTCCGGACTGAATCGCCTAGAACCGCACGGCCGCCATGGCCGGTCCACTTAATGACAGAACAGTGAGTTTGGCGTAGCGTTATCAGTGGTAAGAGACAAACAACACTGAAATAACCGCAGAAATCGATGTGGGACGTGCGACGAACGCATCTGTTAGGACAGTGCGTCGAAATTCGGCGTTAATTGACTGTAGTAGCAGACGGCCGACGCGAATACCTCTGGTCTCCATGACCAGTGACCATATCGTTGGACCCCAGACGACTGAAAAAATTGTGGTACTCTCAGATTAGTCCCAATTTCAGCTGATAAGAGCTGATGGTAGGGTTCGAGTGTGGCGCAGACCCCACGAAACTATGGATCCAAGTTGTCAACAAGGCACTGTACAAGCTGGTGGAGCCTCCATAAGGAGTGTGGGTTGTGTTTACATGTTATGGAGAGTCTTCTGTTCGAACTGCGCCGATCATCGATTGGAAATGGCTATGCTCCGTTACTTGTAGACCATTTGCAGCCATTCTTGGACCTCGTGTTCCCAAACAACCAAGGAATTTTTATTGATGACAAGGTGCCATTTGGCCATGCCACAATTGTTCGCGACTGGTTTGAAAAAAAAAAAAAAAAAAACATTCTGGAAATCTCGACTTTTGTCACCTCATTGTAAACCTCTGGTTGGGCGTTACTCCTTGTTTGTGTCTATTGTCGCTACTACGATAATGTGTTCACTATGCTGCTAGGGGTACCTTACCCATACTCCTATTTTCTTATTCATTATTAGGCCTACTCCGGCATTAGCTCTATTTGGCTTTCTGTCTGACCTGACCAGAGGTCCCATTCTTCCTGCCACAAAACGTCACTAATTCCTTTTTTCTTCCACCACACTTCACTAATTCCTGTTATGTCTAACTTCAAATCACCTAATTTCCTTTTTAAATTCTCTAACCTACCTAGCTCCTAACCGTATCTGATATTCCCTGCTCCGAAATGTAGAATGCCTGTTTTTTTCTTCCTGATAACGACATCCTTACGAGTATTCTCCGCCAAATATCTGAATACGGGACCACTTTACCTCCACAATGTTTTACTGATGACGATGCCATAATTATTAAAGCCATACAGCAGAACTGCACGCTCTCAGGAAAAAAATAACGAGTTCAGTTTCCCCTTGCTTTCAGACGTTCGCAGTATCAGCACAGCAAGTCCATGTTGGCCAATGGTACAAGGTCAGAACAGACAATTAGCCACGCTGTTCGCCTGCAGCTGCTGAAAAGCCTTCTTCAGAAACAACTGGTTAGTCTGGTCTCTCCACAGATAATCCTACAGTGTGGTTGCACCTCCGATACTGCTACCATTTTCACTGAGGCTCGCAAGCCATCCCTTCTCGCTAAGGTCTTTGACTCTTGGGAAAGGGGTTACCACAGAAGATAAACTTCAGTTTTTATGAAATTTAACGATTCCTGCGTAACATAAAAAGCTACTTTCCTTCATCAACACTGTGTAACTCGCCATTTTATGTGTATTCTGTGTCTGTATCAGTAATATCTGTGGAAATCGAATGTCATTTTATCTGTGGTTGCGACACTCAGTTGTCACCTGATTATAGCCTAAGATGCTGAAACCGGTTAGTTATTAAACAAATATGTTGCAGAACATCAGGACAGCGTCTCCTGTTTGATAATATTACATTTTCCCAGACAGTCCTCATTAAGACGTTATCCAGTTCGGAGTCTGTTCTCTCTGTCAGCAGTTTGTCGTGACAGTTGTAGGTATCGTGGGAACACTTCCAGCCAAAATTTTGTAGTTAAGAGCATTGTAACATGTTCCAAGATGCTGCTCCAGGCGGGTGTAAAAATGAATGTGCGCAACGGAAAATAATGAACGGTAAAATGATGATTTGGCCCTGTCTGCCTACCCCCTGAAGCAGATCTTAGGATCTCTTGATGTTCTTTTTTTACGTATAAACTACAATGTAAACATAAATAAATGACGAAGGCAACTAATACAACTAAATGATAAATGTTGTTGTTCAATATATATTTATTATAGATTAAAATCAACCCTGTAAGTACAGTTGTCTATATTTCCTAACTAAAATTACTAATCAATTGCCCAACTCTGCCCCTTATTATGACTGCGCGCTCTAATATCAATAACGCAAAATGACTGACATCATCTACGTACCAAACACTAGAAGACACTACTTTCAAAGATGATCTACGGTTGTGTGGAACCTCAGTGCAATGAACTAATGTGATCACAGCTGTTTAGCTTTATAGCCCTAATAAGCCGAAGCAATTTGTAGTATCACCGTATATACTGCGTCCGGTTCGCCGAAGTGTTGGTTCTCGTACACGTCTGATACGATGGAAGAAATCCAGCGACAAATAAACTCTTTCAAACGCTAGGATAGCAGAAGGCGGTCCTCTGACTAATGCACTAAAATACTGTCTTCTCTCTGTGTTCTACAGACGAGAAACGCGAACTCCCAGCCACAAGGACAGAGTTCATATAACGTCTCAACGTGTAGGCACAAGAAGTGCTCGCAATTACTGAACGCTGTTTACTCTTCGACGACTTCCAACCCAGGAGCGAAGTCAAAAATCGTGTAGGTTCGCAACTGTAGTGTGCCTAACTGTTCTAACTATAAACTCTCCTGAGAGGAAAGACAAAGTTCGTCTGTACCAACAAAGCTGATACCGAGCGACCGTCACACATGAGCGCAACCGATGGAAGACCTCGTCTCTCAACCGCTGGCTTCCCAGCAAGGCTCGGCTCTCCACCCTCGTAATTCAGAAAACGAATCGTATTCCCGAAACCACGGAATATTCTCCCTCTCTACAGATTCTTCCGAACGCCGACCAACCATATTTTAGTCTTATGTCGTCTAGCGCGGAAAGTTTGCGAGGAGATACCTATACTCGTACAATGGTACGCTTCTGAGTAAAATTCTTGGAAATAACCCAGCCCGCGTGGTTTCCGAGGTGCCACGTCTTCGTTCCTCTCACCTGTCTCCAAGATTTGCAGAGTTCCCGGTTATCCCTCCGGTCCTGCAGCCGGCCGTCGCCCTATTGTGTTCCAGAGCTCAGGTGCCACGACTTCCGTCTAGCTACTACCTGTTTTTAAGCAGGACTAACACCTGTGTGGGCCATCCACCCAGAGCTTGAGTTCTGCCTTCCGTTTCATCTCCACTGGCGTTTCAACCTCTACTAGTATAAGCAATCATTCATTACGCCGTTCTGACGATAAAGACACTCCGTCATCTTTCATGCAATAAGCGTTAACAATTATTTACAAGGCGTACGAGACAACGTCAATCTCCTTTAAATATTCCTATATACGATGTACAACCTATCAAATGATACCTAATTGCCGGCCGGGGTGACCGAGCGGTCCTAGGCGCTACAGTCTGGAACCGCGAGCCGGCTACGGTCGCAGGTTCGAATCCTGCCTCGGGCATGGATGTGTGTGATGTCTTTAGATCAGTTAGGTTTTAGTAGTTCTAAGTTCTACGGGACTGATGACCTCGGAAGAATCATTTGATACCTAATTGTGGTTGAAGTTCATGGCAAAATATGTGGATGAGTGCTTGTAAAGTGCGAAATTATAGCCACCTTACAATTTTTGCTTATTACAAAGAATGACATAAATAAAAAAATTATCTATATTCAAAGGACTCTTCATTGCTACTTCAGGAAAACTTCAGATCATTTGGGAATACAATTCTCAAGGGTCATCACTATCCACATTTCATTGAATAGACTGACTGTTACCATAGCAGACATCCCGTTCCCGACGGGCGAAAGAGGCAAAGAGGAATATGCGTATTATTGTACGTGGGACAGGCAAATGGAAACTGGGAAACACGGATTCAGACACTGACATCTATCGTGTAACCAGTTGCATCCTTTGCTTTTTCTGGTGTTTAGAACTAGCCTTCAATGTAGTAGTTGGTATGACTACAATAAAATAACATTAATCAGACCCCTGAGTTCCTTGGGTCTCCTGCTGCGAGCATCTTATCGAGTCCCAAAATCCGTGCCCCTCATAGGTGCCTCGTGACTGTGTTTGTCGCTGATCCAAGCAATCATCTTATCAGCACTGGAAGTTTGTCTTTCTGCGGTTCCTCCTAACTGCCCGAAAACTTTAGACTGACCTTTAAGGCCCCCCGTCTCCCATATACCTTATGTTAAGTTATGACGAAGTGTGTGTGAGTGTGTGTGTTTGGGAGAGAAGGGGGGAGGGGGAGTGGTGGTAGAGACAGTAGAGGGAGACCTGGGTTAAGTACAACGAGCATCTGATGTGGGTGTATGTTGCAGTAGTTATGCAGAGACGGAGAGGCTGGCACAGTGTAATGTAGAGAGCTGCAACAATCCATTTCTCTATCTGAAGATCGCAACAACGAATAAGAATGGTCAGGTGGGGTCCCGAATTCGATTCCAATGTTTCACCATTACGGCATCTGGCGCGGTCGCCAAATATACGGTTTAAATTCACCGCCATTCAGCTTGAAGACTCTGGCTCATAACCAGCTAGAGTGCACAGGGGAACACTGTTACATTATCCTGAAGTGTTGAAATGCGCACCACATTTGTAACACTCTAAGTCGCCTACACGCGCTCCCTGAAGCAAACAGCGGTGGGAACATTATTGGTTGGCGGATCGCCAAAAGGAGATATCGTATTGATGTGAAACGTGAGTCGCTTTCTCGCCGTTTCCCCATCTGCAATCTGCATATGCGCTGCAACTCTGTTTTTACGAGTCTTGAACGCTGTACGACAGGTAAGTACAATAAACCTACGCACCAAGTGAAACGGAGGAGATTTGTGGCCAATCGAATTATCCCAATGAGGCAAGGCTTATTATAGCAGTGATTCCGTCTCGCCGTCCTCCAGCGTCATTTCCGCTTCCATGTGTTCTGGAGTACCTTGGAAAGTACTTGGTGGAGACTACGTGACAATTATATAGAGTGCCGCAAATAAAAGTGCCCTGGAGAGCACAGTTCCAGGGTACACAGATATACAGCAGAGGAAAGGAAATTCAGTAATAACCTGACTATGTTGTTGTTGTTGTTGTCTTCAGTCCTGAGACTGGTTTGATGCAGCTCTCCATGCTACTCTATCCTGTGCAAGCTGCTTCATCTCCCAGTACCTACTGCAACCTACATCCTTCTGAATCTGCTTAGTGTACTCATCTCTCGGTCTCCCTCTACGATTTTTACCCTCCACGCTGCCCTCCAATGCTAAATTTGTGATCCCTTGATGCCTCAAAACATGTCCTACCAACCGATCCCTTCTTCTAGTCAAGTTGTGCCACAAACTTCTCTTCTCCCCAATCCTATTCAATACCTCCTCATTAGTTACGTGATCTATCCACCTTATCTTCAGTATTCTTCTGTAGCACCACATTTCGAAAGCTTCTATTCTCTTCTTGTCCAAACTAGTTATCGTCCATGTTTCACTTCCATACATGGCTACACTCCAAACAAATACTTTCAGAAACGACTTCCTGATACATAAATCTATATTCGATGTTAACAAATTTCTCTTCTTCAGAAACGCTTTCCTTGCCATTGCCAGTCTACATTTTATATCCTCTCTACTTCGACCATCATCAGTTATTTTACTTCCTAAATAGCAAAACTCCTTTACTACTTTAAGTGTCTCATTTCCTAATCTAATTCCCTCAGCATCACCCGATTTAATTTGACTACATTCCATTATCCTCGTTTTGCTTTTGTTAATGTTCATCTTATATCCTCCTTTCAAGACACTGTCCATTCCGTTCAACTGCTCTTCCAAGTCCTTTGCTGTCTCTGACAGAATTACAATGTCATCGGCGAACCTCAAAGTTTTTACTTCTCCTCCATGAATTTTAATACCTACTCCAAATTTTTCTTTTGTTTCCTTTACTGCTTTCTCAATATACAGATTGAATAACATCGGGGAGAGGCAACAACCCTGTCTCACTCCTTTCCCAACCACTGCTTCCCTTTCATGCCCCTCGACTCTTATGACTGCCATCTGGTTTCTGTACAAATTATAAATAGCCTTTCGCTCCCTGTATTTTACCCCTGCCACCTTTAGAATTTGAAAAAGGGTATTCCAGTCAACATTGTCAAAAGCTTTCTCTAAGTCTACAAATGCTAGAAACGTAGGTTTGCCTTTTCTTAATCTTTCTTCTAAGATAAGTCGTAAGGTCAGTATTGCCTCACGTGTTCCAACATTTCGACGGAATCCAAACTGATCCTCCCCGAGGTCTGCATCTACCAGTTTCTCCATTCGTCTGTAAAGAATTCGCGTTAGTATTTTGCAGCCGTGGCTTATTGAACTGATAGTTCGGTAATTTTCACATCTGTCAGCACCTGCTTTCTTTGGGATTGGAATTATTATATTCTTCTTGAAGTCTGAGGGTATTTCGCCTCTCTCATACATCTTGCTCACCAGCTGGTAGAGTTTTGTCATGCCTGGCTCTCCCAAGGCCGTCAGTAGTTCTAATGGAATGTTGTTTACTCCGGGGGCCTTGTTTCGACTCAGGTCTTTCAGTGCTCTGTCAAACTCTTCACGCAGTATCGTATCTCCCATTTTGTCTTCATCTACATCCTCTTCCATTTCCATAATATTGTCCTCAAGTTCATCGCCCTTGTATAAACCTTCTATATACTCCTTCCACCTTTCTGCCTTCCCTTCTTTGCTTAGAACTGGGCTGCCATCTGAGCTCTTGATATTCATACACGTGGTTCTCTTCTCTCCAAAGGTCTCTTTAATTTTCCTGTAGGCAGTATCTATCTTACCCCTAGTGAGATAAGCTTCTACATGCTTACATTTGTCCTCTAGCCATCCCTGTTTAGCCATTTTGCACTTCCTGTCGATCTCATTTTTGAGACGTTTGTATTCCTTTTTGCCTGCTTCATTTACTGCATTTTTATATTTTCTCCTTTCATCAATTAAATTCAATATTTCTTCTGTTACCCAAGGATTTCTAGCAGCCCTCGTCTTTGTACCTACTTTATCCTCTGCTGCCTTCACTACTACATCCCTCAGAGCTACCCATTCTTCTTCTACTGTATTTCTTTCCCCTATTCCTGTCAATTGTTCCCTTATGCTCTCTCTGAAACTCTGTACAACCTCTGGTTCTTTCAGTTTATCCAGGTCCCATCTCCTTAATTTCCCACATTTTTGCAGTTTCTTCAGTTTTAATTTACAGGTCATAACCAATAGATTGTGGTCAGAGTTCACATCTGCCCCTGGAAATGTCTTACAACTTAAAACCTGGTTCCTAAATCTCTGTCTTATCATTATATAATCTATCTGATACCTTTTAGTATCTCCAGGGTTCTTCCACGTATACAACCTTCTTTCATGATTCTTAAACCAAGTGTTAGCTATGATTAAGTTGTGCTCTGTGCAAAATTCTACTAGGCGGCTTCCTCTTTCATTTCTTAGCCCCAATCCATATTCACCTACTATGTTTCCTTCTCTCCCTTTTCCTACACTCGAATTCCAGTCACCCATTACTATTAAATTTTCGTCTCCCTTCACTATCTGAATAATTTCTTTTATTACATCGTCCATTTCTTCAATTTCTTCATCATCTGCAGAGCTAGTTGGCATATAAACTTGTACTACTGTAGTAGGTGTGGGCTTCGTATCTATCTTGGCCACAATAATGCGTTCACTATGCTGTTTGTAGTAGCTTACCCTCATTCCTATTTTCCTATTCATTATTAAACCTACTCCTGCATTACCCCTATTTGATTTTGTGTTTATAACCCTGTAGTCACCTGACCAGAAGTCTTGTTCCTCCTGCCACCGAACTTCACTAATTCCCACTATATCTAACTTTAACCTATCCATTTCCCTTTTTAAATTTTCTAACCTACCTGCCCGATTAAGTGATCTGACATTCCACGCTCCGATCCGTAGAACGCCAGTTTTCTTTCTCCTGATAACGACATCCTCCTGAGTAGTCCCCGCCCGGAGATCCGAATGGGGGACTATTTTACCTCCGGAATATTTTACCCAAGAGGATGCCATCATCATTTAATCATACAGTAAAGCTGCATGTCCTCGGGAAAAATTACGGCTGTAGTTTCCCCTTGCTTTCAGCCATTCGCAGTACCAGCACAGCAAGGCCGTTTTGGTTAATGTTGCAAGGCCAGATCAGTCAATCATCCACACTGTTGCCCCTGCAACTACTGAAAAGGCTGCTGCCCCTCTTCAGGAACCACACGTTTGTCTGGCCTCTCAACAGATATCCCTCCGTTGTGGTTGCACCTACGGTACCGCCATCTGTATCGCTGAGGCACGCAAGCCTCCCCACCAACGGCAAGGTCCATAGTTCATGGGGGGAGGAACCTGACTATAGCAGATGTTAAGATACCACCATTCACCTCTTGGCACTTTTGGACCATGGTCGGCAATTTTCTGAAGGCGGATAAAAGCTGGACTGCTGGAATTGCTGCAGTCTCTTCCGAAATGTTCTGCTATAGTACTAGAAGACTATAAGGGTTACTGCGATACTCCTTAGACTTGAGTAGTCGCACACTGACGGATCAGGTGACCTGGCTGGCCGGCTAGGTCCGCGACCAGACTGACCTCTGCTAACAACCCTGTCCGGCGTGAAGATTGTGTAAATGTGCTCCAAACTTCGGCCAGCTGTACAGACAGTTGTTCCATCCTGTTGCACTTCACGGGGTGTGGTTATATGCAATCATTCACGTCCTACCGTATTCACTCGTCTGGTCCACTTTTAAGTGCCCCACCCTGTAGCAAAGAACAGGTTGATGGCGTTGGGACAACAACCAGCCAAAAATTTACTTTCAGTTCCTTATTCAAAGGGTACCGTTACCGGTCTCGAATCGTTGTGATTCATCTTCAACCGGTTTACAAGCTTTCCTTATAACATGTGGTGTGTTTTTTTTACTGATTAATTGTCGTGAGATGTTGGCTTGGAGTGTTTGCTTTCATAACATTCGTCCAACAGATGTGAATACATTCCCACTGCATTCTTATTGATGCACACGTAAATTTTTCTCACTGAAAACTTTAGATTTGTCACAGAGAATATTTCTACCACGTACCATGTTTAGGAACAGGTATGTTTTCGGACACGGGTTAAAATTCAAAATATTATCCTCTCACTCCCCTCTGCAAGTCCTAGAAGTTTGAAACGGGAATTTCCGAACACCATGTACACATCTAAGCTCAATAAAAACAAAATCATATCAAATCAAAATAAATATAGCGACTACAAACGGCTATGACAATTTAACATATAGCAATAAGAATTATAGAGAATGTAAAAGAAAATTCAGAATTGTTTTACGTCTTTTACGAGTGTTTTATGCGACACACTGATAATCCGTTTTATGCCACAGATTCTGAAGCGTATGTGGAACCACCAACACAAATGCATTACAAAAGGACACTTTGAATCCTAGGTTCAAATGGCTCTAAGCACTATTGGACTTAACATCTGAGATCATCGGTCCCATAGACTTAGAACTACTTAAACCTAACTAACCGAAGGACATCACACACATTCATGTCCGAGGCAGGATTCGAACCTGCGACCCCAGCAGCAGCGCAGTTCTGGACTGAAGCGCCTAGAACCACTCGGCCCCAGCGGCCGGATGAATTCTGGGATAGAAGGCTTTGATGCATTAATCAGACACGTCCATTTTGGCCGGAAATGAATTTTACTACGGTTGCAAAGTTTGAAAAATTGTTCTATCGTGTCGTTCAAAAAATGAGACCTGTCCATGGGACCAATTCAGAATAACTCAGATAATCGACTTGTCGACGTCGGGAGTTCTGGGGCAACAACCAGACAGGCCCCGGGCTTACTTTGTCGCTACGCCAAACATTACATTCTGTCTTTTGAAATACATCCAACAAGTTCACTGTGATGGGTCTTACACAAGTTGTATTGTTATGTTCCACCCAAATGAAGCTGTGTCGGTGTAACATTAAGAGGACAGATGATGAAAAATTTGCTGTTTGCATGTACTGGTTCTCCGAGTAGTCCACTGCACGCAAGCATATAGTTCGCCGTACTGCATGGTAATCGCAGCTTATCTATCCAGATTTCATCATTCAGAAACCCTCAACTACGAGGTAAAACCTTTATAAAGAGCCCCTGCCAGTTAATTCTGAGAAACATAATGCTGTCGTGAAGCTTGCCAAGAAGTATGTCAGCCTCAGACATGGAATTTTATAATAAGGTGGTCTGTGCCAGAAGCGTTACATGTGTTGCAAACAGTTCCTCAGAAAGAGGACAATGAGCTTTAAAGCTTTCCACGCCGCTGATTTTTATCACGGTATTGAATATTTGTTGTTTTGTTGTTTATTTTGCTTCTCTTTAATTGTTAGTCTCGTCGTACTTCAGCAAACTGGAAAGTGATAATAGCATTGGTCTTTTTTAGTTACTTGTTTATTTTTTGATGTGTTCTACGAACAACGTTGTTTAGTGTGAGAGCGAGACAACTTCAGTTTCCTGAAATTCAATACATTTCATAGTAAATCTTTATTTGATTATGAATTAATCTATTACGGTGTGTTGGTGGCCTAAAGAAATGCAGTGAAATGATGACGATTAAAAAGTTTTCCAATTTTCGGACAATTTCATTGTTTTTACTCGACAGCATGTTAACGACACTTATCTGGTTATTGCATCAATGCCCTTCGTAGTTTTCGGCAAGGGAGCCACATGCAAAAGGTCTTTCGCACAGAAAAAAATCGGTAACTGCCAGCTCGGAAGCTGGACACAGTGTTAAAATGTCCAGTACAACCGACCCAATAGTTTCGAAGATGACAGTTTATAACTTCCCGAAATCCATGCACCAGTGAGGGGAGAATGTGCTCCAACTTTCTGAAATATGTAATCCGTGGAATTCGTATCAAGCTGTGGCAACGAACATTTAGCTACATGAAGAAAAGTGGTCCATACAATTTGTGCTAGCCTCGCACTCAAACTTTCGGTGAGTCCCATTGATGATGTTTCATACGAAGGCTTTTCTGCACCGCATATTAGAATGCTGTGCGGTTAACCTTGTCCCTTATGCGGAAGCTTGCCATATAGGTCGCTAAAAATGATACGCAGATCAAATGTTTGCATTCATGGCTTCCAACCTTGCTTACTCAACGATCGAAATTTTGAACTTGCTTTTACATTCTTATCGTGTATCACACCGCATTAAATAGTTACAGCCGTTTGTAACAGCTATTTTTATTTAAAGTGCCTTGTATAAGAAGACTCTAATAGGGCTAACTTGAAGTACACGGGAAATTTCAAAAGAACTGCGAATTTCGTGGAGGCGCAGGTGATTTACCGCCTTTGTTATACAAGGAGCTATAGTTACATGTCTGTGCTTATTGTAATTAATACGGGCGGGTAAAAGCCGAGGACTGTCAACGCAAGGGCGCCATTGCGTAAGCGGGGAGGGGAACAAAGCCCGCTCTTATAACAGGACCAAGTGCGGAAGCCGTAAAGCGACCGTTCCGTTCCGTGGCAATGAGCGCGCCGTTACGTGGCTGTCTGGGTGGGTGAGGCAGCGAGCTAGCGGCTAGCATGCCTTCCCCACCCTGTGGCGTCGCCAGTCTGCCAGGAGCACACGCACCGCACAGAAAGCTCCACATTAGGGCGTGAACGAGAATTAAATACTTCTCACTGATAGAATGCACGCCCACGGGCGCAGACACACACACACACATACACACACACACGCACACACACACACACACACAATGCTTACTTGTGTCCAAAGACGCTACAAACATTTGTTAAATGGATAAAACAATAGCATATTTATTTACTCTAAGTGCAAGTTTAAGCATTTAATTTTAAATTGCGGGCAACCACACCCAAATTTCTACTTTTTGAATGAAATGACCAGCATTCCAGAATGATATTTTCACTCTGCAGCGATGTGTGCGCTGATATGAAACATCCTGGCAGATTAAAACTGTGTGCCAGACCGAGACTCGAACTCGGGACCTTTTCCTTTTGCGGGCAAGTGCTCTTGGTAGAGCACTTGCCCGCGAAAGGCAAAGTTCCCGAGTAGGAGTATCGGTCCGGCACACAGTTTTAATCTGCCAGGAAGTTTCATGACCAGCATTGATTGTAAAATTCAGTCGAAGCAAACACAAATGACGCACCACGAAGGAATTATCTGAATGGGACGGAAATAGGTAGGTGTGATGTACATGTACAGACAAACAATGATTACAACTTCAGAAAAAATGAATGAATGATTGAGGAGAAAGAGCTTCACAAATTGAGTAAGTGAATAACGCACTCTGGACCTTATGCAAGCAGTTATTCGGCTGGGAATTTATTGCTGGATGTCCTCCTGAAGGATATCGTGCCAAATCCTGTCCAGCTGGCACGTTAGAGGTTAAAATCCAGAGATGGTTTGAAGGCTCTGCCCATAATGCTCCAAACGTTCTCAGTTAGGGACAGATCTGGCGACCTTGTTGGCCGACGGAGGGTTTGGTAAGCACGGAAATTAGTATTAGAAGCTCTCGCCGGCGGGCATAATCTTGCCGAAATGTAAGGCCACGATGGCTTGCTATGAAGAGCAACAAAAGGGGACGTATAATGTCGTCGTCGTAGCACTGTGCTGTAAGGGTGCCGCGGATTACAACCAAAGGGGTCCTGCTATGAAAAGAAATGGCATCCCAGACGGTCGCTCCCAGCTTTCAGGCCGTACGGCGGGCGACAGCCAGATTGGTATCTCATCGCTGTCCTGGTGTCTACAGACACGTCTCCTCGTTGAACCGAGTAGAACTGGCTTTAGTGAAAAGTCCCGCTTCGAACTGAGCCCCGATGACCAGTGAGACGTGCCTGGAGACGCATCGGCGTAGTGGGATACCAAACTGACTGTTGGCTGCAGCACGACCTGACAGCTAGAAATGATATCTGCGGTACCAATTCTTTTCATAGCACGACCCGTCTGGTAGTCATCCATGGCACCCTTAAAGCACAGCGGTACGTCGATGACATTCTACGTCCCATTTTGTTGCCCTTCATGGCAAGCCATCCTGGGCTTACATTTCAGCAAGATAATGTCCGTTCATATACAGCGAGAGTTTCTACTGCTTATCTTGTACTTGCGAAAGCCTACCTTGACCAAGGAGGTCGCCGGATCTCGACCCAGTCGAGAACGTTTGCAGCATTATTTGCAGGTCCTTACAACCAGCTCGCGATTTTGATGATCTATCGCGACAGTTCGCCGATGACATTGTAATTCTGTCAGAGACAGCAAAGGACTTGGAAGAGTAGTTGAACGGAAAGGACATTGTCTTGAAAGGAGGATATAAGATGAACATCAACAAAAGCCAAACGAGGATAATGCAATGTATTCAAATTAAGTCGGGTGATGCTGAGGGAATTAGATTAGGAAATGAGACACTTAAAGTAGTGAAGGAGTTTTGCTATTTGGGGAGCAAAAAACTGATGATGGTCGAGGTAGAGAGGATATAAAATGTAGACTGGCAATGGCAAGGAAAGTGTTTCTGAATAACAGAGATTTGTTAACATCGAGTATAGATTTAAGTGTCAGGAAGTCGTTTCTAAAAGTATTTGTATGGAGTGCAGCCATGTATGGAAGTGAAACATGGACGATAAATAGTATGGACGAGAAGAGAATAGAAGCTTTCGAAATGTAGTGCTACAGAAGAATGCTGAAGATTAGATGGGTAGATCACATAACTAATGAGGAGGTACTGAATAGAACTGGGGGGAACAGGAGTTTGTGCCACAACTTGACTAGAAGAAGGGATAGGTTGGTAGGACATGTTCTGAGGCATCAAGGGATCTCGAATTTAGTATTGGAGCGCAGCGTGGAGGATAAGAATCGTAGAGGGAGACCAAGAGACGAATACACTAAGCAGATTCAGAAGGATGTAGGTTGCAGGAGGTACTGGGAGATGAAGCTTGCACAGGATAGAGTAGCATGGAGAGCTGCATCAAACCAGTCTCAGGACTGAAGACCACAACAACAACAACAACAACAACAACGCGACAGTTGAACAGAATTGATACGATATCCTTCAGGAGGACATCCAGCAACTCTGTCAATAGTGCCAATTCGAATAACAGCTTGCCTAAGGACCAGATATGGACCAAAGCGTTATTTACTTGCTCAATTTCTAAAGTTTTTCCTCGTGAATAAATCATTGATTTTTTCTGAAATTATAGCCGTTTGTTTGTCTGCCCATATACATCACAGCTTCCCACCTCTGTCTTATTCGGATAATTCCTTCATGGTGCGGTTTTACTGCATGAATCCAATAAATGAGTAGAACCTTTCCAAGCCAGGAAGGTGGTTGTGTGGTGCAGGCAAGGCAGTACTAACGGCTCTGCAATGCCAAAGATGTTCGCAGGTAGCGGCAGAGGCGACGGAAACGAAACCGTCGCCGTAGAGGGCGTGAAGGGTGGGACCCTCGGGGGGAAGGGGGGGGGGGGGAGGGGCGTAATTAAACTTCTGCTAAACCACTTAAGAAGTATGTCACATATTACAGAAAAGACTGAGTCCCATTTACAAAAAACTGGAAGTGGACAATTAAAATGTAACATATCGATAAAACCTTTGCGGTAATACAAATTCTCTCTTTCACAAAATATAATAAAATATTGGCGGAAAAACGGAAAAAGCTAATCTGAAGAGGTAAAGACTTACGATAAGAAACTAGTGGGTTATAGGAGTAATGTCTATCGGCTTAGAAAGTAAAAATTTGCTGAAAGACCCCTGTGTGACAGATCTGTCTGAGCATGCAGGATGGCATCAGCGAATCTTTTTAGAGCACGATAAATCTGAATGTCTTCTTAAACATCAAGGGTATTACATCCGCTTTAGAGAGATTCTACATGCATTTTCTTTCGGATATCGATGATAAGATGACCAGAATGTGATTTTCACTCTGCAGCGGAGTGTGCGCTGATATGAAACTTCCTGGCAGACTAAGACTGTGTGCCGGACCGACACTCCAACTCGGGACCTCTGACTTTCACGGGCAAGTGCTCTACCATCTGAGCTACCCAAGCACGACTCACGACCCGTCCCCACAGCTTCAATTCTGCCAGTGGCAGGAAGTTTCAGTTCAGCGCACACTCCGGTGCAGAGTGAAAATCTCATTCTGGAAACATCCCCCAGGCTGTGGCTAAGCCATGTCTCCGCAATATCTTTTCTTCCAGGGGTACTAGTTCTGCGCAAGGTCCGCAGAAGAGCTTCTGTGAAGTTTGGAGGGTGGGAGACGAGGTACTGGCAGAATTGAAGCTATGGGGACGGGTCGTGAGTCGTGCTTGGGTAGCTCAGTTGGTAGAGCACTTGCCCGCGAAAGGCAAAGTCCCCAGTTTTAATCTGTCAGGAAGTTTCATAAGATAACCATTTTGGCGCAAGTGCGCGCTTAGTGCCGACTTTGTGCTGTTGCATAGAATCTCCATGAGTACTTTTCAAGTATTGTTATCTATACTTCAATATACACTTATTCTTAAGACCATTGTTAAGGATTCTTTGATAAAAAAAACTTTATTAATTTTTTACAGACCACCTGAGGATGCTTCTTCACTGATACGATACCGCTCATGAGTACCAACGGAAGTATTTTGCAGCCACTGCAGGTCATCTTATGCCAAATCCGTGCAAAGCAATTGAATATGTACCTAACTTTGATTTCTTAGCTGTCTGTTCCACATTAGTACTCGTACAATCATTCACTGAATCGTCTGTACAATAAAGAAATTGATCACTGACTAACAGCTTCTATTCTATCACTGCATATCAACAGCCTCGTGCTAGTACTTGGTTCTCGTACTGCAAATCTTCCGCGACGCAGGACGGAGCTCGGTGTGCGGCATCTTAAGGAGAGCCAGCCACAGGGAGGCGGCGAGCCGTGATGTGCTGTGCTGTCGGGCACAGGCGTGAGTGTCGCGCCGTGTGCTGTCGACAAAGACACTGCCGATACCGGGCACACAGCACAGAGGTTCCTTAAACGTAATTAGACGATTTCGTAAGCCTGTATTTCCAGCAAGAACCAATTCTGAAGAGTGGCGTACCAGCTGCCTCATTCTACTTTCTTCAGCTTCTTTAAAAAAAAAATTACAAAAATTTTGGTACGCTAATATATACGCGTTCTTTTTAACATGCAACTCACTTCGGAGTTCCACAAGCTCACCTAACTGTAACACACACACACTAATCAATCGCTATCAGTCGCTCATGCCCATCCTCTCCAAACTGCCATTTCTAACTCACTCATCAGTCCAACTAATCGTCATTATCTCTTTGCATCTTCTTGTCATTCCTTCGTTCTGTCCTACTACTACAGTTTCCATCTAACTGTCACAGCCTCCCTCTTGCTCTCTCTTACTGCTAATATCTCATTCCATCTTTCTGAACTGCTGCTGCCTCTTTTACTGTCACCATCTCTCTCTTCTTCCTCGTTTTCATTGTCAAATACTTTGTCTCTCGTTATCGGTGGCACTCATCTACTTCAACTTTCTTATTGAACCGCGGTAACTTTAGAAAATCAAAATTACAATGTCACCACAGTTATTTAAAGTAAATAGGAAGCCTGGGATTACTGGTGATGGACAAGCTTCTGCTTGTTTTAAAATTTTAATTTGACTCAACACAAATTTTATTACAAACTTCAATTCGGACATTTGTCCTCTATAACATCCCAGCTCCCTCAACCAAATTATAACGTCCCAGGACTTTCTGCACCATTTATAACATCCCAGCTCCTCCACCAAATTATAACATCCCAGCTCCTCCACCAAATTATAACAACCCAGCTTCCTCAACCAAATTATAACGTCCCAGGACTTTCTGCACCAAATTATAATATTTCAGCTCCTCAACACCAAATTAAAACGTTGCATTAGGAGGTGTCTGCTTCGTGCAAAAGGTCTTGAATTCATATTGACGACAACAAGTAATTCTTCATTACAGACGTTTATTTACAAACAGAACTGACAGACTTCACAGACTCAACAACTGACTCTCCGAGCTAATCGCACTGCATATCCGAACCGGCAACTGACAACTCCTAGGTGTATTAATATCTTTCCAAACAATGAGAGTCTTTAACAATGTTTTGTTTACAATACGATAGCAATTCACGACTTAAAACTAAATTAGACATTGCAGAATTTTAGTACAGATTAAAGTAAGTAAAAGGATCAGTACATATAAATTCTTACAAGCATAATTTCCAAATAGATTTTATAACATTTTTCTACCAGCTTCTGGATAACCTTCACCAGATTTGTACCGATGTTTCCAGAAATATCTTGACATTTGATTCTGGATATTTCTTGAGTGATTTAGAACAACTATTTATATGTAAAATGATTTAAATCGTGTTTCAAAACGTAAATAAATCTTTTTAGCAATATTTCTTAATACAAATCGTCTTTCGAAATTAGGTTATGAAACAGTTTTCACAAGTTTTCGTATTTTTGCGATCATAATATAGAATTTCTCCATAGAAAGTTCCAGAAGTGTGCATTAAACGTTCATTTTCAGACTTTCTCTTTAGCTGGTGAGTTTTTAAAAGTATCTTGTCCATATTATACGAAATAATTTAGCTCAAAACTGATAATTTATACAATTAATCAGAGCTACAGCAAACAGTGAGTCTTTCTTTTACAAAATGAAATATAATTAGAAAATTGAATGAAAATAGGTTACTAACACTAATATATATTTACATTAATTCTATTTTTGTTCTTTCTGTGCAAAACGTCAACAACCACCGCCCAGTCTCTCTTCTGACAGCTCCATCAAAAAATTTTCTGAAAGTAATGTATTCAAGAGAAGCCTCCCATATTTGTAAAAATAAAGTATTAACAAAATGTCAGTTTGGTTTTCAGAAAGGCTTTTGAACAGAAAATGCTATATACGCTTTCACTGATCAAATATTAAATGCTCTGAATAACCGGACATCACCCATTGGTATTTTTTGTGATCTCTCAAAGGCCTTTGATTGTGTAAATCATGGAATTCTTTAAGGGGGGCAGTGCACAAATGGTTTAATTCATACTTAACTGAAAGAATGCAGAAAGTTGAAATAAGTCGTTCACATAATGTTAAAACAACAGCTGATTCCTCAAACTGGGGGGCTATCAAGTACGAGGTCCCACAGGGTTTGGTCTTAGGTCCTTTACTGTTCTTGATATACATTAATGACTTACCATTCCACATTGATGAAGATGCAAAGTTAGTACTTTTCGCTGATGCTACAAGTATAGTAATAACATCCAAAAAACCTAGAACTAAGTGATGTAATTGTAAATGATGTTTTTCACAAAATTAATAAGTGGTTCTCAGCAAACGGACTCTCTTTAAATTTTGATAAAACTCAGTATATACAGTTTCGTACAGTAAATGGCACAACTCCAGTAATAAATATAGACTTTGAACAGAAGTCTGTAGGTAAGGTAGAATTTTCAAAATTTTAGGTGTGTCCATTGATGAGAGGCTAAACTGGAAACAACTCATTGATCGTCTGCTGAAACGTCTGAGTTCAGCTACATATGCTATTAGGGTTCTTGCAAATTTTGGTGATAAGAATCTCAGTAAATTAGCTTACTATGCCTACTTTCATTCATTGCTTTCGTATGGCATCATATTCTGGGGTAATTCATCGTTGAGTAGAAAAGTATTCATTGCTCGAAAACGTGTAATGAGAATAAATGCTGGAGCCCACCCACGGTCATCCTGCAGACATCTATTTAAGAATCTAGGGATCATCACAGTAACCTCACAGTATATATATTCACTTATGAAATTTGTTGTTAATAATCCAACCCAGTTCAAAAGTAATAGCAGTGTGCATAGCTATAACACCAGGAGAAAGTATGATCTTCACTATGCAGGGTTAAATCTGACTTTGGCACAGAAAGGGGCAAATTATGCTGCCACAAAAGTCTTTGGTCACCTACTAAACAGCATCAAAAGCCTGACAGATAGCCAACTAATACTTAAAAATAAATTAAAAGAATTTCTAGATGACAACTCCTTCTACTCATTGGCTGAATTTTAAGATATAAATTAAGGGAAAGAAACAATAACTTAAACATTAGTGTCATGCAATATTTTGTGTAATGTAATATCTTGTACAGACATCTTTTATTAACCAGACACGTTCCACATAAGTACGAAGTCTCGTATTCATGATCTATGGAACAAGTATTAATCCAATCTAATCTAAGTGGAGCACCCTAGCGCCAGCCGCCACGGCTCACTTATTCTCTTTACTCCCCACCGTCCCCGGTACTGTCTCCTTCACTCTATTCCTAGCACTGTTCAGTCGCTATCAGCTATGTTCCACTGCCACTGTGTCCCTCTTTATCTCCCACTGTGCTATTGTATCCTTACAGTTACAGCCACAGCAACTTCGTCAAGAACTTCCACAGGGACAGGGCGCCTTCCTCTTCTAGGTGCCACACCAAGCTCACTCGTTTATTCGAATTTCCTTATCATCTTCTTTAAACCACTTAATGAGATCGGGCCCCTCCTCAGACCTCTCAGTCGGCAATACTCTCTCAGTGCAGCACTGTAATTGCTGCCACCCTCATAAAACAGTTTCCCTACGGCGCACAGTTTCTCTTCTCGATTGTCATAAAGTTCACTCACGTTCTGGCTTGTCAAATGACAGCGTGGATGTCATAGCGCCATGCAAAAAGTGCACAGCACCAGATTAGTACCTGGTGGCCAAAACTGCATCTAATTTTTTTTTTAGCTTTAATCGGTTCGGCGCTAACGCATTAGCACATCTAAGAAAATTCGCTGCCATACGTTAATTACAGCAACCCTAGACATCTACGAGTAGCTGCATTTTAATTACAACCACCGGGTATCTACGTCGTCGTTATGAGGTGGAAATTACATCCGTATCTACATGTATACTCTGCAACTCACTGTGGAGTGCATCACAGGCTGTATTTCCCTTTCTACCAGTTATTAGGACTTCTTCCCGTTCCATTCACCGAGAGAGGTGGCGCAGTGTTTAGCACGCTGAACTCACATTCGGGAGGACGACGGTTCAAACACGCGTCCGGCCATCCTGACTTAGGTTTTCCGTGGTTTCCCTAAATCGCTTCAGGCAAATGCCGGGATAGTTCCTTTGATAGGGCACAGTCAACTTCGTTCCCCATCATTCCTTAATTCGATGGGAGCGATGACCTCGCTGTTTGGTCCCCTCCCCGAAATCAACCAACCGTTCCATTCGGATATAGACCGGGGAACGCATGAACGATTAAACGCCTCTGTGCTCTCCGTAATTAATCTCGTCTTCGTAACCCATTCAGCAGTGAAACGTAAGTTGTGTATTCTCAAATTCCTCACCTACCACTGGTTCTCTAATCGTTACAAGTAAGGTTTTGCAGGGTAGTTGGAGTCTATCTAAGATCTTACAGGATAGTTCGAATCTCCCTTCCTGAAAGTTCTGACGGTTCAGCTTTTCCAGCATCTCCGTGACGTCCTCCCATGGCACAAATCAGCCTATGGCTATTCGTGCTGCCCGTCTTCGTATGCGTTCAGCATCTTCTGTTAAAGGTTTGGTACGGTTCCATACACTGTTGTAATATTATAAGATGGGTAGCATGAGTACGTTGTAAACAATCTTCTTCGCAAACTTCTTGCATTCTCGTGGTATCCTGCCAATGAACCGATGTCTGCCACCTGGTTCAACTACGACTGAGCTAATGAGACTATTCCATTTCATATCCCTAAGAGACTGCTTTTTCCAGGTATTTACATCAGTTGAACAATTCCAGCAGTGATATTGCGAGCTAAAATGAAACCTGCAGACGTTTGGATGTTATTTTATTACATGGCATCGAGTATCGGTGACTTAATTCCCCATCTTCGGGTCTTAGCTGATGCTGACGAAGCGAACTCCGATATCACACACGACCCCCGAGTGGCCAACGTCTATGAACTTGCTTCCGTAGGGTACTGTAACAGCGACGTTGTGTCTAAAGCCGTTAACTACCAGACAGTATCACTGTTACGGTATTCTAATGAAGTCAGTTCGTAGATGTTGCCCCTCTGAGCATCAGCTAAGTCCTGAACGTAGTTAACTGACTCACCGAAACTGGTTTCCATATTATAACATAGCATCTAAACTACGACTGCAGGTATTTCATTTTATTACGTACGTGAACAGTCTAAGTCCCACAGACCATCGATTGCAAGGATGAACATACAGAAACGCTGGTATTGCAGTCGTTTTGTAAAAGGCACAATTCTTCATTTCAGAGCATTTAAATAAATGGACATTTTTGTACGCCATTTCCGACAACAGTTACGCATTTTATGAATTCTTGACACACAGCTCTGTTAATTTTCGTTTATTACCGCTGTTTGTGATATGGTACAGTTACCTACACTACTGGCCATTAAAATTGCTGCACCACGAAGATGACGTGCTACAGACGTAAAATTTAACCGACGGGAAGAAGATGCTGTCATATGCAAATGATTAGCTTTTCAGAGCATTCACACAAGGTTGGCGCCGGTGGCGACACCTACAACGTGCTGACATGAGGAAAGTTTCCAACCGATTTGTCATACACAAACAGCAGTTGACCGGCATTGCCTGGTGAAATGTTGTTGTGATGCCTCGTGTAAGGAGGAGAAATGCGTACCATCACGTTTCCAACTTTGATAAAGGTCAGATTGCAGCCCATCACGATTGCGGTTTATCGTATCGCGACATTGCTGCTCGCGTTGGTCGAGATACAATGACTGTTGGCAGAATATGGAATCGGTGGGTTCAGGAGCGCAATACGGAACGCCGTGCTGGATCCCAACGGCCCCGTATTACTAGCAGTCGAGATGACAGGCATCTTATCCGCATGGCAGTAACGGATCGTGCAACCACGTCTCGATCCCTGAGTCAACAGATGGAACGTTTGCAAGACAACAACCATCTGCACGAACAGTTCGACGACGTTTGCAGCAGCATGGACTATCAGCTCGGACACCATGGCTGCGATTACACTTGACGCTGCATCACAGACAGAAGCGCCTGCGATGGCGTACTCAACGACGAACCTGGGTGCACGAATGGCAAAACGTCATTTCTTCTCAGATGAATCCAGGTTCTGTTTACAGCATCATGATGGTCGGATCCCTGTTTGGCGACATCGTAATGAACGCACATTGGAAGCATGTGTTCGTCATCGCCATATTGGCGTATCACCCGGTGTGATGGTATGGGGTGCCTTTGATTACACGTCTCGGTCACCTCTAGTTCGCATTGACGGCACTTTGAACAGTGGACGTTACATTTTTGATGTGTTATGACCCGTGGCTCTATCCTTCATTCGATCCCTGCTAAACCCTACATTTCAGCAGGATAATGCACGACCGCATTTGCAGATCCTGTACGGGCTTTTCTGGATACAGAAAATGTTCGACTGCTGCCCTGGCCAGCACATTCTCCAGATCTCTCACCCATTGAAAACGTCTGGTCAATGGTGGCCGAGCAACTGGCTCGTCACAATACGCCAGTCATTACCCTTGATGAACTGTGGTATCGTGTTGAAGCTGCATGGGCAGCTGTACCTGTACACGCCATCCAAGCTCTGTTTGACTCAATGCCCAGGCGTATTAAGGACGTAATTACAGCCAGACGTTGTTGTTCTGGGTACTGATTTCTCGGGATCTATGTACCAAAATTGCGTGAAAATGTAATCACATGTCAGTTCTAGTATAACATATCTGTCCAATGAATACCCGTTTATCATCTGCATTTCTTCTTGGTGTAGCAATTTTAATGGCCAGTAGTGTAGGTACCTGTATCAATAAAAGCAGAGAACTGTACAGGCATACACGAAAAATAAATCGAGAGTAATAACTACGAAAGACTCGATGTAAATCAGTCATCATATCATCCATGAAAATGGAAAGCATATAATACATGTCCTATCTTTCTATACAGCGTTATATTTATCATAGACAACATTGTGGGACATATTACAACCCACGGATACAAATGATCATAATGTAAGTGTACTTACATCACAGAGAAAACACAAATATATTTGTTACGAGAAACAAAACGAAGCAGAGATATAACTCCTGCTACTTCGCACATTCAGTATACAATACAGTTTGACATTTGACATCATTGTTTGACTCAGTAGGCAGTATTAAAATTGAGTGGCAAGTCAGATGTCCAAAAAACGATAAAAAGAAAAATGAGAAACTATTGCAATGTCAGAAATATGTAGCTGCGGATTTTTTACGAATAAAAACAGCTGTAGTGCCCAAAAATAAGTAGAGATATAATAATCAGAAAATTAAACTAAATCGAATACGAGAAACGTGTGATCATAACCGACATATGCAGCAGGCTGGATCATCATAAAAGTGCACAACAGTCACATACATTACGTATCTCAACGTCTTACTTCAAATATCAACATGCCTGTATAACAACAGCTACATACTTGACTCACGCCCGGGTTCCCGGGTTCGATTTCCGGCAGGGTCAGGGATTTTCTCCGCCTCGTGATGACTGGGTGTTGTGTGATGTCCTTAGGTTAGTTAGGTTTAAGTAGTTTTAAGTTCTAGGGGACTGATGACCATAGCTGTTAAGTCCCATAGTGCTCAGAGTCAATTTTTACATACTCGACTAATATAAAACGTTTTCTAAAGTCCAGAGCACAATAATTTAAAGGAAATAATGTGACTTATGCTAATGATACAACAAGAGCTGAGAATGACAAAAATCTACAACAAGTTTGGACACAATGCAAAATAAAATGTAAAAGGTACTTTAAGTAGCACTACGTCCGGTACTAACTATTACATATTCACTGTTCACATGCATAGGTATCTTGCCACCTCATTTTTAAAAGAAAAATATGCATGAACTTATTGGAGGTAGGTGGATGAGTAACAATGAAGGAATGAAATTACGAGTAGTCATATCTTCATCTATATCTCTATACGTACATACTTAGTAAGCCACTTACTGCGCATGGTGGATATCTCGTACCACTACTCATTTCCTTTCATGTTCCACTCCCAAATGGAGCGACGAAAAGACGACTATCTAAATACCTCCGTACTACTCCTAATTTCTCTTATTTTACCTCCATGGTCCTTACACGTAATGTACTTTGGTGGTACTAGAATCACTATGCAGTCAGCTGCAGGTGCCGCCTCTCTAAATTTTCTCAACAATGTTTAACGAAAAGAACGTCGTCTTCCCTCTACGGATTCCCATTTGAAAACCGAAGTCGACCATTCGCCTTCCCAATTACCGTCCTTGGTGCTTGTTCGAGTTCATATCACTTCGCAACGTTCCACCTAGATATTCAATCGATGTGACTGTATCGAGCATCACATTACTAGTACAGTATCCGAATTCATTACTTACGTTTTTCTGCATTTAGGGCAGGCTGCCATTCATCATAACAAATAGAAATTCCGTGTAAGTCATTCTGTATCCTCCTACAGTCACTTAACGACGATACTTCCGCGTATACTATAGTGTATCACTTCATCAGCAAACAATCGCCGGTTGCTGCTCATCCTATATGCCGGATCATTTACAAATATAGAGAAAAGGGCAATCCTATCACACTTTCGTGATGACTGGGTGTTGTGTGCTGTCCTTAGATTATTTAGGTTTAAGTAGTTCTAAGTTCTAGGGGAATGATGACCATAGATGTTAAGTCCCATAGTGCTCAGAGCCATTTTTTGAACCTATCACACTTTTAAGTGACACTCCTGCCGGTACGTCTGTCACTGATGAACAGACGCCATCGAGGATAACGTAATGGGTTCTATTACCTCAGAGGTCTTCGACCATCTACACATTGGGGAATCTATTCCATATGCTCGTACCTCCGTTAACCGTCTTCAATGGAACATCATGTCAAACGCTTTCCTGAAAAGTCTACGAATATGGAACCTGCATGTTGCCCTTCCTCCGAGGTTTGCAGGACATCAGATGAGAAAAGGGTAAACTGAGCTTCGCTCGAGCGACACTTTCTAAATCCGTGTCGATTTATGGGCAGGAGCTTCTTTATCTGAAGAAAACGCTCAAGAATTCTGCAGCAAGTCGAGCATATGTTCCGTAATTTCGCACTTCTTTTAACTTTCGTATACACAGCGATCACCTGCGCGTTTTTTCAGCTTTGCGCTTGGCGAGAGATTCGCGATAAACGCAAGCTAAGAAAGGAGCAAATGCCGTTGAGTGCTCTCTGTAAAACCAAATCAGAATTTCAGCTGGTTCACTTTATTCTCTACGGCAGGAATCTTCATTTCCATGTCGTCCATTCGGTAGTCTATGCGATGGACAAACGACTTGTCTGTAGGATCCTTACGGGCTATTATTCCGTGGTCGAATGGACTTCACCTTAAAACCCGACATTTCGTCCCCATCTGCGGAGGACATTTTCAAGTGGGTTCGTAGCTTTTTTGAATGTCCGATTCACACCCTGTCTCGCTACAGACTACACCAAAATTTCGCTTCCGGGACCTTCCACGCTGTGCCGTGACGTCACAAGTTTTGAACACGCGAGCGCAAGTGGCCGTTGTCGACTGCCGTCGTCCGTTGTTCCTGTCACCCCATGGTGGAACAATCGTACACATCTTCTTGAGCACCGGAATCCAAATGTCATTCAGTTTCACTCCCCCATCTTTCCTGTTGATATTCCTGAAGTGTTTTATGATCTCTATAGACTCTTTCTACAGCCTTTCATGGTATCCGCTGGTGACTGCCAGTACTTGAGTCCTATCAAAAGTAATGGCTGCAAAGCATGTTACGTACAGCTGATCTGTCAGTCTTCCCTCTTCTGTAGTTGCCCTTGTGCTCTTCTAGTCGTTTTTTGACAGTTCTTTTTCTAGTACCCACGTACACCCCCCCATCTACACGGGATTCTATAAATTCCTTGCGCTTAGGCGTGTAAATTACCGCGATGTTCCATTTTTTGAAGATTATTCCTATGCGGTCAGTCACGTCCTTAATGAAAGGTAGGAAAACTTTAGATTTCAGGCCGGCCTATGTGGCCGAGCGGTTCTAGGCGCTGAGTCTGGAACCGCGCGACCTCTACGGTCGCAGGTTCGAATCCTGCCTCGGGCATGGATGTGTGTGATGTCCTTAGGTTAGTTAGGTTTAAGTAGTTCTAGAGGACTGATGACCTCAGATGATAAGTATCATAGTGCTCAGAGCCATTTGAACCATATTTTTAGATTGCACCGGCGCTTGAGCATCGTCTTGATTTCTACGCGGTAGTCTTAAGGCTCTTTTCACGTCAGCGAACGTAATACCATTCTTTAGTAATGCATTGGTGAGATGTTTTAGTTCTGCGCGTCAAGCAGCTCTGGTTCGCAGATTTTCGATAGAATTTCAGTAGAAAGGAGGAGGGCGTGAAATTTAATGTTATTTGGATTCCGGTGCTGAAGAAGATGTCTGTGAGTCTTCCACCATGGGGTGATAGCAACAACGGACGACGGCAGTCGACAACGGCCAATTGCGCTCGCACATTATGACGTCACGCCACTGCTCGGAAGGTTCCGGAAGCGGAATTTTGCTGAACTCAGTAGCGAGCCAAGGTGTGAATCGTACATTCAAAAGAAGCCGCGATCCGCCTTGAAAATGTCCTCCGCAGATGGGAACTAAATGTCGGGTTTTAAGGTGAAATCCATTCGACCACGGCATAATAGCCCGGAACATTTTATTGTAACATTCCCGACCGTGAAAGGTTACATTTTACAAAAACTGTAACATAAATCATAAAAATATAACATCGAGAGCTACATGCTATCGTCAATAAAAAAGAACTATAAAACCTAAAAATCACAGTGACCAAAGGTAGTAGTTGTACATGGTCCCTCTTCTATGAAAAGCAAGATACGTTATGTAAGTGTTACATAAGGGCACAACAGTTAACGCTGTGTCAGATAGCAACTACGCACTCACAACTGGCACTAAATGTACGTAAGTATGTCACATTATTTTTTTAAAACCATGAGCATTCAAAATTAGAGCAATTAAGGATACAACCCAGTAAAATAACTATGAAAATAATGTACATGTGGGCGAACCCTACTTAAACGATGTTTGCAATCTTTGTATCACGATCAAGTCTTTTCAAGGTAGGATTGAATATGTGTGTAAGCGTTACTTCATTATAGATCAGCGGAACGTGTGTTACTATTAGTAATGTTTCCTACGTCATTAACATACAACATAAACAGCAACGGTCACAGCATACTTCCGTGGACACGACTGAAGATACTTCCACATAGGTAGAGGATTCTTCACACAACATACTGTGTCCTTCCCATCAAAATATCCTCCATCTACTCAAAAATTTCGCATGACACCCCATTCGATCGTACTTTCAATGTATGCGTAGGTGTGGTACTGAGTCAAATCCTTTTACGATGTCAAGAAATTCTGATTCACCCTGACTGCCTAGGTCGATGACTTTATGAACATCACGAGTGAATGCTAGAGTTGGTTCTGCTTGAGCAGAGTTTTCGGAATCCATTCAAGATACAGCATTACGTTTGCGCTCACAATATGTTTTAAGATCCTACAATAAAGTGTTGTCAAGGATATAGGGTGGTACTTTTGTGGAACACTTCCGCTAGCCGTCTTGTAAACGAGCCGATGAACATTGTTCAGCTTTAACAATGTAAGCTATTTCTGAATGCCACCGACACTGATGTCTAAATCTCTCATTTTTGTATTGGTGTGAGAAGTAAACCGTAGCAGCGCTCCTGGATTTTATTTTGTAAAGAACCATTTGAAAAATCAGTTCAGCGTTTTTGTTTTGCTTTCAGATATCTCCGAGTACAGTGCGATATACGCCCAAGTGTGGCCTCATTCTCTCCATCCCTCTCAGGCAGGCCTGGATGAATATTCCAGACAACGGTGCATTCTGCACTCTGAAAAACTCACTGGAAGTGAAGGGATAAAAACATTGTTGTTGGTGGTGTCCAAGAGGAATAATCACACGCAGAGAGCCTTGTAGCGGGGAGGCTGAATGCAGTAGTTGCCTGCAAAACGATGTGCGAGCAATCCATAGATCTGACACGTGTCGATTTAGGTCTTCCTTAAAGCTCGTATGTCCGTGGTTTCTCATTCGAAAATTAAAACCGGTTCCCCTTCTTTGCCCCGAGGTGTAGCGGTAACCAGTTCCCTGTATATAGGTGCCTTGCAAGTCCTTGGCGATATACATCGTTCCGAAACAGCACAAACAGCTATCACGTCCGAACTCATACAATGAAACTCATTTTGGGAAAACGTGACTATCGATTTTTCGTAATAAAAGAAATATCGCATCTATTTTCTGGATCTCCATGCATATTCTTGTGCGCTTCGAAGACTTTTCAGAAGCGCTGCCAACAGTGTTCTTATTTTGCTATCGCCTTGAGTCTGTGAGCAACGACAGCTTAATGAAAGACATCTGTGCAGTAACGTGTAGCACACACTCCCACCATTACGACAGCGGCGACGTGCAGTAGTATGGACTCTACGAGACACAAAATATGTCGCAAAGCCAACCTTATGCACGACTGTTTGCTCGGGGCTCACCTCGTAGAGAATACTCGTATGTGCGCCTAGTTGAAAAGTGTTCCGGATGTATTGGAAACGCCGGCCGTTGTAGCCGAGCGGCTCTAGGTGCTTCAGTCTGGAACCGCGCGACCACTACGGAAGCAGGTTCGAAAACTGCCTCGGGTATGGATGTGTGTGATTTCCTTAGGTTAGGTTTAAGTAGTTCTGAGTTCTAGGGGAATGATGACCTCATATTTTAAGTCCCATAGTGCTCAGAGCCATTTGAAGCCATTTGTATTGGAAACGACTGTGTGGTAGCGTTCACGTTGCCCGCGCCCGGGTTCCCGGGTTCGATTCCCGGTGGAATCAGGGATTTTCTTTGCCTCGTGATGACTGGGTGTTGTGTGGTGTCCTTAGGTTAGTTAGGTTTAAGTAGTTCTAAGTTCTAGGGGACTGATGGCCATAGATGTTAAGTCCCATAGTGCTCAGAGCCATTTGAAACGACTGAGTTCAAGTGAGCTGCTGGTTAATACTGTAACTCTGAGCGTTCCTCAAACAATTCTGACACAATCTACGTCTAAAAACTGTGCAAACCACTGTGAAGTGCGTGGCAGAGGATACGTCCCGTTGTATAACTTACTACGGCTTTTTTCAGTTCCACATCCGTATGGATTAGACAAGAATAGTTAAGTGAACGCCTTTGCGAGTGCTGTAATTAGTCTAATCCTGTCTTCGCGATCCCTATGGGGGCGGAAGGTTGTGGGTTTTAGTATTTTCCTAGATTCGTCACTTTAAATTGGTTCTAGAAACTTTTTAAGGAGTTCTTCACGGAATAGTTTGCGCCTCTTTAAGCGCCTGCAAGTTCAGTTCCTTCAGCATGTCCGTGGAGCTTTACCATGGGTCGAACAATCCTGTGATAATTCGTGTTGGCCTTCTATGTATTTGTTCAATATCCCCTGTCATTCCTGTCTGGTATAGTTGCCACATACTGGAGTAATCTCGTAGGATGAGTCGCACGAGTGTTTTGTATGCAGTCTCCTTTGTAGATTAAATGCGTTTCCTTAGTATTCTACCAGTGAACAGTAGTCTGCTACCTGCTTTACCTACGATTATGTGATCGTTCCCTTTGATATCTCAACGAATAGCTACAACCGTATATTTGTACGAGTTGGCTGATTCAAACTGTAACTCGGTGATATTATAGTCATAGGATGCTACGTATTTTCACTGTGTGAAGTAAACAGTTTTACATTTTCGAAAATTTAAAGCGAGTCCCCAGTCTTTGCATCACTTTGATATCTTATCAAGAGCTGACTGCATATTTGCACATTCTCTTTCAGGCAGTATTTTGTTACAGATAACTGCATCGTCTGCAAAACGTTTGAGGTCAGTATTCATTTGTCCGAAGATCAATAATACAAAACACTAGCTTAGCGCCCGCTGCTTGGCTCGCGTAAACTGTATGGCCTGTATAGATTTCTTTTATTTAATAGAATTTTTATGTTGTTCACAAACTGCAAAACATAATCTTTTCATGCTAACTAAGGCCATATAAACATGGCCTTTCCCGAATGTACTTCTGACCAAAAAGTGACTCTGGTAGCTGGAGTCCAAAGTTTTTGTTAATGATGTTGCGTTCTTGTGCAGATATTTCCATAGCAACTTTCATCCTTTACCACTATTTCTTTATATCTGACCGAGAAGCGAAATACCAATCTCCATAAATTTAACTTTAATTTTTTTTAATGTAGCGAAATATTTTCTAAAAAATTTTCATCCCTTATTCCACTCCTTCAGGGGCTGAATTTCCAGAAACACTCAAACACGTATTTTTTTCATTTCTAACGGAGAAGTCAAATACTAATGCACAGATGTAGCCTTAAAAACCCTTGACTAGTTTTTTAGTAATTTTTTTATTTTCAATAATCTTTCATCCACTGATTTACTTCGTTAGTGATTGAATTTCCAAAAATACTGAAACACGTACCTTTTATTTTCTGACTGAGAAACCCAATGCGAGTTTTCGCAGTATCTTCAAAATTCGGTTAATAGTGACATACTTTCTGAAGCCCTTCATCTCCCTATTTTATGAGTGGAATTGCCTTCTTAAACGATGTCTACATTATAAGGCTCACACTCTCTCCAAGCTTCAAGTTTCTATCCTTAGCGGTCTGGGCAGAGCGATGACGAGCCATTGTATCAGTCTGACCCTATTTCACCCCCTTAGGAGTTGCGTTTCCAAAAACATTGAAACATCAGTTTTTTCTGTGCAAATGAAGCTAAACACGAATTTTCAAGGATCTATCTTTAAAAATGCTTTCACAATGAAGTATTTTCATAAAACGTTTCACCCCCTATTTCATCCCCTTAGGGGTTGAATTCCAGAAACAATGACACTTGTAGGTTTTATTTCTAACAGAGAATCCAAATACAAATTTTCATAGATTTAGCTTGAAAAATGCTTGCGCAGTGAAATATTTCCATAAAAACTTTCATCCCTGTATCACTCCCATAAGGGGTGAATTTCCAACTGAGGTACCAAATTTAAATTTTCGTAGATTTAGCTTTAAAAATGATTTCATAATAAAATATTTTCATAAAAAATTTCATCCCCTATTTCACCCATTTATGGGTTCGGTTTTCAAAAACAATCAAATACTATTTTTTAACCAAGAAGTCAAATACCAATGTTCATAGATGTGGCTTAGTTTGGAACAGCGCCGTTGAGTACCCTACAATCCAATCATCATTATCGTTAACAACGATATATTTTCAAAAAAGCTTTCATCCACTGTTTTACTCCCTTAGTGATTGAATTTCCAAAAATGTTGGAACACGTATTTCTTTATTTCTGACCGAGAAACCAAATACCAGTATTCGTTGGTCTAGCGGGCAGTCAGATTGAAGACACCACTCTGACAGAACCCCGTGCCCTGCGATGCAAGGAGCTGTCGCACAGCCTGTTCCACCTCAGCATATATTTGGGAGCAACGTCCCGAATGTCTGGCTTTCAGCTCAAAGAATGGGTGCCTTCCTTCTCTGAACTCGAAATACCAATGGCTAACCATTTGACGAGGCATGACCTCTTCATAGTACACAATCTGCAGGCGTTCATGGATGACAGACACAATAGTCCCACTTGAACCACGTGACCATTTATATCAAATAACAGTATGCATCCTCGCTGTCAGTATAAGTCCGTCTGCCACAGTCATTTTTACTCGAATAGCATCAGTAAAGTGAAAGAAATAAAATAATCTGTCATTTTTATTTATCCATATCAGCATAATGAAATATACACTAGTCCAAGCGTAAGATAAGAATTTCGCTTCCGTAAGATCACAGAGACAAGGGCTATTTATGTAAGTGAATAAAGTTCAGATACATGTATTGATACATAAAAAACTCTCAGTTTGTTGAGAGAAGGAGGTCATTTCCTTCAATTATTGACGCTTGCCCTGTCTCGCAATACCGGCGTGGGTATGTGTAGTTGGAAAATTTTGTACTTCGTACTGTTCTGAATAATAACTGGGAATAATCATCAAAAGTTTCTACGGTTAATGTAGTCACCTATAGATTCCTCACATATGTTCTTATGTTGTGCATTTTCTGTGTTAGTGAAAGCTGTCTCAGGAATGGTAACGTACATTGTTCGAAAGCCAGCAAGCCGACCTGATATCGCGTGTTGCTGTTTGAATATTTCATTTCAATTAGAACCTTCATCTTGCATTATGAAGATCGAATTAGTGTTTATACCACTATTAGGGTGAAAATTAAGTTATACTTTTCAAAGTCAAGGTGACTTTAATTGTGAGAAAATTTTTTAAGCAAAGCAAAGGTTTTATTTACGCATGAGTACGTCTTTCTTGCAAAACACGACGCACTAACAAGATTTGTATGGAGTGCTAATCTGTCAAAAGGCTTATTTCGTCCCCTAGTCCTCATCGGAGCAACACATTTATGTCCAGCCAGACAATTCGCACTGCGTAAATTGAAAGAGTAAGAAGATCATACATCGAGGCAACAGAGCCGGGCTCTGCTTTGTGCCAACTGCGTCCGACATTTTTCTCATTGCTGCACGCCTCGTAAAAGGCCTAAATTCGGCGGTACGAATAAGCTAGACTCAATTACGTCATTTTTCTCTTGTCTGTGTGGTTTGGCTCACTTCGACGCGCACAGCTCATGTTTTCTTTAGTGTTATCGTGAATTAGGGACACAGGCCGCATAACAAAGAAGACCGACCGGTTGGCCTTGTAAATTACTTGAAGTCCCTGCAGCCCATCATAAATTCAAATCAGAGGGAAATGCTTCTCCAAATGTTTATGACACGGTTTCGCGAGTTTTAGTGCCCAAGGACAGATAGTAATTGCTTATCTCTATCTTTTTGTCTAAGTCTGTTAATAGCTGTGGCCGAGTGGTTCTAGGCGCTTCAGTCCGGAACCGCGCTGCTGCTACGGCCACAGGCTCGAATCCTGCCTCGGGCATGGATGTGTGTGATGTCCATAGGTTGGTTAGGTTTAAGTAGTTCTGAGTCTAGGGGACTGATTACCTCAAATGTTAAGTCCCATAGTGTTTAGAGCCATTTGAACCATTTGTTAATAGCCGGTATTTGTTGTGAACTAAATTCTGTCATTACCGAAGTCTGTGACTTGAAGTTTTAAAAGTCATCTTCCAGCAGTCTAGTGAGAAAAGTGCCTTTTAACTTGAGGGTAAGAACAAGGAAATAAAACACTTAATTCTCAAACAATAACTTGCGACCAATGAAGCAGGAAAATGAGAGGGTGTCATTTTGAAGATAGAGATACTGAACTATTATTTAAATTATTCTTCGCATTCTCCTATTTGTCTGTTTATCTACAAATAGACCTAAACTATACAAATCATTACAAAGTGTCTGATAGTGGATACTCTTTCGTACAGTGCAAATTAATGTTTGTTCTCCTTCGCTATCACGGACGGACCGTAAAAACAAGATTTCTTACACGATACGTCTTTTACTTATTCGTTGCTTTCGCATCCCATACAGATACTGGGCTGGCAACATCCATTTTACCTCTCTTCAGCATTTGGTTTACAAAAAAAGAGTATCATAAAAATAATTTATTAAAGATAAAACAATGCTGAATTAATTAATATACATTATGAGAGTGTGCAATGCGCGTGGCGCTAAAACACGGAAACGAGTCTTGGTACGATCAAGCTAGTTATTTGGTGTGGTAGCCCTCCGTACCCTATCTGTCAAAGAATATTCACGTTTTTCCTGAAGGGCGTGCTTTTGAAGATGTATAGGCTGGGAAGTTTCGTTCTCTAGATCATTCCAAAACGTTCGAAAGTATTCGGGAGCATTCCGTAACATTCCAGAATGTTTCTGAATGTTCCACAATGATCCGGGATGTTCTGGGATGTTTGGGAATAGTCTGAAACATTGGGGAATATTTTGGAAGAAGGTTTCCGTTTTAACCTGAAGTGCGAGCTTTTGTAGATGTAATGGATGGGAAGTTTCGCCCTACAGAAGTTTCTAGAACATTCCAGATCATTGAAGAATGTTCGACAACATTCCAGAACATTCGAGAATATTCGAGAGCATTAGACGACATTCCAGAATGTTCATGAATGTTCAGAATGATTCTGGATGTTCTGTAACGTTCAGGAACAGTCTGGAACGCGATTTCAGAATGTTTTGGTACATCCCGAAACATCCCAGATCATTGTTGAACAGACCAGAACACCCTCTAATGTCGTGGAATGGTGTAAAACATTGTGGATCATTTGAATTCCTTTTGGTGTGTTCTGGAATTCGCCATTGATGGGTCTGCCGATTGGTAAAGACCTGACGAAGAGAGAAAGCGAAAAAGTAGTGCAGTGAGTCAATAAAAATAGACACTGAAGTGTGAGCAGTCAAAGTCATATAGTGACTGAATATAAATAGAAAATAAAGTGTGAAGTGTGTGAAGTGAACTTAGGCTGTTTATAAATATAAATTTGATTAGATTTATGTTTTAGACAATGCCCATACGTAGAACAGGAGATCTTGCCAGTTCTGAAGCAAAACGGCGAAAACAAAAATAACAGTGAGAAAACTAAAGAGTCTAATACTGCAAAGCACATTTAAGTTCTCAACGAACGAGAATGGATATCGTGAGAAGCACAGAAACCGAAGAACAACGAAATGAACGGACTGAAGAATCAAGAACTGCGTCACAATCTTATTATAAGACTGTGAACTCAAGACAGGCATGAACTTAACCCCATACGATAAGCGCGGTCGAGGACAAGTAAACAGTACAACCTGAGCAAAGCCGGATATCCCAGCTGGTGAAATTATAATAGTTATGCTGGTTATGTTCAGTGGAAATTATTTCAGTAACTGGTAACTATGAATACAGAATTTGAATGAGGAATGAACTGGAGAAGATAAAATGTAAAAACAAAAGATGTAGAATGAAACTGCCGTGCTTAAGGATGTGGAGTGTTGGCAGTAGAAAAGTAGGTGGGTTGTGCTTGGCAGCGAGCCAGCACTTTGAAGGATAAGGGATTCTTTGGAATATTGGGACTAAAGTTTACGGGAGAGTTAATCGAGGCAAAAGTATCCTGTGCATCTGAAGAGGCGTGGGATGTAGCAAGATGAGGGAGGGAATGGTAGTAGGTTACATACAATGAGGTGGAGCACTTGTCTTTCAAGGCTTTAGAGCAGGGATACACATACTTGCTACTACCGCAGGCCGCAAACCCCTCTCTCTGTCAATGTAAGGGCCGCAAACATAAAATAAAATAAAATAACTATATAAATAATTTGTTCAAATCATTCGAGCCACAAATATCCATTTTATTTGAAAAATACAATTACAAAAATATATTTTTAAAGAAACATTATTTACAAAATTTAATTTCAAACATGACACCATTGATTTCACAATTACCGTAATGTACGGTGCAATTTTTGTCGTAGACAAGTGCAAAATTGACTCTAAATTGCCATTCGTCAAGCAGTTTCTATATTATTATCTTTGTTAATGTACATTTCGGAAAAACGTTCTTTATAAGTTCACCCAAAGAGGCTACCGCCATTTAATGCGCTATCTACCAGTACCTCATAATCGTTTCCATTGGCATAATTATAGTAATTCAACGATTCGCTTCACAATGAAAGACGAATAAAAACAATCTACAAGAACGGCAACCAGTGGGCTGTTATCAGATCAATAGCGGGCTATATTTGGCCCATGGACTGCTCTCTGTGCACCCCTGACTTAGACTTATTTATTTCGATAGAGTCCTTGATATTGTTTTTCCATAAATACGAGAACGCCAGTATAGCGAAGAAGGCGCAAAGTTCCTGGGACAGCGAAACCAAGGAGTCTGTCGGCCTATGTAAATATCTCAAACTCTAACAGGGACGGAGATTTCATTTTAAACAAGGTTGAGGTCCGGCACTCAGTTTACTAACCTCTCACCGGTCATCACATCCACCAGAACGGGAATGTGCGTTTCAGGCAACATCAGCACGGGCTCTGAAAAACGAATGGGCGCAATGGATGTTGGGAGTACAACAGAGCTCTAAATAGCAGGACAACGGTGGTTCATCGTCTCCTTGGAAGACGGGGGTGAAACACATACAGGGGCTTCCGGTAATACGCCCTTGGTTCACTGTCAGGTCACTTTACGCGTTTTAAGTTCATCAATCCGTCATCTCGCTTTATTATTGGCTGGTTTATAGACTTCCATATTTGTTTTAATTTCGGAGTTAACATAAGCTACTTTCAACACATTGTGTTCCTGATTATGGCTTCTCGTGTGTATTGCACTCTTTGAATTGCATTGTAAATACGTTGTTCAAATTCTGAGTTCTCTCAGTATCCACTACTTTATCACGTTTAACGGAGAACTCCATGTCGGCAGGTTTTGACATTATTGGTACTCACCTTTTTCACATCTTCTCAAGGAATGAGTCTGCTTTGAATGGTGTTGCTTCTTGACACTGAGTGCTATGCATGTGACAGAGGCTTGCAAAATGTAGAGTATGCTTTGTGGTCTCGGTGACTAAGAGCATCCTTCTTTGCAAATTCTAAAAATGCGACAGCAGTTAGGTAAACCTTTTCACACGTTAAAAACAAGTACAGCAAGCAGTACATTTCAGCAAAAGTCAATAAAAATTTCTGTGGTCTCCAGTAAATGAGAGAGCACGAGAAACAGATAGGGAAAAAAAAACATAGAATACAAGCAATATACTTATAATACATCTAAGTCGAGCAGTTCACACACAGATTCATAAGCAGTAGCAAATAGACATGAGTCCACAAAGTATCATAAAACCAACTTCTGATTCATGTGAAACAAAAACAAGTACGGAATCACTGACCCTAACCAATACTACAGGTCAGAGAAAATTTAAGCAGAATAAGAGAAACACAATTACAATGCAATTCAAACAGTACAATACACACAAGCAGGTCGTTATGAGAAACATAATTCCGCTTCATAAGAGTCACGCGGTCGAAGTTGCAATATTGGGTTTTAGAAATAAATGCACTTCTCCACCAGACTACCAGCCCAAGCCATGAAGTATAAATGAAAAATAACATCATCTAGTACCTCGCATTTCGAAAAGCAAGAAAGCAGATTATTACACTATTATTTTCCCGTATTCGAAGTGCACTTCCAGACTACTAACTGCGCCACCGTCGCTCTCTGTTTTCATATAGTAACATGGGTCTTGCTCTTCTGATATTTTGGTGTTCTGTAGATTGGAATCCAGGCAGCGAGTGCACATAACAGCAAAACTCGCAGCGCCTGAAGAAGATGATGTGCATACAATGGAAATAACAACTAGCCTGTATACCCAGAAGTATACCATTAATTGACTTTCTTTTAAATAGTTCGTGGGTGGGCAATCGACTCAACTTTGTCACTGGTTGATAATTATTTTAGTGTTTTAGTTAGGGCAATTGGACAGTTGCGGATTTAGAGGTAAATGGAGTGCTCTGGTGGTTTTTCATACAATCAAGCCATGGGCTTTTACACATCAGAAACGCTTTCATTGGCTACCCCAGAAGGTAGTGATTTACTCTAGAAAACAAGAGTTCCAATTTTGGCTACAGGTGCAAATCTGGTGCTGTACCCTGTTTGTATGACGGTATGATATCTATGCTCTCATTTGACAAGTCAACTGTTAATAATAAAATCAACAGTATACCTTTCGCACTTGTTTGACCTTTTCTGCCACGTCCCTTCCTAATACGTGTTGTTGTGGTCTTCAGTCCAGAGACTGGTTTGATGCAGCACTCCCTATCTTGTACAAGCTTCTTGATCTCCCAGTACCTACTGCAACCTACACCCTTCTGAATGCGTTTAGTGTATTTATCTCTTGGTCTCCCTCTACGATTTTTACCCTCCGCGCTGTCCTCCAACACTAAGTTGGTGATCCCTTGATGCCTCAGAATGTGTCCTACCAACCGAGCACTTTTTCTAGGCAAGTTGTGCCACAAATTTCTCTTCTCCCCAGTTCGATTCAATACCTCATCATTAGTTATGTGGTCTACCCATCTAATCTACAGCATCCTTCTGTGGCACTACATTTCGAAAGCTTCTATTCTCTTTTTGTCTAAACTATTTATTGTCCACGTTTCACTTCCATACATGGCTACACTCCATACAAATACTTTCAGAAACGACTTCCTTTCATTTAAATCTATACTCGATGTTAACAAATTTCTCTTCTTCAGAAACGCTTTCCTTGCCAGTGCCAATCTACATTTTATATCCTCTCTACTTCTACCATCATCAGTTATTTTGTTGATGTTCATCTTATATCCTCCTTTCAAGACACTGTCCATTCCGTTCAGATGCTCTTCCAGGTCCTTTGCTGTCTCTGGCAGAATTACAATGTCATCGGCGAACCTCAAAGTTTTAATTTCTTCTCCATGGATTTTGATTCCTACTCCAAATTTTTCTTTTTTCCTTTATTGCTTGCTCAATATACAGATTGAAGAACATCGGGGATAGGCTACAACCCTGTCTCACTCCCTTCCCAACCACTGCTTCCCTTTCATGCCCCTCGACTCTTATAACTCCCATCTGGTTTCTGGTTTCCTAATACTTAATATAGGGAAATATTTCTATACATCTCTTTTGTGTTCACAAAGCCACATTTTCTTCTGGTGACCAAAAGTGGAGCTATTTTTTACTGGTGTAAATCGGCTCCTTAGCAGATCTCCCAAGTTCCGCTGCTTCCCACAACGGACCTCTGTGATACCTGTACTTGTTATGACCACCTGGTATGACTGACTCATTTGTCCTGTAGTCAGACATTAGTACATTAGTACATTTTTATACTTTATGAAGTGCCCATCGCCACATTCGTCAATGTTGTGAATTACTTTCCTTTATTTTTCATCACATTAATATTCCATTCAGATCACACTACACTAGTATGTTGCCACAATTGTTATCAGCTGACATTGTATGCTACACAAATGCAACCTTTACAAAAAAATACTGTGGTATCAACTAATACTGCTCGTCGATACATTGATATAGAACTGGAACTGTAGCGCCAGTTGCGTTGCATAACGCATTATGTGAGTAGGTCGTGTGATTTGCGTTGCAGCAAAGGGAGCGAACAAGTGCGTAAACAAGTAGTCCGGTTACAGGAACAAGCTTCTGCCCTCTCTTAATGCACTGAGGAAATGTTTTCTCAAAATGTAGGAGATGGATTAAAAGTGATGCGATTGGATGATACTAAAAGGGAAATTGAAAATTGAGCTAGGTCAATTGGGGTATTCTTGATGGACAGCAAGGGTCCGCAACGGTCCGAGAGTGCAGTAACACAGTGTATTGTTAAGCTATCAAATCATTTACAAGCACTGTTACGAAATATTAGAAAACTGTCATCGATAGCTAAGCACAGATACATCACTTGCTGTGGTTCCTTGTTAATTTACAGGAGCAAGGTGAAAATTGGGGCTTGGGGAGGCAGTGATTCTACCAAAAATGTACAGGCTAGTTAATGCATTAAGTTAGTACAACCAGGGCGACAAAATGTAGGCTCAATGAATTCAGTCAGTATTTGTGCAAGGAATTTGTAACCCATCACGCACTGGAGGAATTAATGCACAAATGCTATTGAAGGTTAAAAGAACCCAGTGAACCATTAACAAAGTATGTGCAGAATACCAGGCGCACAGTGACTCCGCTATGCTTATGAAACGGCGAAGCAGAGATTATAAATAATATTTCTGAAGGGACTGATCTAGAGGATTTCACATGATTTATGTCTGTGGCGAGACCAACGTCGTTAGGAGACTTAAAAGTTGTGATAGGTTAGGGTGAGACTGCCCGTTATGCAGACGTCAAGTGAAATGCACAGACCACAATATATGATTTTAAGGCACCAATCGAGAGCGGGAAAGGCTATTATAAGACCAACAGGACACCACTTAGATGTTTTAGATGTGAGAGCCCTGACTAATTTAAACGAGACCGCACGGCCTTCCATCCAAAGAAAATAGAGAATTCTGAGTAGACATCAGGAATAGGGGCAAAGTTAGAGTGCCTAGACCATCACGTGAGATCGGACAGCTGCTTCTTCTATTGCTCCTGTTCCATTTATTCATCTTAATGTAAATGAGAAGACGGTTTTTGCTCTATTTGACACGGGGAGTTCATTATCGTTCACCTCCGTTAGCAAAAAGTTTGTGATCATAGACGTAAATTAAAGGAAACTTCTTAGCCTCCGTGTCTATTTCCCCCATCGAGAATCAGATGTGGGAGTTGCAGGGTGGGCAACTCCGGCGAACTGGAGGCGTTTGGGGAATTCACGATTAAGTTGTCAATCCAAGGATTCATTTTGAAGTTTACAACAATGATAGCTCGTTTCCTATCGTCTTTCTATGATTCTTGGTCCTGATTTCACCCACCACACGGACCTTCTTCTCAAGTAGAAAGAAAAACTCATTTCGTTTATGTATGAATTGGATTTCAGCTTTCTTTTAAGAGACTGGTGTACGTTGATGACGTCAAGGATGTGATAAACAACAGCAAAATCATTTTAGCCATCTAGCTTCTGAGTTGGCCTCGAAGTTGCGCCATGTATGTCAGTCATATCTCGACGTGCTTACCGTCAAATTTGGGGATGCAAAATTTGGCTTGTCCAGGATTGAGCTTACTGATAATAATACGGTAAGGCAACACCATTTCCACTCCGAAGGTGAAACACCTCAAGTTGATCATTGATAAAATTCACGATGAAATTATGAGACCTTCCTGCTCTCCATGTTCTTTACACATATTTTTGAATCTAGAAGGAGATGGTGGAATTCAGCTTGTCCTAGGCCATTGTGCATGGCCGATTTACTGTCTTGCTTCTCTTGATTTTGTAAGGCTACATTCTTCGCCGCTCTAGGTATCAACTAAGCCTATTGTTACATTGTCTAAAGATTCCAAACCAATTATAGCATTTGTTACCCGTAGGAAAATGTACGAATTTAACGGTGTTCCGTTTAGTCTCTCGCCCAGCGTGGTGATCTCGTTCCGACTGTTAGCGTTTTTTTTTTGAGGTATCAGACTTCAGCGCGTTTTTCACTATTTAGATGGCTTGGTCATATTCATCGAAAATTTTTCGAACATATTCGTCACTTTGAGGAGATCTCGTGGCAGTTAAGGGAAGCGGGGCTCACAGTCGAGCTTTGTAAGGTAAATTCTGTGCTGTCACAGACGTCGTTTTTGGGGCCTTTAATTGTAATGTTCTACGAGTCGGGGCGTGGAATGTCAGAAGCTTGAACGTGGTAGGGAAACTAGAAAATCTGAAAAGCGAAATGCAAAGGCTCAATCTAGATATAGTAGGGGTCAGCGAAGTGAAGTGGAGGGAAGACAAGGACTTCTGGTCAGATGAGTATCGGGTAATATCAACAGCAGCAGAAAATGGTATAACAGGTGTAGGATTCGCTATGAATAGGAAGGTAGGGCAGAGGGTCTGTTACTGTGAACAGTTCAGTGACCGGGTTGTTCTAATCAGAATCGACAGCAGACCAACACCGACAACGATAGTTCAGGTATACATGCCGACGTCGCAAGCTGAAGATGAACAGATAGAGAAAGTGTATGAGGATATTGAAAGGGTAATGCAGTATGTAAAGGGGGACGAAAATCTAATAGTCATGGGCGATTGGAATGCAGTTGCAGGAGAAGGAGTAGAAGAAAAGGTTACAGGAGAATATGGGCTTGGGGCAAGGAATGAAAGAGGAGAAAGACTGAGTTCTGTAACAAGTTTCAGCTACTAATAGCGAATACCCTGATCAAGAATCACAAGAGGAGGAGGTATACTTGGAAAAGGCCGGGAGATACAGGAAGATTTCAATTAGATTACATCATGGTCAGACAGAGATTCCGAAATCAGATACTGGATTGTAAGGCGTACCCAGGAACAGATATAGACTCAGATCACAATATAGTAGTGATGAAGAGTAGGCTGAAGTTCAAGACATTAGTCAGGAAGAATCAATACGCTAAGTAGTGGAATATGGAAGTTCTAAGGAATGACGAGATACGTTTGAAGTTCTCTAACGCTACAGATACAGCAATAAGGAATAGCGCAGTAGGCAACACAGTTGAAGTGGAATGGACGTCTCTAAAAAGGGACATCACAGAAGTTGGGAAGGAAAACATAGGTACAAAGAAGGTAGCTGCGAAGAAACCCTGGGTAACAGAAGAAATACTTCAGTTGATTAATGAAAGGAGGAAGTACAAACATGTTTCGGGAAAATCAGGAATACAGAAATACAAGTCGCTGAGGAATGAAATAAATAGGAAGTGCAGGGAAGCAAAGACGAAATGGCTGCAGGAAAAATGTGAAGACATCGAAAAAGATATGATTGTCGGAAGGACAGACTCAGCATACGGGAAAGTCAAAACAACCTTTGGTGACATTAAAAGCAACGGTGGTAACATTAAGAGTGCAACGGGAATTCCACTGTTAAATGCAAAGGAGAGAGCAGATAGGTGGAAAGAATACATTGAAAGCCTCTATGAGGGTGAAGATTTGTCTGATGTGATAAAAGAAGAAACAGGAGTCGATTTAGCAGAGATAGGGGATCCAGTATTAGAATCGGAATTTAAAAGAGCTTTGGAGGACTTACGGTCAAATAAGGCAGAACGGATAGATAAAATTCCATCATAATTTCTAAAATCATTAGGGGAAGTGGCTACAAAACGACTATTCACGTTGGTGTGTAGAGTATATGAGTCTGGCGACATACCATCTGACTTTCGGAAAAGCATCATCCACACAATTCCGAAGACGGCAAGAGATGACAAGTGCGAGAATTATCGCACAATCAGCTTAACAGCTCATGCATCGAAGGTGCATACAAGAATAATATACAGAAGAATGGAAAAGAAAATTGAGAATGCGCTAGGTGATGATCAGTTCGGCTTTAGGAAAAATAAAGGCACGAGAGAGGCAATTCTGACGTTACGGCTAATAATGGAAGCAAGGCTAAAGAAAAATCAAGAAACATTCATAGGATTTGTCGACCTGGAAAAAGCGTTCGACAATATAAAATGGTGCAAGCTGATCGAGATTCTGAAAAAAGTAGGGGTAAGCTATAGGGAGAGACGGGTCATATACAATATGTACAACAACCAAGAGGGAATAATAAGAGTGGACGATCAAGAACGAAGTGCTCGTATTAAGAAGGGAGTAAGACAAGGCTGTAGCCTTTAGCCCCTACTCTTCAATCTGTTCATCGAGGAAGCAATGATGGAAATAAAAGAAAGGTTCAGGAGTGGAATTAAAATACAAGGTGAAAGGATATCAATGATACGATTCGCTGATGACATTGCTATCCTGAGTGAAAGTGAAGAAGAATTAAATGATCTGCTGAACGGAATGAACAGTCTAATGAGTACACAGTATGGTTTGAGAGTAAATCGGAGAAAGATGAAGGTAATGAGAAGTAGTAGAAATGAGAACAGCGAGAAACTTAACATCAGGATTGATGCTCACGAAGTCAATGAAGCTAAGGAATTCTGCTACCTAGGCAGTAAAATAACCAATGACGGACGGAGCAAGGAGGACATCAAAAGCAGACTCGCTATGGCAAAAAAGGCATTTCTGGCCAAGAGAAGTCTACTAATATCAAATACCGGCCTTAATTTGAGGAAGAAATTGCTGAGGGTGTACGTCTGGAGTACAGCATTGTATGGTAGTGAAACATGGACTGTGGGAAAACCGGAACAGAAGAGAATCGAAGCATTTGAGATGTGGTGCTATAGACGAATGTTGAAAATTAGGTGGACTGATAAGGTAAGGAATGAGGAGGTTCTACGCAGAATCGGAGAGGAAAGGAATATGTGGAAAACACTGATAAGAAGGGACAGGATGATAGGACATCTGCTAAGTCATGAGGGAATGACTTCCATGGGAGCTGTAGAGGGCAAAAACTGTAGAGGAAGACAGAGATTGGAATACGCCAAGCAAATAATTGAGGACGTAGGTTGCAAGTGCTACTCTGAGATGAAGAGGTTAGCACAGGAAAGGAATTCGTGGCGGGCCGCATCAAACCAGTCAGTAGACTGATGACAAAAAAAAAAACATTCCTGCCAGAGGAATCAGAGCCGCACTGAGGCTATTTACACCCGACCACCAACCAAGAACCCCAAGGCCTTGGGAAGGTTCATCAGAGTGATTAATCTTTCCAGAAGTTCATACCTAACTTTTCCAAAATTTCAAGTCCATTGAATGAATTAAGAAGGAAACAAGGGAAATCTGAATGTGATCTTTCCCAGTAAGTTTCTCTTGAAGGCCTTAATACCGCTTTAATGACAGCACCTGCGCTGGCTACCATCTTCTTTTCAAAGGAACCTATGCCTGATGAAACAGCAGTTGCTTCACAGAATCACCTGTGAGGGAGGCACTCCATAGAATAAACCTCTCGTGCTACGTCAACGTTATAAAAACAAATACTCAGATTATGAACTGGAAGCTTTAGCCATGACTTCCGCCGTTGAGAAGTTTCATATATGTCCGCAGCATCGTCGTTTATTCTTGAAACGGATAGCCAGGCCCTTAGCTGGGTGTCAGGAAGACCGGATGGGACGTAGGATACGACACATAAGAGGGGCGTATAATGCAGTTTCTGGCAGTCTTAGCCATATGTTTGAGGAATTTGAGTATAAAGTCTTGTGGAAAGCAGATCAAAAAGCGACTCCATTCAGCGAAGTTTTACACACAAGAGATTACTGGAGCTTTTCAGTGGTCAGTTATTATTTTTTGTCAATTGTAATTTCATTGTTGACATGGGGTTAGAGGGGCTAAAAACCCACAAAAATCAAAATAACTATAAAAATGAAAACTAAATAGTCTCATATATAGTTAAAACAAATTACTGTACTGCTGTATTTTAATCTTTCATATCGACTGTGATACCTCAATTGCTTCAGAATGCTTTTAGAAGAAAGTGTTGAGAAATTAGTTGAATAGTGCTCTCATCAGGCTCTGTGGGATTAGTTCATGGAAGCCTACCACCTTACGTCACGGAGAATTAGAATTGGTTCTAGTTTACAACAAATGACAGCAACGCTGTGAATAATTTCTATAAGGGAAACCAAATGCGAAAACTTGAATTACATGAAGAAAACTCATAATGGAAGTATAAGTAAAAAGAGTTGTTGAAAACAAATATATAATTTTATTTATTAATGAGAAAAGTGCTCCGAGATCGAACAGTAATATACAAGCTAGTACAATTTTTCAGTAGCTCCTTTTTTATAAGTAATTTTAGTCTTTATTACAGTCCATTGTAGCATATTTCTCTTTGTACAAATTATAAAACGGTATCTTTTACACCCTTGTCCACATAACACACATTCTTCGCTAGGTTTATCGCATTTCCTGTTGACTCCTGTTTTGTGATGACACTCATGTATTGCTAGTGTTGTTACATGCCTCTAGTTCCTACAGTCTCTGGTCCAATTGTCATCCATCATGGTTAGTGTGCTGTAGAGCACTGTTTTTTTTTCTTTCTTCGGGTCCATGAAATCGATCCATTTCTGGTATGGTCCTGCGGAAGGTAGCGAATATTGTAATCTGATGTCCTACGAGATAACGCTCTTTCATGAGTCCATACATAAGTCGGGATGGCGCTGGTTTTCCCAAGCCTAGGATCCGTTTCGTGAAGATTGTCTTTATTATTTTCTGTTCTTTTCATATCGCCAATCTTAAGTTTTTTTCCATACGATCTATATTCCCTATGTTATGAATGGTGCCATCGCCAATTTGAAGGGCAACTCAAGCAAATTTTATCTTGTACCTGAAACTGTCTGATATGTTACAGCAGAAGCAATTTTTACTGCATGAAAATGTAGGTTATGAAAGAAAGATTTAATAGAATTATAACATAATACATATGACATTTCTTGATTGCATGATAATGTTACTTCCTTCGGACTGTAGAACGTTCTTACTGGCAGCTAATGTACAGGGTGTTTCAAAAATGACCGGTATATTTGAAACGGCAATACAAACTAATCGAGCTGCGATAGAAGTACACCGTTTGTTGCAATATGCTTGGGACAACAGTACATTTTCAGGCAGACAATCTTTCGAAATTACAGTAGTTACAATTGTCAACAACAGATGGCGCTGCTGTCTGGGAAACTCTATAGTACGATATTTTCCACATATCCAGCATGCGTAGCAATAATATGGCGTAGTCTCAGAATGAAATTACCCGAAACCTTTGACAACGTGTCTGGCGGAATGGCTTCACACGCAGATGAGATGTACTGCTTCAGTTGTTCAATTGTTTCTGGATTCTGGCGGTACACCTGGTCTTTCAAGTGTCCCAAAGAAAGAAGTCACAGGGGTTCATGTCTGGCGAATAGGGAGGCCAATCCACGCCGCCTCCTGTATGTTTCGGATAGCCCAAAGTAATCACACGATCATCGAAATATTCATTCAGGAAATTAAAGACGTCGGCCGTGCGATGTGGCCGGGCACCATCTTGCATAAACCACGAGGTGTTCGCAGTGTCTTCTAAGGCAGTTTGTACCGCCACAAATTCACGAAGAATGTCCTGATAGCGTGATGCAGTAATCGTTTCGGATCTGAAAAATGGGCCAATGATTCCTTTGGAAGAAATGGCGGCCCAGATCAGTACTTTTTGAGGATGCAGGGACGATGGGACTGCAACATGGGGCTTTTCGGTTCCCCATATGCGCCAGTTCTGTTTATTGACGAAGCCGTCCAGGTAAAAATAAGCTTCGTCAGTAAACCAAATGCTGCCCACATGCATATCCCCGTCATCAATCCTGTGCACTATATCGTTAGCGAATGTCTCTCGTGCAGCAATGGTAGCGGCGCTGAGGGGTTGCCGCGTTTGAATTTTGTATGGATAGAGGTGTAAACTCTGGCGCATGAGACGATACGTGGACGTTGGCGTCATTTGGACCGCAGCTGCAACATGGCGAACGGAAACCCAAGGCCGCTGTTGGATCACCTGCTGCACTAGCTGCGCGTTGCCCTCTGTGGTTGCCGTACGCGGTCGCCCTACCTTTCCAGCACGTTCATCCGTCACTTTCCCAGTCCGTTGAAATTTTTGAAACAGATCCTTTATTGTATCGCTTTTCGGTCCTTTGGTTACATTAAACCTCCGTTGAAAACTTCGTCTTGTTGCAACAACACTGTGTTCTAGGCGGTGGAATTCCAACACCAGAAAAATCCTCTGTTCTAAGGAATAAACCATGTTGTCCACAGCACACTTGCACGTTGGGAACAGCACACGCTTACAGCAGAAAGACGACGTACAGAATAGCGCACCCACAGACTGCGTTGTCTTCTATATCTTTCACATCACTTGCAGCGCCATCTGTTGTTGAAAATTGTAACTACTGTAATTTCGAAAGTTTGTCCGTCTGAAAATGTACTGTTGTCCCAAGCATATTGCAACAAACGGTGTATTTCTATCGCTGCTCGTTTAGTTTTTATTGCCGTTTGAAATATACCGGTCATTTTTGAAACACCCTGTAAAACGCGAAATGGTAACGTAATGAAGAAGTAACACTGAGGAGACAAAAGTCATGGGACAGCGATGTGCACATATGTAGACAGTGGTAGTATCGCATACACATGGTATAAAAGAACAGCCCGTTGGCGGAGCTGTCATTTGTACTCAAGAGATTAAAGAGGTTTGCGACATTATTATGGCTGCTCGACCGGAATTATCGGACTTCGAACGCGGAATGGTAGTAGGTTCTAGGTGCATGGGTCACTACATTTCGGAAATAGATAGGGAATTCAGTATCCTGAGAATGCCAAATTTCAGGCACTACCTCCGACGGCTTTTGTTACCAGCAGCGCCTCGTCTCGGTTCATGACCATATCGGCTGGACCGTAACGACTGACAAACCACTGCATGGTCGGCTAAGTCCAGATTTCAGTTGGTCAGACCTGATGGTAGGGTTCCAGTGCGGCGTAGATTCCGTGGAGTCATGGACTCAAGTTGTCAACAAGACACTGTGCAAACGTGGTGGTTCCATAAGGGCGTCGGCTATGTTTACATGGAATGGTGTGAGTCGTTTGTTCCATCTGCACCTATCACTGACTGCAAATTATGTTCTGTTACTTGGAGACCATTTGCAGCCATTCATGGACTTCATGTTCCCAGACAACGATGGAACTTTTATAGATGACAATCCACTGCAGTTGTTCGCAACCGGTTTGAAGAATATTCTGGACAATTCGAGCAGATGATTTGGCCGCCCAGGTCACACAACATGATCCCTTTGAACATTTGTCGGACATAATCGAGATGTCAGCTCATGCACAAAATGCGGCACCGGCAGCTCTTTTGCTATAGACACAGCACGGCTCAGTATTTCTGCATAGGACTTCCAACGGCTCTTTGACACCATGCCACGTCGAGCTACTGTACTATGCCGGGAAAAAGGAGATCCGACGTGATATTAAAAGGTATCTCACGTCTTGTCACCTCAGTGTAATCTAAGCCACTGAAACTCAGGATACATACAACGCTATAGTGACACAAAAAAGTTCAATAAAATTTAGCACACTTTAGTTCAGTATTAGATGAAAATGTAGTAGGAGCCTGTATACACTGTGTTATGAAGTATAAGAGACTTTCAATATGTTACTGAAGAATAACTTCCCAGAGAGTATCTTTCCTATTCCAAAGCACAGTAACGACGACTACTGGACGAGCGCCACGAGCGAGCGATGCGTCGACTGTCGAAATCTTGCCTTAAGGATTGAAGACACACCACAGATGATGTTTCGGATAATATAGCGGTAGCGAAGGAAGTCGACCACGTCTTTTTTAAGACAAGACTGGCATTCCTCGTAATCAAAATAGGAATATACCAAGTTTATCTGATAAGTCTGGTAAAGTTCCATGAAAGAAGGGAACATTTCCTGGCACCTTCACGGTTTTCATACCAAGGATCGCATAAAGAACTTAAACAATGCGCAGCGCACAGTTCAATGCTGACAGCAGTCTGAAGTGGTCAGTGTGTCAACTACGGTTGAAAATGGAGGAAACCGAATTTCATTCTGTTTTTATGAACAAATCAAAACAGCATTGGATGAAGTCACGCGAACTCTGCACCATCATTGAATACCATTTACTTTTGGATTAATGAATTTCAACGTGGTCGGGCAAGTATTATGAACGAAGTACGCTCCGGCTTTCCTGTTGACGTCACCACGAAGGAAACCACTGACAAAACCCATGGTACATAAATGCAAGGCCGCCGAATAAAAATCCGTGAGACTGTTGTGTCTGTAGGCATCTCTGCTGAGCACGTCGAATCGTCTATGAAGAAGCTGTGCTCAAGATGGGAGCGTGATTGCTCACAGCAGACTAAAAGTCCATCCGGCACAACATTTCAACGCAATGTCTGGCGAAGTTTTATCGCAACCTGCAAAGTTTTACACCGATTTGTGACTTTTCATGAAACCTGGTTCCATCTGTACACACCATAATCGAAACGACAGTCAAAACAATAGACAAAGGCCGGTGAAAGCGCACCGAAGGAGACAAAGACCATTTCGTCATCTGGTAAGGTGACGGCCATTGTTTTTCTGGGATTTCCAACGAATAATCCTCATACATACTCGTAAAAAGACAGAACCATGACGGGACCATATTATGCTTCATTGTTGGATAGTTTGAATCTTGCGTTGGCTGAAAAAAGGCCAAGGTTGGCACGCAAAAAAATTGCTCTTTTACCAGAGTAATGCAGCAACCCACCCATCAGCAATAACAATGGCGAAATGCATGAATTGGGCTTTGAATTGGTCACTCATTCACCCTACAAGGACGTAGCTAGGATTTTGTCAAAGACGGGTAAGATTGGTTAAGGAGGACCATAAAAAGGCTTAAGTTTTTTCATTTTTTCTAAAAACTTATTTACTTATTTTTAAATATCCCGTAGCTCATTTGCTTTCGAGAGGCCTTAATGCCGATCGAATTTGGTCTATAAAATTACACAAAAAAGCTTTTCGTAAAAAATCATATTCTCAGAAGTAATATATATAATCTGGGAATTACTCAAATACAGAATTAAATATTATATTTTGCTGTATGGTAACTTCACTCTTCATTGTCAAACGAATTAAAATTCTATAATAATGTACTGCCCCTTTATTAACAAAACAGAGGTTAGTCTTCTAGCATGATATACACTGTCGCAGAGAAAAGAATCTCAAGGATAAACAGAATAACTTATGAAGTTCAGTGGGATCAAATCTCTTTTGACAATAGCTGTATTTCTCCTAATGCAATCTTGCATTTAAATTTACATTTGAAATGAAGTCAGATTCCTTCAGCACACCAAAGCATCCCAGCTTTTTGGGACACTAATTATTACCGAAAGAGCTGTCGGTAATAACAGAGCTGAATAAATAAACTCATTTGACATTGTTCTATTCGACACAGAAGTTAGAATCATTTCTAGTGGCGAAACTGCAAAGGATCTAATTATTAAACCTTAACCTTTCCAAAATTGCTTCATTTAAGTCTGCACCTGTCACTACTTACAATGTATAAAGATTATATTCTGTATAAAACAATATACCGGCAGGTAAACGCATTACCGTAAATGAGGATATGGATTGTTATTCATTTATCGTATGGCTTATAGTGCCGGGATTCTCTGAAGAGGCTTTTGGCTCATCTTCGATGCAGCTTTTTGTGTTTAACCAGAGGCTGCGTCTTTAAGAGAATTGAAATCTATTAGGAAAGAATGGAACTGACCGTGGCCTGTAATGAGGGACAAACGCCGGCATTTGCATAAACTGAAAGTGGAAACCCACAGAAAATTTTTTTAAGGTTGCCGGAGAATGAATTCGAACCATCTTGCCTCCCGAATCCACCTATTGCTAACTCAACACCACAACACCAGCGCTCCCCCAGATGGCGGAGAATTTGTAAAAATTGTTTGTTGTTCATTGATTTAAAATTAAATAAAATGAATCACAACAAAAGATGGAATTCTGATATCGCATGTTTTTCCTTTAACTGTGCATGTTTATCCCTCTGATATGAATGAATGATTGCGTATTTGGCGATTTAATTGTGTGTAGAATTCCTGGCTTCATTTAATACATGGCGCAGCCGGCTCGGAAGAATTGAAACAGCCCGCTGAAAAAGTCTTTTCGAGACGTATAAAACACATAATGTACTGTCCTCTTGTATCCCATCCTTCCGCTCTGCACAAATCCCTCTCGGCGTCCCGCTTCGGAACCGGTTTTCGTAATGGAGTGTCGCCCAGGTGACCGGATTGGGTGGTAATTTTCCATTTGAGCTATTAATAACAGAATTTTTAATACATTTTTTAAAGGAATGCAGGCATTGCCGTTTGGGTGATATTTTTGTTGAGTAACGCAATTTTTGGACGACAAGGAAATCAAGTGTATTTTTTGCAATGATTTCAATTTCAATTTATTTGTAATGATGTTTACCGCACCACTGCCTAATTAAGTATTGAAATATTGCCACCCTAAATTTCTACCCGTCTCCAAATGACTCCAGTACTAAAATTAATATGTCGTATATATGTAATTAGGCTATTTGACTAATGCGTACATACATTTAACATACATTTAACTTACCATTACGCTAATGGACGAGTCAAAATCGGTTTTCCTCTTCTTTCTTGCCACGAACTTACCCGTCATTATAAACTATCACAACAGAATACACACACACACACACACACACACACACACACACACACACACACACAAACGGCAGCACTTACATTAAATTCAACAGCAAGTAAAAACTGAACTTATCAACAAAACAATAACTGAGCTCAAGTAAGCCTAACAATGTACAGCAGTTGGTTTCGGCTTAAGTAGGAATGGGGTTAAAATGGCTCTGAGCACTATGGGACTTAACTTCTAAGGTCATCAGTCCCATAGAACTTAGAATTACTTAAACCTAACTAACCTAAGGACACCACACACATCCATGCCTGAGGCAGGATTCGAACCTGCGTCCGTAGTGGTCGTGCGGTTCCAGACTGTAGCGCCTAGAACCGCTCGGCCACCCCGACCGGCTAGGAATGGAGGGTAGCCGATAGTGCTAACTTTACACCGATAGTCGATGTGTATCGATGGCCTTGTTAACTATAGAATCGATAGTGCATATCCCTTTTTTCATGATATGAAAAATTAATATATCTTTCAGTTTCACGACACGGCAACTAGATCATGTGTAAAACCTAAAATGTAGAGGGCCAGAGAAGGATTTAAGTCCCATGTGTCTCGAATGAGGCCCGAAGTACACCGGACAAAAGATTAGACGCCCCCAGGACACGTTACGCTACTGCCTTGTAACATCGTCGCTAAAATTCCTCACGGCCACAATCCGGCGAGGAAGAGGGGCCACTGACTTCTTCTTCAGGTATGCCACACCATAGCCAGCTGAAGCCATACACTGATTTTGTAGACCCACCCAACTGCTTGGATGAGGATCATCGCGATTCATGTACTGTTCAAAACACCCTCCGAAATTTTCTATGGAATTAAGATAGGGTGTTTTATCAGGTCAAGCGGAGTACGATAGCGTTTCTAGGTGTTTGTCAAACCAAGAACGTTGCCCTTCATGGCTGTCGTCACCGTAGAAGATGGGAGTGTCAACAGCATGTTCATGCCAAACATGCAGTAGAAAAGGCAGCTCCAGAAAGTTTCCTGTTCATCTTCACGGTACCCTAAATGTTTAGGGTAACCCAAATGAGAGGGACCAGGACATGGTGCTAAAAATGTCACGGAACCACCTCCAGCCTATACTACTCCCTCCAGTCAACTCCTCATCGGGTCACTGATGCACTCGACACCTTATATCATCTGAAAAGAACCCAAATCTTAACTTATCGGATTACGCTACAAGCCCCTAGTCATCTAATTCCAGTTTCTGCTATGTTTGGCACATTGAAGGCGTACATCTTCGGGTGCCTGTCCGCCCCCGGTAGCTGAGTGGCCAGCGCGACAGAATGTCATTCCTAAGGGCCCCGGTTCGATTCCGGGCTGGGTCGAAGATTTTCTCCGCTCAGGGACTGGGTGTTGTGTTATCCTAATCATCATCATTTCATCCCCGTCGACGTGCAAGTCGCCGAAGTGGCGTCAAATCGAAAGACTTGCACCCGGCAAACGGTCTACCAGATGGGAGACCCTAGTCACACGACATTTACATTATCCTAGCCACTTTGAGCAGAGGCCTTTTAGGAGATACCAACTCCAGCAGTCCGTAGCGCATAATTACCTTCCTACTGCTCTCTCTGTACCTGCTTCATGGTCACTGTCAGCTGCAGTTCCTGTCGTGTTTGAAACCGACTGTCGCTAAGGCGTGATACTCGTCTCTGGTCCGTGTGTGTTGGGATCTTTTTTCGTTATCGTTGTTGTAACAAGCGACTTCTAATCAAGCTGCGGAGCTATGGGGTATCGTCTCAGTTGTGCGACTGCATTCGTGATTTCCTGTCAGGAAGGTCGCAGTTCGTAGTAATAGACGGCAAATCATCGAGTAAAACTGAAGTGATATCAGGTGTTCCCCAGGGAAGCGTCCTAGGACCTCTACTGTTCCTGATCTATATAAATGACCTGGGTGACAATCTGAGCAGTTCTCTTAGACTGTTCGCAGATGATGCTGTAATTTACCGTCTAGTAAGGTCATCCGAAGACCAGTATCAGTTGCAAAGCGATTTAGAAAAGATTGTTGTGTGGTGTGTCAGGTGGCAGTTGACGCTAAATAACGAAAAGTGTGAGATGATCCACATTAGTTCCAAAAGAAATCCGTTGGAATTCGATTACTCGATAAATAGTACAATTCTCAAGGCTGTCAGTTCAACTAAGTACCTGGGTGTTAAAATTACGAACAACTTTAGTTGGAAGGACCACATAGATAATATTGTCGGGAAGGCGAGCCAAAGGTTGCGTTTCATTGGCAGGACGCTTAGAAGATGCAACAAGTCCACTAAAGAGACAGCTTACACTACACTCGTTCGTCCTCTGTTAGAATATTGCTGCGCGGTGTGGGATCCTTACCAGGTGGGATTGACGGAGGACATCGAAAGGGTGCAAAAAAGGGCAGCTCGTTTTGTATTATCACGTAATAGGGGAGAGAGTGTGGCAGATATGATACATGAGTTGGGATGGAAGTCATTACAGCATAGACGTTTTTCGTCGCGGCGAGTCCTTTTTACGAAATTTCAGTCACAAACTTTCTCTTCCGAATGCGAAAATATTTTGTTGAGCCCAACCTACATAGGTAGGAATGATCATCAAAATAAAATAAGAGAAATCAGAGCTCGAACAGAAAGGTTTAGGTGTTCGTTTTTCCCGCTCGCTGTTCGGGAGTGGAATAGTAAAGAGATAGTATGATTGTGGTTCGATGAACCCTCTGCCAAGCACTTAAATGTGAATTGCAGAGTAGTCATGTAGATGTTACACGGCTCGGTGTGGTACACCATTACTTACAGATATGTCAGGCAGTCCATACTGACGAAGAGAGCAATTTCGTTTACAGTGTTTTCAAGGGAACTTGCAAGCACGATAGCTCCTTTCTGTTACTGTCACGTCTCACATCGACGCATTTTACTGCGCTCATGTGATATAACCGTCGTCACCACCGAGACTTAAGGCAGCGGTGGTCACATGGCCGCCTGGTAGCATTTTTAAGCCATTTGCAGAGTATCTTCAAAGTGAGACACATTTGCACCACTACTTTTGCATATGCACTGCATTATTGGTTAGCTCATTGCTGTCGTCGTATCTGAAGTAATCGCCTTACATGCAGCAGCAATTCGCCCACTCGTGTCTCACACAGTCGTAGGAACTTGGCTGTAGACCATGTCCTTTACATGAGCCCGGATGCAGCAGCTTGGCAACGTCAAACGATTGTGCTGGATAAATCTTAATAGGACTGGCTTTTCCCACACACTGGTTTGGAAATAAATGCCTTAATGCATCTGATGAAGAATTATCACCAGGACATCCATCATGATGGAACCATATCTCAAGAGCACATTTTCTAATATTAACGGTAAAGTACTCGTAGTTATCGCAAAGTGCGTATATCTTTCCCTATTCAGCACAGTAGTAGCTAAGTAAAAGCTTTTAATTATGACTCATTACACATTTACACTCCACTGTCGCTGACTGATCATCGCATTAACTCAATATGGGACTTCAGTCGAACGGTGGTGCATATTTCTCAACTTTACATTGTCATCAGTGAACAACACTTTCCCCACAAAATTATTGTCTTGCTGGAGAACCCTCTGATACTATTCGGAACAATGTTGGAAGGCCTGTCATGTTGACAAATTGCCTGTTGGCCTCTGTCTCGGGTTCTTCGGCAGACGTTTGTCTGGTAATTAATCGGAAGTTTCGGCAGCACGAGTGGTTGACATTGGCAAAGCTTCACCCTCTATTGCTGGCGGTGGACCGGATCCGAGCTCGCGACCGCAGATTATACACTGAAGTGCCAAAGAAACTGGTACTGGCATGCGTATTCAAATACAGAGATATGTAAACAGGTAGTATATGGTGCTGCGATTTCAACGCTTTTTATAAGACAATAAGAGTCTGCTGGCGCAGATATTCGATCGGTTACTGCTGCTATATTGGCAGGTTACCAAGATTTAAGTGGGTTTCAACGTGGTTTTATAGTCGGAACACAAGCGATGGGACATAGAATTTCCGAGGCAGCGATGACGTGGTGATTTCCCTGTACGATCATTTCACGAGTGCACCGTGAATATAAGGAATCAGGTAAAACATCAAATCTCTGACATCGCTGCGGCTGGAAAAAGATCCTGCAAGAACGGGACCAACGACGACTGACGAGAGTCGTTCAACGTGACAGAAGTGCAACCCTTCCGCAAACTGCTGCCGGTTTCAATGCTGGGTGATCAACACATGTCAGCGTGCGAACTATTCAACGAAACATCATCGATATGAGCTTTCGGGGCCAAAGGCTCACTCGAGTTCCCTTGATGACTGTATGAAACAAAGCTTTACGCCTCTCACGAATCCGTCAACAAAAACATTGGACTGTTGATGACTGGAAACATGTTGCCTGTTTGGACGAGTATCATTTCAAATTGTATCGAGTGGATGGATGTGTGCGGATATGGAGACAACCTCACGGATTCACGGACCCTGCATATCAGCAGGGTACTGTTCAAGCTGGTGGAGCCTCTGCAATGGTGTGGGACCCCTTATACGTCTAGATACGACTCTGACAGGTGCCACGTACGTAAGCATCCTGTCTGATCATCTGCATCCATTCATGTGCATTGTGCATTCCGACGGACTTGGGGAATGTCAGCAGGACAGTGCGACGGCCCACATTGCTACAGTGTGTCTCTAGAAACACTCTTCTGAATTTAAACACTTCCGCTGGTCACAACACTCCCCAGCTCTGAATATTACTGAGCATATCTGGGATGCCTTGAACATGCTGTTTAGAAGAGGTCTCCGCCTCTTCAGTGTATGTGCCTGGCGCGCCAACGTCCAAGGGTTTTCCCGTGCTTATTACCCCTACTGTTCTCCTCTTACTACCTGCAACAGTAGTTCTCTGCAGCACGGTGATCCACGATCCATCCATCTTGAGACTTTCTACTTACTTGTTGAAGGTATTGTCATATTTGTGTATTTAACAAGAGGATGTAATAGATCTTTTGTACAGCAAGAAATTCCGTGTCAGCGAATTTCACTATGTGGTCGGTCTCGTCAGAAAACTATAAAACAAGCTTCAGACGAAGAACCCGAGATAGAAGCCAAAAGGCAATTTGTCAAAAAGTGGCCACGAAAGCCAATATTTTCCTATCATGTTGCCCTTGATGTAAAGAAATATGGAACAAATGGTACTTATATTTATCAGGAATACGTAGAACTCTACCAACATCTCTTCGTAGTAGAAGAGAATTGGCAGGCGGATTCACTGCAGTAGCTGCAAGATCCGCTACTTCTGCTGCTTCGTTGGTAGGAGCCCTCCTTTGTAAACGTTTCCTTAGGAAGTAAGTCTTTTTATGGTCATGACGAAGGTGGAATGGATTGGGCAGCACAGATATGGGAACTGTACTGCATATAGTTCTATAGCTTGATGCATTTTGATGGCATTCGCCTTAAATTAAGAGGATGTCGACTAATTCTTTATTAGTAAATGGCATTTTACTCCTGAAAATTATTTATTACTCAACTCTGTAGATGTTATACAGGCAGTATACTAAAAAATAAAGGCATCATTGCCTGTAGCAAACCTGATATATTTAGACAGTCACTCCATTGAGCATCAGTTAACTCCTCTAAAGGGCAACACACAACTGACGATGTATCTCCTGTCTCCTTCGAGAAGTGGTATAAAATTTTAGTTGGTGGGGCATTCATGGTAAGCAAAGTTGAGACATGTATCTAGGTAATTAAGGAAATTGCGTAAACGGATTGGATTGACTACCATACTTCTTTTGGACCCATTCGCTGTAAAAGTACATGAGAAGGCCACCGTATTTCCTCAGGAAAATACAGCGGTTGGGGAAAAAATTGAAACAACGCGAGAAATGAATGCTTGAACATAAACGCAGATGCTTGCTAAGCCTCCAACTGGGAAGATGTGCAATTTCCTCGATGCGTTGGAAGTGTCAGTTGTCGTCAGAACACTGCTCTGTGTAGTTGTGTGAGCGTAACTGTAACGTGGGCAAATTCTTGATGCTCATATGGTGGGTGCTTTCGTAGCCAAGATCGGCCGAAGTGTTTTCTATTTCAAGAGCGACCGTATCGAAGACGTCTACCGCATACAGGGAAGACGGGAAAGTATCATCCACTAAGTCACAATGCGAAAGTGTGTGTCGAGTTATCAAGACAGACGAGTACCGAAGAGGGTTCTGACGTAAAATATGAGACTACCAACGCCGCGCGGGATTAGCCGAGCGGTCTTAGGCGCTGCAGTCATGGACTGTGTAGCCGGCCGCGGTGGTCTCGCGGTTCTAGGCGCGCAGTCCGGAACCGTGCGACTGCTACGGTCGCAGGTTCGAATCCTGCATCGGGCATGGATGTGTGTGATGTCCTTAGGCTAGTTAGGTTTAAGTAGTTCTAAGTTCTAGGGGACTGATGACCACAGCAGTTGAGTCCCATAGTGCTCAGAGCCATGGACTGTGTGGATGATCCTGGCGGAGGTTCGAGTCCGCCATCTGGCATGCGTGTGTGTGTTTGTCCTTAGGATAATTTAGGTTATGTTGTGTGTAAGCTAAGGGACTGATGACCTTAGCAGTTAAGTCCCATAAGATTTCACACACATTTGAACATGTTTTAAGAGACTACAGCTGCAAAAGTCAGCGCTGAACTTAATTTCGCACTCGCGAACACTGTCAGACCTAAAACAACAGGAATGGAGTTCCACAAGTAACGAAATTCAGGCCGAGTTGGAACTCGAAGACCACTCATCAGTAAGGCGAATGCTCGTAACGAGAAAACGTGGTGTTGAAAACATAAAACCTGGACTAAGGAGCAATGGAAAAATGTCATTTAGCCGGATGAGTTGTGTCACACTATTTCCAGTTTCTAAAACACTGTAGGGGTTCGGTGATGATTTGCGCAACCCTATCGTGATATTCTATGAGCCCCATGGTTACTCTGCGCGCTCACATTGCTGATATGGGTTATTTGACTATTTTGGATGATGAGTTACATTCCACTGTAGAACTTCTGTTCTCCAGGACAAAGTTGTTAACATAGCTCGCATCGTGTAGGACTGGTTTTGTGAGTAGAATGACGAATTGTCGCACCTCCCCAGGCCACCAAGTCAGCAGATCTCAATATCGTTGAGCCTTTGTGGTGTACTTTGGAGAGAAGGCTGCCTGGTCGCCATTCACGTCCATCATCGTTACGAGAACTTGCCACTATTTTGCAGGAATTCGTTGAAAATCCTACAGGACGTATATTTATCCATTCCGAAACGGCTGAAAGCCGTTTTGAGTGCCAACAAAATCCATCTAAAGAGCCTACTGTCTGAGTGCAATGTACATGTCCTGTAGTTTCAAATGGGTGTTCTGTACACTTTCCAGATACGCAATTTACAGACAGAACTGTGCAGCGGAAAGACAGTCGAAGTGTATCGACTTGAAAATCGACTTCTTGGAGCAAAGCTATCGACTGTCAAACCGATAAATTTTCATCTAGAACCCTTGTCGAAGAGTTATTTCGGGAATTTTTCCTTACGAAAGAAATTTAGGCATTCACTCATAAATCTGAAGTCTCAAACAAACGCCGTTTTCCTTGTTTCGGTCATGAGCTCTCAGATGTGCTTGATGCGATTCTCCGGTCTCTTCTGGCAACTTCTTGGAGTTGGAATGTAGATGAGAGAACCTCCGCTTCAGCTAGCGGCGTTTGGGAGACAGCTGGCCGTGCTGCCGTGCGCCACGTGAACGTTAGGTAAGCGCGGCATCGCCCCCGCCGCTGACGTCACGGCGAGCACGCGGCAGCTCGGCGTGGTCAACTCAGCGCGGCGGGCAGCGAACCCAGCGCGGGCTGGCGGCGGCCGAGCGCCGCAGCCGGCTGGCGCCTTCCGCCAGACCCGAGCAGCTGCACGCCTCGCCACCCTGGCGGGGCCACCAGTCTGTAACACTGGTGTCATTACTTGAGCGTACACCGCATGATAACAGCCGAAATGCATTTATAGATGCCTGAAATTATAGCATTTTACGTTTTGAGGTGATTTCTTGTCCTGGGGGATACTTTTAGAGATGCCAATTTATTTCAATCTGTTGTCTCGTTCCTCATAGGAGTGAAGAAGGCATGTTGTTGTTGTTGTTGTTGTTGTGGTCTTCAGACCTGAGACTGGTTTGATGCAGCTCTCCATGCTACACTATCCTGTGCAAGCTTCTTCATATTCCAGTACGTACTGCAGCCTACATCCTGCTGAATCTGATTAATGTATTCATCTCTTGGTCTCCCTCTACGATTTTTACCCTCCACGCTCCCCTCCAATACTAAATTAGTGATCCCTTGATGCCTCAGAATATGTCCTACCAAGCGATCCCTTCTTCTGGACAAGTTGTGCCACAAACTCCTTGGTTCAAAATGGTTCAAATGGCTCTGAACACTATGCGACTTTACTTCTGAGGTCATCAGTCGCCTAGAATATAGAACTAATTAAACCTAACTAACCTTAGGACATCACACACACCCATACTCGAGGCAGGATTTGAACCTGCAACCGTAGCGGTCGCTCGGCTCCAGAATGTAGCGCCTAGAACCGCACGGCCACTACGGGCGGCACACAAACTCCTCTTCTCCCCAGTTCTATTCAATACCTCATAATTAGTTATGTGATCTATCCATCTAATCTTCAGCATTCTTCAGTAACACCACATTTCGAAAGCTTCTATTCTCTTCTTGTGCAAACTACACTCCTGGAAATGGAAAAAAGAACACATTGACACCGGTGTGTCAGACCCACCATACTTGCTCCGGACACTGCGAGAGGGCTGTACAAGCAATGATCACACGCACGGCACAGCGGACACACCAGGAACCGCGGTGTTAGCCGCCGAATGGTGCTAGCTGCGCAGCATTTGTGCACCGCCGCCGTCAGTGTCAGCCAGTTTGCCGTGGCATACGGAGCTCCATCGCACTCTTTAACACTGGTAGCATGCCGCGACAGCGTGGACGTGAACCGTATGTGCAGTTGACGGACTTTGAACGAGGGCGTATAGTGGGCATGCGGGAGGCCGGGTGGACGTACCGCCGAATTGCTCAACACGTGGGGCGTGAGGTCTCCACAGTACATCGATGTTGTCGCCAGTGGTCGGCGGAAGGTGCACGTGCCCGTCGACCTGGGACCGGACCGCATCGACGCACGGATGCACGCCAAGACCGTAGGATCCTACGCAGTGCAGTAGGGGACCGCACCACCACTTCCCAGCAAATTAGGGACACTGTTGCTCCTGGGGTATCGGCGAGGACCATTCGCAACCGTCTCCCGCACACCGTTAGGCCGTCTTTCGCTCACGCCCCAACATCGTGCAGCCCGCCTCCAGTGGTGTCGCGACAGGCGTGAATGGAGGGACGAATGGAGACGTGTCGTCTTTATCGATGAGAGTCGCTTCTGCCTTGGCGCCATTGATGGTCGTATGCGTGTTTGGCGCCGTGCAGGTGAGCGCCACAATCAGGACTGCATACGACCGAGGCACACAGGGCCAACACCCGGCATCATGGTGTGGGGAGCGATATCCTACACTGGCCGTACACCGCTGGTGATCGTCGAGGGGACACTGAATAGTGCACGGTACATCCAAACCGTCATCGAACCCATCGTTCTACCATTCCTAGACCGGCAAGGGAACTTGCTGTTCCAACAGGACAATGCACGTCCGTATGTATCCCGTGCCACCCAACGTGCTCTAGAAGGTGTAAGTCAACTACCCTGGCCAGCAAGATCTCCGGATCTGTCCCCCATTGAGCATGTTTGGGACTGGATGAAGCGTCGTCTCACGCGGTCTGTAGGTTCAGCACGAACGCTGGTCCAACTGAGGCGCCAGGTGGAAATGGCATGGCAAGCCGTTCCACAGGACTACATCCAGCATCTCTACGATCGTCTCCATGGGAGAATAGCAGCCTGCATTGCTGCGAAAGGTAGATATACACTGTACTAGTGCCGACATTGTGCATTCTCTGTTGCCTGTGTCTATGTGACTGTGGTTCTGTCAGTGTGATCATGTGATGTATCTGACCTCAGGAATGTGTCAATAAGGTTTCCCCTTCCTGGGACAATGAATTCACGGTGTTCTTATTTCAATTTCGAGGAGTGTAGCAAAACTCCTTTACTACTTTAAGTGTCTCATTTCCTAATCTAATTCCCGCAGTATCACCTGAATTAATTCGGCTATATTCCATTATCCTTGTTTTGCTTTTGTTGATGTTCATCTTATACCCTCCTTTCAAGTCACTGTCCATTTTGTTCAACTGCTCTTCCAAGTCCTTTGCTGTCTCTGACAGAATTACAATGTCATCGGCGAACCTCAAAGCTTTTATTCCTTATCCATGGATTTTAATATCTACTCCGAATCTTTCTTTTGTTTCCTTTTCTAGTTGCTCTATATACAGATTGAATAGCATTATGGAGAGGCTACAACCCTGTCTCACTCCCTTCCCAACCACTGCTTCCCTTTCATATCCCTCGACCCTTATAATTGCCATCTACTTTCTGTACAAATTGTAAATAGCCTTTCACTCCCTGTATTTTACCTCTGCCACCTTCAGAATTTGAAATAGAGTATTCCAGTCAACATTGTTAAAAGCTTTTTCTAAGTCTACAAATGCTGGAAACGTAGGTTTGCCTTTCCTTAATCATTCAGGGTCAGTATTGCCTCTCGTGTTCCAACATTTCTACGGAATCCAAACTGATCTCCCCCGAGGTCGGCTTCTACCAGTTTTTCCATTCGTCTGTAAAGGATTCGAGTTATTATTTTGCAGCTGTGACTTATTAAACTGATAGTTCGGTAATTTTCATATCTGTCAACGCCATCTTGCTTTGGGAAGGCATCACGAAAAGATATTACGAATACTAATCACTGTGACACGGCAAAGAAGAAAGATCTTGCGTTCGAGTCGGCCTCGTTGACTTAAGACCTTCTTCTTCAGGAAAATCGAGTCTTTTAGTCAGATCTCTTCTATTTTGTCATATATCACAAACTGTGCCAAAAAGAGATCAGTATCTTAGATCAGTATCTTAAAAACGAGCGTACGTATCGAGGAGGATCACTTGACGTCGAACACAATGACCTAAAACAGATTTTTGTGCTGTGACACATCGAAGTGCAAAGACTTACCATAACAAAACAGAGCGATGCACAAAGAAAAATGTCGATTTTTAGGAGCCTACTGAGTATGACGCAGAATGAATTTGCAGTTCGCAGTTTCGTAATGAATATACGTGTTAGTATCTATTTTTCCCACATGAAATTACATCGGATGTTGTGATCTTCGTTTCAGAAAATATCTCTCGACATTTAAAAATCTGTTTTGCTGACCTGCGTCTATTGCTCCGACCTACGAAATCTGAAAAACCGAATAGTATGTACCTTTTACCAAAACTTCCTTTAAAACTAATTAAGTACCCTACTATCACATCACCTCCAAAGCTACACAGAAGTACAGAAAAGTGAACATCCGTATTATTAATACTTGTCTATAGTCTCTTTCGTAGTGAATGTCACACATCTAGCATAGTCACATATTTTATAGAATTCGTGGATTTATCGAAATCTTCGACTGTAAATCGAAAGTGTTGGAGATGCCGAAGGGTGGTGGGTAGCGGGATTTATTGTGAATCTTATGTGAAATACCGGGTGATCAAAAAGTCAGTATAAATTTGAAAACTGAATAAATCACGAAATATTGTTGATAGAGAGATACAAATTGACAAACATGCTTGGAATGACATGGGGTTTTATTACAACCAAAAAAATACAAAAGTTAAAAAAATGTCCGAAAGATGGCGCTTCATCTGATCAGAATAGAAATAATTAGCATAACAAAGTAAGACAAAGCAAAGATGATGTTATTTATAGTAAATGCTCTATATGTCCACCATCATTCCTCAACAATAGCTGTAGTCGAGGAATAATGTTGCGAACAGCACTGTAAAGCATGTCCGGAGTTATGGTGAGGCATTGGCATCGGATATTGTCTTTCAGCATCCCTAGAGATGTCGGTCGATCACGATACACTTGCGACTTCAGGTAATCCCAAAGCCAATAATCGCATGGAATGAGGTCTGGGGACCTGGGAGGCCAAGCGTGACGAAAGTGGCAGATGAGCACACGATCATCACCAAACGACGCGCGCAAGAGGTCTTTCACGCACCATTTGTTGGACATTTTGTGAACTTTCTTTTTTTTTTGCTCTAATAAAACCCCATGTCATTCCAAGCATGTATGTCAATTTCTACCTCTCTATCTACATTATTCCGTGGTTTATTAAGTTTTTAAATTTATACTGACTTTTTGATCACCCTGTAGTTTGAATGGTTACTGGGAGGAGATCGCTTCGACACAAAGATACCTTCTGCTAGAACTGAAGAGTGTGTGATACGAAAATTTTGATTAATACACGAGGAGCTTACCTTGTGCTCTTTTAACCACAGCTGGATGAAATAAAGAAACAGTCTAGGGGAGGAGGAGGAGGATTTTGAAAATGTAGTTGGCAGAGAAGAGAGTAATGTCTGAGAGTGTTATTGTACAGACCATTTCTTCAGATAAAGCCAAATGGACACATAACTAGGAAAACATGTCACAGATTGCATAACAACGAACCCTACGAGTATTAGAAACACAGAAACATTAGGAACAAGGAAGTGCTCCCCTACCCCCACTCACATCCACCTTCCCAGATGCAGATGATTCTATGTACAGAGTACTGGGACAGCTGGAGGTGGAAACAAAATGCACGGCGGCAACAAATGTTAGAAAACACCTGTAAGAATGACAAACGGAATTTCTTTTTCAGGAATGCCTTTCTTGTTACTGATGATATACATTTTATATCCTCTTTATATGGGCCATTGTCAGTTATTTTGCTTCCCAAACAACAAAATTCTTCTACACTTGATCGTCTATTCTTTTAACCTACCTCCCTCAGCATCGCCAGACGTAATTAGACTACATTTTATTACCTTTCTTTTACTTTTGTTGATTTTTGTCTACAATTTCCACTCAAGATACTATCACTTCCGTTTGACTGCTCTTCAGAGTCCTCTTTCATTTGACAACTACTGCGTCATCAGCAAACATCAAAGTTTTAGTTTAGTTTCCCGAAACTTTAATTCCCTTTCCAAATTTCTCCTTGGTTCGTTCATAGCTTGCTCAATGTACAGATTGAATAACATCGTGGAAAGGCTGCAGTCTTGTCTCAGTCCGTTTCCAACTACTGTTTCCCTGTCATGCCCTGGGCCTTGTAACTGCAGTCTCGTTTCTGTGGAAGTTGTAAATTACAATTAAACCCCAGCTACTCTCACCTTTTCAAAGAATATGTTCCAGCCAACCCTGCCAAGAATACTGTCTTTAAAACATCGGGCTGAATACACTCCTGGAAATTGAAATAAGAACACCGTGAATTCATTGTCCCAGGAAGGGGAAACTTTATTGACACATTCAGATACATCACATGATCACACTGACAGAACCACAGGCACATAGACACAGGCAACAGAGCATGCACAATGTCGCCACTAGTACAGTGTATATCCACCTTTCGCAGCAATGCAGGCTGCTATTCTCCCATTGAGACGATCGTAGAGATGCTGGATGTAGTCCTGTGGAACGGCTTGCCATGCCATTTCCACCTAGCGCCTCAGTTGGACCAGCGTTCGTGCTGGACGTGCAGACCGCGTGAGACGACGCTTCTTCCAGTCCCAAACATGCTCAATGGGGGACAGATCCGGAGATCTTGCTGGCCAGGGTAGTTGACTTACACCGTCTAGAGCACGTTGGGTGGCACGGGATACATGCGGACGTGCATTGTCCTGTTGGAACAGCAAGTTCCCTTGCCGGTCTAGGAATGGTAGAACGATGGGTTCGATGACGGTTTGGATGTACCGTGCACTATTCAGTGTCCCCTCGACGATCACCAGAGGTGTACGGCCAGTGTAGGAGATCGCTCCCCACACCATGATGCCGGGTGTTGGACCTGTGTGCCTCGGTCGTATGCAGTCCTGATTGTGGCGCTCACCTGCACGGCGCCAAACACGCATACGACCATCATTGGCACCAAGGCAGAAGCGACTCTCATCGCTGAAGACGACACGTCTCCATTCGTCCCTCCATTCACGCCTGTCGCGACACCACTGGAGGCGGGCTGCACGATGTTGGGGCGTGAGCGGAAGACGGCCTAACGGTGTGCGGGACCGTAGCCCAGCTTCATGGAGACGGTTGCGAATGGTCCTCGCCGATACCCCAGGAGCAACAGTGTCCCTAATTTGCTGGGAAGTGGCGGTGCGGTCCCCTACGGCACTGCGTAGGATCCTACGGTCTTGGCGTGCATCCGTGCGTCGAGCTCCGTATGCCACGGCAAACTGGCTGACACTGACGGCGGCGGTGCACAAATGCTGCGCAGCTAGCGCCATCGACGGCCAACACCGCGGTTCCTGGTGTGTCCGCTGTGCCGTGCGTGTGATCAATGCTTGTACAGCCTTCTCGCAGTGTCCGGAGCAAGTATGGTGGGTCTGACACACCGGTGTCAATGTGTTCTTTTTCCCATTTCCAGGAGTGTATGTCAGTGGGGTTCCATTTTTCTCCGCCAATTTCCTACATTCTTTTTTGCTGGGGATAAATTCTTGATTTCGAAACAAATGGGTTGGAAATATAAATATAGTCAAAAAATTCAGTGTATGTCACAAAAATCGCACAATTCTTAGTGATTCCGCCCGTCGCCACTAGTTCTTTCAGTAATGTGAACCGCTTCCTCTTTCAAGTTTAGCGTCATTTGGACCCAGGAAGATGTATAGAGCAATGGCCAAATTTTATCTTCCTTAACTCATTCCCGTTGTCTGTTTCCATAACATGCAAGCTCAGTGCAAAAAGCGAGTATCCTAGTGAGCTGAGTCTGCTGCGACTCACGTGCCCACGGCAGCATTGCAAATATATCATTTAATGAGTCCTTTTGATCTGCTGCCACAGAAAATTGGTTATAGATGTCTAAATACGATGAACAACTGTACTGCCTTTCATTCTTTCTGCTACTCTTTATCTGGGATGAAGATTTCGAGACAGTATGCTCCAAACTTGAAGTCGAAAGATCTACCGAGATTTCAGAATCGTATGTTTCTTCAGATCACAACTCATCGTAACCCCACTGGAAAAAAGGCACGATATGTCTAATACATTCACAAAAAGAACACAATTATCATATTTAAATAGGGGAGGTAGTGCCACAGACATGATATGTGAATTGGAGTGGCAATCATTAAAAAAAGGGGGGCGTTTTTCGTTGCGACGGGATCTCCTCATGAAATTTCAGTCATCAGTTTTCTCCTCCAATTGCGAAAACATCCTGATGGTACCCACCTACATGGGGAGGAATGATCATCACGATAAAGTAAGAGAAATCAGAGCACGCACAGAAAAATTTAAGTGCTCGTTTTTCCCGCTCGCAGTTCGAGAGTGGAACGGTAGAGAAACACCTTGAATGTGGTTCATTGAACCCTCCGCCAGGCACTTAATTGTGAATACCAGAGTAATTACGTAGATGTAGATGTAGACATAAGAGATATCACTAACATAGGCAGTAGGCACCAGTACATTGACAATGTTATGAATTTCAATTAATCTGCTAAGATGACCATGTTTAAAATTGTATTGATAAGCAAATAGCTCACAGAGTGTATTGTTCGACTGCAAAGAGATTACGGGATTTTTATGTAGTACTTACTCTAATTAAAAATACAAAGCATCATACGTGAAAAACTACCACTGTGAATTCTTCTTCACGTATCTATTATGCTTATACCAGTCCTTTCACTATTTAAACTATCGGAAAATAGCATCCCTCGTATAAGACTACCTCACTAATCTTAAAACCGACAAGTGGCCCTTTAACTTTCAACCCGAACATATTCCTTACATATCTCCTGGATTTGTTTTCAACTTATAATTTAAGCAGTAATGACAACAATCGCAGCCTTTCTGTATAAATTATTCAAAAAATGATTCAAATGGCCCTGAGCACTATGGGACTTAACATCTTAGGTCATCAGTCCCCTACTTAAACCTAACTAACCTAAGGAGATCACACACATCCATGCCCGAGGCAGGATTCGAACCTGCGACCGTAGCAGTCCCGCGGTTCCGCACTGCACCGCCTTGAACCGCACTGCTACCTCGACCGGCTATACGTTATTAACGGGAACTTATATTTCATGATTTCCTCGCTTTTGTTCTCGTTTTTGTGTTTTCGGATGTCTCTATACTTGATACTTTGGCTTCCAAACTCCTGCTTAAGTATCCAAAACTCGGAGCCTTTCGATACTTACTGAACAAGACCGTGCTGCAGCTAGGCTAACAACTAAATCTACAGAAGAGGACTGATACGAATGGGTCCGCCTTTATCTCTGGATCGGACGACCTGCAGTAGGCTCGTGGCGGGCTGAGGCACCTCCGCGGGTGCAGCAGGTTTCCGGCCCTCAGCTGTAGCGCACATCCGCCTACCGTTGCCTGGTCGTAGCACAACCATCGTTCAAATACCATTTTCTGCGTTCGATGTTAACAGTTCCCGGGTTCCGAAACCGCGTCAGGATCTTCGAAGCCGATGTTTCGACCTCCTTGCTGGCGCCTCCTTCCGGGAAGTGGATGCACGCTGCGGTGCACTGGCGCCAGTTTAGGAAGCGTGTTTCCCGCGCCTATCGCCGCCACACTGGCTCTGGTACACTGATGGTACTTATGTCGTCTGGCCCCAGGAGGAGGAGACTCTCCATGATTTCTACTGATATCTCAACAGCACTCGCTTTATAATCAGTTTCGTTGTAGGGAGGGACGATGCTTTGGGCTTGCCGTTACTCCAAGTACTAATCCATGGTCGGTCCGATAGAAAATTAGGAACAAAGTTTACGGGAAACGCAAGAATACCAGGGGGCACCTAAATGCGGATTCTCATTATCCTTCCCTAAAAGAGGCTGTTACGTGCACGCTGAAAGCAAGAGTATGTCGATTCAGAGACGAAGCCAATTTGAAATAAATTGAGCATCTAAGAAAAACATTGTGGAACGTTAAGTTTAGCTCAGACTAATAGAACTTTGTCCTCGTAGTAGATAGGAAAACAAAAATGGTTCAAAAAGCTCTGAGCACTATGGGACTCAACATCTATGGTCATCAGTCCCCTAGAACTTAGAACTACTTAAACCTAACTAACCTAAGGACATCACACAACACCCAGCCATCACGAGGCTAGCAAAATTAAACGCATCAGTCAGAGAACCGTCGCATTGCCTCCGCATTATCCCCCAAGTGAGCCTCCTTCCCTATTCCTCTAACAATTAAATTACAGCACAGATAATCTAATGCCACGTAACGATTAGCGACTTATTAGCAAGCAGGTGTTAGAAAGTGACTTGGAGAGTGTATAAAGGGTGCTCCATTGATAGTGACCAGGCTAAATATCTCGCGAAATAAGCATCAAACGAGAAAACTACAAAGAACGAAACTCGTCTAGCTTTAAGGGGGAAACCAGATGGGAGCTATGGTTGGCCCGCTAGACGGCGCTGCCATAGGTCAAACGGATATCAACTGCGTTTTTTAAAAATAGGAACCCCCATTTTTTATTACATATTCGTGTAGTACGTAAAGAAATATGAATGTTTTAGTTGGACCACTTTTTTCCCTTTGTGATAGATGGCGCTGTAATAGTCACAAACGTATAAGTACGTGGTATCATGTAACATTCCTTCAGTGCGGACGGTATTTCTGTCGTGATACATTACCCGTGTTAAAATGGACCGTTTACCAATTGCGGAAAAGGTCGATATCGTGTTGATGTATGGCTATTGTGATCAAAATGCCCAAGGGCGTGTGCTATGTATGCTGCTCGGTAACCTGGACGACATCATCCCAGTGTCCGCACCGTTCGCCGGATAGTTACGTTATTTAAGGAAACAGGAAGTGTTCAGCCACATGTGAAACGTCAACCACGACCTGCAACAAATGATGATGCCCAAGTAGGTGTTTTAGCTGCTGTCGCGGCTAATCCGCACATCAGTAGCAGACAAATTGCGCGAGAATCGGGAATCACGAAAACGTCGGTGACGAGAATGCTACATCAACATCGGTTGCATATTTCTATGCACCAGGAATTGCATGGAGACGACTTTGAACGTCGTGTACAGTTCTGCACCTGGGTACAAGAGAAATTATGGGACGATGACAGATTTTTTGCACGCCTTCTACTTAGCGACGAAGCGTCATTCACCAAGAGCGGTAATGTAAACCGGCATAATATGCACTATTGGGCAACGGAAAATCCACGATGATTGCGACAAGTGGAACATCAGCGACCTTGGCGGGTTAATGTATGGTGCGGTATTATGGGAGGAAGGCTAATTGGCGCCCATTTTATCGATGGCAATCTAAATGGTGCAATGTATGCTGATTTCCTATGTAATGTTCTGCCGATGTTACTACAATATGTTCCACTGCATGACAGAATGGTGATGTACTTCCAACATGATGGATGTCCTGCACATAGCTCGCGTGCAGTTGAAGCGGTATCGAATAGCATATTTCATGACAGGTGGATTGGTCGTCGAAACACCACACGATGGTCCGCACGTTCACCGCATCTCACGTCGCCGGATTTCTTTCTATGGGGAAAGTTGAAAGATATTTGCTATCGTGATCCACCGACAACGCCTGACTACATGCGTCAGCATGTGTGAACATTACGGAAGGCGAACTACTCGCTGTTGATAGGAATGTCGTTACACGTATTGCCAAATGCATTGAAGTTGACGGACATCATTTTGAGCATTTATTGCAATAATGTGGTATTTACAGGTAATCACGCTGTAACAGCATGCGTTCTCAGAAATGATAAGTTCACAAAGGTACATGTATCACATTGGAACAGCCGAAATAAAATGTTCAAACGTACCTACGTTCTGTATTTTAATTTAAAAAACCTACCTGTTACCAACTGTTCGCCTAAAATTGTGAGCCATATGTTTGTGACTATTACAGCGCTATCTATCACAAAGCGGAAAAAGTGGTCCAACTAAAACATTCATATTTCTTTACGTACTAGACGACTCTGTAATAAAAAATGGGGGTTTCTATTTAAAAAAACGCAGTTGATATCCGTTTGACCTATGGCAGAGCCATCTAGCGGGCCAACCATAGAGCCATCTGGTTTCCCCCTTCAAGCTAGACGAGTTTCGTTTTTTGTAGTTTTTTCGTTTGACGCTTATTTCGTGAGATATTTGGCCCGGTCACGATCAATGGACCACCCTGTGTAGCACTCTGATACGTTGTCCGTAGTTCAATCTCGGCGTGTTCCTAAAATGTGATGCCATATCTCTACCACTCTCCAAATGCAAAGCATCGAATGAGAAAAATCTCGGTGACGTTCATGTCCTTTTGTATAAGCGTTGAATATTTGTAATACACTCAAAGACAAAAAAGTTCATTTCATAGTACGCTCCCTCTGTCATCACCGGCACCCTTACCGTACAGCGGTACGGCGACGACCTTATATTACCTGTTAACGGCAAGCCATCTTGGGGTTACATTTCAGCAAGATAATGACCGCCTACATACGACAAGAGTTTCTCCTGCTAGTCTTCAGGCTTTCCAGACCCTACCTCAGCGAGCTAGGCCCCGGTTCTCTCCCCAACTGAGAACGTTTGGAGCGTCATGGGCAGGAATCTCCACAAGCATGGGATGCCAGTGATCTAACTCGCAAATTGGACAGAATTTGGGACGATATCCATCAGGAGGCCATCTAACAATTATCAATCAATGCCAAGCCGAATAACTGCTTACATAAGGTACAGAGGTGGACAAAGGCGTTATTGACTTGCTCAATTCGTGAAGCTCTTTCTCTTGAATAAATCATCCAATTTTTTTGAAATTGCAGTCACTTGTTTGTCAGTAGGTTTAAATCAATTCTACCGATTTCCGTCCCATTTAGATAATTCCTTCGTCACATGTCGCTTTTTTAGTGTATGTTAATAATTTACAGTGCAACTCTTTATCAATTAAAACACAATTACATGATTCGACACGGAATTATAATATGAACATTTATACTCATAAATAATTGTTCCACAAACACAATCATTCATTATTCAGTTAAAATATCGGTGATGTACTCGTTTGGCGAAGAACTGAAGTAAGAACAAAGAACCAAGGAAAACCATTATTTGTAGCGGACCAGTCTCGGAAACGCTGAGAAGTTCCGGATGCTTGCGCAATCGAAGGAACTCTAGAAAAGTTGGGAGATCGTTTTACTGTACCATGCCCATTTACTGGACAAAATTTTAAACAGAATTCAACGGATGATTAGCACGACGGTGGGTGCTTGGCCAATTGCAAGTCGCTAAAAAGGCAGGTCGTCCGTTGCTCTAGAAATAAGGTTCCAGGACTTGTTTGAAGCAGGACTCAATGAAAAATTCCCAGAAAAGAAAGAAAAGTGCTGCTATTTCAGCTGGTGACAATGCAGACAAGTAAACACATACCCACATATCACAGAGGTTATTCGTGGTGGAGATTACGAAAAAAGAGAAAAGGTCCCGATATCAGACGAAATTGAATAATTTGGTCAGTATGAATCCTTTTTCAGGACACCAAACAACAAAAAGAATTAGCAGGAAACTTGGATGGTAGACTAATTCTATAGTTAACAGAACGTTGTAATTGAGAATCACATGAAATGAGGCCGAAAAAGGCTTTGCTGAGCTTTTATTCTGAGAGCTTTACTTCCGACTAGTACTTCAGGAACATTTATTTTGATCAATAAATAACTCACTGGAATCGAGTCCTGCTGTTATCGCGAACTCTCTCCCAGCGCAAAGTCCCAAGCGTGTGAAAAAGAGCGCAGATGACTCTTGTACATAGGAAGGGCGAAAGAAAGGACCCGAAAATTACGGACCAACAATCTTAACATGAATTTGCTGCAGAATTCTTGAATATATCCTCAATTAGAAGAAAACAAATTTCCTTGACACGTGAAAGCTTCTGTCCACAAATCAGCAAGGATCTAGAGAGCATCGTTCGTGCGAAGCTCCACTTGTTCTTTTCTCATATGACATCCTGCGAACCACGAATAGAGGATAACAGGTAGAGCTCATACTCCTAGATTTCCGAAAACCGTTTCACACAGTGCCCCACCGCAGGCTGTTAACGAAGGTACGAGCATACGGAACAGGTTCCCAGATGGGTGAGTGGCCTGAAGACTTATCCAATAGGACACAGTGCGTTGCTTTCGACGGCGGCTGTTGATTAGAGACAAAGGTATTGTCAGGTGCGTTCCGGGGTAGTGTGACACGACCACTGTTACTCTCCATACATATAAAAGATCTGACGGACCGATTGAACAGTTATCCGCGGCTGTTTGCACGGGAAGGTGTCATCGTTCAATGACTGTAGGAGTATACGAGTAGACTCGACGAAATATCCGTACCCAAAGACTGGAAAGTTGCACAGGTCACACCAATATTCAAGAAAGGTAGTAGGAGTAATCCACTAAATTACAGGCCCTTATCGTTAACATCGATATGCAGAAGGATTTTAGAACATATCTTGTATTCTAACATAATGAATTACCTCGAAGTAAACGGTTTATTGACACACAGTCAATGTGGGTTCAGAAAACATCGTTCCTGGGAAACACAACTAGTTCTTTATTCACATGAAGTGTTGAGTGCTATTGACAAGGGATTTCAGATCGATTCCGTATTTCTGGATTTCCGGAAGGTTTTTGACACTGTACCACACAAGCGGCTCGTAGTGAAACTGCGTTTTTTGGCAGGACACTTAGAAAATGGAACTGACCTACTAAGGAGACTGCATACACTACACTCGTCCGTCCTCTTTTAGAATACTGCTGCGCCGTGTGGGATCAAATCAATGTTCAAATGTGTATGAAATTTTATTGGCCTTCTGCTAAGGTCATCAGTCCCTAAGCTTACACACTACTTAACCTAAATTATCCTAGGGACAAACACACACACCCATGCCCGAGGGAGGACTCGAACCTCCGCCGGGACCAGCCGCACAGTCCAGCGCTATAGACCGCTCGGCTAATCCCGCGCGGCTGTGTGGGATACTTGCCAGATACGACTGACGGAGTACCTCGAAAAAGTTCAATGAAAGGTAGCATGTTTTGTATTATATCGAAATATGGGAAAAAGTGTCACAGAAACGATACAGGATTAGAGCAGGGAATCATTAAAAGAAAGGCGTTTTTCGTTGCGACGGAATCTTCTCACGACATTCCGATCACCAACTTTCTCCTCCGAATGCGAAAATATTTCGTTGACACCGACCTACATAGGGAGGAACGATCACCACGATGAAATAAGGGAAATCAAAGCTCGTACGGAAAGATATAGGTGTTCATTATTTCCGCGCGCTATACGAGATTGAGATAATAGAGAATTGTGAAGGTGGTTCGATGAACTCTCTGCCAGGCACTTGAATGTGATTTGCAGAGTATCCATGTAGATGTAGATGTAGATGACTTAGACGAAGTTTATAATTGGCACGATGAATGGCAGCTTGATCTAAATTTAGAAAAATTTCAGTAAATGCAGATGCAAAGGAAAAATCTCTTAAAATTCTAATGCAGCTGCAGCACTGAGCTGCTTGTGACATCGAGTAAATACCTGGGCGTAACGTTGCAAAGCGATTTGAAACGGTAGGAGCACGCGAGGGCGGTAGTATGCAAGGCGAATGATCGCCTTCGATTTTCTGGGAGAATTTTAGGAAAGTGTAGCTTATCTATAAATGAGACCGCGTATAGACCGCAAGTGCGACCCATTCGTGCATGCTACTCTTATGTTTGGGATCCCCATCAGGTAAAAAAAAAAAAAATGGGGATGATCGTATGGCATTGTTGGCCGGGAGGCCCCATTCTGGGGGCGTTCGGTCGCCGTATTACAAGTGCGTCTTACTTGACGCCATTTAGGCGGTTTGACAGTCAATGATAATGATAATAAAGGGCACACAACACCCAATTCTGGAATAGAACCCAAGCCCCCTGCGTGGTAGGCGGTAACGCTACCGCAACGCTACGGAGGCCGCAGATGAAAGGAATCAAAATAATTCAGAGGCGAGCTGCTAGATTCGTTACAGATAGGTTCAATCAACACGTAAGCATTGCGTCGATGCTTCGTGAAATGTAGTGGGAATCCCTCGAGGTAAGATGACGTTAATTTTGTAAAACGCTTTTGGGAAAATTTAGAAAACCGGCTATTGAAACTGACTGGAGAATGATTCTACCGCCGCCGGAGTACATTTCGCTTAAGGACCACGTAGATAAATTACGAGCGATTAGGGCTCGTACGCAGGCAAGACAAGAGTTTTTTCCTCTCACCATTTGCGAGTGGAACAGGAAATGAAATAAATAGTGGTAAAAGGTACCCTCCATCTTGCACCACACAGTAGCTTGCGGAGTATTTATGTGGATGTACACGTAGAGGTAGGTCTTTTCGGTTTGTTAACTGGCGTCTTTAACGCATGCAGAATTGTTTTTAACGTAACACGAATACTGTCAGCCACTAAAGCTATTCTGCAGTTATTGTGAGGAATGTATACCCACGTTCAGGCACAGTCGACAAGTTTAATTACGCGGTTCCCCCACTATATAAGTTGCATTTGGCAGCACTTGTCTGGCAAAAAGAACATTTCCAACGTAGTTATGTCACTTTGGGATCATGTCTCCGCGATTTGCATGTTCTTCAAGCCATATTCAAGTACATCCGTGTAGTTGCCGCTAACACTCCGCTGCATATAGTGACACGCGAAGCAAGTTATGTAATACAGCGAAATATTCCTCTCCCTGTTACGAAGACGCAAAAGATATTCAGGCTGCAGCCAATCTTACGCTGCAGACGATGAGTGCTTCCGTTATGCTAGCAACTTACGCCACTGGTTTCTAAAATAACATTTCACACACTCGCGATCCCATAAAAAATTTTATGTAATTGTCAGCAACCTCAATTTGTCCCGCGAGACAAGGTCAAAGAGTCAACTCTGCGACTCCACTTTTTAAGCCCTTTATCTATCTTAATTCATCCGCACCCCTGAAGCTGCCGCTAGTACGAAAACAATATGCCATGACGAGTCTTTACCACCTTCCCACTAGCTTCTTCCAACGTTCTCTGAATCTCCGGTAGCCTCATAATGACAGTAAATGAAAGAGTCCTACAAAATCAAGCACCTGAGTTTCCACTGAAACAGTATTTTGTGTTATCACTTCAGCATATGTCATCAAGTCTAATGAATATTACCACGTAGCTCTGAAAAGTTGATAAAAATTGAGAATTAGTTACGAAGACTGCTGGTGAATTTTCAGTGTCATCTGATGTTCATTGAAGGAAACCGTTTGTGACGTAATAATCTGAAACGTCCCCTTAGAAAAATTTATGAATAAATGGGGTGATAAACGTCTTACATTATTTGATTTTTCAAACAGCTGAGCAAAACTGAACATACTCAGACATTACTCTCTTTACTTATTCTGATCAACACTAAACTGTCACACAAAATTTTTAGCGCAAAGCAACCTGACTTTTAATAATCCCTACAAAAGAATGGCCCTGACTAACAATAACCTATACCTTTCATGAATCACTTACCTCACAAAAATATTCGTTACTCAAACTACTGCAATACAGCGAGCGCCCATACTGCCAGCTAAATAAAAGATTTTAACTACTGATAGGCATAGTTAGCAAATGAAAGATTTTGATAAAGAACAAACAATGTATTTACCTTAATAGTATTCAAAAGTCATTATATATAGTTCATGACATCCAGTCTTACAAGTTCACTGTCTCTGATGGACACACGTCCAGATCATCCGGCCTCAAAACTCCGCCATCTCTCTCCCCACATCCACCACTGCTGGCGGCTCACCTCCAACTGCGCAACGCTACGCGCTGTTCACATCCAGCTGCCCAACACTACAATAGTAAACAACAATGCAAACCAGCCACAGACTGCACAGCCAGTGATTTTCATACAGAGCGCTACGTGGCGTTACCAATTAAAAAAAAAACCTAAACAGCCTACTTACAAATCGTACCTAAATACAGCTGTGATGGTTCCAACTAATATAGCTCAGATTTGAAGCACAAAAAGATCAAGACTGTTTTTCAGCAAAGCCGTCACTTCGACCATCACCTCATCTAGTTAGCTACCACGTAAAATAAGGTCGCCGCGGAAAAGTCACGAGTGCCTACGCCAAATACTCAAAAAGCACGCCAACGGAAATGAGAACGGCAGATGGAATCCAACAATGGTGGAAGTTAAACTCAGTGCTAGCTAGGCATTCCCATCTGCTCTGGACGGTGTCTTCCAGTCCCTCACTTGGAAACTCGAGCAATAATTGGTCGTAATAAGATGTGATGCTTGCGTGATCTGAGACTTTTAACTCCCCTGATCATTATAGTCACTGAGCGGGGAATTTGGATGTTGTGTACAAAACAATATAGCAAGAGAGTACAAAATCAAAAATCCTTGTAAAGGTACACTTGCTATACATTCTACCCGAGTCATCCATGGCTGCCGAATCATCGTACTGACTGAGCAGTGTTTACAGGTCACACAATACTTCATGTACTTTTAGACATAATCAAACATCACCGGAGTAGTGAAGACCAGCACAACGTTTAAATTATTGTTGGTAAAATGGACGAAAATGTCTTCTCGACTTTCAGCTCTAATTTGTAGGTGGCTTCGCATTAGTTTCTTCACTAAACAAATACACAAATATGTAAGTTGAAAAAGCTGCACTGAAAGATGGAAAAACTTTTATATTGTCGATATTTGAGGTGCAAATTGTACAGAGCGTTATGCTCTGGGCGTGTTAAGGCGCCCGCCTTTGTACCCGTCCCTGTGTGCTCTGAACGTGTTTACTCGCGCCACCAGTTCTTCTACCTGGTACTCTGAACATGTCTGAAAATGGCGCATTCTTTTATTTTTATTAAAGATTATCCGATAGTGATGGCCAGAACATGAAGTACTGGTGTTTCATTTCTTGAGAATTACATTTGGTTCGGGTGACAGTTTCACAGCAAATCATAGCGGACCAAAGGACACAATAATAGCTTAACGCAGGTTGTAAAAGGTGATGCCGACGCCAGATACGACAGTGTTCGCAGAAGGTGGTTGTGTGTACTGGAAAGGACGAGGGGACTCCTGTCTTGAGCAACACACTGTAGACAGTAGGTAACGCCGGAGCCATCCAGACGGCGGCTGAGAAGTCGTTGGAATCCTGAATGAGATGACTTCCGCTTTCTCGTTTCTAAAGCGTTGTAAAGTACAATAAAGGTCCCTGAGAGTGGGCAACAGTGAGCCTTGGGTGGAGAATGCAAAGAAGACGGAGCCAGTCTGATGACAGGAGTGCAATACACAGGTGGACACCAAGCAGGCTCTGTGAAAGCTACTGGCATTAATGGCTCTATGCTCCTTTGTTCAGCTGCAGGCCTCTGGGCACGAAAATGCAGGAATTTCATTAGTCAGCCTGGTCCTACGTAGTAATTTTGGAAAATTGTTGAGAAGTGGGAGGATGTTGCTGGAGAACTGACACTTTTCAGTGGATGACTTCTCGTGAGATGCTAGGGCTGACACTCTAAGAAGAAGCAAATGTTATGAGGGAGGCAGGAGGAACTAAGGTGACACTTCGTATACTGCTAGTGAGAACCACATTGAAACATGCTCGCAGAATGGTGTGAGAAACAGTCATTTCATTTTGCAGCTCCAACTGGAGCATGATGTAAAGTTTGGGTATGTCGCTTTTCAGGGTTCACAGGCATCGTCCGACATAGCGGCCACCGACAGCAGCACTGGCAGATAAAACAAGCACGCTGTTATAAAAAAAAAACAATATCTCCAGTCGGCTTGGGCGTGTATACACTAAGAAAACAATATTGTGTTAATGAGGAGGAGAAACACAGCCCTGTGTCGTGCATAATTTTACAAACTCAAATTTTGGTAATCACTGTCGTCAGATAGTGGAAACGGATGAGTGTGCCAATAATTTAGTAACCTACCTATTTGTTCCTTGTTTGAATTTGTCAACCTTAGTTTATTTTAACTGTTCCATGCTCTTGTGGTAATTTCTCAATGAATATAATGTTATTAAATATGCTCACTTTATAGCTCAGTGCAACTACAGAACTCGTTTTATGAGACAATTTATTATAAACACTAGAACTTACGGTAACTTTGACTTTCATTACATACATATCCCACCTGGTCACAAAATTAGCGTGTCACTGTTCCATTGCCCTTTTGATGTCTGTAGGGCCAAAATTTTGCATTAATATAAAATCTTTGGGAGACACATGGTAATTCACAGTTTTCCTTGGCATCTACATACTAATACAGGTTAATTACCTAAAGGCTTAGGCGGTGGGGTAGTACAGCACTTGGGAAAAATACACGTGATGTCAGTAAAAGCAGGGAGCCAGATGTGTGGAGAACAACTGACGTAAAGCAACCATTGAATTATCTTTTGATGTACTCAAATACAAATTAAGTACTCAGTCTGCTGCGCTCAGAGCTGTGTGTTTTTCCCATATGTTGAACTCTGCTGCAAAACTACAGCTTATTATTATGCTAACTGTAACGCAAAAACCTGTAGCCATTAAATGCCCGCTACCAGAAAAGTCATTTATCAGTTGAAGTGTCTCAGCACTGGAAGTTCTCGAGAAGTTATCGTGGAGAGAGAGTGGGATGTAGGGATATTTACCGGCATGGTTTTGAGGAGGCAGATAATGTTTGGGACACGAATACGTCTTAAATACCGATTCTGCCTTCGCATACTATGAGAGAATATCCTCGGCTGCTGAATCTACAGGTGCATCCAATAGTTAGTACAGCGATATCACCAGAACTTTGAATATGCTACCGCCGCCAAATTGTTTGTGTTGTTCAACCAATAACATTAGAATCTCTACGTTACATCTGTCGATGTTTCCATTTATAATTATAGTTTCTGGACGTCAATCGCATGTATAAACTTCTAGAGCGGTATTACCAATGCTCAAAGCTATCATACTGTGTAAATTAGCGAAACTAAAAATATATTGTATAAAGCAACATATTGGAGCTTGTGCCTGTCAGCTTATATTAAATAAAGCTACTTTTATAACTGTAATTGTGTATATGTCCCCACCGGGAATTTTCAAATATTTCTGAAAAACGTGGATTGTTTTATGTACTATCTCTCACAAGGAAGCATATTATTATTATTGGGGAGGTCAGTGTAAATTTTATGAAAGTGTCTGAGACAATGAATGACTTTGAAGCACCACTCTGTTTTTGCAATTTAACATCAGTTAATTTTGCTACTCGGATAGTACAGGAAAGCAGCACACTTCTAAATAATATTTTCGTAGACCAAGATAAATTTAATCAAATAAATATTTATCCGAGTAAGAATAATCTTTCTACTCATCATCGACAGGTGCTTATGGTATGACACATCCCTTTAGAGTCTCCATGCAGTAGCGCAAAGCAGTTCCCCAAATTGATGTATTCAGTTAATGATTTAACAATTGTAAATTTTAGGAAAAATTTGCAGCAGTTAGCTTAGGATGAGGTGTACCAGGAACCTGACCGTACTGTGACATGTACGTTATTTCCTTATTAACTGGGGTGTATAATTGCAAACAGTTTCCCTAAGGAAACAGTGAAATATAATTCTAAGAAACCATGAAAAAAACATGGCATACTAAATAGATGAAAAATCTTGTAATTGGTAAAGAGATATGTACCTAATATCAATGAAGATTAACGACCCAAATAATCAAATACTACAGAACCTACAGTACTATATTACAGAAAGTTATTAAATAGTTCATAATAATGTGTATTATGTCTGAGATGACGATAAAATTAAAACAATAATGATGATAAAATTATCTGATGATAAAATTTAAAAAATTTGGAAGATTGTTGAAAGGGAAACTGAGCACTGGAGAGCACAGGAAGGCTATATTACCACCAAGATTAACGTGAAGTTTATTAACAAAAAGTCAGAAATTGAATATATTTTTAATTAGTTTTTAAATGTTGCGGAGAAAACAGGATCCAAATGATCATTCTGAAAGGCAAGGATATATATGGAAGAGGCAATATCTATGCAACTGGATAAAACTGAATTTCTAACAAATGTCTCCTTCCGAAACTAGGAAGACAAACTCACACAAAACTAAAAGCTTACATGGAATTGATGACATTTCCAACACAGTAATACAACCTTGTTCACAACAAGTCAGTAGGATTCTCAGGCTGATATATGGCATTTTTCCTAACAGACAAATATTATTATACCATTGCGTAAAAAGGGGGATACATATGATGCCAACAACTGCTGGCCAATCTCATGTATGACTACTTTATCTAATAATCTTGACAAAGAAGTGTCTTCATGAGTAGCTTCACATATTTGCCAAAATGAGGTATTAACAAAACGTTAATTTCGTTTTCAGAGAGGCTTTTCAGCATAAAATGCTATATATACCATTCTTGATCAAATATTAATGCTCCGAATAACTGGACGTCACTCATTGGGATTTTTTGTGATCTCTCCAAGACTTTTCACAAGTGCGACAGTTCACACATATTGCTATTTGCCAAGTCTTCCGGGTACGTGCCAGAACCCAACCAAGGGCTTGTTATCCACGTCTGTAACAAACTCCGTGTACCCGAGATAAAATATCAATTTCACAGCAGCAAAGGGGCCTGCCAATGCTTCCCGTCCGTCCTAGAAGCGTCATCTATGGAACGCTGCTCCTCGTTTTGTTCTTGCAGAAGAACGGCCACAATGTCAGAAGTAGAAGCATCCGCTTGGACAGCAATCTGGCGCTAAAAATGGAGGAATTACTAATGGCGTCTAACCGCCTCAAAGAATGCCTGATGACTCTCGTCTTAATGGAAAACAGTCCCTTTCTTACGAAGGTTATCAATATTTTAAGTGGACATGACGGATGTATCCACCCACGCTGTGTAAATTCACACATATCCGTCCGCTGCGTTCTATGGCTAGTAGCTCATGGGATGACGAATAAATATAATTTTATTTAAAAAAGCGGATAAAGTGCCACTAGAAGCCTTCCTAAAAGACAATTTCCATTCCTTCCGAACTGACTATGCGAATGTAGACGTGATGTGGCTCAAATTCAAAGATATAGTAGCAACAGCAATTGAGATATTCATACCTCATAAATTGGTAAGAGATGGAACGGATCCCCCGTGTGAAGCAAAGCAAGCGCTGTATCATGTATAAGATACAGAGGCGAGCGAGTGCACGGGACTTACCCTAGTTCACTGCTAGTAGCGTCACGTCATCGTAACGCGCCTGCATATAGTATTGCACCACATTTAACATAAAAGTAAAAATTAAGATTTGTGTGTAAAACTTTGTTAAAGTATAGTTCTATGTAATAATGTTTCAGGTAACAAATCTTAATGTTATAAAATTAGTAGTTTACGTAAAATTCACGTTTTTGAAAGAAAAATAGGAGGCGCTAAATAATGACGCTAGGAAGCCAAAATTTGGTGAGAAGGTGCAGTAAGAAGTCATTAATGAGTGGTGCTGGTTTCCGAAACCATAAAACTAAAATTGACTCCAGAATCCGCGTTTTTCGGAAAAATCAGAGGCGCGAAATAATAGAGCTACAATATTGAAAATTGGTAGGATGCTTCAGTTCACCCTAATAATAATAATGGAAATACCACAATCAGTTACCTCTTCTAGTTTTTTAGTAATTTAGTAAAAACTACTTTTGTGAGTAAAATGTACATAAGCATTATAGATTAAGTACTTTAAATTTTAATGATAAAACAAATTCTTTAAGACCAATGATCAGATAGGACAATTAACAAAGCTACACCAAGTTTTAGTCTTGTAGCATAATTAACAGCTGATACAAGTCTTGATAAAGCTATGGTTCAGAGGTAACAATCTACCGTTAGTTCCATTGTAAAAATTCTAGAGAGTAAAGTTTTAATTTTAGCGGGCTGAGATTTTCTACGTGCTTCTGTACTGCTCAGATGTATGTATACAAAAATTGAGAAGATTGTAAAGCTATTATTAAATGTGATATTTAAGATTATGTGCCTGAGATAGCGATCATTTGAACGCTGCAGGCATCTGCATAGGAACGGAAAGAACAGATGCTCTCTTGGCGGTACGCGCCGGAGCTATATAAAAAGAGCGGCAGAGGCAGTAGTAAGCTCACTCCGCATTAGACCAACGTCTAGTCCACGCGAGCTTAACGTCCGATCGCGCCTCGCCTCGGGTGACGTCATAGCGGGCTGTGACATGCGCGTACTTAGCAATGTAAACGGACATAGAAAATCGCGAGGACTGTACACCGTCCTGGATCGTTTAGACTTCGGTAACAAACTGTTATTGTGCCGTCCGTGTGAAGTATAATTCCGCGTGGCAAGTGGTGACTAACTCCACTTTTAAGGCGAGCATTAATTTTTTTTTTTAACATTATTGCGAACTATTAATAGAGCACCGTTAGTTAGAGTAATGAACTATTCGGGAGGAACTTGCTGTAGAAGTCGCCTCTGAACTATTAAACGATTGGCTGAATTAACAATATTTAATGTCTTTAGCATTTTCAGAAGTTTCGAGTAATTTGTGTGAGCCTTTAAGATAATAAAATCTTGTTTGGAACTTTAAATTTTATTGAAGCAGCCCTAATCCCGTGAAGAACTATGGATATTTTTCGTTTAGCTGGGCTGTACAGGAATGTGGCCGTGCAGACTGGGAACTAAGGTCAGTAAGTTTCCCTTCGCTTTCTGACTGGCCACCAAATTAGTTGCCAGGCTCGCGTGATTTAAGGTGGCAATGTTCAACTTTCATTCAACATTAAACAACGACTTCTTCGCCGTCCCACATATGTTGCATCGGCAATAGTCTGTTACGTGAAATGAACATTCAAACAACTCATTCGACGACTTCTTCGCCGCCCCACATATGGTGCATCGGCCGGGAAAACTGAATTAAAAGCAAATAAAAGTGCTCGATGTGTGAAAGCGATTGGTATAAATTAACGAACTCGGTAGGCAATAACAGGACACTGAATTGAACTAGTGTGGGAACAGTGTTACCAGTAAAGGCAGGTGTAGTGTATAAACAATAAGTGTCTACCGCTGTACGTTGGTTAGTGACGATGGTGAGGAAGGCGACGATGCTGGATCGCGGCTGCCGACGGCGCTGAGACTAAAGGAAGACGGTGCGTCATCGCGGAGCTGCGCTGATCTGCGAGACAGCTGCCGGCTGCGCCGAGCGGTCAACGGTGCCTTGCTGCCCCCCCCTGGAGCTATTGCAGTAGGCGATTCCTGTGGCGGTACTCGACGCTACGGCTGCTGCTGCTGCCTTCAATACGTCGCGACGCGTCGCATCACGATTGCTGGTACACCGCGACGACATCATTCGTCGAAATCAAGCATTTAAGTTAAGTCAAAGACTTTTAAAATATTTATTAACTGCTGCTAACAAACTAAAAGATATGGAAAGTAGTGTACATTTCAGAAGGGAACCGGTCTCTGACCAAGAATCCTCACGATCAGGAATTGAGTTTAATGAGGATGGTTCCATTAATCCCTCAAATATTGAACTAGAACGTAATTTGTCACCAGTAAATTATGACTTTAATTTAAATGAGAGTGCAGGGATGCAATCAATAAGTGAAATAGAAGTCAAAAGGGAGCCAGTAGAGTTGCTAACTTTGTCAGGTAGTGAAACTGAGCTCAATATATCTCCAGCTCAGTCAAGTCAAGAGATACAAAGTATCAAGGTAGAAGCTCCGGATTGGATGCAAATACTGTTTGCCAAACTCGAATCAAACCAAAATAAAATTGAGGCTAAAATTGAAAATAGTAATAAAAAGTTGGAGAATAAAATTGAGGTTAGTAATAAAGAACTAAAAGAAGAACTGCAATCAAAATGGAATAGTTTGAATTATAAGATAGATGCTATTCATCATGACATTCAAGTAAAAGTAGGGCAACAGTTAACTAAAATGCATAGTACTTTCAAATGTGAAATAGATCAAATTCAAAAAAATTATCAAGAGGCAGATGAACTTTTGGAAGTGAGGTTGTCCGAAAGATTGAGCAACGAGTCCAAACTTTGCTCTGACAAAGTTAAAGAGGTACAAATTAAAGTAGATACTTGTCAGAAAAACATTGAGAAAGTAAAAGAAACCTGTACCGAAATTCGTGGTGCAGTGGAACAAAGATGTTCTGCCAGGATAGAAGCAGTAGAGTCACAAGTAGAGGAATTAAATACTAACATTGCTAACCTAGAAAATAGAGTAACCTCTGTTAATTCTAGTCATTCTACTGTACAGCATGTGACTTTAGTTGACGCCGCTTTTATAGGGTGTCGACAGTTTTTGCGCTTTGATCCTGATAAGTACATTCACCCTCTTGAATTTTGGAATGACTTTGAGGATGTTCTCCCCAACACTTGGTCAGAAAGAGAAAAAATTTCATTTATAAGAAGTCATTTGTCAGGTGATGCTTTGCGATGGTCAGCGGATGTAATGATCAAATGTAAAACTTTATCTGAATTTAAGTCTGCATTTCTCAACGAATACTGGTCACATAACAAACAAAATGATGTGTTAAGGGAATTCTGGAGTGGTAAGAAGTTTTTCCCAGGGCGTGAATCAGTAAAGGATTTCGCTAGGAAGTGGGTTTCAAGACTGTCACATTTGACAGAAAAGATGAAGCCAGATATGATCATTATGGGTTTAGAAGGTAAGCTGCCGTGGTACTGGCAGAAGAGGATCATTTCCGCCCCTAGAGATAATATAGACAAATTTATTGAATATCTGGAAAGAGTAGCTGCTGCTGAGGAGCAGGTGCAGCAGGATAACAAATCTTCTAACAATCACGTACAAAATAATGGAAACGTGAACGTTAGAAATATGGAAGTTAGGCACACCAAAACAAACTATCGAAACCAAAGCCGTGGCAGAGGAAGAGGGGGTAGATACTCACCACGCTTTCGTAACAACTACTATGACGAAAGTGGAGAAGTAAATACTATGCCATTAAGACAAGAAGGGAGTCATGATGCTACTATATCTAGTGGTGTCACAGATGAACACAACAGGCCGCGTGTGGGAAACTAAATCCCGTCTATGAGGAAACTGGCGCTCACCAGGCGGTAACAGTAACACAGCCAGTAACGGAAACACAGACAATCAGCCAACATACACAGACAGACAACATGGATGCCGAAATAAATACAGATAATACCAGTGATGTGTTAAGCCACTCTCACAAAATAGTGGATAGTATTTTGGATACACTAGAAAAATGGGTCAAGGAAGAACAGGAACTCAAGGTAGATAATGGGGAAGAAATAGATAATGGGTTTGAGTCTGATGGGAATAATGATGAAGTAAAAGCTTACATCTTCGATGAAAATGGCAATCTAAAAGCTGAAGTAGAAGTAGCAGAAGTAGAATCAGTACTGCAAAACTTTAGAGAGGAGGAAATGATGAATGAAGGGGGTAGAAATAGTAACGAGGTGAAAGAATCTAGTAGCTGTGTAAACGTGCCACAAATGGTTGAAGGTGACGACATTCTTATGAACAGCAATATTGCGCAGGGACGCAGTTGCTCAGAGGTAGAGGATAGTTTGGATGATGTGCAGCAAACAAAAGTAGAAAAAGTCGTCAGATGCTTCGATTTAAAGTTAGTGGACAGATTAGAGAAAGCAGCTAAGATTATAGAGCATGATGAGCCCCAGGATGTAAATGTAAATGTAATTGCAACTGATCAGAATTACTTTAGCTGGAAGAACATAGAACGAGATTTATTAGACGAGGTGTGTGAGCAACCTGTTCAATGTAAAATAACTCACCCTGTTATCAAAGTAAACATATCAGGAGTCACTGTGCGTTGTCTGCTTGACAGTGGCAGTGAAGCAAGTGCTTTATCACAAACATTTTTTGACACCATACCCAATAAAGAGAAGTTAACAGTTATGAAAGTAAGTGGCTTAAAGATTATAGGTGCTACTGGAAAAGTCTCTAGACCAGTTCAACACGAAGCTTTGATACCCATTGGTATAAATGACGTAGTAATAGATCATCCTTGTTTGATTGTGCTAGGCTTAAGTGTTGATATGTTGATTGGTACTGATTTCTTATCAAAGTACCAGGGAAAGATCAATTTTGATCAGAACAACTTAATTTTAACTTTACCTGACTCTAAAGTGATAAGAGAGTCTTTTATAGGAAGTCATATAGGCGGTAGTAATGAAACTTGGGAACTGCCTATTAGAGTAATAAAGAATAAAGGATACTTGCAGGAAAATTTGGTTTTCAGTGAGAATGAGGAAAGTGCTAAGGTTGAAGAGAGACACATCCTAAAGGAATTTAAAATTAACAGTAATTAATTACTGTAGGGAGTCTGCCACTCTTTGGCGGATACACGGTTTGGCGTACCGTGCAGTCCCAGCTGGGTGAAACTTTATTTCCTTTTCAAGTTTCATTCCCTTCTTCTGGTCTATCATAACAGGTAAAAATCACATATGTCTTCATGTTGTATATATGCTATTAGGTTTTAAGTATTCTTAGTAAGGATCTACCTAGTGAATGGCAAAACAAAAGTCTGAGTACCAATAAGAGGCAAACATGGCTAAAATAAATAAATTAAAATATTTCATGTAATTGTAAAGGGTTAGAAACTACAACTAAGAGAGACACTTTGCAGTATACGAAGTACGGTATGAATATGAATAATCCATGAGATTATGCAGAAGGTAGTATGTTGCTAGAAATAAGGTTGTCTGAAGGAAAACAGCGTAAGAAGGTAATGCTCATAGAGGCAAGCAATGGCGTTTTAGAATTAAATAAATGGAGATGTGTGGAAGTGGTGTGAGGATCGCACCAAATATATAGAAACAGGACGTCAATAGGCTGACAAAAGGAAAAGGGAGAAAGAAGTGGAGAAATGAAGTATTTTGAATCTGGAAGAAAAGGGAGAAAATGAATGAGGTGAAGAAGTGAAGTAAGTAAATTGAAGTAAATGATGTAGGATTGAAGAATAATTCCCTCACGTCTCGTGAAATGGTGAAAAACGCTAAATCTTGCTTGAGGCAAATAAATAGTTAAACAGACAACAGAAACACACAAATATTGGAAAATGCAGAAATTTGGAATCGGTATACTGAAAATAACTAATTTCTTTAGTAATTCATACAATAAAGCAAAGTGCTGGTCAGCAAATGACTTCTTTGATGAACTAATCCATACGATAATTAAGCCAGAGTACATTAAAACTAAAAGGTTACTCAATTTTCTAAGTTGAAGCAAGATCTTAATATATTAATTTGCTAAAAGAATTTTCACTATTTAGGAACCTAAAAGATTATTTATGAAAGAAGAAAGTAGGAGTTATTGTATCAGATACGACTTAGTGCTAAATGTCTTTCTGACAACTTCACAATTAGTAAAATAGTGCCAGAATATAAACTATAAAATGTACTTTGTCCTACCTTAGATATAAGTTGAAAACAGAAACTTAGACTGTATTGTCTGTTTCTCAGGGACATGCAGGCTGCATGAATGACTGACAACAAGCGGTAGGGAGATTGGAAGTAGAGACGCAAACCACAGTGAATACAATTTCCTCCCACAATTTTGTTAATCAGTGAAATTAAATGAGTGTTACAATAGGACACCCACCACAGTGCCGAGTATTATAGTAAAAGAAAAATGTGAGTGCGTTGCAGTGATAAAAGTCGTGTGTATTTTCTTTTTCAGGAAGAGACTGATTTTAAAGAAAAAGAAATAACTATTTTGTAACCATTGAAAAATTTATATTTCCATGTAAATGTATGTAAATAATTTGTGAATGTCTTCTGTACTAGGTTTTCTATGTGTATATGAGTATGGTTATTTTGTGTATGTAGTAATAAGGAATTTCCTAAGAAGAAGCAACTTAAGTTGAAAGAGGTATACTAAAGTAATCCATCGCTTGTTTGTTCTTTTAGAAATTTAATTTTGTTCAAAAATAGATTTTCACGAAAATTAAAAAGGGGGTGATGAAGCAAAGCAAGCGCTGTATCATGTATAAGATACAGAGGCGAGCGAGTGCACGGGACTTACCCTAGTTCACTGCTAGTAGCGTCACGTCATCGTAACGCGCCTGCATATAGTATTGCACCACATTTAACATAAAAGTAAAAATTAAGATTTGTGTGTAAAACTTTGTTAAAGTATAGTTCTATGTAATAATGTTTCAGGTAACAAATCTTAATGTTATAAAATTAGTAGTTTACGTAAAATTCACGTTTTTGAAAGAAAAATAGGAGGCGCTAAATAATGACGCTAGGAAGCCAAAATTTGGTGAGAAGGTGCAGTAAGAAGTCATTAATGAGTGGTGCTGGTTTCCGAAACCATAAAACTAAAATTGACTCCAGAATCCGCGTTTTTCGGAAAAATCAGAGGCGCGAAATAATAGAGCTACAATATTGAAAATTGGTAGGATGCTTCAGTTCACCCTAATAATAATAATGGAAATACCACAATCAGTTACCTCTTCTAGTTTTTTAGTAATTTAGTAAAAACTACTTTTGTGAGTAAAATGTACATAAGCATTATAGATTAAGTACTTTAAATTTTAATGATAAAACAAATTCTTTAAGACCAATGATCAGATAGGACAATTAACAAAGCTACACCAAGTTTTAGTCTTGTAGCATAATTAACAGCTGATACAAGTCTTGATAAAGCTATGGTTCAGAGGTAACAATCTACCGTTAGTTCCATTGTAAAAATTCTAGAGAGTAAAGTTTTAATTTTAGCGGGCTGAGATTTTCTACGTGCTTCTGTACTGCTCAGATGTATGTATACAAAAATTGAGAAGATTGTAAAGCTATTATTAAATGTGATATTTAAGATTATGTGCCTGAGATAGCGATCATTTGGACGCTGCAGGCATCTGCATAGGAACGGAAAGAACAGATGCTCTCTTGGCGGTACGCGCCGGAGCTATATAAAAAGAGCGGCAGAGGCAGTAGTAAGCTCACTCCGCATTAGACCAACGTCTAGTCCACGCGAGCTTAACGTCCGATCGCGCCTCGCCTCGGGTGACGTCATAGCGGGCTGTGACATGCGCGTACTTAGCAATGTAAACGGACATAGAAAATCGCGAGGACTGTACACCGTCCTGGATCGTTTAGACTTCGGTAACAAACTGTTATTGTGCCGTCCGTGTGAAGTATAATTCCGCGTGGCAAGTGGTGACTAACTCCACTTTTAAGGCGAGCATTAATTTTTTTTTTAACATTATTGCGAACTATTAATAGAGCACCGTTAGTTAGAGTAATGAACTATTCGGGAGGAACTTGCTGTAGAAGTCGCCTCTGAACTATTAAACGATTGGCTGAATTAACAATATTTAATGTCTTTAGCATTTTCAGAAGTTTCGAGTAATTTGTGTGAGCCTTTAAGATAATAAAATCTTGTTTGGAACTTTAAATTTTATTGAAGCAGCCCTAATCCCGTGAAGAACTATGGATATTTTTCGTTTAGCTGGGCTGTACAGGAATGTGGCCGTGCAGACTGGGAACTAAGGTCAGTAAGTTTCCCTTCGCTTTCTGACTGGCCACCAAATTAGTTGCCAGGCTCGCGTGATTTAAGGTGGCAATGTTCAACTTTCATTCAACATTAAACAACGACTTCTTCGCCGTCCCACATATGTTGCATCGGCAATAGTCTGTTACGTGAAATGAACATTCAAACAACTCATTCGACGACTTCTTCGCCGCCCCACACGTGGTACACAAAAAAGGTCCGAACGCTGTTGCAGAGGCAACGGAAAAAGCATGCGAAGTTCAGAAGAACGCGAAATCCTGAAGATGGGCTAAAATTTACAGACGCGCGAAATTTGGCACGTACTTCGATGCGAGATGCCTTTAATAGGTTCCACAACGAAACATTGTCTCGAAATTTGGTAGAAAATCCGAAGAAATTCTGGTCGTATGTAAAGTACACAAGCGGCAAGACGCAGTCAATACCTTCGCTGCGCAGTGCCGATGGTACTGTTATCGACGACTGTGCCGCTAAAGCGGAGTTATTGAACGCAGTTTTCCGAAATTCCTTCACCAGGGAAGACGAATGGAATATTCCAGAATTTGAAACACGAACATCTGCTAGCATGAGTTTCTTAGAAGTAGATACCTTAGGGGTTGCGAAGCAACTCAAATCGTTTGATACGGGCAAGTCTTCAGGTCCAGATTGTATACCGATTAGGTTCCTTTCAGATTACGCTGATACTATAGCTCCCTACTTAGCACTCATATACAACCGCTCGCTCACCGATAGATCTGTACCTACAGATTGGAAAATTGCGCAGGTCGCACCAGTGTTCAAGAAGGGTAGTAGGAGTAATCCATTTAACTACAGACCTATATCATTGACGTCGGTTTGCAGTAGGGTTTTGGAGCATATACTGTATTCAAACATTATGAATCACCTCGAAGAGAACGATCTATTGACACGTAATCAGCATGGCTTCAGAAAACATCGCTCTTGTGCAACGCAGCTAGCTCTTTATTCGCACGAAGTAATGGCCGCTATCGACAGGGGATCTCAAGTTGATTCCGTATTTCTAGATTTCCGGAAAGCTTTTGACACCGTTCCTCACAAGCGACTTCTAATCAAGCTGCGGAGCTATGGGGTATCGTCTCAGTTGTGCGACTGGATTCGTGATTTCCTGTCAGGAAGGTCGCAGTTCGTAGTAATAGACGGCAAATCATCGAGTAAAACTGAAGTGATATCAGGTGTTCCCCAGGGAAGCGTCCTGGGACCTCTACTGTTCCTGATCTACATAAATGACCTGGGTGACAATCTGAGCAGTTCTCTTAGACTGTTCGCAGATGATGCTGTAATTTACCGTCTAGTAAGGTCATCCGAAGACCAGTATCAGCTGCAAAGCGATTTAGAAAAGATTGCTGTATGGTGTGTCAGCTGGCAGTTGACGCTAAATAACGAAAAGTGTGAGATGATCCACATGAGTTCCAAAAGAACTCCGTTGGAATTCGATTACTCGATAAATAGTACAATTCTCAAGGCTGTCAATTCAACTAAGTACCTGGGTGTTAACATTACGAACAACTTCAGTTGAAAGGACCACATAGATAATATTGTCGGGCCAGGCGAGCCAAAGGTTGCGTTTCATTGGCAGGACACTTAGAAGATGCAACAAGTCCACTAAAGAGACAGCTTACACTACACTCGTTCGTCCTCTGTTAGAATATTGCTGCGCGGTGTGGGATCCTTACCAGGTGGGATTGACGGAGGACATCGAGAGGGTGCAAAGAAGGGCAGCTCGTTTTGTATTATCGCGTTATAGAGGAGAGAGTGTGGCAGATATGATACATGAGTTGGGATGGAAGTCATTACAGCATAGACGTTTTTCGTCGCGGCGAGACCTTTTTACGAAATTTCAGTCACCAACTTTCTCTTCCGAATGCGAAAATATTTTGTTGAGCCCAACCTACATAGGTAGGAATGATCATCAAAATAAAATAAGAGAAATGTACGTCCTGTAAAGCAGCTGCAAAAGCGCGACATTTTCGTCTGTTTTTTCGCCGTGTTAGTGAGTGATCTTTCGCAATGGTGAAAAGAAGTCTTACCGGTTTCGGAGACAGACCAGCTGCTTTTAAAAAATTCGGAGACAGTTTTCAAGAAGCGGATGTTAAGGCTATTGGAAATGACCGATTCGGAAACTCCTGGCGACGAGACGCCTGTGCAAGAGGCGGTACCGAACGCATTTGTGCGTGCTGGTTCAGTTCGTGATCAACATTTGTTCAATGGTAGTATGATGTGATGAGTTGGTTTATTTGTTTTGTGGGTGATGCTTTGTGTAAAGTAATATATCCACAACAGTTCATAGCTTATCACAATTTAGCAACCCACTCCAGGGTTCGCATTTGGCAGGATGCTACAAGGGATGAGGCAAAAACACTTATTAGAATGCTCATACTTCAGCGAATTCTTCACAAACCAGAAGACAATATGTACTTTTCAAAGAGAGAATCAGTTGACACACCTTTCTTCAGGAAACTGATGAGTGAAAAGCCGTGTCATCTTTTACCGTTTCATCTTTTATTGAAATTCCTCCACTTTGCTAACAATTTCTTGAGTGATCTGCTAGGCAGTATCAATAGAAAACTATTCAAAATTCATCCGATTGTGAAGTATCTGCGGAGTATATTCATATCATTATATATGCCAGAAAGGAACATAACTGTTGACGAATCGTTATCGCTTTGTAAATGACGGCGTGGATGAGGCAATTTGTTCCACCTACGCGCAGCAGATTCGGCGTCAATATTTTACGAACTCTGCGAAAGCAGCTCCGTGCATGGGACTTTATTCTTAACGCTGGAAAGGACGCCACTATCTGAAAGAAACACTAATCTCTCATTGTTTTGGAGGAGGACAGTAGTGTTTAACGCCTCGTCGACAACGAGGTCATTAGAGACGGAGCACAAGCTCGGCTTAGAGAAGGATGGAGAAGTAAAGCGGCTGTGCCTTTCACAGGAACCATCCCGGCATTTGCCTCAAACGATTTAGGGAAATCACGGAAAACCTAAATCAGGATGGCCGGAGACGGTTTGAACCGTCGTCCTCCCGAATGCGAGTCCAGTGTGCTAAACACTGCGCCGCCTCGCTCGGTCTTGTTTTGGGGCTTACACACATGATCTACCCGAGAAAGATCACTACATTTATCTTTTAGGTGGTACACCAGTCCAGATTTGATAGACAAACCAACCAGCAATAACACCGGCGTTGTCGGCACAATGTGGCAAGAAAGGAAGGGGTTCCCTGACTTCGTAAAAAAGGAAAAACTGAAGAAAGGAGACTACATACAGCGTACAGAGACAAGCAGGAGGTTATGAAGTGAATAGACAAAAGAGACTTTGTTATGATCAGCACCTTCCAAGACGAAACACTCACCGTTCCCCTCTAAACCAAAACTGCTTACACAAGCTTATAAATCCCGCACCTGCGCGTGCATATCTTGAGCGAGTTGACCGTGTTCCGAACTAATTTTAAACTATTGAACGTCACTCAAACGGTTGCTCCAGTGAATTAGTTGGACTTGGATCCCATACACTTGTTTACGGGTGGTCTGACTAGTTTCTAGAAAAAAAGCAGAAACGGTAGCAGCGCAAGCAGCTACCTACCTCGCCTGCGGCGTCCACAGTGAGGATCAAGGAGCTGTCCAAGGCTGCACGCAAACGAGTCTGTATTTTAGTGACACTTCCGTCAGAAGGGAGTTGTTTCCTGGCCTCACAGGCCAAATGATCTTTCTTAAGAAGGGAAATACCAGGACAATGACGTGACGCCACGCCTGGCAATACTCCTGCAAATAATGCAGAACCAATTACAACAATGAATTACAATAAGCAAATACAGCATAAGAAACAGCAATGGCTAAAAATAATAACCCAGGAAATTGAGAATGGTCAGTGTTGAAAATTCTCTATCTTAACCCAGAAAACCATCCTCTGAACGATCATTGAAATGCCACCTTTCAGAGTGGGGCTTAACCAAAAACAACACGGAAAAAGACTAAGCCAGGGTTTTAAGCACACATTAATCAAGATTTTACAAACTTTATTACCATTAAAAGAACTCTAAAAAGCACAATTTCTTAGATCAGCAACAAATACATTAAGCAGCAGGTAAAAAAAAAACAAAGCGAACAACAGCTTCGATACCAAAAACAGTTTTAAAATGAAACAAGGCATCTCATCAAACTATAGCTCCTTACTGAGAAACCCATAAACTGGAAGCTTTAATGTCATATTACGAACCAAATGTTGCCATTCACACAACAGACTGTATATATTTTAACAAATTACGCAGCTTGGGAGAAAAGTTACGGGTGCAAATGAGTTAAATATAATTTTCCATTACTTTTGACAAGAAGTTACAGATTTGCCTCTCTGAGCGGACCCAATATTTAAAAAACCATGAAACTTACACACAATGGCCTGAATTTTAGATGCATCTCCAACGACAAACAAAATCCAAGGTCGTGGCTAAGCTTAGAATTCAGTGAGTGAAGAAACAAATTAATATTGACGGTGCGGCCTTTTCTTTTCCCTTTCTTTTCCTTTTAAGTATCAAAGAAGTCTACCCCACACAAGACCGGTCACAGTTAACAACGCACGACCAGAATGTTCGGTAGAGAGAAACCCCTTAAGCACTAGGTTTAAGCCACGCGAGGCAGATTATATGCTTTTTCTCTTACTATATTTGACTTGTAACACCAAACACAATAAAGAGAACCCAACAGGGCGATGACCTGACAAAACAAGGAATAGCTAGAAACAATCTGTTTGCATCTTGGCACCTACGAAGTGCAGTCAGTTGTAGCCAAACCAAGCGCAACGTCCCCGAAGCCAGAGCCGTTACAACCACCGATACTAGAAGAAAAGGGGGGAGGGCTGCTAAATTAAATAAACTACTAAACCAAAAGAATGAAAAGTATACAACAGAAATCTACATCTACATTTATACTGCGCAAACCACCCAACGGTGAGTGGCGGAGGGCACTTTACGTGCCACTGTCATTACCTCTCTTTCCTGTTCCAGTCGCGTATAGTTCGCGGGAAGGACGACTTCCGGAAAGCCTCCGTGCGCGCTCGAATCTCTCTAATTTTACATTCGTGATCTCCTCTGGAGGTATAAGTAGGGGGAAGCACTCTATTCGATACGTCATCCAGAAAAGCACCCTCTCGAAACCTGGACAGCAAGCTACACCGCGATGCAGAGCGCCTCTCTTGCGGAATCTGCCACTTGAGTTTGTTAAACATTTCCGTAACGCTGTCACTCTTACCAAATAACGCCGTGACGAAACGCGCCGCTCTTCTTTGGATCTTCTCTATTTCCTCTGTCAACCCGTCCTGTTACGGATCCCACACTGATGAGCAATACTCAAGTAGCTTCCGATAGTCTTTAAAAAACGTGTCCAAGATTAAAAACACATAACACTTTTAAAACAAGAGGGACCAAACTGGCACAGAATAACTGACGGCTGAGCCCCTTAGAATGAGAAGAAACAACAGTTGCAATAAAAAAGTTACTAGATTAGAATTACGTAAGTTAGCGAGTGGCGAACTCCACTGACTGCTTCGGCCTTTAGAATGAGGAAAACAGCAGTTACATGAAACAGTTAATAGATTACAGTTACATAACTTGGCTAGCAGCGATCTCCTCGACGAAGATGACGCAGACCAGCGAGGCGTGTAGAAGCACGGCTGTGAAGGCACTACGGCCCAAAAGTCCCATAAGGCGGCCTGCCGTACTGTCTGTGACGCTGTAACTGACTAAAGGCTCGTCTAAGTGCGGGCCACCACTGCACGCTCAACACTGCCGCAGTTACGCCGCTCAGCGTTATGGCCGAAACTGAGTGATCATTATAGTACACACGCACTGTGGGTACCTCAAAAGAAAAATAATTTCAGAAGTGCTGCTGAGCGTGAACTAAGAAACCTAAACAGCCAGAATTCTGTAGCCTAACTTCACTTCTCCCAGATTTACGAAGACACTGGGAGAGAGACAGACGGGACAGTGAGACTCTTACACGACCAGAACATTCACGCTCACTATAAAAGGTCAATCTTCCCTTTCAAACAAGACTTGGGTTTCTTGGAGCCAAAATTCACTCCAAGTGGACAAGCCAAATCAGTGTGCCACTGAAGCCAAACCTAAATATGCTAGGCCCACTTTCACACCAAATAGCAAACTTATTTAAAAAGAAGAAAAATATCACAATCAGCTTTTCCACAAATAATAAATTACAACAAAAAGTAATCCATGATGAAAATACCTCCAAGAGTCCCTACCGTAAATCAGGAATATACGAACTCAAATGTGATACATACCCAAAATTTTACATCGGAGAGACAGGCAGAAGTTTTGAAATTAGATACAAAGAACATATTGATGCTTTAAGACTTGGCAACTTGAACAAATCAGCATTTGCAGCCCATATTGCTAAAAAAAACTATTCAATGGGAAACATTGAGGACAACTTAAGAATTTTGCATCTAGCAGAAAAAGGAGCCACTATGAATATATTAGAAGAATTAGAAACACACACACACAAAAACAGCACCCCAGACTGTATCCTTAACGAACAAACAGAGTTAGATAACACCCCTTTCCTGAAAAATTTCCAAAAACTACTTTACAGCCTCAAAAGCAAATAATATTAGTACACCTACCTGCAGATCAACTAGCAAATTTATATGTTACTATAATTCTCATGATGCTAAATGTAATTAAATATTTTACTGTTTTACTTATGCAGTTAATATATATATATATATATATATATATATATATATATATATATATATATATATATACTTTATAATTAATTTAAAAATATCAACTCAAAAATTCAATGTCTCTGTACTAGTGTAAAAGGCATTACAGTTGAGTACATGAATATATGATCCTTTCCAAACATAGGACATCATCGTCAAATGTTACGATATATCACAGCATCTGCGATACTGTTTGTAAGCTCTTCGTATGTATCAAAACATGTGGTGCGTGGTAGAAATCTTATCAGTGACAAATCGAAAGTGTTTAGCGACAACAATTTACGTGTGCAACAACAAGAATGCAGTGGGAATGCATTTACATCTGCTGGATGAATTTTATGGAAAGAAACACTCCAAACCGACGTTTCACGTAAGTCGTATGCAACAAAAATCTGTAAAGCAACCATCTGTGGTTCAAATGGCTCTGAGCACTATGGGACTCAACTGCTGTGGTCATTAGTCCCCTAGAACTTAGAACTACTTAAACCTAACTAACCTAAGGACATCACACACATCCATGCCCGAGGCAGGATTCGAACCTGCGACCGTAGCATTCGCACGGTTCCGGACTGTGCGCCTAAAACCGCGAGACCACCGCGGCCGGCGCACCCATCTGTGTATGGCGCGTTTATAATTATGTATTATTTATATTTTAGGAAAACTAATCTGTAAAAAGCACACAACATGTCATAAAGAAAGCGTGTAAACCGTCTGAGGATGAATCACAACGATTCGAAACCGGCAACGGTGCGTTTGAATAAAGGAACTGAAAGTAAATTTGTGGCTGGTTGCTGTCCTAACACCACCAACATTTGTCTTCAAACAACAGCCACGGTCTCCATCATGTCATAATATGACAAAATTGCAACAAGAGACTTAATTCTGCGGTCGCGAATCAGCTACCATGCGCAACTAGATTACCACATGGCAAATTAACCAGTTCCGGAACACTTGAGTGGGTTCTACACAAAGAAAGCCGCTGTGTGCCCGCGCATACGCTTTCTAAGTCAATATGCTTCGCCCCAATTTCGAACCACGTGATCCCTCGACACCGAGAGAGGAGGCGGTGGCACCCAAACATCACCGGTCCCAGCTCACTCCTCCCGCGGCAACGCCTCGCTTACCCGATCGCGGCGCCACCACCACCACCACCACCACCATCACCACGCCCCCCGATATCAGCAGCGCACGCTATACAGCGGCTGCGAACTAAAGCTGACGAAGCGGGCAGTGTGTAAGAGGAAAGGGAGTCAACATGATTCACCCTATAAAGAAAATTATTCTTCTAGTCGAACTGCCACTTGAGTGACCTTATTGTGCTACAAGTAGCTACAAAATAAGAAAAACAAGATAAAAAATTGGAGCCGAAAAAAGACGTCACCTCCGCCCTAGCTGCACCACGCTGAGAATATTTAACTTGCTCTCACTGCACACTCAGAAGCCGAAGGAGATCGAGCCGTGTGATGCAATTTACCAGCTGTGGACCCGGCTTCGCTCTGGTAATTTATATGATATTCTGTGGTAGTTGGAATAAAGAGATAAACTTTAAAGAATAATAGGTAAAACATTTACTAAAATTTTAAAACTATTTACAATACTTCTTTATAAACAACATTTTGTTATCCGGGGTATATCCGTAAAAAATTTAGAATTTCCTATTCGAGAGTAAGCTATGTATCGTTGACAATGAGGGAAGCAGGAGTCTTTGAGATTGATGCCGCAATATTATAACGTTTGCTATTGCTCTTTGTTAACTGCAAAACTTTAGGCTAATTTGATTGGAAATTGCAGACTGTCAAATTGGAATGTAGTTCAACTACTGACAGCCGTGGGAGAGCCAGTCCTGACAAAACTCTACCATTTGGTGAGCAAGATGTATGAGACAGGCGAAATTCCCTCAGACTTCAAGAAGAATATAATAATTCCAATACCAAAGAAAGCAGGTGTTGACAGATGTGAAAATTACCGAACTATCAGTTTAATAAGTCACAGCTGCAAAATACTAACGCCAATTCTTTACAGACGAATGGATAAACTGGTAGAAGCCGACCTCGGGGGAGATCAGTTTGGATTCCGTAGAAATGTTGGAACACGTGAGACAATATTGACCCTACGACTTATCTTAGAGGAAAGATTAAGAAAAGGCAAACCTACGTTTCTAGCATTTGTAGACTTGGAGAAAGCTTTCGACAATGTTGACTGGAATACTCTCTTTCAAATTCTTAAGGTAGCAGGGGCAAAATACAGGGAGCGAAAGGCTATTTACAATTTGTACAGAAACCACATAGCAGTTATAAGAGTCGAGGGACATCAAAGGGAAGCAGTGGTTGGGAAGGGAGTGAGACAGGGTTGTAGCCTCTCCCCGATGTTATTCAATCTGTATATTGAGCAAGCAGTGAAGGAAACAAAAGAAAAATTCGGAGTAGGTATTAAAATCCATGGAGAAGAAATAAAAACTTTGAGGTTCGCCGATGACAATGTAATTGTGTCAGAGACAGCAAAGAACTTGGAAGGGCGGTTGAACGGAATGGACAGTGTCTTGAAAGGAGGGTATAAGATGAAAATCAACAAAAGCAAAACGAGGATGAAGGAATGTAATCCAATTAAGTCGAGTGATCCTGAGGGAATTTGATTAGGAAATGAGACAATCAAAGTAGTAAATGAGTTTTGCTATTTGGGGAGCAAAATAACTGAAGATGGTCGAAGTAGAGAGGATATAAAAAGTAGACTGGCAATGGCAAGGAAAGCGTTTCTGAAGAAGAGAAATTTGTTAACATCGAGTATACATTTAAGTGCCAGGAAGTCATTTCTGAAAGTATTTGTATGGAGTGTAGCCATGTATGGAAGTGAAACATGGACGGTAGGTAGCTTACACAAGAAGATAATAGAAGCTTTCGAAATGTGGTGCTACAGAAAAATGCTGAAGATTAGATGAGTAGATCACATAACTAATGAGGAGGTATTGTGTAGAATTGGGAGAAGAGGCGTTTGTGGCACACAACTTGGCTAGAAGAAGGAATCGGTTGGTAGGACATGTTCTGAGGCATCAAGGGATCATCATTGTGTACTGGAGGGCAGCGTGGTGGGTAAAAATCGGAGAGGGAGACCAAGAGATGAATACACTAAGCAGATTCAGAAGGATGTAAGTTGCAGTAGGTACTGGGAGATGAAGAACCTTGCACAGGATAGAGTAGCATGGAGAGCTGCATCAAACCATTCTGTAGACCACAACAACAACAACAACAGTTCAATAGAGGTCAGTGGTGTTCTGGGGGTAAATAGTGTGTGTCCTCTGTCCATAAGTTCGGCTTTGATGATGTTATGCGATAGCTGTTTGACAATTACACTTGTGTCATTATATTGTTTTGGTGAGTTGAGATTTCTGAGTATTATAATCGGAGATCCAATTTTAAGTCGAAAGCAGTGTAGTGGCATTACTGTTATTTCCAAATAGTTTACCAAATTCTGCAGGTAAGTTCAACCTTTCTTCAACGTTCTCCATAGTGTCGATCGATTTGTATATTCATTCTTCATGGGGAATTTTCTTTTGAATATTGAAGTTGATATCGCCGACAATGTCATTTTTAGTTGCCAAAATTCTCCTTTCAAATAACTAGTCGAGATTGATACAGTTATTAACAAAGTTTCGATAAATTTGGTCGATGAGTTCGTTTTCAGCAGTGGCTACGTTGCAGAAATCAGTGTTGAGTTTAATGATTCCGGTCGTCTGGCCAGTAGGATATGTGCCCTCACATATTTGTAAAGGTTAACGAGCAAAATGTGCTATTTTTCGTCTTTGCGTAGTTTAACTGTCATATATCCTGTTAGTCGCATTACTTGTATGTGTGGCCAGATATTTATGATTCTTTTAAGCGTGTATTGATCTCGTCTGCTGGTACTGACTTGGGTATAACTGGAAGCGCTTGTCAAAAACTCCTGAGAGTATGAGTAGAGGTCCTTAACGTCCCTCCCCCATCAAACCAAAGTTGAATTATTATGTCTTAGTAATATCTAGGTTACGTGAATGGAAATGTTTGATAGAGGAAAGTCGCTTCTCCAGTATTTTTACACAATTATCTTCCATACCTCCAGGCATTTTGAATTCTCGGATCTACAAAACAAAAATATTAGAAGTTGCAATTCATAATCATAGTGTCTGGCGCTCGTTGTGGAAGTCAGTATCGGAAATAAAATGTCTCTTGCTGTGCAGAATTCCGGCGATCATGGTCTCTGAAAATTCTTAAACTCATCAGAGGCAAAATCGTAGCCATTGGGAAGCGGTCTTGGGTGCTATGACATTCTCACTCTGCATCATTGGAATCAGTGTCCTAGTTGTGTATCAATTACGGAAATCTTCAGAATGTAAGCTCTTAAAATAGAGCATAAACGACCGTGGTGCGGGCTCCTCTAATTTCGCAGGATACGAAGCTCCCTACGACTTGCAACACACCAAATATTGTTCCGAACTACGGACAAGGGAGAAGTTAAAATATCCGAAGAATTGAACGTATTTTTTCCACTCATGAAATTATGTTTTTTCAATAAATGATGTTCCTAGCTACATTTCAGTACATATCACCCTCTTGCAATCATCCTCTTACATGAGATGAAATGTTATCGTAATTCTTCAAATTACATTCAATATTCACAATGGCAGCTTACAACAATGCCGCTACTTACAATTCGACTGCGATCCTACTCTCTGTAGTTCTAAATCGGAACTAAGTCCACTGTGCGCGTAATGTTCCACATTTTGCCCACATAGTCACGAGTCAGAGATAAACTGCCTCTCGCAAGCTTAAGGAGTCTTTGAGCCATATAAATTATTTGTGCGGTTACATTCAAACATTTGTTTTACAAGAGAAACGAAATGGAAGAAAGGTGATAGTACAGCTCCTCTTATAACTTCAGAGTTCCATCACAGGTCTTGTAATGTTCTGTCCATGGATTCGAGTGCTTTTTATGTGCCGTTGGGCTTTGTAACAGAATTTAGCCGGCCGGGTGGCCGAGCGGTTCTAGGCGCTACAGTCTGGAACCGCGCAACCGCTGCGGTCGCAGGTTCGAGTAGTAGTAGTAGAGGGGTTTTGGGTGCACGACAGCAAGGTCTTCAGCGCCCGTTCAGTAACTTAGTGAGACGGGTGTCAAGAAAAATCCCAGAACAGGAATATAAAACGAAACAGAAAACATGGATAACAATCGTTGAAAAACATGTGCTCACCCACACCAAAGCGTGGGATAAAGCAGAGCGTCAGCAGTAAAATATGGACAACACAGGAAGAAAATGATAGAGGGAGCTAGAACAATGTAGCATATGGAAGTGGCTGACTGACCGCAAGGAAAAAAGGGGAGGAGTCAGCCACTCTGCAATACACTAAAACCTCCAGCCTAAAAGTTTAGGCCAGAGTCCAGACACATCACAAAACTTAAAAACCCTAGACACACACGTCTCATCATTAGCTAAAACAGAAGACAGATCCACATCAAATTGTGCTTCTGCCCGTGCATCACGGTATAAAATGCAGTCTGTTAAAATGTGCCGGACAGAGATGTGCACACCACAAGCATCACAAAACGGAGGGTCCTCCCGTAGTAATAAAAAGCTATGTGTGAGAGGACGGTGCCCGATCCGAAGACGTGTGAGGGCTACCTCCTCCCGCCTGAGCAACCGGCACGACGAACGCCACAGCCGAGTGGTTGACTTTATCAACCATACTTTATTGGCCGTCACCGCCAGCCATTCGTCCTCCCACAACTCCATGCACTTCCTGTGGAGTGCAGCGATGACTGACTGCAAGGGAATAGCACACTGGAGCACATCCTGCTCTCTGCAGGCCTCCTTGGCAGCCCGATCGGCCTGTTCATTGCCCCATTGCATGTTCGAATCCTGCCTCAGGCATGGATGTGTGTGATGTCCTTAGGTTAGTTAGGACTAAGTAGTTCTAAGTTCTACGGAACTGATAACCTCAGAAGTCCCATAGTGAAGAGACCCATTTGAACCATTTTGAACAGAACTTAAGTTTGCTGGCGAAGTTTACCCCGTCCAGATGATCTGGAGACTTTACACACAGGGAGTTGTTCTGAGGCTATATTCAGTGGTAGTTGTAGGGAGGAACGGGCAGTTCGCCAATAAGTGTGCCTATGGAGCCAGTGCAAGTGCTTGGGCCGTTTATCATGTATTTCTGCAAGCGACAGATTTATTAGAAACGTTTTCCCATAGCCGCCTTGTGCGTACAAGTAAATAATTCCGCCAATGCTGTTATCGATTTCCAAGACAACGTTGTCAATTTCTTTTTGATTGTCATTCAGGAGTGATTTGTTATGAGCAATGTACTGAAGTAGTTCGTTGACGTTGTAGCGTTTCTTCCTTTGTATTTTGGAAGTTTATCTCATTGATAACATCTTTTTGTGATGTTCGATTCCTAAGTTGTACTAAAGTCTGATTGTTTATTGCTAAACTTTTACTCACTCATCTTCTAGGCGAATGAGTGTTTCATTGAAGATCTCATCTTTGAATTCGATAATCCGTTCAGGATGATCTTTTCGGATTAGGCACATACTTCATCACTCATACTCCCTTCGAAAGAGTCCCATAGCTGTTTTGGATTCGATGCGTTACATATTGTAAGAATTATAGCGAATAAGTCTCTCATTTGTACAGCTGTGGATGTGAGAGAGGCTTTTTATAATGTTGATTCCCAGTGGTTGTCGTTTTTCAATAGTCCTAAGCGTTGACATTCTTCTCTGTACCCCTGGCATAGGTAACCGTCAAGTCTTGTGATCTTTGAAACTTGTTGGTCCCCCTGCTTCGTGTAGCTACATCCGGGGATGGAAACATCCAGCGGTGTTCGGATGTACGGTGTGTACTCGGCCTGATGCGTCACTGCTGGATGATCTGCTGAAACTCCTTGTTTTCGTCGCTGAAAGATTTTTCTTGTTGTGTTTCACGTATAATCCGTAAATGATGCCAAAATATAGTGATGTTTCCGTGAAGGGATCCGTCTGGCACAGTTGGTATAAATCTGTTAACGTTGTGTTCAGAGGTGGTTCGCTTGCAGTTTTTCTGGCGGTGTCTTTTGTGAAATAAACCTTCCGTCCATTCTCCAGATGTGCTGCTAGATGGCGGGCCGTAGTGGCCGAGCGGTTCTAGGCCCTTCAGTCTGGACCCGCGTGACTGCTACGGTCGTGCAAGGATGTGTGTGATGTCCTTTAGTTAGGTTTAAGTAGTTCAAAGTTCTAGGGGACTGATAACCTCAGATGTTAAGTCCCATAGTGCTCAGAGCCATTTGAACCATTTTTTGCTGCTAGATGTCGCACAGTTGGTTCGCGTTCGTGAATGGGAAAACAGAAAATCCGGCACGCCGCTTCGTTACTCTTGACATATCTTCTCATATGGTGCATGATTGTCGCATCGTTTCGGTTTTGTTGTTCGCTGTTATTGGATTTTTTAAATACTGCCATGTCACTGCCTTTCTTTACATGCTTACAGACATATTTGATGGATTTCACGGAACTGCTGTATTCTACGTGTATGTGTGCTTAGAACATTTTGGAAAGTAATGTACTAACCATTGATTATCTATTTCCACTTCGTTGCTGCCTCGTATTCGTATTTTTGCTGTGAAGCAACCGTTTTTGAGTGAGTGTCTTCTGTATTTAGGATAGCCATCAACTCCGGTTTGTGTTTCGTCGAAGCATGCTTTCGGTTTTTTTTTTTTTTTTTTAACATTTCCCGTCATAAATGACGAACTGGTGTTTAATGGCTCACATGATCTTTGAGTCATGTTTTTCACTACTATGTTGCACAGTTCCGGATCATCTTGTGCATTGGGAAATTCAACATGGATGATTTTGTCTATATCCGTAGGATGAATTCTGTCGTGTAGCCATTTGAGATTGTGTGAGTGAGGCAGTCCTCGTTTTTGCCATTCGATTGTGTATATCCAGCATCTAAGGGACTCGTTTCTGAGTTTTAACGGCCCGAATATTGTACACTTACTTTGATAATATAAATACTGATTTTTATTTGCAGCAGGATATTTCATTGTCCATAAGTGAATCATGAAGTGTGGGGAAACTGGAAGAGAACGGATTCGAAAAGTTTGAAATAGGGTCTTACGGAATAATGCGGAAAATTAAGTGGGCTGACAAGAAATGAGGAAGTTCACCGCTGAGTCAGTGAGGGCTCTAATATACGAGGGGACGGAGCGAAGTACCGCACAGGGCCAACGGCTCAAATGCCCGTCCGGCCAATCTGATTTACGTTTTCCTTAATTCGCTTAAGGTAAATGCCGGAATGGTCTGTCTGAAATGCCGTGCCCCACTCTTCCCTACACTGAGCTTGTTCTGTTTCTCTAATGACCTCGTCGTCGACAAGTCGTTAAACAATAATCTTCCTAATAAAATGATAAGATATTGGTTAAGACATCAGGGAACTGTGCGCTAGGAGCTAGAGCTAGGAGCTAGATGGAGACAGAGTGCACAAAAACGGTAGGGGAATCCAGAGATCGGAAGACTCTCTAAGAAAAAAAAAGTTAGACGAAGGATCTATCCGAGTGGGGTGGAAATCAGTAGATATGATGTACATGTGCAGACAAACAAACGATTACAGTTTTTAAAAAAATTGGATGATTTATTGAAAAGAAATAGCTTCACAAATTGAGCAAGTCAATAACGTCTTGTTCCACCTGTGACATGCAAGCAGTTATTCGCCTTGGTATTGATTGATAGAGTTATTGGATGCCATCTTGAAGATTATCATGCCAAATTATGTCTATTTAGAGCGTTAGATCGTCAACGTCCCGATATTTTTGGAGGGCCGTGTTCATAATTCTCCGAATGCGCTCAGTTGGGAATAGATCCCAAGTTAGGGTTTGGCAAGCACGTAGGCAATCAGTAGGAACTCTTACCAGGTGCGGACGGGAATTATCTCGCCCAGTATAGCAGTCCATGGAGGGCAACAACACTTGGCGAAGAATATCATTGCGTGCTGTCAGGGTACCGCGGCTGACGACTAAAGGAACCCTGGTGTAAAAGGAAATGGCGTCCCGGACCATCACTCCCGGTTTTCGAGCCGTATGGCGGGCGGCAGTCAGTTTAGTATCCCAACATTGTCCGGAGCGTCTCTAGACTCGTCTTACCTGGTCATCGGGGCTGATTTCGAAGCGGGACAACGGCCCGACAACTACATGTGATGGTCTAGGCTACCAGTCCTACTGATAGCAGCACCCCCTTGCTTGTCATTTGCGGCACCCTTACAGTACAGCCCTATTGTCGCCGGCCAAGTCGCCGAATCTGTCTCCAACTGAGAGCGTTGGGAACATTATGGACAGGCCTCCCAAACCATCTCGGGATTTTGACGATCTAATGCCCTAATAGGATAGAATTTGGCACGATACCTCTCAGGAGGACATCCAACAACTCTCATCAATCAGTGCCAACCAATTTGCTCAATTTGTTATTCTCTCGAATAAACCATCCAACTTTTTCGAAATTGTAATCATTTATTTGTCTATACATGTGCATCACATCTACCGATTTCCATCCATTTCGTGCTTCCTGGAGTAAGACAGTCAGGGTCCTTCGCGGAGACCCAGCTGTGGTCCGTCTCTTACGAAAGCCCAGAGGCGGCCACGTGTACTGGAAGGGCGGTGAAGTCACGGCCGCGTAACCGGAGCCCGGCCACCTGCTCCGAGAGCGCCCGCAGTTTAGCCGTCTGTGTAGCGTTGTGTTTCACGGGCGGCGATAGCAAGGCTCTGCAGAGGCCACTTCTGTTTCGCTAAATGCTCTCCACCTGGTGATTGTATCGCGTGTCCTCTCTGTAACGCTAGAGCTCACCCGTGACCGCCCTGAAACCGGACGCCTGCGGTTAGCGGCCAACGGGCGAGATGCACAGCTACTCACATGGACTGTTGGATCGGAGTCCCGTGCTTTCCACACCAAAACCGGCTACTTGAAGTGAGAATCCGCGTGCCTCTGAGTCTTTTCTTATGAGCAACTTGATGGGCAAATTGATGGCTGATTATTTGACGACCGTCGGCAACTTAGCGTACAGGATGAAGAAGAAATACCGTACTTAGCAGTCGTCATGTGTTTCCTTACCCCAGTTCAAGACATAAGTGTATCTATCAAAACCTAATCCCTCTAACAGATTTAATAGAAACGCTGTGGCAACGTTGTAACTGCGTGTAGTATGGCCAAGAATAGGTAGCACGAAGTCTGCACTACGCCGCAGATGTACTATGACCTCAGTGAGACGAAGCAATGTCGAGGGGAACGCATATACAGAATCGTCCGTGTTTAGTCGCATTCGCGCCAAAATTTCTTTTTTTTCAGTTAAAACAATCAAATAGTATCAAATTTACACCTCCACGCTGCAGTATTTATTGTATTTCATTCTGTTACTATTACCTTTATTTAAACACTAAGATGCAACATGAACTTCTTACAGACGTAAACGATCGCTTTGTTGCGACCATGACGTATATAAAGCCAATATAAAATAATATCGGATACAGGAACATCTTCTGTAGTCAATGTGGTACAGAAAAAAAGATAGGTAGGTTATGTTAGATTGCACATTATACAGTACGACGCACAATAGTTCCATTCTGTACATTTGCGTCCAGGCTTATCTTCACAGAGCCGGTATATATAAGTACGAGCAACGTTCACTTACCTGCCATTTGCAAACACTTCGCTACTCGCTTGATCATATTTTGCTGGACCCTGCGCAACACACACGCAACCACCGTTGCCGAAGCGGCATGCACGTGAGCAATGGACATCTAAGGGTGGAGTACCATAAACTTGTTCCTTTAACTGCATTAAGGTCCGGGGAATGTGGAGGCCACAACACTGGACCTCCACAACCAAGGCATTTCCTTGGAAACGCTTCATGTAAATAGTTCCTCAAATTCATTCCGAAGTAGGGCGATGCACCACCACGCTGAAACCATAGCTGTCGTCGAACACGAAGTGGAACGTTTCCTAATGTGTCACACAAAGCACGGCAAAGACTCGTACAATGCAGGGGCGCATTCAACTTGTGCGGCAATAGGTAAGGGCCCAAAGGCACTCCTTCCACGATTCCCGTCCACAGGTTTATACCAAAGCGCGCTTCAGAGCCACGTTCAAGCGTACATGTGGGTTGTGTTTCAACCAATAATAGCTACTTCGATACGATAGCGCAGAGCCTGTGTTGTTAAGTGGAGCGATACAATGTTCCCTCGGAGCAATGCATCGTTCTTCTTAATAACAGAACCACGGCAATCTCGTACTCGTATTTATCCACCAATACCGTTAAGCGACTTTCAATTAAAATGTCTACCCCTGTATGGGAACTACATAACGTCGATACGAGTAAACTTGTGACGCAGGAACGACGACATGTGGAAGTCTGGTCTGGCCTTGGGGCGAGCACGGATAGCCAAATGGTTAAGGCAACTGTCGGCGTAAAGCGGGAAAGCCAGATTAGAGTCCCGTTCCGACACAAATTTTCCAGTTAAAATAAGTGAGTTTTCTTTGGCTACCGGCGTATGACCTGTTTCATTCTCCCAAAACCTTTTCCGAGGTGAAGTTCTTTGCATTTGGGAGTGTTTCTACAATTCCCGTTGTGATTGTAAGAGTGCAAGTAATATACATGGGTGCCCGTCGTTGAGTCCCACTTCTTTTGGTAAATCCGCATGCGGCCATCAATAAAGCCGAGTGTTTTGCTGGCTGTTTCGAGGAGTTTACAAATTTTTGAGTATGAGGATTGTGCAGCTTTTTTTCATACTCTGTTACGTCTAATCCACATTCATTTGACGATTTTGTTAACTGGTCTCTAGCTACACGGAGCAGCATCTATTTCCAGATGAACCATCCTACAACTCTTCGCTATTAAGGTGTCTCTTACTTTCTCCATCATGGATTTGGAATTGTTGTTGTTGTGTACTTCAGTCCTGAGACTGGTTTGATGCAGCTCTCCATGCTAATATATCCTGTGCAAGCTGCTTCATCTCCCAGTACCTACTGCAACCTACATCCTTCTGAATCTGCTTAGTGTATTCATCTCTTGGTCTCCCTCTACGATTTTTACCCTCCACGCTGCCCTTCAATGCTAAATTTCTGATCCCTTGATGCCACAGGACATGTCCTGACAACCGATCCCTTCTTCTAGTCAAGTCGTTCCACAAACTTCTCTTCTACCCAATCCTATTCAGTACCTCCTCTTTAGTAACGTGATCTACCCACCTAATCTTCATCATTCTTCGGTAGCACCACATTTCTTAAGCTTCTATTCTCTTCTTGTCCAAACTATTTATTGTCCATGTTTCACTTCCATACATGGCTACACTCCATACAAATACTTTCAGAAACGACTTCCTGCCACTTAAATCTATACTCGATGTTAACAAATTTCTCTTCTTCAGAAACGATTTCCTTGCCATTGCCAGTCTACTTCGACCATCATCAGTTATTTTGCTCCCCAAATTGCAAAACTCCTTTACTACTTAAAGTGTCTCATTTCCTAATCTAACTCCCTCAGCATCACCCGACTTAATTCAACTACATTCCATTATCCTCGTTTTGCTTTTGATGATGTTCATCTTATATCCTCCTTTCAAGACACTGTCCATTCCATTCAACCGTTCTTCCAAGTCCTTTGCTGTCTCTGACAGAATTACAATGTCATCGGCGAACCTCAAAGTTTTTATTTCTTCTCCCTGGATTTTAACACCTACTCCAAATTTTACTTTTGTTTCATTTACTGCTTGCTCAATATACAGATTGAATAACATAAGGGACAGGCTACAACCCTGTCTCACTCCCTTCCCAATCACTGCTTTCCTTTCATGCCCCTCGACTCTTATAACTGCCATCTGTTTTCTGTACAAATAGTAAATAGCCTTTCGCTCCCTGTATTTTACCCCTGCCGCCTTTAGAATTTGAAAGAGAGTATTCCAGTCAACATTGTCAAAAGCTGTCTCTAAGTCCACAAATGCTAGAAACGTAGGTTTGCCTTTCCTTAATCTTTCTTCTAAGATAAGTCGTAAGGTCAGTATTGCCTCACGTGTTACAACATTTCTACAGAATCCAAACTGATCTTCCGCGAGGTCGGCTTCTGCCAGTTTTTACATTCGTCTGTCAAGAATTCGTGTCAGTATTTTGCAGCTGTGACTTATTAAACTGATAGTTCGGTAATTTACACATTTGTCAACACCTGCTTTCTTTGGTATTGGAATTATTATATTCTTCTTGAAGTCTGAGGGTATTTCGCCTGTCTCGTACATCTTACTCACCAGATGGTAGAGTTTTGTCAGGACTGGCTCTCCGAAGGCCGTCAGTAGTTCTAATGGAATGTTGTCTACTCTCGGGGCCTTATTTCGACTCAGGTCTTTCAGTGCTCTGTCAAACTCTTCACGTAGCATCGTATCTCCCATTTCTTCTTCATCTACATACTCTTCCATTTCCACAATATTGTCCTCAAGTACATCGCCCTGATATAGACCCTCTATATACTCCTTCCACCTTTCTGCTTTCCCCTCTTTGCTTAGAACTGGGTTTCCATCTGAGCTCTTGCTATTCATACAGGTGGCTCTCTTTTCTCCAAAGGTCTCTTTAATTTTCCTGTAGCCTGTATCTATCTTACCCCTAGTGCGATAAGCCTCCACACCCTTACATTTGTCCTCTAGCCTTTCCTGCTTAGCCATTTTGCTCTTTCTGTCGATCTCATTTTTGAGATGTTTGTATTCCTTTTTGCCTGCTTCATTTACTGCATTTTTATATTTTCTCCTTTCATCAATTAAATTCAATATTTCTTCTGTTACCCAAGAAGATCTACTAGCCCTCGTCTTTTTACCTACTTGATCCTCTGCTGCCTTCACTACTTCATCCCCCAGAGCTACCCATTCGTCTTCTACTGTATTTCTTTCCCCCATTCCTATCAATTGTTCCCTTATGCTCTCCCTGAAACTCTGTACACCCTCTGGTTTAGTGAGTTTATCCAGGCCCCATCTCCTTAAATTCCCACCTTTTTACAATTTTTTCAGTTTTAATCTGCAGTTCATAACGAATAGATTGTGGTCAGAGTCCACATCTGCCCCTGGAAATGTTTTACAATTTAAAACCTGGTTCCTAAATCTCTGTCTTACCATTATATAATCTATCTGAAACCTGTCAGTGTCTCCAGGCTTCGTCCATGTATACAATCTTCTTTTATGACTCTTGAACCAAGTGTTAGCTATGATTAAGTTGTGCTCTGTGCAAAATTCTACCATTCGGCTTCCTCTTTCATTCCTTACCCCCAGTCCATATTCACCTACTACGTTTCCTTCTCTCCTTTTTCCTACTGTCGATTTCCACTCACCCATGACTATTAAATTTTCCTCTCCCTTCTCTACCTGAATAATTTCTTTTATCGCATCATACATTTCTTCGTCATCTGTAGAGCTAGCTGGCATAAAACTTGTACTACTGTGGTAAGCATGGGCTTCGTGTCTATCTTGGCCACAATAACACGTTCACTATGCTGTTTGTAGTAGCTTACTCGCACTTCTATTTTTTTTATTCATTATTAAACCTACTCCTGCATTACCCCTATTTGATTTTGTATTTATAACCCTGTATTCACCTGACCAGAAGTCTTATTCCTCCTGCCACCGAACTTCACTAATTCCCTCTATATCTACCTTTAACCTATCCATTTCCCTTTTTAAATTTTCTAACCTACCTGCCCGATTAAGGGATCTGACATTCCACGCTCCGATCCATAGAACGCCAGTTTTCTTTCTCCTGATAACAACGTCCTTCTGAGTAGTCCCTGCCCGGAGATCCGAATGGGGGACTATTTTACTTCCGGAATATTTTACTCAAGAGGACGCCATCATCATTTAACCATACAGTAAAGCTGCATGTCCTCGGGAAAAATTACAGCTGTAGTTTCCCCTTGCTCTCAGCCGTTCGCAGTACCACAACAGCAAGGCTGTTTTGGTTAGTGTTACAATGCCAGATCACTCAATCATCCAGACTGTTGCCCCTGCAACTACTGAAAAGGCTGCTGCCCCTCTTCAGGAACCACACGTTTGTCTGGCCTCTCAACAGATACCCTTCCGTTGTGGTTGCACCTACGGTACGGTTATCTGTATCGTTGAGGCACGCAGGTCTCCCCACCAACGGCAAGGTCCATGGTTCATTGGGGGGGGGGGGGGGGGGGGCTGCAGTTTAACTTCCAGTATCCCTTCCCCATTAAAGTGGACTCGGGTAAGATTTTTATTGCTTGGTGGTCCGAGAAGCCGACAGGGTTACTTATAAAGTACAGTACATTTATTCCTGTTGCGGTATAAAATCTGTTCCGTTCGAGGCTGACATTGGAGATACGTACGTATAGTGGGATCAGGTGATGGCCATTCAATCTTTGACGTCTATGGGCTTTAGTTTTAAATTATGTTATTTGAGGGGCCGAAATTGAGGATGGATATTTTGTGTCTGTCGATCTTACAGCATAATTAAAATCTTTCCTTTTTACTGGTCTCACAAAATCTGGGATACGGACATTGAAAAACTTCTCTACTAGTCCGGTTATTTGTTCCTGATGAGGCATAAAGGTTTAATATTCTTATTTCATTTAGTTTGGCTTTGATAACGCGTCCTGCGGTTGCTTTTCTAAGTTCTCTAATTCCATTTCTATTTTGGCTAAATTGCAGCAACCCCTACCGCTAGAACCGCCATTTTGTACACAGTGTATCGCTACTGTAGATTCATCCCCTCGCAAGCTACTTGCCGAAGGAACGAAATGTCCACGTCATCAGTTTTTAAAAAATTCCCTAGAATCCTCATCCTTTCTTTCACTTGTTATTCCCTAGATAAAAAATGGTTCAAATGGCTCTGAGCGCTATGCGACTTAACTTCTGAGGTCATCAGTCGCCTAGAGCTTAAAACAAATTAAACCTAACTAACCTAAGGACATCACACACATCCATGCCCGAGGCAGGATTCGAACCTGCGACCGTAGAGGTCGCTCGACTCCAGAGTGGAGCGCCTAGAACCGCACGGCCACTCCGGCCGGCTATTCCCTAGATACGTGAGCACTGTCCACTGCAAGCTATTTATCAGTTTCCATGTCCATTCATATTTCCGCAGTTACCTGTCTCGTCCGGATTCGCTTCCAGGAAGTTCTCTTTCCATTTCTCCTGTCTCGCCGTCTTGGTGGTCTCTTGCCGCACCTTTCATATATTTCCGACGTGCCACATTTAGATTTGGTTTGGCTTGCACTCCCGGCGCCTTCTTACCACTGTGAGATTATATAGCCTTCTGGTTCCAAAATACTTCCCCTTGCTACCTCAATTGTGTGTTTTGCGGATCGTGTGATGACACTGAAAGCTGTTTCCGCACAATCATCTATCTTATTTTCGTTTTGACATTCTCCAGTCACAGCTGCTGCGGTTTCACTCAGCTGTTCCTGTGTCGTTGCCTGGCCTGTTGTTTCCTGCAGTGGTTGGTGTTTACTTTCCTGCTGTAGACTGCTCGAGAGGCTCGTCACATTTGGTTTCCAGGGTTAAAGAATACCTGTGTCCGCGTGAGTTTGCACCCAATCTCGAGTCCACTCTGCATTCAAAAATGGTTCAAATGGCTCTAAGCACTATGGGACTTAGCATCTAAGGTCATTAGTCCCCAAGAACTTAGAACTACTTAAACCTAGCCAACCTAAAGACATCACACCCATTCATGCCCGAGGCAGGATTCGAACCTGCGACCGTAGCAGTCGCGGGGTTCCGAACTGAAGCGCCTAGAACCGCTCGGCCACCCCGGCCGGCCCACCCTGTATTACTGGAACGTTATCAGGCTTCTCTTTCCTGGGTATCTGTGCTGATTTTTCTTCGTGGTCTTCTTCGGATCTCGTACTGCCTTCTTCTAATGGCATTTTCCTGTTGTTCTGATTTCGATGAAGACAAGAAAGACTTTCGTTTTTCCGTGTCTGTTTGGTTTTCTTGCTTTTAAATTGAAATGTCATGGTTTCTGTAACTGTTTTCCCGAAAAACAGTTGCAGACTGGTCTTTATCTGTTTCAATCTTTTGATCGTTGTCTGAGTTCCTGTGCACTTCATTTGTTGCTGGTCTCTTGTTCAAGGGTGGGAATTCCCCGTCAGCTAAACTAGGCGACAGGCCAATGGATTCCATGTGAGTATTCTCGGTGCATCCTGTCGCAGTAGTGTAAGGATGCTCAGATAGCACCCGTTAAGGGAGAATAATTGCACTTGGTAGGGTAATTTAAATTATTCAGTTTGTTTTACGTACACTGAATCGTTATTTCTTCAGTTATCAACCAGTATCTACACAAATACAAAAATGTTATCTCAAAAGGAGTGTTCAGTCTTTTTGAAATCTGTACCTTCTGTCTGGTTTCCCAATCCGTACGACATAAAGCTTTAGTCCTACTTAGGGTAAGAAGTAAGCGACGTCATAATAAATCCAGAGAATAATGTAACAAAACGTCACAATAACACACTATAAATTGCCAACGTAACGTTACTTCCATAGTTACACATAATGAAATTGCACACAGAAAACAAAATATAAATCCTTCACAAATAAACTTCTTAAATTGGCGTGTCGAAAATCAATTGATATGAGCACAGACAGTACAGAAATATTTCTTAATTTTACTTCCCATAGTAGCGCAACCTTTACACTTCATACACTGGATCAACTGTTCTTCCCATCTTCCTTACATAGTTGACATAAGCAGTCCCCTCCGTCCTCTATTTTTTAATTCTTTATGTGTCTCTTTTGTTATAGGATCGTGCACAGCAACGCGGGACATGAGACAAAGTATTCAAGTAAGATTTTACTTTCTAGGTATTAATTTTGGTGAGTTTTGCAGTATTGTTTTCGGGTTCACGTTGGTGAGGCATTGTAGAAGGTACAGACTGTTCATTGAGTGATGTTACAATGTTAAGGAGCCTCCCAGATTTTCGCTTTATTGCTTCAGTTCCACCAACTGATTCTTGGTCTGACTGATCAACAATATGTACAGCAGCACCTACAAAGTCCTCTTCTTTGATGACATTTCTGCCACATGTCCTCAAGCCTGTTGCCTTAAAACCATTTAATGCTTATCCATCAAAACAGATCTGTGATATGTATTATCCAGCAGTTCTGCTATATACGCTTGTCGGAAGACGCTGCCTGGATTTGAATGGAGGGACGAAGATGCCGCTTCATAGTAACTATTTTTCAGAACTTTAAAGAATGATGTGTCCAATGGCTGTAAATGAGGAGTCGTATGAGCCGGAAATGATAGTATAATTATACCATAATCATGAGCCTCTAAATCTTTGGTGTGTGTTTTTTGTCCATCCAATAAAAACAAAAATGGTTCAAATGGCTCTGAGCACTATGGGACTTAACATCTGAGGTCATCAGTCCCCTAGAACAGAGAACTACTTAAACCTAACTAACATAAGGACGTCACACACATCCATGCCCGAGGCAGGATTCAAACCTGCGACCGTAGCGGTCGCGCGGTTCCAGACTGACGCGCCTGAAACCGCTCGGCCACTCCGGCCGGCTCCATCAAATAAAAGAATAATTTGTTTCTGGTCGGTTTTTTCTACTTCTGTATATTTTATGAAATAGTCTAGCCATCGGACAAATAGTTCTGATGTTATCCATCCACTTGTCGAGCATCCAAATGCTTGTTTGGTGGAGATCTCTTTTTTAAGCCATCATTCGCTCTGCTGCGCTTAAATATTAACATAGGAGGTATGATTTCCCCTGTTGCATTCACTGCACATACACATGTCTTTGTAAGACCCCTTCCTCCACTTGAGGTTGCGCTCACTTAGTGTTTGCCTTCCTGGGAAATTGCTTGAGACGGTTTCTGAACTGTGGATAGTACGGTTTCATCTACGTCATATATATGGTCAGCACAAAACTTATGTTTATGTATTATTTTTATCTACTCTTTCCTGATATTTATAAAAAAAATTCATTAACACGCTCTTTATTAAACCCCTTCGCTTATACCATAGACATTGCTTTGGGAACTTGCAAGGACGAAGTGGGATGATCTTTCATAAATCGTAGTATCATTTTTTGCCTGCTATTTTTTTTTCTTTATTGAAGCAACGCAGTAGATGATATTTATAAGAAAATTGGTAGGCAAGTTTTATTAATTCAATAACAGTTACTCCGAAGAAACCAGACTGCAAATTACTTATATCCTGTGCTAATTCATCTTACATCTCTGCAGTCATATCAATCGGTCTTCCAAATTTTGATGTTTTATTTAAACCCTTCAAACGACGACCCAATGTGGGTTTTGGTATATCTTCTACATGCTTCATTAAATCCAATTTCGCCATTCCAATGTTTCCATATACTCCTTCGATCCAGGTTATCACAAATTCATGGAAGAGCTAAGACCTAGGTTGTAACATCAATCATTATTTGCCAAGTAATACACATTTATTACACAAACTTTTTAAAAAAGACACAATAACAAAACACAACGATAGCAAAATGATATCAGCAAACACAATGGTTTTAGATTACAGACCAAAATATTACACGGTACTTTAAGAGAGCTGAAAAATTTAAAGACAGGTTCTTATAAGGTCAAACGTAATCACCGAAGCCTAACAACAGACGTTTGCTCCAACCGACTACCGTCTTCCTCGTTCCTGGTCACTGTCCGTTCCGCCTCAAACATCTCAAACAGGAAGACGCAGCTCAAGATTGCTACCCGGAGACCAGAGGGAAAACGAAACAGAGATATAATCTAAAGGCCGCAATCGATATAAGCCAACACGGCTCATTCTTTTGCTTTCACTAATAAGTGCACTCTCTTCGTCATAATGATCAACTGAAACAAAAATTTTTAGTCGGCATGTAATTTCCATCAGTCGTACCGGTACGATTAACGAATTCTCCACAGGTACGAATTAAGTAGTGAGATCTCTACCGTTTCAAACTAGAACTACAGGCATAACTTTAAAGTTTTCTGCCGTTTGATAATGCTTAAATTAATGGCAGAGTACACTAAAATGGACATGACACAAAATAATTAGTTTATCATCATATTCTTCTCTGAAATTGCTTACAAATGAGCGAGAGAATTTTACAAAAAAGAGTCAAGCAAACCCACTTGTTAATTATTTTTCCGTCACGACAGCAGTAGTGTGCTCACTTGTTTTTGCTTGCTCGCCCGGCTGTTTAGTTCATTTTTACACCGCCTGATGTAGCATTTCATAAACCATGGGATCAGATATTAGTGGAGTATCACTTAGGCTGTGGTACGACTAAAGCAATTTAGCAAACTTCAAGGAATAAGTTGTTGTGCCTCCAGTCTTACAATACACAACGACGATGAACAAGAAGTATCACTACTTACAAGTTGGGTGGCTGCGCCAGGAACGCAATATACACGTACCGTACGTAACGCTTGTTTACGTAACCAGCCAGCCACAACACGGAGCGCCGCACCGCACGTCCACACACGCTGAGCACCGGGCAGCGACTGCTTCCTACTCAGAGAGCGACGACGGCGGGCACGGTAGTGCATGGTGACACACGTTCCTCTGTACATTCCGATGTGCTGCACGATGTGACAGTGCTCCCAGCTGCTCCATTTCATACATATGTTTTGAGAATGCTCCCGATCTCATTTTGCCAGATAAACTTTTGTCATGCTCCCAGCTGCTCCATTTCATACATGTGTTTTCAGAATGCACCCGATCTCATTTTGCTAAATAAACTTCTGTCACGAATCAGGATGAGGAATCGCATGCCGACCTCCAACTGCAGTATTTTGTCTTCCCCCTCTATATATAGGTTTATAATTCTCAAATGAAGACTTGGCGGTTATTCGATCTGTTCGAGGAAATCTGTAAAACGGTAAAGGTAAAGATGCGAGACTTCGTCTAACATGATCCAATCACATGAGTGAGAATGCGATTGGTCATAGCAATTCTACAGTTCCAGCAGTGTTTCATAGAACGCACGTCAAGCATATTATAATTACCACCGAGATTTACGATTTTACTATCCCCTTAATTAAAAAATTAGACCGTGAATGCATCAGACTACCCATTGCCGTGTTACATTGAATATATTGCAAGCAAATACAGTTGTAGAATCACACTTTTGCTTGTGTTTGCAGGATTTTAAAACTGTAATTTTAAAAGAGAAGAAAAAACATTGACGATATTGGATGTATGACAGCGGTATTGCTAGCCGTACATCTTACAGAACTGCTTGTGTATGTGTATGTGTGTGTGTGTGTGTGTGTGTGTGTGTGTGTGTGTGTGTGTGTGTCTGTTCCACATCTCCTCCTAAACCACTGGGCCGATTTTAGCCAAATTTGGTACATATATTTCTTTCTGTCTTTCTTTCTTTCACTGGTGCCATGTCCCGCGCTGACGCAGGGTCGGCATTGTTAGGGACGGATTTGGCAAGGTTGGGATGAAGGGGTGGCCGGATGCCCATCCTGCCGCCACCCCGTACCCCCTGGGACGGAAGTGCTGTACCCCTACTGTCTGCGTCGAGTGTAATTAATGGAAAAGTGTTTTCGTGTTCAAATGATGCGAGTCGTGTAACTGAGGCGGAACGTGGAGACCAGCCCAGTGTTCACCTAGCGGGATGTGGAGAACCGCCTAAAAACCACATCCAGGCTAGTCGGCACACCGCCCTCGTCGTTAATCCGCCGGGCACATTCGATCCGGGGCCAGCGCGCTTACCCGAATCCAGGAAGTAGCGCGTTAGCGTTCTCGGCTACCCTGGCGGGTCGTATTTGGTACATATATCCCAAAGCACAAATGGCAACAATCGCTGTGCGGTTACGAAACACCCAACTTTCATACTTCAGGAGCTAAGATATCATAGACAAAGAATGCGTAAAAACTGCTGCAGCATCCATGACGTTTCAATTTATTACTTCTGTGTTACTAACTATGCAGGTAATAAATTTTCCAGATATTATGCACATACGCCGCTAAAAACACCTACAAAATTATATCCTGGTACCACACATAGTTCAGGAGATGTGACGTCATAAACACTGAGAAGCTTGAAAAAATACCTTATCACACATGAAGTTTTAATACATATTTTCTTTGCTACTAAGGCACTCCTACATCCGAGTCAACTTAAGAAAATCCCTGACACTTGGCAGCACGTTTGACAGCTTTCAACCGTGAAGCACCAATGGCCGTAGGCGAAAACAGTCTCCCTTTATAGAGCTATGAAGAGGTGTTGCCATAGAGACGTTTACAAAATCGCGTTGTAGACACGCGAAGCAACTGCGCCCACAGTACAGATATTCTGCGTGGTAAGACACTACAAACACAGTTCAGGTATTATTTTCGTTTCTAATAGAAAATTGGCAAACTGAATATCCGAGCAATACTGGGTTTGTCAGTTAGTGATACTCGTATAACATACTGTAGCACTCAATCACAAACTAAAATGGCTTCGTGATAATGTTGTTGTTGTTGTGGTCTTCAGTCCTGAGACTGGTTTGATGCACCTCTCCATGCTACTCTATCCTGTGCAAGCTTCTTAATCTCCCAGTGCTTAATGCAACCTACATCCTTCTGAATCTGCATAGTTTATTCATCTCTTGGTCTCTCTCTACGATTCTTACCCTCCACGCAGACCTCCAGTGCTAAATTGGTGATCCCTTGATGCTTCAGAACATGTCCTACCAACGTGTCCCTTCTTCTTCTCAAGTTGTGCCACAAACTCCTCCCCAATTCTTTGCAATACCTCTTCATTAGTTATGTGATCTACCCATCCAATCTTCAGCATTCTTCTGTAGCACCACATTTCAAAAGCTTCTATTCTCTTCTTGTCCAAACTATTTATCGTCCATGTTTCACTTCCATACATACGTGATAATAGTCTAACACTAATTACTCCATCCCCCCGCCCACTTGGCGCTCGCCAATCTTTGGCGGGTTCGTGCTTGGCTACCATGGGGCCTCAGCCTTTGCAGCGTCTTTTCCCTTCCGTGCTGCATGACTATACTCTTGATATTCATTTCCCCTCCCTTGGGGAACATGTCTGTTCCACACTGTCTGTCGCTGACATAAGAACAGTCTCACCACTGGTTTTCGTTCGCTTTTCCTTTCTTTGTTTCCCTTTTCCTCTCGTTCCTCCGATTCGGCGTTTGAAGTTCCTCTCCTCCTTCTTCCTCCCCGTGCGCACCTGAAGGCCGGCCCACTCGTCTGACGCGTAACAAGTGACTGAGTAACACGTGATTCCCAGCCCCGGGTCGACAGGTAGGCTTCGCACGTACCTCCAGGTACAGGCCAGACCCAGGGGCGGGTGACTGTCTGAGCTGAAACCTTCCCAAATTACCGATTCGTCCCTCTGACAGATGTTCAGAAGGTATGACCTGAGGTGTGAACAGTCACCTAAGGCGGGTGCACCCCCTTGTGAAAGGGGCCCCCAGTTGAAAGGAGCACACCCTCGGAGACGCTAGCAATCATGGGGGATTTTCTCGCAAAGAGCCATCATCTTCACAATCAACGTCTACGAAACGTAAACGTAATGAGGCTAACGATTCATAGACCCTTCCAGCTGCACCACAGTTCCTCGTGGTCTCACGCACTAAGTACGGTCAGTCCTTCGCCACGGTAAATCCGTTTTTTATTCAGAAAGGTGTTGATGCAATTGCCGGCCGTGTGAAATGCTGCTCTCGTTTATAGAATTGCACTTTGCTTTTGTAGACTTCTTCTGATGCTCAAGCACAACTGATTGCCACCTCGCTTCTCCACGGCTACCCTGTTCCTGTCGAGGCCCATAGAACTCTGAATTCTTCCTGTGGTGTTATTTTCACTAGGCTGCTCGACGGTCTGACTGAGGCCAAAATCCAATCTTACCTCTCCGACCAGGAAGTCATTGCCGTCCATCGGGTGATTCCTCCTTAGTGCCCAGCCGCACTCTTTTTCTCACCTTTGATACTTTAGTGCTTCCATCCAGATCATTGCAGGCTATGAAATTATCACAGTCCGACAGTACATTCCGAACCCAGTGCGCTGCTACCAGTGTCATTGTTTCAACCGCACTAGAACGCCTTGTCGACACCCAGGCAAATTTATAACCTGTAGTAGGGATGTGCGCGAGGGCGATTGTCCACTTCCTTCACCCTGCTGTATCAACTGCAATGGCGACCGTGCCGCCTCCTCTCGGGATTTTCCCGTGTATCTTGATGAGTGGACTGTCCAAGAGATCCGGGTAATGGAAAAAGGGGCTTACCCGTCGCCCGCAAGTTATTGGCTAGTCGCAAACCATGTGTTCTCCCTTCTGGCACCTATAGCTCTGTTCTTGTTACACCTCGCTCCATGAGGGGCATGGTCACACATATATTCGACATCAGATTCAGCTCTGAGGTTGTGAAATCGCCTAATGTCAAGGTGACGACGCCATCTGCTCGCCCAGCTGTGCAACAAACCATCAAACTCTCGGCTCAAGGGGCGAAAAGGACAGGAGTACTCCTGTGAAGACTTCCTCCTTACCTCTAGCCAAACTACACCCGAGTCTTCTTCTGATAACCAGAAAGGCTCGAAGAACTTCACCAAAGGCAAACGTCTTCTCCTTCACGGACTCGAAGAGCCTCTTCGACGGTATTACCACGTGATACCTTAACCCAGTCGGCCTCAGCGCCGCTGGTGCGCACCACCAACCGTTTTTCTGCATTGGACTCCACAGAACGACAGCACAAGCAAGTCGATGCTTCTGTGGACCCCATAGGGCACGATACTTCTGCTTCTGTGCCCTGTAGCTGCGATTCTTCGCAGGCTGTCACTCGGCATCCGCCTAGGTGACACCCTATCATTTCTTCCTCGTCATGACTCTCTTCCAATGGAACATTCACGGCCTTTGGTCCCACAAAGAGGATTTACGGTACTTATAGCATCACAGTGACCCCTTGTACTCTGCCGGTTGGTGTGGCCGAGCGGTTCTAGGCGCTTCAGTCTGGAACCGTGCGACTGCTACGGTCGCAGTTCCAATCCTGCCTCGGGCGTGGATGTGTGTGATGTCCTTAGGTTAATTAGGTTTAAGTAGTTCTAAGTTCTAGGGGACTGATGACCTCAGATGTTAAGTCCCATAGTGCTCAGAGCCATTTGAACCATTTGAACCTTGTACTCTGCCTTTAGGAAACGAAATTGCGTCCCCACTACCGCTTTGAGCTTTCATATTTCTTCTCGGTTTGTTATGCCCTTTCCCTGCAGTCGGCATTCCATCTCATGGGGTCTTCATGCTGCTCATACGGGATGTCATAGTCAACCCATCTCCCTGACTTCCCATCTTCAAGCTGTTGCAGTTCGCCTTTTCCTTCCCCACCTGTTTTTTTTTTCCTGTGTACCATTTATGTCCGTCCCTCATTAAATGTCACCAGGGCAGAATTCTTTCAGCTTATTGGGCAGCTACCTTCTCCATTTCTGCTACTCGGTGACTTTAATGCCCATCATCCCCTTTGGAGTTATCTCAGAACCTGTCGAAGAGATGCCCTCTTGGCTGATCTTCTTAATCATCTCAACCTCTTCTGCCTTAACACTGGAGCACCCACATTCCTTTCCGACTCCACGCACACCTATGCCCATTTGGACCTATCCTTCTGCATTTCCCAGTTTGTCCACCATCTTGAGTGGTCCGTTCTTTCTGACATCTACCCAAGCAACCTTTTCCCATGTGCTATCCGTTTGCTGACTCCTACCCCATCTGTGTTCACACCCGAGTGGCAGCTTACTAAGCCTGACTGGCGGAATTACTCCTCCCTGGCGACCTTTGAAGAACAGGTCCTCCCTAGTTTTGATGACCTGGTGAAAAATCTCACAAACTTTATCCTTACTGCTGCAGAACGTTCCATTCCCCGAACTTCCTCTTTACCGCGCTATATCCCAGTCCCTTGATGGACTGAGGCAATTCGCTCACAGAGACATGCTCTCCGCGTTTTTAACTTTCATCCTACGATGGCAAATTGTATTCATTATAAACAGATGCGTGCAAAGTGCCGTCGCGTTCTCCAGGGTAGCAAAAAGACTAGCTGTATTTCAGTCACTAGCTCTCTTAACAGCTACACACCTTCCTCTGTCGTGTGGGTCAATTTCCAGTGACTCTCTGGGACCAAGACACATTCCCCAGTTTCTGGCCTGACAGTAGCAGACGATGCTGTGGTGGACACTACTGCTATCTCCAACATCTTGGGCCGCCATTTTGGGAAATTTCGAGCTCTTCCCACTATCATTCTGCCATCCTCCATCGGAAATGAGCGGGGGAGGCTCTGGCGATACCCTTCTCTTCTCAGAATCATGAGTGCTACAATGCCACCTTTACTATGAGGTAGCTAGATCATGCTCTCAGTTCATCCCGAAACTCTACCCCAGGGCCAGACGCTGTCCATCTCCAGATGTTGCAGGCAACCATCTCTTGCATGCAAACACTTTCTGCTTAACACATACTTACAACCGCATCTGGGCAGAGGACACGTTTCCCAGACGCTGGCGTGAAGTCACCGTAATACCCATACCTAAGCCCGGTGAGGACAAAAACCTTCCTTCCAGCTACTGCCCCATCTCTCTCACTAGCTGCGTTTGCAACGATGGAACATACGATTCATGCCTGGCTGGTATGGTGGCTCGAGTCTCGCAATTTACTATCGACTGTCCAGTGTGGATTTTGAGCGCGGTGTTCTGCAATTGACCATCTCGTCACTTTGTCCACCCATGGCATGAATGGTTTTCTGCGGAAATTCCAGACTGTGGCCGTGTTTTTCGATTTGGAGAAAGCCTACGACATCTACTGGAGAGTGGTATCCCCCTTACTTTTTATACATGGGGCTTCCGTGGCAGCCTGCCCTGTTTCCTTCAGGAATATTTAAAAGACCAAGTTTTCAATGTGCGTGTGGGTTCTGCCTTGTCGGACACCTTTATCCAGGAAAACGGTGTGCCTCAGGGTTCCGTCCTGAGCGTCGTCTTCTTTCCTATCGCCATTAACCCTATAATGGCCTGTCTCCCTCCGAGGATCTTCAGCTCCCTTTTTGCTGACTGTTTTGCCATGTACTGCAGTTCTCCAAAGACCTGTCTCACTGAGTGGCGTCTTCAGCGATGTCTTGATCGTTTTCACTTCTGGAGCATCGACAATGGCTTTCGTTTTTCGTTTTCCACTGACAAAACCGTATGTGTGAAATTGGGCAGTGCAACTGATTTCTCCCAACATCTTTACATCTTGAGCCTGTTTCCCTTTCGTTCGTTGAAACTACGAAATTCCTGGGTTTCATACTCGATAGGATACTCTCTTGGTCCGCCCATGTGTCTTACCTGGCAGCCCACTGTATGCAGTCCCTCACTGTCCTACGTGTCCTCAGTGGTACTTCCTGGGTTACCGGTCGAATCACCCTCCTCCGTTTGTACTGGTCCTTTGCCCATTCGAAACTTCACTATGGGAGCTTTGTTTTTGCGTCTGAACGTCTGAACGTCCATCCCTCTTACGCCGTCTCAACACTGTCCACCATCGTGGCATCCGTTTGGCCACAGGCGCCTTTTATACTAGCCCAGTTGAGAGCCTGTATGCTGAAGCTGCTGAACTACCACTGTCCTACCGCCGTGACTTTCTCCTCAGCAGGTATGCATGCCGTTTCTCTGCCATGCACGGCCACCCATCAAATAACTCCTCCTTTGATGATTCCTTTGATCGCCAGTATGAGGAGCATCTCTTTCCTCTGTTAGCTCCTGGAGTCCGCTTTCGGCGCTTGCTTCGGCAGCTTAACTTCACACTACCTGCAATTTTCCCGGTGTTTGTGAACCCTTCACCACGTTGGCTTCGTGAAGTGGCCCGCGTTAACCTTGGCCTTCATTCGCTTCCTAAGGACACTACTCCAGCCTCGCTCTATCGCCTTCAGTTTCACGACCTTCGCATGGAACATCGCGATAGTACCTTTGTGTACACTGATGGCTCTCGGACTGACGATGGTGTCAGCTGTGCCTTCGTCATTGGCACCCGTGTCTCTAGATATCGGCTTCCGGCACACTCCTCAGTATTTACAGCAGAGCTCTTCACCCTGTATCAGGCCACGGAATACGTCCGGTGACACCGACTTTTTAATTGTGTCCTCTCCTCAGACTCTCTCAGCGCACTTCAACGTCTGTGTGCGCTGCACACCGCCCATCCCTTAGGGCAACGGATCCAGGAAAACTGCCACTTGCTCCTCTTCGTCTCTTCGTATAGCCACTGTGCAGTTTACGTGGGTTCCTGGTCATGTCGCTCTGCCACGAAACGAGGCTGCTGACGCTGCTGCCAAGGCTGCAGTCATCGTACATCAGCCAACTAGTTCCTATATTCCCTCCAATGATCCCTGTGTTGCCGTCTGTCAGTAGGTGGTGTCCCTTTGGCATCGCTATTTGTCCTCTCTTCATGATAATAAGCTCAGCGTTATTAAGCCTCTCCCAGAGGCTTGGACGACCTCCTCTCGGCCTTCCCGACGGGAGGAGGTGATTTTTACTCGGCTGCGTATTGGACACTGCCTTTTTAGCCATCGCCATTTGATAAGTGGGGCTCCCCCACCACATTGCACACATTGCTCCCAGATTTTAACTGTCTGCCACTTCCTGATGGAATGTCCATTTTTTCACCGTTTACGTTCTCGCTTGGTTTTGCCGTCTGAGTTATCGGCCGTTTTAGCAAATGACACGCGGGTTGTTACCACATTTTTCATTTTATCCGTCAAAGCAATATGGCGAAGGCCATTTAATTTTTAGTTTTGGATCTCCGTTTCTGTATAGTCCCTTTAGTAGCCCTTTCTCCAAGTCCCTCTTTTTAGCTGTCTTTTCGTATCTGAACTGTGTTTGACGTTTAGTCGATTTTTAACGCCTTCCTTTTTTCGTGTTCTATAGTTTTTACATGGGTGCGTATGACTCCAGTTATTTTTGCGCCCTAAAACAAAAAAACAAACCAAGTATTCAATCATTCATTCATACACACTACAGCAGCAATCACGCTCTAAGCGACATTGATACTAATACAACGAAATCTATAATTTTTACTGCAGCGGCTAAGAGATTTTCATGAAGCGACTTTACACGATTTCATACGACTTTAAGTGCCCAACTCACTCACTACTGCTTGATGATGACATATTGTATAATAGTGCTTTATCACGATAGGTTGTGGAATAGAAGAAAGCAGTTTCATTACTCTATCTTTCAATGAATTTGTGGCGAAAGACGTAATCAATGAGTCACTGAGAAACTGCACTAATACAAGTTCGAAAGTTATCTGCATTGTTGCATTGTAGACGTGGACGTCGCGTATTTTGAGGCATTTCAGTGGCCAGTTTATATCCCGTCGTACAGTTAAATAGTATTATTCTTCCCTCCTTAATATATCGCCACCACAGTTAGGACAAACCACGCTGTTCTTCCAAACAGAATGTTTCATACCACTTCACACATTCACATTTCAAGCACACAATCCTCCAAGTCACATTGCCCACCAGGCACTGACTATTATTACTCGATACTGTTACAATAAATAAAGTCTTTCCCTGACCAATGCAATTCTCTTAGAGGTAATTTTCGTGCCGACGTCGACACTGTATAGTCTTGTACCAGGGGACGCAAGGAAGAGGATGTTATTTGGTGGCAGGTATCCTCTTTTTACAACACAACACACATGTGCCGGCCGGGGTGGCCGAGGGTTCTAGGCGCTACAATCTGGAACCGCGCGACCGCTACGGTCGCAGTTCGAATCCTGCCTCGGGCATGGATGTGTGTGATGTCCTTAGGTCAGTTAGGTTTAAGTAGTTCTAAGTTCTAGAGGACTGATGACCTCAGAAGTTAAGTGCCATAGTGCTCAGAGCCATTTGAACCATTTTGCACACATTAACAGGGCCCTTTATTCACAGAACAGAAAGCTACTTATCTTTAGGCAAGTTGTTGTGGTACAAGCTGTTCCGCAACAATCCACGTTAACTTCACAGGTAGAGAAGTAAAAGTCTGCCATAAACACTATACCGTCGTAGCTGGTGATGCGAACTGACAGACAGCAACTAGTAATTGAGCTGGCTGCGACGGACTCGGCTGACTGAATGACTGACTGGCCCCTCACAATACTTGCGGTCGAGAGGGCGTTTCTGGCGCGTTATTTGCGAGTGTGTCTTTGGTAGCTCTCCTGATAGGCGCTCTTGCTCCAGCGTCTACTACCGAACTTTTCGCAATTGGTGAAGGGTCCATTTTAACACGGGTAATGTATCACGAAGCAAATACCGTCCGTACTGGCGTATTTATACGTTTGTGACTATTACAGCTCCATTTATCACAAAGCGGAAAAAGTGGTCCAACTAAAATATTCATATTTCTTTACTTACTACATGAATATGCAATAAAAATGGGGGTTCCTATTTTTAAAAAAACGCAGTTGATATCCGTTAGACCTGTGGTAGCGCCATCTAGCGGGCCAACCACAGCGACATCTGGTTTCCCCCTTCAAGCTAGACAAGTTTCGTTCTTTGTATTTTTTTCGTTTGACGCTTATTTCGTGAGATATTTGGCCCGGTCACGATCAGTGGACCACCCTGCGTACATCACAAATGTTTGAGAATTGAAGAGGTCTCTGGAAACCATGTAATTTCAGCTGAGTAGTGATCATCCCCTATTTATGTTACTGAACACAGTGCTTCCATTTGTTTTTCTTTATTTTTTAAGAAAAAGTATGAAGTATGGACGCAGGCAAAATTAGAGGCAAAGAAATCTTTTCAAAACTATTTAAAAAAAGTTCTTGGCCTGAAATTTTGCATGTGTCCATACTTTTTTCTTATTATGTTATTGATCAAATGTTTCATAGTAGCGAAAACAAGACTCCCTAAAAATTAGACAATAGATTTTTGTCCGAATTTTCATAGCCATACGAAGGGTGAAAAATGGGCAAATGATGTATCAAATTGACCACCGTGAGGTCTATTTCTGTAAAGAAAGGTTTAATGTTGAATAAAATAATTTAGGGCATTACATCTGTCATTATCAAACTCAAGCATCTAAATTTCCGACGATTCGACTGATTTTGCAGTGGTTCTCTTCGAGGGGGAGGCGGATTAGAGGCAAAATTACTCAGTGGATTCATAGCGAAACTAAGAGTCGCCAATGGACAAATGGAGTGATAGCATGAGATCTAGTTTTGGAAAACAGCGTTAATTATCCACAACCGTGTCAGTTTCCAAAAAAAATTATTGCAGAATTTACTCCAGCAACGTCGATGTCTGAACAAATCAACACAACCACGTCGGACAGTAAACCATTTTATAAAACTAGCTGTATCTCATTAAGAAAATTAAAATGCCATCATTATTTTCTGTGTATTCTCTAAGTTATGATGAATAGTAAAGAGCAAATATAATGAAAATTAACGCAACATAATAGCACTTGTTTAAGCAAACACAATGTAATAAGGAAAGATGCAGAGAAAGAGTGGCTCTTCCCAGCCTATAGAACAAATAAATTAGACTTGATGGCAACACGGAACAGCAACAACTTTCATCTCTGGTCGTGAGATCAACGCCATACAATAGAAGATCGGTTCAACAGATACAGAATTTAAGGTGTATGTTGTCAGTGCCGACACACACAAACTCGGATGGAGGCGACGACAACATACACCTCCAGCTAACTGTCACATAGGTCGCCCAGACTTCTATGCCGTCATACAGGTTTCTAATTGTTTTCTGTGTGGAACCTCAGTCACAGTAACATTAGTGCACCGCCTCAAGTACAGATCCATACCGTCACCAACAACGTGCGCATCGACAACACTTGTTGTTTTGCCTCCACACTTATCAGTGTTCAGTTTCTGAAGCCTCTCACGTATCGTGGCTCATTCTACAAAGCAGGAACACACTGAGAGAGGCCAACGTTGAAATAGCTGACCATAGCATCATGATGCTTCGCACTTGCTACATGGATCTACGGATGACTTGACTGAGGGCCTCTGTAGGATTACAGCTAGGCATCACGTTTTGTCCGCCTCCTGTCTATGAAAAATCATCGCCGTCGTAGGGAGTGCATTGTTGCATATGCAGACGTAACAGAAAGCGGGTCGTGTTAATTACCCATTTGCGCTGGCATTGTTTTTCAACAGTCGAGATGAGCGACTTGCCATTACCGGAACCAGTTCACGTGGTTGCTGATGACTGTTGAAAGTTGAAGGTTGAAACATCTATTTAACAGCTAGAAACTTCGTGTAATAGACGTCTTCCCAGCGGTTTCCGACCTCCAGGGTGCCAAAGGACATTGGGATCACACCGTGATACATCAGAGACCCGGCCCTAACACTGAGAAAAGAGTACTCGCAACGCCCCATCGGTTACTGATGGACCGCAGGGAAGTATCACAGATAGTAGAAGCAAGTTACAGACTGCAGCACTTGTAGTTCTTTTCAGAGCACCTAATCTGCCCACTTGGGAGCAAAATGAAGACAATTTATACTCCAGAAAGGATGACTGCGCTGAACGCTTACAATTGCTCTTTGGTTTGTGAGGCAAATGACTATCTGCCTAAGACACAAAAGGTCGTTCCCAAATGGAGAAGTAGGGGCTGGTAATATGCGAAGGCCTCCCTCATTTGCAGTGCTGACGTGGCAACATTTCTGTAGCAAGGGAATTACCCGCTTTTACTCTGCTGTCACGAACGTATGCAACCAATTAAAAAGAGATCCACTTTTTTCGCTGAAACCAAACCCCGGAGATTGAAGGACTGAAAAAATGTAAGTGGAAACTAAAACTGTTCTAATATTTCTTTTCGTACTTAGTAACAGGTTTACTCACATTTGACATATCATACAACGCTTCCGTCTGTTCCCACATATACTAGTTTCAGTTTCTCATTAAACACAACACCATACCATACAACAGTAAGCATGCATAGTTGTATAAAGTTGGAAATTACTAACAGCAATGCGAAGAATGTGTGTAAATTATGAATTTGCGAGATACAGTTATTTTTTCCTGCTCTGGATCGTGAATCTAGCAGCGTGTCTGAGATTTGCCTACACATTTTTTTATTTGTGTGTATAAATCTCTCTGTCTATCAACATGTCGACTTTTGTGTGTGTGTGTGTGTGTGTGTGTGTGTGTGTGGTGTGGTGTGTGTGTGTGTGTGTGTGTGTGTGTGTTTGTGTGTATTTAAACTACAGATACGCCTTAACTAACATTTTAATACTGTATTCCTGTCATACATGTCACATTTTTTAAGGGGAGCCGGAACGATGAAAATTTCAAAATTAACGTTTTTTGTTGTTTTTTTTCATTATAAAATTAATTGGAGTTTTTTGGATAAAACAGACCAAGTTTCACCGTTCTAAGTGAATTCTAAGTGTGTTTTTTATCGCTGCAAAATTGACGCGCCACGTAAACGGTTGTAGCGACTTGGTGTGTCACCTCTGACGGCGCCGCTCGCTGGCTGCAAGCAGGGTATCTTTGCGGAATTAGACAGTGTTTTGTTTTCCAACGTTGTATAGATTTATCTCTGTGACAACTGGCTTTTCATATCGGTAAACATAAACGCTATACTGTGTGTGTTGACTTGTGGAGTTTGCTTTGTGTTGTTTAGCTGTTCAATTTTGTGTACTTGACGAAGTTTGCTGGTACCTGTTTTACGTATTTGGTTTGTGGATATCAAAATGCCGCGTTTCAGCAATCGAGTGTTTAAGAAAAGGCACAACGAGTGGAAGAAGAAATCTTTTGTTGTTTCGAAGGGAGATGCTGCTCAGACTGCTACACCGACTACTCCAAATGAATGTGATAGGACTTCTTCCAGCAAGAAACTTTGTGACAGCAAAGAAAAATTTGAAAACTATGAAAGTGACAGTAATGATGTGAGTGAAATAATTAACATTTCCTTGCGCTCTTATATTTTGAAACATAACGTATTATGACAAGTTTGCAGAGAAAGAGGACTGGAATTGAAAATAACTTCACACATTGGTTTGGCATGTAAAATGTTATAGAAGTGTAAGAAATGTGCTGCAGAAGTTTCGTTTTCTAATTCTAATAGTATTTCTCGTAGGGGTAACAGTGGAAAGAAGGTGTAAGGTATAAATGTTAGGCTAGTGTATGGCTTGCGTTGCATTGGCAAGGGCAGTGCTGCAGGGACAATGTTATGTGGAATTATGAACTTGCCAAAACCACCAACTAAGTCTGGATTTTGTAATGAATTGATGGGATCTTCTGCTGAAGAAATCCCTCAAGCAACAATGAAGAAAACAGTTGAAGAAGCTGTGACAGATAATGGGAACTGTAGAGTTTAACAATTGCTTTGCTGGATCATGGCAACGTAGAGGTCATAAATCTCTAACTGGAGTTGTGACAACTACCAGTGGAGACAGTTGCAGAGTAATTGACGTTGCTATTCTCTCAAAATATTGTAGATGTAAGAGCAATACCAAGGACGAACATAGTGAAAGTTGTGAAGCAAATTTTCCCGGCACGAGTGGAGCTAAGGAAGTAGAGGGAGTGAAACCAATTTTTCCAGATCACAGGATTGGTATAATGTACGATACACTATCTAGGATATGGTGATTCTAAGGGATATAAAGCTGCAGAGGAACTCAAACCTTATGGCAATGAAATTCACATTAAAAAACAGAAATGCGTTGGACATGTGCAGAAGCGCATGGGGGCTCGCTTGCGCAAACTAAAGCAGACATTAGGATCCCAGAAGCTTAGTGATAGTAAGACCCTTGCAGGAAGAGGAAGATTCATAGGTGAAGCAATTGATAGATTGCAGAGGTATTATGGGTGGGCAATTAGGCAAAATACAAGAAGCATTGTGCATATGAGGAGAGCAGAATGGGCATTATTTTTTACACTGCACCAACAAATGAGCACCCACAACATACACTGTGCCCCACAGGTGATGAGTCATGGTGTAAGTACCAATCAGGAAAGGAATATGCCCATAAAAGCAGTTTGCCAAATGCTGTAATTGATGTAATTTAACCCATATTCAGAGATTTATCACAGTCAAGTTTAATGGAAAAGTATTTACAAACACAAAATCCAAATGAAAGTGCAAATAATGTAATTTGGATCAGGATTCCCAAAAGAGTGTTAATACAGATAAAAAAATTTCATTTTGAAGTGAATGTTGCAGTGGCAACATATAATGAAGGAAAAATTATCAAATGTGATGCGCTGAAACATTTAGGTTTCCAACCAGGACACAACACCATTTCCACAATGAGCCTAATTGATGAAGAAAGACTAAGAAGTGCAGGAAGAAGAGACAAAAGCCTACAACATGCAGCAAAAGAGAAAAAAAGACCAGTGAAAAGGAAACTAAAACTGGAAAAAGGAGAGGGCGAGGGTAATCCATCATATGGGGCAGGAATGTATTTAAAAATCTTTGGAATCCAATTCCCGTAACTTTAAAATTTTCATCTTTGAGGAACATTTTCTCAAAAACGGCTAACAGTATATCAATGAAATTTATACGCAATATTGTTTACTGTTTTTCCTTGATTTTTACAACTAATTGTAAAAAAATAGTGTATAATTCAAGAGTTATAGAAAAAAGTGCAATATTTTAGAGGAAAAAATAAGCATCTGTTTAAAAAAATTGTAAAACAAAAACCAATAAATATTTCTTAACATGGCATTATAACTTTGTAGAGAAATCATACAATGTAAGCTTTCACAGCCGGTATTGTCTTCACTTAAAACTTCCGGGCTGATAGGCCGTGGTCGAAGTATAAAACTCTCTCCTGACGTTTCGTCTCCGACTGCGGGAGACATCCTCGGAGGTAAAGCGGCGAACTGTAGAGAAATATTCACTGAACATGTAGTCCAAATTTAAGAGCAATATGTTTATTGGTTTTAGAAAAAATGTTCCTTCTATTTGCTAAAATTAACATGGAGGAGATGGATCATTCCGGCTCCACCTTAAGGGGAGAGAACAGCCTTCAGTTCTAATGCGTTACGCTACCAGACCCTCCTCTGTGGCAATCACTTCATCTTCAACTAGCGTTAATACTCAACGAACCCCAATTATTTGTCGGAAATATTCCAATACCAGTCTCTATAACTTCTGTCCCATAGGACTCCTTCTAGTACCAGGCATGTTGTCTCTTGATGACTATGCATAAAGCCAGTCAACCTTTGCGCTACGTTAGTGCAGTGGTCGTCAAACAGTTGTCCAATTAAGTATTCGTGAGGCCGGCGGTTCTCAGCCGTATTTTATAATAATACGAATCTAGCAGTAAACAAAATGGTTCAAATGGCTCTGAGCACTATGGGACTCAACTGCTTAGGTCATAAGTCTCCTAGAACTTAGAACTACTTAAACCTAACTAACCTAAGGACAACACACACATCCATGCCCGAGGCAGGATTTGAACCTGCGACCGTAGCGGTCGCGCGATTCCAGACTGTAGCGCCAGAACCGCTCGGCCACCAGCGCCCGGCTAGCAGTAAACAGCCGAAATCGAAAACGTCAACTAACGTTAATAGTTTCTGAGGAGCGTAGTTTTTATGCTGAGTACCAATCAAAAATAAAGAGACAGTAATATTTTAAGATACGAGTAATTTTATTTGAAGGTGGTGAATTGTGTCGCGATCTAAGTAAAGTTGGCCGCTCACCTCAGGGGCAGAGGGGTAGTATGTTCAAATGGTTCAAATGGCTCTGAGCACTATAGGACTCAACAGCTGTGGTCATAAGTCCCCTAGAACTTAGAACTACTTAAACCTAACTAACCTAAGGACATCACACACATCCATGCCCGAGGCAGGATTCGAATCTGCGACCGTAGCAGTCACGCGGTTCCGGACTGAGCGCCTTAACCGCGAGACCACCGCGGCCGGCAGAGGGGTAGTAAACACGGTCGCTGCGGGGTTAGATGATGTGATTTTTTATTGTTTGTCTCCCAGTACTGACAGCCCTCGGCGAGCATGATTCGTACCTATGAGCCGCTGTGGTGTAAATCTTGACAAGCAAAAAAACATGGATTCGTGAATGCACATTACAGAGACAGTCATCTTCAACTGCGATTCATATCTGTAGCGAGGAATATGAAATTAAATTAAGGATAATGCCGTGTCTCATACTGCATAATGCATTTAAATATAAGTACAACGATAGTTATTAACCAATTAGTCACCTGTTCACACAGACTACACAACGCTTCGTCACGCAGTTATGGTGTAGCAACATTGGGGTCAACGAGGATGCCAGCAATCTGGAACAGAGAACAGTCGGCACGAAACGTTCCTAATGGTGCCTACTATTATCGATCATTTGGCTGTCGGCCAACTTATCACGCCTTTACTATAACTCAAGGCCGGCCACGGCGTGCCAAACTTCACACGCGTGCGGCATGTGCGGGCCGCGGGCGGGCCAAGGCCCGACCTGTGGCTCGGCTCTGTTCGGTCCTTCCCGGAAATACACGGAACAGCGCGACATTTCATTAAGTATTGTAGTGCAGCATTTTTCTGTCGGCGCAACGGAGTTCTGAGTTCGGGAGAGTCGTGGTGTAAGCGCTGTTTAACCTTCGTTGTTCGTTCATGGTGTGAAGGACTTTCAAGGACCAGTGGCTGTTCGTACAAAAAGAGGCAGTGGAGGCATCTATCGTCGCAATCCTTTAAAATCAGTGTGGATTTCAGACGAGAGGGATGTGACTTCTCAGTTCGCATAGCAACAGGTACTGCGTCTTTCCTATGAAACGGTATTACAGTACCATCCAGAAGGAGTTTAAAGATTCAGTTGACAATGAAAGAGCAAACAATTGCCACTATCGACAGACGGGATTCAGTGCTCTGTTTTTAAAAAGCACTTTGTACTAAATTTGTAGGCCTGGAGCATGTGAAGACATTGGTTATTCGAGTAGCAAAATGTCTGAGGTGGCAAGCGTTATTCCATTATCAGTCGCAACTGTTAACGAAGAGTATGGGGACTTCATACACTCCTGGAAATGGAAAAAAGAACACATTGACACCGGTTTGTCACACCCACCATACTTGCTCCGGACACTGCGAGAGGGCTGTACAAGCAATGATCACACGCACGGCACAGCGGACACACCAGGAACCGCGGTGTTGGCCGTCGAATGGCGCTAGCTGCGCAGCATTTGTGCACCGCCGCCGTCAGTGTCAGCCAGTTTGCCGTGGCATACGGAGCTCCATCGCAGTCTTTAACACTGATAGCATACCGCGGCAGCGTGGACGTGAACCGTATGTGCAGTTGACGTACTTTGAGCGAGGGCGTATAGTGGGCATGCGGGAGGCCGGGTGTACGTACCGCCGAATTGCTCAACACGTGGGGCGTGAGGTGTCCACAGTACATCGATGTTGTCGCCAGTGGTCGGCGGAAGGCGCACGTGCCCGTCGACCTGGGACCGGACCGCAGCGACGCACGGATGCACGCCAAGACCGTAGGATCCTACGCAGTGCCGTAGGGGACCGCACCGCCACTTCCCAGCAAATTAGGGACACTGTTGCTCCTGGGCTATCGGCGAGGACCATTCGCAACCATCTCCATGAAGCTGGGCTACGGTCCCGCACACCGTTAGGCCGTCTTCCGCTCACGCCCCAACATCGTGCAGCCCGCCTCCAGTGGTGTCGCGACAGGCGTGAACGGAGGGACGAATGGAGACGTGTCGTCTTCAGCGATGAGAGTCGCTTCTGCCTTGGTGCCAATGATGGTCGTATGCGTGTTTGGCGCCGTGCAGGTGAGCGCCACAATCAGGACTGCATACGACCGAGGCACACAGGGCCAACACCCGGAATCATGGTGTGGGGAGCGATATCCTACACTGGCCGTACACCTCTGGTGAGCGTCGAGGGGACACTGAATAGTGCACGGTACATCCAAACCGTCATCGAACCCATCGTTCTACCATTCCTAGACCGGCAAGGGAACTTGCTGTTCCAACAGGACAATGCACGTCCGCATGTATCCCGTGCCACCCAACGTGCTGTAGAAGGTGTAAGTCAGCTACCCTGGCCAGCAAGATCTCCGGATCTGTCCCCCATTGAGCATGTTTGGGACTGGATGAAGCGTCCTCTCATGCGGTCTGCACGTCCAGCACGAACGCTGGTCCAACTGAGGCGCCAGGTGGAAATGGCATGGCAAGCCGTTCCACAGGACTACATCCAGCATCTCTACGATCGTCTCCATGGGAGAATAGCAGCCTGCATTGCTGCGGAAGGTGGATATACACTGTACTAGTGCCGACATTGTGCATGCTATGTTGCCTGTGTCTATGTGCCTGTGGTTCTGTCAGTGTGATCATGTGATGTATCCAACCCCAGGAATGTGTCAATAAAGTTTCCCCTTCCTGGGACAATGAATTCACGGTGTTCTTATTTCAATTTCCAGGAGTGTATATTAGTGCAAAGTGCGTTGGTTAACTCAAAGGGCATGCCTGGATCTATTTTTCATTATAAAACTCGCTATTGTTGAATTTACGTAGGAAAAAGGGGTGCAGAAACGAAAATTGGAACAACCGAAATTGACTGCAGACTTCGCATTTTAAGTGAACTTGCAGTACACTGCCGATAGCAAGACGTTACAAGGTAACTTCTTTCTGATTTGACAGGGATTCATTTAAAAAAGAGAATCGTGTAGTATAAAGGACATATTCTGAAAAAATTTCACTTCAAATTCAAATGGCTCTAAGCACTATGGAGCTTAACATCTGAGGTCATCAGTCCCCTAGACTTAGAACTCCTTAAAACTAACTAACCTAAGGACATCACACACATCCATACCCGAGGCAGGATCCGAACCTGCGGCCGTAGCAACAGCGCGGTTCCGGACTGAAGCGCCTAGAACCGCTCGGCCACAGCGGCGGGCAAGTTCACTTCCTGAGCTCACTGCCGTGAAAGAAAACACGAGGTTTGAAGAATTTGTTTTGGCCCTGAAAGAATTAAAAGGAGAGTATTATAAAGATTTTGAAGACAGTATCAATCTTACATCTGTTTCCGCTCTATTTCTGAAATCTTTCGCCATCTAGTGATGTAACTGATTGACCTGCAAGGTAATTCCGGTTTTAATGACAAAAAACTGTCCAGTACTACTACATTGCTTGCTCAGATAAAATTTGCAAGTCTTTATAATGACGTTGCAAAAGTGCTAAGGCATTTCAAATGGTTCAAATGGCCCTGAGCACTATGGGATTTAACATCTGCGGTCATCAGTCTCTCAGAAGTTAAAACTACTTAAACCTAAGGACATCACGCACACCCATGTCCGTGGCAGGATTCGAACCTGCTACCATAGTTGTTCCCGCACTTCAGGCTGAAGCGCCTACAACCGCTAAGATATTTCGATCGACATATTTATCTGAAAGACTTTTTTTCGATTATGAAACTAAATACGTCACGGTTTCTTGACAACCTGAATGCGAAACTCTGTGAAATTGTCTGCGTCTGTCCGTATGCCGCCAGTTTGTACCAAATAAACATTAGCTTATGTCTTCACTGCCCCAAAAATAATTAAATAATAATACTGAAAATTCTTTTTGTTTGCGACCTTTGGTGTTGGGAAATGCCAAATATAAAATCACATCGTATGTAATGCCACTGGACTTCAACTTAAATGGGTTGCGTTGGCAGTTTCCCATTGTTCCCCCTCCTCGCGCTCAGACAGCTTGACGCGGCGGGGGGAACGTAAAGTGAGGCTGAGAGCTCTGGCACGATCATGGCCGGCGAGCAGAAATCTTGGCTGCCCCTACTATACCTAGTCTATTAGGGGCTGAGAATATACTAATTTATGCAGGTACCGGTTAATAATAGCATTGGTACACGCGTGGCTCAAGGTGCCGCCCCACAATGACAGTATTGGCTATTGAGCAAAAAAAGTTTTACGACCGCTGTGTTAGTGCTTTCCATTTATTCTTCGCCTTTGATTCTGCGGCGTTCATTTTTTTTACCTTAAGAGTCCACTTCACTTTTAGTATCCTTCCGTAGCACAACATCTTAAATGCTTTGATTCTCTTTTCTGGTTTCCCCATATTCCATCATTCACTTTCGTACAGTACTATGCTCCAGACGTCCATTCGCAGAAATGTCTTTCTCATATTACCCCCCCCCCCCCCCAAAAAAAAAAAAACTACTCAAAAGATGCTGAATATTGCAGATGGAAAGACATCTTTAGAGTAATCCAGCTACACAATATGCTGTAATTTAAAAATAATCCTCGTAAAAACCTACCAGATCTCCAAATTGCTTACGAAATTGTCTACGCCAATGGAACTAGTTACTACTAATGTTTGCGAAGCGTTTGTCATATGCCAAATATTTATCTGTAAACAAACTGTTCAACCAAACATTTGCAGAACGGTGAGTGCCATCTTCTCTTATTTGCAGTACAGGTACTACAGTATAGTAATATTTTCAAACGATGTGTAGCACTTGTACCTTCTCTTCTTTGGTGTACTCACATCACACAAAAAAGACGGTAACCTGAATGAGCGGTGTGCATTCTCCTCGTTGTCTTACCTTCTGTTCACTGTCAGCTCCAGCAAATGGACGGGTTATGCCGAATACCCGCACTATGTTCTAGTATAGGAAGGCCAAAGTCAGTTTTGTGTCACGTTTTTAATTATGTCATGTTCACGAGAATAGTACACTGTGATATATTTTTGAAAAGGTCAAAAAGAGATTGCTATTTAAAAAAGGTGCACTGTTATTCAAATCTTCGTAACGAAAAAAGATACAAAAAATACAGCCATGCTGGTTGATGCCATCTTCGCAGGTAAACAAGATTTGCTTCATGCATTTTTTAATTTTGCTTCTGTACTAAACGTTATTTGTATACGAAAGTAAAAAACTTATGGGATATGTTTCATTGGGATGTCAGATCGAACGAAATCAACTAAATTCACATATATGCGTTTCTGTCGCTTTGATATCAAAACGAAGTTTACTCGATAGTCAACCGAAGCCCCGAAGATGAATTGGTATTCCTTAAATGCCCCTTGGTGAAAAAACGGCGCTATCCAAAAGACGATAGATCGTTCAAATTTTCTAAAAAGATCTGTTTCACATTTCAAATACGTTAGGAGCACAACATCCTTCGACATACAATTAATATTATAAAGATATTGTTTTTCGTCAAAATTTACAAGATTTTTTGAATGCCGCGTCGTTTTCCTTAGCAGATGGAAAGAATGCCAGCAGAAAATTATTTTATAAAGTCATCGTGTTCAAACACCCGTCCTTTGATTGTTACCAGAACAAAGATATAAAATAAAGTTTTTGAGTTTTTCGTCAGTGCTGTTACACTATGTGATCAAAACTATCCGGACACCTGGATGACTTACAAGTTCATGGCGCCCTCCATCGGTAATGCTAGAATTCAGTATGGTGTTGGCCCACCCTTAGCCTTGATGACAACTTCCACTCTCGCAGGCGCACGTTCAATCAGGTGCTGGAAGGTTTCTTGGGGAATGGCAGCCCATTCTTCACCGAGTGCTGCAACGACGAGAGGTATCGATGTCGTTCGGTGAGGCCTGGCACCGAGTCGGCGTTCCAAAACATCCCAAAAGTGTTTTGTAGGATGTCAGGACTCTGTGCAGGCCAGTCCATTACAGGGATGTTACTGTCGTGTAACCGTTCCGTCACAGGCCGTGCATGATGGACAACTACTCGATCTTGTTGAAAGATGCAATCGCTCTTCAACAGTGGGAAGCCAAAAAGTGCTTAAAACATCAGTGTAGGCCTGTGCTGTGACAGTGCCACGCGAAACAATAAGGGTTACAAGCCCCTTCCATGCAAAACACGACCACACTATAACACCACCGTCTCCGAATTGTACTCTTAGTAGTACACACGCTGGCAGATGGCGTTCACTGGGAGTCCGCCATACGCACACCCTGCCATCGGATCGCCACATTGTGCACCGTGATTCGTCACTCCACATAACGTTTTTCCATTGTTTAATCGTCCAATGTTTACGCTCTTTACACCAAGCGAAGTGTCGTTTGGCATTTACCGGCGTGATGTGTGGCTGATGAGCAGCCGCTCAACCCTGAAATACAAATTTTCTCACCTCCTCTCTAACTGCCATAGTACCTGCAGTGGATCGTGATGCAGTTTGGAATTCCTGTGTGATGCTCTGGGCAGATGTCTGCCTATTACACATAACGACCCTCTTCAACTGCCAGCTGTCTCTGTCAGTCAACAGACGAGGTCGGCCTCTACGCTTTTGTGCTGTACGTGTCTCTTCACGTTTCCACTTCACTATCACATCTGAAACAATGGACGTAGGGATGTTGAGGAGTGTGGAAATCTAGCGTACAGACGTATGACACAAGTGACACCCAATAAGATGACCACGTTCGAAGTCTGTGAGTTCCGCGGAGCGCCCCATTCTGCTCGCTCACGATGTCTAATGACTTCTAAGTCCGCTGCTATGGAGTACTTGGCAGTGGGTGGCAGCACAATGCACAATGCACATAATAAGGAAAAGTACTTTATTGGGGGTGTCCGGATACTTTTGATCATGACAGAAATGAATGAACGACAGAAATTTTCCACGATTATTCTCATTACTGCGTATGAACCAACTAACTAATGTGGAAAAATTCTGCAGTGTTGACGGTGCGGATCCCTTTCTATTACTGTGCTAACATTTCGTATTGCTGTCACATTAATTTTTGCTTATAAGTATACTAATTTGGTGGCACAGTAAATTATTATAGTTCTTTCAGCTAGCAGACGCCAGAGACTGAGACGCATTTTAAGTGTTTCTTTTTTTCCTGCTGCACGGAACTGATGCTTGTAAATTCTTATTCAAAGCATTGTCTACTCACCACCCTTTGCACGTTCTGCAAGTTTCTGAGTAGAATTGAAAAGTACCTTGCAGGTGAGACCTGACGGAGATTCGAGAGGTTTAGTATGCAACATACTCGTTCAGTACGACATATGTAACTTAGCTTCTCCTATTTGCATAAGGTAGTGTAATGCATTCCGACAGAGATGAAGTACAAAACACAGTGCACAGAATTTAAGTGATCAGGGAGTCATACAATGCCCACAGCCTTACAAACTTGGTTAGCTGAAACTTTTATGTAAATATCGTTCGAAACAAGACATCGAGGCCGGCCGGGGTGGCCGGGCGGTTCGAGGAGCTACAGTCTGGAACCGTGCGACCGCTACGGTCGCACGTTCGAATCCTGCCTTGGGCATGGATGTGTGTGATGTCCTTAGTTAGGTTTAAGTATGTCTAAGTTCTAGGGGACTGTTGAACTCAGAAGTTAAGTCCCATAGTGCTCAGAACCATTTCAACCAAGACATCGAGGCATTCGTTGCACAACTGCAATGACACTAAAATTTATTAACCGAAATATTAAGGTTGATATTCGCGATTACCTCAGCAAAAGAATGCTGTAAATGTCACTTTTCATTTAACTGTTATTCCTTGAGATGTTTCTTGCGTCCCAACTACAAGCGTCACTCCAAAAGAAATGCACACTATTTTTTTTAATCCATCTTTTATTCTACATGTTTGAAAGTTTTACAGTGTGTAGATACATCCTTTAGGAACAATATTTTCATTTCTCCACATAATTTCCATCCCTCTCAACTGACTTATGCCATCTTGGACCTGCGCCTGTATACCCGCACGGTAAAATTCTGGACAAACCTGTTATAGCCACTGTTTAGCAGCGTGCACAAGGGAGTCATCATCTTCAAATCTTGTTCCAAGAAGAGAGTCTTTCAGTTTCCCAAAGAGATGATAGTCACATGGAGCCAGGTCATGAGTGTAAGGCGTGTGTTTCAGTGTTGTCCGCCCGAGTTTGTGATCGCTTCCATGATTTTTTGACTGGCAATGAGATGCCTTGCATTGTCGTGCAACAGCAAAACATCCTGCTTTTGCCGATGTGGTCGAACACGACTCAGTCGAGCTTGAAGTTTCTTCAGTGTCTTGACATACGCATAAGAATTTATGGTGGTTCCACTTGGCATGATGTCCACAAGCAAGAGTCCGGAATCGAAAAACACCGTAGCCATAACTTTTCCAGCAGAAGGTGTGGTTTTGAATTTTTTTTCTTGGGTGAATTTGCATGATGCTACTCCATTGATTGCCTCTTCGTCTCTGGTGAAAAATGATGAAGCCATGTTTCATCACCTGTTACAATTCTTCCAAGAAATTCATCTCCACCATTCTCCTACTGTTCCAAAAGTTCGCTGCATACAATTTTTCTTGTTTCATTGTGAGCAATTGTCAACATCCTGGGAACCCACCTGGCACAATCCTTTTTTAACGCCAACACTTTCTGTATTCTGCAAACACTTCCCTCCCCTATTCCAACGTATGGTGACAATTCGTTCACTGTGAAGCGTCTCTCAGCAGTCACCAATTCGCTAACTCTCTGCACATTGTCTGGAGTGTGTGGAGTACGAGGTCTGCCGCTGAGAGGACAATCCTCAATATTGCCGTGCCCGCTTTCATCACGTAACCGGCTTGCCGACCGACTAACTGTACTGCGATCGACAGCACCATCCCCGTACACATTTTCAACCTCTTGTGGATGTTTCCCACTGTCTCGTTTCCACAGCACAGCACGTTGTTTCTGACGAACGTCAAGTGTAGCAGCCATCTTGAAGATATGCTGTGACGGCGCCACTCACGGGAACAGGTTGAACTAAGTTTGAAAACAAGCGAAAAGGGTGTATCTACACACTGTAAAACTTTCACTCATGCAGAATCAAAACTGTATTTTTATAAAAATAGTGTGCATTTCTTTTGGAGTGACCCTCGTATTTACTGAGGTATTCTCGCGAGGGGCGTTCAGTATGTAATGCAACAGTTTTTTCTGAAAACAGATAGGTTTGATTCAGGATTCCAATACACAATATTAGTCCTCACTCTTTTAGTTACAAAATCTTATTGTTCAACGAAATCTCCGTTCAATGCTACGATCTTAAGACACCTTGCTGGGAGGCTGTAGTCTCGCATGGTTCACTCTACCGCTCGATGTAGGAGCCAACGTCTTGCTTTATCATAACCTGCATATCATCCACGTACTGCTTCCCATGGAGTTCACCCTTCATTAGATAAAACTGATGGAAGCGGATAAGGTACGATATCCGAATTGCAAGGTGGATGAGGAAGAAGACTCCAACGAAATTTTTTGGGCTCCTCTCAGGTGCCCAGAATTGTGTGAGGCCTTGCATCGCTATGCCGAAGAAGAAGTTTACTTGCATTTCTGAAGTGACTAATTCGCTGAAGTCGTTTCTTCAGTTTCCCGAGGGTATCACAATACATTACAGAGTTGACCGCGGCACCATGAAGGAGGGCATCTAACAGAATAACACCGAGTATCCGAACTAATGGACGTGTGGGTCAGTACTGCCAATAGAAATGTCCAGTTGAGCAGGAAGGTGTTTGGTGTGCGTCAGTCACCTCGAATGAGAGTATCCGCACGTTCCAACATTGCAGAAGTCACAGCTGTATGTGGCCAGCCGGCACACGGGAGATCGGACAGGTTTACGCGACCTTGTTGCAGTGATGACAGACGCCTCGTCAAGCAAGTCACCGTGCTTTTGTTCACTATCAGGTCTCCGTAGACATTCTGCAAGCGCCTATGAATATCTGCTATGCTTTGGTTTTTTTTTACCAAAAGAAACAGTGACATCTGTCTGCTTGGAGCGCATCTCGGTTACAGGCGCCATTTGGAAGGCTAAATACTGCGCCACCAACAACCGGAACTTCGTGAAATTATAGGTGCTTAAGGAGGAATATTCCACGATATCCTATAGCAAACTGCGCATTTTTTCGTCTGCAACTGGCCATGAATAAAACTGTTGCATTACTTATTGAACGCCCCTCGCAATACAGTAACTGTTCCACCGCCACTGCTCTGTCCTCTGATATGCGTTTGTTACTCTAACAGAATAATTGCGTTAATTTTCTAGTGATATTACCTGGGCTACACTCCAAACCAACGCACGTATAGAAATACGAACACAGTTGAGCTTCCTGGAGATTGTGCTCAATGAGAAAGTAACCGATCCCTGTGGCCAGTAACATGCGACCTTATGACAGTCCAACGGGAGCGGAAGTGTAACAGGTGTGGCGTTGCGGGCAGTGCACAGAGGCGTAGAGAAACAGGCCAGCTTATCCTCGCAAAAGCACTGTCAATCCGTGTCTTCTCGGTCACGTTACGCATTGGTGCATCCTGCAGTGGAAGAGTGGTGGATCTGCAGAGTACCAACTACGCGCTCCCAAATAAATTTAACTCTTGTAAAGGAAAATGAAAATTCATTCTTGCAAGCAGCAAAATCCTTAATGAATTTTTATTCAAGTGCGCCACCGACACAGTTATCCAAGCATTACTCCCGTTCCACGGAGCTTCAAAGCAGCAACACTGTTCATTGTCTGCATAGGTTTCAACAGAACTGCGAAGAAAAACGATAAAGAGTAGGACGTACGTGAAAGCAACAAAAATTGTGAAAAATTTGTTACTGAATCTTCATTTACTACATACTACTGAAATTTCAGTTCCAGTTCCACTCATGTGATAGAAATAATTAGCAACAGCCTGCTCCGGTCATGCCCTGTACTTGTTCTGTATTTCCTCACATTGTGTATTCCTGTGGCGTGTTCTTCCGGTATTATGCAATCACTATGCAGGGAACGTTTTTACAGAGATCAATATGGCTGTGAAACAGCACCACAGCCACTGATTTCGTATTCTTTGCTTCATGGTTTTTATTTAGAGATGCTTGTAAACGAGTAAAATTTACGAAAGTTACGTATAGATCTATTATTACAACCTGGATCATGCTTCCTTCCAGTACATTGTAATTACTACACTTTAATAATCTTCGTAGACTACGAACTCTACAGAGAGTCATCTAGGAGCTTTCAAACTGACGATACTGAAGGAAATCGGAGAAAGGAGACTTTCTGCGGCTGACATCATTGCCACTCAGTTTGAACATCAGAAGACAAGCAAGGAAAACACTGTTTGAGATTTAAGAAGAGTATGCATATGGTTTGCACTAGTTCTCCCATACAAATAAGGCCTTAAACAAACACTGTTAAATCTTACATTTAGGCAGCGTTATGTATCTCTTTCTCACAAACCACTGACGTTAGAGTACGTCAATTTGGCATGCGCGAAGTCAATACTATAATTTAATATTGTGTGCAAGGAATTTTCATTTAATGCAATAGTAAGGCATTTATGTACGAGAAAAGCCTTAAAATTAGGTGCATTTTTTTCAAATTTTTGAATAGCTGTAAAGAACTAGCAAAAGAAGATATCAGATTTCTGTTTCACAGGTATTTGTTGTAATGATACATCAAGTTTCTTACAAAAAGCATTTTATTGACAAATTGTTCGAAAAAGGATCATTTGTACTCACATTGTTGAAAAAAGTTTTGATTTATTGTAATTAAAAAACTTTAACATCAATAAGCATAACAACGTATGTAGCGTGCAATTAACATTTCTTGACAACAGTGCCAAATTTAGTTACATTGTCTCGAAAACGTTGGACTTTATAAGGTTTTATTTCAAGTATTGCAATTTCTCCCAAGTACCCCCTTAAGAACAGAAACATATTTCTCTCTCTCTCTCTCTCTCTCTCTCTCTCTCTCTCTCTCTCGCACCTCATCTTCCGCACCCATCCGCCTCCTCTCTCCAACCTCCCCCCCCCCCCCCCCTCTTTCTCTCTCTCCCATTCACGCACGCAATCACACGTACACACACACACACACACACACACACACACATACGCACACACACACACACACACACACACACACACACCGAAGCATAATGTAGTCACTCACAATTTGCAAACTTCCTACGTTTCCCTACGTTCTCCGGAAATGTTACTTTTCAGCAAGTTCAGAAATATTATTCCCATAGCGAATAAAACATTTCCTTTCGTGAAGTCTCAGCTCTTAACGAGCTTCCTCCGGCAATGCAAAAACAGTTTTCAGATATTACTGAATCAAAATGCTGAGACTGAACCTAACTACTAAACGCCAAAGCAGGCAGCATAATCTACAGTTAAGGGAAACATATATCTTATGTTTATGAACAAGTATTTCCATTTTTTATGAATGATCTACTTCGTTGGTGTCAGCTGACAATAGTTCAAAAATTTTAGCAAACTCCTTAACAACGTGGGTTTGAATTTCCATTGAACCATAATTTTTTTCGCTGAGCCGCAATTCGTCTAGGAAACAAACAACTGATTTCAAATCAGGACGTGCAAGAGCGTCCACTTTACACGCTCATTTCTCATCCTTCCTCTTCGTCAGTGTACACGACATGATACTTTTGAACTGTTATCGCTTGAAAACCTATTCCACCAAAATATACAAGAGGCAACACATGCTTTACTTTCAATAATGTAACGCCAGTGGATGTACGTACTTAACATGAGACTCTCCGGCCGCGGTGGTCTCGCGGTTAAGGCGCTCAGTCCGGAACCGCGTGACTGCTACGGTCGCAGGTTCGAATCCTGCCTCGGGCATGAATGTGTGTGATGTCCTTAGGTTAGTTAGGTTTAAGTAGTTCTAAGTTCTAGGGGACTGATGACCACTGCAGTTAAGTCCCATAGTGCTCAGAGCCATTTGAACCATCTTTTGAACATGAGACTCGAATAGCAGTTTAGTTGTATGACTTTCTTCTGCACACCGTAAAGCAAACAAGCCACTCTTAAGTGAATTGCGAGAAATAATGAAATTAATAGTAATGCTGTTTGATCAACTCAACTACTGGGTCACAGTGTCAGTGTCACCGATGTTTGTCACCACACAAGCCCTGACCGAGTTGTACTTAGAGCACGCAGGAGCGTATCAGTTTCAGTCGAAAAAGATATTCGCTAGTTGACTCATTTTGAGTGGGAAGGGGCTATCCATAATACTACCTGAAAGACGGTGAACTTCGTAGTCAAGGTCGCTTGTAAGCAACCTTTTGTGTCGATTACCAGTTGCGGCAAGCATGGCTAGAAAATGGTATCCCATGTGGAGAAATAGCACAGCAGATGCATTGAAAACAATTTTTAACGCAACTTGCGTGCTGCTTCTTCAAATCAGCATTCTTCAAGAGAAGTTGTTGAAACTGATGAACAAAAACGTAAATGACAAGTTTCGTCTTTGCGGTGGTCGGAGACGTGAGTGGGGAAAGCCGGCCGCGGTGGTCTAGCGGTTCTAGGCGCTCAGTCCGGACCCGCGCGACTGCTACGGTCCCAGGTTCGAGTCCTGCCTCGGGCATGGATGTGTGTGATGTCCTTAGGTTAGTTAGGTTTAAGTAGTTCTAAGTTCTAGGGGACTGATGATCATAGATGTTAAGTCCCATAGTGCTCAGAGCCATTTTTGTGGGGGGGAAATACTGACGTAATTGGCGCTCGGCGACACCAACAGAAACTGCAACGTTTAACTTCACGACGCAATTTTGACACTACTACTGTTAGGTCGCTGGTGTTTGCAGAAATGAAAAAAATAGGGAAGCTGACATGAAGTGTTCCGGGCAGATCCGATATGTGACGAAACAGAAAGACGGACCCATCGGACACATTTCACTGTGCCACTTACCAGCAGTTACCATTGTTAACAAAATGGTTATTGCCAATCGCGAATGTGGATCGTTTTCCTTTCAATTCTCGATCTGATGGGGATAACTAGGCTGCTGGCTTGTTCATGAACAGAATGTCTAATAATAAATCAATACTTAAATGTACAGCTCTAAAACCATCCGTATATTTACAATGTGCAGTCGGTTATATTGTTTTTTGCTGGTATGTCTATATTTTCCGTCGATATATTGATATATCGGTAAAATTTTTCTATGTAATGAGGCCCTGCTATGACAATTTTTAAATCGATATATCGGATTCTCGAAATTTTTAAAACTATCAACAGTCCTAATGTGAATGTTATCCTACTCTGGAAGTTTAATCTAATACTTATGTCCTCAACGCTGGTAATCCTGTGTGTCTAGAAATAATGATTCCACATTCCGTTTACAGTTACCCATTGGCAGTTGCAATCTGCTTTAACTTTCTCAGCATTAGTTAGGGATAATTCCCGAATTCAATTCAGCATAGCATGAAAGAATACAATTTATTGTTCCTAATGATGATTCCAACTTGCACTGACAATTGCGTCCATGTTTTTCGGCTTCCTACATATTTCGAAAGTATGCCTATCGTTTCCTCTTTTATATGTAAGTCTAAAAAATTTATAGCTACACCCTCTTGGTAAAATTTAGTGTAAGTTACATGCTATTAAAATGCGGTTTCATTTCTCCGCGACAACCCCTAAAGAACAATATCAAGTTGTTGACATAGCTTTTATAATAAATAAGTTTCCGTTTTATGTCAAAAAAATTCAAAAAATCTACACCGCATTTCTGTAACAACAATGGGAATTCCACTGTTAGCCGCATACTAGGGTGGCGGTGGGTGGAAGCAGTATATTTAAATCTTTTATGAGGGGAAAGGCTTGTCTGATGATGTGATAGAAGAAGAAATCGAAGTCGGTAGGGAAGTCATAGGGGATCCGGTAACAGAGTAACAATTTACAAGAGCTCTGGAAGACTTAAGCTCAAATTAGCGAGAAGGGGTATTCCTATCGGAATTTCTAGAATCATTGGGGGGAGTGGTGAAAAGACGACCATTTGAGTTGTTGTGTAGAATCTATGAGACTGGCAACATTGCAGCATCGGACTTTCGGAAGAACATCATCCACACCATTTCGAAGATACTACGAGCTAATATACGAGTATGCGAGAACTATCCCACAATCAGCTTAACAGCTCATGCATCCAACTTGCCGACAATGATATACTGAATAATGAAAAAGTAAAGTAAGAATCTGTTACGTGACGATTAGTTTGGCTTTGGGAAAGGTAAAGGCACAAGAGAGATGCTCCTGAAGCTGTGGTTGATATTGGAAGCAAGACAAATCAAAACATTTTAATAGGAGTTATCGACCTCGAAAAATCGTGAATAATGTAAAATGCGGCAAGATGTTCGAAATTCTGAGAAGGAAAAGCTGGTAGTCTACAATATCCACAAAAACCAAGAAGTAATAGTAAGATTGGAAGAACAAGAACGAAAAGCTCGGATTAAAAAGGAAGTAAGACAGGGATCCAGTTCTTTGCTTCTACTGCTCAATCTGTACGTTTCGCGACCGATCGGACCTTACGGAATACGCCTCGAAAAGCTCGGATTAAAAAGGATGTAAGACAGGGATCCAGTTCTTTGCTCCTACTGCTCAATCTGTACATCGGAGAACCAATGACGCAAATAAAAGATTTCCGTTTCGCGACCGATCGGACCTTACGGAATACACCTCGTGCAACGCTGGTCCTGCGTCCCGCTCGTGTCAGTGACGTACGGTTTACAATCACGTGCTTGATATATAATAGAATAATGGGAAGGCAGAATTAGGAGCAATTCACCTACGTAAATATTATTCTTGTCATTATGCTAGAAAAGAATTTACTGTACGTTGTATATCACCAAAGCATATTCGGAATCCATGCACTGAGCGATTAGCAGCAGAGCGGTCCTTTACGAAAAAGAATGAAGTTGGTTAACGAAAATAGTTCTTGTATTTCCTGCTAGTTTACATGAGCATACTCCTTGTGTACTTTTACTAGCTACTATTTTCTGGTTTCATTGTGTACTTTTACGAGAGCAAAAGCTCGGATTATAAAGGATGTAAGGCAGGGATGCAGTTCTTCGGTCCTACTGCTCAATCTGTACATCGGAGAATCAGTGACGCAAATAAAAGATAGGTTCCAGAGTGGGATTAAAAATGAATGAGACAGGATATCAATGATGAAATTCGTCGATGACATTGCTACCCTCAGTGAAGGTGGAGAAGAACTGCAAGCTAATGAAAGAGGAATGTAGATTGAAAATAACCGAAGAAAGACGAAAGTAGCAGAAATGAGAATGGAGAGAAATTTCCTGGCAGTTTAATACTGTATGCCCGATAGACTCGAACTGAGGACCTTTGCCATTCGGGGGCAAGTGCTCTACCAACTTTTTTTTTTTCTTCAATGCCCTGAGAGAAGGGTCGGAGATAAAGAGGGCAGGGGTCGTCTTCCGAGGCGTGGCCTCGATGTCCTATTACCGCCCTCCCCCCCCCCCCCAGCCAAGGAAGGAAAGGGGTCTGACAGGATCAAGAGAACTTAATTTGATCAAATTCATTTATTTATGAGTATAGATATATTCTTTTTTCATGTATTTATTTATTTTACATATTTTATATTTTTTAACTGGACCCTACTACTACCAGGAAAGGGGTCTGACAGGATCAAGAGAACTTAATTTGATCAAATTCATTTATTTATGAGTATAGATATATTCTTTTTTCATGTATTTATTTATTTTACATATTTTATATTTTTTAACTGGACCCTACTACTGCCACCAGAAGCCTGCGAGTCGTCTTCGCGTAATGAATGTAAGGGAGGCCCCTCCAAACCGTTTTCTCAGAGGATTAATCGTGTGCCGTGAATCATTTCCAACTTTGCCTTCTAGTACTCGGAAAGCCCCAATGGCTGGAGGTTCCTTTAATAATGCGCCTAAATAATTCGATAGTCGTGTGCGGTGCATTACATGGTGGCGGAACGCCTCATGAGTCCTCGTCACGCGGACCCCAAGTCAAGAGCGCTTTCGGACGCGGCTTGCAAAATGTAATACAGCACCATGCCCTTCAGCCAGTTGACGGAGTTCGTTCTGGTAGTAGGAAAGTAATCCGTATCTGGCTGTAGGAGATGGTCCGGCGTGATAGACTCTGGTTGTCGTCGCAACAGGAACGCCAGCATCCGCTGTATAAGATCCCAGCAGCAGCTGCTCGTCACAGCACATGTCAGGCGGTGCGCGTCCGAATCTACGACTGCGCTGTGCGGGCACAAAGGGACGTCAGTGAGATGGATGGAATGGAGACGCTGGCGTGTGGCTAATTTGATGTTCACCACCACATACCACAAGAAACGAGTGTACGTGGGCAGGTATGGAGTGCGGACGGCTCACCACACCCTGGTCAAGTGGATGGTTGGTTGTTGTTGTTCGCCGGCCGTTGTAGCCGAGAAGTTCTAGGCGCTTCAGTCCGAAACCGCGCTCCTGCTACGGTCTCAGGTTCAAATGCTGCCTCGGCCATGGATGTGTGTGATGTCCTTAAGTTAGTTGGGTTTAGGTAGTTTAAGTGTAGCGGACTGAACACCTCAGATGTTGTCCCATAGTGCTTAGAGCCATTTTTGTTGTTGTTCGATGTTGTTATGAGGTTGATTCAAATGGTTCTGAGCACTATGGGACTTAACATCTGAGGTCATCAGTCCCTTAGACTTAACACTACTTAAATCTAACTAAAATAAGGAAAGCACACACATCCATGCCAGAGGCAGGATTCGAACCTGCGACCGTAGCAGCAGCGCGGTCCCGGGCTGAAGCGCCTGGAACCGCTTGGCCTCAACGGCTGGCGTTACGGGGCTGTCGTGCCTGATAGATGCGATAGTAATCCCTCGTGCTCGGCGCCCTCGTCGCCTGTAGATCCTCGGCCGTGTGGCTCAATTCGACAAGGAAATCTCGGATGTGGGCAAGAGACGGAGCTATGTGTCCCACGGCGACCGGTGGACGAAGATTTCGCCGAGCGACGACCTATAGAAGCGTCCCCGGCAAGCTGGTGTTGGCTGCAGTCCATGAGAGACGTGTCGTCGTAGGTATAACGCCCGCGCGTGGTTGTGGACGTGAATGAGCCCCAGGCCCCTATCTGTGGAGGCCTCGTTAAAGTAGTGTAGCGAACTTTGAATATGTGACCTGCGCTCTTAAATTGTCCGTACGCCGCCTGGAAAATGTGGGCTATGGTGATTGTTAGGGGAAGAATGTGGGCAAAATAATTAAATTTGGACGCTAGGTAAGTGTTGACGTAACGCGTTCAAAGAATCATGTCCATATTGCGGAATCTTCTATCACAGAGCAGCGCCCGTGTCCTTTGTAGTAGCTGGCGATTGTGGCTGTCTCAGTTAGGCGAACTGCACCAGAGAACTGCACCCCAATGGGTTCAGTGAGGGAACTTTCTGGAAGAGGATCGCTGTCGGTTGGAGAAAGCCTCTTTCGACATCCATGTACGCCGTCTTGCGCATGTTTACGACGCTGCCTGATACCGCGCCGTAGCGACACAACCACTAAAGCGTCGCTTGGATTTCGTCGCCTGACCGCACCGAGAGCAACACGTCGTCAGCGGAGGCAGTACGTCGGTAGGTCACGTCTCGAATTCAGATGCGTTCCAGTCGTTGGCGAAGGCTGTACAGCACAGATTCGAGGGCCGCCGCGAATATGACTCCCGATAAAGGTTATCCCTGTCGCACCGACCGTCCAAGAGTGATCTGGTGGCCTTTGACCATAATCCGGGAGCGCGCCCCATGACTCAAGCGTAGGGCCATGCGTTCGAGAACGGCGCGAAGGAAACCGTGGTAGAGACGATCAAAGGCGCGATCAAAATCGACGGCGACAAGGGCGCCTCGGAGACGGTAGGCCACCGCCAGCGCCGTGGCGTCGTGGTAGGCTCCAAGTGCCCTGTAGATGTTGTTTTCACAGCCTATATGTCTGATCAGGATGGATCATGTGTCCGACGTAATCTGAAAACGTGTGCGGAGGATACGGGTGGAAAGTTTATAATGCGCGTTCAGGAGCGTAAGAGGACGATGCCGTGGTGAGAACCGCTCGGTTTGGGAACTGGTATCATGACGCCTTCGAGGAAATCCGTGGGGGCGGTAAAATCGTCGCGGAGGAGGTCTTGAAACATCTGAGTCCACTGTGCGGCCATCAGGGGATAGAAGGCGCGGTAGCATTCGTTCGGTAAGCCGACTGCGCCCAGTGACTTGTTAGGGGCTATCGTGCCAAGGTCGCTGTTAAGTCTTCAGCAGTTATGGGAGCCAGCAGGACGTCGTTCTGGGCCACTACTCTGGGGTCAGAATGTCTCCGTACTGGCAACAGTCTGTGGGTCTTTGGCATAAAATGTCCTGTAACGCTGAACGAATGCCGCAGCGATAGCACACTGTGAGTCGACGCGTCCACATGCTACTGCCTGATGTTATAAGGTGGCACTTGCGGTGGCGTCTTTCTCTGATTTCGGAGGGGATGGTATCCTGCACCCTCGCCCGACTCCGGCTCTGTAATGCTGTTTCGCTGTGAGGCGGAGTAGGCGAGATTTGAGACGATTAACCGCTGTCTGCCGTTCTCGTGATGGCGGTTGTGTCATTAGTTCCTTCAGCGCAGTGTAATAAATTTCCGACGTCGTCCAACGCCAGCACGCTCTGTCACGGTCGTATGAGTTTCCGCCAGAGGGCCAGCTTGGAGCGATCGAGCCACCAATGTAAGATGGAAGGACGTGCATGCAAACTCCGGAGCCAGCGGTCCCACGCGGCAACGATCTCCCGCCGACATGCGTCCTCGTACAGGTAGGAAACGTTCAGCGTCCTTGGACCACGGCTGCGGTATGTGAGCTGTCGGGGGAGTGTCACCGAGCAGAAGTATGCCAAATGGTCGGTGAAGGCTGTCGGCCACAGTTCCGCGTCCCTTGTCATGGCGCGGAGTCTTCGGGAGAGGCGGCTGGCAGAGTGGTCGGAGAAATATGTATAGCCACGGCGGTCCCCGTGAAGGATCTCGTACGAGCGCCCGTAGTGCCGTGAACGTAGAGTAGTGCGGTGTTTGGTCTGCTGGATCCAAGACGCTATTAAAGTCGCCGCCTATTTTGTGGTGTTCCGTATTTCCATTCACTACGACGAAATGACCCCGAGGGAGCGTAACATTGACAATGTGGACTGCTCCCACCGTGTCGGCAACATCTCGTGCAGATGGCAGATACGTGACTTCTGATGCCTCGATGCCGTTGCGTAATAGGATGGCGATTCCGCCGGCACCGTCGCTTGATGGGATGCTGTAGGCTGTGCATCCATAAATATTCAATTGCAGCTCTAGATGGAGTTCTTGAAGGAGGGTGATACCCAGGTCCGCCGCCCGAAGCATATCATGGAACATGCGCGTTTTGATTACAGAGCGTATGCCGATAATGTTGACTGTGCCCACACGGGAGGATTGGGACATCTTAATGCGGAGTGTGTAGATGCCTCTCGGTGATGATGGGCCACCTGGTTACCCATTCTTGTGGCAGGTATCTTTAACGCGGCCCTTCTGCGGATGTTGGGCTCTACCCATGGGCGCCGGTCCAGTGTGGCGAAGGAGTGCGTCTTCTGCCTCCATTTCAGCAGCCCAGTCACCGAGCGGGGAAGGGGTCGGTGATGGTGCGTCGTCGTGGGCATTGGGCTCCATCACCTGTTCTTTGTCCTCAGGGGCTTCAGTCATGGGAAGGTCTGGGGTGGGTGAGGCCACCATAATGTCCATGGTGTCGGATGCCTGCCATGTGGCGGTACTGGTAGAGTCCGTTGGCAACGACGCGTCAGAGAAGGCGTCGGCAGCTTGCTCCCTGTCACCGCCCCGTTGGTCGTCTTCCGTCGAGAAGTGGCGTTTCTTATGACACTTCGACCACCGTTGTTTCCGCGTCCGTGTATCCGCTTCCATCCAAGGCCTGGGGTCAATACCTTCGGCCATGAGGCCGGTGTCCAGAACTGATGCCTCCCGTACGACGGCGTTGGTGGAGGTGGTGATGGAGGCGGGCGTTGTGTCCTACAAGGACGTCTCGTCGTACGGCGCCGCCGACACGGCGTTGTCGGCGACTGAGCTCGCGGTCGTGTCGGTCTGCAGCATGGGCGCGGCTTCTGTGCACACCTGCCGCACCGCTTCCACGTACGTAAGCGGTAATGCGGTCGGCACAGCTGCCCTACTGGTTCCGCACGAGGCACCTGGACAAGGCGGCGCTATAGGCAGTTGGATCGGACGTGGCCTTCCTGTCCACAGCCGGCACACATCCGCGGTTGTCCGTCATAAATGATGATAGCTCGGCAACCTCCGATGAACAAGTACGACGGCACTTGTTAACCGAGTTCGACGCGTACCTGTCGGACACCATTGAGAACGCGAAAGGTTTCAAAGGTGTTCTACTTCTCTTCCATGTGGCTTAGGACCGTTACACATGGCTGCAACGCGACAGTGACGGGCGCGGCCGGCACTTGCAACGGCAGTTCGAATATGCGCACTCCCATACCTGCTTCGTCCACGCTTACCGTGCTGACGTTACCGTCTGCGTGGCGAAAGCAGTGGCCATTGGTGGAACGTCGGACTAGGTTGTCACATGCCTCTTCGTTCTTCATCTCAAGACACACTACTGGAAATGATAGACAGATGTATGCCCATCAGCTCGTGGGGATCGATATTCATGTCGTCTCTCAAAAACCGATTTCAGAAGCCTTTCGACGCGTGTAGGAATGGTCAAAAGTGAGTTCCACCGTCGCCTGGCGGTAAGAGAACGCCATATCTAGTGATAGCTCTAAATCACAACAACGAACGTAGTACCCCGTGCAGCGAGTAAACAAACATGTTTGGAGCGCTGCTCAGCGCTGTTCCGAACTCGAGCCTCGGTCCGGCACACAGTTTTAATCTGCCAGGAAGTTTCAAAATAAGTCATGTCAGACAAAACAGGGAAGGCATAAAAAGTAGAGTACCATAAGCAAAAGCGGCAGTCCTGGCCAAGAGAAGTCTGCTAGTATCAGACACAAGGAAGAAAAATCTGATAATGTACACTTAGAGCACAGAATTGTATGGTAGTAAATCATGGACTCCGCCAAAACCAAAAAGGAACAGAATCCTAACTTTTGAGAAGTGTTACTACAGAAGAATTTTGAAAATGAGGTGGACTGCGTAGACTAATGTGTGGAAACATTCCTCCTTTTACCGTCATTTCAATATTAAGGTGGCTGTACTATGTCAACTGCAGTTAAGTACACGTTGATAGTGTAACCTGTAACCAAAATCACGTTTAGCGAATCAGACACTTTCACGGAAGCTAAAATTCTGCATATTGTGCTAATAGTTCTTTAGTTGTCCCGCATTCAGGTTGTGGCAATTGCTGGTAAGATCGGTAAATTTTAATGGATTAGGGAAAATATTGCCGCTACAGTCTGCTGCACTCATTTCCCATGTTCATTCATGATATCGCTTTCACGCATATGTCTTTCATTTTTTGCTTTCCGATTAAAACCGGAACTTTGATTTAGCGAATGGTTTTGAAGTTTTTGTCCATGTGGAGCGCGGTATCCGCTCAATTTATCGGCATCCTTGCCCATGCTATACACTATCTAATCATAACGATCTCGACACCTATTCCTAAAACAAATAATTGTAGATTCAAGACAAAGTAGTGAAAATATTACGTTGGCAACACCACAAAACACAAACATCAACACATACTTCAAAACAAACAGAATACAGTGGTGTCCACAAAAGTGTGCTGTGAGAAAGTAGACAAAAATTATCAATGTCTAACACAGAAAACAACGATGTGCCAGCAGACGGCATTTCCCAATGTAAGCGAGAAAGCAGACGAAAATCACCGTAAGAACAAACTAACCTATACTTAACGAACTGATTTTCGATCTAAAAAGCAAATCAAAATGTAAAGAAACTTAATTACAGACCACTGATGATGCTTTACCTCAATAAAGCGAAACGCCTCTGGTGGAAAATATCACGCATTTTTGTAGTTGCAACGACGGATCGAAAATACCCTTATGACCTATCAGCAGGGTTATGGAGACTGTCGCTACTTTGTCTTCACGGCGGCTTGAGTTCTGCTGGGGACACATTCAATGTGGTGCTTGAATTTCTGTGGAGGAATGGCAACCCATTCGTCTCAAGAGTCGAACCCAGAGGAGGTAGTGATTTTGGACGCTGGGTCCTGCACCGGTTCTGAAGATATTGCTAATTTTTTTCTTTTTCTTCTATCTTTTCTTCTGATTCATTTACTCTGCAAGCATATCTTTGTCGGTTTATTGTTTTCTCCTACAGTATGAAATGTCACTGTTTTTAGCTTTATCAATATCGCTACATGATTCTTTTTGAATTGAGTATGCAAATCAGCATGGTTTCAGAAAACATCGTTCTTGTGCAAAGCAGCTAGCTCTTTATTCGCACGAAGTAATGGCCGCTATCGACAGGGGATTCCGTATTTCTAGATTTCCGGAAAGCCTTTGACACCGTTCCTCACAAGCGACTTCCAATCAAGCTGCGGAGCTATGGGGTATCGTCTCAGTTGTGCGACTGGATTCGTGATTTCCTGTCAGGAAGGTCGCAGTTCGTAGTAATAGACGGCAAACCATCGAGTAAAACTGAAGTGATATCAGGTGTTCTCCAGGGAAGCGTCCTGGGTCCTCTGCTGTTCCTGATCTATATAAATGACCTGGGTGACAATCTGAGCAGTTCTCTTAGGTTGTTCGCGGATGATACTGTTGTAATTTACCGTCCAATAAGGCCATCCGAAGACCAGTACCAGCTGCAAAGCGATTTAGAAAAGATTGCTGTATAGTGTGGCAGGTGACAGTTGACGCTAAATAACGGAAAGTGTGAGGTGATCCATATGAGTTCCAAAAGAAATCCGTTGGAATTCGATTACTCGATAAATAGTACAATTCTCAAGGCTGTCAATTCAACTAAGTACCTGGGTGTTAAAATTACAAACAACTTCAGTTGGAAACACCACGTGGATAATATTGTGGGGGGGGGGGGGGGGGGGGGGGACGAGCCATAGGTTGCGTTTCATTGGCAGGACACTTTGAAGTCCACTAAAGAGACAGCTTACGCTACATTCGTTCGTCCTCTGTTAGAATATTGCTGCGGAGTGTGGGATCCCTACCAGGTGGGATTGACGGAGAACATCACAAGGGCGCAAAAAAGGGCAGCTCGTTTTGTATTATCACGTAATAGGGGCGAGAGTGTGGCAGATATGATACGCGAGTTTGGATGGAAGTCATTAAAGCAAAGACGTTTTTCGTCGTGGCGAGATCTATTTACGAAATTTCAGTCATCAACTTTCTCTTCCGAATGCGAAAATATTTTGTTGAGCCCAACCTACATAGGTAGGAATGATCATCAAAATAAAATAAGAGAAATCAGAGCTCGAATAGAAAGGTTCAGGTGTTCGTTTTTCCCGCGTGCTGTTCGGGAGTGGAATGGTAGGGAGATAGTACGACTGCGGTTCGATGAACCCTCTGCCAAGCTCTTAAATGTGAATTGCAGAGTAATCGTGTAGATATATATGTAGATGTACATTAAGTGTCAGTGCATGTTTGATCTTCTTTGTAACGCTTTTGTCAAATACGCTACGGAACTAAATGTAATATGAAGCACTGTTGTATGAACTGGGTTGCGAGAACGATGTCAATAGCGGACAGTCAAACAGTGATGTTCAGTGGGTGAGCAGCATCGTGGCTCCCGCGTGCGAGTTGTGTAATCGTGCCAGACAGAAGCAACCCAAAATTTGTTACTGCGTTCTCATTTTTCGGTCACAGTAACAACTAAATTTCGAGATGGACGTTATGAAACAAATTGTCAGACTGTGAATAGCGTAGGTTTCATTGACTGCTATAAACAACAGTGACAATGGTTACGCGAATGGAGTGTGACAGTCGTGGTTAGAATCGAATTGTTTTGCATGTAATTCCATGTATGAGTTGCATGAGCTAATGTGCTCTGAACTTATTATCTTGTGTGCAACTTAATGAGCAGCCTTGCACGTTAAATCATAATTGCCGCCGAGAAGACTTAAACTGTTTATGGCGAGGGTACTCTTCTCGCCAGAACTGTGAATTCTCGATCGTTATTGCTAGAAGCGGCTGGACAGTAACTTCAAATCCCTTCAAGTGCTTGAACGCCATGCTCTCCGCCTCGCCTATCACATCCGTCTCCCCTCCTCCACACGGATCCTGTATGATCTCATTCCGTTCCCCCACCTCCTCCTTTTCCTTGAAAGGATACGGATCCTGTACACCTCCCGCAAACTCGACACTCCTCACCCGCTTCTCTCGCCCATCCTCTCCCACCCCCGCCCGCTGCCGCGCCTGTATTCCCACGTCCCACCCGGTCTCCATCTCTCCACCCTCCTTACCCTCTCCCAAGGTGGCTTCCGCCAGCTCCCCCTCCCTGATGATGTCCTCCTCCCCTCCATCTACCCCTCCTATCAACTTTGATCCTCCCCAGCCCCGCTTCCTGTGTCCTCTCCTTTAGGCACTCTCCCTCCCTCCTCTTACCTCTTCCCCCACCCCCATCCTCCACCCCTCTTCGCCGGGGCTCCCCCCTTTCCTCCCCTCCCCTCTCTCCCCTGCCCATGGCTTATGCTCTCGCCTCTCCCTTTACCACCCACCCCCTCCTCCTTTCTTCGTAGGTCCCCAGACTCATACACGGTTAGTGAACATTCGCGCACCGGAGATCGACGCCTTTTGTTTCTGTGTGTGCCGTCGTTTTGTGCTTAAGTGGTTCAGTGTTATACGTTTTGTGCACCTACTTTCATGTGTGACAATTTTCGTCTATGTCTGTGTCCAAGTGTCTAAACAACTTTTGTCTTGGACTCTACGCCCGTGAATGGATCCATGTATTTTAAAAAGTGTTTGTCTCCGTTTATAGGTCCACCGTATTTTTATCTCACATTGTCATCGTTTTTATCTTGTATGTTTCTCTGCGGCCGAAGAGCGGCGTAGTATGCTGCTGCAGGCCTGCTTGTAAACAGGTCTGAAAATAACAATAAAGAAAAAAACAGTAACTTCGCAATCGATGGATAAAAGTCGACTGTATGCTGTTTTAAACTGCGTACAGGACGTTACAGAGGTGTGAGTAAGGAACGTTGTGGTCGCGCACATACAAAACTGGATCTACACAACAACGATTACGCCAGATCAGGCTACGAGAAGAGGAATGCAACAGACGATTATATTATCGCCAGGGGAATCATTTACTAAGCAAGAGGATGTATCAGTTGCAACTTCATAATTTATGGAGATGCTTCAATTACGCCACTAGCAACGACGAGCCACCACCAGCGACGGCAGCACCGACGAGCTACCACCAACGACATCACAACACACAAACCCCTCGAAGATAAACTGCAGTCCCAACTGCTCTCCCTGCAAAGATTGAAAGCACCTCATGTTGTTTCAGTTTTAATATCTTTCTCATTTGCAACAAACATTTCTCAATATCTGCTTTCTTTAAAAATAAATACAATTTCTGTAAAGTGATCCCAGTCAGTGTCGACATTGTTGAGTCCATCCTTAATAGCAGTTGTTATTATTTATTTTCTCTTTATTATTAATTTACTTTGTTTTAGTCGTTGTTGCATGCATTTTACGTACTCTTTTGGGGGGTGTTTTTTTATGAATATCAGCAGTATTTTTATTAGGTGCATTTATGTTTTGTTGTAAGTTGCGGCGTCCGCCATTAAACTCCAACCAACGATTGATTACAGTTAGGCGGCTTGTCCACTACAAGTGCGCAGTTTAAATCTGACAACTAACAACTACTTAAACTGTACTTACAATCAATAATAAGTCATACCACGAAGTACCCCTGGCCAAGTGCGAACTTATTCGGTTCTTAGAGTAATAACTGAACAAAATTGCAGCCATTTCCTTAATTACTTACGAATCTGTTGGTGTTTGCTCTCAATCTCTGACCTAGTTACTTTCATTACATTTGGAAGTAAAGAGGGTTGGTTCTTTTGACGTTAATTATTCTAAATTCGCCGTTTAACCCGGCCTGCGGTGACCGAGCGGTTTTAGGCGCCACAGTCTGGAGCCGCGCGACCGCTATGGTCGCAGGTTCGAATCCTGCCCCGGGCATGGATGTGTGAGATGTCCATAGGGTTTTTTTTTGGTCATCAGTCTACTGACTGCTTGGATATTCGGGAATCCAGCCGGATGTTCGCGTCGTTCTCGCACGATATTTCAACAGCGTGCCTCGCTGTCTTCTTCAGGTGCTACCTGAGACTGGTCCTTGGGTCGATCGAGACCAGTATTTATGCCTGGGAGGAGCTGGGCGTTCCCTAATCTGTCCGCGCCGCGTCCAGTGTTCCATCTGTGGTCCGCGCCCGCCAGACTCAGCTTCAACGGACCCCACCAGTCGCGGATGTTCCCACTGCCGTCGGCGCCGGTTTTGGCCGTCCTCAACGGTTGTGGTTGTCATTTGAGGTGTGTCAGACCCGATCTGAGATGTTGGGTACTCTATCTCATGACTGTTACTACGGTTTCCACTTCTGTTGCGTGCTGAGCGCTCCCTAATCGGTCCGCGCCGCGTCGTGTGTTCCATCTGAGGTCCGCGCCCGCCAGACGCAGCTACATTGTCCCTCTCTGGTCGCTGGAGTTCCCTTCGCCGTCCGCGCCCGGCCTGGTCGTCGTCTGAAGTCGAGTTCCTGATCTGGGGTGTGTCAGATCTGGTCTCAAATGTCCTACACCTTGTCTCACGTCTGTTCCCTCGGTCTCCACTTATATTTCTTGCAGAATTCCGGAGTGTCGTGCGTTGAGTTTTCACAAGCACAAGCGCAGGATTCCAGGCAGTGCTGATTTGGTATCCCGAGTCACGGTTGATTAGATTGTCTGTGACCTTAATCTCAATTGCTTCTTTAATGACACTGTCCCAATATCTTGAGGTCTGTGTCACAATCTTGGTGTCATTGTAATCCATTGAATGACCAAGTTCCAGACAATGCTCTGCTATGGCTGATTTAGTTGCCTGCCTGAGTCTGGTATGTCTCTGGTGTTCTTTACACCTGATGTCCACAATTCTGGTGGTCTGGCCAATGTATGAAATCCCACACTGGCATGGTATGTTGTAAATACCTGGCTTGCGTAGCCCCAGGTCATCTTTTACATTCCCCAGCATAGCCCCAATTTTGGTGGGTGGGCAAAATATGCTCTTGATGTCATATTTCTGGAGAATCCTGCTGATCTTGGTAGAGATAGGTCCGGCATATGGCAAGTATGCCATCTTCTTGGCCTCTTCTGGTTCTTCTTCTGGATCCTTTGGCCGGTTGGCAGGTTGAAGTGCCTTCTGGATATCTCTAGAGGAGTACCCATTCCTGCTGAACACTGATTGTAAGTGTTCTATTTCTATGGCCAGACTATCAGGATCTGACAGAGTTTGTGCTCTGTGGACCAGTGTTTTGAGCACTCCATTCTTCTGTGCCGGATGGTGGCAACTGCTGGCTTGAAGGTATAAGTCAGTGTGTGTAGGTTTGCGGTACACACTGTGTCCAAATGTGCCATCTCCCATTCTCTTCACCAGGACATCCAAGAATGGAAGTATTCCATCCTTCTCCATATCCATTGTGAACTTAATGTTCAGATGGAAAGAGTTCAGATGTAGCAGGAACTCATCTAACTTCCCTCTGCCATGGGGCCAGATGACAAAGGTATCATCCACATACCTAAAAAAGCACTTGGGTTGATATGTGGCTGAAGAGAGTGCTTCCTCTTCAAACCTTTCCATAAATAGGTTGGCCACCACTGGTGATAGAGGGCTGCCCATCGCCACCCCTTCTGTTTGTTCATAAAATTGACCCCCATATAGGAAGTATGTCGATATCAGTACATGCCTGAACAGGTCAAGGAGAGCCCCACCGAACTTCTCTCCAATAAGCTCAAGTGACTCCTTTAGTGGTACACGTGTAAAGAGAGACACCACATCGAAACTAACCATGATGTCTGTGTCTGTGATGTGTTGCTGGCCCAGTCATTGTAGGAAATCCTCTGAGTTCCGGATGTGATGTGCACATTTACCCACATGTCGTGTCAACATCTTCTTCAGGCATTTCGCAGTAGGGTAAGTTGCTGCACCAATATTGCTGACAATAGGTCGCAGTGGAACCCCATCCTTGTGAATCTTGGGGAGTCCATAAAGTCTAGGTGGTGTTGGCGCTTTGGGACGCAGCTTCTTGATGACTTGTTCAGGCAAGCCTGTCTCCTTCAACAGAGCCCTGGTCTTTTTGTCCACTTTCTCTGTAGGGTCGCTAGCTATTGACCTGTATGCAGGATCCTCCAGAAGTTGTTGCACCTTTCTGTCATATTCTGTTTTTTGTAGGATGACTGTGGAGTTCCCCTTGTCTGCGGGCAACACCACAATGCTGTCATCCTCCCGGAGTCGCCTCAGTGCCACTCTTTCATCACCTGAAATGTTGGATTTGGGTGGCTTGGTCTTGGTGAGCGCCCTGCAGGTCTCTCTTCGGATCTCTTCGGCCACACTAGAAGGAAGCGTGTTGGCCACTTGCTCAACTGCACTAACGAAGGCTGTGACAGGAATGTTTCTAGGAGTCACTGCGAAATTGAGGCCCTTGCTAAGTACTTTTAAGGTGGTCTCATCGAGCTTCTTGTCAGTTAGATTGACCACTGTGCGTGTGTCCACAGTCTGTTGCACCTTGTTGTTGAGGCGCTCAAACTTGGCTAGTTGGTGTGCCATTGACTTCTTGCTGGTGCATTCTGCTAGAGACCAGGAGGCACCATCAACCTGGTCCCAGTCTTGAGTGGTCAAGGAAGCTGCTATAGATAGGTGAAGGTACAGCAGCTCCCTGGATGTCACACAGAGCGAGACTAGCTCGGTGTTTGATCCTTTTTGCTGCTCTCGAGTTAACGTGATGCTTGATCCTAGCGAAAACTGGAACTACATCCCCCTCTCGGCATCTCAGCAGGAAACTCAGAGAACACAGCATCCTCCCTTTCCTTTGTCGAAGCGTGTCCAGCTTCTTGATGTTACGGTACATCTCCTCCCCGTAGAGTCTTTTGATGTAATTCTTCATGCTTTCCCGGCGATCTGTTGACAACTTGGATATTCGGGAATCCAGCCGGATGTTCGCGTCGTTCTCGCACGATATTTCAACAGCGTGCCTCGCTGTCTTCTTCAGGTGCTACCTGAGACTGGTCCTTGGGTCGATCGAGTCCAGTATTTATGCCTGGGAGGAGCTGGGCGTTCCCTAATCGGTCCGCGCCGCGTCCAGTGTTCCATCTGTGTTCCGCGCCCGCCAGACTCAGCTTCAACGGACCCCTCCAGTCGCGGATGATCCCACTGCCGTCGGCGCCGGTTTTGGCTGTCCTCAACGGTTGTGGTTGTCATTTGAGGTGTGTCAGACCCGATCTGAGATGTTGGGTACTCTATCTCATGACTGTTACTACGGTTTCCACTTCTGTTGCGTGCTGGGCGCTCCCTAATCGGTCCGCGCCGCGTCGTGTGTTCCGTCTGAGGTCCGCGCCCGCCAGACGCAGCTACTTCCGCATTTCTTCTGGCTGATCTGCTTCAGCTTGGTGGTGCAGGGTTTACTTGTAAGCATTTCCTACATCTCTCAGGGGGGTAGGTTTGTGTTGAACATCTTTATTTGTTTGTGTGTCATGGGTGTGGGCGGGCAGGAATCAGTTTCCATCTTGGGTGCAGATTCCGTCGTATTTCGGATTGTTTTCTTTTTACATTTTTACCTTTCAAGCATGGCAATGGGTCGCGCATAGCGTTCCCTTGGCTGAGGCGGCGCTCCAAGGTGTCGTATCAGTGGGTTGGTCGAAGTTTCAGTCCTGGCATAAAATCGTCGTGCAAGCTGCTTATGTCTCTGCGGTACCTCCAATTCTTCGGCTGCTTCATGAATGTATCGGTGAGGAAACTGCGGGGGAACGTGGAAAACACGGCGAAGTATCTTATTCTGGAGCGATTGAAGGCGCTGAAGATGTGTCTTTGCTGCATTGCCCCATACCTCACAGGCATAGTCAAAGATGGGGCGAATGTACATCCTGAATATCAACAGTCCGTTGGCTATCGATAAGTCCGAGCCTTCGTTGATGAAGGGGAAAAGTGCCCCTATCCTTCGTGACACGTTAGCGCGGACGTCGTCGATGTGGCGCTTCCATGTAAGTTGTTTGTCCATGGTCACTCCTAGGTATTAACAGAGTCCGTCCACTGCAGTTCGGGTCCATAAAGTCGGAGGTTCCGAAGATGTCGAAGTCGGCTAGGGCCAGGTCTCCTCTTGGCGAAGATGATGGTTTGCGTCTTCTGTGGGTTGAACCGGATGCGCCACTTTCCTGCCCATTCCTCCAGGGCATAGCAGGCACTCTGCAGTCGTGGGACAAGGACTTCAAGCCATTTCTCCCTCGTGTATATCATGGTGTCATCGGCGTAAATGGCTTTGTCGACTCTTGGTGGTGTCGGAAGGTCCGATGTAAAGACGGAGTACAGGACTGGTCCGAGGACTGAGCCCTGTGGGACCCCTGCACGGATAGGCCTAGCCGTGGAAAGTGCATCCCCTACTCTGACCGCAAAGGTGCGTTGGTGGAGGTAGGCGGCAACGAGCTTGACGTACGCCCTGGGGAATCCGAAGGCGCTAAGCTTCCAAATGAGGCCCTGATGCCATACACTATCGAACGCCTTCGTCACGTCCAGAAGAACAGCACCACAGAACTCTCCATTGTTGAAGGCTGACGTAATATATTCTGTTGCCCTAAGAATCTGCTGTGTCGTGGAATGACCAGATCGGAAGCCAAACTGCTCTGGTGGCAGAACTTGGAGGCGGTCCATGATGGTGTGGAGCCTCGTCAACAGGAGCCTTTCGAAGAGCTTACTGAGGTGTGGTAGCAAGCTTATCGGTCTGTAACTGGTGGGTAATCGTCGGTTCTTCCCAGGTTTCGGGACAGCCACCACTATAGAATGTTTCCACGCTGCTGGGTACTTGCCCATAGAAAAAATCCAATTAAAGATGGTTGCCAAGTGCACAATCGCGGTCCACGGGAGTTGTTTTAAAGTCCTTCCCGTGATGTCGTCGCAGCCAGGTGCTTTGCTGGCGGGTAAGGCCCGGATGCCAGCGTCGATTTCAGCAGGCGTTACTGGAGGGATGAGGTCGTCATCGTTGTCGGCGTCGTCGTCGGCTGCAGTAGTAACTTCGTTTTCAATGTCTGCAACCCGCTGGGGGTCAACTCCGTCGTCCAGCGGTCGAAAGTTCGTTTCGAAAAGGTCCGCCAGCATATTGGCCTTGTCTTCCGACTTGTACACAGTGCGGTCATCATTTGTCAACGGCGGTATCCGGCTTCGTCTATTTGTGAAGAACCTGATGGAGTTAAAGTTCATCGGGTCGGGCGTAAACGATCGCAGCTTCGCAGCCCATCGCTGGTTCCGGTGTTCAATTATGGCTGCCCGTATGTCTCGTCTAAGTTGGTTGATGCGTTGTTTCAGTGCTGCGTCGCGCGTGAGGCGCCACTCACGGCAGAGTCTATTCCTGGTGCGTATGGAGTCCAATATGTGCGGTGGCAGATCCGGTGGTGGACGATGAGGTGGCCTTGGAGGTGGTGTGGCCAGTTCCAGGGCGTCCGTGATGGAAGTGGCGAACCGTTCTACGGAGGTCTCGTCGATTTCGTCTGGGTCGTGGATGACGTCAAGAGAGAAGGCAACAGAATCACGAAATTGGTCCCAGTTCGTGTGCTTCAGGTTGAGGCGTCCTGCAGAAAGTTCCAGCGCAACCTGAAGCTGGAATAATACCGGCAGATGGTTGGAGTTCAGTCCATGGATCACTTCCGCAGTCATGTATTGGGGAATTCCCTTAGTAATTGCCACATCTATGATGTCCGGTGTGCCATTGGACGGGTAGCAAGTTGGCTCTTCAGGGCCACAGACGTGTGCCTGGGCTTCTTCAACAGCCTGCAGGAGAAGACGCCCGCTCATGTTCGTGTGTAGCGAGTTCCATGCAGCGTGCTTGGAATTCAGGTCCCCAGCTATAAGGAACTTTCCCGGCATCCGTAATAGCGTTCTGGCGTCGTCGAGGTCGAGTAGGCGACGAGGGCTGCGGTACACCGCAACAAATGTCACAGGTCCAGTCCTTGTTTCCACTACGATCGCTGTTGCTTCGATGGTCCTTGTGGTAGGCGCCTGCACTTCGTAATGTTTGTTGGAGCGACGTATGTAGATGGCAGTGCCACTCCCATGGGTAAGGCGGTCCGTGCGATAGCAGCAGTAATTGGCCACGTTGCTTCTGATCCCCGGTTTGAGAAAAGTCTCTTTGACAAGACAGATGTCGATATTATGATCACTGAGGAATTGCTGGAGTTCTGCGACGTCATGAGTGAGATTGTCTGCATTGTACTCGAGGATACGAAGGTCGTCGAGAGGAAGGTGTCTAGGCATGGTGGACGTTGCCTTCTCTGAGTGCCTGGATGGCTCTGCTGACCGACACTTCAACAGTGGCGGTGATGGTGGCTGGCAGTTGGGCCAGCGTCTTGGTGACCTCTGCCAGTGACGCCGCGATGGTCGTCAAAAGTGTAAATAGGTCCTTCAGCTCAGTCTGTGATGTTGATGGTGCTGGATGAGTCGGCTGGCTTGAAGGTGGCGGTGCTGCTGGTCCTGGTAGGGCAGTCGACGTGGTCGAGGGTGGTTGTGTCTGCTTCATGGCTTCCGTAGCAGTCTGCTGCGAGTGAAGTCGAGCTGCCCTCCGCTCTATCAGCGAGGGCCACGCTTTGGTCACAGCAGGCGTCGGGGGTGCTGGTGGTGGCAGTTGCTGCCAGCGTCTGTGGTTCCTGGGAGGCCTCGGCGGAGCAGGTGGAAGACCTCGCTGACGTCGGCTCTCTTCTTTGTGTTTAACACAGGTGCGGTAGTTAGCTGGGTGGTTACCGCCACAAAGGCCACAGGTAGCGGATTGTTCGCGGCCCCTGGTGCATTGTCGGCTGTCGTGGTTCCCGCCGCACTTGACGCAGAGCCAAGGCATGGTGCAGAGGCGGGCAACGTGGCGGAAGCCCTGACACCGGAAACATTGAACCGGCCCCCTTGACTTCCTGAGCTTCTCAACTTTGATGACCAAGTCATACAGCCTGGTCAGCTCAAATATTTTCCTGTGAGCTGGCGTGTCGGGCAGGACAACGACTCTGTGTCCCGTCTTTTCATTAGTGCCCGGCATGCGATGGTGGTCAACGACTGAAGCTGCAAACCCTGCATCTTCAAGGGCGATTTTTAATTCATCATTCGGCAGCGACGGCGGAATGCGTCTGATGAGCGTCTTCAAAGTTGGAGGGCGAACAGCTTGGAACGTGTACATCGGGACGCCCCTCCTCCCAAGCTCGTCGTGGACTTTCACATGGTCATCGATTGAGTTCAGTTGCAACTTCAGCGTGTCGCCGTTTCCGGCTTGACGCACGGTGAACGGCTGTGTACACGTGGAATGGAGCCAGTTTCTGAAGTCCGTATACGATTCCTTGTAGACTAGCACAATCGGCGGGATTCGTCGCTGTGGACCAGGCGGCGGTGCGCGGCTTCCTGCATTCTGGCCTGGCGATGGCGGAGCGTCGTCCTGTTGCTGGTGCGATGCGTTGGCAGCATGCTGTTGCTCTTCCCTCTGATTCTGCTGCTCGGCGAGGGAACGGCCAGCTTCTTCTAGGGTCGCCCCCTCCCCCTGCAGAGGCTGGTAGCGGTTGCTCACGTTCAGCTCTCGCGCTACAACCGTAAGGTTTTTCGCGCGGGCTTGTTTCTTCGGCGGCGGCTGCATGAAGCCCTCTGTAGTTGTGTCACGCGCGTTGCGTGACGCTCTAAAGATCGGTCTCGTCGGCTTCTTCTGTACAGCGCGGACCCCCTCCTTTCTACTCTGTCGTCCTCCGCTGTAGCGGCACTCGAAGCCGAACCGTATTCCATGTCAGCGTCCATGTATGTCTCCGCGGTCGAGGTACTATTTCTTCCCTGTTCCGCGGGTTGAGTCGTCATAGATGCGCCGGCTGATGGCGGGGCGGCCGGCAGGGCAGGCCCTGCCGGACCGCGGCCGGCCGGCGCGGTTGCGGTTGCCGCATCGTTCGCGAAGCGCGCGAGCGCACTCTCCACGTCTGTTCGCTGCGACATCTCAGTCGCGACTGGCCAGACGCAGCTACATTGTCCCTCTCTGGTCGCTGGTGTTCCCTTCGCCGTCCGCGCCCGGCCTGGTCGTCGTCTGAAGTCGAGTTCCTGATCTGGGGTGTGTCAGATCTAATCTCAAATGTCCTACACCTTGTCTCACGTCTGTTCCCTCGGTCTCCACTTATATTTCTTGCAGAATCCCGGAGTGTCGTGCGTTGAGTTTTCACAAGCACAAGCGCAGGATTCCAGGCAGTGCTGATTTGGTATCCCGAGTCACGGTTGATTAGATTGTCTGTGACCTTAATCTCAATTGCTTCTTTAATGACACTGTCCCAATATCTTGAGGTCTGTGTCACAATCTTGGTGTCATTGTAATCCATTGAATGACCAAGTTCCAGACAATGCTCTGCTATGGCTGATTTAGTTGCCTGCCTGAGTCTGGTATGTCTCTGGTGTTCTTTACACCTGATGTCCACAATTCTGGTGGTCTGGCCAATGTATGAAATCCCACACTGGCATGGTATGTTGTAAATACCTGGCTTGCGTAGCCCCAGGTCATCTTTTACATTCCCCAGCATAGCCCCAATTTTGGTGGGTGGGCAAAATATGCTCTTGATGTCATATTTCTGGAGAATCCTGCTGATCTTGGTAGAGATAGGTCCGGCATATAGCAAGTATGCCATCTTCTTGGCCTCTTCTGGTTCTTCTTCTGGATCCTTTGGCCGGTTGGCAGGTTGAAGTGCCTTCTGGATATCTCTAGAGGAGTACCCATTCCTGCTGAACACTGATTGTAAGTGTTCTATTTCTATGGCCAGACTATCAGGATCTGACAGAGTTTGTGCTCTGTGGACCAGTGTTTTGAGCACTCCATTCTTCTGTGCCGGATGGTGGCAACTGCTGGCTTGAAGGTATAAGTCAGTGTGTGTAGGTTTGCGGTACACACTGTGTCCAAATGTGCCATCTCCCATTCTCTTCACCAGGACATCCAAGAATGGAAGTATTCCATCCTTCTCCATTTCCATTGTGAACTTAATGTTCGGATGGAAAGAGTTCAGATGTAGCAGGAACTCATCTAACTTCCCTCTACCATGGGGCCAGATGACAAAGGTATCATCCACATACCTAAAAAAAGCACTTGGGTTGATATGTGGCTGAAGAGAGTGCTTCCTCTTCAAACCTTTCCATAATTAGGTTGGCCACCACTGGTGATAGAGGGCTGCCCATCGCCACCCCTTCTGTTTGTTCATAAAATTGACCCCCATATAGGAAGTATGTCGATGTCAGTACATGCCTGAACAGGTCAAGGAGAGCCCCATCGAACTTCTCTCCAATAAGCTCAAGTGACTCCTTTAGTGGTACACGTGTAAAGAGAGACACCACATCGAAACTAACCATGATGTCTGTGTCTGTGATGTGTTGCTGGCCCAGTCGTTGTAGGAAATCCTCTGAGTTCTGGATGTGATGTGCACATTTACCCACATGTGGTGTCAACATCTTCTTCAGGTATTTCGCAGTAGGGTAAGTTGCTGCACCAATATTGCTGACAATAGGTCGCAGTGGAACCCCATCCTTGTGAATCTTGGGGAGTCCATAAAGTCTAGGTGGTGTTTGCGCTTTGGGACACAGCTTCTTGATGACTTGTTCAGGCAAGCCTGTCTCCTTCAACAGAGCCCTGGTCTTTTTGTCCACTTTCTCTGTAGGGTCGCTAGCTATTGACCTGTATGCAGGATCCTCCAGAAGTTGTTGCACCTTTCTGTCATATTCTGTTTTTTGTAGGATGACTGTGGAGTTCCCCTTGTCTGCGGGCAACACCACAATGCTGTCATCCTCCCGGAGTCGCCTCAGTGCCACCCTTTCATCACCTGAAATGTTGGATTTGGGTGGCTTGGTCTTGGTGAGCGCCCCGCAGGTCTCTCTTCAGATCTCTTCGGCCACACTAGAAGGAAGCGTGTTGGCAACTTGCTCAACTGCACTAACGAAGGCTGTGACAGGAATGTTTCTAGGAGTCACTGCGAAATTGAGGCCCTTGCTAAGTACTTTTAAGGTGGTCTCATCGAGCTTCTTGTCAGTTAGATTGACCACTGTGCGTGTGTCCACAGTCTGTTGCACCTTGTTGTTGAGGCGCTCAAACTTGGCTAGTTGGTGTGCCATTGACTTCTTGCTGGTGCATTCTGCTAGAGACCAGGAGGCACCATCAACCTGGTCCCAGTCTTGAGTGGTCAAGGAAGCTGCTATAGATAGGTGAAGGTACAGCAGCTCCCTGGATGTCACACAGAGCGAGACTAGCTCGGTGTTTGATCCTTTTTGCTGCTCTCGAGTTAACGTGATGCTTGAGCCTGGCGAAAACTGGAACTACATCCCCCTCTCGGCATCTCAGCAGGAAACTCAGAGAACACAGCATCCTCCCTTTCCTTTGTCGAAGCTTGTCCAGCTTCTTGATGTTACGGTACATCTCCTCCCCGTAGAGTCTTTTGATGTAATTCTACATGCTTTCCCGGCGATCTGTTGACAACTTGGATATTCGGGAATCCAGCCGGATGTTCGCGTCGTTCTCGCACGATATTTCAACAGCGTGCCTCGCTATCTTCTTCAGGTGCTACCTGAGACTGGTCCTTGGGTCAATCGAGTCCAGTATTTATGCCTGGGAGGAGCTGGGCGTTCCCTAATCGGTCCGCGCCGCGTCCAGTGTTCCATCTGTGGTCCGCGCCCGCCAGACTCAGCTCCAACGGACCCCTCCAGTCGCGGATGTTCCCACTGCCGTCGGCGCCGGGTTTGGCCGTCCTCAACGGTTGTGGTTGTCATTTGAGGTGTGTCAGACCCGATCTGAGATGTTGGGTACTCTATCTCATGACTGTTACTACGGTTTCCACTTCTGTTGCGTGCTGGGCGCTCCCTAATCGGTCCGCGCCGCGTCTGTGACCTTAATCTCAATTGCTTCTTTAATGACACTGTCCCAATATCTTGAGGTCTGTGTCACAATCTTGGTGTCATTGTAATCCATTGAATGACCAAGTTCCAGACAATGCTCTGCTATGGCTGAGACTGGGACCAGATTGATGGTGCCTCCTGGTCTCTAGCAGAATGCACCAGCAAGAATTCAATGGCACGCCAACTAGCCAAGTTTGAGCGCCTCAACAACAAGGTGCAACAGACTGTGGACACACACACAGTGGTCAATCTAACTGACAAGAAGCTCGATGAGACCACCTTAAAAGTACTTAGCAAGGGCCTCAATTTCGCAGTGACTCCTAGAAACATTCCTGTCACAGCCTTCGTTAGTGCAGTTGAGCAAGTGGCCAACATGCTTCCTTCTAGTGTGGCCGAAGAGATCCGAAGAGAGACCTGCAGGGCGCTCACCAAGACCAAGCCACCCAAATCCAACATTTCAGGTGATGAAAGGGTGGCACTGAGGCGACTCCGGGAGGATGACAGCATTGTGGTGTTGCCCGCAGACAAGGGGAACTCCACAGTCATCCTACAAAAAACAGAATATGACAGAAAGGTGCAACAACTTCTGAAGGATCCTGCATACAGGTCATTAGCTAGCGACCCTACAGAGAAAGTGGACAAAAAGACCAGGGCTCTGTTTAAGGAGACAGGCTTGCCTGAACAAGTCATCAAGAAGCTGCGTCCCAAAGTGCAAACACCACCTAGACTTTATGGACTCCCCAAGATTCACAAGGATGGGGTTCCACTGTGAACTATTGTCAGCAATATTGGTGCAGCAACTTACCCTACTGCGAAATACCTGAAGAAGATGTTGACACCACATGTGGGTAAATGTGCACATCACATCCAGAACTCAGAGGATTTCCTACAACGACTGGGCCAGCAACACATCACAGACACAGACATCATGGTTAGTTTCGATGTGGTGTCTCTCTTTACACGTGTACCACTAAAGGAGTCACTTGAGCTTATTGGAGAGAAGTTCGATGGGGCTCTCCTTGACCTGTTCAGGCATGTACTGACATCGACATACTTCCTATATGGGGGTCAATTTTATGAACAAACAGAAGGGGTGGCGATGGGCAGCCCTCTATCACCAGTGGTGGCCAACCTATTTATGGAAAGGTTTGAAGAGGAAGCACTCTCTTCAGCCACATATCAACCCAAGTGCTTTTTTAGGTATGTGGATGATACCTTTGTCATCTGGCCCCATGGCAGAGGGAAGTTAGATGAGTTCCTGCTACATCTGAACTCTTTCCATCTGAACATTAAGTTCACAATGGATATGGAGAAGGATGGAATACTTCCATTCTTGGATGTCCTGGTGAAGAGAATGGGAGATGGCACATTTGGACACAGTGTGTACCGCAAACCTACACACACTGACTTATACCTTCAAGCCAGCAGTTGCCACCATCCGGCACAGAAGAATGGAGTGCTCAAAACACTGGTCCACAGAGCACAAACTCTGTCAGATCCTGATAGTCTGGCCATAGAAATAGAACACTTACAATCAGTGTTCAGCAGGAATGGGTACTCCTCTAGAGATATCCAGAAGGCACTTCAACCTGCCAACCGGCCAAAGGATCCAGAAGAAGAACCAGAAGAGGCCAAGAAGATGGCATACTTGCTATATGCCGGACCTATCTCTACCAAGATCAGCAGGATTCTCCAGAAATATGACATCAAGAGCATATTTTGCCCACCCACCAAAATTGGGGCTATGCTGGGGAATGTAAAAGATGACCTGGGGCTACGCAAGCCAGGTATTTACAACATACCATGCCAGTGTGGGATTTCATACATTGGCCAGACCACCAGAATTGTGGACATCAGGTGTAAAGAACACCAGAGACATACCAGACTCAGGCAGGCAACTAAATCAGCCATAGCAGAGCATTGTCTGGAACTTGGTCATTCAATGGATTACAATGACACCAAGATTGTGACACAGACCTCAAGATATTGGGACAGTGTCATTAAAGAAGCAATTGAGATTAAGGTCACAGACAATCTAATCAACCGTGACTTGGGATACCAAATCAGCACTGCCTGGAATCCTGCGCTTGTGCTTGTGAAAACTCAACGCACGACACTCCGGGATTCTGCAAGAAATATAAGTGGAGACCGAGGGAACAGACGTGAGACAAGGTGTAGGACATTTGAGACTAGATCTGACACACCCCAGATCAGGAACTCGACTTCAGACGACGACCAGGCCGGGCGCGGACGGCGAAGGGAACACCAGCGACCAGAGAGGGACAATGTAGCTGCGTCTGGCGGGCGCGGACCTCAGATGGAACACACGACGCGGCGCGGACCGATTAGGGAGCGCCCAGCACGCAACAGAAGTGGAAACCGTAGTAACATTCATGAGATAGAGTACCCAACATCTCAGATCGGGTCTGACACACCTCAAATGACAACCACAACCGTTGAGGACGGCCAAAACCGGCGCCGACGGCAGTGGGATCATCCGCGACTGGAGGGGTCCGTTGAAGCTGAGTCTGGCGGGCGCGGACCACAGATGGAACATTGGACGCGGCGCGGACCGATTAGGGAACGCCCAGCTCCTCCCAGGCATAAATACTGGTCTCGATCGACCCAAGGACCAGTCTCAGGTAGCATCTGAAGAAGACAGCGAGGCACGCTGTTGAAATATCGTGCGAGAACGACGCGAACATCTGGCTGGATTCCCGAATATCCAAGTTGTCAACAGATCGCCGGTAAGCAAGAAGAATTAAGTCTACTGACTGGTTTGATGCGGCTCGCCACGAATTCCTTTCCTGTGCTAACCTCTTCATCTCAGAGTAGCACTTGCAACCTACGTCCTCAATTATTTGCTTCACGTATTCCAATCTCTGTCTTCCTCTACAGTTTTTGTCCTCTACAGTTCCCTCTAGTACCATGGAAGTCATTCCCTCATGTCTTAGCAGATGTCCTATCATCCTGTCCCTTCTCCTTATCAGTGTTTTCCACATATTCCTTTCCTCTCAGATTCTGCGTAGAACCTCCTCATTCCTTACCTTATCAGTCCACCTAATTTTCAACATTCGTCTATAGCACCACATCTCAAATGTTTCGATTCCCTTCTGTTCCGGTTTTCCCACAGTCCATATTTCACTACCATACAATGCTGTACTCCAGACGTACATCTTCAGCAACTTCTTCCTCAAATTAAGGCCGGTATTTGATATTAGTAGACTTCTCTTGGCCAGAAATGCCTTTTTTGCCATAGCGAGTCTGCTTTTGATGTCCTCCTTGCTCCGTCCGTCATTGGTCATTTTGCTGCCTAGGTAGCAGAATTCCTTAACTTCATTGACTTCGTGACCATCAATCCTGATGTTAAGTTTCTCGCTGTTCTCATTTCTACCACTTCTCATTACTTTCGTCTTCCTCCGGTTTACTCTCAAATCATACTGTGTACTCATTAGACTGTTCATTCCGTTCAGCAGATCATTTAATTCTTCTTCACTTTCACTCAGGATAGCAATATCATCAGCGAATCGTATCATTGATATCCTTTCACCTTGTATTTTAATTCCACTCCTGAACCTTTCTTTTATTTCCATCATCGCTTCCTCGATGTACAGATTGAAGAGTAGGGGCGAAAGGCTACAGCCTTGTCTTACACCCTTCTTAATACGAGCACTTCATTCTTGATCGTCCACTCTTATTATTCCCTCTTGGTTGTTGTACATATTGTATATGACCCATCTCTCCCTATAGCTTACCCCTACTTTTTTCAGAATCTCAAACAGCTTGCATCATTTTATATTGTGGAACGTCTTTTCCTGGTCGACAAATCCTATGAACGTGTCTTGATTTTTCTTTAGCCTTGCTTCCATTATTAATCGTAACGTCAGAATTGCCTCTCTCGTGCCTTTACTTTTCCTAAAGCCGAACTGATCGTCACCTGGCGCATTCTCAATTTTCTTTTCCATTCTTCTGTAAATTATTCTTGTAAGCAGCTTCGATGCATGAGCTGTTAAGCTGATTGTGCGATAATTCCCGCACTTGTCAGCTCTTGCCGTCTTCGGAATTGTGTGGATGATGCTTTTCCGAAAGTCAGATGGTATGTCGCCAGACTCATATATTCTACACACCAACGTGAATAGTCGTTTTGTTGCCACTTCCCCTAATGATTTTAGAAATTCTGATGGAATGTTATCTATCCCTCCTGCCTTATTTGACCGTAAGTCCTCCAAAGCTATTTTAAATTCCGATTCTAATACTGGATCCCCAATCTCTTCTAAATCGACTCCTGTTTCTTCTTCTATCACATCAGACAAATCTTCACCCTCAAAGAGGCTTTCAAGGTATTCTTTCCACCTATCTGCTCTCTCCTCTGCATTTTACAGTGGAATTCCCGTTGAACTCTTAATGTTACCACCGTTGCTTTTAATGTCACCCAAGGTTGTTTTGACTTTCCTGTATGCTGAGTCTGTCCTTCCGACAATCATATCTTTTTCGATGTCTTCACATTTTTCCTGCAGCCATTTCGTCTTATCTTCCCTGCACTTCCTATTTATTTCATTCCTCAGCGACTTGTATTTCTGTATTCCTGATTTTCCCGAAACATGTTTGTACTTCCTCCTTTCATCAATCAACTGAAGTATTTCTTCTGTTACCCATGGTTTCTTCGCAGCTACCTTCTTTGTACCTATGTTTTCCTTCCCAACTTCTGTGATGGCCCTTTTTAGAGATGTCCATTCCTCTATTCTTCTTCAACTGTGCTGCCTACTGCGCTATTCCTTATTGCTGTATCTATAGCGTTAGAGAACTTCAAACCTATCTCGTCATTCCTTAGAACTTCCGTATTCCACTTCTTTGCGTATTGATTCTTCCTGACTAATGTCTTGAACTTCAGCCTACTCTTCATCACTACTGAGTCTATATCTGCTCCTGGGTACGCCTTACAATCCAGTATCTGATTTCAGAATCTCTGTCTGACCATGATGTAATCTAATTGAAATCTTCCCGTATCTCTCGGCCTTTTCCAAGTATACCTCCTCCTCTTGTGATTCTTGAACAGGGTATTCGCTATTACTAGCTGAAACTTGTTACAGAACTCAATTAGTCTTTCTCCTCTTTCATTCCTTGTCCCAAGCCCATACACTCCTGTAACCTTTTCTTCTACTCCTTCCCCTACAACTGCATTCCAGTCGCCCATGACTATTAGATTTTCGTCCCCCTTTACATACTGCATTACCCTTTCAATATCCTCATACACTTTCTTTATCTGTTCATCTTCAGCTTGCAACGTCGGCATAGATGCCGAACTATCGTTGTCGGTGTTGGTCTGCTGTCGATTCGGAATAGAACAACCCGGTCACTGAACTGTTCACAGTAACAGACCCTCTGCCCTACCTTCCTATTCATAACGAATCCTACACATGTTATACCATTTTCTGCTGCTGTTGATATTACCCGATACTCATCTGACCAGAAATCCTTGTCTTCCTTCCACTTCACTTCACTGACCCCTACTATATCTACACTCCTGGAAATTGAAATAAGAACACCGTGAATTCATTGTCCCAGGAAGGGGAAACTTTATTGACACATTCCTGGGGTCAGATACATCACATGATCACACTGACAGAACCACAGGCACATAGACACAGGCAACAGAGCATGCACAATGTCGGCACTAGTACAGTGTATATCCACCTTTCGCAGCAATGCAGGCTGCTATTCTCCCATGGAGACGATCGTAGAGATGCTGGATGTAGTCCTGTGGAACGGCTTGCCATGCCATTTCCACCTGGCGCCTCAGTTGGACCAGCGTTCGTGATGCACGTGCAGACCGCGTGAGACGACGCTTCATCCAGTCCCAAACATGCTCAATGGGGGACAGATCCGGAGATCTTGCTGGCCAGGGTAGTTGACTTACACCTTCTAGAGCACGTTGGGTGGCACGGGATACATGGGGACGTGCATTGTCCTGTTGGAACAGCAAGTTCCCTTGCCGGTCTAGGAATGGTAGAACGATGGGTTCGATGACGGTTTGGATGTACCGTGCACTATTCAGTGTCCCCTCGACGATCACCAGAGGTGTACGGCCAGTGTAGGAGATCGCTCCCCACACCATGATGCCGGGTTTTGGCCCTGTGTGCCTCGCTCGTATGCAGTCCTGAGCGTGCCGCTCACCTACACGGCGTCAAACACGCATACGACCATCATTGGCACCAAGGCAGAAGCGACTCTCGTCGCTGAAGACGACACGTCTCCATTCGTCCCTCCATTCACGTCTGTCGCGACACCACTGGAGGCGGGCTGCACGATGTTGGGGCGTGAGCGGAAGACGGCCTAACGGTGTGCGGTACCGTAGCCCAGCTTCAAGGAGACGGTTGCGAATGGTCCTTGCCGATACCCCAGGAGCAACTGTGTCCCTAATTTGCTGGGAAGTGGCGGTGCGGTCCCCTACGGCACTGTGTAGGATCCTACGGTCTTGGCGTGCATCCGTGCGTCGCTGCGGTCCGGTCCCAGGTCGACGGGCACGTGCACCTGCCGCCGACCACTGGCAACAACCTCGATGTACTGTGGAGACCTCACGCCCCACGTGTTGAGCAATTTGGCGGTACGTCCACCCGGCCTCCCGCATGCCCGCTATATGCCCTCGCTCAGTCCGTCAACTGCACATACGGTTCACGTATGCCACGGCAAACTGGCTGACACTGACGGCGGCGGTGCACAAATGCTGCGCAGCTAGCGCCATTCGACGGCCAACACCGCGGTTCCTGGTGTGTCCGCTGTGCCGTGCGTGTGATCATTGCTTGTACAACCCTCTCGCAGTGTCTGGAGCAAGTAGGGTGGGTCTGACACACCGGTGTCAATGTGTTCTTTTTTCCATTTCCAGGAGTGTAGATTGAGCCTTTGCATTTCTCTTTTCAGATTTTCTAGCTTCCCTACCACGTTCAAGCTTCTGACACTCCACGCCCCGACTCGTAGAACATTATCGTTTCGTCGATTATTCAATCTTTTTCTAATGGTAACCTCCCCCTTGGCAGTCCCCTCCCGGAGATCCCAGTGGGGGACTATTCCGGAATCTTTTGCCAATGGAGAGATCATCATGACACTTCTTCAACTACAGGCCACATGTCCTTTGGATACACGTTATGTGTCTTTAATGCAGTGGTTTCCATTGCCTTCTGCATCCTCATGTCGTTGATCATTGCTGATTCATCCGCCTTTAGGGGCAATTTCCCACCCCTAGCACAAGAGAGTGCCCTGAACCTCTATCCGCTCCTCCACCCTCTTTGACAAGGCCGTTGGCAGAATGAGGCTGACTTCTTATGCCGAAGTCTTCGGCCTCCAATGCTGATTATTTATCAAAATTTAGGCAGTGGCGGGGATCGAACCTGGGACCGAAGACTTTTTGAATATGAGTCAAAGACGCTACCCCCCCTTTTTTTTTTTTTTAAATCTCATTTTGGTCGCTTTTGTTCGTTGCATCTTCTCGGAGCGGACGTCGTAAGACATCCATTTATGTTCGTTGTTGATCGATTGACTCAGTTTTTTTATTACAGAGGGCACGTAACCCTCTGACCGAACACGCTGAGCTACCTTGCCGGCAGCCTAGACCACAGGTACATCCTTAGGTTAGTTAGGTTTAAATAGTTCTAAGTTCTAGGGGACTGATGACCTCAGATGTTAAGTCCCATAGTGCTCAGAGCCATTTTTTTCGCCATCTAAATTAGGCAAAGTATATCTCGGTCACAGTTTTCTTCACATATGGTTCAGTTCGTGAAAGGCAGTGGAGGATATAAATGGGGGGCGAGCGTGGGGCACCCCCCTCCCCTTCCCCCACCATTGTGGGTCCACCCTCATTGTCACCAGCGCCGCCCCCGCCAGTCCAGCCTGCACGCTATTTGTTCGTTTCTTTCGTCAGTCGACTCGGTTCAATCGAATTATCGTGTAGTTGTACTTTCCTGTGTAGCAAGCGCGTCTGCGTCATCGTATTCTGTCTGGCACATAGCTAACACAGGCCTTCGAGAAAAGTCGCAGCCATTCCAGTGATACAGATACGTTATTCTGTCTTGTACAGAGAACATTCGATACGTAGCGTTATAAATACGAACTATTCGCCGAATAGGAAGCTAGTTTACATTCAGAAGCAGTAACATTACACTGAAGAATGAATAAGTGAAAGGTAGCTCAAAATATCTTTAGCGCCCCACCTTGAGTTTTGTCTGTATCCGCCACTGGTGACAGTACTAGGTAACACAGCTTGTTATGGCTAAATTTCGATACACTATTGAGTCATTTTCTTCACACGACCGACGTTGTAGCTTATCCCAAAAGTGATCCATTTGGCTCAGGTCAGGGTCTAGGCACGCCAGTCCACTTCAGGGATGTCACTGTCCACACACCACTGCCTCAAAGGTGCTGCTTTATGACAGGGTGCATTGTCACGCGGATATAACCATCGTCTCCGAACTGTTCCTCTAGTTTACACAGTACATAGCGCTGTAAAATGTGTTCATACCCTTCCGCATTTTGCGTGATGTTAAGTGCAGTGCTGCCTCTTTATTCTAATCCTTTTAAACTCGCTTCGCACAGTCATTGTGCTAGCTGAACCACTGGTAGAACTTTGCAGACCGCGAGGGATTAGTCGAGCGGTCTAAGGCGCTGCAGTCATGGACTGTGCGGCTGGTCCCTGCGGAGGTTCGAGTCCTCCCTCGGGCATGGGTGTGTGTGTTTGTCCTTAGGATAATTTAGGTTAAGTAGCGTGTAAGCTTAGGGACTGATGACCTTAGCAGTTAAGTCCCATAAGATTTCACACCTATTTGAACATTTTTTTGAACTTTGCAACTCACGAATGGTCCCTTCCGTTGATTTCATGTGATTTTGTGCAACCACCCTTCGCAATGGTCGACGTTCCCTGCGGGTCACTATATGAGATACGCTTGATCTTGTTTTAGCTGTTGTTGTTCCTTCACATATGCACTTGACAGTCACTTCACCAAAAGTTGATCTGTGCAGCTTCAGAAGGAATGACATGTCCTGATGGATTTTTTAGTCAGGTGATATCCTATGTCCAAAGTCACAGAGCTGTTGTGGTCGACACAGTCTCCTTCTCTACTGAAACATATTCCCCGCCTCCTGTTATAGTGGTGGGACAACCTTTCGTGACGTCTAGTGGTCAATTCCGCACTTCATAGGGGTGGATCCTTTTGATCAGTTATTATATACACGTCCTTTATCAACTGATAGGAAGTCAGTTGGGTTCGTGTCCTATATTATCATCATTTTCCGGTAGTATATGGATAACAGCATAACATACGTCTTCCGAATTTTAGCACCCACGGCTAAGCCAAATTGTTTGTAACATGTCCAGTTTTACTTGTTGAGTCTGCGTGGTATCGATTGATGACCCTTAATACTTACTTGTCTGTCCTGCAAAAGATATTTCTAGAATACAGTGAAATTCTCATAAATCTTTTGTCAATAAAACTGCTCCCTTCGGAGGTTTTTTATGTTCACTTTAGGAACCGCGCGACCACAACGGTCGCAAGTTCGAATACTGCCTCGGGCATGGGTGTGTATGATGTCCTTAGGTCTGTTAGGTTTAAGTAGTTCTTAAATCTAGGGGACTGATGACTTTAGATGTTAAGTCCTACAGTGCTCAGAGCCATTTGAACCATTCTTATGTTCACTTTAACGATGTGCTTACGTATGCTAATAGTGTTGTACAGCAGGCGACGCTCTGTTCCTATTCCCCTTTTAACTGCGCCCCATTCCCAACTTTCTGTGCGGTATAAACGTGGTGTCCCGTGGGGGTGACTAATAAAGGGACGTCCATTAAAAACGTGCGCTCAAAATGGGGGTCCGCCAAAATCTATCAGATCGCATTTAAAGAGGGGTCGTCAATGAAAATCTCATGCCAGCCTGATATTCCAGAGAATATACATTATTATAAGATAACATTTTGTGTTACAAAAGTAATCCTGATCATAGACAATATTGTAGTAGTCACCAATCATTTTGGTCTCTCTGAACTAGAATGCTTTACAGGTGTGCTTGTCTGGGATTTCCCAATTTGAAATAAGTGCCGCACAAGTGTCAGATTTCACTCAGGGAGTTCTCTGCCGCCCTCTCGACATAACATAAACAGTCAATGAGTCAGTCGTGATATTTTTCAACGCATATAAAGCCGATGTTATAGCGTTCAACGTCACTTTTGTTAGAAAACGTTTACAAAAGCGAATGTTAAACGACATGCTGGCAAGTCGAACCGCATGTGCGAGCAAGAAGTTATACGTTTGTGGAAGGAAGCTGAGTTGAAGATCACCTACAAAAGTTAACTTGGCGACCAAATACGTCAAGAAATTGGCAAACTACGTAATCATACGGTTCAAAGGAAGATACGAACAATGTTTTCACCCATCTGCAAAGTAAGTGAACGCTCAATGATATTTAATGAATGTAATACATCAATAAAATGTACACTACTAGCCATTAAAAATGCTACACCATGAAGAAATGCAGATGATAAACGGGTATTCACTGGACAAATATATTATACTAGAACTGACATCTGATTACATTTTCATGCAATTTGGGTGAATAGATCCTGAGAAATCAGTACCCAGAACAACCACCTCTGGCCGTAATAACGGCCTTGATACGCCTGGGCATTGAGTCAAACAGAGCTTGGATGGCGTGTGAGGGTACAGCTGCCCATGCAGCTTCAACACGATACCACAGTTCATCAAGAGTAGTCACTGGCGTATTGTGACGAACCAGTTGCTCGGCCACCATTGACAAGACGTTTTCAATTGGTGAGAGATCTGTATCCAGAAAGGCCCGTACAGGACCTGTAACATGCGCTCGTGCATTATCCTGCTGAAATGTAGGCTTTCGCAGGGATCGAATGAAGGGTAGAGCCACGGGTCGTAACACATTTGAAATGTAACGTTCACTGTTCAATGTGCCGTCAGTGCGAACAAGAGGAGACCGAGACGTGTAACCAATGGCACCCCATACCATCACGCCGGGTGATACGCCAGTATGGCGATGACGAATACACGCTTCCAATTTGCGTTCACCGCGATGTCGCCAAACACGGAAGCGTCCATCATGGTGCTGTAAACAGAACCTGGACTCATAAAAAAACTACGTTTTAGCCATTCCTGCACTCAGGTTCGTCCTTCAGTACACCATCGCAGGCGCTCCTGCCTGTGATACAGCGTCAAGGGTAACCGCAGCCGTGTCTCCGAACTGATAGTCCATGCTGCTGCAAACGTCGTCGAACTGTTCGTGCAGATGGTTGTTATCTTGCAAACGTCTTCATCTGTTGATTCAAGGATCGAGACGTGGCTGCACGATCCGTTACAGCCATGCGGATAAGATGCCTGTCATCTCGACTGCTAGTGATACCAGGCCGTTGGGGTCCAGCACGGCGTTCCGTATTACCCTCCTGAACCCACCGATTCCATATTCTGCTAAAAGTCATTGAATCTCGACCAACGCGAGCAGCAATGCCGCGATACGATAAACCGCAATCGCGATAGCCTACAATCCGACCTTTATCAAAGTCGGAAACGTGATGGTACGCATTTCTCCTCCTTACACGAGGCATCACAATAACGTTTCACCTGGCAACGCCGCTCAACTGCTGTTTGTGTATGAGAAATCGGTCGGAACTTTTCCTCACGTCAGCATGTTGTAGGTGCCAAGCTTGGGTGAATGCTCTGAAAAGCTAATCATTTGCAAATCACAGCACCTTGTTCCTGTCGGTTAAATTTCGCGTCTGTAGAACGTCATCTTCGTGGTGTAGCAATTTTGATAGCCAGTAGTGTATTTTTTCAGTATCCGCCAAAACGATTAATACTATTTCCGTGCAGGTCTTCGTCCGTTTGTCTCTGTCTGTCTGTCTGTCCGACCGAATACTACTCGGAGTTGGTATTTTTAAAATACCGTTTTAATGTGTCTTAAAAATGATTAATACACTTTCTAAGTAAAACATGTTTTACCAAAACATTTAAAAAAATCAAAAAATTCATTTCTGACTTTAGATTAAACTCATTTGAGGAAGGAGGGGCGGAGGGGGGAGTTCAAACTGGTTCAAATGGCTCTGAGCACTATGGGACTTAACATCTGAGTTCATCAGTCCCCTGGACTTAGAACTACTTAAACCCAACTAAGGACATCAGACACATCCATGCCCGAGGCAGGATTCGAATCTGCGACCGTAGCAGCAGCGGGGTTCATGACTGAAGCGTCTCGAACCGATGGGCGACAGTGTCACGACACATCTTTCCGAATGTCATCAAGGGATAAGGCGGGGGTTTCAAATTGTATCTATGGAGTCCCCTAATTGTGTTTACACTGTGATTACTTCTGGCTGATAGAATAATACCCAACACGCATGAAATATAAAAGGAAAGACGTACTTGTTAAAATGATATACGATGACGAGACGTAAATGCTGCGGAATCCATCTGGGCCGGCCGGAGTGGCCGTGCGGTTCTGGACGCTGCAGTCTGGAGCCGAGCGAGCGCTACGGTCGCAGGTTCGAAACCTGCCTCGGGCATGGATGTGTGTGATGTCCTTAGGTTAGTTAGGTTTCATTAGTTCTAAGTTCTATGCGACTGATGACCTCAGAAGTTAAGTCAGAGCCAATCCATCTGGGCCGCTATCGGGTGCCATCACCGCGTACGCACATCAGCGGCCCATTATTTACGCAAATTACATGACGTGTGCGTAGACATCTAACCCCATATACCTCTACAAACCTACCTATAAACTGTCGGATCCCTGATACGCCGAATCGGTGGTGTATTTCGTTGCAAAAACTGACGAACAAATTTTTAAGCTGGTGGTCATAATGTTTTGGCTCATCAGTGTATATTAAACACCAACCGCCAGGGTAGCCGTGAGCGCTGACGCGCAGCTTCCTGCATTTGGGTAGGCGCGCCGGCCCCGGATCGGAACTGCCCGGCAGATTTACGACGAGGACCGATGTACCAGTCAGCCTGGACTTGATTTTTACGCGGTTTTCCACATCCTGCTAGGTAAATACAGGGCTGGTCCCCACGTTCCGCCTCAGTTGCACAGCTCGCAGACATCTGAAGACCTTCGCACTCTTCCATGGCTTACACTGGACGCAGACAATTGGGGCCCACTAATTCCGTCCCAGGGGGTACAGGGTGGTGACAGGAAGGGCATCCGGCCACCCCTTAACTTAACGTGCTACATCCGATTAACCATGGCCAAACCTGCATAACCGCAGGACAAGGCTCAAGAAAGAGAGAGTGTATATTAAATAGTATCACAAGGAACTGAAACAAAATTCTCATAAGAGGATGCCGGCCGGAGTGGCCGTGCGATTCTAGACGCTACAGTCTTGAACCGCGAGGCCGCTACGGTCGCAGGTTCGAATCCTACCTCGGGCATGGATGTGTGTGATGTCCTTAGGTTAGTTAGGTTTAAGTAGTTCTAAGTTCTAGGGAACTGATGACCACAGAAGTTGAGTCCCATAGTGCTCAGAGCCATTTGAACCATCTCATAAGAGGGAGGTACAGATAGTACCATTACAGCCACGCTCTACTTATTCGCCACCGGTTAAGTAGATCACTCAGGAAAACATGTAGTCTTGGGTTCTCCAGTCATTTTGCTACTGTTGCTGTAACTCTTGATAACATGGGAGACCCAACTAGTTCGATTCCAGCCTCGCAAAGTCTCTATTTAGGATGTGTGCGCCTGCCCATACTTTGCTAAGGCTGTTTCGAGTAAGCTGGACAAGCTTCGCTGGGAAGACTTTACAGTCCTTATACCTCGCCATGAGATTTCCATTTTCTTGAGCCATGAAGATGGCATTCGTGGCCGTCAATTTGCTTTGGACGAAGAGGTGCACGCCTGGATACAATCACGGATCCATACGCAACCGCACACATTTTTCCAAGACAGTATTGACCGTCTTGTCTTACAATGGGATACACGTATTAACAGTTGTGACGATTACTTTTGACATAATAAATAGTTTACTAACTTTTCTTCGATCTGTTCACTTTTCATTTGTCTGCGTCTTACACATCCATTAAAAGGGCGGATTTAATATTTCAAGTATTTTAAATGTGCAACGACAGCATGTCTTTCACAAAATATACATAGTACATTTACACATTTATTGGCGGGATAGAGAAAGAAACGTAACAGAGTTTGGTAGTTACCTGTGAAGCGGTTTGTTCGACCTGCTTCTGACTTAATGTCGTAAAGAACGCAATGAATAGGGAAGTGGTAAACATCATATTTGGTACTAACTGATAGTACCAATGGCAGGAGATTATACCATAAACTGGGTTCGAATGTAGCTGCTGAAGTATGTGAAACAATACACTCAGGCGTATGACGATGTCATCTGCATGGTCACAAGATAGCTGTCTAGGATAAAAGAAGCAGGAATAAACCAAGATGGAGATGGATGAAGTCTTTTTTTTAATTTTTTATTTGGGCGGATGGAAATAACTGAAAAAGGGGAAGTGCTCGTGAAGGACTAGAACGCATGGATGGCTGTACTGCTTGGGAGAAAATAAAGCTTGAAGGCAAACTAGATATTTAAAAGTGGAATAAAACGATCGATCTTTCGGCTATTACTATTGAATAATTTCTTTTTGTGTGTAAAACACAATGTAATCGTTGTACAAGGATTGAGAAGTGGGCACCATACCGCGAAGCCCAACATTTTAAAATAAAAAATTACATCCAAAAAAGCATATCGAGCTCTCCGGCTCGAATATTCTAACACAAAAACATCTGATGAACTAACTGGGCAAGTGCGGATGTATGGAAGCGAATCAAAGTACTTGAGGTACACGTGATTACTGTTTTGGTTCAAATGGTTCAAATGGCTCTCAGCACTATCGGAATTAAGTTCGGAGGTCATCAGTCCCCTAGAACTTAGAACTACTTAAACCTAACTAACCTAAGGACATCACACATACCCATGCCTGAGGCAGGATTCGAACTTGCGATCGTAGCAGTCACTCGGTTCCTGACTGAAGCGCCTAGAACCGCTCGGCCACGCAGGCCGGCAATTATTGTTTTGCTAAATTGGCAGCCTTGGATATATTTTTCCTAGCGGAATTACGTACTATAGAAAATATTGTCGCAGACATTTTTCTTCGGTATTCAAGGAGCCGCACTGTGGCGTCCGAGTGCGCGAACTTTGGTTGACGCCGGATGTCTTTCCTCTCTGGGGCTAGACACGTGTGGTCGCTGCGATCCTGTGTGGCGTTGATTCCACATTCCTGTGTCAATCGTGGGATCACGAACGACGCGGGCAACAATTCCGCGGAACGATGAGCTAGTGTCTATATAGGCCACTGCTTGTCACTGTCGAAAACGGTCACGAGCTGGTAGACGTTTCCCTTAGATAGGGCACAACACGATCTACTCACAAACGATCAAGATTTAAATGCGATTCCTGAATGAGAAACCCGCCGGATAATCTGTTCTTGATTACAGGAGGTAGAGAGCGTTACTTCGATATACTTTTTGCGGTTGCAGTGATATGCTGATCACATGCTTGTCCAAGTATGTGGTACACTTCGTGCCAGTTTAACATGTGCTGCAGATCCAATAGCCCAAGCGTTGTTGTGCTGTTGTGGTCTTCAGCCGTAAGACTCGTTTGATGCAGCTCTCCATGCTACTCTATCCTGTGCAAGCCTCTTCATCTCCCAGTACCTACTGCAACCTACATCCTTCTGAATCTGCTTAGTGTATTCATCTCTTGGTCTCCCTCTACGATTTTTACCCTCCACGCTGCCCTCCAATGCTAAATTGTGGATCTCTAGATGTCTCAGAACATGTCAAAAAAGGTTCAAATGGCTCTGAGCACTATGGGACTTAACCTCTGTGGTCATCAGTCCTCTAGAACTTAGAACTACTTAAACCTAACCAACCTAAGGACATCACACACATCCATGCCCAAGGCAGGATTCGAACCTGCGTCCTTAGCAGTTTAGATGGGTAGATCACAAAACTAATGAGGAGATATTGAATAGAGCGCCTAGATAAAAATTTCCTACCAACTGATCTCTTCTCCTAGTCAAGTTGTGCCACAAACTACTGTTCTCCCCAATTCTATTCAATACCTCCTCATTAGTTTTGTGATCTACCCATCTAAACTGCTAAGGACGCAGGTTCGAATCCTGCCTTGGGCACGGATGTGTGTGATGTCCTTAGGTTGGTTAGCTTTAAGTAGTTCTAAGTTCTAGAGGACTGATGACCACAGCTGTTAAGTCCCATAGTGCTCAGAGCCTTTTTTTAGCCATCTAATCTTCAGCATTCATCTGTAGCACAACATTTCGAAAGCTTCTATTCTCTTCTTGTCTAAGCTATTTATCGTTCACGTTTCACTTCCATACATGGTTACACTCCATACAAATATTTTCAGAAACGACTTCCTGACATTTAAATGTACACTCGATGCTAACAAATTTTTCTTCTTCATAAACGCTTTCCTTGCCATTGCCAGTCTACATTTTATATCCTCTCTACTTCGACCATCATTGGTTATTTTGCTCCCCAAATAGCGAAACTTATTTACTACTTTAAGTGTCTCATTTCATAATCCATTTCCCTCAGCAGCACCCGACTTAATTCGACTACATTCCATTATCATCGTTTTGTTTTCGTTGATGTTCATCTTATATCCTCCTTTCAAGACACTATCCATTCCGTTCAACTGGTCTTCCAACTCCATTTCTGTCTCTGACAGAATTACAATGTCATGGGCGAACCTCAAAGTTATTATATCTTCTCCATAGATTTTAATACCTACTCCGAACTTTTCTTTTGATTCCTTTATTGTTTGCTACATATACAGATTGTTTGCTACATATACATCTCACTCCCTTCCCAACCACTATTCCCTTTCATGCCCCTCGACTCTTATAACTGCCATCTGGTTTCTGTATAAATTGTAAATAACCTTTCGCTCCCTGTATTTTACCCCTGCCACCTTCAGAATTTTTAAGAGAGTATTCCAGTCAAGATTGACAAAAGCTTTCTCAAAGTCTACGAATGCTAGAAACGTAGGTTTGCCTTTCCTTAATCTTTCTTCTAAGATAAGTCGTAGCTAAGGATAAAATGAAATGGGCAGAATGTCTGCGTGCATTGGTTTGGGGTCTGAAGCAGCAGAGGCAGCAGCGGCAGCTGTAGACTGCCCGTCGGCCGTCGACCCTCCTCCCGCGGCTCTGTAGAACAGTGGAGTGTGGTGGAGTGGTTTAGAGTGCTGCGGGTCGGTAGCCGGCTAACTGCCGCGGACACGCCTCCCAGCACACGGCGCTCCGTTACTCGCGGCCAACTAATGGCGCTGCGGGGCATCGGTCTCTTCAGCTAGACTCGCTCTAGACAACGTGGAAGGAAACGGAACGTCCAGACATTCCACAACGAATTTCAAATGGTGGCATTTAACGGCGCCTGTCAACCTAACGTAATGGGATGTCAACGTCAAGGTTTCGTGAAAGACAACAATTTGCCGCATAGGCTGTTACCAGAATTTCACCTTTTCTTTAAAGAATCCAACTCTCATGTATAAAATATCTTCAAAAGTCCGACTACTTTAGAAATGAGCTGTTGTTGGTGTCATAGTCTAGAATTCGAAGACTGCGTTGATGTAGCTTTCCATTCTGCTCTATTCTGCTCCAGATTCTTCATCTTACATGTGAAAAGTCCTCTTCGAAAAATATATGAATTACTATGCTGGTTAACCCCTTACGTTATTTGAACGTACTCAGACATTTCGATCTTTACTTATTCTGATCAACACACAATATTTTTAGCGCAACGCAATCTGACTTTCAATAATCCCTACAAAATAATGGCCCGCATCTCGTGGTCGTGCGGTAGCGTTCTCGCTTCCCACGCCCGGGTTCGATTCCCGGCAGGGTCAGGAATTTACTCTGCCTCGTGATGGCTGGGTGTTGTGTGATGTTCTTGGGTTAGTTAGGTTTAAGTAGTTCTAAATTCTAGGGGACTGATGACCATAGATGTTAAGTCCCATAGTGCTCAGAGGAGAGCCATACAAAATAATGGCCCTGACAAACACTAACCTATATCTTTCACAAATCACTTTGCTCATAAAAATCTTCGTTGCTCGAACTACTGCAATACAGCGAGCGCCACTACTTCCAGCTAAATAAAAGATTCAAACTACTGAAGGCACTAACTACTGATAGGCATAGTTAGCAGATGAAAGATTTTGATAGAGAACAAACAATGTATTTACCTTAATAGTGTTCAAAAGTCATAATATATATAGCTGTTCATGACATCCAGTCTCACAAAAGTACTGTCTCTGATGGATACACGTCCAGATAGTCCGCTCTCAAAATTCTGGCATCTCTCTTCCCACATCAACCACTGCTGGCGGCTCACCTCCTACTGCACAACGCTACTCGCTGTTAACAGCCAGCTTCCCAACACTGCAATAGCAAATTCCAACAATGCCACTCAGCCACAGACTGCACACAGCACAGCTAGTGATATTCATACTGAGCGCTACGTGACGGTGGCGTTACCGATATAAGAACCTAAACAGCCTACATACACATGATGCTGCAACTTACATGATTCTGAATCTGCTTCCTGTATTGACCTCTTGATCTCCACTACGATTTCCTCCCCTCTCCCCCCCCCCCCCCCACAGCCCCCCAAACTTCCCCCCAGCACTAAATTCATGACCACCGGCCGATGTGGCCGAGCGGTTCTAGGCGCTTCAGTCTGGAAACGCGGGATTGCTACGGTCGCAGGTTCGAATCCTGCCTCAGGGATTGATGTGTGTGATGTCCTTAGGTTAGTTAGGTTTAAGTAGTTCTAAGTTCTAGGGCACTCATGAACTCAAACGTTAAGTCCCATACTGCTTAGAGCCATTTGATTTTTTTTTAAATTCATGACCCCTTGATGTTTCTCAATGTGTCCTATCAACCGATCCCTTCTTCTAGTCGGGTCGTACCACAAATATCTTTCCTCATCAGTTCTATCCAAGGCCTCTTGGCCTGCTTATTAGTTATGTGATCTATCCATCTAATCTTCTGTTTATTTCGAAAGCTTCTATTCTCTTCTTGACTAATCTGTTCATCGTCCTTGTTTCACTTCCATACATGGCTACATTCCTCACAAATACTTTCAGAAAAGACATCCTAATACTTAAATCTATGTTCGATGTTAACAATTTTCTCTTTTTCAGGAACATTTTACTTGTCATTTTCAGCCTACGTTTTATATACTCTCCAATTCGGCCTTCATCAGTTACTTTACTGCCCAAATAGCAAAATTCATCTCGTACCTTAAGTGTCTTCTTCCCTAACTTAATTCCTTCAACAGTATTTCATTTAATTCGAAAACATTCCACTTTCGTTGTTTTGCTTTTGTTGGTGTACACATTATATCCCCCTTTCAAGACACCATTCGTTTCTTTCAGCAGAACTTCCAAGTGCTTTGCTCTAACAGAATTACATTGTCAAAGGCAAATCTCGAAGTTTTTATTTCTTCTTCCTGAACTTTAATACCGTTCCCAAATTTTTCTTTAATTTCATCTGATGATTGTTCAGTGTAGAGAATGAATAACATTGGGAGAGAGGTAACAACACTCTCTTGCTCCCTACTCAATCACTGCTTCCTTTTCATGGTCCTAGACTCCTGTAATTGCTGTCTGGTTGCGTACCAAGTTGTAAACAGCGTTCGCTCCCTGTATTGTGAAACGTCCCCTTAGAAAAATTGTACAAGACTGTGCTTAAACTGACACACAATATTTTTTTTAGCGCAATGCAATCTGACATTCAGTAATCTCTACAAGAGAATGGCCCTGACTAACATTAACCTATACGTTTCACAAATCACTTACCTCACAAAAATCTTTGTTACTTGAACTACTGCAATACAGCGAGCGCCACTACTGCCATCTAAATAAAAGGTTCGAACTACTGAAGGCACTAACTACTGATAGGCATAGTTAGCAAATGAAAGATTTTAATAGAGAACAAACAATGTATTTACCTTAATAGTCATAATATATATAGCAGTTCATGACATCCATTCTTAAAAATTTCAAAACTCCGCCATCTCTCTCCCCTCATCCACCACTGCTGGCGGCTCACCTCCAACTGCGCAACGCTACGCGCTGTTAGCATCCATCTGTCCAACGCTACAATGGCGAGTATTACAACAATGCCAACCAGCCACAGACTGCACACAGTACAGCCAGAGATCTTCATACAGAGCGCTACGTGGCGTTACCAATAAAAAAACCTAAACAGCCTACTTCCATAGCCCCCATGCTCCCCACAAAAAGTTTTACAAATTGTTTTGGGCACTGGCAAATACAGATTTGAAAAAAAATTCATAATTATAATTACAATAACAAAGACATCAAATGTCCACACTTATTGATACAATGTTGGTCAAAAGCTAAAATTTTCCCACAGTCCATACAGACAGTCCTGAACATTCATCACAGTAAAACTGCAGATTTTTTTTCAAAGGCTGAGCAGTAAAAGAAAATGCACACTGAAGTAGTGGATTTCCATGCTGTCTTGAAGAAGTAGTGTTGTCCTTCCAACAGAAAGACAGTGCTGACTCTTGATATGCAGACAGGTAATGGGCCACAAGAGAGCAAACCCACAGCAGAGTCAGTCGAAGTTTTGAAGAATATTGGTAGGTTGGTCATCACAGAGCAGACCCACTGTAGTCCTCGTAGAGATTATGGTATTGGTGGGCCACCAGAGGTGCAGACCCACTGCAGTCCTTGTAGAAATAATGGTATTAGTGAGTCATCAAAGATGTATACCCACTGTAGTCCTTGTAGAGATGTCTAGCAGCCAACTGTTGCGACTGTGCAGGTGCACAATCACCATCGAAGAGTCTTGTGGACAATAAAGCAAGTCCATAAACCACCACTTGTCCACTCACAAAGAATTTGTTAGAAATGTCCTTAGAACCAGCAATGCTGTTATCCAGTCCCTTGCTGAATTATTAACACACGTGCAAGCACTAACAGTCCCAACTTCTCACATATTGTGCATTACTATGACCAACAGAAACGTGTGCAGTGAAATGTAACTTAATTTGAAGAACTGGTGTCTATACAATTATAAATTTACAACATAAGAATACAATTACAAAGGTACAAACTACATCATTAAAGAACATAATACTACAGATAACATTTGCAGTAATACAGGCTTTACAAAAGAATCGAAATAACAAATACATCAGTGTTACAAAAATTATGACATAAGAACATACATAAAAGATCAGAATAACTTTTGAAACATCTAACTTCACACATGAGCATTAGAACAAAACAGAATAAATAATGTATAACCATCTTTACGAAGTAAATAACATGTTATTAATGCAAATTATATTTGAGGATAACAGTATTCCTCATCATAGTGAATGTAGCTTAGTATTAGAAGAGAAAAAATTCTATGAAACAGTACACAGAGACAGGAAGAAAATAAATAAACAAGGGTACACAAACACATAGTGGGATTACACAAAAGGAAAGGACAGGCCAGCCAAAAAAAATCCTACCCAAGCATGCTTTCTGTATTCTGTTCACATCCTCTTTCAAAAATAGTTTTTCTCCACTGTACACTACTTTTTTGGCCAAACCATTTTCTTATAGCTTCTTAATGCTTTTCTTCCAATTCATCATAGTTAGTTTCTCATATAGTCTACCACCTCTTAAGCTAACTTAAACCTGCTGAGCTGAGATGCTAAACTAAGGGACGACGCAATGCAGCAGCACAAAACAATTAACACAAACAGCAATGACAAAAGAATGGCAATTGGCAAAGCAAGCTAAATTAAATCTAAATTACCAAGCAATGCAACATTACAACTAATATGAACCAATGTGCAGCAACAAAAAAATCAGTAGTAAAACTAGCTTAACATAGTAATAAAAAGTGAAATTTAGTAGCACTATGCCCAGCAAACAGCAGCAGCAAATGCAATAACTTATATCTGAACATGAAAAAGCTCAATCAGAAAAAATATTACACTAAAGACAACAATGCAGATAAGGGAAATGTATATTCACATCTTAATGTCTATATAATTAAAGTGGCGCACCACAAAACTAATTCTACAAAAGATATTACCATGTAGTTGACAAGAAAATTAAGTAACTGTTATTAATCCCTTCTTATTGTTCTTTCCTTTCCAATGTTCCTTTTTCGAAGAACGTGGATCATAAAATGATTATTTAATAGATCTGTTGACAGAAAGTGTTCAAATTAGCAAATTCATTTAATTTTATTTTATAAAACCAATGCTGCAACACAGCTGGAAAGCAGATATCAAATCAAATAAGCAACTATGAAAGGCAAAGCATAAAAATATCATTCAATAATCATGTGACATTTCATAAGTTAGTACAAATTCTCTCAACTCTCGTAGAAAGATGCTTGTCATTATCAGGTGCGCAGATGTAAGAAAGTATCTTTCCAAGTAATGAGCGTGTCGTTTTTGCGATGCTTTCTACAAAGGAATGTCAATAGCGAGGATAATGGCCTCTTTTTTTCACCTGCTGGTGGTCACTTAACTGTCTTACCGAAATATTTACGACACCAGTTTCCGCTACAGTGGCAGTCTCATATAAAAAATTTCTCAGGTCAAGAATTTGCGTTACACATCTGTAGAAACAACATCCTATTGATATAACATTGTCCAAAAAATTTTCGGTGGCATTGTAATACATTCAGGCATTTACATACATTTCATAACTCTTAAAGTACGATTCATGGTTTCCAACAATCTTTTTCACAAACCAGAGTCCCTAATCACTACTCATTTGTCCTTACCTTATTCGTCAACACTTGTTAAATATTTCATCATAATAAATACATAGCATAATCAAATTCCTCGTATAGCATCAGCTTATTGATCATAAACATACCTCAACAGCCTAATACACATCGTCATTGTAATAATATCATAACATCTCAGTCAATTCTCAAAATCGTCGTAGCTTCGTCCAATAATTTCAAAACCTAAAAAAAAATCTCTGCTCATGTCAAAAGTCATCTACCTCAAACGTACTTTAAAAATCATGATCCCACACCTAATATGTCATTCAAAGCTCTCATAGTATCACAATGGTTCCGAAAAAATATGAAGAGTTCACGAGTACAGACAAAATACAATTTCTTTAGTGTGAAGTTATCCAACTGTGTAATTACGTAAACATCTGTTACTAATGTAGTAAAATAAATGTTTGTCTCTCCCAGTTAAATGATCAGATAGCTGTGTAATTAATGTGTTAGAGAAATATGGTACTGATGTGTAAAGTTGTAAAAGCAAATACCATATTAGCTAGGGCTCCTTGTGCTTGCCAGACACATGGTACACAAAGTAGGCGTGTACCCCCTGAGGATTAATGTAATTATATCCTCAGGTTTACAGATTACAGCAATGGAATGAAATGTATCACGGAAAACCTTTGTAATTCAAAAATCTTGAAAAATAAATGGTTAAAGTACAAAATTAATCACTCAAATGTGTGTCCTGTAGCGCTAAATGTTCGTCTTCCTGTAAGATAATTCTGTGGAATTGTCGTAGTTATCGTACTCCGAAAGCTAAGTTCTGCAGAAGTCAATGTACTTACCTCATGATAAACAAAAGTGAAATGCTTTGCGTATAAATATCTTAGTTATTACGCTTATTGCCGTGATGAAGAAAGTATTGTGCTGTAACGTATTGTTGTGCTACAGAAAAGGCTGTCTCATTGTAGCTATACCACAAAACTTACTACTAGAACATGTTTTCCTTTCCAGAAGAATTCAGAAAAACTGTGCAGATATAAAACAGAAACACCGCAAAAGCAACATTGTAAATTATCACTCATTAGTAGCGTTGTGACAAATTCGTAAAGCTGTCAAATAAATCAAATACTAAGTCATCTTTAATGTCACAAAAACTGCTTGAAATAAGGAATGTCTTTGAAAGTAAACCAAAATGTTGCATTAAAAAATCTCATTAGCAGTATATGTTCTAAGTATGTAAGCCTTATAGTCGTTAGTAATCGAGCAACTATCAAGCAAGAATGTACACACACAGTAACACTGTGTCCTCTGTTCACTGTCACAATGCAGTGGTAATTGCTGTATGTTCCATAGGTTCTAGACTGGATAGTTAACTTCAAAACATTATTGCATGATAACAGATTCTAAGTCTGACAAAGCATACTAGTAACGTAAAGTAAAAAGTTATATGGCAAAGACAAAGTTAAAAAGCAGATTATCTTTCAATAAACGATTTTACATGTGAAATGTAGTACAATCCTTTACTCTTAGTACAATCCTTTACTCTTCCTAGTGCTCAGAGTTAACTTGAACGCAATTATCATGCGGTATACGTCGGTAAAGAATACTGGAATTTTTCTCAAGGTTAGCGTCTACGTTATTTTTCTCTGAGCCAGCCGACGCACGCGGCTGCCTGCGGTGCAGGTCATTGTCTGTCTCTTTGTTGGCGCGCGCCGTTATTGGGATTAGGAGACCTAACTTCTACAAATTCACCTTGACGAGAAGGCCCTGCCCTGTTTGAAGCTCGCTAGTTCTGATGGAATTCAGGTCTGTCGTTTTGTCGGTAGTTTACGTAGTTTCTTGTTTGTCGGTCATGTGGTGGAGAATTTCTCCCTGAATCGTAACTGCGCGCTGGACCGTTGCGTCTGAGGTTATTCTGTCTCCCTTGATAATAACTGTTTTTGTTCCCATATTGTCTGTTTCTATGGTTATCTCTGTCATATTCATTACTACGGAAATGCGATCTTTCTCTGTAACTATTATTACTCTGCCAGTGGTTGTCATATGGGTGGTGTCTGTTTTGGCCACGATTTGCGTTGTAAGAATAGACTTGCCGTGTCCAGTTATTGTTTCTGTCGTCACGGAATTGTGACGGATGTGACCTGTAGTGACTGTTTTCCTGTTCTCGTATCCGGCTACGGTCTGTGTCAATTTCTAATTCTTGTAAGAATCCCTGAAAAGCTTCAATGTCATCTTTGCAACGTCCTGCCAAAATAATATTTCTTAAATGTTCAGGCAATTTGATTAAGTAAATGCGGATGAGTTCTGAAGGGCTGTATGGGTTTGAAAGATATTGATTCTTATGCAACATGTCTTCAAAATATTTGACAAGACTGGAAAATTCAGATTGTTCAAAGTGTTTCATCATCATGATGCTATGTTTTATTCGGTCTTGTGTAGCTTGAGACCAATACGCTGAGAGGAAGGCATGATAAAATTCTCCTTCAGTGTGACAATTGTGAAAGTCCGATCGCATTCTTACGGCTGGTTCATTCTCTAAATAGCCACACATAAATTCTAATCTGTGCTCCAATGACCAGTTGGGAGGAAAACAATGAGAGAATTGATGAAGCCATGCTTGTGGATGAATGTCGTTGCCAGAATTCTTAAATTTTTGAATTTACGTGTAGTAATGAACAGCTTATAGTCAAAATCATCACGTCGGCGATTCGCATGTCGGTCATTGTTACGTCGTTTCGGCGATTTCATCTCAAAATTCGGTGTACCTTGCCAATTTCTTTCATAATTTTCGAAGTGCTCTCTGATATTATTTTGTGGCTATTCCGTATTTCTGTGTCCCTCTTCCCGTATTGGAGCGCGAGTGTCCTCTGAAATACGTAATTCTTGTATTACCTGTGTTAGCTGATCTTGTACTCCCGGATTTCTCTTTGGTGTTGCGTATTAATTTGATTCTGATTTTGTTTGAATTTCCTAATTTGTTCGAACTCTTCTGTGTCATTAAAGACTACCCGTTTTATGTCATTAAGATTATCATCTACCTTCGTAGATAAATTATTTAGCTGACCGAAAGTTCAACTACTTTCTCTGATAATGAACTGATTTCCTCCATGTGTCTTTCTGAACCAATTTTCAGAGTATCTACTGTGTCCTTTAAGTTTTCCTGAGTTTTTGCAAGTTGCGTAACCGAATAGGTAGATGCAACTGTGTCAATTTTAGCTTGCAAGGTCTCATGATTTTCATGAACAACAGCAGTTCTTTTATGGCTGATTCATGATTCTGTAATGCATTTTCATGCCACGAAAAAATAGTTTGAAGATGCTCACAAATTTGTGTTTTTACGTCATTACAGACTTTTTGACATTTCGATTCGATTTTATGTAACTCAGTAGTAAAATCTTCAAGTGTTTGTTCAAGCGTATGTTCCACTGAGTCTAACTTTTGAAGCTTTTGTTCCATTGTGTCTAACTTTTGAAGCTTTTGTTCCATTGTGTCTAACTTTTGAAGCTTTTGTTCCATTGTGTCTAACTTTTGAAGATTTTGTCCCATTTGTTTCTGATTTTATTCAAGCGTTGTGTCTAACTTTTGTAGCCTTTTGTCCCATTTGATGCATTAACTGTAATAACAGTGCACTGGTGTCTGAAACATGTTCCTCAGTGCTATTCGGCAGTGCATTTGAACCGACAATATTCGCATTTTGAAAAGCAGAAAATATGTCTTGATTTATTTGAGAAAATGGTGAGGACGCAAAATCTGAATCTACAGTATTTGCAAGATTGTGTCCTGTCATTTCGGAATCCTGAGGATAGCTGTTGCCGACCGATCGATCGATAATGCTTCCCTGTTCACTAATTGTTTCACTGACTACACCATTATTTGCAGCCCGCTCCAGTTCCCTATGCACAATTACCAAATTACTACTTTGAACATTAGTTAATTCATTACTCGGTGGCGCTAACACACTGATTTCGTCTTCACTGACATTTCCCAGTTTACTTTGGAGCCTAGTATTACGTTTTTCACACGCCATTATTGTCACAATATTTCACACGATAACACAGAAAACCACAATTTGAAGAGCAAAAATAAGAGGACACATTAACATTGCAAATAATATCTAGTTAATTGCAAGCGTAGCTGCGAAACACTTGGTGCAAATCTACATGGATGCCACAATTGTTTTCTGTACAACAATGAAAAACTACAACTACAGAGGAAATTCTCTCTACAATTACGAGCTAGCAATAAACAAAGGCTACACTAACTACACAAACTACAAGAAAAATCAGAAGATTCCAGTGAGGTATACTCGGCTAAGGGTCGACATTTGAAACGTCCCCTTAGAAAAATTATACAAGACTGTGCTTAAACTGACACACAATATTTTTTTTAGCGCAATGCAATCTGACTTTCAGTAATCCCTACAAGAGAATGGCCCTGACTAACATTAACCTATACGTTTCACAAATCACTTACCTCACAAAAATCTTCATTACTCGAACTACTGCAATACAGCGAGCGCCACTACTGCCAGCTAAATAAAAGATTCGAACTACTGAAGGCACTAACTACTGATAGGCATAGTTAGCAAATGAAAGATTTTTATAGAGAACAAACAATGTATTTACCTTAATAGTCATCAAAAGTCATAATATATATAGCAGATCATGATATCCAGTCTTAAAAAATTTCAAAACTCCGCCATCTCTCTCCCCACATCCACCATTTCTGGCGGCTCACCTCCAACTGCGCAACGCTACGCGCTGTTCACATCCAGCTGCCCAACGCTACAATGACGAGTATTACAACAATGCCAACCAGCCACAGACTGCACACAGCACAGCCAGTGATCTTCATACAGAGCGCTGCGTGCGTGGCGTTACCAATAAAAAAACCTTAACAGCCTACTTACAATTGTATCCCTGTTATCTTTAGAATTTCAAAGAGAATATTTCAGTCAATGTTGTCAAAAGCTTTCCCTATGTACACAAATGCCGGCCGAAGTGGCCGAGCGGTTCCAGGCGCTACAGTCTCGAACCGCGCAACCGCTACGATCGCAGGTTCGAATCCTGCCTCGGGCTCGGATGTGTGTGATGTCCTTAGGTTAGTTAGGTTTAAGTAGTTCTGAGTTATAGGGGACTGATGACCTCAGCAGTTAAGTCCCATAGTGTTCAGAGCCATTTGAACCATTTGTACACAAATGCTATAAACGTAGGTTTGCCTTAACCTATCTTCTAAGATAAGTCGTAGATCAGTATTGCCTCGTGGGTGTCCATATTTTTCGGATCCAAAATAATCTTCCCCCAGGTCTGCTTCTATCACTTTATCCATTCTTCTGTACAGAATTCGTCTTAGTATTTTGCAAACCACTACTTACTAAACTGATCGTTCGATAGTGTTCACACCTGTCAGTACCTGATTTCTCTGGAATTGGAACTACGACATTCTTCCCAAAATCTGAGGGTATTTTGCCTGTCTCACATCTTACACACCATATCGAAGAGTTTCGTCATGGCTGGCTCTCCCAAGACTATCAGTAGTTCTAAAGGAATGTCGTCTACTCCCACGGCCGTATTACTTCGTTAAGCATGTAAGCGAGAAAAAAATTAGCAATTCGTTGAACTAGTTTTTCACGCATGTCAATGTTTATGACGTCATGTCTCCTGAACCATGCGTCGGACAGCGACACAATTTTGCAGGTACATTCAGTGATATATATAGATATTGTACGTAAAGTGTGCTGCGAATAGAGTTTGCAGTAGTAATAAATTAAAACGTCATGCGTGATGCTGAAACAGCGAAAATGTAGTAAGCGATAAATTTTTTTCTTTCACCATTTTGTGCCGGGTGTTAGCGTGAAAAAGTTCATTAAATATTTGAAATTACGCGTAAAGTTCATTGGAAGTAGCTAAATGAGCTAATTCTCAAATACTGGATGAATGAGGTTCGGGGATTTGAGGGCAGTCAGTTTCGCTGCCACAACACAAATGTACATTTTCTAACCGTAATACTTGTCTTACTGGTTTAAATTTTTAACAGGAGATTATACCTCTTAATGAGTCGACCACGACGGTATTTAAAATTTTTGTATTCAGTTAATAAATACGCAAAATATTGAAAATAGTTTTTTTTGTGCTGCTGCTCTGCAAGTGATGCCGGGTCCCAGAATAGCGTTTTAATGATATGGACTGGTAGGATGAACCATCGCATATATCGTTGTTCACTGCTATCTACACTCCTGGAAATTGAAATAAGAACACCGTGAATTCATTGTCCCAGGAAGGGGAAACTTTATTGACACATTCCTGGGGTCAGATACATCACATGATCACACTGACAGAACCACAGGCACATAGACACAGGCAACAGAGCATGCACAATGTCGGCACTACTACAGTGTATATCCACCTTTTGCAGCAATGCAGGCTGCTATTCTCCCATGGAGACGATCGTAGAGATGCTGGATGTAGTCCTGTGGAACGGATTGCCATGCCATTTCCACCTGGCGCCTCAGTTGGACCAGCGTTCGTGCTGGACGTGCAGACGCGTGAGACCACACTTCATCCAGTCCCAAACATGCTCAATGGGGGACATATCCGGAGATCTTGCTGGCCAGGGTAGTTGACTTACACCTTCTAGAGCACGTTGGGTGGCACGGGATACATGTGGACGTGCATTGTCCTGTTGTAACAGCAAGTTCCCTTGCCGGTCTAGGAATGGTAGAACGATGGGTTCGATGACGGTTTGGATGTACCGTGCACTATTCAGTGTCCCCTCGACGATCACCAGAGGTGTACGGCCAGTGTAGGAGATCGCTCCCCACACCATGATGCCGGGTGTTGGCCCTGTGTGCCTCGGTCGTATGCAGTCCTGATTGTGGCACTCACCTGCACGGCGCCAAACACGCATACGACCATCATTGGCACCAAGGCAGAAGCGACTCTCATCGCTGAAGACGACACGTCTCCATTCGTCCCTCCATTCACGACTGTCGCGACACCACTGGAGGCGGGCTGCACGATGTTGGGGCGTGAGCGGAAGACGGCCTAACGGTGTGCGGGACCGTAGCCCAGCTTCATGGAGACGGTTGCGAATGGTCCTCGCCGATACCCCAGGAGCAACTGTGTCCCTAATTTGCTGGCGGTGCGATCCCCTACGGCACTGCGTAGGATCCTACGGTCTTGGCGTGCATCCGTGCGTCGCTGCGGTCCGCTCCCAGGTCGACGGGCACGTGCACCTTCCGCCGACCACTAGCGACAACATCGATGCACTGTGGAGACCTCACGCCCCACGTGTTGAGCAATTCGGCGGTACGTCCACCCGGCCTCCCGCATGCCTACTATACGCCCTCGCTCAAAGTCCGTCAACTGCACATACGGTTCACGTCCACGCTGTCGCGGCATGCTACCAGTGTTAAAGACTGCGATGGAGCTCCGTATGCGACGGCAAACTGGCTGACACTGACGGCGGCGGTGCACAAATGCTGCGCAGCTAGCGCCATTCGTCGGCCAACACCGCGGTTCCTGGTGTGTCCGCTGTGCCGTACGTGTGATCATTGCTTGTACAGCCCTCTCGCAGTGTCCGGAGCAAGTATGGTGGGTCTGACACACCGGTGTCAATGTGTTCTTTTTTCCATTTCCAGGAGTGTATATTCGGGTGAGCAAAGCCTGCTAAACACACGAACTTGGGTTACCACATCCTTCGGCTAGCCAGCGTACTTGTATGTGTTACACAGTTGTGGAGACGGAGAGTGGTTTATCGACCATTAGGGCCCCGAAAACTGACTCACACTACACATCAACGGAACGGAACCTCAGGAGACGTCACCATTAAATGGCGGTGTGCTCACACTAGATGGAACGTCTATGCCACGACAGTTCACTTAGTCTAGCACTGGACAGTGAAAGCAAGGTTTTGAGATACCTATCGTAATACAAAAACTCTTAATATCGGTATTACGGAATAACAACGATATAGTTTACTAACGGTCGAAGAAAACTCCATAACTGACCTTCATGACAGTTTACACTACTGGCCATTAAAATTGCTACACCACGAAGATGATGTCCTACAGACGCGAAATTTAACCCATATGAAGAAGATGCTGTGATATGGAAATGATTAGCTTTTCAGAGCATTCACACAAGGTTGGCGCTGGTGGCGACGCCTACAACGTGCTGATACGAGGAAAGTTTCCAACCGATTTCTCATACAGAAACAGCAGTTGAGCGGCGTTGCCTGGTGAAACGTTGTTGTGATGCCTCGTGTAAGGAGGAGAAACATGTACCATCGCGTTTCCGACATTGCTAAAGATGGATTGTAGCCTGTCACGATTGCGGTTTATCGTATTGCGACATTACTGCTCATGTTGGTCGAGATCCAATGACTGTTAGCAGAATATGAAATCGGTGGGTTAGGAGGGTAATGCGGAGCGCAGTGCTGGATCCCGACGGCCTCGTATCACTAGCAGTCGAGATGACAGGCATCTTATGTGTATGGCTGTAACAAATCGTGCAGCCACGTCTCGATCCCTGAGCCAACAGATGTTCAAATGGCTCTGAGCACTATGGGACTCAACTGCTGTGGTCATTAGTCCCCTATAACTTAGAACTACTTAAACCTAACTAACCTAAGGACATCACACACATCCATGCCCGAGGCAGGATTCGAACCTGCGTCCGTAGCAGTCGCACGTCTCCGGACTGCGCGCCTAGAACCGCGAGACCACCGCGGCCGGCTCTCAAGAGATGTGGACGTTTGCAAGACAACAACCATCTGCACGAACAGTTCGACGACGTTTGCAGCAGCATGGACCATCAGTTCGGAGACCATGGCTGCGGTTACCCTTGATGCTGCATCACAGACAGGAGCGCCTGCGATGGTGTACTCAACGACGAACTTGGGTGCACGAATGGCAAAACGTCATTTTTTCGAATGAATCCAGGTTCTGTTTACAGCATCATGATGGTCGCATCCGTGTTTGGCGACATCACGGTGAACGCACATTGGAAGCGTGTATTCGTCATCGCCATACTGGCGTATCACCCGGCGTGATGGTATGGGGTGCCATTGGTTACACGTCTCGGTCACCTCTTGTTCGCATTGACGGTACTTGAACAGTGGAAGTTACATTTGAGATGTGTTACGACCCGTGGCTCTACCCCTCATTCTATCCCTGCGAAACACTACATTGCAGCAGGATAATGCACCACTGCATGTTGCAGGTCCTGTACGGGCCTTTCTAGACACAGAAAATGTTCTACTGCTGCCCTGGCCAGCACATTCTCCAGATCTCTCACCAACTGAAAACGTTTGGTCAATGGTGGCGAGCAACTGTCTCGTCACAATACACCAGTCACTACTCTTGATGAACTGTGGTATCGTGTTGAAGCTGCATGGGCAGCTGTACCTGCACACGCCACCCAAGCTCTGTTTGACTCAATGCCCAGGAGTATCAAGGCCGTTATTACGGCCAGAGGTTGTTATTCTGGGTACTGATTTTACAGGATCTATGCACCTAAATTGCGAGAAAATGTAATCACATGTCAGTTCTAGTATAATATATTTGTCCAGTGAATACCCGTTTTTCATCTGCATCTTTCTTAATGACCAGTAGTGTAATATAGTAAACTGTTGACAAGTTGAACAGCATTTCCGAATATCGACATTTATTTGCTAGCGAAAAATGTATACATACAAACACATCAGAGAATATTTATAAGAAAGTAGATCCAACCTGTTACCTTATCCATTACATTTTTCCCTCACGTAGCAAACAACGTCGTAAGCAATTCTATGTTCCTTATTCAATAGAGCTGACTTTCTCACTCAGCAACAAGGTGTATTAAAAAGAATGAGCCAGAGGCTACAAAATGAAAACCACTGAAGCGACGATAACGCCACTGCGTACGGAAAGAGGTGTGGTCTCTAAAAGAGTCCTGAGGTTCACATGCACACTCCCACGTGACGGCAGAGCGAGGATGCGCGCGCCGCATTACTAAACAAGTGCCAAAATGATGGCAGCTTTCTACACAGCCATTCTGCCTCTTTCAATATGAGTGTCAAGTATTCTATCCGTTACAGCGAGATGTAATGAGCCAGTTGGAAGAACTGAAAAATACATGTGCATTATGTATCCAAATATTCGCCAGGATTGATTAAATGGTGACTTTCTTGTACGTTTCGCGAATATTCTTTCGAATATTTACTGATGTAGTATTATATGTATCATAAACTACTTGTAGCAACGACTTCTTAGAACAACGTAACATCTGTCAATATAATTACAAATAAAGTTTTTGTCTGTATCGACGTATGAAATACGACAGTGTCTAATAAAACGTATTTGTACGTATACTGTGAAAACCACTTTGTCTGGAACATAAGTATTCGCTGTAGTATTATTGTAACCTTACGCAATACTTGCTACGCCGAAATTTTGTAACACGATTGTCCACCTGAGGGTATAACAGTCCTTGCGAATACGTCAAGGATCAAAAAACAGCTTTGGTGCCTATGTATGGGTTTTAATTATCGTTTCGTAGCTTCAGGTATGAGTAAAACCTATAATCCTACATAAATACCTTATCGAGGTGATAAACCTGAAGCAGCAAGCGTTTAAATTGTAAATAGCCATAAACAAATTTAGTGCTCCTTATTTGGATGCAATAGTCTAAAGAATTCGTTAGAACAATCTCAGTATTCCGACATGTGTTGTAGTTGTAGGCACAGTTAAAAATGCTATCAACATCTTGAATTTTTAATACTTCCTCTCATTTGTGTACTTACTGACATTTCAGTGTCCAGTTACTATAAGACTACAAATTTTCAAGTGTTTTACGTAAAGAACAAATAATTAGTCGTAAAATAAAATATGTAAATGTCACCCAATGAAACCTTGAAGAGTGGAAATGTCAAACGTTCTAAGTGGAATTTTTCCACACAAAAACCTTTTCAGTGCTGTAGTGTTTTCGATACTATGTTCCATGTCCCTCAACTAGTTATAAATGTTAAATCATGGAAAAAATGCAATTTTTTCTTCAAGTTTTGTAGTCCTGTCGTCCTCAGTCGCACGTAATATTACGGTATGTTGATCATTTTTACTTTAGGACACTCTAACTACAGCTGGAAAAACATAAACACATTCAGCATACATACACAATGACAACATCACACAGAAAACAAGCAGATGGTACACTGTGGTTCAAATGACTCTGAGCACTATGGGACTTAACATCTGAGGTCATCAGTCCCCTAGAACTTAGAACTACTTAAACCTAACTAAGCTAAGGACATCACACACATCCATGCCCGAGGCAGGCGTCGAAACTGCGACCATAGCGGTCGCGTGGTTCCAGACTGAAGCGCCTAGAACCGCACGGCCACAGTACACTATGACTTACACGTATAAATTAACGCACAGAGTGGCAAACATATTAAAGAAAAAGGGCTTCCAAATAGCATATAAAACTGAGCAAACGCTCCAGTCAAACGTAAGCTAACCAACAACCTGAGGGGGATAAATTCAAGGCTTAGGTATACATAAACTTGAATGTCAAAGTTGTGATGCAATATACATGGCCATAACGTGTGGGGATTTTAAAACACGGTACAAAGAACACATCAGTTGCTGGACGTGTGAAACAAACCATTCGGCATTTGCAGAGCACCTAAAACACTATAAGCACCCTCCCACAAAGAAGGAACAAGAAATGAAAATAATCAACAACTATGACAAATAACTATACAAATGCAAGTAAACTTCCACATCCAGGAATCCTTTGTTGAAAACAAACATGCGTAAATGAGAAACCATGGGTCAGTACAGACTCCCTACTACATTTAATAAAAGGAATGATAACAACGACAACATAATAATCATCACTATTGCACATGCAGCCACATTAAAACAAATACATGTATTTCTCTCCCTCCCTCTCTCTCTCTCTCTCTCTCTCTCTCTCTCTCTCTCTCTCTCTCTCTCTCCGCCTTCTGATCGCACCAAAAAAACACAACAGGTAGAACATCAGTCAAGGAACCTGAAAGTAGAAACTAAAATGTTACTACGCCATAGAAAAACCAACCATCAGAACTGTTTATAACCTATATATACATGGTCCCAAAACGTAAACTAAACAGTAAAGATATATACATACTGCAGGCCACTGAAGATGCCTTGCAAAGAATGAAGGCGAAACGCGTATGGCGCGAAAATTGTGTTTCATTCAATTGCAGTGAGACGGTCCAAAACTAAAATTATTAACATGCCATTGTGACATTCATTAGTTGATGGCGCATGGTCTTTGTATCAAGCAGCGCTTCGCCCTGTAACTCCAAGTACCATGAGTCACAGCCTCCTACATTTGGTCTGTGATGATCTTAAGATATAACACATAGTTTTTAGTGAATGGGTACAGATTTTTGAACTGAATCAGATATTTCGCAAGTACAGAGAAACGAAGAAGGACAAGCAGTGCCTTTGCTTCAGAATGTTTACAGAAGATTGTTCAGTCACTGATGCTATGAACCTATCCCGTGTAATTCCAGTGCATACAACTGACTTCTTTGATTTTAAAGATGCTACTGAAACGTTGTTGTCATTGCAGGAATGCAAGGTCTCCAAATGTTGTGTGAACTCATCCATATCAAACACCTAAAAATTCTTACTTTGAAATATAAGAATGGAAAAATATCAATTCATAGAAAACATGAAAGGTCAAGGCTGACGCATGCCATGCCGTACTTCATCTGAAAGACCAGCCATGTTTATCAGTTGCAAAACAGAAAGACCTGTTGACTGTGTTGTCATTTTTCTTCAACTGCACATGGAGTTTTACAGTAAATTTTACAACATCTGAGACCAAAGATGGAGTTGTGTAAGAAACTGAAGTCAATACTGAGAGAATCTTTCCCATAAATTCAATTTTGTTATTCTCTTGTAATGATAAATGACTTTAGTGACTACAGTTCTACTAGTTGAAACATTACTACTGTATTTCTGTATTTGTCTTACCTCAGACAAAACGTGGGGCTCGATGCCAATACACTTGAAACAAACACTTTTTTACTGGCACTAGAATTAATCACCGTAATTAGAATTCATTAACGAACCCTGGTATGGCACATATAACGGTCTTAATAAATTATTTATTTGCCAGTTTGTCTGATTATTTTTTGCAGTGACGAAGTGAGCAGCGTAATTTTGTGCTATCAAAATACCTCTTCAGTTTTTTTGGATACAAATATGCTGTCCCGCAAAAAGAGAAATATTGTATCTTGGTTGTTCTGGAAAATGTGAGATTTGGCACTCTTCATTCATGTACAGTGTCATTGACCAGAAAACGGAACCCGACGATGCAAAAATCTATATCGTCTGTGAAGAAAAACAGGAAGAAACTAAAACTAATGCTTAACAAAAACTAATGCCTATATCAGACTACAAAAGATGCTTATCTCCTCACACCGGCAGGACTAAATAAGAGTAACTAAGCAATCAAGAAGTATTAAGGCTTGTGAATTAGAAAATACAGAGATCTAGAGGCAATAATTCGCTATGTACAATGCTGGACTCTACGCAAATGAATCAAACAGTCACTTGCTAGAATCTAAATAAATAGGTAAGAAAATATCCTTCACAGCAAATAAGGGCCAGTTAAGGCACCAGAGAAGTATCGCAAAATGAAAGGCACCTTTTGTCTGAACCGGAAGCTTGCGTCCAGTGTGAAGTACAGGCCCAATGAAAGTGAATACGGTTTATCCAGAGGATTATAATTTATATTGAGATGATTTCTGAATTTTTCGTCTCTTGAATGGCACATCCTACATTTCCAAGTATGTAATATAGATAACAGTTTCATTTTTTCATATAATATTTCGAGAACTGGCCTAATTGTCTTCGGCAGATTAGCGATCAACTGTCTCCCAAGTGCACGCGGTCTTGGCTCAAACCACCGTCGCAGAGGAAGGTGGACCATTAGTTAAAGTGCCGAGATACTATTCTGTAGGAGCGAAATTCAGATTCTCGTCTGCCTACCTATATTTAGTTTTTTCCTTGGTTTCTCTGAAACAACATAAGGTGAATGCCGATGTGGTTCGTATGAAATGAAGAAGCGAACGTAGTGGCGAGTTTCAACTTATGCTCGTGCCTCAGTCGTTAATTATTTTATCATTGACTGAAAATTATCACAGTTTCTTACCTCTTTAATGTTTAAAGAAGACTGTAACCATATTCGGCGAGAGAGAGAACAACATTATGAACAGCGCTTATGAGCATTCCTAGGAAACAAAACTACATTGCATCACAATTCCAAGGTTCCGCTATCTTACAATTTCCGAAGCTATTTACCGAAAGAGAAACAGGTTCATCCTTATTAGGTACAACATTTATTTGAAGAAAAATAGAGCAATGTATATTTAACTTACATTTTAATTTTTATTCATTTCAGAAAAAGAAATCGTCACGAAATATATAGCGTTTGCTGCCTCTGGATCACGGGGTCCCGGGTTCGATTCCCGGCCGGGCCGGGTATTTTCTCTGCCCGGGGACTGGGTGTCATTGTCCTCATCATTTCATCATGATCATTCGTGAGAGGGGCTAGACTGGACTGTGTAAAAGATTGGACTGTGTAAAAAGTAGGACTTTGAACGGGCGCTGATGACAGCGCAGTTGAGCGCCCCACAAACCAAACATCATCATCGTCAGAAAATATTGTTTCTCACAACTAGTGGTTTAGTTTTTTTATTTTCACTTGCGATGTAATGTATTCGTAAGGGTAATGCGGTTTCTGTTATGAGGTTAATGGCTCGACTAGAATACTGACCAAACTTACGCAATGCATCCGTAATGGAAACGACCTGCGTTCCACCCAAACATCCGTAACTCCTACCACCAATGTGCTGCCGTTTCCGATTCACGTAACCGAACTTGCGTAATAATTTAAAACGGCAACAAGTATGGAGAACTGTTACGGTGTATTATATTATTTGCAACTGGGTAACGCATTAGCTTCCGGAACACAGTAAGCGTAAAAATAAAACTGGTATGCCATGACGATGTCTCTGCGTTGCAAACACAACCTCTTATAAAATGGAGCGTGTATTTTTGTATTTCATTCAATAACACAACGAAATCGAAACTCTGTGCTAACTGTACTTACTTCTTACAGTACATATTTGTGTCCAATTTTCAAAATAATACAAAATCAGGCAAGGATGTATGTAACAACATGGATAACTTAGATATGACGTGGGCTTATGCAGAGGTTTTTATTGCCTGCGATGTTATGTAATAGTCTGTTATGGTACAACAGTAGCTTCAATGAGCGCATACGTTATTTATTGTCTTTCACAATCAGCTCTTGGAAGGTGAAAATCTCCGACATTTTTTATCAGAGTCTCAGCAACATCGTACATCTACATCTACATCTACATGGATACTCTGCAAATCACATTTTAAGTGCCTGACAGAGGGTTTATCGAATCACCTTCACAATTCTCTATTATTCCAGTCTCGTATAGCGCGCGGGAAGAATGAACACCTATATCTTTCCGTAAGAGCTCTGATTTCCCTTATTTTATCGTGGTGATCGTTCCTCCCTATGTAGGTCGGTGTCAACAAAATATTTTCGCATTCGGAGGAGAAAGTTGTTGACTGGAATTTCCTAAGAAGATTCCATTGCAACGAAAAACGCCTTTTTTATGACTTCCAGCCCAAATTTCTGTGACATTCTCTCCCATATTTCGCGATAATACAAAACGTGCTGCCTTTCTTTGAACTTTTTCGATGTACTCCGTCAGTCCCATCCGGTAAGGATCCCACACCGCGCAGCAGTATTCTCGGACAAGCGTAGTGTATGCAGTCTCCTTAGTAGGTCTCTTACATTTTCTAAGTACCTGCCAATAAAACGCAGTCTTTGGTTAGCCTTCCCTACAACATTTTCTATGTGTTCCTTTCGTTTCAGAGGGACTTTCTCGTACTGTATAACCATATTCAGTGCTTTAATGTGCGCATGAAGCTTGATTGCTGACCTCTATGGAACGTTAAGCAGTCTATCATGCAAATGTGATCTTTTGTGACGCACAGTTTTCTAATATATTTCTGTTTCATACGAGATCCAGTAGGGTACAAATCAAAATTCAGGTAATGCTTCATTCATGGTCTCGTTCTGAAGTAAACTGACCGGTAAATTCTCTGACGTTAAGAACCGCTAGAAACTGCAAATATTTACAAGTCAAAAGCTATATGTACTGTTATAAATTTGGTAACATGCACTCACGAGGTCGAAAAATTAAAATTACGTAACTCAAACAATTAAAAAAATGATCGGTTATGTTGTTTCCAATTGGTAATAAGACCCTCAAAAGTTTATACAGTCACAATTTTTCCTGAAATTTGTGAAATGGGACATCTAGACGTTACTTTCTTGTTAACATGGGAATGATCAGAGCCACATCCATTAATGTCGACGCTTCCAGGTCGTAACGAACGAGCTCTTCGCCAAGTCGTGAATGTCCAAGATGTGGATGCGGTATGGAGGGGCACGTGCTCAGTGCACAGCTCTTCCGGCCGTTTTGCAGACTTTCTAGACTGTGGAACTGTTACTGTTGTGTCAAGCAGGTCCTCAATCTACATCACGAGGCAGAATGCACCCCGTACCAGTCATCCTGCCCAGAAAAAATCCTTGATAGTACCGGGAATCGAACTGAGGCCTCCACATGGCAGCCATCTACGCTGACCACACGTCTATGGACGCAGGCTCCAGAGCTTAAGATCACTCTCATTTAAGATAAAAGTCGTTTCCAAACAATATAGGCACCTCATGCCAATTCTTTAAATATATTTTTGTTAATAATTAATTGCTTAGGCCAAAAGAACAAGTACACTGACTTCAGCCAATACTTTGTAACGATTTTTTGTCTTTTCTTTTTTTTTCAGGCTGACCCTTGCGAACGAGAGGCCGCTACCTCTCCCTATTGCCGGGGCTACAGATTGCCAGAAGAGCGGCCAAGCCAAGCAGGGCGTCCTGTTGTAGTCGGCCGACCGGTGTTTGTGCAGTGGACACTGTACAGGTTAAGTGCTGTTAGTAGCACGAATGTGGCTACAACACCAGGCCGATCTGCAGATAGGAGAATTTATCCTAATATCTAATACTCTATGTAGTTATCCCGCCTGGAGGAGCCGGCTGTCTCGACTACAGCTCTGAGATATGTGGTGTGTGTAGCACACAAGTATGGGCGTAAAGTCACCTTCTCGCCCATGGAGGCTGTAGACAGGAAATAGTTGAAGACAATGAATCTCCCCAGTGACTTCGGTGCCCTGCGTGACCTGGAAGGTTTTCGAGAGGCGTAACGAACAATTTGATCTAAATGGAATTTATGGTCAGTCCTGTCCAGTGGAGTAATCGCATCTAATTGGAGAAAAAACTTTCCAGAATCTTACATAAGCACGTATTTTCCACGACGATAGGAATACAGATAGGACAACTGAACACCCACAATAGCAGGCTGGTCATGCAGGAGCTTCGGAGGGTGGTGGAGGAGATGAGCCTTGATGTGCTCTGTCTACAGGAGCCGTGCTCTCTTGCGGGGAAGATGGCAATTGCAGCCGTTAACTGGCAAGTAATAAGTCACGGCGATTACCCGAAAGCCACCATCTTGGTAGTAAACAGAGCTCTGGGAATAACAGTGTTATCACACTTATGAGATGTTCACTGCAGCCTCGTGGAGCTCCAGTCGCCAGTAGGGATGACGTATCTAGTTAACATGTACTTTCAGTACGGAACAGATACATAATTTGTGCTGTCGCCTACAGTAGGTAGTACTCCTTGTGCTACAGGTTATTCTCAGGAATATTTTTATGCTTTGCAACCTCGCGGATATTTTAAGCACACCTGCGATGGAGTGTTATTAGAATACCGGCTAGTCTGATTCGCAATCACTTAACATGGCTCACATAGACTCTTACTGTACACAGTTTACCGTTATATAGGCCCTCCCAACCTCCCAGTTCACCCACGTCGATTTATGGCTAAAACAGTAATAGTAAATTTGTACGTGGTGTCTCAGAAATGTTGCGCTAAACTTCGAGGGGTTGTAGAGCGTTAAAATTCATGGTGAAACCTCCAGCTCTCATTTATTTTCCACAATTCGCTACTAGTTTAGTGTATTACTTACTGTCGATGTGGACTTGCTTCTTGACGAAAATTATAGTACACTGTTATTACTGTGTGAAATCTTTTACGTAGTATGGTGTACTTAAAAGAGCAAATTACTTTTCTAAAATTATGGTTTAACGCTACTGCCGCTTATAATGATCATTAACCAAAACTAGTACCGAATTGTGAAACAAACAGCTGAAGGTTTCACAATGAATTTTAACGATTATTTGGCGGCTGAATATCCCCACTGCACACATACATAAAAGATGTAGGGGGTTTCTTGATGAACAAATCGAGCGTAGGAACCCGTGTCCAGAAACTTAATCCAATGATGCTACACAACGTCGAAATTATAGGTGCCGGCGCTGCCACTAGTCCATTCCTTCTGCAGCAAATATGGCTTTGTACGCTGACGGACCTTAAACGGACCGTCTCGCTATGTTGTTTGATATTCAGAGATCGAGCTGAAGAAGATGAAGCTACCTCCTGCGTAGACAGGCCTTGTCTCATACGAATGCGATGTTCTGGTGCCTTGGCTTCAGACACCAGTTTCTATCTATAGCTTTTTTTATCCTGTGTACCGAAAAACACTAAAGACTTTAAAGGTTTCCAAGAGAAAAATAAACTGCAGATGAAAAAAAACGTGAGTGAAACCGTCATACACCAAACCAAAAGAGCATCGCATTCACAGTAAAAAAAAAGCCATTCAATGTAACAGCTAGCTCCATCTTCTCCACTGGCGATTGTGGCAATCAGTCGCGATCACTGGGTAATAAATAACGTTGCGATACGGTCCGCCTAAGGTCCGTCAGCGTACAAAGTCACGTTTGCTGCCGGAGGAATGGCCTTGAGGCAGGCACCGGCGACTATAACTTCGAAGCTCTGTAGCGCCGTTGAATAGAATTTCCAGTCGTGGGTTTCTGTCCTCGATTTATTCCTCTAGACGCCTCCACAAGCCTTCGAAGTTCGTCGCAATATTTCTGGGAACCCTGTAATTTACGGCAATAAAGCACACAACCCCTTAATAGCGTTACGTGCAATGTCGGAAATAAATGCAGAGGGACTCGGCGCTCTACTTTCCCAATATGATGACTTTAGTAGTCGCTGTCTACTATCGGAGACTGTAACAGTGAAGCCATTAAGTAACCAATATCTTGTCAACTCCACGCTAGATAGTAGTGACCGGTTAGCAGCCATCCCATTCGAAACAGCCTCCTCGAGCCAGCACTCCATATGTGTACCACTCCTCAGAGCACTCTTGAGCATCAACAATGTTGTCAGGACTGACGAGTCGCTTTACACGTTAGTGGCGGTGTGGACGTTCATCAACAACTACGTGAGACGATGACTTCTGCTTAACATCGTGGCATCGATCGGGACAAGCGCTGGAAATGGAGGAAACATGCATTTGATGGAATGGGACCAGTAATCTGTCTATCGTCGTCTCCCACTGTGGAACCCACAGCACGATCATTTTTACGTCGACTGGCAACACTGCGGGTGATGCAAATGTTTGCAGCAAGGCAATCCACCACCCTATTGCTACCAAAGTATCACGAATTGCTTTGTGGGGTATTCCAAGGATATGAAAGTCTTTGTGTGTCACCAATCTCCCCCCCCCCCCCCCCCCGAAATACGACCCTTCCTGCCACTCCACACCCCTGCCCCACACGTCACCCAGCCTCAATCTCATTGAACGTAGTGAGCGAGGTGGGTGCACCTTTGTCCGGATAGGAATGTCTTCATCAATAGTAAGCTGCTGTTCAGTGATGGGAGATCAACACTGTTTCCCAATGATTTCAGTGTCTCGTGGAGTCTATGTCCCTGCGGTTCACTTTGATGTCGTTATCTGAAATTTGCTAAACAGATACCTCCAATTAAAAATTAAATGAAATATCGTGTGGCATTGTTGGCTTGCATCTTCCACTGGGTGGATTCAGACTCCTATTTGCGAAGTGTGTTCTGCCTCCTTGCACATTGGCCTCTTTGCTTCTGGATATGTGAGAGTTCCATCGTATTCGTTTTTGTGGAGAGTAGATGAGTGTAATTGATAGGTGCACACTGAAGTGGCATGTGATCAGAGAAGCGAGAGTGTGAAACCTGGTGCCACCATACATCCTACACCTCTCGAATGGCACTGCCCCCAGCTCGTGCTCTAGTAGCTAGCGTTCCTGTCTCTGGATCACGGAGTCCCGGGTTCGACTCCCGGCCGGGTCGGGTATTTTCTCCGTCCAAGGACAGGGTGTTTGTGTTGTCCTCATCATCATTCGGGTAATGTAAAAACTGGAACTTGTATGCACTCTGAAGACCAAGATGTTGAGCGCCCCACAAACCAACATTATAATCATCGAATGGCACCACGGTGGCCGTCCAGCTTAACGTCGCCATGCGACGGACGGATCATCGTCAACAGTGTCACATGCCCTCGCTTTGTAAGACACTGCATATAGGTTTGGAATGTAATCCGTGACACAGGCGCAAAGACTGGTGATCAGGAACTTTTGTGCCACCCCATCTCCTCCCGTTGCCGGCCAAATACTGGCAGTGAAAATTTTATCCGCCACCAGATTTACCTGCAAGCTGCACAGGGGTGGGTTACCCACCTCGATTACGGAGGCAGGTGTTATCTCTAATTCAGTTACAAGAGAGACGAACTCTCTCCATTTGCGTCTGTGCAACAGAATTCAGTCATCCAATTGCATAAAAAAATCTATGTCACGAACCGTAAGAGGGAAGCATTTTTGGTTTTGAGCAGTACCTGGAATTAAGTGCTGAAAGCAAAATGTCTTCCAAGAATGTGTTGCGGAAAAAACGTATACACTGAGCGTGACTCGCGTCTCCGAGTACATGTATTGCGTCAGTCTCCGGAGTTCTCGTCAGCAGCAGAATTCATTTCCCGGAAATTTCTAATTATGTGGGTAAAGGTTCCATGTGGTACGCTACCTTCACAAGGTGACTGCTACTGCAAACACTTTCTCAATTAATATCATGACGCCCAGTTTTATGCTCCGACCATAATAGGATGGCTGTAGAGGTCAGAGATACCAGAATGGATCGTATGGAGTGAAACTTTCTGTGGCTTTCATTTCAAAAAAGATCTTCTCATTAAGAGAAATCAACTATACAGCAGTAAACGGATTTGTGAAAAACATGAATATTTAATTTGTTATGTTACGCGTATTTGCAGGTTGCTTGTATAACGAGTGAGACAACAAGTATGACATAATAAGCCCGAAATATCTCGCTTTCCAAACAAAAGTATCCTCAGAATTAGAGATGGACTAAGTCTTTCTTTTTACAGAACCACTCCTTTTGAGATAGTTCTCCTTGTTGAACTAGTTCAGACGAACTACATAGTTCATTTTTGTTGTTACTGTACCAATAAATAAGAGCACTTAGAAAAACTCTTAAACTAATAAATCAGAAGCAAAATCTTATAGAAAACAAAAACAGAATGCCCTTAAGGAACAAACCCAGTACTCGTATTTCTAATAACTTTTTTTTTACGTCTAATCTTTTTGCTAGGACAGGCTGAGCGCTTTCACTTTTAACCCAAGCCTTTATTCGGGAACCGGGTTAGTGGGATCCAGTACAGATCAGATTATTCTCATTACCATCAAGAGCACTTATCTGTTTTTTCTTATCTCATAGTATCTGGGAAAAGGAAAAACTCATTATTGTTTAACAGTTCACAAAAATTCATTCTTAAGATGGAAAAGAAATGTTTAGAAACAGGGTAAATAAAGTGCACAAACCAAAAAAGCTTTGTAGTACGTGTAAGAAAGGTTCAAAGGATGAGAGAATCTGAAATGAATTAAGTAAACTAACGGAAAGGTTTCGATCTTCCGATCAGACGCAGTTCGCACAGTTCACCGTTGTGTGTTCAGAACTACGAACATTCGGGTCCGGGCAGTGGGTGTACTCAATATAAACGGAGGGTAGATCCATGCGTGCTCCTTCTAACTTCCAGTAAGTGGGGGAAGTGAGGAGTAAAGAATGATAGTTCACTAAAAGAAATACCGCTGTGAACAGTTCCTTTTCCAGTATAGTTCATTTGAACTGGTTCACTCATGAACTACAGATACCTATTCAGAATTACAAATAGCTTACAGTATGACTTGTGCAAATTACTCGCGCCCACCTTGTAGACGTTGAAAAGGAGTACGATAAGGTCTGGAAAGGAAAATTAATAACAAAACTAAATGCGATGACAATTATCCATGACTACTGCATCAAAATTTTTGGCAGTTTCTTACTGGACAGACGACTATTCGTAAAACTGAACGGCTAACGTTCCAGCGTTGAATTACAAGAAGGCATACCGGCTCGGTACTATGGCCCACTCTTCCCATCTTATGTGCTAACTACTAACGTGTCATCACTCACATTTTGTCGATGATACTACTTTGCTTACGACGAGCAGAAGGGTCAGTGAGACCTTCACATGACTGCAACGGGCAGACGAGAATCTAGTTGAACTCAGGTGAAGCAAAAGCGGTAACGTTTATACGTCGAAAATAAAACCTAAGAGATGGGCACACTAACCACAATACGGAAACAACCTGGACTGACTAAGTAAGATAAAAATTGTTATTCAAAATACACAAGAAGCCAAAAAAAGAGAAAAATAAACATATTACTACATAAATTATTTTCACACCTAACTAGCTCACAGATAAACGCTCGAACAGCACTTGGGCCGTAAAAAGGCACACTCCTTCGACCTATAGACTACGGCTGTTCAATGTGGGTGTCGGACAGCACAACAAACATCAAAATTCTCAGAGTAATTCAGAAAGATGTTTTAGACTAAATAGGTACAAACAATAGGTTTCCATCATGCACTAGACATACAAACGATGTAGGAAGTGATAAAAAAGCGCACAAGAAAACTTCTTCAGAAAGTTTGAAAATTAAGCTCAATTAGAAGCCACCTGGACTATACTGGTACAGTTGCACCCTCAATGGTATAAACTACAAATTCCGAGAGCTATCATAGAGGTCCCCCAGTAACAGAACGCCAAAAGAGAAAAAACCATAAGAGTAGGTCTACGGAACCAAAAGAGTCCAAAACCTTGCCAATGTTTTAAGATGAAATAAAGTTATTATTCAACTAACACAAGAAGTCCATCCATCAAAGATGGACAAAAAACGTATATAAGGCAGACATGAATAGCACATTCACAGTTGTGGGGAACTAATCATCAGGGGCAATATAAACATGTTGGCAACAGTAGTGCTTATTAGAAGAGTCATTTGGCCAGCGGCCTTGCCGCAGGGGTAACACCGGATCCCGTCAGGTCACCGAAGTTAAGCGCTGTCGGGCTGTGCTAGAACTTGGAAGGGTGACCATCCGGTCTGCCGAGCGCTGTTGGCAAGCGGAGTGCACTCAGCCCTTATGAGGCAAACCGAGGAGCTACTAGATTGAGAAGTAGCGGCCCCGGTCACATAAACTGACACGCGGCCGGAAGAGCGGTGAGCTCACCACGTGGCCCTCCATATCCGCATCAAGTGACGCCTGTGGGCTGAGGATGACACGGCGGCCGGTCGGTACCGTTGGGCCTGCCACGGCCTGTTCGGGCGGAGAGAGGAGAGGGGTCATTTTCCCTCTGAAACTGTAGCAAAGTGTTTGCGAATGCAGCTGGTTACAGTAGAAAAGCAGAGATACTAGTGAACGATGAAGACTAACGTGTTTCTCACAGCGTGTTCGAATGAATGAGTTGAAGAGTACCTTCCTGGAAAAGTAAGAAATCACCTTTGAATACGTTCGACGTACGGATTTTTCTAGTATAAACAGTACATTTGACTTCCAACCAGGAAGATTGATATAAATCAAGAAAAACTATGAGCAGCCCGAGGGTCATCCCGTTGCCTAGCTGGTGCTGCTCCCTGCTCTTCCTCAACGAGGCGTCTTGGGACGGCAGTGTAGGAGGACACGGGCATGGATGTGTGTGATGTCCTTAGGTTAGTTAGGTCTAAGTATTTCTAAGTTCTAGGGGACTTATGACCACAGCAGTTGAGTCCCATACTGCTCAGAGCCATTTGAACCAGTTTTGTAGGAGGACAGTGTGTTTCACACACGCGACCGTTGATGTCAGCGCCCGAAATTCACCGTCTCTATTTCTGCTGCAAGTAATTCGTGAGCCTGGCCGGATCTCTTCCAGACCTCCTATTAATAACAGAACCTTGACGACGTCGAATCTGCTGTGTGCATGCTAAGACTCCCTTTTGTAAGAAAATGAAACACCTACAGCTGTCCTTATGATCTTTTTTTATTGTGTAGCTACCAGTAACGGCGCTTCAATGAGTCATCTTAAGGCCGTAGTTGATGCTGAAGATGTCATCACGATCCATATATAGACTGCATCACCGGCCAACGTAACTGGTTGACGCACACTGCAGTTGGTGGTTGGAGTGCTGACACCACAGATACTGTCTGTGCAAACCAGTTATGTTGGCGCTGACGCAGTGTATGTAGGGATCGTGATAACAGCTTCAGCAACAGCTACGGCCTGAAGATGGTTCATTGTAGCACCGAAACTGGTAGCTGCACAATAAATAAGATGATAATGACGGCTGTAGGCGTCTCATGTTCTTACAATAGTAAACAGCCGTGGTCCCCAACACCTCCAGTCAGACGGATGGACATACAAAACCTAAGACTCGGACGCCCGAAGGAAGTTATTTTTTCCACAGTAAATTTCAGAATCAGTTTCAGTTCCTAAAGGGTTTTTTTTTTTTGCGGTCTTTGAAAATTTTAGTTGTTCCCAGAGACGGAAAAGACACCGCATTACGAGAAAGCTCAACGTTGCGAAATTTACTCCACCAATATGCTGTTGCCTCCAGCTCGTACAGTATAAGTGTCTTTTCTGGCATATCCATTACTTAAGGTTAAATAACATGTTCATAAGCCTCTAATTACAGGGCTGGTGACAGCAAAGTGAAATGCATGATGGGCGGGCACAAGCGATTTGTTTAGAGCAGTGCGTGGCGGCGCAGGTGTGCTTGGCTCGAAGCCCAAAAGCGTAAGAAGAATAAATCACGAAACCAATTTCTTTTTAACTGCGTTCAGGTATCTTCTACACATAAATGCTGTCGAATCTGTACTGTTCCAGGACCTGGGGTTCACATTCCTTTACAAAAGAGTATCACTTTACAAAAATTTGCCTATTACATTTGAATAAACAAATTTCAGCTAATGGTATCTTATTTCTCATTTTAAGCTCACGAAAATATGGACAGGTTCGTTGCAACAGACCCAAAACTGTGTAACTCGTCATTCCAAAACGTTTTAAGACTGGATAAATAACAAACACAGTAACATTAAATTAGTAGTTATAATATTTCTCAGGTCCCCTCACTTGATTACAAGACACGGAACCCTTTGTATTCAACTCGTATGGTTGGTTATGCGATAACAACAACTCTCGTGATACGTGATAATGTATTTACAGGAAAGAATTTTCTGCGTTTTGTATTTCAGTCAAGTCACTGAAGGCGTCAATCCCTCGTTCTTTTTGTTCGTTTTTCTCTCATTCAAAATATTCTGGAGAATGTCCTGAACACATGAGTTAGAGATGTTCAATTCGTTCCGCCATTGAGATTTATGACACAAAAACGTTAAGAACGCTGCGACCGCACGCCCATTAGTTAATACCGCTGGCTCACAACTGATAGGTCGAATGCTCATCTGTTGTTTACATTTGCTAATTCAAACTGCTACCGTGGTTGGGCGCTGACGTCACTTGGAGCCCAGGAATTAAATCAGTCTCGGAACATTTTGACAGACAGTGTGCAAAGGATCATTTAAGTTCATTTACGAATTTTAAAATTTCTAGCAATGAATTCAGATGGAACACATTCGGTTGAGCAGTCGTTTTGAAATAAAACATACACCTGTTTTTCCGAAACTCGTTTTGTTTGCTGCAACCACATGCTTCTCGAGCAAGGAACCCCTTGAGGTCGATGTCGCAAGTTCAATCTTCAGTAAGGCTCATTTGAAACTTCCTTGTTAGCAATTATAACCTGAAAAATGTTAGTTGCTATTGAGTCGACATCTGCATCAAGAGGGCGACAGAAAATTAGTTTCCAGGAGATGCAGAGGTCAACCTTTTATGGGATGCATCTATTCCACTTCAGAACATGAACATCGTCAACATTCAAGACATGACCAAAACAAACCATTAACTTGCACCATGAACGCCGAATGAAAAATGGCTCTCCGCAGTGGTCAAAAAAGGTTCTCACCAACAAGATCGAAGGCGAACTCCCTGGGAATTACAAACAGTGCAGGACGTTCAGTTAGCCTTCCACTCTTAAAGAATGCACATAGAATCATGCTAGTGTAACGGGGTGATGAGAACTGGTGGAATGTGATGCCATGCAATCGAATACGAAACAGTCTGTCCTGGAACTTACCGTCAAACTGGCTGTCCTTTGAGGCACACCTGCATATAGTGCGATAATATGTTCTATGTTGTTGTTGTGGTCTTCAGTCCTGAGACTGGTTTGATGCAGCTCTCGATGCTAATCTATCCTGTGCAAGCTCCTTCATCTCCCAGTACTTACTGCAACCTACATCCTTCTGAATCTGCTTAGTGCACCCATCTCTTGGTCTCCCTCTACGATTTTTACCCTCCACACTGCCCTCCAATGCTAAATTTGTGATCCCTTGATGCCTCAGAACATGTCCTACCAACCGATCCCATCTTCTAGTTAAGTTGTGGCACAAGCTTCTCTTCTCCCCAATCATATTCAATACCTCCTCATTAGTTACGTGATCTACCCACCTAATCTTCAATATTCTTCTGTAGCACCACATTTCAAAAGCTTCTATTCTCTTCTTGTCCAAACTATTTATTGTCCATGTTTCACTTCCATACATGGCTACACTCCATACAAACACTTTCAGAAACGACTTCCTGACACGTAAATCTATACCCGATGTTAACAAATTTCTCTTCTTCAGAAACGCTTTCCTTGCCATTGCCAGTCTACATTTTATATCCTCTCCACTTCGACCATCATCAGTTATTTTGCTCCGCAAATAGCAAAACTCCTTTACTACTTTAGGGGTCTCATTTCCTAATCTAATTCCCTCAGCATCACCCGACTTAATTCGAATACATTCCACTATCCTTGTTTTGCTTTTGTTGATGTTCATCTTATACCCTCCTTTCAAGACACTGTCCATTCCGTTAAACTGCTCTTCCAAGTCCTTTGCCGTCTCTGACAGAATTACAATGTCATCGGCGAACCCCAAAGTTTTTATTTCTTCTCCCTGGATATTAATACCTACTCCAAATTTTACTTTTGTTTCCTTTACTGCTTGCTCAATATACAGATTGAATAACATCAGGGAGAGGCTACAACCCTGTCTCACTCCCTTCCCAACCACTGCTTCCCTTTCATGCCCCTCGACTCTTATAACTGCCATCTGGTTTCTGTACAAATTGTAAATAGCCTTTCGCTCCCTGTATTTTACCCCTGCCACCTTTAGAATTTGAAAGAGAGTATTCCAGTCAACATTATAAAACGCTTTCTCTAAGTCAACATATGCTAGAAACGTAGGTTTGCCTTTCCTTAATCTTTCTTCTAAGATAAATCGTAAGGTCAGTATTGCCTCACGTGTTCCAACATTTATACGGAATCCAAACTGATCTTCCCCGAGGTCGGATTCTACCAGTTTTTCTATTCGTCTGTAAATAATTCGCGTTAGTATTTTGCAGCTGTGGCTTATTAAACTGATAGTTCGGTAATTTTCACATCTGTCAACACCTGCTTTCTTTGGGATGGGAATTATTATATTCTTCTTGAAGTCTGAGGGTATTTCGCCTGTCTCGTACATCTTGCTCACCAGACGGTAGAGTTTTGTCAGGACTGGCTCTCCCAAGGCCGTGAGTAGTTCTAATGGGATGTTGTCTACTCCTGGGGCCTTGTTTCCACTCAGGTCTTTCAGTGCTCTGTCAAACTCTTCACGCAGTATCGTATCTCCCATTTCACCTTCATCTACATCCTCTTCCATTTCCATAATATTGTCCTCAAGTACATCGCCCTTGTATAGACCCTCTATATACTCCTTCCACCTTTCTGCTTTCCCCTCTTTGCTTAGAACTGTGTTTCCATCTGAGCTCTTGATATTCATAAAAGTGGCTCTCTTTTCTCCAAAGGTCTCTTTAATTTTCCTGTAGGCTGTATCTATCTTACCCCTAGTGAGATAAGCCTCTACATCCTTACATTTGTCCTCTAGCCACGCCTGCTTAGCCATTTAGCACTCCCTGTCGATCTCATTTTTAAGACGTTTGTATTCCTTTTTGCCTGATACATTAACTGCATTGTTATATGTTCTCCTTTCATCAATTAAATTCAATATTTCTTCTGTTACCCAAGGATTTCTACTAGCCTTTGTCTTTTTACCTACTTGATCCTCTGCTACCTTCACTACTTCATCCCTCAGAGCTACCCATTCTTCTTCTACTGTATTTCTGTCCTCCATTCCTGTCAATTGTTCCCTTATGCTCTCCCTTAAACTCTGTACAACGTCTGGTTTAGTCAGTTTATCCAGGTCCCATCTCCATAAATTCCCACCTTTTTGCAATTTCTTCAGTTTTAATCTACAGTTCATAACCAATAGATTGTGGTCAGAGTCCACCTCTGCCCCTGGAAATGTCCTCCAATTTAAAATCTTAAATCTCTGTCTTACCATTATATAATCTGTCTGATACCTTTTAGTATCCCCAGAATTCTTCCATGTATACAACCTTCTTTTATGATTCTTGAACCAAGTGTTAGGTATGATTAAGTTATGCTCTGTGCAAAATTCTACCAGACGGCTTCCTCTTTCATTTCTTAGCCCCAATCAATATTCACCTTCTATGTTTCCTTCTCTCCCTTCTCCTACTGTCGAATGCCAGTCACCAATGACTATCAAATTTTCGTCTCCTTTCACTACCTGAACAATTTCTTTTATCTCATCATACATTTCTTCAATTTCTTCGTCATCTGCAGAGCTAGTTTGCATATAAACTTGTACTGATGTAGTAGGCATGGGCTTCGTGTCTATCTTGGCCACAATAATACGTTCACTATACTGTCTGTAGTAGCTTACCCGCACTCCTATTTTTTTATTCATTAGGAAACCTACTCCTGCATTACCCCTATTTGATTTTGTATTTATAACCCGGTAGTCAATTGACCTGAAGTCTTGTTCCTCCTGCCACCGAACTTCACTAATTCCCACTATATCTAACCTTAACCTATCCATTTCCCTTTTTAAATTTTCTAACCTACCTGCCCGATTAAGGGATCTGACATTCCACGCTCCGATCCGTAGAATGCCAGTTTTCTTTCTCCTGATAAGGACGTCCTCCTGAGTAGTCCCCGCCCGGAGATCCGAATTGGGGACTATTTTACCTCCGGAATATTTCACCCAAGAGGACGCCATCATCGTTTAATCATTCAGTAAAGCTGCATGCCCTCGGGAAAAATTACGGCTGTAGTTTCCCCTTGCTTTGAGCCGTTCGCAGTACCAAAACAGCAAGGCCGTTTTGGTTAGTGTTACAGGGCCAGATCAGTCAATCATCCAGACTGTTGCCCCTGCAACTACTGAAAAGGCTGCTGCCCCTCTTCAGGAACCACACGTTTGTCTGGCCTCTCAACAGATACCCCTCCGTTGTGGTTGCACCTACGGTACGGCTATCTGTATCGTTGAGGCACGCAAGCCTCCCCACCAACGGCAAGGTCCATGGTTGATGGTTCATGTTCTGTAGCTACAGAAAAAAAAAAAAACATTAACAGCCTGAATTTCTGAATTTGTCCAGTGGTTCCAGATGATATGAATTGTATCTCTTACACTTGTATCTCTTACTGTGACGTAAAAATTCCCTACTACCATTGCAAGATATTGCACGCAAGAAAGAATCGTAGGGTACAAAGCAACTCCATCTTCTCGCAATATAATAAATAACTTCCAGCAAATTTACCATCCAGATTTACAGTCAGCATAATCGTATACGAAAGTTCAAGGTATTGATATTTTGTTCTTGATACTGTCTCGTGGTAACTCTAATTCCCAGGATTCCTTTCATTTACATTTCCTCTTTAAATCCTCATTCTTAGGGCTTGAAATAAATTCCTTACTAACTATGGGTCGAGTTGATTTGTAGGGAAGCGCCCAAACAGCGAGGTCATTGGTCTCATCGGATTAGGGAAGGAAGTCAGCCGTGCCCTTTCAAAGGAACCATCCCGGCATTTGCCTGGTGCGATTTAGGGAAATCACGGAAAACCTAAATCAGGATGGCCGGACGCGGGATTGAACCGTCGTCCTCCCGAATGCGAGTCCAGTGTGCTATCCACTGCGCCACCTCGCTCGGTAGTTAACGATGGGATAAATTCCTATATGTTATCTACAAATCATTGGGTCGGTTCTGCAGTTTTCTGTGCTTCAACAAGTTGACACTTTATTTGAAATTTTATAATCTTACATCTTCTAATTCTGTAGCACTGTTTGAAGTTATGAAACCATCTACTGTTTCCCTTGAAATCACTGTAACCTATGTCGCGAAATTTTGATGTTCATGACGTAGTAGGTCATTATCATGCACATCCTGTAAACTGCATCAAACGTCCTTGAAATTCGCAAACACCGGTTTTTATAACAAGTGCGCCTCGTCCTTCCTTAATATCCGTAGTTCTTCTTATGCACTACACGGTCAAACTGCTACAGATTTACTCAAAATCAGTTCATAATTGTCTTTTTACTACGCTGTGGATGAAATTCCATGTACCCACTCCTTGGACAACGACTGTCTTTTACTACGGTTCACTGGAGTCGGGATTTGTGGCTCCCTGAACGACAAGGATGATGAACTACATACTGTTACAGTATCACTTCCACTTTTTAGGCACATATTGTCAGCATTGTACTCATCATGTATTTTGTGCGCACAGCCGAATTTATACGACACCACACATTCCACTGACACCTCTTCCAGAAACTCTAATATCTCATCTCCCACTTCTTTTTTCATTCTATGAAATTCCTTGGATTCCTTTCTGACGAAATCTCGACTTTGGCAACTCTTGCTGTGCATACAATGCAATGTTTGCTTTGTTTATCACTGCCATTGCTCTGCTTTGTTTCAGCACCATTAGCACTGTAGCCCGCATCTCGTGATCGTGCGGTAGCGTTCTCGCTTCCCACACCCGGGTTCCCAGGGTTCGATTCCCGGCGGGGTCAGGGATTTTCTCTGCCTCGTGATGGCTGGGTGTTGTGTGATGTCCTTAGGTTAGTTAGGTTTAAGTAGTTCTAAGTTCTAGGGGGTGATGTCCTTAGGTTAGTTAGGTTTAAGTAGTTCTAAGTTCTAGGGGACTGATGACCTAAGATGTTAAGTCCCATAGTGCTCAGAGCCATTTGAACCATTAGCACTGTAGCATTGTTGTGAGTTATTCGTCGTCCAAGCTGTTAAACTACGCTCAGTAGCCTTCTGCTGCGCTTAGTATTGGATACCTCCAGTCCGGCCCACTGTTGCCATTAGCAGGCAATATTGTGGTTGCATGGGAGACAATACGTGGGGCGTCGGAGTGCCGTGAACATCTTTGGATTTCTTGCGACCTCGCACAAAAGTGGTACCTTGTAAGATAACGGTCTACAACAGGCTAGTACACTATGTAGTCAAAAGAATCCGGACACATCGCTGAAAATGAGTTACAAGTTCGTGGCGCCCTCCATCGGTTATGCTGGAAATCAGTATGGTGTTGACCCACCTTCAACCTTGATGACAGCTTCCACTCTCACAGGCATACGTTCAATCAGGTTCTGGAAGGTTTCTTGGCTAATGGTAGCCCATTCTTCACGGAGTACTGAGCTGAGGACAGGTATCGATGTCGGCCGTGAGGTCTAGCACGAAGTCGGCGTTCCAAAACATCCCAAAGGTGTTCTATAGGATTCAGGTCAGCACTCTGTGCAGGCCAGTCCATTACAGGGATGTTATTGTCGTGTAACCACTCCGTCACAGGCCGTGCAAAATGAACAGGTGTTCCATCGTGTTGAAAGATGCAATCGTCTGAAATGCTCTTCAATAGCGGGAAGCAACAAGGTGCTTAAAACATCAGTGTAGGCCGGTGCTGTGGTAGTGCCACGAAAACAACAAGGGGTGCAAGCCCCTCCATGAAAAACAATACCACACAATAACACCACAGACTCCGAATTATACTGTAGGCACTACACACGCTGCCAGATGACGCTCACCAGATATTCGCCATACGCACCCCCTGACATAGGATCAGCACATTGTGAACCGTGATTCGTAACTCCAAACAAAGTTTTTACACTGTTCATTGGTCCAATGTTTGCGCTTCTTAGTCCAAGCGAGGCGTCGTTTGGCATTTACCGGCGTGATGTGTGGCTTTTCAGCAGCCGCCTAACTGTCATAGAACTTGCCATGGATCCTCATGTAGTTTGGAATTCCTGTGTGATGGTCTGGATAGATGCCTGCCTATTACACATTACGACCCTCTTCAATCGTCAGCGGTCTCTGTCAGTCAACAGACGAGGTCGACTTGTACGCTTTTGTACTGTACGTGTCACTTAACGTTTCCACTTCACTATCACATCGGAAACACTGGACCTAGGAATGCTTAGGAGTGTGAAAACCTAGAGTACAGACGCATGACACAAGTGACACCCAGTCACGTTCGAAGTCCGTGATTTCCGCGGAGCGTCCCATTCCGCTCTCACACGATGTCTAATGACTACTGATATCGCTGATATGGAGTACTTGGTGGTAGGTAGCAGCACGATACACAATGCACCTAATATGAAAAATGTATGTTTTTTGGGAGGGGGGGGGGGTGTCCGGATACTTTGTATCACATAGGGTATGATTCCATAATTCGTTTAACTGTACCGCCACTCACAAATATATGGCACATTCTCCAATGCTAGGAGTTTTATTACATATTACATGATTTTCAGCATTTTTAGGTAGTTAATCATAGATGATATTGATGATAAGTGCAGTAACAGATTAGAATTTCTTATATTTCTACGGCATTACACTCTACAAATATTTATGCTTCACTTATAAAAAGCCTTACTTTGTGCAAGGTGCCATAACATGTGCGACATTCCTAGTGGAATGTAGATAATGTACGAAGACAAACTAAAGTCTCTATATAAATCTAGTAGGTATAACGCAAATGAATCAAGTATGCGATGCAACATTACCTCGACATACGAGAAGTATGATGTCTACCGGTTGTTGGTCTTCGGCAACGAAGAAAAGAATAACACTACGCTGCTGGAACCCATTTGGTAATAACGTCGCCATAGTTCAAGTTCCCGCATTTACTGCACGCTCTTCGGAAAGACGCGAATGCCACATTAATCCCTTGCCTGCAAGTCGGTGACATCAGAGTTTTTTTCTGTAGAATGAAATTATACAGGATTGTTAGAGCAATGAAGTGTAAAGCGAAAAGATTAGACATCGGTGTAACATGGTAAATGAACTTTCTGAAAATTTACGATCATGTCGAGGCATTGTAAGTTGGTTGGTTGGTTGGTTGATTTGTGGCAGGGGACCAAACACAGAGGTTGTCATCGATCCCATCGGATTAGGGAAGGGAGTCGGCCGCGCCCTTTCAAAGGAACCAACCCGGCATTTTGCTGAAGAGATTTAGGGAAACCACGGAAAACCTAAATTAGGACGGTCGTCCTCCAGAATGCGAGTCCAGGGTGATAGCCACTGAGCCAACTCTGTCGGCGGAATGGTATCGAAGAGAAAGTTGGACGGTAGAAAAAAGAAGAAACTTGGACGATCTGAAACGTGGTGTTACACAGGGTGTAAATTTTAAGTTGACATACCAGAATAACTCGAAAAATAAGCTTCACACGAAAAAATTTGTAGAATCCAAAGTTGATTATTTTCGATGGGGAAATCTGATGGTGCTAAAATTAGCCCCTCTGGGCGTGAGGCGGGAGGCAACTTTAAAATTTCAAAGGGGAACCTCCATTTTTTATTCCAGAATCAGATTCTACGTGACAAAGTACGTACATTTTGCCTTAAAAATTTGTTTTGATTCTTGGTAGTTGGCGCTGTAATTCAAGAAAATCCATGGCGATAAACTGATCGGTCCATATTTTATCGCTCGTACTTTGAATGGTAACAAATATTGAAACCTACTTGAAAATGAACTGCCAGATCTACTTGAAGACATGAGCGTCGAACGTCAACAAAATATGTTGTTTCAACATGATAGCTGCCCAGCACATTATTCTTTAGTAGCACGCGATGTACTTGATCGACTTTACCATGGTCGCTGGATGGGCAGGGCACGTTCTGTGAATTGGTCAGCCACGTCGCCTGACCTTACCTCGCCAGATTTTTTCTTATGGGTTATCTAAAAGATAAGGCTACTATTGGCGAAAACATGATGCAAAGAATAAGAGATGCTTGCGCTGCAATTACACCAGACATGTTATCTAGATATGTGCAAGGATTTACAGCACGAGTCAATAAATGCAGCGAAATTGGAGGTCATCACTTTGAACATTTGATTTCATAAAACGGTGAAATGCAAGGGATTTACGGATAACAAGCAGGCCGAAAGTGAGAGGCGAGGAGACTCACTGGAAACAATCACACCGAAATTCATTTACTTCCAAGTATTTGCAAATAATCAACAATAAAATGAAACCAATCGTTCCTCTTCAGGACCACCAAATCTTAAACGGGAATACATTCATCTATATTTAGCGAGTGGGTCAGTCTTTTTCTCAGTTAGTCTTATACTTTGTTTACTCTATGAGTTAATGAGTTCACTCGTTAGTAAGGTTAGTTAGTTAGCTAGTCAGATGATCTGTTTGATAATTAAAAGTTGTGTGGCCTCATGACCACGAAACAAACAAAACTTATCGGAATCTGCGGAAAAAATTAATATTTGGGACAACATTTGTAAAACTCTAATTCCTCTCTGTCATACCCCACCCTGTGGGGAGAGAGGGAGAGTTTTAGTTTTAGTGAATCTAAATTTACGAAGTAAATAAGTTTTTTTTTATCCGTAACCATTTTCCACGAAAAACTGAGAACATGGATTTTCATGAATTACAGAGCCAACTACCAAGAATCAAAACAAATGTTTAAGACAAAATATACTTATTTTTTATGTACAATATGATTCTGCAATGAAAATGAAATTTTAAAGTTGCCTTTCGCCCCACCTCTAGGGGACTGGGGTGGCGGGCTAATTTTAGCACGAGCAGATGTCCCACTCGAAAATAATCAACGTTGGATTCTACACATTTTTTCGTGTGAAGCTTATTTTTCAAGTTATTCTGGTTTGTCAACTTAAAATTTACACCCTGTATAAAGATTTATACTTTAAGTAATGTAAAACCCAGGAAAACTGTTGCTAATTAAGTTTTCAAACAATGAAATAAGTGTAAATTGTATGAGAAAGGAGAAGAAAGATTGTTGCGATATGCGTCAAGCCATCTGGTGTCATTTAATTCTCGAATGGACACAACACTGCGATTAAAATCTATACGGACCGAGAACAACAGCATTGTGCTATGGGCTCAATCTAGTGAAAAGACTCATTACGATATACACGAATTGTGTCTCAAATGAAAGAATCAGTCAGCTGTAATTGTCTAAGAGATGTACATAAATTATTTCCCCTGAGATTCACATGTATAAACTTTCTATTCATTTATCTACACTCCCGCCACTACTCAGTATTCTCGGCGCACTTTTAGTATCGTCGGAATAACCCTTATTAAACCCTCGCCATGGGTTTCCACAAAACAAAAACGTCTTTTTAGTGTTCCGTACCTCAGTATGAGTCCACTTCATTGACCGTCCATCTGTCTGTCTTTCTGTCAGTGCTTCCGTCTGTCTGTCCGACTGTTAAGACCCCTTTTTCTCGGAACATGCTACAGGTACCAACTTGGCTTCTGATTGTGAATCAGTGCAGTCAAACGGTAAGGCCATTTCGTCACATATTTCGATACTTGCAAAGTCACTCATCAAAACCTGTAGGGTTCTTCCTGTTGGCCTAGAATGGTGAAATTCGACAAGAAGCATATTTCGCATTGCAGTTCAAGTAAACGGAAAAATCCGAAAACTATTAGCTGGTGGTTACACCATGTAATTTTTTTGCAGTCTGTTGTCCGCCCATCTATCAATGCGTCTGTTAAGACCCCTTTCTCTCATGAACGGCTGGAGGTACCAAGCTGAAATTTATTTGAAATACTAAGGTCTATGGTCACTTGGTGGTGTAAAAACTTCAGCTTCTAAATGAATTCACTCAAAAGATAGGGTCATATAAGTCATGTATTTTGAAACTCGCGAACTCACTTTAAGAAAGCCTTGGATGAATTATTTACACACATGGAGGTCCTGGTGGTTTCGTAGTCAAGCGTAAGCCTGGAAACTGAGAAGTTTCGGGATCTAATCTCAGTGAGACGGTGGAAGACAGTCGTCGTTTCAATCTAGCCTTCATCTCTCAACTATTTGAGGAGCCACCAAAACAATGCTTAGTTGGGATTCCACATTGAACTGTAGGTTCCCTTTGGATATCTAGTTAGGTTAGGGTCACGTAAGTGGCTTCCAATACAAAACCTTGCACCAGACCATTGAGCCACAAGAAGGTATTATTATTGTTATTATTATTATTATCTGTATATATAATTAATTGCAGAGCCGAGTGGAGGGCCTGAACCAAAGGCTCAGGAGGTTCTGCGACCGTGTAGACTGCCGCCTCGGCGACCTGCGTCGTACGATGGCAGGATTTCGGGTTCCACTAAATAGGTCAGGAGTCCATTACTTAAAGGAGGCAGCTACACGGGTAGTAGGGTCTGTGTGGCGCGGACCGGGCGGTTTTTTGGGTAGAGAAACACAAAAAGGGCTTCAGTCTCAAAGGGTGTAGGTCGAACATAGGAAGTCGTAGATCTAGGAGCAATAGGAATAACATTTGTGAACTGTTATAGCTGCATTATGGAGGTACCAGAGCCCCAAGCGCTAACAGAAAGCATTGTTGCTCAAATAGTTATAAGCACTGAAAAACCGGAGATAAGTTCAGCCGAATATTTTTCAAAGGACCTAACAATGTTCAGAAAGTATAGGCTAAATGCAGGTGGCGGTGGAATGTTTATTGCAGTTAGAAGCTGTTTACCTTGTTGTGAAATTGAAGTAGATATGAAACTTCCCGGCAGATTAAAAGTGTATGCCGGACCGAGACTCTAATTAGGGACCTTTGCCTTTTGCAGGCAAGTGCTCTACCAACTGAGCTACACAAGGACGACTCACGACAGGTCCTCAGAGCTCCAATTCCGCCAGTACCTCGTCTTCTACCTTCCAAACTTCACAGAAGCTCCCATTCTGGAAAGACCCCCAGGCTGTGGCTAAACCATGTCTCCTCGATATCCTTCCTTCCAGGAATGCTAGTTCTGCAAGTTTCGCAGGAGAGCTTCTGACAAGTTTGGAAGGTAGGAGACGAGGTACTGGCGGAATTGAAGCTGTGAGGACGGGTCATGTCTCGTGCTTGGGTAGCTCTGTTGATAGAGCACTTGCCCGCGAAAGGCAAAGGTCCCGAGTACGAGTCTCTGTCCGGCACACCGTTTTAATCTGCCAGGAACTTTCATATCTCATTCTTGAAATGGATAGTTCCTGTGAGCTATTATGGGTAGACGTTATTATCAGCAAACGGGATAAAATAATAACTCGATTCTTTTAAACGACCTCCCAACTCAGATGATACAAATGCTGAACAGTTCAAAGAAACCTGAGTCTTATTTCAAACACGTAACTGACTCATACAATTATTGTTAGTGCTAGCTTCAATTTATCCTCAATATGTCCAAGAAAATACATGTTTGAATCGGGAGTTACGAATAAAACATCATCCGAAATTGTTCTAAACGCATTCTCTGAAAATTATTCCGAGCAATTAGTTCATGAGCCCACTCTAATAATAAACGGTTAAGAAGACACACTTGACCTCTTAGTAACAAATAATCCGAAGCTAATAACGAGCATCAAAACCGATACAGGGATTAGTGAATATGAGGTTATAGTAGTGAGAATGAATACCGCAACTCCCAAACCCTCCAAAGATAAAGCAAAAATGTATCCATTGAAAATTACAAATAAAAATTCACTTGACGCCTTCCCGAGAGCTGATTCCACTCCTTGCAAATTAACCATTTGAGTGTAGACCAGATGTGGCCTGAATTCAAAGAAAATATAGTATCGACACCAAGTGACTGATTTATACCAAATAAATTAATAAACAATGGAGCAGATCATCCTTGGTGTACAAAACAGGTCAGAAGAGTGTCTCAGGAACAACGAAAAAAGCATACCTAATTTAAACAAACGCAAAATCCCCAAGAATGGCGATCTTTTACAGAAGCTCGAAATTTAGTGTGGACTTCAATGCGAGATGATTATGATAGTTTCCACAACGACACTTTGCTCGAAATCTGGCATAAAATCCATAGATATTATGGTTGTATGTGAAGTATACTAGCGGAAAGACACAATCAATGCCTTCTCGGTGGGATAGCAATGGAAATACTATCGATTACAGTGCGGCCAAAGAAGAGTTACTAAACACAGCCTAACGAAATTCCTTCACGAAAGAAGACGGAGTAAATGTTCCATAATTCGAATGAAGAACAATTGCCAAGATGAATAACGTAGAAGTAAATGTCCTCGGAGTAGTGAAGCAACTTAAATCACTTAATAAAAGCAAGCCTTCCGATCCAGGCGGTATACGAGTTAAGTTCCTTTCGGAGTACTCTGATGCATTAGCTCCATAATTAACTATCATATACAACCATTCGCTCGACAAAAGATCCGTACTCAAAGACTGGAAAGTTGCACAAGTAACACCAATATTGTGACCCCGGCGGAGGTTCGAGTCCTCCCTCGGGCATGGGTGTGTGTTTTTGTCCTTAGGATACTTTAGGTTGAGTAGTGTGTAAGCTTAGGGACTGATGACCTTAGCAGTTAAATCCCATTAGATTTCACACACATTTGAACATTTTTTTGAACACCAATATGAAAGAAAGGTTGTAGGAGTTGTTGTTGTTGTTGTGGTCTTCAATCCTGAGACTGGTTTGATGTAGCTCTCCATGCTACTCTATCCTGTGCAAGCTTCTTCATCTCCCAGTACTTACTGCAACCTACATCCATCTGAATCTGCTTAGTGTATTCATCTCTTGGTCTCCCTCTACGAGTTTTACCCTCCACGCTGCCCTCCAATGCTAAATTTGTGATCCCCTGATGCCTCAGAACATGTCCTACCAACCGGTCCCTTCTTCTTGTCAAGTAGTGGCACAAACTCCTCTTCTCCCCAATTCTATTCAATACCTCCTCATTAGTTATGTGATCTACCCATCTAATCTTCAGCATTCTTTTGTAGCATCACATTTTGAAAGCTTCTATTCTCTTCTTGTCCAAACTATTTATCGTCCATGTTTCACTCACATACATGGCTACACTCCATACAAACACTTTCAGAAATGACATCCTGACAGTTACATCTATACTCGATGTTAACAAATTTCTCTTCTTCAGAAATGCTTTCCTTGCCATTGCCAGTCTATGTACTCCACTAAATCACAGGCCCATATCATTAAAATCGATATGCAGCAGGATTTTGGAACATATGTTGTGTTCGAACATTATGAATTACCTCGAAGAAAAGGGTCTATTGACACACAGTCAAAACAGATTTAGAAATCATGGTTCTTGTGAAACACAACTAACTCTTTAGTCACATGAAGTGTTGAGTGCTATTGACAAGGGATTTCAAATTGTTTACCGTATTTCTAGATTTCCAGAAGGCTTTTGACACGGCATCTCACAAGCGACTTGTAATCAAATTGCATGCTTACGGAATATCGTGTTAGCTGTGCGACTGGATTCGTGATTTCTTGTCCGGGAGGCCACAGTTCGTAGTGACTGACGGAAAGTCATCGAGTAAAACGGAAGTAATTTTTGTCATTCCCCACGGTAGTGTTACAGGCCCTCTGCTGTTCCTTATCTGTATAAAAGATTTAGGAGACTATATGAGCAGCCGTCTTAGATTGTTTGCAAATGATGCTGTCGTTTATCGTCTACGAAAGTCATCAGAATTGCAAAACCATTTGCTAATGCTAAACGATTAAGATTAGATATCTGTGTGGTGCGAAAATTTCCGATTGACCCTAAATAATGAAAAGTGTGAGGTCATCGACATGAGTGCTAAAATGAATCTTTTACACTCCGGTTACGCGATACTTCAATCAAATCTAAAGGCCGTAAATTCAACTAAATACCTAGGAATTACAATTACGAACAACTTAAATTGGAAAGAACACTTAGAAAATGTTGTGGGGATGGCGAACCAAAGACTATGTTTTACTGGCAGGACACGTAGAAAATGCAACAGAACTGCTACAGAGACTGCCTGCACTACACTTGTCCGTCGTCCTTTGGAGTATTGCTCTGCGGTGTGTGATCCTAACCAGACAGGATTCGGATTACATCGAGAAAGTTCAAAGAAGTGCATCACGTTTTGTAGTATCGAGAAATAGGGGAGAGAGTGTCACGGACATGATACAGGCTATGGGGTGAACATGACAAAAACGAAGGTGTTCCTGGTTTCGGCGGGATCTTCTCATGAAATTGCGGTCACAAACTTTCTCCTCCGAATGTGAAAATATTTTGTTGACGTCGACCTACACAGGGAGGAACGATCATCATAATGAAATAAATGAAGCCACAGCTCGCACGGAAAGGTATAGGTATTCGTTTTTTCCCGCGCGCTGTTCGAGACAGTTATTGTGAAGGTGGTGCCAGCTGCCCATGCCACGTAGAGCTACTACACTGCGCCGGGCGAAAGGAAGTCCGACACGGTTTTAGGATGTATCCTGTGACTTCCGTCGCTTCAGTGTACGTGTTGGAGACAGAAATCGCTCTAAACAACCTCGTGGCGAACGTCTGATGTTCCTTTCTCGACTGAGAATTTATTTCCGTTAAGAAGCACGTCCTCAGGTGTTTAGGCACAGAGCGTATACCAAATTCTGCCGCCTACGGCATTCGAATGGATGTCATCGGAACATTTAGCAGGTTGACCAGACAGAGGGGATGAATTATTCAGCAGAGTGCTCTTTCACAAGTTCGTCATACTGTTTGATAATTCTAAATCTAATTAATTTTGCGTTTGTTAATTTCTTTTGCGAATCGGACATTCAGTGTAAGAATAATGTCGAAAGCACTTATCTAGAACTGTCGTCCAGGATGTGTATGTTGAGTCTGAAGAGTGAGTACGACACGGACTTCCGGGTGTTTGTTCCCAAATCGTCAGCATTTGTTAGACCGACTTCCGTCTTGTTACAATCCGAAGGAAGAGACTATTTCTGTTGGCTGGAGTCTGTAAAACGCGGCTGTGCTTGGAAGCAGAGAAGACGCACGTGACTCCTTCGCCACAGATATCCTCGACTCTTCGGGGCACTCGTTCCAACAGCAACGGGCGTTGAGCCCTTTTGTAGTCCGACACGTGACAGTGCACTTCACGTGCACGGCCGCCTGTGACCCCGAAACGACCCACGGGGATACGTCTTCTGCCACAGTTTCCTCTGGCCTGACGGTTTTCTCTAGACAAGTACACTACTGCCGTGCGCTGAGCTGCCTTTTCAACTACCAAATACCTTGAACTGGTACATATCACATTACGATTTGCGAATAAGCAACTGACACTGAATATCATTTAACAAGTGATCTTCACTCCACATGAGCCGATAGCCTAGCTCTGAAACGTTTCATGAAATGTGCGCACTACTTTTTTAATTGGCGTTTCGTGTGTATACCACCCAGCCAGTATAATATTGCATAAGTGTTACATTTGATGATTAAAATAGTTATGTGTAAATGCAAAGAGAGCACATAACAGCTGGTATGTTGTTGTAGTTGTCTTCAGTCCGAAGACAGATTGGATACAGCTCACTACACTGGCCTGCATAGTATAAGCCTCTTAACCTCTGCACACCTACTACACTCTTCATCCATTTGAACGAGGACTGCTCATATTTTTAAAAATATCGGGAATCTGATACATCGATATTTTACATATATCACAATTTCCTCTCGATATATCAAAGACGACATCCACACATCGATATATCGATGGAGAAATATCGACGCACTGGCCTATAAAAATGCCGACTGCACATTGTCAATATATTGCCGGTTTTACATCTGTATATGTAAGTATTAGTTTATTGTTAGGTATTCTGTACATCAAAAAGCTAGCAGTCTGCTTATCCCCATGAGGGCAGGAAATGATAGGAAAACGATGCGCGTTCACGATAACCACTTTGCTAACAAAGGTAACTCCATGTAAGTGGCACAATAAAAGGTATCCGATCGGTCCGTCGTCCGTTTTCGTCATCTGTCGGACTTGTCCGGAACACTTCGTGTCGACTTCCCCGGTCTTTTTTGTTTTTTTTTTGTTTTTTTTTCATTTCTGCCAATGCCAGCGAACTAGCAGTTAAGAGTGTAAAAAAATTGCGTGGTGAAGTTAAATGTAGCAGTTTCTATCGGCACCGCTCAGCGTCGATTACATCAGCATTTCCCCCTCACACGTCTCTTCCCAACGCAGAGCCCAGTCTTCTCAGTCAGATTTTTGTTCATCGTCTGTTTTTGAAGAATGCCGATGTGAAGAAGTAACACACTAGTTGAGTTAAAAACTGTTTTTTTTTTTTTTTTTTTTTTTTTTTACGCAACTAGTGAACTATTTCTTGCCATCGAAAATCTTGTTACTCCACTCACACCGTCACCAGTAAGTAAAATCGGATTACTTCTTTTGTGGCACCTATGCTTGCTTCACACATTCATAGAGGGAGATTGGACGTGATGAAAGCTCAGCAAGCACTAAAATTCCTTCACACAGTAAAAGTAAAAGAATCTTCTACTACAGTTTCAAACGAACAACTTCAAATATTTACCGAAACTTGAGAAAAAATGTTGCCGTTTTGATATCGATATATAAAAAATATCTCCAAGATATATATATGAAGAAATAGCACATTAAATATCAATATATCGAAATCTTGTTATTCCGTTCACACCGTCACCCCTCAGTACAATGTACTTCTTCTTTTGTGGCATCTATAATTGCTTTGAAGAAAATATCAATATACCGATATTTTGACAAAGAGACATAATTTTAACCTGCCTGCCAGTGTCAAGCTATGGTCCCCCCTCAACAGTTTTTACCACTCATACACACAAACATACACAACCCTTGTAAGTAGGCTGTTTAGGTTTTTATATTGGTAACGCCATGTAACGCTCTGTACGAAAATCACTGGCTGTGCTGTGTCCAGTATGTGGCTGATTTGAATTGTTGGAGGTGAGCCGTCAGCAGTGGTGGATGTGGGTAGAGAGATGGCAGAATTTTGAGAGTAGATGATCTGGACAGAGACAGTAAATTTGTAGGACTGGATAACATGAACTGATACATATATTATGACTTTTGAACACTATTAAGGTAAATACATTGTTTGTTCTCTATAAAATCTTTCATTTGCTAACTATGCCTATCAGTAGTTAGTGCCTTCAGTAGTTTGAATCTTTTATTTAGCTTGCAGTAGTGGCGCTCACTGTATTGCAGTAGCTTGAGTAATTAAGATTTTTGTGAGGTAAGTGATTTGTGAAAGGTATAGGTTAATGTTAGTCAGGACCATTCTTTTGTAGGGATTATTGAAAGTCAGATTCTGTTGCGTTAAAAATATTGTGTGTCAGTTTAAGCACAGTCGTGTACAATTTTTCTAAGGGGACATCTCATATGGCGACCCTGCCATGGTACCTCACTGGAATCTTCTGATTTTATCTTGTAGTTTGTGTAATTAGCGTAGCTTTTGTTTATTGCTAGTGTGTAATTGTAGAGAGAATCTCCTTTTTAGTTGCTGTCTTTCATTGTTGTACAGTAAAACAGTTGTGGCATGCAGGTAGATTTGCGCCAAGTATTTCACAGCTGCACTAGCAATTAACGAGACATTATTTTCAATGCTATGTTAATATGTTTTCTTATTTTGCTCTTCAAATTGTGCTTTTCCGTGTTGTCGTGTGAAATATTGTGACAATAATGGCGTATGAAAAACGTAATACTTGGCTCCAAAGTACACTGAGAAATGACAGTGAAGACGAAAGCAGTGTGTCAGCGCCGCCGAGTAATGAATTAACTAATGTTCAAAGTAGTAATTTGGTAATTGTGCATAGGGAAATGGAGCGGGCTACAAATAATAGTGTAGGCAGTGAAACAATTAGTGAAGAGGGAAGCATTATCGATCGATCGGTCGGCAACACCTCGCATCAGGAATCCGAAATGACAGGGCACAATCTTGCAAATACTGTAGATTCAGTCTTCGCGTCCTCGCCGTTTTCTCAAATATGTCAAGACAAATTTTCTGCTTTTCAAAATGCGAATATTGCCGGTTCAAATGCACTGCCAAATAGCACTGAGGAACATGCTTCAGACACCAGTGCATTTTTATTACAGTTAATGCAATAAATGGGACAAAGGCTACAAAGGTTAGACACAATGGATCAAAATCTTCAAACGTTAGACACAATGGAACAAAATCTTCGAAAGTTAGACACAATGGAACAACACCAGAGACAAACACAGCAACAGTTAGCCCCAATGGAACAAAATCTTCAAAAGTAGGCACCACGCTAGAACAAACACATGAAGATTTAACTACTGAGTTACATAAAATCGAATCGAAATGTCAAAAAGTCTGTAAAGACGTAAAAACACAACTTTGTTAGCATTTCCAACCTATTTTTTGCGGCATGGAAATACATTACAGAATCACGAAGCAGCCATAAGAGAAATGCAAGCTAAAATTGACTCAGTTGCATCAACCGATTCGGTTACGCAACTTCCAAAAACTCAGGAAAACTTAAAGGGCACATTAGAAACGATTTCAACACAAATGGACACTCTGAAACTTGGTTCAGAAAAACACACTGAGGAAATAATTTCACTAGCGGAGAAAGTAGCCGAACTTTAGGATCAGTTCACTAACTTATCTACAAAGGTGGATGATGATCTGAATGACACAACACCTGTCGCCTTCACTGACACAGAAGAGTATGAACAAATTCGAAAATTCAAACAAAATTTGAATCAAATTAATACGCAACACAAAAGATAAATCCGGGAAGTACAAGATCAGTTAGCACAAGTAATACAAGAATTACATATTTCAGAGGACCCTCGCGCTCCAACACGGGAAGAGGGACTTAGAAATATGGAAAAGCCACAAAATAATTTCGGAAATTATGAAAGAAATTGGCAAGGTGCACCGAATTTTGAGATGGAACCGCTGACACGACGTAACAATGACCGATATTCGACTCGCCGACATGATGATTTTTAATATAAGCTGTTCATTACTACATGTAAATTCAAAACATTTAAGAATTCTGGCAACGACATTCATCCACAAGCGTGGCTTCATCAACGCTCTCATTGTTTTCCTCCCAACTGGTCATTAGAGCACAGATTAGAATTTATGTGTGGCTACTTAAAGAATGAACCAGCTCTAAGAATGCGATCGGTCATTCACGATTGCCATCCGTCACAATTCCGCGATGACAGAAATAATAAATGGACACGACAAGGCTATTCTTACAACGTGAATCGTGACCAAAACAGACACCACCCGTATGACAACCGTTGGCAGAGTAGTAATAATTACAGGAAAAGATCACCTCTCCGCGGTAATGACTATCACAATCAGAGAAACAGACAATATGGGAACCAAAATAATTATTATCAAGGGAGACAGAATTACTTCAGACACAACGGTTCAGCGCGCAGTTACGATTCAGGGAGAAATTCTCCACCACGTGACCGACAAGAAAGAAACTATGGAATCTACCGACATGACGACAGACGATATGATCGTAACGACAGACCTGAATTGCATCAGAACTGGCGCAATTCAAACAGGGCAGGGCCCTCTCGACAAGGTGAATTTGTAGAAGTTAGGTCTCCAAATCCCAATAACGACGCGCGGCAGCAAAGAAACAATAGGCAATGACTCAGCCACAAAACGTACTTATGAAACTGCCGTAGCTAGTAATTACGTAAAAATGGAAGACATTAGGGACATCTTACTCCTGGAACACGACGTAAAACATAATAACATTGCATATCCTGAGATTCACATTACAGTAAATGTAAAATTTTCGGCACTAATTAATGAAACAGCTTTTGGCAACTGCAACAAATCGAACGATTGCCCCACACTTCCTTTACTTAATATTAAATTACAAGGTGCAATTTTTGGAAAAAGTGTAGATGTACGTGAACAAACCAACTTAGAATTCTTTTGTCAAAGCCACAGCTTCTCTACGAACTTTCTTATTGTTCCATTATTGTCGACGGAAATTATATTGGGAGTAGACTTTTTGAATGAATACAAAGCAATCTTAAGCTTTCAAGATGCTGAAAAAAGTCTAGAGAAAGAAGGTAAGTCAATAGCTTTGAAATTTGAAGATTGGCTCTCAAACCATGACGAGGAAATTAATCGGCTTTATCTTCTGTTAGACAACAGTTCGGAATTTTCTACGGAACTAGACACTAACAATCACGCTGCAAGTACTGAAATGGATGATATCGACGGCATATTTGATACTAATGAGTTAATTCAGAATAAAATTCAAATAATTGAGAATTGTAATAACACTGATAGGCAGGACCTTTTTGATATTTTACGAGCACATTCCACAGTTTTTACTCACAAAACAGGAACAAGCAAGGGATTTCAATGCCAATTTCGTGTTCGTGAGCATACTAAATTTTGTGTTAGACCACACGTAATTCCAGCACATTATAGGAACCGTGTTAGAACAGAAATACAATCTACGCTTGACGTGGGCATTATTGAGCCTGAAGTAAGCCCATAAAACAATCAATTACATGTTGTTGAGAAGAAAAATGGATCGATCAGCCTTGTCTTAGATTCGAGACAAATCAATACTATCATCATTCCTGAAACAGACAGGCCGCAAACGATGGAAGAACTTCTTCAGAATTTTAATTGTGTAATCGTGTTGTCTTCTATTGATCTCAGATCCAGCTATAATCAGATCGAACTTCATCCACAATGTAGAAACAACACAGCTTTTCTTTGTTTCTGCGTTTGTTATCAATTTAGGAAACTTCTTTTTGGTTTGAACATTTCTTCGGCAGCGTTCATTCTCGGGCTAAATTCCATAATACCTGATTTCTTAAAACGTCACATCACCTTATATGTGGATGATATTCTAACAGCAGAAGCCTCATGGAAACAACATAATCGCATCTTCAACAGTTTGTTACGTATTTTTGCAGAATCTGGAATTACAGTTAACTTGGAAAAATCTGAATTCGGTAGGTCAAAGGTGAGGTTTTTGGGACATATTATTTCTTCTGTAGGTAGGCATTCAGCCGGATCCTGAAAAGTTAGAAGCAATCAGAGCCATTCCAGTTCCAGCCACAAAAAAACAAGTCCGCAGTTTTCTAGGTCTCGAAAATTTTTACCGTCGTTTTCTGAATATGCAAATTCTAGTTACACCAAAACTTTGTTCGCTCACTGGAAAAAATACTATTTGGAACTGGGACGAACAAGCACAGTTGGAATTCAGTTCTTTGAAAGAATCGCTACTTAACGCACCAATGCTAGCTCATCCAGATCTCTCACAAGATTTCTGCCTTAGCATGGATTCTTCTAACGTTGGTCTTGGTGCCCATTTATTTCAGGAAGCCATAGAAATTAACACTACTGTTCAGAAAACCATTGCTTTTGCTAGCCGAGTGCTAACAAAATCTGAAAAAAATTACTCCGTTACTGAATTAGAAGCTTTAGCTATCGTTTGGGCATTTAACAAATTCCGTTTCTTTCTTTCTGGCAAGCACGTAAAAGTATACAGTGATCATCGTGCAATACAATTTCTTATGTCTTCAAAATTAAATTATGACAGGTTAAAACGTTGGGCATTGTTTCTGCAAGAATTCCACTTCACAATGGTCTACATTCCCGGCAAGGAGAACATTGTTGCGCACGCGCTGTCACGCGCACTGGCTGGGCTTGAGAAAAGTAACACAGAAAGCAACCTCGAGAGAAATTTCAGTATTTTTTACATTCAGAAAGTCGCCTTTGAAAACTTCATCACCACACCTTTAAAGGACATTGCTCATGAACAAGATAAAGATCCGATTTGGAAAGACATCAAAAGTAAAAGGCATAAAAAGACGCACACTCAGATTCGGCATTATTATCTGGTTAGAAACAGCATACTCTTCAAACGCTGCACTGTTGATGACAAGCTATGAGTACTTTGCATTCCAGACGATTTTTTTAATAAGCTCATTTGGTACATTCATTTCAGCTACGCACATTTACGTCCACGAAAATGTTATCATATTCTTCGAACGACTTGTTATTTTAACAATATGGAAAAGAGAATTCGAAGAGTTTTGTATATTTGTAAACTTTGTCAAAAGGCGAAACTATCTACTATCTCACATCGTGCTCCGTTGTTTCCTATCATTCCTTCTAAATTAAAAGAATTTGCTGCTGTTGATATCTTGGGACCCCTTGTCAGAACATCGAATGGATATTCGCACGTTCTAGTCACTGTTGAACTTACTTCAAAATTTGTTTTTTTCACTCCGTTACGTAAAGCCGCTGGACGGTCTGTATCCAACGCCTTTGTTACAAATTTCTTACGTGAAGTTGGACACGTGAAAGTCATTTCAGATAACGGACCGCAATTCAGATCTGCTGTTTGGTCACGCATGCTACAGAACCATAAAGTCAAACCTGTTTTTATTTCATTGTACTCACCATATTGTAACCCATCTGAACAGATTATGAAATAAATCAATAAGCTTTGCAGACTTTATTGTCACAGAAAGCATCAGCATTGGGACAGATATTTACACTTATTTCAAAACGTGCTGAATGAAATGCCTCATGACTCGACTGCTGTACCACCTATTCTTCTACTGAAGAATGAAGAACCACCGAACAGAATCAGAGAACTTGTAGCTTTTCCGAACACACCTAAACTTCGACATAAAGACAAAATCGATTTGGCTATTAAAAATATAAATTCTGCAGCAGACAAAAGGAGAAAACTACACGGTAAAGCAAATGCAAAGAAATTAAATATTTCTCAGAAAGTTCTCATTAAAGCTCATTCATTGTCACATAAGAAGAAACACTTGAGTCACAAATTCTTTCTGATTTACAATGGACCTTACAGTATCCGACGTATACCACATGATAATTGCGTTGGAAGAGTAACTGTTTACACCACATTTCACATGTAAAACCGTTTATTGAAAGATAATCTGCTTTTTAACTTTGTCTTTGCCATAAAAATTTTCACTTCACGTTTCTAGTACTCTTTGTGACACTTAGAAACTGTTAACATGCAACAATGTTTTAAAATAAACTATCCAGTCTAAAACCTAGGGAACATATTTAGACAGTAATTACGAATGCATTGTTATAGTGAACAGACGACACCGTGTTATTGTGTGTGTACATTCTTGCTTGTTAGTTGCACGATTACGTAAGACTATAAGGCTTACATACTTAGAACATATACAGGTACTGCTAATGAGATTTTAGTGCAACATTTTGGTTTACTTGGAAATACTTTCTTTATTTGAAATACTTTTTGTGGGATTAAAGATGACTTAGCATTTGGTTTCTTTGACAGTTACATTATAGCACGATGCTACTAATGTATGACTCAATTTACATTGTTGCTTTTCATATGTGCACAGTTTTTCTGAATTCTTCTGGAAAGTAAAACATGGTTTAGTAGTAACTTTCGTGGTATAGCTTTTTCGTAGCACAACGATACATTACAGTATAGTACTTTCTTGATCACGGTACTGTACGTAATAACTACGATATCTACACGCCTAGCATTCCACTTTTGTTTATTATGAGGTAAGTACCTTGACTTCTGCAGAACTTAGCTTTCGGAGGACGATAACTACGACACTTCCACAGAATTATCTTACAGCAAGACGCACATTTAGCACTAAAGGATGCGTATTTGAGTGATTAATTTTGTACTTAAAACATTTATTTTTAAAGATTTTTGAATTACAATGGTACAGAGGTTTTCCGTAATACATTTCATTCAATTGCTGTGATCTGTAACACCTGAGGGTATAATTACATTAATCCTCAGGGGGGTACACGCTTACTTTGTGTACCATGAGTGTGGCAAGCACAAGGATCAGTAGCTAATATGGTATTTGCTTATACAACTTTACACATCCGTACCATATTTCTCCAACACAGAGTTACACAGCTACCTCATTATTTAACAGAGAAACAAACATTTTTTACTCCGTCAGTGACATATGTTTACCCAATTACACAGTTAGATAACTTCACACTTATGAAATTGTATTTTGTCTGTACTTTGTGAACTCTTCATATTTTTTCAGAACATTGTGATACTATGAGAGCTTTGAATGATGTATTTGGTATGAAATCATGATTTTTAATATATGTTTGAGGTAGATGACACTATTGAAATGAACAGAGAATATTTTTTAAGGCTTGAAATTATTGCAGAAAGCTATGACGTTTTTGAGATTTGGCTGAGGTTTTATCATATTATTACGATGACAATGTGTGTAATGCTATTGAGGTATGTTTATGATCAACCAGCACTTGCCCGCGAAAGGCAAAGGTCCCGAGTTCGAGTCTCGGTAGGGCACACAGTTTTAATCTGCCAGGAAGTTTCATATCAGCGCACACTCCGCTGCAGAGCGAAAATCTCATTCTGGATCTTCCTATACGTTGGCCAGGGGCCTGAAGATGGCGTAGTAAAACGCTGAAACTGGTAGCCAAATAAAACAAGTTTGGAAACTAGACGCCTGAAAGGGTTTTAATTTGACGGGCTGTATCGAACAGCCGAGCCCCGCAACGATCTCTAAGCAGATGTCGAACGTCGTAGGCTGGGCAGACTGGCAAAACGGGACAGGGGGCGAACTGTGGTGGAACTAACTTCAGACTTTAATATTAGGTAGAGTAACAGGTGTGTGTGAACAGACAATGGACCGAATACTCCTAACTATGGGCATCCGCAGCCGACGACACGTCCATCTGCCAATGTTAACATCACGACACTGGCAACTACTGCTGAAATGGGCACGTGACCATTGGCACTGGACGTTGGCACAGTGGCAGAACGTTGCATGGTCTGATCAATCCCTTTATCTTCTTCATCATGCCGATGGGAGGACGCGAATATTTCGTCTTCTAGGGGAACAGCCCCTTGACACCTGTACACCGGGACGGAGACAAGCACGCGACGGCTCCATTACGCTGTGGCGAACACTCACATGGACAGAAGTGGTTCCAGTGGAGCTCTTGGAAAGCACCACGACAGCCAAGAAGTATGTACAGTGGTTGCGTACCACGTGCACCCGACGGCAGTGACACTTTGCAGCAAGATAATGCGCCATGCCAAAAAGCCAGGAGTATGACGGAGTGGTTCGAGTGACACAGTGGCGAGCTCCAATTCATATGCTGACCCTCTGGTTCGCCATATCCGAACCCGATCGAACACATGCAGGATATGACTAAACTTGGCGTCAGAGACCATCGCCCCCTTCCCGGAATTTACGGGAATTAGGTTACCTGTGGCTGCAGATGTGGTGCCAACTCCCTCCAGCGAGCTACCAAGGCCTCACTGCTGCCATGCCACGACGTGTCGCCGCTGTTAATCTGTGCCGAGGCGGACATACAGGCTATGAGATAGGTGTTCATAATGTTTTGGCTGATCAGTGTATAACTGAAAAGGCCGCTCGCAGAATCACCGCTTCTGGATGGTGGAGGGACTTCGTGCTTCATTCCTATTTGAGCTAGGAACATGAGGTTGGTTTAACGCGCACCAGCTGCCATTTGTACAGCCATTCGAACATCTGTCTTACTATAGCAATGTTACAGTATATTAACCAAGGTTTGGACGACGAACCGGACAAAGCACCCAGACAAAATCTTGCGAATCGATGAATTCCTTTTCCAAAAGCTTATGATTGGGCTGAAATTATGATCAGCTAATGGCACCATTTGTACGTGCACCGTTCGCATTTTAAGCACAAAACCAGTCACCTTCGTCCGGATTTTATGTGTAAAAACTGTCACCCTTCAACAACTCCGGACTGGAGCGAGATTGATGGCTCAGATTTGGTTCACCGATGTATCGGACGTTGGTCTAAGATAAGTTTTAACTAATTGAAAAAGTCTTTTTTCTTTCGTATTTTACATGCAAACAAACTTTTTTTCTGGAAGGCTTTTGAAGCGTACCACGTCTATAAGCTTGTAAAAATCAGTTCAAACTTGGTGCGCAGATAGGTAAATCGATAAAGTCAAAAAGTATTTTTTAACAAATAATGTTTATCCATTGTCGAGATATGATTGTTTAAAGTCGAGCTAAATGTAGCACGTAAAATTAGTTCTTACGTGACCTGAATGGGCAGAAACTGTTTAAAGTGAATCAAACAAAGATAAATGCATCCTTATGAAAAAATTGGAAACTAGCTTTCACAAATCTAGCTTCAATCGGATTTCCCGTACAAAAAATAAAAAATAAATCAAAAAACATTATTTGTGAGCTTTCTTATGTGGCCAATATTACGTTTCAAACTTGTGTGAATCGGTTGAAATATTGTGAGAATGTAAACACTTACACGCAATTTGTAGCCGTCGTGTCACTGTACAAGCATCATGGTTTGAAAGATAACAAAAACCTTACCGGATCAGTCATTGCCAGTTTCAACAAAAATCTACATTGGTTGTCTAGCTAAGAAGGTCTAATGTCAAAATTATGGTAGAATACATGTTGGGAAGCAGAATGAAAAATGCTCCCATCTTAGCACAAATATGCGAATATAATGTGAGTAGAGTTAGGGATGAATAAGAAAGGAACTAGCTTTTCGACTTAACTGGCAGCTTCAAAGACTTTAAAACCGAATCGCGCAGTTTTACGAGTTAACTCTACTTCCCTCAGCGCAGTGACAGGCATAAGATCAGACAAAAATTTATGTGCTTATAGGTAGTGGGATGCATCTACAATAGGAATAATACAAAACAACTGAGGGTGCAGTTATAATAGGAAGTATCCCAGAGTGCGGATGCATGCATCCTAAACAGAGGCGCACAGCCACGTATACATAGGCGCCGGTTCACTAATAAGGCATTCAAGTGTGACAGCTGTCCTGGACGGTGGGGCATGTCACACACCGGCTACACGAACCAGCAGATGGGGCGCCAGCGTTCCAGTCCACGGCAGGTCGTAGGTTCGAGCGTCTGTGGCCAACGCAGGGTCCGCAGCCAGTCAGCGGCGGGCCACGTCATGGCTCACCACTGCGGAAAGTCTTGTTGACACCCAACACACGCAGAAGGCATCCCGAGGCGAGGGCCGCAGATTCGGACGCCAGATAAAAGGCGCTTGTTGTCACCACAATCTTAGTCACGCCAGCGAGGAAGCACGCCGCAGGCACCTTACGGCTTCCCGCAAACGGCGCTGAGCCAACAGGGACAGAGACCGCGGAGTCGACTGTCGGCGCCTCCTGATGTCGACACAACTCCTCGGCCATACGAGGCCGACAAACAGCTATGCGTTACACGGGTCGCTGAGGCAGCCATTCCATGCCAAGCCGCTTCGCACACAGCGAAGTGATGTCCTCAGCATTGCAGGACCTGGTGACGCAGAGCGAGAGGAACGGGGGCACTGTAGATGGAAATAACAACTCACTTGGGAAACTCAGACAAGTTTTAATATGCTTGATAGGTTCCCGAGTATTACGCCGGATAATATTATAGAAACCGCACAATATTTCAGCGAGACAATTGCCCGCCATCTTCAGGTGCTACTGTCACGTCGCTGAGAGGCTCGCCAATTTATACGTTGGCTTTCTAGAACAGCGCAGGCGCCAGCGGAGGCATAACGTCATCGAAGACCGATCGTGGACGGCGTTGAACACGAGAGCCCTCTGCTGGAAAAACAGGTCGCGGTCTGCGAAAGCGCGCCCCGGTGCATTTCTCTCGTATTCCACGCCGTCCACAATCGGTCTTCGATGACGTTATGCATCCGCTGGCGCCTGCGCTGTTCTAGAAAGCCAACATATAAATTGGCGAGCCTCTCAGCGACGTGACAGTAGCACCTGAAGACGGCGGGCAGTTGCCTCGCTGGAATATTGTGCGGTTCCTACAAGACTGTTGTTGTTGTTGTTGTCTTCAGTCCTGAGACTGGTTTGATGCAGCTCTCCATGCTACTCTATCCTGTGCAAGCTGCTTCATCTCCCAGTACCTACTGCAACCTACATCCTTCTGAATCTGCTTAGTGTACTCATCTCTCGGTCTCCCTCTACGATTTTTACCCTCCACACTGCCCTCCAATGCTAAATTTGTGATCCCTTGATGCCTCAAAACATGTCCTACCAACCGATCCCTTCTTCTAGTCAAGTTGTGCCACAAACTTCTCTTCTCCCCAATCCTATTCAATACCTCCTCATTAGTTACGTGATCTATCCACCTTATCTTCAGTAGTCTTCTGTAGCACCACATTTCGAAAGCTTCTATTCTCTTCTTGTCCAAACTAGTTATCGTCCATGTTTCACTTCCATACATGGCTACACTCCAAACAAATATTTTCGGAAAGGACTTCCTGATACATAAATCTATATTCGATGTTAACAAATTTCTCTTCTTCAGAAACGCTTTCCTTGCCATCGCCAGTCTATATTTTATATCCTCTCTACTTCGACCACCATCAGTTATTTTACTTCCTAAATAGCAAAACTCCTTTACTACTTTAAGTGTCTCATTTCCTAATCTAATTCCCTCACCATCACCCGATTTAATTTGACTGCATTCCATTATCCTCGTTTTGCTTTTGTTGATGTTCATCTTATATCCTCCTTTCAAGACACTGTCCATTCCGTTCAACTGCTCTTCCAAGTCCTTTGCCGTCTCTGACAGAATTACAATGTCATCGGCGAACCTCAAACTTTTTACTTCGTCTCCATGAATTTTAATACCTACTCCAAATTTTTCTTTTGTTTCCTTTACTGCTTGCTCAATATACAGATTGAATAACATCGGGGAGAGGCTACAACCCTGTCTCACTCCTTTCCCAACCACTGCTTCCCTTTCATGCCCCTCGACTCTTATGACTGCCATCTGGTTTCTGTACAAATTGTAAATAGCCTTTCGCTCCCTGTATTTTACCCCTGCCACCTTTAGAATTTGAAAAAGAGTATTCCAGTCGACATTGTCAAAAGCTTTCTCTAAGTCTACAAATGCTAGAAATGTAGGTTTGCCTTTTCTTAATCTTTCTTCTAAGATAAGTCGTAAGGTCAGTATTGCCTCACGTGTTCCAACATTTCGACGGAATCCAAACTGATCCTCCCCGAGGTCCGCATCTACTAGTTTTTCCATTCGTCTGTAAAGAATTCGCGTTAGTATTTTGCAGCTGTGACTTATTAAACTGATAGTTCGGTAATTTTCACATCTGTCAGCACCTGCTTTCTTTGGGATTGGAATTATTATATTCTTCTTGAAGTCTGAGGGTATTTCGCCTGTCTCATACATCTTGCTCACCAGCTGGTAGAGTTTTGTCATGACTGGCTCTCCCAAGGCCGTCAGTAGTTCTAATGGAATGTTGTCTACTCCGGGGGCCTTGTTTCGAACTCAGGTCTTTCAGTGCTCTGTCAAGCTCTTCACGCAGTATCGTATCTCCCATTTCGTCTTCATCTACATCCTCTTCCATTTACATAATATTGTCCTCAAGTACATCGCCCTTGTATAAACCTTCTATATACTCCTTCCACCTTTCTGCCTTCCCTTCTTTGCTTAGAACTGGGTTGCCATCTGAGCTCTTGATATTCATACACGTGGTTCTCTTCTCTCCAAAGGTCTCTTTAATTTTCCTGTAGGCAGTATCTATCTTACCCCTACTGAGATAGGCTTCTACATCCTTACATTTGTCCTCTAGCCATCCCTGTTTAGCCATTTTGCACTTCCTGTCGATCTCATTTTTGAGACATTTGTATTTCTTTTTGCCTGCTTCATTTACTGCATTTTTGTATTTTCTTCTTTCATCAATTAAATGCAATATTTCTTCTGTTACCCAAGGATTTCTAGCAGCCCTCGTCTTTTTACCTACTTTATCCTCTGCTGCCTTCACTACTTCATCCCTCAGAGCTACCCATTCTTCTTCTACTGTATTTCTTTCCCCTATTCCTGTCAATTGTTCCCTTATGCTCTCCCTGAAACTCTGTACAACCTCTGGTTCTTTCAGTTTATCCAGGTCCCATCTCCTTAATTTCCCACATTTTTGCAGTTTCTTCAGTTTTAATCTACAGGTCATAACCAATAGATTGTGGTCAGAGTCCACATCTGCCCCTGGAAATGTCTTACAACTTAAAACCTGGTTCCTAAATCTCTGTCTTACCATTATATAATCTATCTGATACCTTTCAGTATCTCCAGGGTTCTTCCACGCATACAACCTTCTTTCATGATTCTTAAACCAAGTGTTACCTATGATTAAGTTGTGCTCTGTGCAAAATTCTATTTGGCGGCTTCCTCTTTCATTTCTTAGCCCCAATCCATATTCACCTTCTATGTTTCCTTCTCTCCCTTTTCCTACACTCGAATTACAGTCACCCATTACTATTAAATTTTCGTCTCCCTTCACTATCTGAATAATTTCTTTTATTTCATCGTACATTTCTTCAATTTCTTCGCCATCTGCAGAGCTAGTTGGCATATAAACTTGTACTACTGTAGTAGGTGTGGGCTTCGTATCTATCTTGGCCACAATAATGCGTTCACTGTGCTGTTTGTAGTAGCTTACGCACATTCCTATTTTCCTATTCATTATTAAACATACTCCTGCACTACCCCTATTTGATTTTGTGTTTATAAACCTGTATTCACTTGACCAGAAGTCTTGTTCCTCCTGCCACCGAACTTCACTAATTCCCACTATATCTAACTTTAACCTATCCATTTCCCTTTTTAAATTTTCTAACCTACCTGCCCGACTAAGGGATCTGACATTCCACGCTCCGATCCGTAGAACGCCAGTTTTCTTTCTCCTGATAACGACATCCTCCTGAGTAGTCCCCGCCTGGAGATCCGAATGGGGGACTATTTTACCTCCGGAATATTTTACCCAAGAGGATGCCATCATCATTTAATCATACAGTAAAGCTGCATGTCCTCGGGAAAAATTACGGCTGTAGTTTCCCCTTGCTTTCAGCCGTTCGCAGTACCAGCACAGCAAGGCCGTTTTGGTTAATGTTACAAGGCCAGATCAGTCAATCATCCAGACTGTTGCCCCTGCAACTACTGAAAAGGCTGCTGCCCCTCATCAGGAACCACACGTTTGTCTGGCCTCTCAACAGATACCCCTCCGTTGTGGTTGCACCTACGGTACGGCCATCTGTATCGCTGAGGCACGCAAGCCTCCCCACCAACGGCAAGGTCCATGGTTCATGGGGGGGCCTACAAGACTATCCGGGGTAATTCCCGGGAACCTATCAAGCAAATGCAGCCCTGGGAAAGCCTCAAACAGCACAAGTTTTAATACGGCGCATCCTGACAGTTACCATCCTCGTCCAACATTCCTCTACACCATGTAGTGACGGACAGGGACTGTCAGGCATTGTAGAGGTTAGTTAAAAACTTCACATGAAATCAACGGAAAGAATCACTCAAGAGTTCCAGAGTACCACCAGCAGTCCGTTTATCACAATAAACGTGCTTGAGGAGTTAGAAAGAATGGGATACAACGACTGAGCAGCTGCTCACAAGCCACACATTCCTGCAGTCAGTGCTACGCGACGCTACAGGTGGCGTAAAGAGCGACGCAGCTGGACAGTGGATGACTGGAAGCGACTGATTTGGAACGATGAACCACTTTATAACCTGCGGAAATCCGATGAAAGGGTTAGACACTGGCGAATGCCAGGAGAATGTTACCTGCCATCATGTGTAGTGCCAACAGGGAAGTGCGACGGACTTTTACGTGATTTAGAAGCCTGGACCCCTTACTGCGCTTAAGAAAGCACTGATGATATTATCGTCTCATTGGAAGCGTCCTCAGCGTAGTTCAAGCTGTCAAGAGTGCTGGACACAGCTCACGTTAATGTCTACTGAAAGGGGTCCAGATACTTATGCTCAGTTAACGTATTTATCTTTTTAAATATTAGGTTTTATTTGTGAGGAACGTAACGTGTACCTCTACCAATACACCGTCGCTCGTGGAGGACGCATGAACAGAACAATAGTTAAAACAAGAAAGAAAGAAAGAAAAAGAAGCAAACTTGCGCATGTGTAGTTGCGCGAAGGAAGTAGGAAGTTTACAGTATTAATGCAAGTCTATGAAGCGGGTAAAATAGTTTCAGCCTGAAGGAATGAGAAGGGAAAAAGAGACTTTGTCACAAAATTTTTTGTTCGCAAACAGATAATTTTCTGCAACTCTATCTCCATGAATGTACTCGTGATAAACGGTAACTGAAGGAAGGAAGATTTCTAAGTTGGCTCTTCATATTGTTGTCTTTATTGTCACATGACTCCCCCACATTCCACTTGCCAACGTCGATGTGTCTTACTGCGAGCAAATTTCCGTATCTCCATTGCCTGTAGATGTGGTATTCCAATTTATTATCGTACAAAAAATGATTTGCTTGATACAGTTTAAAACGAACGTTAAAATTATCTGATTGTACAGCCTAGTTATACCTTTACGCATTCTTTCTGTGCATCAGAATTTTCTCACTTTTATGTTTAAGGTATGCCGTAGTATGTACCAATTAACTCCTCTGTATCTTACAGAGATTAAGTAAGACTGAAGATTTTATTCTTTTTACCTAAACACAATGACTTAGTTTCTTATTAAGGTTTTTAATGAAGTGCAAGAGAGTGAACAGATACCCTTAAAATATTCTTGAGTAACGTAGAAAAACAGTCTCATGCAAAATACAAGACTTGGTCATATGATTTACATACCTAAATATTTAGTCCTGATTTTTATCCTTCGGTTTGAACGACTCGCTGACACGGAGGTTCTTTGAAACAGGTATTCACTGCGATCCACGCAAGTTTTGTGGAGCGTTGATATGTTAGGAAACTATTACCGTAATTTAAAGGACTGTATATTCTACCGAGCTAATGAAATACAATTTTGATTAAAACTCATCCATCTAATTTTTTTTAATAATTTCTTTCCGCTAGTAAGATGCTTCAGTCGGCGTACGGCCACCCAGATATAGAATTTGAAACGTCCCCTTAGAAAAATTAATAAATTACTGTGCTGATAAACCTCTTACATTATTTGATTTTCAAACAGCTGAGCAAAACTGAACGTACTCAGACATTACTCTCTTTACTTATTCTGATCAACACTAAACTGACACACAATATTTTTAGCGCAACGCAATCTGACTTTCAAAAATCCCTACAAAAGAATGACCCTTTCACAAATCACTTATCTCACAAAAATCTTCGTTACTCGAACTACTGCAATACAGAGAGCGCCACTACTGCCAGCTAAATAAAAGATTCAGACTACTGAAGGCACTAACTACTGATAGGCATAGTTAGCAAATGAAAGATTTTGATAGAGAACAAACAATGTATTTACCTTAATAGTGTTCAAAAGTCATAATGTATATAGCAGTTCATGACATCCATCCTTACAAATGTACTATTTCTGATGGACACACGTCCAGATCGTCCGCTCACAAAAATCCGCCATCTCACTTCCCACATCCACCACTGCAGGCGGCTCACCTCCAACTGCGCAACGCTACGCGCTGTTCACATCCAGCTGCCCAACACTACAATGGCAGACAACAATGCAAACTAGCCACAGACTGCACACACCACAACCAGTGATTTTCATACAGAGCACTACGTTACCAATAAGAAAACCTAAACAGCCTACTTACAAATTGCTGCGATTTCTTTAACTCAGTTTAGGCGACTATCGGTGTGGTCCCTTTAATTGGCTATGATGGCAGATTTCCTTACCCATCCTTGCCCAGTTGCCCAGGTGGGCAAGCGCTACATCATCCCTGACAACTCCATCACTGGGCATTACATATTAACCCTCTGTCTCTCCTTCCGCTTACACATCTGTGTAAAGAATAGTAACTGCCATGGAGCAGCTTAGGCGTCGACCTGCCGTATACAGTAACTCGCTGTTTGCTACTTTGCGATACAGGCAGGACAGCCAGAGACGGACCGAATTCGCCCGGCTGATCAGTTGGTGAACAAAGTTTCTGCTACTCAGAAAAGGGTTGTAGCACGAGCCAAGAAATCCACTTCCCGAATTACACATCTTGCAGCCGGGTATTTTTTAAGTACTTTTCGTTCCCTACTCCTAATGGTATAGAGAGCTGTACGAGAGTCAGTGACTTTTTGCCAAATTCAGGGTGAGGTGGTAGTAAGGCAGTGGGAATCCCAACTGGGAATTTCAGGTAGAAGAGGGAGTACATGTACACTAAGAAAAAAAATCGACGCACCACGAACGAATGGAGATCAGTAGATGTGATGTACATGTACAGACAAACAAATGATTATAATTTAAAAAGCTAGATGTTTTATTCAAGAGAAAGAGCTTTCCAAGTTAAGCAAAGCAGTAACGCATTGGTCCGTCTCTGGCCCTTATACCAACTGTTATTCGGCTTTGCATTGATAGAGTTGTTAGATGTCCTCTTTAGGAATATCGTGCCAAGTTCAGTCCAACTGGTGCGTTAGATCCTCAAAAGCCCGAGCTAGTTTGAGGGCACTATCCGTAATGCTCCAAACTTTGCGGCCCGCCACGAACTATTCTCCCGTGCCAACATCTTCATCTCAGAGTAGCATTGCAAAATACATTCTCAGTTATTTGCTAGATGTGTTCCCGTTTCTGCAGCTCCATCTAGTACCAAGGATGTCTTAACGATGTCGTAATATCCTATCCGTTCCTCTTGTCAGTTTTTTCTATATACTCCATTCCTCCCCTATTCTGCGGAGAGCTTCTTCATTCCTTACTTTATCAGACCACCTCCTTTTAATTTACAGCATTCATCTGTAGCACCACATCTGAAATGCTCCGATTCCCTTCTGTTCCGGTTTTCTCGAAGTCCATGTTTCACTGCTATACAGTGCCGTGCTCTAAACGCACATTCTCAGAAATTTCTTCCTCAAATTAAAGCCTATGTTTCATACTATTAGAATCTCTTGGCCAGGAATGCCTTGTTTGCCAGAGCCTGTCTGTTTTTTATGTCCTCCTTGCTCCGTGCATCACGCGGCTTTTTACCTGGGTAGCAGAATTTCTTAACTTCGTCTACTTTGACTTTGTGATCCTCAATTCTCATGTTAAGTTTCTTATTGTTCTCATTTATGCTATTTCTCTTTTGTCTTTCTTTGATTTATTCCTAATCCATACTCTATTGTCATTAGACTGTTCATTCCATTCAACAGATCTTGTAATTTTTATTCACATAGCAAAATCATAAGCGAAGCATGTTATTGAGATATTTTCACCTTGAATTTTAATCCCACTGTTCAACGTTTCTTTTATTTCCGTCACTGCTTCTTCAGTGAATAGAATGAACAATAGGTTCCTGTTACATTAGCCGTCTTTCCCTCTGTCTTAACCTACCTTTCTCAGAATTTCGAACGTATTATACCATTTGCATTGTCGAACCCTTTTTTTTAGGTCGACAAATCCAATGAACGTGTTTTGACTTTTCTTTGTTTTGCTTCCATTATCAACCGCAACGTAAGAACTGCTTCTCTGGTGCCTTTTTCTTTCCTAAAGCCAAACTGATCGTCATCTAAGATAACCTTAATTTTCTTCTTCATTCTTCTGCATATTGTCAACAACTTGGATACATGAGCTGTTAAGCTGATTGTGCTATAATTTCGCACTTGTCAGCCTTTGCAGTGTCTGGAACTGTGTGGATGATGTTTCTCCTAAAGTCAGATGTTTTAGTAAACTGCAGGAGCATCCAAGGAAAGGTCCCAGAATTAGTATCCCTTACAGAAGATTGAAACCAGACGTCAATCACAACGAAATCCTAAGTTCAGATTGGAATGTTTATTGTAAGGATAGGTTAGCTGCCAATGGTGGCTGCGTGTTTTAGCAGTGAAAAATTCGATGAAATCTAGCGAGGTTATCAGGGATTCCGAGTGTGAATTAATCTGGGTGAAAATGAGTATCAAATAACGGCCAAAAATGGTTATCGGATCCACCTGGGTCAGGATCTGTAGTTGTAGAGCGCTTCAGACAGAACTTCCAGAATATCATTAGTAATTTTCCTGATCATGCCGTTATAACGGGAGGTGACTTTAATTTACCAGGTATAAATTGGGAGTGTTATGTCATAAAAACTGATGCCAGAGACAGAGATACGTATGGCATTGTTCTGGATGTCTTGTCCGAAAACTATCTTGAGCAGATCTTTAGGGAACCAACTCGAGAGGATAACGTCATATACCTCCTGGCAACAAACAGACCTGAACTTATCGAATCAGTTTACATAGAAGAAGGTATCGGTGATCATAAGACTGTGACAGCATCTATAACGGCGGGCCCTACAAGGAATGTTAAGAAAGGCAGGAAGATATATTTGCTCATCAAGGGTGACAGGATAAAAATTTCAGAATATCTCAGCAGTCAGCATCAAATATTCGGTGAAGAGGACGAAGATGTGGAGAACAAATGGAAAAAATTCAAAGGCATCGTTCAATATACCCTAGACAAGTATGTGCCAAGTAAGGTTTTAAGGGATGGGAAAGATCCACCATGGTTTAACAGCCATGTTAGAAAAGCACTGCGTAAACAAATTGCACTTCATCTCAGATTCGAGAAAAGTAAAAACTTAGTCGATAAACAAAAGCTGAACGAAGCGAAAAGGATTGCAATGAGAGAAGCGTTCAATGATTTTGAAAGTAAGGCGTTTCAAATGACCTGATTAAAAACCCTGAGAGATTTTGGTCGCTTATAAAATCTGTAAGAGGGTCAAAATCATCTATTCATCAGCGACCACTGGAACGGAAGGTAACAGAGATGGCCGAAATACTGGTCTTCCAAAGCTGTTGCACAGCGGAAGACCATAACACTGTCCCTCCTTTCAATCATCGTGCGATCGTCAAAATGGCAGATATTGAGATAACCGGTCGTGGAACTGAAAAGCAGCTACAATCGCTTAGTAGTGGAAAGGCGTCAGGACCAGATGACATACCTATAAGATTCTATAAAGATTATGCGAAAGAACTTGTTCACCTTCTAGCAGTAATTTATCGTAGATCGCTTGAGTAACGAAAGGTATCTAACAATTGTAAAAAAGGGCAGATAATTCCCGTTTTTAAATAAGGCCGGAAGACAGATACACACAATTATAGACCTACATCGTTGACGTCAATGTGTTGTAGAATTATGGAACATGTTTTATGCTCAATAATTATGACTTTTTGGTCAAGAATTATGACGTTTTTGGTCAAGAACTATGACGTTTTTGGAAAATGAACATCTCTAAAAAAAAAACACAACATGGATTCCGCAAACAGAGATCATGCGAAACTCAACTCGCTCTGTCCCTCCATGAGATCCACAGCGCAGTGGATAACGGCGCTCAGGTTGATGCCGTGTTCCTTGATTTCAGTAAGGCATTTAACACCGGCCCACATTGCCGTTTAATGAAAAAGATAGAAGCTTACGGAATATCGGAGCAGACTTGCGACGGGATTCAAGAAAAAAAATGTTCAAATGTGTGTGAAATCTTATGGGACTTAACTGCTAAGGTCATCAGTTCCTAAGCTTACACACTACTTATCCTAAATTATCATAAGAACTAACACACACACACACCCATGCCCGAGGGAGGACTTGAACCTCCACCGGGAGATTGGAGTCAAGACTTTCTTGCAGATAGAACTCAACACGCTCTCTTAGGGAAACAAAATCGACAGATGTAACATCCGGAGTGCCACAGGGAATTAGAGAGCTTGGATGCTCTTTAAGGTTATTTGCAGACGATGCAGTTGTCTACACCAAAGTAGCAACGCCAGAAGATAGTAAGAATTTGCAGAACGACCTGCAGAGAACTGATGAATAGTGCAGGCTCTAGCAGTTGACCCTGAACGTAAATAAATGTAACATAATGCGTAAGCATAGGAAAAGAAATCCACTACTGTACAGTTACACTATCGATGACAAACAGCTGGAGACAGCGTCTACCATAAAATATCTAGGCCTAACTATCCAGTGCTAACTTAAGTGAAATGACCTTACTAAGCAGATAGTTGGGAAATCAAACACCAGACTCAGATTCATCGGAAGAATCTCCAGGAAATATAACTCATCCACGATAGAAGTGGCTTACAAGGCGCTTTTTCGCCCGATTCTTGAGTATTGTTCATCTATCTGGGATCCCTATCAGGTAGGACTGATAGAGGAGATAGAGAAGGTCCAACGAACAGAGGCGCGTTTCGTCACGGATCGTTTATCTGGCGAAAGAGCGTTACGGAGATGCTAAACACACTCCTCTGGCAGACGTTACAGAAGAGGCGTTGTGCATTACGCAGAGAGCTACTATTGAAATTTCGGGGCAGCGCTTTTCAGGAGGAGTCGGACAACATATTACTTCCCCCCCCCCTTCCCCCCCACACATACATATCGCGACTTGCCCACGAGGAGATAATTCGAGAAATTAGAGCCAATACAGAGCCTTACCGAAAGTCATTCTTCCCACGTACTATTCGCGAGTGGAACAGAGTTGGAGGGATCAGATAGTGGTACCCAAAGTACCCTCCGCCACACACCATTAGGTGGCTTTCGGAGTATAATGTAGATTTACACGTACATCGTCAAACTTGTACATTCTACAGACATTTTTGGTTATCATCTGCGACACTCTTACTGTACGTCGACGTTACTCTATGCCCTATTTTGTGGCCCTTCGTGGCAAGCCATTCTTGGCTTACATTTCAGCAAGGGAAAGTCCTCCCACACACGACAAGTGTTTCAACAGAATTGTGCATGGGCAAAATTCTGTAACGTACAAAATAGACTTACAGACATTTGTTTTGAAATTACCTTATATGTTGCTTTGTTTTCATAGGCTGACTATAAAATATTTTTGTTAGTAACTTTACAAGAGTACAAACATACTCTTACATTCGGCTGAATGGTGACAGCTCTAGTTCATTCCAAAAACTAAAAAGAAAACCAAAGAAAGAAAATATCTCATACAGAATAAAACAGTGCAGTGCCAAATGCCGAAACGGATAGAATGCACTTACTGAAGTGTGTTTCTGCCTCATCTGTTAGATCAAAAATATCTTCTGAATAAAAGTATTTAAGCTGAAGATAATCATAATACTCTTCCTGTTCTTTGAACACCTTTCGTTATACTTGTGTCAGATAGGATATTTAAGATAATAATTTATCTTTTTAAAAAATTATATTACAGATATAGCGCTCTTAACTTACCATTACTATACTATTACAATATGGCTTAATATCGTGTTGTGCCAAGGTCTGCTCATAGTTCGTGTACTGGCGGTGACTGTAGTTTTGGATTCAAAAATTGGTTGAAATGGCTCTGAGCACTATGGGACTCAACCACTGTGGTCATCAGTCCCCTAGAACTTAGAACTACTTAAACCTAACCAACCTAAGGACATCACACACATCCATGCCCGAGGCAGGATTCGAACCTGCGACCGTAGTAGTCGCACGCTCCCGGACTGCGCGCCTAGAACCGCGAGACCACCGCGTCCGGCGTAGTTTTGGGTAAGTTGCGGAATTCATATATTGAGGAAGTAAATGTTACGGAATTCGTGTGTTGAACCGGTAGAACTTGGTGTGTTGAGCAGGTAAAAGCTACGAATTTCGTAGCTCGGGGAGGCCAAAGCTGCGGAGTTAATGTGAATAGGGATTAACGACCGCTAATCTTGTGCTCCGGCAGGCCCGAGTGTAGCTTGTAGGCGGTTGCCGACGCTAGTTTATGTAAATTCTGGACTAGTCCCCAATCTGCACCCCACAACAACACGATACATCGACAGTTAAAACACGAGACACAAAACAAAATGTACATAATTCGCAGGTAGGTGGCGCATTCTCTCCCTTAGGTCAACTGTCTACTACGCCCCTACTATGGTAACAGGTAGGGAATTTGGCAACAAAGTTAAAACATAAATAAATTTGCATATTTTGAAAATAGTCGATATTACTCTAAAAAGAGAGAGATGGACCACTCTAGACATTGTTGTGTTGACTGTTAATCGTCAGTGACAGTTTGGAAACACATGTAAAGCTTAAATGAACACCTGTTTTGTGGTGGTATTGTTACTTGCCTTATATCAAGGACTTTTCATAGCTGGGAGCTATCTGTCACACAAATACAGTGCCTAACGTTATCTACCTGACCCTTAGTACCAAATCGCCTATAGTTCCACGAATATTAATTAAGTATTAGGTCTACAACTTTGCTTTCGCCGTTTTGCAGTAGATGTCATTAGTGGAAAGTAGTGGCGGAAGTCGTAGGTCGTAAGTGTCATACAGTAATCTTAGACTTTTGAGAATATAACGCCATCAAAATATTAGTCGATTTTTGATTGCATCTTAAAGTTATTCTCGGCTGAATACGTCAACTTACAAACCCAATTATCGTCATGAGCGGGAGGTTTTAATTTTCTGCTTTGATGTTATGCAATCTACGGCTGAGGCTCATAAAAATCTGGGTAAGACCAATGATGCGATGACTGTTAGTGACAGAACTTTGCAGAAAATGGTTTCCATGCTTCAAGAACGGTGATTTTGACGCTGAAGATCGGCATGGTTGTGAAAGAGAGAAAGCATTCAATGCTACTGCAACCGACGGGAACAATCACAGGAGATCGTTGTCGAAAGCAATTGACGTGTTTGACCGGATCACTGCAAGACAAACGGGCACAATACAGCGATAGACGTGGAAAGGTGATTTTGCAGCATTACAGTGCTCGACCCCATGTCGCAAAAGCCGCCAAAACATACCTGGAAACGTTGAAATGGGAAGTGCTGCCCCAACCGCCGTATTCTCCAGACATCCGCTTTGACTATCAACTTTTTGGTTCAATGGCATACGACCTGGCTGCCCTGCGCTTCCTGTCATAACAGCAATTGCAAAATTGGATCGATGCATGGATCTTCTCGAAAGACGCCCAGTTCTTCCGCCGCGGGATTCGTATGCTGCCCGAAAGATGGGAGAAAGTAGTGGCCAGCGATGGCCAGTACTTCGAGACTTAAATTTTTTGTAAAATGCTCACAATAAAGCCTCGAAATTTGAGACAAAACGGAGGAAGCAAAGTTGTAGCCCCAGTAGTAGCCCAAGTTTCTACCGCAAAGACAGATCTGTTCCAGAACGACCGATCGAAGTTTATATGTTATTAAATATTTCAGATAAATTTCTGTTAGAGATAACAGGAGGAAGGAAAGTATACTGGTCTGCACGTTGTGGCGAAATTTAACGAACTAAATAGTTGCACAATAAACTTTTATTTACCGGGTGGAGCGTACTCTTGAAACTGCGTTTACATGGAACACACTTAAAAATACTATTCCTAGTAGTCACGTATCGATCATTATTAGTCAGCAAGGATTTTTGGACTAAGGAAACGCAACACTGAGGAGCAGCTCACACACAAACAGTCTAACTCACTGAACATTCGAGGGGAAAGTTCGCCATCTTCCATTAGTAACTGAATCGTCATAGCCAGCACGTGACTCATAGCGAAAAGAATCGGTGCATAAAGTGAACCATGACCGATCTGAGAACCAAGTTCGGTCCACGTTAGGCAAAACGATACTGAAATCATTACTCACGAGTATTCTGCACTGCTCCTAACGATTGAGTTAATCGTTTTAGAGAGAATCCCAACTAAAAATTGAAATAACTGCCACCCAAAATTCACTGTTCATATCTGCAAAGAAGCAGCACCCTACACTTTGGCCTGGACTCCCATTGGCTGGAATAGAACTGTCTTCACTGATAAGCCCCAATTAGAACTGAGCCCCAGTGACCAGCAAAGACGCATCTGCAGACGCCCCGGACAGTGGGGGGTACTGACCCGACTGCCGCGCACCATATGGGCGGACATGATGTTCTAGAGTGCTGTTTCTTTCCATAGTAGGCCCCCTTTAGTTGTCATTCGTGGCACCTTTACACCACAGCGATACTTAGAGACATTCTACGCCTCTTTGGTTGCCCTTCATGACAAGCCATCCTGGACTTACATTTCAGCAAGATAATGCCCTCCCGCACAATAAGAGTGTTCCACTGAGTAAAAATCTCTCGGTGTGCATGCCGCGTCAATTCAGGATAAAACTCCAAGCTTTCGCCCACAACCTCCATGGTCGTTGTCAGGGATAAAACTGACTGTCGTGAGCTATTTTTTCTTTTTTTTTCCTTTATTGAGTTTTGATTCCCCCAGAAGGGGGCGGGCTGGCAGCAGCTTATTACGCCGTTCTTCAGCCTACAGAATTTGTTTTAAAAAGATGAAGAGAACAAAAAAATAACTGTTGGCGATAAAATCGGTGAGTTAAAGGTAAAATGGTAGAAAATTCTGGAACTTAAAATATAAAACACAGGGTTGATGATGCGAATAAAATACACAGGAAGCAGAAAAATAATACACAGACAATTAAAAAACATGGCGACAGTCTGGTTTCTGTTCGCAAGCGATATAAAATGCACACCCAGCGACAGCATGATTTCTGTTCGCAACACTATGGAAAGACGCACAACACTGAAGACTCACTTAAACACTGCACTAATAAGTTGGCACAAATATGACATACCACAGCCGAGTGCAGGGGGGGGGGAGGGGGAACTGGATAGATGACGGGCAAAAGGGGGGGGGAAGGAGAGGAAAAGTGAAGGGCGGAGGGGGGAAAGGAGCCAGTGGAGGATGAGGATCCATAAGAGAGGTGGGGGGCGCCGAGCAGGCGTGCCAGGGAGTGGGGAAGGCAGAGGAGGGGAATACAAAAGGACTCGGGGGGGGCGGGGTGAGAAGGGAGATTGGGAGAGGTTAGGCGCGGAGAAAACACAGGGTGGAAGGAGGTGTCGTGAGCTAGCGAGGTTCCCACTTTTATATGCAAAAGGACGGCTTCTGATTGGCTGGAATACGTCATAACAACAGCAATATGGCGCGTAGTGAAGTGGTGCCCATACTTCCATAGATGAAGTTTTTATCCCGCATTGCTTGCAGCGCCATCCCTTGAATCAGGAGGTGAAGTGTGGGAAGTTTTTCTCTGCGATTTTTCTTTATCCAGTGCACTCTTCCAGGTGTTGCTAAGTGCATAGCCGTTGTCTCTGTTAAAGTTATTACCGCTAAGTCTAATTTCGACTGCTTCCCGGATCACAGAGTCCCAGTAATTCGATGCGTGGGCTATTACTCCGGTTTCTTCAAATAAAATCTCATGCTTGTTGAGCAGGCTATGCTCAGCCACCGCTCATTCTTTCCAAATACCTGTATTTCAGGTGGCGCTTGTGCTCGATGCAGCGGTCGGCAACGGTTCTTACAGACTGGCATACGTAATTCTTGCCGCATTCGCAAGGAAGAGTATAAATTCCCGCCATTCTTAAGCCGAGACTATCTTTGACTGGTCTCAACATTTCCTTAATTTTCCTAGGTGCTCGGAAAACTGGTTTTATTCCTTGCCTCTTCAGGACTCTGGCTATCTTGCTCGTTGTAGCACCGCAAAAAGGAAGCCGCCTTATGTGTTGGTCCTCTTCTTGTATGTGGCCGGCATCGTGTCTTACTTTCTTGGACAATACTGATTTAATTTCACAGGCAGAATAACCATTCCTCTTGAAAACAGTCGTCAAATGGTTAATCTCGGGACCGAGGTGGTCCTTGTCGGAAATAGTCCTGGCTCTGTGTACCAAAGTATTCAGCATAGCTCTCTTCTGAGTCGGATGATGGAAGCTATGGCTATGCAGATGTAAGTCTGTATGGGTTGGCTTCCTGTACACAGAATGGCCCAGTCGTCCATCCGGCTTTCGCTCCACCAACATATCTAAAAAAGGTAACTTATCTTCCTTCTCTACCTCCAATGTAAATTTTATGTTTGGATGTACACCATTTAAATGTTCGACGAACTGCTGCAGCGTGTCGCTGCCATGTGGCCAGATTATAAAAGTATCGTCGACGTATCTGTAGAAGCATGATGGGCGTAGGTGAGCACTGCTCAGGGCTCGTTCTTCAAACTCCTCCATGAAAAAATTCGCTATTGCTGGTGACAGTGGCAAACCCATGGCTGTTCCCTCCGTCATTTCATAATAATTTCCACTGTATAAAAAGTAAGTGGTCGTCAAGGTATACCGGAACAACTTCAAAATTTCTGAGGAGTAATGAGCAGCCAACAGTTGTAAAGTGTCATCCACAGGTAATTTGGTGAACAGAGGAACCACAGAACATTTGCACATATTGTCATTTCTACAAAAAAATTATTCACACAGAAATTATACTTATATACAGTAAGTTTTGTTCCCTCCAAATGAGACAAAGAATTTAAATGACAGATACACTACATTGCATAGAATCATATCATGACATCGAAGTTCTTACAAAGAAGGAGTATACAATTTTATGTTATCGATTCAAACAAACACATTTGTGTCGGGGATGAGCTACGAGTCGGGGACGAGCTGCAAAACTGTGCACTGCCATGTAAATGTTGCATATTGTACTGTTGTACTGGTTCCGGGAGGGTTTTTTTTTTCTACTTTCCAATGCCTCGGATGGATGGATAAACAGCTGGAACTATTCTGGAATTTGTATCTATCATCGCCACCAAGAAATGACAGAGTCCAGCAATTCTACCTGCAATTCCACCTACCAACATGCAATCGCCACCACATTGCGCAATCACCGTAATGGAGCACTATAGTAATGTACAGTGAAGGATCAGCTTTAATGGATGTGTTAGTGTGCTCAAATATATGGTAAATTTTAACTGAATTTATGTACCTACTTTGATTTTTCTCCTTATCATAACACCTCTCAGGTTTCTCTCCGTTTGAACTAAAGTGATTGCCGAGTGTCCTTACTGAAAGAACATAAAGCCCTGTGTTTTGCTAATTAATGCCTCTTGAACATAGTAAAAAGGAAGTTAAAGTTAATGTGGCAAGAGAGTGAGTTAAAAGTTAATGAAGCCTGCTGAAAATAATTTTCCTAGTAAAAGTGCTTATTAATGTGTTGTTGCCAACTTCAAATTAAGAGTTCTTAAGACTGAGGCTTATAAAGTTTTACTTAGTAAATGATCACATTACTGCCTGTTGTAAATCGCAGAAGCTGAGTCAGTATCTTACATATATATTAATTTTGTCTCTCGATGCAATAAAAGTGGAAAACTGCAGCGTGGAACGTCATATACTCATGTTTGCTAAGTGTTTGTCTCTCTTGTGTATTGGATGTGCATATTAAAAATATAAGAGGATCCACAGTTTGTCTACTGTGTAAATGCTAGGTAACAAGCAATGGGAAGACCACTAATTATGAAAAACATTATTTCTTTATTCAAAAGATAGTGAGAAACAACCTGTTAGTGGATTCCAATTAACTTTCATTTTAAATAGTAAAGTATTTAACTGAGAGAGACTTAACCTATACCCAGTTAATGATTCTGCAGTGAATAGTAATAATAACGTTATAAAGACCATTCAGTTTGTGTAAGCCCTGAAAGTAATAGTGTGTTTCGGTATCTGTTATAATTTTGCAAATAGTTTGTGCTGCTCTAACTGTTAGTTTCAATCTTACCGTAAACATATGTATGTGTCAAGAGTTCACTGCACTCGCGTGTAACAAAGTATAGGTTGTGTTTATCCATTAAAGTTATTAATAACTATTTTCTTGAACGAGAATGTTAAACATTCTCTTGCCTAGTTAGGATGGCGACCGTTTTCTTTGTCAGTTAAACTGTGCAAATAGGCAAAATTTTGTTTGTTACTGTTCAAATATTTACGTAACTCTGACTTTCATTTCTTATAAGCCACCTCCGTTAGGTACAACACGGTCAACATAACAAAATTCCTCTCAGAGGGTAACAATGCTCTGTTGCGTTGTACCATAATTGCTTTAATAAAATAGTTTTATTTCACAACCTGCTTCAAGCTCTAAGGTTATGGTATAGCAGTAGCAGACAGGAGTGTTTAATAGCACAACGATATGTATTGCCCAGAAAGCCGAATGAATCTGCAAGGACAGCTTTCGCATCAGGCGCTGTCCTAATTACATGAAATTTATCAGCACGGATAGATAGACTTATGAGAAATTGGGTTGTTCAAGTCACAGAGCAGGCCGTAGCTTTCAGCAAAGAATGGTTCGCACTGCAGAGATTCACGAGAAGATGTTCCATCGTTTGGGAGAAGAACCGTTTATAAGGTCCAGTCAATTCATCGGTGGTTAGCAATCTGCGGTGACAAAACTGCGTATGGTACTCTTGCGGCAGCAGATATATCTCTGTCATGAACAACATGTGCAAACTATGAAACCATATGATTTTGAATTCACACTTCTGTCAATGGATTATCCAGCATTGCATTGCAGTGCCCGACCTCACACAGTTCTTATAATTCAGAGATGAGGGCTCTTTAACAGTGACGTTGCTTGCCACTGCCGTAATATATACACTATCTTACCAAAAGCTTGTCTACACTCGTATGTCATGCGGCTTTGACCACTGAGTATCAGTGAGGCGGACCTACCAATATAAAAGGAGGCAAGGGTAATTCTGTTATCAGTAGTGATGGAGCAACAGCAGAATGGGTCAGTCAGCAGAACTCACTGACTACGAACGTACACTAGTCATTGGATGTCACCTGAGTATAAACTCCATCAGGGACATTTTAGTTCCTCTAAACCTATCCGTGTCGACTGTTAGTAATGTGATTGTAAAACGCAATCTTAAAGGAATAACAGCTAAACCAGCACCAGACAGACATCACGTGCTTATATACAGGAACAGTCAAGAACTGTCGAGAGCGGTTGTAAAAATCACAAGAAATCAGCAGAAGGAGTCGCCAGTGAGCTCGAAAGTGCTACCAGCAGTCCAGCTAGCACAACAATTGTGCATAGGGAGTTAAGAAGAATGGGGTACAAAGGCCGAGCAGCCCCTGATTAGCCAAATATTTCTGTAGTCAGTGCTAAGCGACTCTTGAACTGGTGTAAAGAGCGGCGCCGCAGGTTGGGTTGGGGTTGGGTTGTTTTGAGGGAGGAGACCAGACAGCGAGGTCACCGGTCTCATAGGATTAGGAAAGGAATTCGGCCTTGCCCTTTCGAAGGAACCATCCCGGCATTTGCCTGGAGCGATTTAAGGAAATCAGGGAAAACCTAAATCAGGATGGCCGGACTCGGGATTGAACCGTCGTCCTGCCGAATGCGAGTCCAGTGGACTAGCCATTGCGCCACCTCGCTCGGTGACGCCACAGGACAGTAGACGGCTGGAAGCGAGTGGTTCGGAGTGACGAATTACGCTGTATCCTTTGGATATCCCATGGAAGTGTTTGGGTTTCGAGAACACATGGAGAACGTTGTCTTCCAACATGTGTAGTGCCAACAGTGAAGTACAGTGGAAGAACTGTTACGGATGTGGGATGTTTTCCATGGGCAGTGTGTGGTCACCCTGCTGCGTTTAAAAAAAAAAACGTTAAATGCCGAAGGATATGAACACATTTTACACCATCGTTTATTGCGTACAATAAAGGAACAGTTGATGATTGTCTCAGCATAACAATATACTCTGTCATGACGCTACATCTGTGAAGTAATTATCTGTGGATATTGTTGTTGTTGTTGTTGTCTTCAGTCCTGAGACTGGTTTGATGCAGCTCTCCATGCTACTCTATCCTGTGCAAGCTGCTTCATCTCCCAGTACCTACTGCAACCTACATCCTTCTGAATCTGTTTAGTGTACTCATCTCTCGGTCTCCCTCTACGATTTTTACCCTCCACGCTGGCCTCCAATGCTAAATTTGTGATCCCTTGATGCCTCAAAACATGTCCTACCAACCGATCCCTTCTTCTAGTCAAGTTGTGCCACAAACTTCTCTTCTCTCCAATCCTATTCAATACCTCCTCATTAGTTATGTGATCTACCCATCTGATCTTCAGCATTCTTCTGTAGCACCACATTTCAAAAGCTTCTATTCTCTTCTTGTCCAAACTAGTTATCGTCCATGTTTCACTTCCATACATGGCTACACTCCAAACAAATACTTTCAGAAACGACTTCCTGATACATAAATCTATATTCGATGTTAACAAATTTCTCTTCTTCAGAAACGCTTTCCTTGCCATTGCCAGTCTACATTTTATATCCTCTCTACTTCGACCATCATCAGTTATTTTACTTCCTAAATAGCAAAACTCCTTTACTACTTTAAGTGTCTCATTTCCTAATCTAATTCACTCAGCATCACCCGATTTAATTTGACTACATTCCATTATCCTAGTTTTGCTTTTGTTGATGTTCATCTTATATCCTCCTTTCAAGACACCGTCCATTCCGTTCAACTGCTCTTCCAAATCTTTTGCCGTCTCTGACAGAATCACAATGTCATCGGCGAACCTCAAAGTTTTTACTTCTTCTCCATGAATTTTAATACCTCCTCCAAATTTTTCTTTTGTTTCCTTTACTGCTTGCTCAATATACAGATTGAATAACATCGGGGAGAGGCTACAACCCTGTCTCACTCCCTTCCCAACCACTGTTTCCCTTTCATGCCCCTCGACTTTAATAACTGCCATCTGGTTTCTGTACAAATTGTAAATAGCCATTCGCTCCCTGTATTTTACCCCTGCCACCTTTAGAATTTGAAAAAGAGTATTCAAGTCAACATTGTCAAAAGCTTTCTCCAAGTCTACAAATGCTAGAAACGTAGGTTTGCCTTTTCTTAATCTTTCTTCTAAGATAAGTCGTAAGGTCAGTATTGCCTCACGTGTTCCAACATTTCGACGGAATCCAAACTGATCCTCCCCGAGGTCTGCATCTACCAGTTTTTCCATTCGTCTGTAAAGAATTCGCGTTAGTATTTTGCAGCCGTGGCCTATTAAACTGATAGTTCGGTAATTTTCACATCTGTCAGCACCTGCTTTCTTTGGGATTGGAATTAATATATTCTTCTTGAAGTCTGAGGGTATTTCGCCTGTCTCATACATCTTTATCACCAGCTGGTAGAGTTTTGTCAGAACTGGTTCTCCCAAGGCCGTCAGTAGTTCTAATGGGATGTTGTCTACTCCGGGGGCCTTGTTTCGACGCAGGTCTTTTAGTGCTCTGTCAAACTCTTCACGCAGTATCGTATCTCCCATTTCGTCTTCATCTACATCCTCTTCCATTTCCATAATATTGTCCTCAAGTACATCACCCTTGTATAAACTTTCTATATACTCCTTCCACCTTTCTGCCTTCCCTTCTTTGCTTAGAACTGGGCTGCCATCTGAGCTCTTGATATTCATACACATGGTTCTCTTCTCTCCAAAGGTCTCTTTAATTTTCCTGTAGGCAGTATCTATCTTACCCGTAGTGAGATAAGCTTCTACATCCTTACATTTGTCCTCTAGCCATCCCTGTTTAGCCATTTTGCACTTCCTGTCGATCTCATTTTTGAGACGTTTCTATTCCTTTTTGCCGGCTTCATTTACTGCATTTTTATATTTTCTCCTTTCATCAATTAAATTCAATATTTCTTCTGTTACCCAAGGATTTCTAGCAGACCTCGTCTTTGTACCTACTTTATTCTCTGCTGCCTTCACTACTTCATCCCTCAGAGCTACCCATTCTTCTTCTACTGTATTTCTTTCCCCTATTCCTGTCAATTGTTCCCTTATGCTCTCCCTGAAACTCTGTGCAACCTCTGGTTCTTTCAGTTTATCCAGGTCCCATCTCCTTAATTTCCCACATTTTTGCATTTTTTCAGTTTTAATCTACAGGTCATAACCAATAGACTGTGGTCAGAGTCCACATCTGCGCCTGGAAATGTCTTACAACTTAAAACCTGGTTCCTAAATCTCTGTCTCACCATTATATAATCTATCTGATACCTTTTAGTATCTCCAGGGTTCTTCCATGTATACAACCTTCTTTCATGATTCTTAAACCAAGTTGTGCTCTGTGCAAAATTCTACTAGGTGGCTCCCCCTTTCATTTCTTAGCCCCAATCCATACTCACCTACTATGTTTCCTTCTCTCCCTTTTCCTACACTTGAATTCCAGTTACCCATTACTATTAAATTTTCGTCTCCCTTCACTATCTGAATAATTTCTTTTATTTCATCGTACATTTCTTCAATTTCTTCATCATCTGCAGAGCTAGTTGGCATATAAACTTGTACTACTGTAGTAGGTGTGGGCTTCGTATCTATCTTGGCCACAACAATGCGTTCACTATGCTGTTTGTAGTAGCTTACCTGCATTCCTATTTTCCTATTCATTATTAAACCTACTCCTGCATTACCCCTATTTGATCTTGTGTTTATAACCCTGCAGTCAGCTGACCAAAAGTCCTGTTCCTCCTGCCACCGAACTTCACTAATTCCCACTATATCTAACTTCAACCTATCCATTTCCCTTTTTAAATTTTCTAACCTACCTGCCCGATTAAGGGATCTGACATTCCACGCTCCGATCCGTAGAACGACAGTTTTCTTTCTCCTGATAACGACATCCTCCTGAGTAGTCCCCGCCCGGAGATCCGAATGGGGTACTATTTTACCTCCGGAATATTTTACCCAAGACGATGCCATCATCATTTAATCATACAGTAAAGCTGCATGTCCTCGGGAAAAATAACGGCCGTAATTCCCCCTTGCTTTCAACCGTTCGCAGTACCAGCACAGCGAGGCTGTTTTGGTTATTGTTACAAGGCCAGATCAGTTAATAATCCAACTGTTGCCCCTGCAACTACTGAAAAGGCTGCTGCCCCTCTTCAGGAACCACACGTTTGTCTGGCCTCTCAACAGATACCCCTCCGTTGTGGTTGCACCTACGGTACGGCCATCTGTATCGCTGAGGCACGCAAGCCTCCCCACCAACGGCAAGGTCCATGGTTCATGGGGGGGGGGGGGGCTGTGGATATTAAGATTGCTGAAATGGACTGGCCTGCCCAGAGTCTCGAACTGAATCCAGTGGAACATCTTTGGGCTGATTTAGAATGTCGACTTCGTCCCAGACCACAGCGTCCTATACCACTACCCTCTCTCGTATCAACTTAGAAGAAGGAAAGCTCTCCGTCTTCAGGCCACAAGTGGCCCATCGGGACCATCCGACAGCCGTGTCATCCTCAGTTGAGGATGCGGATAGGAGGGGTTTGTGGTCAGCACACCACTCTCCCAGTCGTTACGATGGTTTTCTGTGACCGAAGCCGCTACTATTCGGTCGAGTAGTTCCTCAGTTGGCATAACGAGGCCGAGTCCACCCCGAAAAACGGCAACAGCGCATGGCGGCCCGGACGGTCACCGATCCAAGTGCGGCCACATCTGACAGCCCTTAATTTCGGTGATCTCACGGGAACCGGTGTAACCACTGCGGCAAGGCCGTTGCCAGAGGAGGGAAAGACTGCCATTAATTCACAGACATTCAGACACCTCACTGAAAGTGTCCCCAGTAGATTTCAAGCCATTATAAGGGCGAAGAGTGGACACACACCATGTTATTATCCACTATTTTGGTGTCTGGATACATTTGATAAGATAGTGTGATCGTGTCATATCACCAGAAATGACACTCTATTAACTTGTGAGCTTAAACTGTACGAGACGAACTACTAAGATGTCATTGGCTACAACCCCGTCTGAACGGTGTCTGTCATCTGGTGTTTTTTCAAGAAGTTTGTCATAGTGGTTGGAGACTGAATCTCCTGTTGTCCACGATGGTATGTCATTTCAGCACTAATGACCGCTAACATCAGTTGAATGCCATACGCTCTCACCGTTAGAAAGGGAAATCCCGTACCATGACCAACGCGATCGGCGGATCTCACTGCTATATACACACCTTTGAGGTTCCACGGTGTAACTTACCAGAAGGAAGTCAAGCTGTGTGGGCGAGTCGTGTGTCGTATATAGATAGCTATCCCCATTGATAAGACCGTTGCTCGTGAAATGTACTATTCAGGATTCGATTCCAAGTCCAGCATATAATAATCCAGTAAGTTTCAATACTGTGGAACTGCGAGTGCGTAGGCTTTCGCAGCTAGATTCAATTTCAGTGAAATCCTTCTGCGTGGATAATCATGAAGTATGTAATACAACTACTGAGGTTCGATTGCTATTGTAGCCAGCCTTTATCAAGACAATAGCTGCTAGAACTTTGTAGTTTCATTATACATGATTATGTCTCACATGCCCAGAAGTAGGTTATTGAAACACAGGACTTGGGTGGTTGGTGCCCAACTGCCTGTCTGACTGTACAACTGAGAACAAAGTACTCTTACAAATTGTCTCTACCATCTGAATAATTTTAGTCTTTAAATATCTGGACGCCCTGCCATACGCATGTAACTTCCATCCAACTCGATCTCTTCATCCTTTAGTTACCGATAATTCCATTCTGTGTCAAGTTATATTTCTCATGTGATGTGCGAGCAGTTTTCTGGACGTCATAGACCTATACTTTTGAATCTTTAGAATTCAGGCCTATAGTGTATCCTTCTTGGTGATCGTACAGTATTCCAGCACAGTATCCCCTCATGAATTTCATGTTCCACTTCGTTACACTGTGTGCGGATGGTTTGCTCCAGAATGTCCGAGAAGCACTTCTTGGTTCATCATAGGAGGTAACTACACGTGTCCTAGTGCAGCAAATGGTCGGTATGAATCAGAAATTATAAGCAGAGGTTAATATTTGTTAATTTTAATTAACAACCGGCTCAGTTGCAATGTTTATCTAGATTTACATAGGTTTCAGTTGGGATAACCCAATCTTCTTCAGAATAAAAGTAACTACGATTTGCCCATAATGGACAACGTCAAAAATTAAAAAATATTTCCTTTTATTCTGAAGAAGGTTGGATTATCTCAAATGAAACCTAGGTAAATCTAGGTAAACATTGCAACTGAGGCTGTTGTTAATTAAAATTAATATTTATACAATTGCTGACAGGGCCGCGAAATGTTGAAAATATTAATATTTATTAACCTGGCGTGTTAGTGATAGGGCTGCCCCACTGTGACCTGCAACCTTTAATAGAGCCTAACACTCACATTCATTTACTTGGTCACAATTGAACCAGTGTCTCTGGCTTAACATTGCTATTTGTTCGAGCTAAACATACAAACTGCCAGAAAGTTTGAACGCACTGAACTTTCAAGTTGCGTCAAGGGACACTCAGACGGCCAATTCAGAAATTTACCTCTAGAGCAAATAAGTGTAGATATCCCTCAACGATCCTACCTCAAGTTAACTCCAATTACCAGTATATTCTGAAGACAAATGATGATGTTGAGACAGCAAAAAGCCACAAATTTATTTTACATTCCTTTATTCAAAAGGTACCGTTACCGGCTTCGAATCATTACAATTCATCATCAGACAGCTTTCGTGCTTTCATTAGATATTAGTTGTGAGTAAAAAGTGCACCACATGTTCTAATGAAAACATGAAAGCAGTCTGACGATGAATTGTAATGATTCGAAATCGGTAACGGTACTTTTTGAATAAAGGAACATAAAATACAGTACTGGTCATTAAAATTGCTACACCAAGAAGAAATGGAGATGATAAATGGGTATTCATTGGACAAATATATTTTACTAGAACTGACATGTGATTACATTTTCACGCAATTTGGGTGCATAGATCCTGAGAAATCAATACTGAGAACAACCACCTCTGGCCGTAATAATGGCACTGATACGCCTGGGCATTGAGTCAAACCGAGCTCGGATGGCGTGTACAGGCACGGCTGCCCATACAGCTTCAACACGATACCACAGTTCATCAAGAGTAGTGACTGGTGTATTGTGACGAACAAGTTGCTCGGCCACCATTGACCAGACGTATTCAGTTGGTGAGAGATCTGGAGAATGCACTGGCCAGTGTAGCAGTCGAACATTATCTGTATCCAGAAAGGCCCGTACAGTACCTGCAACATGCAGTCGTGCATTATCCTGCTGAAATGTAGGGTTTTGCAGGGATCGAATGAAGGGTAGAGCCACTGGTCGTAACACATCTGTAGTGTAACGTCCACTGTTCAAAGTGTAGTCAGTGCGAACAAGAGGTGACCCAGACGTGTAACCAATGGCACACCATACCATCACGCCGGGTGATACGCCAGTATGGCGATGACGAATACACGCTTCCAATGTGCGTTCACCGCGATGTCGCCAAACACGGTTGCGTCCATCACGATGCTGTAAACAGAACCTGGATTCATCCGAAAAAATGACGTTTTGCCATTTGTGCACCGAGGTTCGTCGTTGAGTACACCATCGCAGGCGCTTCAGTCTGTGATGCAGCGTCAAGGATAATCGCAGCCATGGTCTCCGAGCTGATAATCGATGCTGCTGCAAACGTCGTCGAACTGTTCGTGCAGATGGTAGTTGTCTTGCAAACCGTCCCCATCTTTTGACTCAGGGATCGAGACGTGGCTGCACGATTTGTTACAGCCATGCGGATAAGATTCCTGTCATCTCGACTGCTAGTGATACGAGGCCATTGGGATCCAGCACGGCGTTCCGTATTACCCTCCTGAACCCGCCGATTCCATATTCTGCTAACAGTCATTGGATCTCGACCAACGCGAGCAGCAATAAATAATAAACCGCAATCGCGATTTGCTACAATCCGACCTTTATCAAAGTCGGAAACGTGATGGTACGCATTTCTCCTTCTTACACGAGACATCACAACAACGTTTCACCACGCAACGCCGGTCAGTTGTTGTTTGTGCATGAGAAACCGGTTGGAAACTTTCCTCGCGTCAGCACGTTGTACGTGTCGCCACCAGCGCCAGCCTTGTGTGAATGCTCTGTAAATCTAATCATTTGCATATCACAGCATCATCTTCCTGTCGGTTAAATTTCGCGTCTGTAGCACGTTGTCTTCATGGTATAGCAATTTTAATGGCGAGTAGTGTGACTTTGTGACTGGTTTCTGTCTCAACACCATCAGCATTTGTCTTCAAATAACAGCCATGGTCTCCAACCATGTCATCATAAGACAAAACTGCAGCCAGTATATTCTTCTGCCTCTTTCATACATAAAGTCCGGTTCGCTATATTCTCTCATTAACCGCCTACTCGTTCCACTAGCAGGTGCAGTATTCAGCTCTGCGTTTCATCTGTTGTCAGACATAGTGCGAACTACTATCTTTCGCCCCATGAAGGCTTGCAACATGCTCTGCATAAGGAGCGAACTGATTAGTAGGAGTGGATTTCGTGCCTGCCTTTGCGGATATAGGTTACCGTTCTCCCCTTCATTTTATACCAACGCTGAAATTATTCTTTTGCTTAAAGTTACGTTCGATCCCTTCCCCAGTAGCTCCATTATCGTATCTCCATTGATATAAAGGTTACGTTTAATCTTCCTTTCTCACGCTGGACAGTGTACTTGCAGTTCTCGTCGAACACGATGTTATAGATTTTCTCCGAGCCATTTAAGAGAAAGTAAGAGACTGCTGAAAGTGATGTTCGATACCGACGTGGCGCCTACAGGCATCTACGCCTCCACTGGGGAACAAATTACTGTCAGTGGCGTGAAGTTGATGACAAGCTCCTTCAGCTCAGCCAAGAGCACGATTCTTTTTCCTGGCTAACGTCCACGCATTATTTTGCAAGCGGAAATTCCGATGATACCTGATGCCGTATAATTCATTCTTCTTTTCCTGACGCGCTTCTCCGTCGGCGGTGACTACAAAGGGCAGAAGTCAGTACACACATGCTCTTGTATTTGTTTGAGCATCTTTCATTTTCCTTTCCAAGCTTCCACGATCTCAGCGTCGCCTCGCTGTCTCCTAGAGCAGAGACAGTGACAGAATTGCGCAAATATGGCCAAAATTCAAGACTTAGGCCAATGGGGATATGAATTAGTATTTTGGCGTTTCCTTCCCTTGATGGTAACGAATCTCATAACAAACTTGGAAAGTTAAAAATGACGGTCCCTGTGATGAAATGCACATCCCACTTTTCGGTCCTGTCTCTGTCTTCTACAGTACAACATCTGTTCAGTCTCTGTCTTGTTTAATACAACATGAAACACGCTCCATCCTAACGAGTAATACATGAGAACTGTTCGAACAAGGATTTCGTAGAGGGCCTCTGATGTGCTTGCTGAAACGGCTGTTAAACCCGCTGGGCAGAACAGGGGATTAGGATTGTGGAAAGGGGCAAATAAGGTGTTGGTCAGGTTCACTCAAAATTGTAATTTATTGGTAATTTAATAAAGTTGTAAACCAAAACGGCAGATTGTCGAACCTTTAGAACTACGAGTTTGAAAACGACAATTATTTCACGGCTGAAGGCCTCCAAACAAGAAATCTTAAAGCAAAATATAAATCTCAAATGGTAAAAACATGCAGTTAATATTGCAAATAAAATAACTAACACACACACACACACACACACACACGAGGCTGAGAACCTCAAGGCAAGGGTGAATAGACAAACAAACAAAATGCAATACAAACGACTGAAGGCTCACGATAAAAAATTTCAAGATTTTAAAATAAGTTACCATAACCTTTAATAGGCAGAAGACAACAATTTTTTTTATAAGGATTTAAATGGCTGAAGGCCCACAACTGCTTCAAAAATACATAAAATCCAGTAAAAGCAAGAATTTTTAAATAATTGGCCATGATAGATTATAATAGACAAACAACGGTGAGAACGACAATAAAGAAAACGGCACTCAGAAGCCTCCAGAGAGGTCGGTCTGCCCTCGTTCACTTAGGTGAGGCAGGTGGTTAGCCCAGCTACAGTTGATCCGTCGGAACCCAACCGGGTCAACCTCGGACCGACCGACAAAACGACATGCTTGCCACCAATCGGTACATGACAACTCAAACACGAAAGTTACGAACGTGATTATCCACAATGAAATATGTATAAGCTGTCGAAACTACACTACAGCGACAACAGGTGAGGAAAGGACGCTGACTGAAATTACGTTAGTGCCCAGGGCAGGTAACCGGAACACTAACAGCCACAAGGCAGAAAATTCCGCTGGTGCACTTGAATTGTAGTCAACCAATATAGTTAATTGCACCGCATGGAGACTAAATTTTATCGATAGAAACACTCGTTGTCGCTCACAGGAAAACCTCCCCAACAGCGAACCACCGAAACGAACCACACAACATGAGTGGACGAGGCTTGGGTAGTTGAAACAACTCAACTTTGACGTCCTGGGTCGGTAAACCACGAAGCTCGAACCGATCGGACAGCTCCACACACGCTCCAACACTGTACAGGGTCGCCAGCGGACGCAGCCGACTACACCGTGCGGAAATAACTTCCCTGGTCCACAGCAACCGACCGACTCGCCTCAGAATACTGACAACATCTAAAATAGTCGTCAGTGGAAATAACGCCAACTACACACACAACTTGACAAACACTTGCACGAAGACCTGAACGATACCCAACAGTAACTAAGCACGCACCAAGTCGGTAGTCGATGCGCGCACACACACACAGCAGACTCATGAACCATCGGCGTGACCAAACGCGTCGTCCGGTAGGACGGCTGACCGGCGATCCACCAAGACTGTGGCCCGGTTCAAGTGATGCATGGCGACAACGGTCGGGCCAGCCATGTCGACACAGACCTCACAGCTCAAACCCAAGTGTTGTGCCGCATTGCAACTCCCCGACTGGCAGGTCCGGACTGCGTTCCGGACGCGTTCCAACTGACTGGCTGACCCGAACTCGCACCTCCTAACTGGCTTACGACAGACAACGACAGGGAAGTAATAGCAGTCGATCAAAGATACTACGAGACGGGATAAATCGATAAGCGTAGCTAACGCCGCTCACGGTCAGGCAAAACAGCAACTCAGTGACAGTTGTAATTTAAATTAACGCAGTGGGGTGGAAGTACGTTAAAAACATGGTGTAAAATATATAATTGGCGGGAACACGAGCCACGCACGGCTCACTTGCATTTTTTGTTACAAATCTGATTCTACCATCTATCTTCCCTACAACTAACTTCATGTGGACGTTCCACATCAAACTGTCCTGGACAATTTAAAATTTGTAAAAGTCAAAATTATGAGTCCCACAGGGCAACAAAAATTATTCTCTTAGATCAATTAATCAGTCGTTGATACTTTTCTTTTGATAATTCGATGTCAAAAATAAGTCACATTTACATTGCCTTAAAACTTGTCTCGTTATGCTCAATTTGAATCTTCCCTAGTCCTTGTTTTCTTGGATGAGCTGGAGGATGAAACGCTTCTTACAGTATTTGAAGCGACCACTTTTCCTTAAGCTTCCGAAAGTCATTTGGGTAGCTCAAGTGAACTGTAATTCTCGGTTCTTTTTCGTTTTGATCTGCCGAATAATTCTTTAGGTTCTTTATGTTGTGGACCTGATCAGTTGTTTCCTGTTTTCACAATATCAGTAGCCCAGCTGTCGAACACCTTAAAAAAGCCTTTTGTCGCTGCCTCTCAGCTTTCTATATAAAGCTGAAATAATTTCCCTCGTACTGTCGAGCACTGTAATGGAAGGTTCACTCTTATCTGTCCAAAGATTTGTAACGTTTCTAATAATTACTTGCAGTTTTCTAGTCAGGACACTTCGCACCAACACGAAAATCTCTCTCGCTGGGACCCCGTCTGTGACACTAGTCAAACCAGAAACTGACATTAACAAAGAGTGGTTACCCTATATAATGTTACTCTGATTTGTATTTAACAACTTTCTTAAATCATTTTTATTTATTTATTTTCATGGCCGTATATAGAATGGGGGAACCGCCTTCCTTCCACCCGATATATAAAAAAAATCTTCGTAAACCCAACGCGTGTCGTTCACCGCCACCATCCTCCCGCCCACACACACACACACACACACACACACACACACACACACACACAAACGCGTGCACGCGCGCGTGCATTTCGATTGAGTATCACTTTGAAGAAAGGGGCATCGTGTAATGGGTACTGACTGGTAGTCAGAACCATTATTTTGTAGTGAAATATAAAAATTATTTCACCGCGATACTATAAGGGACAGTGAAATGAAAGCGAGTCAGACTGAAAAAAATAAGCCAACTGTTTATTATTTCAAAAGGAGGGGCCATAATTATTAATACGTACATTTATCCCACTGAGAGAAAAGGCGATCAGTGCCTTCTCGGAAAAATGTACGCGGTTGCATAACGAACCATTACTGTACGCAGGTGTGCACCTCTTCGTCCGAAGCAAACCAGCGACCTCGAATGTCTTCCTCTAGGGCTCCAAAAAACATGTAAATCTCATGGGGAGTGATTGGGACTGCAGAGAAGATGTGTAAGGGCTTCCCAGCGAAACTTCTGGAGCACAGTTTTGAGAATCTGATATCCTGCAACAGAATGACGCCATCTGGCAGCATTCCTGGGCGTTTGGACGTGACGCTGGGCTGCAAATGTCTGCAAAGTGTCCACGTAGCGCTGTGCGTTAATGTACCGGGAAGTCAATGAGCAGCGGTACGTAACAGCGAAAGAGAAAGGTAATCAAGACCTTTCCGGAATTGGAGTGCACGTCTTTCGATTTTTTCGGTTAGTGCGCATCCATGTTCTTCCATTGTTGACTTTAACTTTTGCTCTTCTTCTCAAATTGATGACACCATGATATCAAATGGAATGATCAGATTACAAAATTAACGGGCAAGACGAACTCTATATTGCGGTTTATTGGCAGAATCCTGAAGCAATGCAGTCCTTCAACAAAGGAAATTGCTTACAATATGTTAGTTCGTGTATTATTATTCGTATTTATAGGACCCTTACCAGTTGGGTCTGATTCAAGAGATTGAGAAGGTCCAAAGAATAGCGGCAAGATTCATTACCGGTACATTTAGGCATCGCGAGAGCGTTACAAATCTCATAGAAAGTTTGAAGTGGGACACACTTGCAGATAGACGACGCGCTAAAGGGGCTGCTCACTAATTCCGAAATCCGATCTTCGCCGAGAATGTAGAGCATATATTATTACCACCAACTATAAAATCGCGCAATGATCACCATACAAAGATAAGGGAAATTAGAGCTCGTACGGAGGCGTTCTGACAATCGTTTTTCCCTCGCGCGATCCCCGAATGGAACAGAGGGGGGGGGGGGGGGGGAATATGACTTTGGCGCGAATTGTGCCCTGTCACACACCGCCTGGTGGCTAGCGGAATATATACACTCCTGGAAATTGAAATAAGAACACCGTGAATCCATTGTCCCAGGAAGGGGAAACTTTATTGACACATTCCTGGGGTCAGATACATCACATGATCACACTGACAGAACCACAGGCACATAGACACAGGCAACAGAGTATGCACAATGTCGGCACTAGTACAGTGTATATCCACCTTTCGCAGCAATGCAGGCTGCTATTCTCCCATGGAGACGATCGTAGAGATGCTGGATGTAGTTCTGTGGAACGGCTTGCCATGCCATTTCCACCTGGCGCCTCAGTTGGACCAGCGTTCGTGCTGGACGTGCAGACCGCGTGAGACGACGCTTCATTCAGTCCCAAACATGCCCAATGGGGGACAGATCCGGAGATCTTGCTGGCCAGGGTAGTTGACTTACACCTTCTAGAGCACGTTGGGTGGCACGGGATACATGCGGACGTGCATTGTCCTGTTGGAACAGCAAGTTCCCTTGCCGGTCTAGGAATGGTTGAACGATGGGTTCGATGACGGTTTGGATGTACCGTGCACTATTCACTGTCCCCTCGACGATCACCAGAGGTGTACGGCCAGTGTAGGAGATCGCTCCCCACACCATGATGCCGGGTGTTGGCCCTGTGTGCCTCGGTCGTATGCAGTCCTGATTGTGACGCTCACCTGCACGGCGCCAAACACGCATACGACCATCATTGGCACCAAGGCAGAAGCGACTCTCATCGCTGAAGACGACACGTCTCCATTCGTCCCTCCATTCACGCCTGTCGCGACACCACTGGAGGCGGGCTGCACGATGTTGGGTCGTGAGCGGAAGACGGCCTAACGGTGTGCGGGACCGTAGCCCAGCTTCATGGAGACGGTTGCGAATGGTCCTCGCCGATACCCCAGAAGCAACAGTGTCCCTAATTTGCTGGGAAGTGGCGGTGCGGTCCCCTACGGCACTGCGTAGGATCCTACGGTCTTGGCGTGCATCCGTGCGTCGCTGCGGTCCGGTCCCAGGTCGACGGGCACGTGCACCTTCCGCCGACCACTGGCGACAACATCGATGTACTGTGGAGACCTCACGCCCCACCTGTTGAGCAATTCGGCGGTACGTCCACCCGGCCTCCCGCATGCCCACTATACGCCCTCGCTCAAAGTCCGTCAACTGCACATACGGTTCACGTCCACGCTGTCGCGGCATGCTACCAGTGTTAAAGACTGCGATGGAGCTCCGTATGCCACGGCAAACTGGCTGACACTGACGGCGGCGGTGCACAAATGCTGCGCAGCTAGCGCCATTCGACGGCCAACACCGCGGTTCCTGGTGTGTTTGCTGTGCCGTGCGTGTGATCATTGCTTGTACAGCCCTCTGGCAGTGTCCGGAGCAAGTATGGTGGGTCTCACACACCGGTGTCAATGTGTTCTTTTTTCCATTTCCAGGAGTGTAAGTAGATGTAGATGTAGACATCTCTCGTGACAGTATTGGTCAGGAAACGATTTTCATCGTGATACCGCTCCAGGTGCTGCAGTGATGTCGACATTACGTTCAACTACTGCTCCGCCGCCAGGCTGTGGGGCACCTATTGCGCTCAGGTCTTCCGGAACTTCAGCTGCTCTGCTATGGTGTCTTGAACGGTACCGTGAGTGGTGCCCCACATGAGCCGAATGTCTTTCATCGCCCACCTTCCTTCACTTCTGCCCACAGCATCCGTCGTAACGATGAAAAAAGGGATAATGACACGACGTGGCTGTCCTGGCCGACAGCTGGCTTTCAATGACACCCGACTTTCTCGAAATCGTTTATTACCCGTGACATTCACACACTGTGTTCGTAATACTCGGCAGACATTCACGTCCTGATAGTCCTTCCGCAGTCATTAACGGCGCTACACCTCGCTGTTCCTTTTTCCCGGCCTCGGACAACACACGACTCGCTGTCATTACGCTGAACACGCCTAACAGACAAATGGCACAATGGTGAACGTTCGTGCTGTTCCTTCCAGATTCCCGATATAAGGCACTTCTAGACACAAACCTACCTGCGTTACCAAAGACCGCGTCATGCTTGTTAAATAGTCTGCTGTCATTTCCATTTCACTGTTCCTTATATATGAGCCCTTCCCCGCCAGCTCAGTCTTTGCTACGGTCTTGATTATCTTGTTTAATATTTACTTGTAACATAACATATGAAAAAGAGGTTCATGTTTACATAATTACACTATTTATTTTCACCAACTTCCCTAATAAGGGCATATTTCAACTACCATTTGAATTGAGGCTTATCAATGGAATACTGATGGATAGTTAAATTTTACTGGTGAGTCACGTAGAAAATATGACATACTTTATTGGGCAAGTCTAAATATATATAAATGACCTTATAGATAGTGCCGGAAGTTTCATGCGGCTTTTTGCGGATGATGCTGTAGTATACAGAGAAGTTGCAGCATTAGAAAATTGTAGCGAAACGCAGGAAGATCTGCAGCGGACAGGCACTTGGTGCAGGAAATGGCAACTAACCCTTAACATAGACAAATGTTTTGCGAATACACAGATAGAAGGATCCTTTATTGTATGATTATATGATAGCGGAACAAACACTGGTAGCAGTTACTTCTGTAAAATATCTGGAAGTATGCATACGGGACGATTTGAAGTGGAATGATCATATAAAATTAATTGTTGGTAAGGCGGGTACCAGGTTGAGATTCATTGAGGGAGTCCTTAGAAAATGTAGTCCATCAACAAAGGAGGTGGCTTACAAAACACTCGTTCGAACTATGCTTGAGTATTGCTCATCAGTGTGGGATCCGTACCAGGTCGGGTTGACAGAGGAGATAGAGAAGATCCAAAGAAGAGTGGCGCGTTTCGTCACAGGGTTATTTGGTAAGCGTGATACTGTTACGGAGATGTTTAGCAATCTCAAGTGGCAGACTCTGCAAGAGAGGCGCTCTGCATCGCGTTGTAGCTTGCTGTCCAGGTTTCGAGAGGGTGCGTTTCTGGATGAGATCTCGAATATATTTCTTTCCCTTACTTATACCTCCTGAGGAGATCACGAATGTAAAATTAGAGAGATTCGAGCACGCACGGAGGCTTTCCGGCAGTCGTTCTTCCCGCGAACCATACGCGACTGGAACAGGAAAGGGAGGTAATGACGGTGGCACGTAGAGTGCCATCCGCCACACACCGTTAGGTAGCTTGCGGAGTATAAATGTAGATTTAGACTACGTAATATTCTCGCTTTTCATCGCGCTTTGTGCTTCATTTATTTTTCGGCGCGAACATTAATTTAAGCAGTTGTTAAAAGGCGACTAAACAATTAAACGGATGTTTATTTACCTACATAACTTCTTCAGCAGTACCCAATTCTAAATTTCATAATACGACTACACAAATGAAGAACAAATGACGTGACATAGACGCTACTTTCTTCGCCCATCTAGTCTGACACCTCAGACACAACAGAGCACTAATCTTGACCTGAAATACAAGAATCGAACTAAGCCGCCGTCTGTCTCTATGAGCGAGATTTCACAGTCTGAACATCGTTAAGGTCAATCTGCAATTCAAGATCCATAACCAGGATTTTTTTCATTACGATTTTGCGATTCTGGTCCACTCTCCGTCGGGTATTCTGAAGATTTCAAGTGTCTTGATACTGTGAGTGTTCTACACAATGAACCGATCAAACGACAGAAATCACTGAAATTGTGACACATATGAAAAACAACGGTCTCTACGACCATCTCAAATTAGGTTGCGTCATTGTTACAATCTGTGTTCCATCCAGTCGTCGGTTTAATAGGCTTGAGGAAGTTTGTTTCATCAGATTACACAGCTCGTAGACAGCTTTATGATTTGGAAGAAATCATCGAAGCTGAAACATAAGTAACGAAGGAACTGGCTGCGGCCTCTCCAAAGGAAACACCGTGTAATTATTCTAGAGGTAATACAGGATAACACGGACAACGTAAATCAAGACGACTTGTTAGGTATTTCCTGGTTGACTCGGTTTCAGAGTTAATACTGAATTATTGTGGGCTTAGGTAACAAAAAGATAGCACGACATTAAAATTTACAGTCATCTTGTCTCGTAAGTCCACAAATTTGAAACAATTCTTAATTTCCGATGTTTATGTTGCAGACGTAAGTGATACAAAAATAAGAAAGATTGTATACATTGCTTATTTTCATTCCCTAATTTTATCCGGTAGATGAAGATTCTGACTTTTTGGCTCACCAAGGTAACCCATAAATTTTAAAGCCTTAAGCCTTGGAATACGAATTACCTTGTTATTTATTAAAGATTATCTTGCAGAAACCTGTTCTAGGAAATGACTACACTACTGTTTCCCCGTATACTTATCCCTGACGATTCTTGTCGTATACATTATATTTCTCTTTCAAAAGAATAGCTCAGATCACAGAATTACTAAGAATAAGACCAATCTACATAATGACTTAGTTACTTTATTTCACAAAAATTTCCACTATTTTGGGACACGTAATTTCAGTAACGTGCTGGCAACTATAAAAAATTGCCAAAAAAACTAGAACATATGCCAAGCCATTTACAAATTTCTTAGTAGTACCAGCTGATCTACGCTTCCGATTTGTTTACCTCACTATGCTCTGCTGAGGAGCGCGATTGTTCTTATTTAGCGGGTAAGTTTGTTTTCTTCTTCACTCAGAATACCTTCTTGCTCTTCCTGAAGTTTCCTTTCCGTTCTTCTGGCTTCATTCCCTTGATCCCAGTTCCCATCTCATTTACAAATTGGTAATTCTCGATAAGTGCTCTGATGGTGACATAGCCTATGCTATGTGTCACCTGTTATCCCAGTTTTCTGAAGATGTCTTTCAGTTTCAGTCAGTCAACTGCTCTTAAGTTGCGCTGATACGACAAGATTAAGAATTCTTTGGTCAGCCTGTGATCATTCACCCTGAGAATGTGTCCTAAAATTTTAATTGTCTCTCCCTAAATGTGTCAGACATTTTTGCAGTATAGCGATAAGATACCTGAGATGTACTTTTCATCGAATTTCTGTCTGTGTAGACTGAGCCAAAATATTTTCCTAAGATATTTCTTTCTTGCTTATGGCGAGCTCTGTATATTATCTGACCTCCGCATGTCTTCGCCATAGGAATGGCATCTTTATAAGTATGCAAGGACTTTTTAGTTTGCGTTTAGTTCACGTTTGTGATATTTATTTAAGTGGGAGTGTTGTACCGTGGAACGAGTTTAGACTTTAGACTATAACAGAAGTTTCATACCTTTTCTTATTCCATTTTTAAATGATGTCATTCACTTTTTATGTGGTGCAGTTTTTTTTACAAAATTGACTCCGGAAAATTAAGGGTTCTCCAAATGGAAAAATATTCTACTGAAATTTGGAAGAGCTTTACTCGTAAAAATTTTGTCACTACGGTATTTAGTTTGTCTGTTACATTATTACTCTAATGCACACCAACAACCAGTAAGCGAAATCAAATTGTGCAGAAGTGTGATCAGAAACCAGGTAACCAGCTATATTTAAATACATTTTGAAATTGAAGCTGCTGGAAACAAACACAAATTTCCATTTTCAAGACAGATAAAATTGTTGATACATAAAGGAAACTCAGTTAATTTGCAGATGTTACTTGCTCCACAGTAAAAGACATTCTTGCCTTTCAAGGTACAATATGGTGCACGACCGCCGAAGTGTGGCTTAACCGTTCACCAGTTATGTAACTAGTTTTAAAATGCATAGAATTTCGCTTGCCATAGAATTCCGTAACTGGAGTTGTTGTGGGTTTTTTTTCCGCTCTCTGCCCTGAGGGGAGAGAGCGGGCTGTTTTAGGGCTTGCTATTTGCCCTATTCAGCCATGGGTTTATACAATTTATTTTTAAACTATTTTTACATTTGTCTTGCTACATAGTGCAAGTTTCCTTTTGGTAATTAACAATTACAAAGATCTGTAGATATTTAAAACAATTACAAAGGTTTTTAGATATTTTAACATTTACAGTGGGATTTTAACATTTACAATGATATTTTAGCAGTTTTGTGATATTTTAACAATAACAATGATATTTTGGTAATTTCATTGATATTTTAGCAGTTTAAGTGATATTTTAAACAATTTCTGTTAATATTACATTACAGTTTCGATTTTTTTGTTTTACAATGCATTTGTTCTTGTCGTTAATAGTTTATAATTACAGACATCATGTAGTATGTGTAAGTACTTATTCTGCTATACACATGCATTTGTTTTACATTTCTTATTTGGTGTACAGAGTGAGGGAGGGGGAGTGGAGGGAGTCGGGTTGGCGGGGAAGTGGGAGTTTTAGTTGTAGGGGGCTATCCCAGAGGGTTAGCCGGATGTCATGTTCGTTCTGTTGTTTCTTTTCTGTTGAGTGTCTGTGTCTGAAGAGGACTGTCTGTGTCTTGGTTGGTTTTGGTCGTATCCTCCGTTTTGCCATCCAGGTTTCTAGGCGGTGGAGGTATGTGGTCGTTTTTCGTTGCAGTGTCGTTGAGCGTAGTTCTGTACACCAGTAAGCCGTGTCGTCTGCATATAGTCCCATTTCTTCGTGTGGAGTCGTTACAGTAGGTATGTCAGCAGTGTAAAGTGTGTACAATAGTGGGGACAAGATGCCACCTTGGGGGACGCCAGCTTGTGGGGTAAAGGCTTCTGACACCTGATTGGCGACGTGCACCCTACAGGTCCGGTTGGTGATATATGTTTGGATTATCCTGACTACTTTGGATGGGATGCCGATGCTGATTAGTTTCAACAGCAGGCCCTGGTGCCATAGTTTGTCGAAGGCCCCTTTCTATGTCCAGGAACACTGCGAGTGTACAGTGTCCCTGGTTGAATCCTTTCGTGATGCTGTCTGTCAGTTTAAGGAGAGGGTCATTAGTCGAGTAGTTGTGTCTGAATCCTGCTTGTGTGAGGGGGAGTAGGTTTTTCGTCTCGACTGAAGTCCTTATGCGGTCCGTTATTATTCGTTCGTGTTTTCCCTATCACGTCCAGTAGGGATATCGATCTGTATGATTTTGGGTTTGCCCTGGATTTGTCGGGTTTAGGTATCATGATAGTCTTGCTGGTCTTCCAGTTAGCTGGTATTGTCTCATTGTGCAGGCAGTAATTAAAGATAAGGGATAGGAAGGGGACTATGACGTGGAGGGGGGCTTTTTGTAGGTGAATACGTCGAATTTTATTCTGTCTGGGGGCGGAGTTGCGTCCTGAGAAGATGGCGTTCTCTATTTATGCGTCTGTGATGTCTTTGGTGAGGGCCTACTGTTCTTCGGTTTCAGTTGTTGAGGCGTTTATCAGGGTTATCTACATGTCGTCTTAATAAGTCATCAAATCTGTTGTCGTTCGGGAATGGGTATACGTCTTGCAGTGTTCCTTTAAAGGCTGTTGCTTGCTCGACGGGGTCTGTTGAAGGTTCATTGTTTACTGTCAGGGTGTTGGTGTGTGTCTGGCGTTGCCCTGTGAGTGTTTTGAAGCTACAACTGGAGTATTAACGATGTATTCCAAACAGCTTTAATATGTTGTACAGTGCTCAAATATGTAGAAATCAAAAGATTTATACAAATTGCAAAAAACATAACTTCATCCCTCGCAGCAACAAAAAATGTAGAAAAAGCCGGAAACAGCTTATGGCGGCCTCTAGTGCGCATTTCTCTACGTGATTCTAAAATCAGTCACTTGAATGAAGTACCGACCAAAGAACATTCTCTCCTATTACGCAGAAAATAAAAATACGTCTATTTTTTTACGTGTTCCACGTCATTCATAGCAATTTCTATTACGATTTGTGGAAGGAAACTCATCATATTAGTTTCCTTTTCTTTTTTTTAAAAAAAAAGATCATGTGTTATGCCTACGTATTCTTTATTTTTCTAACGTGTTCCAATCAAAGATCTCTTGGGAAAGGGACTAAGAAACAAGCGGTGCATGTAATCTGTTAAATCTAGTCTGCGCATCATATTAACGAATCGGAACGCTTGGCGGAATCATACGTTTCCAAATAGCAACTAAAAGAAAATAAATTCAGCAACAAGTTATTTCAGACATTATAAACAAGCCTTCTGACTCCAGCATGGCTGAAGTAACTGCAGAAAATGACGATAACTTCATGCCTTGAGGCAGCTGAATAACTGTACGAGATTGGGCTTACAGCAATCACCCGCACTCGAGCTGTGGTACACAAACTAGCGCAGTTTCCAACAAAAATACCAGCGTACTTCAGAGTTCAATGAGCTGTGAGGATCCATTACTCGCTTGTCCACTGATCAGTCACCCGTACATGCTGCAGCTGGGAGTTTTAATATTGTTCAGGCTGTCTAGGACTATGTTTTACTTTAATATTAAGATAAATATAGTTCGTATCAATGAAAGCTATTGTCAAAGACGTAGGTTCAAGATCAGCAAAATCAAAGTTCACGTAAAATCAATTATCCAGAGTTCAGCTTATTTTATAATTGTTTCCATGTTTTACATTCAAAACACTGCAGAGGATTACAACATAGATTTCAAGCTTTGATATTAGATTTTTGTTGTATCTGATATGAAAGTAATTCTGATGCCTTTCTTAACGAGGAAAGTGTTAAAACGAATTAACTATAAACATGTGGCATCTGATTTGAATTCAGTGCTCAACGGACTTTTGTAGTCGTCATTTATAAATATACGTTCACTTTCCGTATTTTTGATCAATTTCTATAGTCGGCTGGAAGTTACGAAATATTCGCAGTAATTGTCGCACATACAAACATTTTGAGGCATACTAGAGTCTATGGACTACTGAAATTACATACTTCATCTAACAGCAGTGTAAATACAAGGAAATACTAAGCATATTATTCAGTTTTGACGCTTTACATATCATCTAAATTTGTATGATTACTCTGCTATGTACACTTCAGTACTTCGCAGAGGGTTCATAGAACCACTTTTATACTACTCCTCGACTGTTCCACTCTCGATTAATAAAGGGGAGAAATGAACACCTAAATTTTATCATGCGTGCTGTGATTTCTCTTAATTTATTACGATGGGCACTTTTCCCTAGGTAGGTGGAAGTCAGCAACATATTTTGGCACGGTGAGGAGAAATTAGCGACTGAAATTTCGTGGAAAGATCGCTTCGCCACTAGAAACGCCTTTATAGGAATGATTAACTACGCAACTCGCTTACCACACCCGTGACACGCTCTTCCCCCATTCTGCGACAAAAAAGGAGCTGCTCTTTGGAATTTTACGATGTGTTCCGTAGATACTATCCAATAACGATTTCATACCGCGCAGGAACACTCCAGAAGATGATGAACAAGCGTAGTTAAGCAGTCTATTTAACAATTTTATTGCAACTTCAAGTATTCAACCAATAAAACGCAGACTTTGTTCACCTTTCCCCTACATTTTCTATGCGATGGTTCCAATTGAGTATTTTTTTTTAATCCCTAGGTATTTAGTTGACTCTACAACCTTTAAATTTGTGTTATGTATCATGTATCCGAAAATTCCCCCCATGAACCATGGACCTTGCCGTTGGTGGGGAGGCTTGCGTGCCTCAGCGATACAGATGGCCGTACCGTAGGTGCAACCACAACGGAGGGGTATCTGTTGAGAGGCCAGACAAACGTGTGGTTCCTGAAGAGGGGCAGCAGCCTTTTCAGTAATTGCAGGGGCAACAGTCTGGATGATTGACTGATCTGGCCTTGCAACATTAACCAAAACGGCCTTGCTGTGCTGGTACTGCGAACGGCTGAAAGCAAGGGGAAACTACAGCCGTAATTTTTCCCGAGGACATGCAGCTTTACTGTATGATTAAATGATGATGGCATCCTCTTGGGTAAAATATTCCGGAGGTAAAATAGTCCCCCATTCGGATCTCCGGGCGGGGACTACTCAGGAGGATGTCGTTATCAGTAGAAAGAAAACTGGCATTCTACGGATCGGAGCGTGGAATGTCAGATCCCTTAATCGGGCAGGTAGGTTAGAAAATTTAAAAAGGGAAATGGATAGGTTAAAGTTAGATATAGTGGGAATTAGTGAAGTTCGGTGGCAGGAGGAACAAGACTTCTGGTCAGGTGACTACAGGGTTATAAACACAAAATCAAATAGGGGTAATGCAGGAGTAGGTTTAATAATGAATAGGAAAATAGGAATGCAGGTAAGCTACTACAAACAGCATAGTGAACGCATTATTGTGGCCAAGATAGATACGAAGCCCACACCTACTACAGTAGTACAAGTTTATATGCCAACTAGCTCTGCAGATGATGAAGAAATTGAAGAAATGTACGATGAAATAAAAGAAATTATTCAGATAGTGAAGGGAGACGAAAATTTAATAGTAATGGGTGACTGGAATTCGAGTGTAGGAAAAGGGAGAGAAGGAAACATAGTAGGTGAATATGGATTGGGGCTAAGAAATGAAAGAGGAAGCCGCCTAGTAGAATTTTGCACAGAGCACAACTTAATCATAGCTAACACTTGGTTTAAGAATCATGAAAGAAGGTTGTATACGTGGAAGAACCCTGGAGATACTAAAAGGTATCAGATAGATTATATAATGGTAAGACAGAGATTTAGGAACCAGGTTTTAAGTTGTAAGACATTTCCAGGGGCAGATGTGGACTCTGACCACAATCTATTGGTTATGAACTGTAGATTAAAACTGAAGAAACTGCAAAAATGTGGGAAATTAAGGAGATGGGACCTGGATAAACTGAAAGAACCAGAGGTTGTACAGAGTTTCAGGGAGAGCATAAGGGAACAATTGACAGGAATAGGGGAAAGAAATACAGTAGAAGAAGAATGGGTAGCTCTGAGGGATGTAGTAGTGAAGGCAGCAGAGGATAAAGTAGGTACAAAGACGAGGGCTGCTAGAAATCCTTGGGTAACAGAAGAAATATTGAAATTAATTGATGAAAGGAGAAAATATAAAAATGCAGTAAATGAAGCAGGCAAAAATGAATACAAACGTCTCAAAAATGAGATCGACAGGAAGTGCAAAATGGCTAAACAGGGATGACTAGAGGACAAATGTAAGGATGTAGAAGCTTATCTCACTAGGGGTAAGATAGATACTGCCTACAGGAAAATTAAAGAGACCTTTGGAGAGAAGAGAACCACGTGTATGAATATCAAGAGCTCAGATGGCAGCCCAGTTCTAAGCAAAGAAGGGAAGGCAGAAAGGTGGAAGGAGTATATAGAAGGTTTATACAAGGGCGATGTACTTGAGGACAATATTATGGAAATGGAAGAGGATGTAGATGAAGACGAAATGGGAGATACGATACTGCGTGAAGAGTTTGACAGAGCACTGAAAGACCTGAGTCGAAACAAGTCCCCCGGAGTAGACAACATTCCATTAGAACTACTGACGGCCTTGGGACAACCAGTCCTGACAAAACTCTACCAGCTGGTGAGCAAGATGTATGAGACAGGCGAAATACCCTCAGACTTCAAGAAGAATATAATAATTCCAATCCCAAAGAAAGCAGGTGCTGACAGATGTGAAAATTACCGAACTATCAGTTTAATAAGCCACGGCTGCAAAATACTAACGCGAATTCTTTACAGACGAATGGAAAAACTGGTAGATGCAGACCTTGGGGAGGATCAGTTTGGATTCCGTCGAAATGTTGGAACACGTGAGGCAATACTGACCTTACGACTTATCTTAGAAGAAAGATTAAGAAAAGGCAAACCTACGTTTCTAGCATTTGTAGACTTAGAGAAAGCTTTTGACAATGTTGACTGGAATACTCTTTTTAAAATTCTAAAGGTGGCAGGGGTAAAATACAGGGAGCGAAAGGCTATTTATAATTTGTACAGAAACCAGATGGCAGTCATAAGAGTCGAGGGGCATGAAAGGGAAGCAGTGGTTGGGAAAGGAGTGAGACAGGGTTGTAGCCTCTCCCCGATGTTATTCAATCTGTATATTGAGCAAGCAGTAAAGGAAACAAAAGAAAAATTTGGAGTAGGTATTAAAATTCATGGAGACGAAGTAAAAACTTTGAGGTTCGCCGATGACATTGTAATTCTGTCAGAGACGGCAAAGGACTTGGAAGAGCAGTTGAACGGAATGGACAGTGTCTTGAAAGGAGGATATAAGATGAACATTAACAAAAGCAAAACGAGGATAATGGAATGTAGTCAAATTAAATCGGGTGATGCTGAGGGAATTAGATTAGGAAATGAGACACTTCAAGTAGTAAAGGAGTTTTGCTATTTGGGGGGGCAAAATAACTGATGATGGTCGAAGTAGAGAGGATATAAAATGTAGACTGCCAATGGCAAGGAAAGCGTTTCTGAAGAAGAGAAATTTGTTAACATCGAACATAGATTTATGTATTAGGAAGTCGTTTCTGAAAGTATTTGTATGGAGTGTAGCCATGTATGGAAGTGAAACATGGACGATAACTAGTTTGGACAAGAAGAGAATAGAAGCTTTCGAAATGTGGTGCTACAGAAGAATACTGAAGATAAGGTGGATAGATCACGTAACTAATGAGGAGGTATTGAATAGGATTGGGGAGAAGAGAAGTTTGTGGCACAACTTGACTAGAAGAAGGGATCGGTTGGTAGGACATGTCCTGAGGCATCAAGGGATCACAAATTTAGCATTGGAGGGCAGCGTGGAGGGTAAAAATCGTAGAGGGAGACCGAGAGATGAGTACACTAAGCAGATTCAGAAGGATGTAGGTTGCAGTAGGTACTGGGAGATGAAGCAGCTTGCACAGGATAGAGTAGCATGGAGAGCTGCATCAAACCAGTCTCAGGACTGAAGACAACAACAACAACATCCGAAAATTAACAATTCTTTTTTATTATTTATGTGGAAAGCCTCACAGTTAATAAGAAATAATTATGCAGGAAGCACTACATTTACAAAACTGAAAACTTTAGCCGAAACAGCTGTGTGTTTCAGATGGTCATTGATATTGGCAATTTGACTGTGCTAATCATAATTTACCTGCCTTAAATAATTTGTAGCTATGCAAAATAGGTCTCTAACAAATGAATATTTCAGCCACGATACCCCTTCGGTGTCAGTACACCAGACCCTGTAATACCGTCTTTCACAAAAGCGTCCTGTTTAGACCACGAGAAGTGGGCCAGTGTCTGTCAGCGTAGCGCAGGGTGGACTGACAACTTCCCGTAAGAAATGGAACACTTGTGACACCGGCATAATGACGGAGATTTTGCAAAGCTCTCTACACACGTTATTAGAACGAAAGAGATCAAACTAGTTGCGAAAAGTGAAAAACCGAGGAGACAGATTTATAGGAAAAAAACTGTGCCCACTATTAACATTACTACTGTGTTGAGAACTTAACACTGAATGATTTGGGCTCAGACAAGTCAGCAGGAATCGGTGGTCTACCTTCTGAGTTATTGGAATCTGTGCTCATACAGAAATACTTTTAGAGTCAAAAATGTATGGAACGGATGATTTATCGGATTTCCGAGAAAAGGTGTTGTAATTACGTTACAAAAGAAGGCTTGTATGAATAAATGCAAATATTTGACGATTAGTCTGACAAATCACGCTTGTAAACTAGGGACCAGAGCAATACAGAGGTGAATCGAAGGAAAAACTGAAGATGTAGTACAGGGTGATCAGTACGGTTTCAGCAAGGGGATGGGCACCAGAGATGCAGTTCTTACATTTGGAGGACGTTCTTAGCACGAAATACGTATTGAAGATAACCGTCGCAATAATGAAGAGTTATAGGAAAGAGGGTAATGCCTTGCTTAATATCAAGATTCGTAATTGTACAGTAGTGGAAGAAGTGAAGCAGTTCACTTACCAGGGAGAAAATACTGCACAGAATAATCAAAGCAAACAATATAGAAGAACACCGCCTGACAGAAGAAGTGAAGTGCCCAGAAGGAGTGGAGGAAACGAAATGAAACTTCAAGATTTAAGACGGTATGTTATACTAATTCAGTGAGTACATAATCGAGTCAAATTTACAAAGAACGTGGCAGTATGAGACCACTTATCGGTACCACTCTCCATCCTGGCCTGGCTGCATGCACTGACTCAACACGGGTGTCATAAAGCGGTTGTACCTTGTCCGTAGGAAAGCTGGCGCGCAACTAGCCTCTGGTATCGTGGATACTGGTGCGCGGTAACCGCCTTTCCTGTTTGCGGTGCTGTCTGTGCTGCTTCCCTGCTTGGTTGATTGGTCGTCATACACTAGTATGATACAGTATTCTTGTCTCCCTTACTGGGTGATATGGTTGAGTGTGCGTGATAATATTTCGTGTGAAAGACCCTGATTTTTAATTATTAAAATTGTTCAAATGTGTGTGAAATCTTATGGGACTTAACTGCTTAGGTCATCAGTCCCTAAGCTTTACATTACTTAATCTACATCTACATCTACATCTACATCCATACTCCGCAAGCCACCTGACGGTGTGTGGCGGAGGGTACCTTGAGTACCTCTATCGGTTCTCCCTTCTATTCCAGTCTCGTATTGTACGTGGAAAGAAGGATTGTCGGTATGCTTCTGTGTGGGCTCTAATCTCTCTGATTTTATCCTCATGGTCTCTTCGCGAGATATACGTAGGAGGGAGCAAAATACTGCTTGACTCTTCGGTGAAGGTATGTTCTCGAAACTTTAACAAAAGCCCGTATCGAGCTACTGAGCGTCTCTCCTGCAGAGTCTTCCACTGGAGTTTATCTATCATCTCCGTAACGCTTTCGCAATTACTAAATGATCCTGTAACGAAGCGCGCTGCTCTCCGTTGGATCTTCTCTATCTCTTCTATCAACCCTTCCTGGTGCGGATCCCACACTGCTGAGCAGTATTCCAGCATTGGGCGAACAAACGTACTGTAACCTACTTCCTTTGTTGTCGGATTGCATTTCCTTAGGATTCTTCCAATGAATCTCAGTCTGGCATCTGCTTTACCGACGATCAACTTTATATGATCATTCCATTTTAAATCACTCCTAATGCGTACTCCCAGATAATTTATGGAATTAACTGCTTCCAGTTGCTGACCTGCTATTTTGTAGCTAAATGATAAGGGACCTATCTTTCTATGTATTCGCATCACACTACACTTGTCTACATTGAGATTCAATTGCCATTCCGTGCACCATGCGTCAATTCGCTGCAGATCCTCCTGCATTTCAGTACAATTTTCCATTGTTGCAACCTCTCGATACACCACAGCATCATCTGCAAAAAGCCTCAGTGAACTTCCGATGTCATCCACCAGGTCATTTATGTATATTGTGAATAGCAACGGTCCTATGATACTCCCCTGCGGCACACCTGAAATCACTCTTACTTCGGAAGACTTCTCTCCATTGAGAATGACATGCTGCGTTCTGTTATCTAGGAACTCCTCAATCCAATCACACAATTGATCTGATAGTCCGTATGCTCTTACTTTGTTCATTAAATGACTGTGGGGAACTGTGTCAAACGCCTTGCGGAAGTCAAGAAACACGGCATCTACCTGTGAACCCGTGTCTAAGGCCCTCTGAGTCTCTTGGACGAATAGCGCGAGCTGGGTTTCACACGACCGTCTTTTTCGAAACCCATGCTGATTCCTACAGAGTAGATTTCTAGTCTCCAGAAAAGACATTATACTCGAACATAATACGTGTTCCAAAATTCTACAACTGATCGACGTTAGAGATATAGGTCTATAGTTCTGCACATCTGTTCGACGTCCCTTCTTGAAAACGGGGATGACCTGTGCCCTTTTCCAATCCTTTGGAACGCTTCGCTCTTCTAGAGACCTACGGTACACCGCTGCAAGAAGGGGGGCCAATTCCTTCGCGAACTCTGTGTAAAATCGAACTGGTATCCCATCAGGACCAGCGGCCTTTCCTCTTTTGAGCGATTTTAATTGTTTCTCTATCCCTCTGTCGTCTACTTCGATATCTACCATTTTGTCAACTGTGCGACAATCTAGAGAAGGAAGCACAGTGCAGTCTTCCTCTGTGAAACAGCTTTGGAAGAAGACATTTAGTATTTCGGCCTTTAGTCTGTCATCCTCTGTTTCAGTACCATTTTGGTCACAGAGTGTCTGGACATTTTGTTTTGATCCACCTACCGCTTTGACATAGGACCAAAATTTCTTAGGATTTCCTGCCAAGTCAGTACATAGAACTTTACTTTCGAATTCATTGAAAGCCTCTCGCATGGCCCTCCTGACACTACATTTCGCTTCGCGTAATTTTTGTTTGTCTGCAAGGCTTTGGCTATGTTTATGTTTGCTGAGAAGTTCCCTTTGCTTCCGCAGCAGTTTTCTAACTCGGTTGTTGTACCACGGTGGCTCTTTCCCATCTCTTACGATCTTGCTTGGCACATACTCATCTAACGCATATTGTACCATGGTTTTGAACTTTGTCCACTGATCCTCAACACTATCTGCACTTGAGACAAAACTTATCCTAAGGACAAACACACACACCCATACCCGAGGGAGGACTCTAACCTCCGCTGGGACCAGCCGCACAGTCCATAACTGCAGCGCCTCAGACCCCTCGGCTAATCCCGCGCGGCTTTTAATTTTTAATAAGACACTAGTGTACGCAGATAACAAGACACACACAAAACCAATGCACACAGTAACGGGGGCGGTAACTGCTAGCTACGCAATATTCTTATAGGGTTATCAAGAGGGGAAATAGTAGTTAACCTGACATTATTTATTAAGATAATAAGGGGGTTCTTTCTCTTATATGATGGTTGGAACTTTCATAGTGGCAAATATTTATTTACAGCTCGTACAAAATAGATACGTGTTTCAAAGTTTTACTGACCTTCAAAGTAGTCACCAGCATTGTGTATAATCCGTTGCCAGCTATGTGGAAGTTGTAGGATACTCTTGAAGCATCCCCTTAGAAAAATTAATAAATTACTGTGCTGATAAACCTCTTACGTTACTCGATTTTCAAACAGCTGAGCAGAACTGAACGTACTCAGACATTTCTCTCTTTACTTATTCCGATCAACACTAAACTGACACACAATATTTTTAGCGCAACGCAATCTGACTTTCAATAATCCCTAAAAAAGAATGGCCCTGACTGACAATAACCTATATCTTTCATGAATCACTTACCTCACAAAAAACTTCGTTACTCGAAATACTGCAATACAGCGAGCGCCAATACTGCCAGCTAAATAAAAGATTCTAACTACTGAAGGCACTAACTTCTGATAGGCATAGTTAGCAAGTTCATCATATCCGGTATTACAAATTTACTCTTTCTGATGGACACACGTCCAGATCGTCCGCTCTCGAAATTCTGCCATCTCTCTCCCCACATCCACCACTGATGGCGACTTACCTCCAACTGTTCACATCCAACTGCCCAACACTACAATAGCAAATATTCCAACAATGCAAACCAGGCACAGACTGCACACAGCACAGTCAGTGATTTTCATAAAGAGCGCTACGTGGCGTTACCAACATAAAAACCTAAACAGTCTACTTACACTCTTTTAACAGTGCCAGTTATGTTGACAGTAAGAGCGGCGCGGTCTATTGCCCGACGAATTTGTAGCAGTTCTGAAGCGATGCCGTGAAGTGTTTTCTTCAGTTTATAAATCGAGTTGAACTCACGAGGGCTTAAGACAGGGGAGTGCAGTAGTGGTGTACCACTTAGCAGAACCATCCCGGCCGCGGTGGTCTCGCGGTTCTAGGCGCGCAGTCCGGAACCGTGCGACTGCTACGGTCGCAGGTTCGAATCCTGCCTCGGGCATGGATGTGTGTGATGTCCTTAGGTTAGTTAGGTTTAAGTAGTTCTAAGTTCTAGGTGACTGATGACCACAGCAGTTGAGTCACATAGTGCTCAGAGCCATTTGAACCATTTTTGAGCAGAACCATCAGTCAAACAAATCAGTAACAGCTTGCACTGTACGTGCTTCAGTATTGTCCTGGAATATGATTGTCAGATCCTGAAGAAATCGTCATCACTTCTGTCTCTATGCTGTTCATTTTTGGAACACAACCTACGACCAGCTTAGAGACAGAAGTGATGGCACTTTCTGCAGGACCTGACCATCATTTTGCAAGACAATGCTCAAGCACGTACAATGCAAGCTGTTACTGTTTGACTGATGGGGCTGCTAAGTGCTATACCACCTACTGCACTCCCCTGACTTAAGCCCTCGTGAGTTCGACTCGATTTCTAAACTGAATAGAACATTTCACGGCATTCGCTTCAGAACTGCTACAAATTCGTCGGGCAACAGACCGCGAGGCTTGAAATGTTAACTCACGTGGCACTGCTAAGAGAATCCTACGACTTCCACATCGCTGCCAACGGGTTATAGACAATGCAGGTAACTACTTTGAAGTTTAGTGAAACTTCGAAACACATATCTATTTTTTACGAGCTGCAAATAAATAGTTGTCACTATTACACCTACATGTACATTTATACTCTGCAAGCCACCCAACGGTGTGTGGCGGAAGGCACTTTCAGTGCCACTGGCATGACCTCTCTTTCCTGTTCCAGTTGCGTATGGTTCTCGGGAAGAACGACTGCCGGAAAGCCTCCGTGCGCGCTCGAATCTCTCTAATTTTACATTCGTGATCTCCTCGGAAGGTATAAGAAGGGGGAAGCAATATATTAGATACCTCATCCAAAAACGCACCCTCTTGAAACCTGGACAGCAAGGTTCACCGCGATGCAGAGCGCCTCTCTTGCAGAGTCTGCCACTTGAGTTTGCTCAACATCTCCGTAACGCTATCACGTTTACCAAATAACCCTGTGACGAAACGCGCCACTCTCCTTTGGATCTTCTCTATCTCCTCTGTCAACCCGACCTGGTCCGGATCCCACACTGATGAGCAATACTCAAGTATAGGTCGCCCTTTGTTAATGGACTACATTTTTTAAGGACTCTACCAATGAATCTCAACGTGGCACCCGCTTTACCAACAATTAATTTTATATGATCATCCACTTCAAATCGTTCCGTAGGCATACTCCCAGATATTTTACAGAAGTAACTGCTACCAGTGTTTGTTCCGCTATCATATAAACATACAATAAAGGATCCTTCTTTCTATGTATTCGTAATACATTACATTTGTTTATGGTAAGGATCAGTTGCCACTCCCTGCGCCAAGAGCCTATCCGCTGCAGATCTTCCTGCATTTCGCTACAATTTTCTAATGCTGCAACTTCTCTGTATACTAAAGCATCATCCGCGAAAAACCGCATGGAACTTCCGATACAATTAAAGTTCCAAACCTCAAAATTATGAATTTGAGAGGTAATTGTCTGAAAACTCAGGCTGTGGTTTTTAGGTGACTGAAATTTTAATACAAATTTCGATGTTATAATTGAACGTAATATGTAATCACTGGTCCGTATTATCGTCTGTGCCTGAAAGTGTTGAAATAGCTAAATGGTCTGGTGTTATCAACCTCTGAATGGTTACCGTATAGGGAAGCAGAAAGGAATTCATTATCACACAGCGGGCCACAACCCTCTCATGCGTCGCCAGGCTGAAGCGTACCGCGATGCACTACGCGAACTGCCGCTATTATATAAATTAATGCAAAAGCGTGACCGCACAGAGCTGGCAAGCTACCCACGGAGACGCTTGAGCACGTAATTTTTAAGTGTGCTCGTGAGACCAGCCGAAGAGGGAAAGTTGGCTCGCGAACGGTATCTCGTTTCACGTCTTACCATCTTCCAGACAGAGCGTCTCCACACTGCATCCTCTCCTCAGCACCTCCCGGCTACCGTGTACACGCCACGCTACCAAGCGGCCACCCCGGCCGTTGTTCGAAATGCCACGTTCCTATTGGCTGACGGCCAACCTGTGCCCTCTACACTCCTCAGAACCGATCTTTCTGAAGTATCTCAAGCAATCCTTGTGTTTAGCTTCCTTAGTTTCTCTTTTGAGAAGCCTACCGCAAAGAAGGATCCTTTATTGTATGATTATATGACAGCGGAACAAACACTGGTAGCAGTTACTTCCATAAAATATCTGGGAGTATGCATACGGAACGATTTGACGTGGAATGATCATATGAAATTAATTGTTGGTAAAGCGGGTGCCAGGTTGAGATTCATTGGGAGAGTCGTTAGAAAATGTAGTCCATCAACAAAGGAGGTGGCTTACAAAACACTCGTTCGACTTATACATGAGTATTGCTCATCAGTGTGGGATCCGTACCAGGTCGGGTTGACAGAGGAGATAGAGAAGATCCAAAGAGGAGCGGCGCGTTTCGTCACAGGGTTATTTGATAAGCGTGATAGCGTTACGAAGATGTTTAGCAAACACGTGGAAGACTCTGCAAGAGAGGCGCTCTGCATCGCGGTGTAGCTTGCTCGCTAGGTTTCGAGAGGGTGCGTTTCTGGATAAGGTACCGAATATATTGCTTCCCCCTACTTATACCTCCCGAGGAGATCACGAATGTATATTAGATTCGAGCGCGCACGGAGGCTTTCCGGCAGTCGTTCTTCCCGCGAACCATACACGACTGGAGCAGGAAAGGGAGGTGATGAGAGTGGGACGTTAAGTGTCCTCCGCCACATACCGCTGGGTGGCTAGTGGGGTATAAATGTAGATGTACTGAGAATCTTTTAAAGAGCTCTTCACCTTTCTAACCCCAACTCATTCATAGGACATACCCTCATATATACTGGAAAGGAACAGAGAGGACGAGGAAGTTTGACACGTTGCAAAAGTAATCGAAATAAGAAACTTTGTTTCCTTCTACAGGTCCATTAGTTGGGTTATGCATGAAGTATTATCACAGTACCGCTTCAGTGGCACTGGAGCGGAGTTGACCGTGCGAGATGGCGGCTCATGTTCTTTCGGGGACAGATCTGGAGATGTCGCTGGCCGCGGGAGTACCTTGATTTCATGCAGACAGTTCACAAAGACACGTGCCGTGTAATGCCAAGTACCGTTAAAAAGCGTCAAAAAGCAATACACGAGAAAGTAGAATGTCCATGACGTGCTGTTGTATCACCATTGTCAGCTCAATCAGTACCGTCCCTGACCGTAAATCACCCCCGATGGTTCCTCACACCAGGTTGCCGTAAGTAGCATTGCTATGGTTGTGGCTCTCCAAAAGATCTAAAGAATGGGACCTCTCTCCAAGTCACCACCATGTACGCCGACCTTGCTCATGCGTGTTAGTGTAGAACCGTATTTCGTAGCTGAACGCATTGCAATATCATTCATCAGCATTCCATGCTTCCCGGTTACGGCACCACACCAAAAGCAACCATTTGTGTTGTGATGTTAAAGGCGGCCTATGCAAAGAAACGGTAATTTTCTACTCTGGCTGCTGCTAGTCACCAGGCAATGGTCAGAAGACACAATGTTGTAGGGAGTCCGTTAGTTCCTCTCGGATGGCAGTAGCAGGTATGAACGGGTTACGATGTGCTTTGTACAGAATGCGTCTATCCTTCCTTTGTATGGTGGAGCGTGGTCGACCGGAACCTCGATGACGAGGACGTCTGCCCTCACAGTTCAACAGCAGGCCCGCGTGCCATCCGAACGCCCATCAATAATAATTATTATTACTCTAGATGTTGCGCGAAAGACCAGCGAAACAAATGGATATCCACATTGAAGTCCCTTTCAAATTCCGTCTGGAGCTGATGACGTTGCCTCACACGAGTAAGCGGCATTTTCGTATCGTTCAGTGATTATTCAACATATGACACTGTTGAAGGCCGTTGTATACCCTACCAGACCTGGTAACAAAACTAAACACGAAAAACAGTAATGTACTGTGGTGGCCGTTCTACCTATGTCTAATAGGCAGTCTTTTCAAGGCAGTTGATTTCTTCTTTTTTTCAGGTGATGTATAGCGTCACGGGTAAAAGAAAGAATTCTTAAGAAGAGAACGTCCTTCTACTGGTCGACATTACGTAATACACAACTTTGTGGTTGGTTGGTGGTGGTAAGTTCCAATGGGACCAAACTGGTGAATGCATCGGTCCCTAGGCTTACACACTACTTAATCTACCTTAAAATAACTTACGCTAAGGACAACACACACCCATGCCCAAGGGAGGACTTGAACATCCGTCGGAACCGTGGCAAGCCGCCTCGCACTGGGCGGCTACATAAATTTTTAAAAAGGACAGACCAGGATAGAAGTCTGTGGAGAACTGTCTCCAGAATAAGGGACAAGTTAGTGGGATATCTCCTACGGCCTCTAGCACTAGTTAACCTGGTGTTGGAAGAAACAGTAGAGGGCAAATATAATAGAGGGATACCAGTACTAGAAAGCGTTGGGTATAACACGTAGAAATGAAAAGATCAGCTTAACACAGGAGAAGTGAAAGGCGGAATCAAACGAGTCAAAAAACTGTCAAAAAGTTGCTATTACTATGGTTTGTAACTACGGTAGATGTCCAGTTATGCACAAGAGTGTTAGAACGTGTGGTGGCTCACACAAACGCTAAGTAGTTGTACAGCGCGGTTTTCTGCAAAATATTAGTGGTATCTGATACCTCCATAAAGTATTGTGTTACAAAGCGCCACCCGCACCTAAGTAAATCAACCTTAGGATTACAGTATCTCGGATAGTTCCGTGCGTTCTTTGTCACTGCTTTGGAAGCTGAAGGAACATAGTGGAAACCTAATTCATAAGAGTTCTGAGTTTATTTCAGAGGTTTTTCCCTGTTACTTCAGCCCCTTTCAAAGAGAGAAAACACACTGGCCATCAGGCTTTTGCATCTGACACTTCTCCTCCGTATTTCATTGCATCTGCTGCACAGCGCTTAAACATGCGCCGCACAGTTCTGGTTGCGCTATGTGAGTTGTCGGATTGGCTCCTGACGTGATCGCTTTCAGACGAGGGGCCTGGTCGGGAGAAATTTTCACATCGCCACCGCTCCGCATATGATTTCGCAGTTGCTCCAATGCATTTAGATCTCAAGCGACGTACCGCAATGACGGTGCGAAAAACATACACAGCTACACTGTGCACAACATCTACGTATACTAGATCTAACCGCGTCCGTAGCTGAGTGGTACGCCGGCACGGTAGCTAAGGGTGTTCGGTCAGATGATTAGTTGCCCTCAGTAATAAAAAAAAGTGAGTTAATGGCTCAACGATAAACTTGAACAAGCATCATGGGACGTCCGCTTCGAACAAATAGAATGAAAGATAACGAATGAAATGAGATCAACGAAGGAAAAAAAAGTGATCAGAGCGGTTGACTAGCATCCGGAGGACCCTAGTTAGATTACCGGTACTGTCAGGTATTTTTTCTTGGTGGGAGGACTGAAACGGGGTGTACGCAGTCCCGCAATGCCAGCTGCCGAGCTGCTTGACCGAGTAGTAGTGGCTCCAGGTAACGAAATCTGAGAACGGCAGGGAGAGCGGTGTGTGGTGACCCCACGCTCCTTCATACTGCACCCAATGACGGCATTGGCAGAGGATGACCCAGCGGGCGGTTGGTGCTAGTGATCGGGTCAGGGCAAGTGGACGGAGTTTACATTACACTTCATTTCAGTGTGTTCGGCATTAAACATTAGGAATAAACGTCGATCGACCCGTTGTCTTCGTGTGTATGAGGGAGAGGGATAGAGAATGTCGATCTTCATTCCTACCTCCTAGGACTATGATCTCTCCCATTGACGTTTATAAACATATATATGATATTTAAGGACGTCATCGCCTTTTTGATAGCTGGTACTTCATACAGTGATTAGAACTAACGGCAAGGCTTAACTTTTGTTTGGAACAACTACTGTCATAATTTCTGGTGTGCTCTCCGGGAGAATTTCCTCCAATTTGGTGCTTCAATTCAGGCAATGCACGAATTATTTATTGGCTTCCTGAGATCTTTGTTGTGAGAACACGGCCGCAAGATGCATATCCCTGTATAACCTGCTCTATATACGAGGGTGTTCAATTAGTATTGCAAACACATTTTTGTCTCTGCCAATTCCGGTCGAAAAAATGCGAAATCTCTTTTGTGACATCCCAAACAGTTCATGAAACTTTGACCAGTGAAGGCGCTATTCGTAGCCTTCAAATGGTTCAATTGTCTCTAGCACTATGGGACTTAACAGCTGAGGTCATCAGTCCCCTAGAACTTAGAACTACTTAAACCTAAATAACCTAAGGACATCACACACATCCATGCCGGAGGCAGGATTCGAACCTACGACCGTAGCGGTCGCGCGGTTCCAGACTGAAGCGCCTAGAACCGCTCGGCCACAACGGCCGGCTCATAGCCTTCAAAACGGCCCCTTTAACGGAGCTACGTTCCAGGGAAAGAGTGTCGTTGAGTTTCTTTTGGCAGGAAACCAGAGCACCGCAGATATTCATAGCGATTGCAGAATGTCTAACGAGACCTGGGAGTGAACAAAAGCACAGTGAGTCGTTGGGCAAGGCGTCTGTCACCATCGCAGCAAGGTTGCGCAAAACCTGCCCGATCTCCTATGTGCTGGCTGGCCGCACATGGCTGTGACTCCTGCATTGTTGAAACGTGCGGACACTCTCATTCAAGGTGATCGGCGGATCACAGTGAAACACCTCGCTACACAACTGGACGTCTCTGTTGGTAGTGCTGACACTCTCGTCTACCAGTACGGGTACTCAAAGGTGTGTGCCCTCTGGGTTCCCCGCAGCCTGACAGAAGACCGTAAACAGCGACGAAGGATCATCTGTTTGGCCCAATGAAGGACACACTCTGCGGGAAGCAGTACATGAATGACGGAGAGGTTACTGAAGCAGCAAGCGTTGGATGCCACGTCGACCAACAATAGAGTGGTACCATGCGGGCGTACAGGCCCTTCCAATAAGGTGGAGTAATGTCGAAGCATTGAACGGAGACCACGCTGAAAAATAAGTTTTTGTAGCCAAAGAGGTGGGGAATAATGTGACATACTGAAATCCTGAATAAGACCAATCTGCTTTCAGAAAAGTGTGTTGCAGTACTTATTGAAAGCCCTTGTATAATAAGCCGTGGTCTACGTGTAGCGTGGTTGATTACTGATAAAAACGTCCTAGGTCCCGGGTGCAAACCCAACCACTGTTTAAATTCTGAATAAAAATCATCAGCAGTTGCATAAGAAGGCATTTTCGTTCTGCCAATGGCCTTGTCAAAGAGGGCAGAGGAATAAACGGAGGTTCCGGGCTTTTTCTTGCACTTGAGGTGGGAAACTGCCCGTAAAAGACGGAAGAACAAGCAATGATCAACGACATGAGGATGCAGAAGGCAATGGAAACCATTGCATCAAAGACACATAACGTTTATCCGCAAGATATGTGGCATGTAAACTGAAAAAGAGTCATAATAATCTCTCCATTGGCAAAAGATTCCGTATTAGCACTAGTTTCGGACGGAGAAGGGGAAAAAAAAGAATAAACAACGATGCGATAACGTTCTGCAACTCGGAGCATTGAATGTCAGAAGTTTGAACTTAGCAGGAAAGATACAAAATCTGAAAAGTGAAATACAAAGATTCAGTCAGGATATAGTGGGTGTCAGAAAGTGAAGTACAAAGAAGATGAGGATTTCTGCTATACAGCAGCAGAAAATGGAATAACAACAGTAGAATTAGTTGTAAATAGGGTAGTAGGACAAGGAGTGAGCTACTGTGAACAGTTCAGTGGCAGGACTGTTCTTAAAAGCTTCAACATTAAACCAAGGCCGACAACGATAGTTCAGGTATACACACCGACTACGCAAGCAGCAGATGAAGAAATAAAAAAATTATATGAGGATATTTAACAGATAATTCAGTATGTAAAGGGAGACGAAAATCTAATAGTCATGAGAGATGGGAGCGCGGTTGTAGGGGAAGGGATAGTAGAAGTGTTACGGTAGAATATGGGCTTGGCAGCAGGAATGAGGAAGGAGGAAGACTAAATGAGTTTTGCAATAAATTCCAGATGCTAATAGCGAATGCTCTGTTCAAGTACCCCAAGATGAGGAGGTTTACTTGGAAAAGACCGGAAGATGCAGGAAGATTCCAGGAGCTTATGGATGCTCGACGCCGAAGTTGCAGCGAAGGAAGATACCAGTTACGTTAAATCATGGTCAGGCAGAGATACAGAAATCAGGTAGTGGATTGTAAGTCACTTACGAGAATAGACTCAGATCACAATTTAGCAACGATGAAGGAGTGATTGAAGTTTAAGAGAATCACCAGAAAGAATCAATGTGGAAATAATGGGGATACTGAAATACTGAGGAAAGATGAGACGCATTTGAAGATCGCTAAGGATGTAGATACTGCTATTTGGATTACCAGAGTAGGAAGCTCAGTTGAAAAGGACTGGCATTTCTAAACAAGGCAGTCACAGAAAATGGACAGACATACATAAGTACAAGAAAAGTGCTAGCGAAAACACCTCGGTAACAGATGAAGTACTTCAAGATCGACTAAAGAAGGAAGAACTGAAATGTTCATGAAAAAGACAGGAGCACGACAATACAAACCACCTAGGAATAAAATAAATAGGAAGTGCAGCCCAGCCAAGGTGAAATAGTTGCAGGAGAGATGTGAAGAAATCAAAAAAACGTCGGGAGGAGTCACTCAGCATACATAAAAGTCAAAACGTCCATCAGTGAAATTAAAAGCAATGGTGGGTAACATTAAGAGCGATGAGGGAATTTCACTGTTAAACGCAAAGGGCAGGTGGTAAGAGTACACTGGAGATGTCTATCAGGGGAAGTACTTGTCTGATGACGTGACACAAGAATAAATTGGAGTCGATATTGATGACATAGGGGATCCTGTATCAGTCAGAATTTAAAAGACCTCTGGAACGCTTGAGATCAAATAAGGGAGAAGGGATAGATACCGTTCCATCGAAATTTCTAAAATTGTTGGGGGTGGGGGGAGGGGTAACCAAAAGACTACTCAAGTTGATGTATGGGATCTGGAACTAGCAACGTACCATCAGACTTTTAGAAAAATATCATCCACGTAATTCCAAAGACAGCAAGAGCAGATAAGTGTGAAAACAATCGCACAATCAGTTTAGCAGCTCATGCATCCAAACTGCTGACAAAAATAATATATAGTAGAATAAAAAAGATAACAAAGGATCCGTTAGGTGGCGACCATTCGGCTTTAGGAAAGGGAGAGTTCTCACTTTGCGGCTGATAATGGAAGCATGAGTGAAGAAAAATTAAGACATGGCATACGGTTCTGCGATGGAGAAAAACCATTCGAAAATGTAAAATGGTGAAAGATGTTAGAAATTCTGAGAAGAATAGGAGTAAGCTATAGGAAAAGACAGGTAATATACAACATGTACAAGAATCAAGAGGGAACAATAATATTGAAGGACCAAGAACGAATTTTTAAATTAAAAAGGGCGTAAAACAGGGATGCATGCTTTCGCCCCTACTGTTCAATCTGTACCTCGAAGAAGCAATGACAGAAATTGACGAAAGGCTCACGAATGGGATAAACTTCATCTGGAAAGGATATTAACGATAACGATCGCTGATGATATTGCTATCCTCAGTGGATGTGAAGAAGAATCACAGGATCTGTTGGACGGAATGAAGAGTCTAATGAGTACACAAACCGGACTCACAGTAAACCAGAAAAAGACGAAAGTAACGAGATGTAGTAGAACTGAGATGAGCGAGAAACTTTAACATGAAAATACTGTAAATGATCACGAAGTAGACTAAGTTAGGGATTTCTGATGCCTTGCAAGCAAAATAATCCATGACGTAAGAGGAAAGGAGGACACAGAAAACTGACTAGCACTGGCAAAGAGAATTGTGCTGGTATCAAACATACGCCTTAATTTGAGGAAGGAAGTTCAGAACATGTACGTTTGGAGCACACCATTGTGTGCTAGTGAATCATGGACTGAGGCAAAACCGGGACAAAACAGTATCGAAGCGCTTGAGATGCGGTGCTACAGAAAAACGTTGAAAATTAGGTGAATTGATGATATAAAGATTGAGAAGTTTCTCTGTAGAATCGGCGAAGAGAAACACTGGCAAGAAGAAGGGATAGGATGACAGAACATGTATTACAACATGATGCTAGAAGGATCTGTAGATGGGAATAAGTGTAGGGAAAGGCAGATATTTGAATACAACTAACAAATAACTCAGGACGTGAGGTTCAAGTACTATTCTGATATTAAGATGTTAGCGCTGGAGAGAAATTCATGCACGACAGTTTTAAACCAGTCAGAAGACTGGTGAATCAAAAAACAAATTGTAGAATAGCTGTGTATGGTGTATACAACATCCTATATTCCACGTTTTGCTATGAGCGCATTGCCACCATCGTTTAAGATTGAAATTTTCTTTCGTATTTCATCCTCTTTCCGAGCACAGATGATAATTAAAATACAGCGCATCCAGTAAGTTGCTCACGTAAGTAAAAGTTGTAATGAAGACGTGTATGGGAAGCTGCATTAAACATACTAACAAAGCATGTAGCACCACAATAATTCGAGGCCACTTACGTAGTGGGCTTACAAAAGTAAAAATTATGCGGCACGAAGTTTGTTAGACAACCACGTTCTCCGTTGCCATTGGGAATTAGATGACACGCACCTTGCTTAATCATTGACAAAAAGGGTACTTCATCTAAGAAACGAAATTAGAAAATGACCGATTTTAGTTCATGAGCAGTTGTATCACTCAACCTAACCGTTTGTGAGGGAACATTGTGAACGGAGGAATGAAAACACTGTGAGAAGCTGAGATATGAATTGCATAGAACCCCTTCTCATTCGACATCATGTCTACCGTAAGTTACGAAGATACGTAATGTGGCACCTACTGGGTAGGCTACCGCCTCCTCGTCAAAAAGAAAAATTTGTTCAGCCTAGGTACTCCGAAAGAGCATCGTACTCAGTTACGAATGAACTTACGCACACGTGTTAACGAAGGCTACAATTTGCAAGGCAGTGTGAAGGAAGGTGATAGCTTGCTTTCAATGAGGCTCATTGTTAGGTTCATTGAGCAAAAGAACAAAGGCAGATGGGCTGAAATATACCTGGCTGCGACAGAAGGATCCGTATGTTGAAGACACCGCTCAAGTTATGTGATCTGTCCTTGCAGCTTATATGCACACATAATGCTTTATATCGGAGTGCAGAAGCTTCTGCAATACCGTCAAACACGAGCCACACCTGAACTGCTTCCGGCAGGGAACATTCAAAAATGGTTCATATGGCTCTGAGCTAATGGGACTTAATATCTGAGGTCACCAGTCCCCTAGAACTTAGAACTGCTTAAACCTAACTAACCTAAGGACATCACTCACATCCATGCCCGAGGCAAGATTCGAACCTGCCACCGTAGCGGTCCTTTGTAGGTGAAGTCAATGCAGATGGAGCATATGCTTGTAGTGGGAAAGGGTGGGAAAGAAAATAAATCGTGGCCTTTCCTTTCTTTTTGAAATGAATCATCCCAGCCTTTGGCTTAAGAGACATATAAAGGAGCCACGGAAAGACTAAATCTGTAACGCCAGATGTGGATTTGAACCGTCACCCACTAGAATACTAGTCAAGAGTCTTAACCACTGTGCCATTTTATTTATGGTTTTACTGCTTATGTGAGAAAAACTATAGTCTCAATTTTACAAAATCCTAACTTACCAAAATTGGTTGTGATGTAACAGGGAAGTGTGACAGTAAGATTCAATTACCATCGACAAGATTCAGATAACGTAGGTCACCATTGCAGCACTAATTTGAACTGAAGTCTATTACCCCAAAAAATTATTAAAGAATTAATTACGGTTTTGTAAAGGGATAGCCCCTAAGCCTGTCAATGAAAGAATTCCCCTCTTCGTTATTTTTGTATATTAGCAATATACAAGTTATTATGGCTGAAAATAAGTTTCAAGCACTTATGACACCTTTCACGTCCTCGGTCGACGGTGTTCATATACTACAAGTTTCACTGCAACAGCCGCCCCCCCTCTCGGGGCCTACCAATGTTTGGTCACAGCACCTGCTGGACGAGACGTCTTTCAAGCATGGCAAAAGTTTCCACCTATCCATGTTCTGCTAAGAGTCGCAGTGACTAAAGATATAAACTTATGTGTCATAGCATGGCCGACAAGTGCGATCTAAATACAAAATAATGGCTAGTATAATAAAAGAAACATGAAGCAGGATGTGTCACAAGTCAATCGGTATTCAGAAGGAACGAGCTCGCAGTTCCTCTCTGGCCATCCTGATTTGCGGTGTGGAGTTGTCTCCCACAGAATATACTATATCTAACCCTTTGTGTAGTTTTGTATCGTTGAGGATGGGACCTCTAACTACCTGCAACCTGGAGGCGAAAAGGGAAAAGCCACCGTAGGAGAACTTTTACAAGCGTCATTATCTGACCTGATATGGACAAGAAGCACTCTCAGTGTCGCGTCGTTGGCCTGTCATAGGAACAAAGACTTTTGCACAATAAAAGTTAGTGGAAGGGAGATGATAATTGGAGACCTCAGCAAACATGGAGCTTGCAGGTACCACAGAAACTAAATGCAACTCAAGATAACGCATGAATGCTTCGGACAGGAACTTCCTACAGTTACGAAGTTATTAAAATTCATTTGTAAGAAAAAGAATGCGAAGTGGTTAAAGAGACGGATAGACACGGCTCCAGCAAACTTGTAGAAAGCTGTAGAGGACATCCTCCTACTAGGGGGCGCTTTGATGTGGGGCTTTGTGAGACTGAATTTGCTGCTAGGGCTTTTCACACAAGACGTTTTCTCCTGTAAGTAGCGACTACCAGCGAGAGTCACAGCAGTCAGCCTGCCGCAGTGCAACACAGCCACAGCTGGAACACATTGTCGCCACGGCTCCTTGAGGCAGCTCATCCGCCAAGGCCGAGCACTGACTTCATGCAACGCGGAACGGCTGCAAGGCGGACATGATGAACATTAAACTTCCTGGCAGATTAAAATTGTGTGCCGGACCGAGACGCGAACTTGGGACCTTTGCCTTTTGCACCATCTGAGCTATCCGATCACGACTCACGACCTGTCCTCTCAGCTTCAATTCTGCCAGTTCCTCGCCTCCTAACTTCCAGAGGTTTCATATCGGCGCACACTCCGCTGCAGAGTGAAAATCTCATTCAAGATGAACATGGCCTGGTAACGACATGCACTTCAGTGGCACCCTTAGACCATAGCGGTATGTCAATGCTATTCTACGCCCCGTTTTGTTGCCCTTCGTGGCAAGTCACCCTGGGTTAACATTTGAGCAAGACAATGCCTGCCCTCACACAGCGACAGCTACTGCTGCTTTTCTTCGTACTTGCCAAATCCTATCTTTCCCAGCAAGGTCGCCGGGCCTCTCCCCAGCCGAGAACATTTGGAGTATTATGGGCAGTACCGTCCAACAAGCTCGGGATTATAGCGATCTAAAGCGCCGATTGGATAAAATTTGGCGCGATATCCCTCAGGTGCACATTCAACAACTCTTATCCGTCAACGCCAAGCCGAATAATTGCTTGCATAAGGTCCGGAGGTGGATCAGCGTGTTACTGACTTGCCCAATTAGTGAGGCTTTCCCTCCTGAATAATTAATCCAATTTTTCTGAAACTGAAATTATTTGTTTGCCTTTAACTGTACATCACATCTGCTGACTTTTATCCCATTCGGATACTACCTTCGTGGTGGGTACCTTTTTATCTTAGAGTGTATTTTCCATCAGCATACATAGGACAACTGAAAAATATGTTGACATGGTGAAACAAGTGTCATTTTCTTAGCATACAAAATCGAGACAAAAGCGTGCACTAAATGTAAACTTTTTAAGACATCGCAAAAGACTACTTACACTGACAGAGAATTCAATTTAGAATGCCGAAATCAAATTCCGGTCAAAATCGTATGCACCGTATTCAAGTTATTTTTCCCATCAATTTGAAAAATACGACTTCTAGAAAACGCGTTTAAAGTTTTATATTAATTTTTTTGTAGTTAAATGAAACTTACGTCTAGTCAACGGTCCCTGAACCATACAGCAGCCTTTTCTAGATCCAAGCGAACGTCCTCCTCCACGTTCTTCGTGGCCGTACTGGTCCTCCGGGCCTCTTTGGCAGCTTGCGTCGTCCGCTGATGCTCGCTCGGTACGCTTTTCGTTCGTTTCCGTGCAGATGTTGTAACAGGCTGGTCCTATGTGAAGTTCCAGCACATGCAAAATTTGCAAAATGCCCTTCACAACGTCGTTGAAATTAAATGTTATTTTTTTCCCGCTGTGAATGGTTATGCGAGACACAGTTTCACAAATCGCCTTGTAACTCGGTAACGGAGTTAGTGACGGATTTGGGACGAATACTACAGTAAAGTAAACATCCCAGAGAACATTTTCAGCCAAAAATAGATTTTTTGAAATTTTGAAAGAGACACACCCCTCATAGTCCGCCTGCCAGTATAGCGTTTGTCTTGGTGTAGTAACTAAAACAGAGAACAAAAGGCCTCGAGATTGGAAGTCGACCACTTAATAACGCGCTCCTTTCTATTCATCTCGAATTTGCAACACGCGTTGTGTTTTTCACTTGTTTGCTCACCCTGTCGATCAGCTCGTTGACTGCAAAGCGCAGGAGAGGTGCATCTTTTCAGCGCGAGAATGCAATGGTCTCTTCGGAGGCACTAAGATATTTGAAACCAAGTCACCCAGTCGGAACACTAGGTAGCAATTTTTCTTGTTCCGGTCACATGGCTGTCAACACACTAATCTTTTACTTACTGACTGATCTTCAATCTGTGGCGTAGCCGTGCTGACTCTTCCTACTCCACCCCTCGCCGCCCCACCGCCACCACAAAGGAAGAGGTTGGCAGGCCTGCCTTCTCGCTTGAAAAATGGCTGTGAGCTCTATTGGACTTAACATATGAGGTCTTCAGTCTCCTAGAACTTAGAACTACTTAAACCTAAGGACATCACACACATTCATGCCCGAGGCAGGATTCGAACCTGCGACCGTAGCAATCGCGCGGTGGTGGTGGTGGTGGTTAGTGTTTAACGTCCCGTCGACAACGAGGTCATTAGAGACGGAGCGCAACCTCGGGTTAGGGAAGGATTGGGAAGGAAATCGGCCGTGCCCTTTCAAAGGAACCATCCCGGCATTTGCCTGAAACGATTTAGGGAAATCACGGAAAACCTAAATCAGGATGGCTGGAGACGGAATTGAACCGTCGTCCTCCCGAATGCGAGTCCAGTGTGCTAACCACTGCGCCACCTCGCTCGGTCAACCGCGCGGTTCCGGACTGAAGCGCCTAGAACCGCTCGGTCAAGGCGGGCGGCCTCCTTCAACCAGCTTCAAAAGGAAACCGTTTGACCATGCAAGCCTTTCCGTCAGTCTGCCTCTGGAGCACTGGCACTTTCGTTAGGTTACTCCTGCTTCAGCTGATTCACTTCCTCGGAAGCTGCTGCTTTCTGCCAGGAGTTCACAAAAATTTCTTTCCAACAGGTTCCAGAAAACACACGGTGTCTTGGGCAATCAGAATCCCTTAAGCCTGCGTAATAGAACCTGACTACAAATCATTTAGATGGATTATGGAAGCCTAAACCATAATCTCCTGGCTGGACACAGCTCATTCCCCTAGGTACTGTAAACCAGCTCTGGCACCTACAATAGCTCAGGACGCAGCGCACCCGCGCAGCCAGGAAGTAAATGTTGCATTCTTAATTAGAAATGCTTCCACGTGTGAAATCACACAGTCCGACAAAAAAAAGTAGAGCACCCAGAATGGGAGGAGGAAACGAAACATCACAGGTTAATTCAGTAATTGCGATATCGAGTCGGATTTACAAATAACTTGGCAACATGAGCCCACTTGTCAATATGACATTTCCTCCAGTTGTGTGGAGGCATAAAGCTTTTGCATCCTTTCGTGAGACAAACTGGCCCACAGGTGACGTAAATAGTCATTGATACACTGCTCACGGACAGGCGCAGGGATGCAGTTGACGTCGCAGCTGGTCCCACATCAAGGACGTATATGGGGATCTTGCTGGCCACGGGACTACATCAGCATCACCCACACAGAATGAAATTTTCACTCTGCAGCGGATTGTGCGCTGGAAATATCACCCAGCCTGTGGCAAAGCCATGTCTCTGCAAAATCATTTCTGCCAGGAGTGGTAGTTCTGCGAGTTTTGCAGGAGAGCTTCTGTGAAGTTTGGGAGGTAGGAGACGAGGTACTGGTGGAAGTAAAGCTGTGAGGACGGGGAGTGAGTCGTGTTTGGGAAGCTCAGTTGACAGAGCAATGGTCAGCTAAAGGCAAAGGTGGCGAGTCCGAGTCTAGGTCTGACACACAGTTTTAATCTGCCAGGAAGCTTCATCACCCATACAGTTCATTGAGAAACGTGGTATGTATCGACGAGCACTGTCTGTTGAAAAGTAGCACCGCAATACTATCGCTTGATAACAGAGGATGGCGCTGATGTACCATTCTGTCATCAGTGTTCCCTCAATCAGTACCAGGCATAATCTGAACTTGCAACCAATGGCTCCTCAAACCATGACGGCAGGAGTAATACTATTCTGCCTTTCTAAAACAATGGAAGAATGGGACCTTTGCTAGGCCACAGCCATACTCTACTATCATCACCCGGCGTCGTGCAGAATCCCGAGTCATCGCTGAACACAGTCTAGCGGCTTTCGTCAGCAGTCCATGTTTTCCCGTGACGTCAGTGCAAACGTAGTGTAGTAGTACTAACGGCAGCCTATGGATGGGATGGTAATTCTCAAGTCCTGCTACGACTATAGTAGAATGGTGTAAGAAGACGGCTGCATGATGCGTTCTGCACATAGAAGCAAAGAGAGCGCCTTGCGACATCGCCAGTGTGCTCTCTACCTCTGAGTCACGCCTCATGGCCCAACCGCTGCCTGCCTGCTAACTGGCAACCCAGGGGTGAGCGCTAAAACGGGCCACTGAGTCTGATTCTGACTCTGCCTATCAGGAATTTATGTTGTCCGAAAACTATAGCTGTTGCTCCTTAACGTAATGCTTGTCTGTTTTATGCCATCCATAATGAACGTTATAGAGGTTAAGAAAGTTCACTATGCCTAAACTAACGTCAGAATCAACGCTACATGTTCTACACCCACCTCGATGTAGGGTGCTTCAGGCAGATGTGGCATGATGACACTATTGGCTGGTACACTGCTCCTTTCCATTGTGCAACGTCTCACCATCCACCTTCTTAGGTGCACACCACTATACACTCAGGCGATAGAAGTTATGGAATATCTCCTAATATCATACCCCGCCCCCTTTTACCTGGCGTAGTGCAGCAACTCGACGTGGCCTGGACTCAACAAGCAGTTGGAAGTCGCCTACAGAAATATTAAGCCATGCTGCCTCTGTAGAGTTGTCAGTGCAGAATCTTGTACAGAAACTGACGTCTCGATTATGTCCCATAAGTATTCAGTGGGCGAGCAATCAACTGTGGCCCAGTGACATATTGCATTGTCATCCATAAAAATTCCATCAATGTTTGGGAATGTGAAGTTCGTGAATGGCTGCAAATGGTCTCCAAGTAGCCTAACATAAACATTTCCAATCAATGATCGGCTCACTTGGACCAGACGACTCAGTTCATTCCATGTAACCACAGCTCATTCCGTTATGGTCCCACCACCAGCTTGTGCACTGTCTTGTCGACGTCTTGGACCCATAGCTTCATGGGGTCTGTTCACACTCGAACCTCACCATCTTACCAACTGAAAACGGGACTTATCTGACCAGGACACGGTTTTCCAGTCGGCTAGCGTCCACTCATATGGTCAAGAAATCAGAA